>NC_049173.1:1200000-2400000 GCF_009769625.2 Cygnus olor | reverse complement strand
TGTTTTGCTGAGAGATCCAGACCCAAACAGGAGCCATCAAAAATCTGTGCAAATTCAGCTCTCATCTTTCACTCCTAAGAACAAAGTGTCTGGCGTGGGACAGAGAGTAATGGCATCTGTCCTCTTCCAAAATTAATTATACGAATGTGTTTTGTCTCCAGTAGACAAAGGCTCTAAGTGTACTGTGTGGAGGTCTGACATTTCCCCTTTTCCAGGGATTTTGTAGAAGTGATTTTTGCATGAAGAAACCAGGCTTGGAGCGCAGAGCGGCAGACAGGGACACAGCAGTGTCACATTTGTCCCCTCCCTTGTTTTCATGCCTGCCTGGCGGGGAGGACAGAGAGCAGTGAGCAATGGTGGGGATGCTGGCACAATGGTAATGCCAAAAACCAGTGACCACCAAAAACAGAGAAAGGGAAATTTTTGGTATTTGAAATGAAAACAGCCCTCCCATACTTCTATGTTTGTTTCATTCTAATGCATAAAATATAATGTTAAATCACCTCTTTGATTTTAAAATGCAATATTTTTTAAAAAAGTCCCCTGTCTTGGTACTTAACAAAAGTACAAGCTGTTCATTACTATTTAAAAAAATGAGTTAGCTCTTCTCTGAAGGAGCTATTAAAATTATTTCAAGGACCTTTCTTTTTTTAAGTGGGAACCTTGAAAATACAAGTGCAGACGAAGAGTGCAAAGGGAAAACGTAAGCCACTTTAAGAATCCTGCTAACATCTCCCATGCCTGTAGATTTCATTTTAGAGGAAGTGCCCCCAAAACATAAAAACAAACCGAAGTTAGTCATAATCAGCTGATTTAATGCCCCCAGGAACTTGAACTAAAGCTCTACACAGCGATAAATTATGATTATTGCAATACCTGCATTTTTTAGACTCAATAACCTGCAATCAGTTATCCAATAACACTGCAGGCAGGCTGAATAATTCAGTCCCATCTTTCTTTTAACGTTGGAAGTCTTTTGAAATGGTCTGATTCTTATCTTTTGCTATAGTCATTACGGTGTCATTTAAAACCCACACAGCCTTTATGACAGCTTTATGCCTCCCGAAGGATTAAACTGTGAAAAGATAAATGCATTCCTTAAGTTTTTAGCAATGAATTCCATATCAAAAGAAAGCAGCAGATTGGCATCTTTTAGACCTAAACCCTTCGTTAGCTCACATTTGGGTGAGGCTCGGTTTGGGTCAGAGAACACTCGGTATTATTCACATCACAGGGATCTGTCTGCCTTGCTGCTAGACCTGACCCTACTTCTTCTTGGCTTTTTACTTTCTTACATAGCTCATGCTGACAGGTGTCAGACAGAAAATTAAAATGGGATCGTGGAAACATGCTGTTCTCCGCACACCCCCCAGTGTTCTGTGTGGATTTCCAATTTTAGAGCTCTCTATTTTTGTCTCTCCATATGCTCCCCCATCAGCTGGAGTTGAGCAATCTCTTGGTTATGGGTAACACAGAAAGCATCTGTGAGAGTCAGAAGTCCAATCAACACTTATCACCCGTCGGGGAACAGGGTAATAAAACTCTTGTTAATAACTGTTGGGTCCAGTAGTAGGCATCTCCATACTGAGCCTTCATTTATGATCCTACAGATAACAGAATTTCTGCATTAGTAGGAAACCTTAATTATTGGTGTTACAAAGGGGTTCAATGACAGCTTGTTCTCTTTGCTGTTTGCTCTTGTGAAGAAGCGATCCTGAGCGTGTCTACCATTTTACCCAGAGCTGAACTCAATTGCAGCACACTACTGGAATGATTCCACAACAAGTTTCCTTCTGTCTTACAGGGGCGAGAATAATAACCTGCAATTAGGATTGCCTGAAAAATGCCATTTGTTGCTTTGGTTTTGTTCTTCCATGGAAAATGTTGAAAGCTTTTGTTTTCCTTCTAAATTTTCCCAAGAGCAGGGTAGGGTTTAGTGATAGGAAACTCAAACAAAAGGTTACAGTAAAAATCTCACCACTCATTGCCAGTCTGTGTTTAAGCAAAACAAGACCCTTCATCTTTCCTGCTACTTTCCCTGCAGGGCTGCGTTCTGCATGCCTCACTATAGGAGATGAAAGTCAGATTATTATTATTTTCTTTTAACTCAAATGAGAAGTTTCACTGATAGAGAACTCAAAACCTGCTTTGTTTCTTGCTTTGGGGGAAAAAACAAAACCAAAACAAAAACAGGCAGATCCAAACTCGAGAAGTTTCACTTCTAGCTGGAGTCAATGCATTTGGTGGGGCTGTAGATGGGCTACAAGTGAGCCTAGCCCAGTTTCAAGAGCTTGAATGGAGTACAGGTGAGCGTACTGAGAAAACATTTCTTTACTGTGTGGGTGACAGAGCAACAGGTTGTCCAGAAAGGCTGTGGAGTCTCCTTTGGAGATATTCAGAAACAGGATGTGATCCTGTGCAACATGTGTTAGGTCACCCTTTTTGGTAGGATTTTGGACCAGGTGATCTCCAGAGGGCCCTTCCAACCTCAGCCATTCTGTGATTCTCTGAGTCTGCAATGGGCACAACAAACATTTCCAGAACACATAAATGCAATGCTTGGGGCTGCAGGAGTTTGGTACACCATTACTATGGTCATCACAGAAGCAGGTTTTCGACTTTCAGTATCTCTGCTCTCTCAACTAAAAGGCATATTTGAGTAAAAGGAAGGTGAGGTTGGGAAATAAAAAGTGGTATGTTCTTTCATTGAGTCATAGTTTCTTCTGAGGAAAATGCACAATGTAGAAATGCCTGAATTCCTTCCCAGTTCAGGGAGTTGTATGGGAATGGACAGGCATATACATGACCATTCAAAATACACTTGGTTTCTTACAAGATGCCCAGAAGAAACTTTAATTTTCAAGATGCTGGGTGCTCTGTTTGTCCTCATGGACCAAAAGAAAGGGAGGAGTGTCCGGGTGAGTCGAGCTACTGAAACAATTCCCTGCTTTCCTACACAATAAAAATACAGAGCTCTATTTTTGTAAGCTTAGCAGTTATTCACTCCTGATCATGCTTGAATTATAAATGAATAGGATAATGAGGGCTATTAAAATAATTTTTCATCAAGGTTAATAAATGAATAAGACAATTTAATGTTCACACATACATCTCCGGGATTAATTCTGCGGGGTGCTAAGCAAGCTGTCCTTGTCCCAGGGATGGCTGAGGGGATGCTCGGTGTCCATAGGTGCCCTTGCAAAAGCCAGCATTAGCCTCAGTTTGATTCTTCATGGAAGCATCATGTTCCTGAAATATTTAAGTCATTTAAATAAGCGCAGAACCATTCCTACTCCATGTCCTACTTAACGTAGCATTAGTGGATTGGTCATCTCATGCTGCATGAATAATGGAAATACAGATCCAGCAATGTTTACAGAAATAAAAGTGCAGCATTAAGTTCTGCTGTTTCTCCCCTGTTATTTGCGAGTGCTTCCACAGCCACCGGGTGTTCTTTTTGCCGCAAGATTGTTTGATTGTTGCCGCAATCTGCAACAGTTGGTCAGGCATGTGAGGCATGAGGCAGGCAGGAAACAAAATTGTGCCGGATTTCGCACCTCCAAAGCCGAGGAGTCTTCAGCTCCCTGGTCAAACTCACCAGCCATCGGCTGTTACGCCTGGCTGGATGTCTTGGCACGGGGTTGGAACTAGGTGATCTTCAAGGTCCCTTCCAACTCAAACCAATCTGTTTTTCCACCTCTTGAGCTTTCACTAACACATTGAGGGTTATTTTCCCACCAAGTAAATGATTTCTAGGTTATATTTGCATGGAGGTCCCTAAAATCAGCCTAAATCCTCCTGTAGGCTCAGATCTAGCTCAAAGCGTGATTTGCAACAAGTAATTAAGTAGTTCAGGTTGGTAGCTCCCCTGCCTGGCCCGAGAGCTGGCTGAACTTGGTGCTCTTCTTTGGTGGATTTGCTTGATAATGGAGGAGTTGGTTGCTTAAGTTTGTTGCTTTTCTTCTTATTAAGAAGACATCCACAGGTGCTGTACTTTGCTAACAGGCTGACAGCTGCCACCTGCTTGGAAGTGAAAAGTTGAATCGTTCAGGAAACCGCTGTGTTGAAGTCCACTCCAAAACCTCATTAATTACAAACAAAACCTGGAAGTAGCTCTAGCCTCTGAGTTGATTTTTTTTTCTTTTTTCCCCCCACATACAAAAGCTACATTCAGTTCCTAATTGCTCCGAACCCAAACAGCCACTTGTGACAAGAAACTCCGCTTTGATTGCGTGGCACCCTCAGTGCATCCCGTGGCGGTTCTTGCTGTGGTGGAAAACGAGATGAAAATCAAGAAATGGGAGTTGAGAAGAGGAACTGTTATCGCAGCTGGGTGGTGGAAGGTTTCTTAGCTCCCAAACAAGTCTTTGCTTTTAACGTTATGCAGTGTTTGCTTACAACAGAACCAGCTTTCATGTATGCATCCGGCACCACCGGGGTGTGGAATGGCAGCAGATGTAACGGCAGCGAAGCAGCTCTTTGATTTAACTCCAGCTGTGCAAGTGGGGACTTAAGTGAAGTGCTGCTGCTCAGCTCCTGGCTGAGAGGAAGGCTGCTGTAGGAAATAACTACCCATTTCCAAACCGCATGTTGGCTGAAAGACAGAGCAAAGCGGAGTGAGCTGCAGTGGATCACAGGGCTAACAAGTACTGATTTCTGCACAGTTAAGCATGCAATGAAGAGAGGAGTTTGGTATCTCTTCGTGGCTTCATACATGGCAACTACTTAAACTCCTCAGACAATTACAGAAATAAGATTAGATGAGCTGCTGGTGAATCTTTTCCAACCCTTCTTCTGTCAGCTGTAATTTATTTTTTATTTTCAGATTAAGATCATAGAAGTAAAGTGTGTGAGCACCTTGGGGAAGTAGAATTATGCTTTATTATTAAAAAGCAAAGGTGTTTCACATGAGGGAAGAACAGAGCGATGCACAGCCAGGGTCAGTGAAGGCACTGGGTGGCAGAAGCCACCACGGTCCTGCAGCTCCTGAGTATGAGCTGGGGTGTGGGAGGGTGCAGCAGCTGGTGAGTGAGAAGGCATTGCTGTTGGTCTGGATAATTGATTTTTTTTAAAAAAAGGTAATTTCTGCATTTCCCATTTGCATAATCCACTCTTTCCCCCCTGCTTCAGTGTTAAGTTATTCCTGATAGGGCTGGCCCTGATGCTGTGAGCTGCCTTAAAATGCACTGAGTTTGGTTGTCATTGCTGTGAGCAAGCAGCAGAGTGTTTTGCAGGACAGAGAAATGATTGTCAAGTGCCGCGTCCAGTCTGTGACTTCCAGTGAGAAGGTTTCCTCACAGCCATGCTCTCCACTTCTGGCTCAAGCTTTTGTGGCTCACCAACTTGCTTCTTGGTGTTGATTCTAGCAATTTTCTGGATGTTAACATTAATGAAAGGGAGAAAGGTTTCAGTCACTCCGTTCTGAATTGCCTGCCTGATGCTGGATGTACTGGCATCAGCACATTGATGCTGGGCCTAGGGGTCTCTGCAGGGGCTCGGCAGCCTGCTCAGCCCCAGCACGCACGGATGCTGGCCTTGCTGGGAGCCCTGGGCTCACAGCTCATTGCACTGCTACGGGCTGGTGAAACAACAACTGGCAGTGCAAGGCAGCCAGGGGCAATATCCCCTTACCCTGAATGAGGGCACTCGGTCTGATAATTAAAAAAGGGGTGGCTGCATTAAAAAAGGGGTGGCCAGCAGGGAGAGGGAGGTGATTGTCCCCCCTCTACTCTGCTCTTGTGAGGCCCCACCTGGAGTACTGCGTGCAGGCCTGGGGCCCCCAGCACAAGAAGGATGTGGGGCTCTTGGAATGGGTCCAGAGGAGGGCCACTAAGATGATCAGAGGGCTGGAGCACCTCTCCTATGCAGAAAGGTTGAGGGAACTGGGCTGGTTTAGCTTGGAGAAGAGAAGGCTCTGGGGAGACCTCATTGCGGCCTTCCAGCACTTGAAGGGAGCGTATAAACAGGAGGGGGAACGCCTGTGTATATGTGTTTGTAGCGATAGGACAAGGGAAATGGTTTTAAACTAAGACAGGGGAGATTTAGGTTGGAAATTAAGAGAAAGTTTTTCGCTCAGAGGGTGGTGAGGTACTGGAACAGGTTGCCCAGGGAGGTTGTGGATGCCCCATCCCTGGAGGCATTCAAGGCCAGGCTGGATGCGGCTCTGGGCAGCCTGCTCTAGTGGTTGGCAACCCTGCCCAGAGCAGAGGGTTTGAAACTAGATGATCTTTAAGGTCCTTTTCAACCCAGGCCATTCTATGATTCTATGATCATGTCCTGACAGCAGAATTTGATCCTCTCTGCTCCTGCCCATGTGCGACCAGGCAACATCCACTGCTCCGGCCTTGCTGGGCCAGCAAACAGCCTCGATGGCAGCACGTGGCCTCCTTCAACATGTTTCCTGTGATAATTAATCATGCTTATGAAACACAATTGCTCTTTGGACTGTCTCTGACATATTTTGCTTCCATTTACCTACTTTTTTATTTTATATTTTTAATTTTGTGCAGGACATTCTTGGCTTAATTTGACAGGCACAATAACCTGGGTAGGTAAGACTCGCTCTCCTTTGGTGATTTAGCATCGTTACAGTCAGCAACAAATTACCTTTTCTCCTCTGATCAGTGTCTGCCTGCAGCTCTTGCCTAGTTTTCTAAGAGCACAATGATTCTTATCTGTCTCAAATTTTAAAATCAGTAGCAGAAAAAAGCTACTAAAATGTAGAGATCGGATCCCCTCATCTCACACTAGGGACCCCTGAGGTGTGCCATGCGGAGGGGCTCCCCTTGCCCAAGAGGCCACAGGCTCCCAGGGGGACCTGGAGACCCCTGGGGTGGCACAGTTGTCCCTGTGTCCCCATGACCATCCCAGGATCCTGTTGAGGACTTTGCTGAGGAGGCCCTTTTCTTGCCGGTGGGTACCTCCAGCCAGTTTTCTTTGAATTCAAGGGCCCTTCTTGCTGAACTCACCCTCCTTTTCATGCTTATTGTCTTTCCTGTCTTAAATCTTGAGACCCTGCAAGTAGTGAAGCGAGGGGTGTTATCACCTGATGGTGTATGTGAAGAAGGTTTTTTTCCTTTAAAAAGCTCCAGCTCGCCGCTCTGTTATTACAGGCTAGCACGCAGAGTGCCTGTACCGCGACCTGCTGACAAAATGGCTCCTGCTTAGCAATTTGTGAGGGTTTGTTGCTGAAGTAATACACAACCCCAGCATATGGTAATTAGAGATAAGCAAACAGTTGAAATAAAATCTCTTAAATTATACCACACGGTGCATAAGGAAATGTGAGGCACATAAACAAACAGGTTTCCTTCCCTAGCCGCAGACAGTGTTAGCAGGTGATTCACTAGCAGCACGTCTCTCCCTTGTCTACTTCATTAGATCGTCATTAATTTACACCTGTGTTTCATGAATTACAGCAAAGCACAGGCTCACAAAACACCCCATGTTTTGCAATGCTTACAAGGAGGAGATGTAGCCAAAGTGAACTCCCTCAGAAAATTAGGAAAGTGTTGGCTCCTTCCCCCCAAAGCAATTTGTTAAACCAGATATTTCTGAAGTCTTATTTTTAAATATACTGGTGAGCTTAAAAGCAATTTTGAGACTCCTTGTCCTACCTGAAATTTAATTTCTTTTAATCTATGAGTGGCTTATCAATTCAGGAGTTATAAAAACTGTTGTCTTGTCCAGAAAACATGAGGAAAGGGTTTCTCCTACGGATACTGCAGTAACTGCTTGGTGGGGAAAAAACAACACCGAGATGCAATGCTTCGGGCTGTAACCAGGGGATGGCTTTTGACAAGAACTCAGTTTTCCCTCCATTGATGCACCTGGATTTGCATTGCTTCATGCCATTTTTGGGCGTTTTTGGAGTCAGTGAAAATCTGTATATTGTCAGTGTTGAAAGCAGTACCACCTCTTGCCAGGATGTGTGGTGAGCCTGGCTGGAGAGATTGCTGGAGGTGCTGCAAATGGAAATCAGTGGGAAATAACATTGCTTCTGTTAGGGGTAGTTCGTCTCTTCTCTTGGAGAAACCCTGCAGAGATTTCTCCACTGGGAAAGTCGTGTCTAGTGGGTGTTGTGTGTATATGCATTGACTTTTGGTTAAAACGTATGGAAATGTTTCTTGGAGCCTAACCTGGGAAAGATCAGATCTGGACTTAATTCAGGATCACCCTCCCAGCTCGATGTTGCTGAACAAGTATTTCTGTCGCTTCACAATGTATTTGGGTGCAGCAGTGTGTCCCAGGGCTGTCGCTGAAGGCAGCGGCTCCCCAGTGACCTGTGGCAAGGGGAAGGTGTCTGCAGGGCTTGGGCGTCAGCAGGGCTTTTGGCACCTGGAGCTGTGCTACAGCAGGACTGCAGGAAAGGTAGCCGCTGAAGGTATAGGCTGATCTTCATGTTTGGTTACCTTCGCTTCCTGTTTTATTTGTAGTTCGCATTTCTCTGTGCTCCATCCCCCATTGCTAGAATTCAGGATGTCTTTTAAAGCAAGACTAATTCCTTTTCTACTGCATTTTATTTTTACTTTTTATTTTTAAATTTGGGGTGCTTGTAGGCCATAACCAAATCAATACATATGCTATTAATCTGCTTAAATTTTTCTCTGGAAGAAGAAATTGTTGGGCCTTGAACTACTCTTTTATTAAAGCTAAAACCACTCCCACAGGCAGCATGTCTTTCTTAGAATGCTAAGGTGTGAGCCCTAACAAGGCAAAAGCAGAGAATTTTGATTAAGTCAGCATCTTGAAGATGCATCTTAAACAATACAAATGCTCCCAGGCTGAAGTAGGAAACACGGTAGTGTTTCATCATGTGAACATTCAGTCTGACATCCTCGGTTCACTGGCCGTCTGTCATTAACAATGCTACCTGCGTGGAACCCAATAACTTCTGATTAAAACAGACCTGCTATTTTTTGAAAAACACTCTATCACCCAGAGTGTGAAGGCTGGAGAGTTTACCACTCTGCTTTACAAGCTGCTTCAGTGGTTAGAAACTCTCACATCAGAAGCGTGACCGTCCCTTCTTACCTCATCTGTTCTATGATTTTCCAACCCTGAATTTCCCAGCCAGGAGACAAATTGCTGCTTTGCCTGCTAGAGGTCTACAGCATGTGCTATAGGTGAATGAAGGAGGGCAGAAATGTTGAATACTTTGTCATTGTAAGTGAGAGAGGGAAAAGATTTTTGCTGAAATATATATAGATAATGTATGTTTAATTATGTTTATATTTATATATTTATATACATTTAATTGTTTATATATATATATATTTATTTAAGTTTATATATTTATGTGCTACTTATCCAGGAACAGGTACGAAGGAAGGCATTCATCTCAGCTGACAGTAGACATCCAGAAAATAGGTATCCAGTCTAAGCTGGTTGTCTACACCCCTCTCCAGCTTGTAGAGGGGCTCATCCCTTTCTAAAGAGTGATTCATTAAGTAGGTATCACATACAGATGGCATAAAGCATATCCCATCAGAGGTCTTTGTGCTCCCCTGACTGTAGAGACCGCGTAGGTGACACGTTTGGTTCAGACACTCAGATTCCAGCACACGAAGCTGAGCAGAATGGTTTTCCTCCCCTCCAGGAGCCTCCCTGCTCAGAGACAGGCCATGCTCCCACAGTGCATTCAGCCCACGCCGCCTGGGAGGTCAGCCCCTGTCCATGTGGTTACTTATCCTCATCTGCATCTGTAGCTCTGAAGGATGGAGGATGATGGAGGGCAAGCAGCAGCTTTTCCTCCGCAGACTAATAGCTGTAGCAGCAGAGATTTGTCATGTCTTCACGACTGCCTTGGTTTACAGTGCACTCCCCATCTGCTGCATGTAAAAAAGGCAATGTCAGCTGTAAAATATTGGAAGTCTGACTCCAACACAAAGATCCCTGACAATTTAATAAGAATTCCTCATGGTGCTTCACAAGCTCTTTCAGGGTGCTGACACGATGCCTCAGGCAGGATGGATTACACAGGCTCCCAGGCACTTTCCAAAAGGGAATTGCGCTGGCCAGTAGGTGTGAGTCAGCGAAGCAGCTCACTTCATCAGCACCGACTGACGCCTTGCATCCTGTAAACTGGGGGTAACCTTGTATTCCCCGGCCCTTTTTTTTGCTGTGAGACAAGATAGAGAATGTCACCGTTGCCTCCTTGAGTGGCTCACATGTAAGCCTTAATGAGACAGTGGGTTTAATAAATACATGGCTTCATTGCTTCTATAGGAAAGCTTTGTATCCTTCATGTAAACACATGGAGTCAATGGAGATGGACATAACCTTTTATATACTTATTTTCCTGAAATCTGTGAGTATATCCCAAATAAATCTTAGCAGAAGGTTTCATTTTTCTTTTGCCTGGTCGATACTCAGCTTGCAGGGAGCTGATACATCTGTTTATTTTCTTCATCATCTTGCAGGATGTACATAGTGCACAGAACCATGAAAAAGAAGTGGCTGGAAAAGAGATGCTGTTATTTGCTCTTATCTCAGCCCATGATTTTTGAAAAGAGCTGACATAAGATTTAATAAATATTCAGTTAAAAGAGGAAAAAAAATGCTTTCTGCAAAGCTGCAGCTTTGGACTGGAGGAAATAAAAATAAAAAATAAGAGAATTCTCCTGGATGAAAATAAGAGATGGGATGACTGTACCCAGATTAAAATACCAGATTGATATCCTTGATCACTACCTCGAGACAATCTATGCAGTCACACGTAGCAGCAAATTCCCTATCAGAACTCTATCCCAGTTCCTAGATGATGTTTGAAAGGGGAAATAAATATGTGAGTGGATGATAAACAGTGACATAATACAGAGACAATAGGGATAGATGATCTGTGTCAGGGCAGACAAAACCCAGATATATCACAGAAATGGGATCCTAAGGCCTAGTGGGACACTGGCTTAAAAAAATTCCCAGTATATCCTAAACAGGTCTTCTCACTGCTGTCATACAGCAACAGCTCTCAGCCAAAAAGGGCAAGGCAGCTTCCAATTCCAAGCCCTCCCCCCCTCAAAAAAAAAAAAAAAGAAAAGAAAAGAAGGTAGTACAATAGTCCTGGGTTTCTGAGAACTGAGAGGACAAATAAGAAAATCTATAATTGTGAAAAAAGAAAAAAAAATTAGGGAGATATTAAAAGGACACTCAAAAAAGCAGCAGGTCAAGTGATGAGAAATGCAGTCACAAGATGGTTAACACAACCCAACCCACCCCCTGTCCTGTTCTTGTTGTCCTAGTGTTGATTTCTGGGCACAGATGAGGTCAGAGCCCTCCTTAGTCCAAGATGACACTGTTTTGTACCTGGTGTAGGCTTGGCTCCCAAAAAAGTACCGTAAAGCACCATCCAAAGCGTATGATGACGAAGGTCCTCAGGAAAAACTAGGTCAATGTTACACATTTCCCCACAAGGAGCGTCAGGATGTGATGTGAATAGCTGCTGCAGTGGCTGCTGCAGGAGGGGCTGGCGTGTGGACACGGCTACACTGATAAGAGATTGGTTTTGTGGCTGAGGGGAGGACATGGCATTATTCAAACCTGCCCTGGGGGCTGGTACCAGCAGAGCAGAGCTGTGGTTACAGATGCTTCTTCATTTAAAAACGTTTTTGAGTCCATTCAAACAAACAAACAAGCAAAGGCAGTGGCAAGCTCCTTGCCTTTGGGGTCAGGGTGTCTAGCTGCTCAGTTACAAGCAAAACATGGGATGGGAGTTTGTTTAAAGAGTGCTGTAATTCCTCCCTCGTTGTGCTCAGGGGCTCCTTACTGTATGTTTTGGCAGAGCAGGCAATGCCTGTTCACGGGTATTGGCACCTCCTTCAGCAGCGGATCACTTTGTACTGTCCATCCAGATACTGTATCTGGATAAATCTGAGTTTTCATTCAGAGTCATCTGCTTTCTGAGTCATCTGCTGCCTCCAATGAGGATATTACGGAGCCATGATATAAACACAACCATTTGGAAACAGCCATCTTTAGCTACTAATGCCATTTTAATAATGACAAAGCTCCGGGTTAAAAATAATCCTTTGATCTTTGAAAGGCTTGAAAATGAGCAGAACGGAGATGAAGTTCAGTTCAGATTACCTGCAGATGTCTGCACACAGTGCCATGCCCTTTGGGACCGAGGAGCTGTATTTGTTAAAAAGGAAAAAAAAACACAACTCCTTAATTAAATTAAAATGAGTATCAACAATGATTTGAAACAAACATGGTTAAAAATTAGAAATGCTTTGACTTCTGGCTGAAAAGTGCTCTGAGAGAGGTCTCAGAGGAGAAGGCAACGAGCAGGCAGGGATATTATTCATCAGCGTTTGGTTGGCTTTTAAATAGGAGTTTGCTTTGACTGCTGGTTCATACACCTGAGTGGCAATGATCAGTCAAAGAAGTATATTTCATCTCTGGTGTGGGGAACTTTTCTCAGGAGCTGTTTGCTGTCCTGTTAGAAGGTTATTGACTGCTGCATCACGCCTAAAAAACCGCCTGTGAAACTGCACCACGAGTGCTTGGAAATACGGAAACTCTGCAGAGATGCAGGTAATTCAGCTGGGGAAGACGAAGAATGGTGGTTATCAAGCAGAAATCTTTTGAATGAGAGCAAGCTTTGCCCCAGCTGGTGGCTGACAGGCCAGATGTTGGCCACAAGGAACCAGAAAGCATCCGAAGAGCTGGACCGGGAGCTGTAGCATCTCCGAGTCTACCTGGGAGGAAGGGGGAGGTGCAACCACATGGCTGGTGCTGCAGGGGACACTGCAGTAGCTGAAAGGCAGCAGGATCTCCCCAGGGGATCTGGCATTGTGGAGGAACACCACTGGCGCAGCCCTGCAGCAGTGCAGCTATGGGACTGGTAAGGGAGCAGCTGTTGTCCAGTCCATTTCTCTCTGCCTACCTCAATAAATGCTGCAGCTGTTCAAACCACTCAGATTAAAAACTCCAGGGCTAAGACCTGTGGCTCCCAGAACCCCCCCGGGCTCATTTTGAGCTCTGGTCAGGCTGAATTGGGCTTCAAAGTAAATGGTGAATCCCCTGCACAGCCAACTATGGGTCAGGTGCTGTTGTGCTCCCTCATTATTGAATGTTCTCAAGGCCAAGGTCTCCCCAGCAGCTACCTGAGCAGCATGCTCAGACCTCTGTCTTGCGATGAGCACCTCTGTTTCCCTGTTGTCTCCAATTTATGTTGATGTATGCAGCTGTAGACTGAGGTGGAATGCCCTCAGCAGCAGGGACTGTGCTCGGCTGGGTTTTCTGCCCGTGCAATGCAGGACAGGGCCGTTCTTGTTATTCCAACTATTAATTATGATTCAGATACATGGATGTGACAACCAACTATCTAATATATCTCTGCCTGTAGTTTTGCTGCTATAATCAAATAATCTGACTTGATCAGGAGGCAAACTTTGGTACTACCTACCCTTCAGGCAGCCCTCCAACTTCCCATTTCTTCGAGCAGCAGGTTGCTGGTGGGAGCTTTGGCTGGTGTACCATGACTCAGCCTGTGCCCAGGGTCTGTAGCAGCTGCTGGCCTGGGTGTGGAGTGGTGGAGAAGGACAGGAGGGAAGGAGAGGGACCTTTGATGCCAAGTGGAGTCATGTGTTGGCAGTCAGTGCTGCCTTATTTTGTTCTGGAGGTGATATTATCATGATGGATGGGGCCCTGGTGACATCTGACAGGGAAAGGACTAGCAAAATAAGTGGCAATGCGGCCATTAAATCTGGTAGATGCACCAGAAACATTGATGGAACATGACTTTGGCCAATATAAGTGATTTTAACCAATATTTAGTTCAAGGATTTTGTTTTGGTGAGTGTGTATGCATACATGCATTTCTTTTGAATGTGGACTATTTTCATAGAAGATGTAACTCCTGGACTGAAGAAATTTAGCTAGTTTATATGATTTAAAAGTGCCACAAACTGTTAAAATGAAATCTCCCAGGGACTGCAGAGCCTCGTCCTAACAGCAAACCAAGGTGTCTGTATGTGCCTTGGTTGTTTTAAGGAAACTGGGCTAACTGGAGAAAAAGCTGTAAGTTAGGTATGAGATGAGGAGAGATGCACAGAGAGAAGCCACAGTAATTAGTAATCACATCTGTGTAATCTAGATCAGGCTCAGGTGGGAAAAATCATCCATAAAGTCTGTTGAATCAGAATAGAGCAGATAGGTTGCAACTCTTCACATTGCTGTTGTTTCTCCTGTATCAGGGTTTGTTCTCTTTCACTGTTCCAGCTATTTTGAGGGTGCATTTCCAGCTCATCAGCAGGCAAATTTTTGCTGAAGAGCTTCACCGAAGAGCAGATACAGATGCAGCATCCCCTCCCTGTGTGCTGAGAAACTCGAAACCACCAGTGTGGTGCTGGAAACTCAGAAGCCTCCCACTGCAGTCCTGCAGGAGGACCTGCGACGGTGGGCGTTGATTATAGTGCAATAAACCCCACTGCCTGTGTTCGACCCCTGGGAACGATGGGCCTCCGTGTGCATGTTTCTGCGTGGCTCTGCGAGCGGGTTGGGAGCAGGGTGTGCCCTTGGAAGGAGCTGCCCATCACGCTCACCTTTGTGGGGTGGCCGAGCAGGCCTCAGCAGATCCTGGGGTCTGAACAGCGCTGTGGAGCCGGCATCTGGCAGTTACAGTGGTCCATTGGCTGTGACTCGGGTTGCCAAGGTGATGGATTGAAAAAGGGCAAATCTGCGCTCAGTTTTCAAAGGCTGGGTTGTTTCTTTTGATCTGCAAACCAGGGGGGAAACACACACAGGACTAGTGCCTTTTTTGTTCTGTGTTGTTGTGTTTCTGTATGACAACCTGAATGCTCCTGGCAACTGAATGCGCTGGGTTGAGAAGTCAGGGTAAGGCTTGACACGGAGTCAAGTTGCTAAAGTCACTATTGAACCGCTAAAGTATGTCTGAAAAAGACAGCATCTACATGCTGAGCCGGTGAATTCTCTGATAAGCTCCAAATCATAGACAGCGTACAGCGGGGCTGGCTTTTGCATACTTCAACAAGTGGTGGCGGTATCCACGAGCATCCAGGATGCTGGCCTGCGAGGGTGTTGGATACAAACAGTAGTTCTTGATCCATGGAGTTCATCAGTGGAATTCAGTGTGTAGGGGGAGATTGGGACCAGCGTGAGAGCACATGTGAATGTACATCTGAAACCTGACTGAGGATCTGCTGCAAGAAATTGCTTGCAGATCTATGGCTTTAATCATGCTGGGACTGGATTAGAAGCAAAGCTAATACTTTTTCCTTGGCCTTCTTGTTGACTCCTTAAGTTAATGCTCTTTTTCCTCAGCTTAGAAGAAAGATATCCTGACTCAGCTGTTCAGACCTCAAAGACCAGTGGAGAACCTTGCACAACATGGTGTAGTGAATTTAAGCCTGTCTTCCGCAAATACATCTTTCATGGTTGAGGAGTGTAATAATTAAAACACGCAATACTCAGTTTTTGCAGATGTGTGTGCAAAACATATTTCACCCACATAAGTATCAGGGATGCTCAGAACTAAGCAAAATAACTCTGTATTTGTATGCTGCTCTTTTGCTGACTCCTTGTACCTGGACATTCTTGATCACTCTGATTTTGCCATGCTCACAGGGTGTGTTAGGTGAATGCTCTGCCATCTTGGGGACCTGGAGCCATACAGGCAATTTATATGAAGTGTCTCTTTCTCTGCAGAAATTTAGTATGCAAGGAGTTCCTGGACGTTATCTGGCTCACCTAAAAGAGCTTGTCTGACCAAACCCAACACCCTAATTGATTATTTTCAGCAGACAGTACTGTGCACATACATAGCCCTACCCACTAAGCAATATCCTTGGCCTGAAACACAGGATTAAATTTTTGCAGCATAACAAACTGCTAAAGCCTCCATCTGTACACACAAACTGTGCTAGATACTAAAAATTAATCTTTTCCTTGTCTGCAATGAAGAAGACGTAAGTGCCTTCAGCGTGCATAGCTGTGGGCTAAGCTCATGCAACCGGGATGGTTTCTGCAGTGGGGCTGGTGGATGAGGGTTGAGCACAGCAGGCCAGTTTTGAGTCAAAGCTCTCAAACGAATGATGTCCTCGTCTTCACAGAACCACAGAATTGTAGGGGTTGGAAGGGACCTCAAGAGATCATCGGGTCCAACCCCCCAAGTCTTCCAGCCTGATGCACGAGGAGGTGATTACAGAAGTGCCAGCAAAGACCTGACTGATCTCCATCTGCTTGGGTCAGAGGTTGTTAACGTATAACCTCTTGGAAAGTGTATCTTTCGTGCTGTCTAGGTTGCCCTCTGCGTGCTGCTGTGCCTGCGTGAGACGTGTACGGGTCTCGGTGCTGTGCCAGTGCCTGACGCCATCCTCGTGCATTATCTCTGCTAATGCACAGAGCCGGCTGCGTGTCGGGAGATGTCAGTGTTGATGCTGACTGCTGGTTTTCTGGCTCAGGTAACACTGCTGCTCACGTGCTTCTTGTGCAGATGTCTGTGATGTAGTGCTGCTGCACGGGCAGGATGGAAGCACTTGTGTTTACACCCATGCTCTCCTCCTGTCCGTGATTTGGGGTGATCTGCCTTGTGCTGGTGGCTCAGCACACTGCTAACTTTGCACTGTTCCCAAAATTGCTTCATCCTGGTGGCTGAACGCATGCTAACTGAGCTGTTAGTTGCTGTCATAGTTCCTCCCCTATAGTGTCTGCATTTCACTTCTCTTTGTGTCTTTGCTATTATTGAGACTTCCACACAGATCTGCAAGTGAATCTTATTTTTCTCAAGATTTTAACTTAAGCTACCGTAGATGGAGCATCCACCCATGTGCTGACTTGGTTTTTGATGTAACGCTGGTTTTATGGTTCAGCTTTGTAGTTCATGTTCAGGTATTTACTGTCTTTCAGAAACAGCAAGACACCCCTTCTTCTACCTAAACAGGGGCTACTTTTAATGTTCACTGAAATGTTCTGCTTCTGAGTGTCTTCTTTGCAGGCATCACTTTTGATATCTCGGGCACATAGGGCAAGGGTAAATATAAAAGAGAAAATCCTACTTTTATATGATATGGGCTGACTGTATCTTGCAGGTTTCCTTGCCTTGCAGACTATGTACCAGAACTGGAACAAATCTCACCCTGCTGGCAGCTCTTGGCATTTATAGGTGTCTGTTTCAGGGAGACAGTGATACGTTACACCCTGCTTGATTATCATCTTGAGAGGTTTTGGGTCCCGTTTCTGAGATAGCCCTCCTCCACCTGGTGGTTCTGGTCTGTTCAGGGCAGACTCACCTGCTTGTAGCACCTGCTTGTCTTTGGTGTGGCCTCAAAACGTGTCCTCACATGGACAACTCTGCTAAGAGGAGACCTCCTTGGTGATGACCACCATCCAGATCCAGACACAGTGAGCTTTCCTTGCCTCTTCTGTGGTCCACCTGCCCTTCTGTTACTGAGCCCGCAAGCGGGACAGCTGCTAGTGGGAGAAGGAAGCTGTTCTCTGACAGTACCCAAGGGGCAGTGATAGAAAAGAGAAGTTTGTGAGGTCTCAACAGTCTTCCCAAATGGCAGGTGATAAAATTCATCCTGAAGGCTCCACAGTTTACCTTCACTTCCAAACCTATGCAAAAGGAGGGGTCCTCAAGGAGTGTTTGAGCACATTGTGGATGGAGGTGAAGCAGCAGGAGCAGAGCTGAGGACATGACCGCACACTGAGTAACGTCTGTAAGGTGCACAGTCAGTGTGTTTCTCTTCTGAACAAAACCAAAAAAGGGTTTATCTACTTGCTAAAAAGCAAGAGAAGCCAGATTTTCCATTCCTTTGCTCTGGAAGTTTAAGCTTGGGAATTTATGTGGATCACGTACAAAGAAATATCAGAGGGATCTGTTTCCTCTGATAAGGCTGGAAATAGGTCTCTGCATTTGTTAGTGTGAACTGGCTGCAGCTGCCTGGGAAGGTTGGGACTGGTCTCAGACACGGTGCTGGTACCTGCTGGTACCTCTTTGAAGTCATCCCATCAGGGCAGTTCATACAATGCCGAGCTCAGCAGCCAGACCTGCGCTCACTGTGAATCAGCTGGAGCTTTGGGAGTTTCTGCCACGCTGAGGTGGCTTTTTGTTTGTGTCACGTAGCCTTGCTGAGAAATAGTGAGCATTGGTCTGGGAAGAATGCCATGGTAACCTGGTGGTGCTGCTTCCGATACCTGAGCTAACTTAATAAAGACAGCTTGAATATCCCTCCACAGCTCTACCTGGTGCCTTAGGGTGCTGTGCGGTTCTGGAAGCTTTCTGTGTTCAGTTTTCCAGAGTTCTTCATGGCATGAGTAGTGCTCCTGTAATTTGGAAAAAGTGGAGCAGGAGATATCTTGCTGTTTAAATGTTGTGAGATAGTCCTAATCCCTTAGGAAAATTTATGTGTTCTTATCCATCTATTCGTATGGATTTCTTATCTATTGGAAAGTGGTGGTGTCCAGAGAAGCCTTATGGGATTTCTGCTCTTGTTGGTGGTTCCTTAACTGGGCTGGAGGCCACATTATTTTTATCTCTTAATGCCTAATTTGTGAGGATTCCTTCTTCCTATGGGGCATGGAGAGGATGGAAAAGGTGAACGTGCTCTCCTCCACCAGCTGGTTAGGTCGTTCTTTTCTGGGGGGTGGTTAGCTGAGATTCTGATCAAAACCCGTTGAAAACCCGTTGTATCTCAACAAAAAGGAACGATTGGTTGGCCGACTGTGATGAACGTTGGCCGTGCTGTACCCAGGACCTTGGCAGCCAGGGAAGAGGAAGATAGTACCGTATCTGGTGAGTGCTGGAGCTGCAGCCTGTGCTCGTGGCAGCCGATGAGGTGCTTGAGTCCCAGACAAAAGCTGCCATCCTCAGCTCTGCGGAGGCCTCTGGTAGTCAGCTAAATTAGGGCGGTTCATAGCAGCCGAGGATCTGACCTGCATCTTTGCGTTGTAACTTGGAAAGCTGTAGTGGAAACTAAGAGAATTCCTTGCTTGTGGTCACTAAACATTGCCTGTGTGTCCTTTCAATCCCAGGACGTTCCCTGTCTCGAGCGCCGTGTTACCACAGACTCACCTGCTGGCTCGCTCCCCTGCACTGACACGTTTTCTAACAGCCCGTGACGTGACTGACGGTTGAACCCTCTGCTGCCTTATTTGCTGTGAAAGGTTACTAGCTTGAGTGAAATGTGTTTAGAAAGTAAGACATTTGGCCTGGGGTTTAACCTTCGCAATGCTGGGGGCAGGGGAATTTGACTTCAGCTACTGAGTGTGCCCACAAAGGTGTCAAGGAGAAAGCTCTGCGTATGCCTGGGCTGGAGGAGGAGGCTCCCTGTTGTCAGATGGTGCTGAGGCAGTGGACAGGCTCTCCTACAAGTGGTTTGATGTCTTTGCAGTTGCAGACACAGTGGAAGAACTGTGCATTTGCTCAGGGCTTTTCACACCTTTTATTTCCATAGAGAGACTTGGGCTTAACTCCCTCTGAGCGGCTGCCTCCGTCAGCAGTTGTGCTTTGTGGCTTAGACAAGACTGAGGGTTTGCTTTCCAATACTTTCCCCCCTCCTATTTTGGCCAGTCCTGGTTTGAAAGATGCGCACTGTTAGGAGCAGGATGAGGGACGTGTCAGCAGAGCAATTTCGAGGCAAAGTCAGGGTTTTTGAAACAAATGTGCCATTGAACTGAAACATGGCACAGCTGACGCACAAAGTGGTTTTTCCAACAAGATCTGTGACTGGGGAACTGGCAGGGAACTGCTGAGGAAGGCAGAAATTCACCCATGGGACAGCACATGTGAGCAGCTTAGCTGTGAGCTTTCGCTGTAGGTTGGGTTGGACTGGGACGGGTCCTTGGGGGGTAGCGATACGGCCCTTGTGGCAGTCATGGGGGAGAGCTCTGTTCTCCAGAGAAATTTTGTTTTCTAACAGCTGGTTGCAGACTGAGGGAGCTCCTTATTTTAGCCTGGGGAGAGTGGCCAGGAGCGAATGACCAGAACATCCCTTTGTTTTTGCCGTGGTGGTGTGAGCACAGCAGTGACGCTGGGACTCCAGTTAGCCGGGAGCCCTGCACGCCTGCTGGCTCGGCAGCAAGGACTGAGCCTTGGGAGAGGTAGAAATCCCTGTGCACACCCAGCAGCAGCCTCTTCTGCACCCTCTCAGATCCCTTCCGATTTCAAAATCCCAGTGCTTTGTTCAAAGGCCCAGAAACCCCAGTCTGCAAATACGTTTGAGATCTGCCACAACCCTGCGATGCTCAGGGTGCTTGAGAGCCCCTCCAGGTTGAGCCCCTCCAGGCTGAGCCCAACTGATGCCCCTTCACCCATGGGGAAAGGGTGGCCAGAGCTTACCCTCCCTCTTTCCTGGTCTGTGAATCTGCAAAAAGACCTCAGAGTAACCCCTCACTTCCCTGCAGTGGCTCCTGTGTGAGGGGCTGGAGGAGTGACTTTTGTCTCTAGGGTGCTGCTGAACTCGGTGTGCAGGAGAGGTGCACCTGGGATGCCAGGAAAAATAAATCTAGTGGGAAAAGAGACTGAAGCATTGAATTGCTCTTAACTTTAACCCTTATGCTATCTATTTTGCGTACTTTCACTGCGTTATCTGAAAGCAATACAGAGCTTATAATGTCTAAAAAATATTTGCCATTTTTTATTACTTGCTACCTTTTAATTATTTTTTGGGGGGGTAATTGTACTTAATGGCAAGAGCTTTCCTTCCATATACAACAGTGTGTTCAGAACAATTCAAAATATTCTTGGTTTGTACTTGTCTGTAAATAATTTCAGGCCAAGTGATCTTTGCTGCAAGAGCATGCTGACTCCACACCACAGTAAGACTGTAAGCAGCATGTGACAGTGAGCAAATCCAATTGCACTTGGTTTTTTTTGCATCTCGTTGAGTGGAACAAGGAGAGTTTCATGGTAACATCACCACAAAAAACAAAGGAAGAAAAAATCACTTGGAAAAAATCAGCTTGCTCAGCTTGCTCTTTCTTTCCCTCTGATGAAAGAGATGAAGTTGTTATTTTGGAGACAGAGCCCAGCATTTTTCCCAAGGAAGCCTGTTTCACAGAGAGGTCTCTGCTGAGGCTTAGATGGTAACCAGAAATGCTAGGGGGATGAAAATGTGGGCTAATAATCCTTTTGAGGGCCCTATTCCCATCACCTGGGGGGCCATGCAGAAGCACACCCCGAGTGACAAGAACTTGTACGTATGGCACAGAGCCAGGCTGGGGACGGGGAGCCAGGGGGACCAGCGGAGAGGGGTGGGTGTAGCAAGGAGGCAGAAAACAGCCTCGGTCTGGCTTTGTCCCAAAGCTGAGGCTTGCCATCAGGTCAGCTGTTCAGGAGCCGCAAAGTGGACTGTGGAAAGGGAACGTGGAGGAAGGTTCCTTCATTCATCGCTCAGTTCTTTGCATTCAGGCGTTCCTGTTTTTCAGGGTTTTCAGGGGGTTTTCTCATTCCCCCCCCCAACTTTTTTTTTTTTTTTTCCTGTGGTCTAAAAAGAACCACACTGCTCTTGAGTGACTGGAAACTTCTAGCTTTCCAGAAAACCTTGGAAAGACAAGAGGGAACTGTTAGTGTAAGTCAGCGGACATTTCAAGTCCCACTGCATCCATGTTAAAACACCGTGGGGAAACCACAGCAGAGGACGATTTAAGTTAAACTTGTGGAAGTTGCAGCTCCTGTCATACATTACACACCAAGACCAATTTTTGATCCTGTTAGCTCCCAAACATCTTCTGCAGCTCTTCAAATTGGAGCTGCTGATCAGGGTCCTGAGGGACGAGAAGCAGTATCTCCATCAGACATCTGATCTGCAAGAGCGGCACTGCTGCTCCACTCCGAGCAGACTTGAGGTGACTTGTGCGTAAGCATCAGGACTGTCAGAGCATCAGGGGAAAATTCTCAGTGCAGTTTGGGTTGATTCAATATCTCATTACATTTGCATAGGCATCCCAGTGATCTGAAGCACAAGACAAAGTGGGAGTCGCATGTTTAGACATGGGAGAGTCCCTGTGTGCTAAATAGGGACGAGAGCAGCATGTGGGTATTGTAACATTTAGAAACAGAAAAAATACACAAATGTATGACTTTTTATTATTATTATTATTATTTAGAAAGAGGTCTCTGTTGCATTTCTCCGTCTCTAGCTAGATGCTAGCTTGTGTAGCAGAAAATTGTTACCCAGATATGCATGAGGTTTCAGGCTGTATTACACATTTACCTGTGGCTCACAGAAAAGTATTGTATGTTCTCTTCACACACACCCAGCATTAAGAAGGCAGCACTCATTTTGGGGAGGTTATAGTCATGGCTGTTTTTGCTGAACCAGTCCTGGATTTCATGCTTTCTCATGTCTTTTATTTTCTCCCTCTTGAGTGGCTGTAATTTTGGTTATGGCATTCTCTTTTTGCACATTGATTGTAAAGAAAAGCTCCCTGAAATGCTCAGGAAAACTATATTTTTTTCCAGAGAGAAAACTGTAATTTAAGAAAGTATCTTGCATCCTTGGGCAACAGGAGAGATACAGAGAGGCTTTATCTCAGTTCCTGTGAATAAGGAGGAACCTGTGTATGACTACACTGAAAATACTTCCCCCTTATAGTGTGAAGATAATACGGCTTAAAATATATATGTGTTAAAATATGGTACATCACCAATGATGACAAAAGCCTTGGGTCTCTCTGTGTGTTGGTTCTTTGTCTTCTCAACCACTCACAGGACACATCAGTGTATTAGCACCCACATCCTTTGACTAACTGGACATGAGTTTGAGTTGTTTGGATGTCTTCCTTTTCCTCTAATAACCCAAGAGTTTGCTAATTGAGAGGAGCCCTTTAAAAAGCCCTGCAAGGGAGGGTGGTAGTTCTCCCTTTGGGAGGGCTCCTCCTGCGGCCAAGGCTCTGCTCGTTCCTCTCCTTGGGCTGGCCCATCTTGGGCAAGAGGAGATGAGAAATTACGATAGGCTTGGTTCATTTTATTACATCCTTTGGGAATTACCAGGAAAGATCAGGACTTCAGAAATGGGTTATTTCCTTTGTAAAATGATTGCAAAATTTTCACCTTTACTGAAGAAGGTCTGCATGTCTCTATGAACATGATGGAGAATTTACCATACTAATGCCAATCTATGGTGATGAATCAGTGTGGTTTAGTGTGGGCTTACTGACTCGGGATGAAAAAGAGCAGGCTGGGAGCCCTGGCTCCAATCCCTACAACTGATCTCTACAAAAATGCCAACCTGGGTGGGTTTGTCCCGATCCCTTTATGATTCAGTTCTTCTAGTTCTGGCTCCAGATGCCTCTGCGTGCCTGTGGTGACGTTTTCCTGCTCTCTCCTTTATGCTGTTGCCTGGGCTGTAGTCCCATTGTGAGCCTGAGAAGTATTCCTGTCTGCTGGCATGAACTGCTGCTTTGCACCTCACAGAGACAAGTGATGAGTGCATGAAGATAGCAAAAATAATTCAGCATCAGCAGCAGCCTTTCTGAGACACCTGTGCCTCTGTGTCCTGTCTGGCTCTCCACCTCCTGTCAGCTCCACTCTGGGCATGTTCATTTGATCTTTGCATGCACATGTGCATGGCCTTTCACCCACAGCAACGGGGAATAAGTGGCTGTGGTGAGAGGTGATGGGTTTGGAGCTGGCCAGGATTGGAAGGGGTTGTCTGCAGCTCCAGACTGCTGGTGCTCCCTTAGCACATGATGAAGCAGGGGATGGGTATGGGGGAAAAACCCCAAAATAAGATCTCAGCAAGTAGCTCACAAGCTGAGATTTGCTTATCCAGAGGAAAGATTGCATCAGTTTGGCAAAACCACCACTTAACCTTTCGTGGGCAAACCTGCTTCATTTTAAGAGTGGCCAATGGCATTCTGCTTAAAGCTTTTCCCAATCAACAGAAGCTAAATAAAACATTTGGGTTAAGCTAATATGAGATTATCTGCATGGAGTCTTGCACTGGCTTAGCAAAATTGGCTTTAAAAACATCCCTTAAATTAAAGTAGTGGCACTTAATAAATTGAGAAGCTCTAGATGTCATAATGCAGAGGGATTAGGCAGTTGGATTCATGGTGGTGGACTTGTGGGAACCTGAACACAATGTGGTAGGTTTAGATGAAACTCTTCTGAAGGACATCTCCCACTTCTCTAAATGTGTACGTAATAATGTGTGGCTATATGCAATGAATTTCAATAGTTAATGGTGATGCTTAGAGTCCAATTTCCATCTCTTTCACCTTGAAGGATTCAAGACACCAAATAAAATCCGTGGCTTTGATTAATGGCATTTTCAGATATTTATTTATTTATTTATTTTATGCTTGTGTACGATTGAAATTGTTTTTAAGAAACAATTTAAGAAGATAAACCCAGTTTGGAGAGTTTAATAAACTCAATCTCAAGGAATGTTTCCACTTTAGAGTTATGTCCAATAAATTCTATGCTATGTTTCCAGTTAATAATGAAGTCCAAACTCCCATATTACCTTGTCACAGGTTTAGTAATATATGGCAAATTACTTTAATTCTTCCCAGTTCCCATTAGCATACTAAACTACAATTATAATATTCTCATATTTTAAACATTCTGAAGTTTTTACCATATAACATTGGAATTCCTTTCCAGGATGTCTGCAGAAAAAAGGGGAACTCATCTGCATAACACTCTGTTGGGTTTGAACAGAGCTGAATCTGCTATTAAGAAATGAATATTTCACAGTCTGCATTAGGAAAAGACAGCTTTAACTGAGCAGGATATGGTTCATTAAAAAAAAGAAAAGAAAAGTCTTCTCCTCCAAAACTGGCTGATCTGACCTACACTTCTTTCTTAATAAATAATAAAATAAAATAAAACGTTGATGCTAATAGACGGAAATCATTAGTCTCAAGACAGATTTGTAGGGAAAAGGAAGCTGTATTTTTGGTCTTCAAAAATTGCCAGCATTATGTTGGCTTGCTAAGAAATGTTAAAAACCAACACAGTGAAACATATCTGTCAAGGATTTATCACAAGGAAGCAGAATGCAATCTAACACAAAGATGGGTCTAGTGGTCAAGTTCAAAGATTCATTTGCCTCAATATTCCTGACTCCAGCAGTGACCACAAATGAGTGCCCAGAGAAGGACATGAAAAATAAACCTAGCTAAATTTGATACTTTACCCCAATAGCTCTTCCCGTCTCCAGCTCTTCTGAGTTCAAAGACTTTCTGTGCCAGATGTGGCTTCTGTATATTCAGCAGTTCTTGAGATGCACCACTCCTTGGGAACCTTATGCAAGTTTGCAATTGATTGTGAAGGTGATTTCTCTCCTTTCATACAGGAATGGAAAAAAATGCAGAGAAATGACTGTGGCTCTCTGGTAGCTCCTGCTGCAGTAGTGAGATGAAGGCTGACCTTTTCACAGGTATGGGTATGAAGGAAATGTAAATGCAGAAGCCACAAAGCGCGGAGGAGCCCTCTGCATTGTAATTTGGAGCTTACCTGGCAAGGAGAGAGAACAGGAGCAGAGAGAGGGCAAAATGGGACTGTGGCTCCCTAGCCATGAAGTCTGCTGGCCACCTCTTCTGGGAGAAATATCACAAGCAAGGACTCAATGATGGGGCTGAGAGTAGCAAGCTCATTCTCATCATGGCAAAAGGATTAGAGAGAAGCTGTAAAGTTCTGTACCAAGGGATCGTGTTTTAGTCGGTTTCTTAGTAATTCACCCCAAAACACTGAGACATATATTAATAAGTGATAATAATTGGAAAGGTAAGCCCTGAGCTAGCAAAATGTCCATGGGAAGAAAGTTTTTATTTTTTATTTATTCCCTGCCACCAGATAGCCATGTTAAAGAAAGACTGGTGAGACATCAAAGAGATCTGAACACTCTGGGAGATTTTTGGCACGTGAGGCTGAAGTGTCAGCTGAAGCAAAATTTTAATGTTATGTAGTGTTTAAGGAGGGGATAATGCTCCTGTTTCAGCAATAGGACCAAACTGTCAGTGTGGGCACTGCAGTGAAAGTCTCTGCTCAGGGCAATCAAAAAAAAAAACCTGAAGCAGGACAGTGGCGGAAAAAAGGGCTGTGAGAAAGACCTTCAAGGGCAATTTCACAAAACATTTGAAATCAATGGTATGGCTTCGGTGGGAGCCTTATGTGGTATTTGTGAAAAAGATGTTGCAGAACTGGAAAGGGTTTTGAAGAGCAACACAAACGATAAAGGCTGCGGTAAGAAAACCTCTTCTCTGAAGAGGATCTGAAAACACCTTTGTTCTCGGAGAGGACACAAGGTGTGAGTTTATCTGTAATGGCTGGTCTAAGGGGCACAGGCTGCTAACAGAAGCATCCTTCCCCTGGTGTATGAGCACCGGAATGGGAGGAAATTCAGTGAAACTGAAAGGCTGAGAAGGAAAAGCATATTCTTTTATGCACTTTATACTGGGCCTGTGAAACTGCAAAATGCGACTGAAGACAGAATCAGCATTACCAGGTATGCTTTGCTGGATAATTAACATAGCTAGATTTCTTATAGTTAAAGGAGGAGGGGGAATCTCCTTTCAATACCTTTAAACCAACCTCCATCTTCTAGGATTAACATGAAATTTATCGTCAGAAGCAGATTATTCCACCTGTCTATTCGTGGGGTTTTGTGTAACTCCTCTTAAAAGGCTGCTCTGCTGGTAGCTGCTAGAAGTAAGGCGTTTGGCTCGGTTCCAGGCTGGGAATTTCTCTGCTCTTGACTACAAGTTATTTCTGGTCAGGATAATTGAACCAGATCCTCAGTGGATGTAAATTATCCTTGGTCTGCTGGAATTGCTACCCCATGGTTTGTGCAGATCCAGCATTTATGGTATTGTACATGGCGGTGTTGAACATGCTGCAAGTGCATTGGGTATCTGTTCCTCTGGATATTTCACGGGATTATTAAGTTAAATAGGTTAGCAGGAGGATTTGTAAAATGTTAATTTAATTGTGCTTTAACTACTTTGATTAATTGTGCCTAGCTTCAGGAGCAAAGCACGCTCATCTGGTTGGTGCAGCAGAAATGAAGGCTGAGGGAGGTGTGTGGCAGTGTAATCAAATACTTTGAAACCTGTTTCTTGCTTACTAATTTTGTTAAATTCTGTAGATTGTCTTTGTTGGTAGGTTTTTTCCTTCTTTCCCCAACATGAGAAATAAATAAATAAATAAAAACCCTGAAAATGTATTACTGCTAAACAGAATTTACTGTTTAAAAAGAGAGAAAATTTTATGTACCAAGAATTAGAGACATTTCTCCTAATCATATTGTGGTGCTAACAAGTAGCATATTGAAACATCTTTGTATGAGCTACACATGAAAGTGTGTTATTACCGCAGTGTGACAACACAAATAGATGAATAAATTATGTATAAAGAAGCATATGAGAAAGTATAGTATATTCTTATTAGCTCACTTTGAAATGCATGACTTCTAGTATTTTTCTAAAATATCCCTAGCTGGTACCTTGAACACAGATTTTAATTCAAAGGAAATCATTCTGAGTTAGAGGCGTGCTGAGAAGTGGTGCTTGTACAAACAACAGCTGTAGAAAGAGAAGGTGGATTCTCAGGTATTAGGCTGGACTCAAGGGATTGTGGCTGAACTCAGCCCTGCACAGATCGCAGATGTAGGTTGGCTGTTCCTTCTGTTCATACCTCTGTTAGTGTTTGGTTCGGACCAGGAATTCACTTTTAAAGCAGATCTCTGATTATCCTCACTTTACTGCACTTTCGTGCTGTGGAGTGTTTTTGGCATGTGAAAATGGATCTTCTTTGGGGTGTAACAGAAATGAGTGCACCCAATGCATACCCATTGTGGGCTGGTGTTCAGTGCGCAGTACCAGAGCTAGGCCAAAATAAAACATGTAAACTATGAGGATGCTGGGTCTTCAGAGCCAGCTGCAGCACTTCACAGATCACAGAATCACAGAGTCACGGAATTGTAGGGGTTGGAAGGGACCTTGAGAGATCATCGGGTCCAACCCGCCTGCCAAAGCAGGTTCCCTAGAGAAACACAGGTTCCCTAGGTAATAGGTAATATTACCTAATAGGTAATAGATACAGATAGGAAATATAGGGGAATAAAATAAAATAAAAATAATAAAAGATTAAAATAAAATAGAAAATTAATAAAATAATAATGAAAAATTAAAATAAAAAATAATAGGGAATGGAACAGATACACTCTTACTTTGGCCTCAGGACCCTTGACAAAGTTGATGTAGCCCCCTTGCCTCTGTTTTCTCTCCATCCAGTGAGCACTCCCATCTTGCCTTTGTTTTTTCTTCTCTAATATTGAAAAGAAAGAAAAACAAGTTTCATATTTGGGTGTTTTTGGGATGGAATTACATCAGTGTGTATTACTGGGCAGATTCCTTTGGGAGAGAGAGATGAATCGTCCTTCTTCTCACTGTCCAGTGTATTGCAAGCTCCATGGCACATGATGGGAAGGCAGCACAGTTTTTAGGCTCCTGTCCATGTTGCTCTCCTACCTGCATCTTACCCCAACAACCACAATGACAGGGATGGTCATTTATATGTAAATGGTCATTTTTTCATGTGGCCATATGTAAGATGCTACAGAAACTTCTCTTTAGGAGTGGTCCAGGGACTGAATTACAGTGATCAGTACTCAGCTTCAGTATCTCTGCTTGTCCACATGCTGTTCCCCTGAAGCTTTGCTATCCCTTCTGAGCTCTGCCATTGATTTTGGAATTGCTTTGATGCTCAACCACTGCATGCAGCATTCAGAAGTGCAGAGCACTATGTCGCCACATATACAATTGCTGTTTCCCCAATTCCATACCAAAAGGAGGATGCATCACAACTGTAATGAATTTTGTTGTCTCTGACCATAGTGAAGAAGGAACTATGGAAACAGAAGGCTCAGCATCCCTGAATACACCAACAGGAGCAAAAATAAAAAATGCGATTAAGTTACTAACATTATATCCCAGTGTTCTACCAACCTATGTCTCCGTTCATGACGTGGTCTTAGCTGAGGTCATGTAGATAGTTAATCATTGCAAATTTCCCAGAAAACTGCTTAATCTGAGGCTTTACCTTTAATCAGAAGGCTTTCAAGTACAAGTCTAACTATCATAACAAATAGAAGGATACTCATCTCCATTCCAACTTTCTTTTTCTTTTCTTTCTTTATTTTTTTTCCCAATTATTGTAAGTTTTTCAGAACATGTGGATCAACAAAGTAAAAGCTGTTTTGCAGCTAGAGGAAGACCTCTTTATACATAGCTTCTAAAGAACTAACTAACTTTCTTTTCTTAGTGAGAAAATCTTAGGTGACAAAGGAAAAGAGTGAGACATCACTAAGCTGAATGAGCATGAAAGATCTATAAAAGTATAAAGTATGTCTTCCTTTACTTGAATGACTTTTTTTTCCCCTTTTTAAATCCCCCGGCTTACTTGCTTTTAGCAAGCACATAGGTAATGACAGGTAATGGTGACCCCTGTTGCAAATGGCTTAGAGTAAAAAGAAAGAAATACGGCAAAGAAAGGTTATATTTCATGATTAAGCATGGTCATCACAAAAGAATGGTACTTGCAATCATTCCTCAGTCTTAAGCAGGTGAAGAAGAGAATATTTTCAAGGTCATTTTTGCAGTCTGGAGCACATTTGTGGTCCTCAGCCAGTGAGTGGTGCAGGAGGAAAATCAGAGGAGGGACAACTGACAAAACTGACCTCTTATTCCAGGTCCTCCCCAGGCCAATCTCTCCACTGCTGAGCTGCAATCTCACAGCAGGTTAAGGAGGGCAGTCAAACTTGGTGTCTGGGAAAAACAGGGGTTATAAAGAGGCCAGCCCAGTAAAAATCCTAAACTGCATATCTTGCGTGCCATGATTGTAGTTGTAACCTTGTGATGCTTTTTCATTTTTCCTTTCCATTTGTTGCTGGAAGACAGTGACTTGTTAGGCTGCAGAGTGGTAGGACTGTACTGGAGGTAGGTACGTGTGGCTGAACAGGACACTCAGGGGCTCTGAAGCGGCTGCCCGCTACTTGCAGACAAGCTGGTAATGGGTATTTCATCCAGAAGGATCTACAGAGCATCCCTTCTGCAAGCTGTCAAACCCCAAAGGCTGCATAACACTTTCCAGCACCCTGCAATGACTGTGACTTTCCAAAGTCCTTTTCCACTTTGCTGCCCCACAGAGTCTGCAAAATACAGAGGAAGAGCCATGGCCACATTTAAATGGACTTTTCTTAAAGGAAATATATCTCACCCGTCAATCCATGTATCCCCCATTAGGCTATAAGGCAAGTGGATGAACCCCATTTGGCAGTCCAAAGTGATATTTAGGCTAAACCAGAGTAACTGCAAAACCCTTGTATGAGAAGCACATTTATATTTTATTTAAATTTATATTTAATCCCCTTTTCTTTTTTACTTCAAATTCCTCTAATCCTTGCTATTTAGAGAGCATCTTTATGTTTTATCTCATTAATATTAGTCATATTAATGAATACCCATCACTAGTATTAAAAATAAAGAGTTTAATTCCTCCTTCATTCTTAGAGGACCATAAAAGTTGTTTGGCATAAACTAGCATGATTGCTGACAGTACAGATAATTTCTACTCTACATGTGTGAATTCTGCCTGATTTTCCATAATAGGATTGTAACGGCCGTATAGTTTGTCTTAAAAGAGTCTCTACTCCTACCCATGATCTACTACCTGAAATCTTACTAAAAAGACAACTGCCATGAGCAGTGGCCTAAAGTTTCTATCCGTTGTCATTAGTAAGTCATTAGATACCATTGATAATGCTGTTTTTCTCTAGTCTTGTGTATTTGCCCAATGTTTTTCAGCCAGATCAAAATATGAATGTCAGGCAAGTAATTACAATAACTTCCAAAGATTTGACTTAAAAGAAATGGAATATTGCAATTTGGAGGTTGGAACAAAGTTTGGGAAGTTACTAATACTCCTTTATGTAATATGGGTTTTGTGCAGATAAAATATTTGAGAAAGCTCAGAACCTTCTGGTCTTCAAGGATTCAAGAAGTATGAAGTTAGTCTTGCAATAGCTTTTCAGGTACCTTTATAAAAAAATCTTGGAGTTTCATACCCTGTAACCTGATAGTGACTGCACTTAGCAGGTTTTCATCTGCAAAGTGGAACTGTGGTAGAGGTGATGGTTCTTCAAGGTCCTCCATGCGTGTCTGTTGCATTGTCTGTCTGGATCCAGCCTCAATATCAAAGGACTTATATTTTTTGTAGAATCATCGACTGGTTTGGGTTGGAAGGGATCTTAAAGACAATCTAATTCCAACCCCCTGACATGGTGTGGCAACTCGCCACCGCCCTTGGTGTGAAGATTTTCTTTAATCTAAATCTACCTTTTTATTTTAAAACCATTCCACCTTGTCCACCTTACCCAACTTTCCTGCAGCCCCTTTAGGCCCTGGCAGGCTGCTATAAGGTCTCCCCGGAGCCTTCTCTTCTCCAGGCTGAACAACCCCAACTCCCTCAGCCTTTCTTCGTAAGAGAGGTGCTCCTACAGCACCTACAGCTGCAGCCTACTACTTTCTCTTAGACACTCACATCAAAGTCACTCTCCTTACCCTAATACTACCAGAGGGTTTGTTCCCTTCTTCTACTCAACCATGCTCCAAAAGCTGATAGCCTTGTTTTCCTAATGCCCCAGCCATCTTCACCAAAGGGGGTGTGCATTTCATTGTACCTGTAATCCAACAAAACAGCAAGAAAAATAGCATATAGCATGAGGAAAGAGCTCTTTCAGGAAATTTCCATTCTTCTCATTGCCGACACAAAGATGTGCTGCTGTTTGGATGCACATCCAAACTGAACTGCATTCACTGTGCAGTAGCAAGGGCACAGGAAACAAGTTAACTTCCACAGCTTGATCTTACTTGTCTTTCTTGTATTAACAGCAGTAATGCCAACTGTCTCTGCCTCCATGAAAGCAAGCTAGACACATTGTTTTGTTGATACAACGTAGATTTACTTGCATTTAACCAATTTTTGACAGTACTAGGAGATAATTCTTGACTAAACTGCAGAAAGATTTTTTTTTCAGAGGTTCATACTATTGTGACAGATATTCCCAATTTCTGTTCTCAGGAATGTGCTTCCCCCAGTTCCAATTTATTCTGCATCTCATAGATCACTGCAGAATGGTCCCTGGCAATTCAGGTTTGTTCGATGTGTGTGCAGACAGATTGCATTATCTCTAATGTTTTGAATCAGATCATGCTATGCATTCAGTTAGTATAATCTCCAAATCAATTTCCCAATGAGTTTTGAGATCTGTTGCTTCTATTAGCTTAACTCTGTGGCTGGATAACCTAGAACTGTGTAGATGCAATAGCCAGAGTCTTTTCTGGGAAAGGCATATTTTTTTCTATAGGAGTCTTATAACAAAACCAAGGATTTCTGAGGATTTCCATGTGCCTGACCTGGCTCCATCATTTACTGAATGTACAAGGTTAGGGTATTTGTTGGTAGCAGGGGATTTGCAGAAAAACTGGATACTTTAAGCCCTCAGGGTTTAATACAGGAAGCGACCTGAACAAAACTTGGAGCAGTTCAGCAGTATCCCCTGAAATGGGGCTCGTGGGCTGTGGATTTGACTTTTCTTGCAGAAATGCCATGGGAACGCACATGCCAGTTGGACAGCGCAGCCAGGTCCTGAGCAACAACCTCCGGCTCCTGTCCTCCCATAACAGTGTGTCTGTAGGAAACTTCTTGACCCTCTCCTTTTTCTTTTGACCAGTTCTTGGAAGCCTTGAGACAAAAAAGCAAACCTGTGTGTGGTTTCCTTACTAGGGCAGAATATTTTATTTCTGTTTCTTTCTTAGTAAAGGCAGACCACTCTTACGGACTCAGGCAGAAATTAAAATTTTGCTGGTTATTTCCTGCAGAAACATGCCAAAGAACTTCTGTAGCTATGGTAGAGTCAAAAAGGTTTTAACTTCATACATTTCACCAGCTTAGAGCTAATAATTTCTTCTCTTGATGTCAATTGGTAACATTACTTGCCTGAAAAGAAATAATTTCATGCATGACCATGCCAATTAAATCTAATCTTTTTGCTGAACTGTCCAGAAACCGAGAAGATACTTGTATGTATAGACAAAAATAATTGTAACTTGAAGCAGAACGTCTCTCAAAATACATGTCTGAGTGACAAAACAGGGTCTTGGCAGGGAATAAGGACAAAAGACCAAACTCTGAGGAAAAAAATTGAAGGCTGCATTTTTTGTGTGCTTTCCATAGGAAACCCCATCCATTCCTCAGTGAGCAAAATGAGAATCATTTCCTTTGCTTCACTACATTTTTGAACAGCAACTAGAACAGCGGCAGATTTAGGTATAATAATGCAGTTCTCCTCTGCTCTACATTTTCTCCAAGTATTACAGTGTTTAATATTAAGTACTGGGAAAGAAACATAATTAATAGTGTTTCTGGAAAATACTTTGTCTTGCATTGCAAAGGAAGGAATAATTCCACCAAAAATAAGGAAAGCTTAAAAGAGCGAAAATTTGTTTTCTTTCTTTTTTTTTTTTTCCCCTCTAAAGTTCTCATTATCAATTTTTCAACAGGCACACAGCCCTTTAAAATGAGATAAAGTAATCACGGAGAAATGATAGCTGTATTGTTACTGAAGAGAAACTGAACAGATTCTGCAATAAAGTGGCTGAAACTCCCGTGCCCTTAAGCTCGATAATGACCGACTGATTGCACCTTTCCCTCAAAATGACTTCACAACTGCTGCATGCAGAGATTGCTTTACCCACAATTAAAACCACTACAGCCTCTAAGACTCAACATGGCAGCAGCTGAGCTGTACACCAAAATAAATATGTTTTACATGGCTGCACAAAGTACATGCTAGCTATATATTACTATTAAGATGAGCAGCATTTAGACAAGCTGAAATAATGACCTGCAGTCTTGGTACCTGCTCGTTGCACGGGGCTAATGATAATCTGTCCTTTCAATTCTTCTTATTGCCTCAACTGGGTACATTATTAATGTATAACCATTATACCTCATCTGAGACATACCTACCCAGCAGAAAGCCATCTGCTGCATTGTCAGCAGCAGCCTGGGTAGTACCTGCATCTTTGCAGTCCTGAAGAAACTCAGCTTTGCTTATTTGATGTGTTCAGCTCCCTGTTGCCTTGACATGGCGGGGAAACTAAGTACAGCGACAGTGCATTGGAAATGAAAGCACCTATCTTCAAATTAATGCCCAAGGGCATTTTGTATTATTGTTATAGCAAGATTCCTAAAATCCAGTCTTTAGGTGCAGAATTACAAGGGTGCAGTGAAGCCAGAGCCACCAGCACCTCACTTTCTTTCCCAGCACATCACAAGTCATGGCTCTGAACTAGATACTATCAGTATTCAGCAGTGTCACTGTAGGTGTCTTTTTTCATTTTCCTAGACAATTTCCTGTCAAGAAGATTAGGGAGCAGCCTTCAGGGAGAAAACAGCAGCTTTGATGACATCCCTCCCATTTAGCATTGGTTATATTTGGTATGGAGGCTGCCCCGAAGCTGTGGCTGTGCGATAACATGGGGTGGGAGCTGCTGGACTGTTGGAGATACCTACAGAATCTCTCAAAGTTTCCAGGATCCCTCCAGAGCATCAGTCTTTAATAAATACTCTGCCTTTGGGAAATCAGGGAAGGGTCACATTTGGTGCAATACTGGGATGCGCCAAGCAAGTATTTGGCTTTGTGATGGCAGTGACAAGCTTTCTTAGGTCAAGTAGCTATGTCCTCTTTGTGACAAGTAGCATCCCTGGTGGCATTAGTGTTACTGGTTTAATGGCAAAAGGTTGATAAAGTTGCTGTTAGATCAGAAGCACAGCCCCGTGGAGAGGCAGACACCATGAGGACGTGTATGTGCCAGAAGGACACTGGAATTTTTTCTGCTTCCAGCTTGCTTTTGGGGTGTACGAATTACAGGCAGTCTAGCCCATCTTGCGGAAATTTATTATCTGTGTCCATAGCTCAAGTAATAAGGCAGCTTTAATCAATAAAAATTGTATTTAGCATCAATATTCCTAGTTCTCATTTTCAGGGTATTGAGGAGTGCCGCGAGTTCATCCCACACTGGTGGGTTGGTGCTTTTCCAGCTCAACTATCACAGCCAAATGGGAAGGTATGATATCTGGTATCTAATTAGAAAAGATTGGCAGTTGTAATAAGACCAAAGAAGTTTTTATTATTATTATTATTATTCTCCATAAATTTGTTGGATATTGGAATTAAAACTTGTGACTCACACCCTCAGGATCATAAATTTGGCTTTAAAAATATGACAGAAGTGGTATTTTAAGTATACATGTTAGTTGTTAATACTTCTCTTGCTTTGTGGTTTCATATTTTCCAATTTTACCCCTTAACTAGAGGCTGTAAATTTTGAAGTTTAAAGTAAAATTAAAATTAAATTCTGGACTTTTGAGCTGTAAGAAAATAATATATTGCAGTTTTAAAGATATATCTGTGAAAGCTGGTAACAGTGACTGAAACATATAATTTGCTCATTGTATTGTTTTAGCTGTGCTCGGTGTGGTGTAATTTTTTTTCCTGGTGCCCTCTTTCTCTGAGTGCAGCAAACACGATTTGGTTCACTTAGACTAAACTCGTTATAACTCAATACTTTTATTCAATAATAAAAGTAATAATAACAAAAATAAGCCTTCTTACATATAGCTTGGTGAGGGCTGTGCTAGAACTTTCAGGATGACCATTTCAATGAAAATCATTGGGGAGTTTTAATGCTTTTCAGACTCCCACCCAGCTGTGCCCTTATGAACACAACTACGGCAAGGAATGTGCCTTTTGGGTTCAGTAAAAGAGATGTTCTCTTTGTTTTCTTGCTGTCTGGCTTATCATCTGTTTTTTTATTTATTTATTTTTTCCTTTCCTTAACGAAAGAATTGCAAGGTTTTAAAGGCAGACTGAAAGGTTGCTCCTTTCCTTGGACAGGTTTATTCTTTTTCAAAATACAGGAAGCAAAGAATAAAGAAAAACAGAGATCTATTTCAAAGCTTTTCGCTGAAATTTCCAACCACTGGTGTCAAGTCTAATACATTGCAGCTGATCTCAAACCTTCTAAAATAAACTCCTCTCCTGTTTGGAGCATCTTAATTAATAACTCTGAAACTCTCTGCCTATTAAAAGAAATCCATTTACTTGAAGAACGAGAATTACACTCTTGACATATTTTCCCTGCAAATCAATTTGCATTTACTTGCTTTGCTACCACGGACTTGGATAAAACAATTGTACTTTTAAAACTCTGGCAGAAGGCAACTTTCAATGGAAATTTCTTTTGCAAACATTTTATTCTGACAGCTTTATTAGGCTATGAATAGGAACTTGAGGCAGAATTTAGCGTATTGATAGATTTTAAGATACTGCATGAGCAGAGCCTGCTGAAAGCAATTTCATAAGTCAGTCACAATACCCATTAGTTTACAAATATACCGAAAGTAACTTTTGCCTTCACTCCACTTTAGATCAGCTCTTTCCCACCTGTATAAAACACTACCTTGTCACTTCAGAGTGAAGGTCAAGCATTTAGACCATAAAAGCTAGCAAGTGAAATGTGTCAGTGGGAAGCTGCAAACCCAACTTTCAAACACACCTTCTTCGTACACACTCACAACATGGCCTCTGCGTCGATCATCTTAAATCACTCTCCAAAAAGCAATACAGAAACCATTTCTGAAGGCCTCATTTGTGTACTGCTCTGGTGCTGGTGTTTGCAATACCACAAGCTGCAGCAACAGTTCAAAGTTAAAACCCCACTGTTGTAAGTCAAAGCCCCACAGACTGGGAGCACCAGCACTGTTGCTGTTACTAAATGCCCAGAAAATCCTGGCCATCCATGGCCATCCTTGGCCATCCTGGCTAATCCAGTTATGTTTTGGCCGTCCTTTCCCAGGACTAATTTGGTCACACGTCTGTGTTTCTTGCCGTTTATGCTTCATCACTGTGTTAGGGTGGATTTCTTTCCTCTCAGGAGCCCTCCTGGTGAACCTGCTTCTTTGTCCCTTCAGTCCTGATGTGTCCGTGTGCTGAATGTGGCCGTTCTGACGCCTTTCTTTTTCTGAGACTCTTGTTATTTTAAAGCCTTTTACTTTCCAGTTAACTCAAATCTAGGTTGTCACAAGTAATCACATTATTATTGTTTTTTGGAAGCTCTTACAAGTTTTTTTGACATTTATAATGTTTGAAAGCAAAGTGGATGTCAATAACGTAGTGAACTTCATCTTCTCTGGGTTTTCAGTATGCTTCACACCTTTGCCTGATGGTAGGTAGTAGCTATTTCAAAGCATACAGATTTGTTCCTGATGCACCTTTTCCTACCTGGTACACCAAATTGTCAGAAAGCATCACCCTATACAAATATCCATTTGTTTCCATTTTCCAGAGCTGATAATGACAGACAGGGACAGTTTTTCTGGGAAGGAATGAAAAGGTTGTTTTCTGGTCAAACCTAGGTGGAAGAGAAATGGAGGTGAGGAAAGGGGAGAAAGCAAATGAGAAAAAGGTTGGAGCTCACTGACTCTTGATTTTGAGTTTTTTAATCCCCTCCTCCTTTTGGCAAACACATGCAAAACACCTTGATTCTGCTCTCCATTAAGGAAAAAAAAATAAAAAAGAAAGAAATGGTGGGAGAGTAGCATTTTTAGGAAAGGAAAAAAAAAAAAAAAAGGTTTTGCTTTCTGGCCAGTGCTTTATAAAGAGCTCTAAGTAATACATTTCTTGGTTGAAAGGTGTTTGCAACCCAGGAGCTAAAAATGATTAGCAGTCAATTCCTGTTTTCATGTCAATATTATAGCTGTAGTGGCACGGTCAGGTGCAGTGTCATGGCTTTCCATGATAACATGAAAGAAAAAAATCATTTTCATACAAATTTCCATCAGTACCCTTTGTATTTGCTGCTGAGCGTGACCATTTCCTTTGATATACTAATAATTTCCTCCCAGCTGCCACTGTAAATATGCTTGTTGGTGAGGTGTTCTGTTTTTTCCATGTATATTTATTATAAATTAAGTGCTAAATTTCATAGCATTAGCTCAGGGATGGATTTAAAGAGCAGAAAAATGCAACTAAGCTTTTGTTTTATGGGTTACAGTTTTTATAATATACTTTCTTCAAGGAAGAATGAACATGCTTTCCTCATTGACATAACTCTTTGAAAGCTAATATTTTTACTAGTGTTCGCAGAGTGCTGTAAATTAATTTAAAATACCTTTTAAGGATGTAATAACACAATGAATAAGAGAAGTGGAGAGGAAAAAGTGCAGTAAGAAAATCAAATGAAAATAATCAAAGCTGATCATGCCAGTGAGTTTTCAAACTTCATATAATGATGAACTTTACGAAGGCAAAAGGAATGAATAAAATCCAACTCATTTACTTCAGCCTGAAGACCTGATTCCTTTTATCTTTAATTATCTCTGGTGGCTTTCGTTACGTCCTGTCTTATCCATCTTATGAGTTGCCACTTGGCTTAAACCTGTAATCTTTGCTTTTCTCTATGGTTGGTGAAAAGACCTTGACATCTGTGAAGAACAGCTTGTTGGGTGTGAGCTGTGTGTCTCATACAGGTGAGGTGCTTGTAGGATGGATGGAGGCTGCTGAGGAGCTGGCACAAAATAGATAATTGATTTGGAAAGTGAACCTTGAGGGAAAGAGATTTGAATAGGACCTGGCCTCGTGGTTGATCTTTTCCACTGACTTCCTGGATTGTCTCAGTGCCAAAAGAAAATGTCCCTTCTACAGCGACCTCCAAGTCCCAACAGACAAAGGAAGGGCTATCTCCTCCACTGCAGAAATGTGGCAATGAGACACGTGTAGATGAATATCTCTGTCTGTGCCAAAGGCACAGACATTCTAGTTTCAGTGTCCCCAGCCTCTGTATTACCAGTATTATGCTCATGTTCTTCCTTTTGCCTTCCTTTTGCATCTGTCTTTGGCCATGTTTGTCTTTGCTCCCCAATTTGTGGGATGTGACTCAGTAGGCATCTTCCAAAGAGGCAAAAGGACAATTCCTGCTCACTGCCTGGCCCAGGAGTCTTCAAGCCCCATCCTGGATTTTCAAGGTGAGCAGGTTTTTCCTAACATATCTCCTCCAAATGAGTGTGTTTGACCCAGGATCCTGTGGTAAACCTGCCTTCAAAGTACTTGTGATGTGGTGTTGGCTCTGACATGGGCAATAGCTCCAGCTGAGAGCTTTGAGGTGGTAACTGCATTTGATTCGTAAGGACCGAAGACTTTGATTATGCTGCTTGCTGACCTTCCTTTACTGCCTCATCCAAGCCCAGGGCACGTCATTCTCAGGTCGCACTGTCTACTCTCATATCTGTGTCCCTTTCCAGTGCTGTGGGAGAAATGATGAGGAAAAAAATAAAAGAATTGCAAAGTAGCTCATAGCATGGTCAGTACTGCTGACCCCCGTGTCTGGCTGTGTCTCTGACTTTCAGCTTTGCAGTCTAGAAGCTAATGAACAGCAGTCAGCCAACCCAAGTGAGTTGTCTTCAACTCCTCTGCTCCAATACAGTCTAAGCCAATCCTCTATCTTTCCATCCCTGTCTTCATGTAGTCCTCTGTTAAGGGCTGGGCCTCGTGAAATTTAACTTCATTTAACTTTTAAGGAAACGTCACATCTGGCAGCCGGAAAGTGGAGGAATAACTCAATATCCATCCTTACAGGACTGTCTGCAGAAAAATAAATATCAAGATAGAGCAGGTGGTGTTCGAGGACCAACAAATCTTCCCACTAATGTGAATATTCAGACAGCCTGTTGCCAGCTCAGTCCCGCGAGCACGTAAGGCGATGTGCATACTTCCCTCAAGCTCATTTTCACAGAACAAACCAGGTGTGGTAGAAGTAGAGTATTCTCACTGCTAAACAGAATTGCTTTTAAAATTGCCCAATAACCATAAAACCAACCAATGGAAATGTCCCAAGTATCCTAATCTCTCGCGAATTCAGTGAGAACAGCATTACATCAAATTTGTATCTACTGCCAGTATATCTGTAGTCCAGTAATGGTTAAGTAGATGAGCATCAACTAGTAATGAAGAGCACTTGGAAGTTCACAAGTCTGATTATAGAAATAGCTTGTATGACAGGACATGGGTGCCGAACTGTAAAACTGGCCTTAAATTATTGCAAGGAAAGCCTTTTATTTTCTATTTTTTTCCCCTACAGATACCCAGTTCAGTTAAGGGAATAATTGTTTTTCACACATTTTAAGTTTTAAGGTGAGAAGAATCCATAGTGATTATCCAGTCCTGACCTTGTGTGTAAGATGTTGCAGAATTTTGCCTCTTGCTTCTGTGCTTTTTGTTTCACAGGTGTATAAAATTCCTAATTCACCTAAGGCAGTGAGTCCCTTTATAATCTCATTTTTTACAGAGATCTCCAGATCCATCCAGGAACTGTACAGTATTTTAGCAAGTGTGTCCTTCTGACTATTGTTAATATAATACCTTGGGATATAGAAATCTAATTTATGTCTAGTCTTCCTATGTGCTATAATGATGCAAATACAAAATTATACTGTTGGCAGACTCACACAGCTTAGATCTGGTGAGAGGATTCTGGTGCTAGTGGCTGCTGGCCTGCCATGGGCCATTTTACTCCATTTTTGCTCTTGGTGAGACTCATGCCAGGCCTGCAGCAAGGTGCACAGTAGGATGGAGATGCCTTTACTCCTCCCTGTCCCTGTGGTACTAGCTCTCATTTTCCAACTGAACTGGTGACTTCTCCATGGAACCTTGCCTCGTTTCAGTCTCCAGCCTTTCATCCCAGTTCCTCCTTTCTCAGCTGGGCTAGAGGAACACTTGACCATTCATTAGCTCATTGCCTCTCAACCTGTCTCTGCTGATGTGAGCCAGCAAAGCTCCCTGCAAGGAATTTTGTTTCCAGCCCATGGAATCTTTTTAATTTTTTTTTGTGTGCACATTTTCCAATTTTTTCAGCTGTCTTTTAGAAATGTAAATGCTGGAACTATGCTCAGTGTGCCTGCACACTGTCCCCAGTGCTCTATGAAGAAACCAGGTTATCTGTTCTTGCTTTCTGCAAGCCTACTTTTGTACCCAACGATTGCATTAGCTGCTTCGGTCTCAGTAGCATATAGCAAAGTTATGCTGAATTGCTATTTTCTGCTATAAACCCATCACAATTTCCAGTCATTGGTTTCCAAAGCATGGTCCCTATTTCACAGGTCTGACCAGATTTCTTTGTCTCAGATATATGACCCTGAACAAGACTCTAATTAAAATTCACTGCTTAAGTGGTCCTACCTTATTCAAATCCTTTGCTCTCTGTAAATACCTGGTCCTCAGCATTCTTTTCCATTCTGCTGATCTTGGTTATCTGCAAATTTCCTCAGCGCATTCCCTTGTGGTAATGAGTACCAGCCTGTGATGTAGCTGATCCTACGTGCACTCTCTGTGAACTTTACAGACATTGGAAGGGGCTCACATTTTGGGAACAGCAGACAGGATGGGAGAGAAAGTCATTTCCCTGGCCATCGCCATAGTCCTCAAATCATACCCAGTGCTTGCATGTTGTTGTTTGCTTATGAATGTATTTTTTTTTTTCTTGGTGCTACCATTGTTCTTGCAATGGAAGTCTTTCGCACACAACTGCCAATTTATCATGTCTTTCTTATCTATCACCAAGTCTTGTAGTTTCCTATCTTAAGTGGTTTCTCTTTCCTTTCCATTCCAGAATCACTTCTTTGAACCTCTCTCTCTCTCTCAAAAAAACAAACAAACAAACAAAAAACTTAAAACCCATTGGTTCAGATAAAGACAGTTTAACAGGACAGAAAAGAAAGAGATAACAATAATACTAATAACAACAGAACACACCTAACAAGTGATTCACAGCACCACAGCCCACCACCCATCAACCCATGCCCAGCCAGACCCTGAGCAGTGGCAGCCCCTAAGCCAAGTCCCCCAGTTTTATGGTTCTGCATGATGCCATGTGGCATGGGACATCCCTGTCCTGGTTCTGTCCCCTCCCAGCTCCCTGTGCACCCCCAGCTCCTCGCTGGCAGGGCAGCACGAGAAGCCCCAAGTCCCTGACCTAGTGTAAGCACTGCTCTGCAACAGCTAAACCATCGGTGTGCTACCAACGTTATTCTCATCCTGAATCCCAAACACAGCACCACACCAGACACTATGAAGAAAATTAACTCTATCTCCACTGAAACCAGGACACCTGGGCACAGGTAACCACAGGAGTTTATAAAATTTCAGAAATAATCTCATTATCTTTCATGATTTTTCCTGCAAATATTGTAGCAGAATATCAGCCTGTGTCTGTTACAAAAATCTAGCTGTATTGCTTCCATGCAAATACCTTTATTCACCAAATTTATAAGCTCATAAAAGAATGAAATCAGATTTGTCTGACATGACTTATTTTTCATAAAACTCTGTTGACTGGAATTAATTATATCCCTATCTTTTAATCCTTATTGATTTCCAAATCAGCTTCCTCATTATTTTGCCTGGGACTGAGGGCAGATTAATCAGCCTGTACGTTACTTTTTTCATCACAATTGCATTTTGAATGTTAACACCAAATTCAGACTTCTCCAGTTCTGGAACTTCTTGTGTGTTTTCATACTTATTAAGACTTGATAGCAGTTGGGAAGAGATTTGTCTCAAGTAACTTCAGTGTTCTTGGCTGAAATTCATCTGGGTTTGACTGATTAATTAGATGTTCCCCAGTTGAGTTATTTATTTATTTATGTATTTTATTTTAAATTAGGCTCATGAATGTCCTGGAAGGTGCCGGCACTGCCGGCAGTTCCCCCCGTCGCTTTCCCTTCCTTTCCCTGTTGAATAACACAGCCGTACCGTGCAGTTAGGGGGATGCTGAGTGGGTGGGGAAATCTTACTCAGATCATTTAATAAATAGTGATTATTGATAATAACGCATAATTGCTTGTTAATTTTAGTGCTTTGTCTATCTGCATGTGTAGGGTTCCTACGCTGGCAACTTTATGTTTTATGTAAGTAGGTCGATCCTTTTCTTTCTCCTACCATGTAATTATAAGAAGAACATTAAAATAGATATAAATTTAGCAAAGGTCGCATTTTACTTTTATTCGTTGTTATTTCTGCTTTGATAAATTTGCAACTTGTACTGTTTATGTGTCATTGAATACAATGGCAGTGACCTACTATTGTAGTTGAAAGTTCATTAGTTCTGGTAGATTAGACAGTATTAATTAACTAAGATTAAACATTCTTTTAAACCATCATAAACTGCCATCTCAGTGTGGCAGCTTATTAAAGAACATTTTCTGGTTGTTTGTAAAACCATACTGAAGTGACAATGTAATTATATTTGTTCCATCAAACAGAAAGGTCAGTTGACAAGGCTGATGCTTCCTAGTTAATTACAAGTGGGTGATTTCATTGATTAAAAATATGAGCTTGTTAAACCTTTGCATAGAGCTAAGAGATATATTAGGGACCCAGGGGAGGGAGAAGCAGGGATGGGGGAAAGATAATTTTAAATGTTATTTCCACTTCCTCCTGCTCAGAGGCTTGGCATGAGCTGAGCTCACAGCGCTGATAAACCTCTGAATGGTGGGGTCGTGGCTTTTAGGGTGCAGCTTTGTGCTAGATGAGGGGGGCTGATGTCCCCTGTCCCTCCCCAAGCACCGTTGCATCACTTGAATTGTGACAAGTGTGTCTAAGCAAAAGGCAGGACTGTGAGATAAAGGGTTGGCTGGGTGTGGGAGCGCAGGGCTCTGCACAGAGGTGCAATGCAGTGTGGCAGTGGGGCCAATTTGGGGGTGTAATCCTAATTTCAAGCAATACACAGCACACATAATATGGTGTGGTGTGTCATGCTGCTTAAGAAAAGTCTCTGAGATCTACTCGTATCTCCTTTGTCTCCAGCATTCTGTGAAAGGTTGATATTCCACTGCTGTACTGTAAAACAGGAATTCCCCTCTGGTTGAACTGATGTTGGCTGAATTGTTGTTGGCTGAATCTTCGTGAATGGAAAATTGAGTTTGGGATTAGATATTCTCAACTCTTTTGTTCTTCATTGGAAAAGCTCATCCTCTTTAATATTCATCAGCTTATTTTTATGTGATTTAATTTCTTTTTTTTTTTAAACTTAAAATTACTCTCTGAAAAGTTTAGGGAAAATCATGTTTTGGTGTTCTTTCTTTTTGTTTGTTTGTTTTTATTTGTTGCCAAGCCTTTCTGTGAAAGTTTTATGCTGTGGTAACATAAGGGATTCAAACGTAACAAGGACCCATCAGAGGCCCCACCTCTGGCTTTCTAGGACAGAGCTGATGTCAATCCAAATTGGATCCAAATTGTCAGTTGGACAGATCTAACTAAAGGTCAATGATGCCCTTCAAAAAAAAAAAAGAAGAAAAAAAAGAAAAAAAAGAGAGAGAGACCAGTTATTCAGTTATCGTTACTCTATAATGTTCTTTTTTGAGATCCATTTCTAAATAAATTCAATTAGACAGGTTTTCACACATCTATCTTATTCTAAAAATACATGTAGAAAGCACACAGCATTCAAAAAACAAAGCAAGTGGCAGATCAAATAGTGTGTTTGCAGTGAGAAAAGCTATGGTTCTGGTGTGGTGAATGGTGACAAATATTGGGACTGATCTTTAGAGCCACAGATCAGGCAGGCTTCAGTGGAGCTCAGGTTAATGCATTTTATTTCTGTCCATCAAGGGTAACTGTAGAGAAAATCCCCACATTTGTAGCTAGATGGAGAAATACCAGTTGTTTGCATATCTTGAGCTAATTTTGGGCCAGATTCTCTGGGACAAGGATTTTTGCATTGCTGGGCTGCAATGGTCACTCCTAGCTGGGAGCACCAACCAGGGATGTGAGAAAATAGTCACAAAAAGGTTTACTTTCGTCCCCTCTCCTACAAAACTCAATGAAAATGGACATGCAGAAGCAATATCATAGATCCTTGTTTGACCTGGGGGAGGTCCATGTGATGTGCCCCTGGCTCTGCAGCCACCCATCTGGGCACACCAGGTTGGAAGGGGCAGAAGGTTAGTTTGGCAGATGGCAAGAACTTTTTTTGTTCCTTCTCCTGCACACAATATTTTTGCAGGATAAAGGACTTTGCTAACTGAGGGGCAAAGCAGGCAGGATAAAAAAACACAGGCAATGAGAACTGAGCAGAGGGTTTCCAGTAATTCTTGGCAAACAGGAAAATAAAGATGTTCCTTTTCCCTTCCCAACACCCAGATCCTCTGAGGTTAAATATGCTGCTTAGAGCAAGCACAGCGACTATTTAAAATTCACTCTGGAAATGCAAGAGGTGCCATGTGGTAACAATGTCAAAATGAGCATGCCTTGTGCAGGGCAAGTCAACCATGAGAACACGAGCCCTGTTCCAGGCGAAGAAGGCATGGGGCCACAGAAATGATAGGAAGCGAGAGAAGGCATCGGGACCAAAAGGCTCCTGTCAACCAGCTCAAATACTGCATGAGGAAGGAACAACACTGGAACCTTAGCATCTTCCAGACATGGCAGCCAGCAACCCCGTTAGAAAGACCATCCCTCCTCTGGGTTTGATGTGAGACTTGATGGTCAAAACTGGAAGCCTGTCCTGCCAAAGGCTGCTCTTCAACTTGGTTTGGATGCCTGCCGAATTAGATATTTCCTTGTAAGAGGCTGATCAGTAAAACATCATGTTGACTTCCAGCACTGACCAGCTTTCTGAGGATGAGATATTTTTGATAGAAAGATCCCATATTACATCATTAAGAAAGCAAAGCAATGTTGGAAACGTGCTGGGAATTGACTCTTCAGGAATTTCTGTCTTCAGTGTGTCACTGCTAAGGTCAGTCATTTGTCGGTTTGCAGCCTGATAGTGAGGCTCCTCTCTTTCTCCCTTGTTTTAATGTGTCTTACTTTGTGAGCTACCACCTAAGATGAATGTGGAGATATGAGTGACACAACCATAACTGCATGGCTGGATCGTGCAATGCATGTGCTGCATATTTCTTCATCTCCCCGTAGAACAGAAGTAGCCTGCCTTCCCCAGAGAGGTTTACTAATCTATCACTGACCTCCCAGATAGGCAGTTCTCTTTTATCTTCAGCATGTCCCCTCAAATTTGTTTCCTTTGAAAACCACTCAGATGAGTGCTGCGTTGCAATAATAGCCCCTTAACAAATAGTAAAAGAAGGTTCAGGGCTTACAACAGATGCTCATGTCAAGCTCACACTGCCTGCAGGTCACATTTTGCTGCTAGTGTGGAGGTTTATAGACCCATTAGCCCTAAAGGAAGTCGCACAATTAAGTGCTCCATAGCTCCTTGGAAATTCACTCCTGGAAGCATCTCACCTTCCCTCGTCTGGCTGGAAACAGCATGCCTTAACGTGGTAACATCTTGGGGAGCAAGAAACTGATTCTTTTGCAGATTTGCATAGAAGACTCCAGTTTCTCACCAATGTTCTGCCTTTCACCCCAAATCCTCTCTTGAAACCAGTCACCAAGACCAGTTGTTCTCTTTCCTGTGGGACCTTAATCAAGTGCATGGTGGGAGTACACAAGGCAAGGTCAGGAGAAAACACTTAGCAGAACACGGAGCTATTTCTGTTTTCCAACTCCTGTCGCAGTGGCACAAGATCCTTTGAGAGCGGTTGCCAGAGGCTGTAGCGCAGCTCAGGTGGCATTGTGCTCAATGCATGAGAACTGACTGCAGCTTCTGTGTTATTCCCACTTGCTGGTGCTGAGGGTCAGCTCATCCAATGTGAAAGCACGTTCAAAAATACCTTGATATGGAACAAGGCTTAAACTTTTTCATAAGAAATACTTGTTGCCTCTGCTGAGGTCTCAGGCAGACTTTCCCACTGTCATGCCACTGCCATAAAATAAAGTGGCACAGGAGAGATTCTATTATACATTAAACACCCCGGTGAAAGTAGTATTTATTGACCTGTGTTTTGAGATACTAAAATGCATGAAAAAGAGAAGATTTACAGAGCTTGCTATGCTGGCCTTTCCTTACAGACACTCATTAAAGATCTTTCCTTCCCAGGGCGTGATTCTCCTGCCATCTCTCAAACCTTTCCTTCCTTCTTCTTTCTAAACCCAAGAACATTTATTTCCAACCCCCTCCCCCCAAACTCTAAAATCCTCCAGGTTTAGGAGTTTTTATTTCCACAGATTTGTGGACTTTGACATCAAAGAGCTGCAGTCTAGATCAGGAAGACCTGGTCCTGCAGCACGGGATCTTCCCCCTCCCATTAGTCCACAGTGCAATCCATCTCCCAGGGTGAGGACCGATGACAGTTCCCAGCTCTCTGTTACTTAATCTTTGCCATGTTCATGCCTCGATTCCCCACCCAGTGGGTCTGTCACTATTTTATTGTCCAAAATTTGGCTATGTATGAGATTCAGACAAAATCTTGTAGGCTGTTGTTGGCCTCAAGATCTGAAATTAAAATATAAATGTGATACTCATCTTGCTGTACCCTATAGTTTTAGATATATTTGACCTAGTCTTAGGGCATATAGGTAGAGCAGATGACCTACCCAGATCATCCCATCCAGTCCTATTTTTCTGTTATTCCTATAACACATCCAGAATAAAATGCTTCATGTCTGTAGCATTTGCATATTGGGGCTTGATTAGCATTTGTACATACCTACTGTACAGATTTACTTCTGTTCCTACAGATTTATAGGGGAACTGCCTTGTCTTACTTGGTATTTCCATGTACTTCAAGCCTGGGTGACAGAATGTCTGTTTTTTTTTCAGCTAAATGTTGAATAAAGGATTATATTTGATTAGTCCATGACACCTTCTGAACAGCATTTCCCCTCACTCCCTTTGTTCTTCCTGATGACTTCACTTTGATTTACATAGCAAATGAAAAAGTAATAAATCCCAGCTGCTGTTAGCTTGAGATTTGGCATATGAGCAGCATGACAATTATATTATGGAAAATTTTGTTTCACCATCTTCAACATTTAAATTCAGGGGCATTCTCATGCTATCTCGTACTTTTGTGTGATCAGATCAAATTTTCAAAGATGCATAAAGATCAAGGTTTGCCTTTTAGTCTTTGCTTTACCAATTAGTCTGGCATTATCTAAATACAGTCCCAGGTCTTTGCAGTCCCAGGTCTTTGTTGTGTAGCAACAGAGGTGTCCTGGGAAGGAGGTGTGGAGTGGGAAGGAGAAAACTCCTCACCCAGAAATCAGTGCTGAGGCTTGTGGAGTGAGCCCATGTGGTTGCATAGGCTTTGTAAAATAAGTGCCTGTTTTTCTTCAAGTCACAAGGTCACAAGTCCTGGAGTCAAGGGAGTATAGAAGAATCTCAACCTTCTCTTTCTTGTCCTTGTCCTTGTCTTTGTCCTTGTCCTTGTCCTTCTTCTTCTACTTCTCCTTCTCCTCCTTCTCCTTCATTTCTTCCTCTTCTCCTTCTTCTCCTTTTTTTTTTTTTTTTTTTAAGTAAGCTGATATAGTTTTTCAGGATATTTGGGGCTTATGTATAATGGAAATATAAGGACAGTGTATCATTATCTGGCCTTGATAAGAGCGAGTATTTTCTGCTGCTAGATGCAATGGGCTGTGGGATTGTGCATTAAATGCAGCGGGACAGAGATATCAGTCAGAAAAGGTTGTAGACGGATGGTCAAAATGCCAGTCATGCAGTTGGGAGCTTGGGGATTTTCTAAACTCACACATTTAGAGAAATAAAAAATCAGTTTAAATTTTAAAATTCAGAGATAAAAAAAATACACCAAAAATCAATAATCTTTTGTTTAAAAAATGCATCCTCTGGGATATTTGAGACTGAATTCTCTTAACCTAGTAAGGGTAACTGCTTTGGTACAAGAGGGTATGCTAAAACAATCTTGAATGAAAGCCACATAAATATACCTGTCATGTGGCTGCCCAAATGCCCATGGTGAGAGCCTTTCAGCTCCTGTAAATCAAAGCAGCTACATCAAAAGCAGGCAGCTCAGCAGAACTGAAGCCCATGAACCCCAGGGTCTCGCTCTGAATGTTTTGCGGTGCGCAGAGAGCACGAGCAGCCTTCCTGCCAGGGAGGAGAGGTGCAATGGTCAAGCAGCTCTGACACACACCAGCCGAGGCTGCCGATGGGCAAAGCCACCCAGACAGCACAGAAGTGACAAGTGAAAGGATGGTTTCCTTGCCAGGCCTGAGTGGCTGTCAATAAATTTAGTGCTGAAGAGGGAGAAAAAAAAGAAAAAAAGGAAATACTTGGGAGTTTTGTTGTTGTTGTTGTTTTGTTTTGTTTTCTCTTTTACTTTTTCTTCATGTTCAGAACAGAGGTTGCCTGCTTCCCAGTAATAGGAAATGATTTGTATTCAGTCAGAAAGTTTGGCAGATATATTAATTTGGAGTTTTTTGCAAAGATGATCCAGTATTTGCTCTGGTATGACTGAAAAAGCTCCAAATGGAACTATAATCCATCAAATAGGTCTAGGATGATGTTATTATAAATTCAAATTACGCCCTGAAATGCCAGGCTATGAATGAAGACTTAAAGGGAGGTGAAACCTAAGGCTGATGTTAGTATGCAGCACGGTGGTTTTGTTTATGACAGAGTAATCGCTGGCATTTTTGTGAAATAACTGAAGAAAGCGGTTTCTAAAGGGAACCTATTTGCAATGGAGATGCCCTGACCTCTGTAATAGCGGCACAATGACCTGCTGCCCACAGAAAAACCGAGTAAGTCAAGCTAATGAATCCTGCTATTAATACCTTCCTATCCCTCATATTTGCCTCGTACTGGGGTTTATATCGTACACGCGTAATGAACTCCGGCAGGCAGCTGGGACGCGGGGCTGTCTGCCCATGACACCGGGCAGGAGGGTGTTTGCGTCCACTAATGAAGTCGGGCAGGCCTGCAGACCCAGGAGAGCTGCACAGGGTGACATGGGGACACAGCCTGCCCACCAGTCTGCTCCCAGACACCTCCCTTGGGGACCCCCAAGGTCACTTTCCCTCTCCCAGCTCATCCCCTCAGTCTCCCTCCCCAGGAGTGTTTTGACCAAGGAATTACCGGCAGGTTGCCCTTTGCAGGACCATGCCCAGGATCAAGCATTGTTGCTCAGGATCAGCACCTTTGGATGGCAGGCTGCTCTTTTCCTTTGCAAACCCGACAACCCTCTGTTTGCCTGATGAAAGCTCCAGCCAGGTCCTTCACTCCAGCCAGGTCTGCACTGCTCCCAGGCACTGCACGTTTGGCTGGACCTGGGAGTAGACACAGGACGCTGCTACAAAGTCAGAGCAAGCTGAGGACTGAAGAATTTAAGGGTAGCAGACTGGGAGAATATGCAGAAGCCAGAAAGGCCAGAAGATGGGCTGCTGTCTCAAACAGCAACCAGCAGCTGGCCTGCAAGTCCCCAGACCCAGAGCTCAGTTACTTTGGCAGCAAGTTTTGCACAACTGATGCGTGGGGTACCCATCATGTGGATCCTGGGCTGGAGCCCACCTAGTTAAGCGTGCCCAGGCACTATCACTGGAGTAATGGGCTGCTGCCAGCAGCAGGGCTGGGAATGCACCTGGGGCTGCTGGAGAGCAGAGGTGGAGGGGTCTGCTCCCCGTCCTGGGGTCTTTGAGCATCTCCTGGTGATAGAAAGCCTCCCTCAGCTCACGCACTGCCTTTCTCTCTGCTGTTCTGCATGCATAACTAAAGAGGCAGTCAAATTATATTTCAGCTAGGAGAGGAACACAACCTCTGGGTGCTCGTCTGTTGGCACTCAAATCCCCTGGGTACAGCTCGCTGGCACCGTACCACTGGCACCTCCCGGCATTTGGTGTAATAGTCGTTTGTGATGAATGTAACTGCGAGCAGAAAGCATGCAGTGGATTTACAGGCAATGCACTTGTGTAAATTCAGTCTTTCAACCTGCGATCATGTGGGCAAATCCATGACATCTACAAACTCCAGACTCCCACCAACAGATCCAAAGCACAGTAGAAGGTGAACTGAATCCTGCCTTCAGTGTGTTGCGACAAAGCTTCTCAAAGATCATCCTTAACAAGGAACTGGAAGTTCACCAAGTTTAGCTTTCTTTATGAATTGCTTCAGGTTTCTGAGTTAAAGCTGGGATGTTATTTTAGCAAAGTGCAATCAGCAGATTTGCGGGGTTTAGTTATAGAGAGATTGATTAGGGAAAGACACACAACAGCTAACTGGTGTTCAATTAGCTTGCAGAAATCTTTGTTAATCCTGCATTAAGCTAGTGGAGGCACTTGGCTTTTGACAAGAAGCGCTGCAGTAAAGCCACCATATAGATTTTGCAGTGCTCACTTATTCTCTGCCTTGCTGTGACTGAGATGGCAAACTCTTGTGCCAGGAGCTGTACAAACTCATGGCAATGAAGCTTCTGTGATCTGAGAAAGAAAAGAGGGATTCCTCTTAATTTATATTGTCGTATCCCTCTAATCCATGTTAATACTCCCAATTAATAGTCAATACATGCCACCAAAATGTCAGAGAGGGAGGAGAGTCCCTTGGAATTTTGCTGGAGTAGAAAGGAGCAGAAATAATGTGCTGGGGATTGGGCCAGAAAGGTCCAGGAAGGGACAAGCCTACAAATAGAGGAAATAGTGGTAATAGAGCTGTGGGTGTAAGGGAGAAAAGGAAATAAAGGGACTTGAGAAGAGGATGAGGAAGATGAGAGCTAAAGCAGACAGAGTGGCATCTTTGGCTGGAAGGGGGAATTCACTCAACAGATGCCAGAATGTCGGGAGCTTCTTCCTTCCCCACACAGCCAGGTCATTGTGGTGGCTGGGAGATGTCTGCCCATTTTTCCACATAACCGTTTGCTGTTAACCAGCCCCTAAACAATCCTGTGAGCTGCGTGATACAATCTGGATCAAGCCAGACAATTTGCTCTCTGCGTGTTCCCCAAATTCAATTGATGCAGTTAATAGAAAGGTGAGAATACACCAAAGAGCAGCTTTTCCTCCTAATTAAACCAAATTAGAACATATTTGTTCACGGGAAGACACCTGCTACTTCCTATTTCCTTAATGATTTTGTCAAATGCCTTCCCTTATTTGCCTGTGCCTGGAAATCATTCGGTGCTGCGTGTGGAGCGAGGGGGCACTCGGAGCAGAGTCCCCGCAGTGGCTGTGTCCACGGTGTCCTTCTCATGTCACCCCACCTTTGGTATCAGAAGGTGTCACCCCACCTCTGCTGGAGGTCCCATGGGGCTGTCCACCCGCAGTCAGGTCTCCTGGCCATGTGGCTACCGCCAGCAATGTGTAAACCAGTGTTCACAGTGGGACCGGAGCTGAATTTGGTGCACTTCCAATTCCCTGCCTGCCAGATTTAGCTCTGCAGCTGAGATGTTACAGTTCAGCTATTTTTGGTCTGCAAATCCCTCAGGACGCAGCTCTTACCAGATTAGTCTTTTAGAGCTCTGCTTGAGCATCTTCTTCTATTAGTAATAATATAAACTGAAACAGCCATAAACCTGCAGCCTTCCTATATTCGTAGTGTGTTAACTTGATTTATTTTACTTTTGATAAGAACACAGTAGTCTCATCTTTGAGGAGTGGATCGATGATTTTTGGAGGTTGTAACTAGAAGTTCTCAGTCTGGTTTTGTTCAGACTCATATCAACGTATTTTTGATAGAGACACAGTTCAAGGGGCTGTAATTCCACCAGCCAAACACTCTGCTGAGACCTGAGCCACTCCAGGCATTTAGCAGGAGCTATCATTTTGATACAATATTTGGAAAGTTTGATTCCATTGCCATTAATGTTTTCTATTGGAAGACATAAGTGCTGACAAGAAGTACCCAAAATGAAAATGTCTGTTACAATTTGGAAATTAAATTATGTTTTATTCCAACTTTGATGTTGGATTTGTGGGAACTTTGGAAGTAGTATAATTCTTGTTTATTTTTAGATTCTCTTATCTCCTCTTTAAAGCAAACCAAAATGAAACATCTAGGTTTGTTCTTGCATTGAACAAGAGAAAAAATAGATATAAGAATCAGAAAGCGAGGTCTGATCAATGAAACATGAAATGCTGCACCCAAGTTTATGCCAGCAGGCTTTTATTTTCTGTGTAACACAGGCAAAAGACACAGCTGTGCCCCATGACCTCCTATTCCCAATGTAGAGAGCAGAGCAGGGCAGGGAAATCTGCACAGACTCTTTGTTAGCAGCCGAAGAAGGTTATAATAGAGTGGTGAGAGCATCCATGACACATGCCACTGCTTGATTCACAACTATTTATAAGATACAGCCCTGTTACTACAAGAGTCCTTTATACGATTGTACTGGTGACTCTGCAGGTTCACCCTTCTTGCAATGAATTTTTTCCTTCCCCAAGGTAGGAAGATGCTGCAACATGACAAGTGGCAACAGCTTGCCACAGATAAGAGGGAGGAAAAGAGTTAATATGAGTTTTGACAGCTTAGTTTGTGTTTATCCTTATAATGATTGATATGTTGTGCTTCTAAGAGTGTTAAGCTGTAACGCTTTTGTTAAAAGAAGGTTTCAAGCAGTGGATTTTTATGAACTTTCATATGCAACTTTATTCCGTTGTTGACTTAATGAAAGGGGTAGAAGACTACACTGTATTAAGACTCCTCATCTGCCTAATTGCAGCGTGCTTTATGGTGCCATCACACTCCTCTAGGTACCTGGAGTCAAAAAAGACATATGGGCTTCTCCTCTGTCACTGTGCTGTTAGTGCTGTGATAGGAAAAGCAAAGTGAGATCAAAGGGTGTCTTAATGTGCTGGTTGCATCCCATCTTGCATCTTGTATTGCTTCAAGGTTACTCTGGGGCTGGATGTCCTGAATTTACACTTGACCTAAGCACAGGTTATTAGAGTTAAAATGGGGTGTAATTCAATATTTTGTTATTTGGGACAGCCACACAAATGATTCAGTGATTTATTTTTTTTTTTTCTGAGCTCAAGCACTCTAATCTGTATGTCTGCTTCTACAGCCTGGCAGTGACACAGATCAGTCTGTGTTTATAATCAGGGACAGAGGCCTCTTATCTTTCATCACTGACTTCTTTTTCCTTGATTCCTTAACTTTATTTTCTTTAACCATTTCTGAGCTTGAACCTGGGCTTTTCTTCTTCCATCATGGTGAAGCCCAGCTTTTACAAATCAAGATACATTGTCCTTTTCTTTTCTTCCTAGCTGGATACTGTTCACTTGGGGCGTTTGAGTAGATCAAACAGTGGCATCGCACCACCAGAGGAAATGGCGAGGTGGAAAGATTAAAAACCAGTGTGAATAGCAGGCAGGCAGTGGTGGCTTCATTATATGAGAGAGAAAGATGCCAGTGATAGATGATGACAGCTTGTGTGTTTCTTCAGCAGCATGACACTAGTGAAGTTTTGTTGTTCTCACTGTGATTTTTGTAAGAAGAAACTTTGGTTGAAGTTGACAAAACAAAGCAAAACAAACAATGAGGAGGAAGAGGAAGAGGAAAGAGGGAAGGCTGGAGCTCTCAGTCAGTCATTACTCATCTTTTGAAGAAACTGCACAATTTTATGGGCTTTCATTTGCTGCTCGTGTTCTTTCCTGAGCCGTCTTGCTTTCCTTCTACTATTTCTATTGCCATCCAAATCGAAGACTGAACTATTTCCATTATAAAGTGAGAGGCATATAGCTTTTCTCTTTTACATGCAACAGATTTCCCATGCAAGGCCATTTTACAATTGTAAGAGGCTCCTTGGAGTCCTTCTTTGATATATCATGTTGTGTCCCCAATAAATCCTACCAAGTATAGCTCTCCCGAAGCATCTCACTCTTTTGCTCAAGGCTTCAATGCATCATATTCAAATATATTTGTCTGAATTTACTCAGCACTAAGGATTTGTTACATATTTTTGTGACATTATATTAACAATTGATTTAGGAACATTTCATGTCGGAGCACATCAGCTGCTTAATGTGAGTGCAACTATGCTGCTGGAATATCTCATGAGCTATGTTAATGTGAACTGGTCTTTTGAATAGCTCTGTCTCCCAGCTACCACGCCGTATGACTTTCAGTAGCTATAAAAATAAACAAACAATGCCCCTGGTAAAGAAGCATAAAAATTGCAGAGGTTCCAAAATCCCTATTTACGCATCTGAAACAGAGCGGTAAATACTCCCCGTTCCCCAATGACACCTGTAAAAAAGAAAGAAAGACGAAGCACAACAAAGTGATTCCGGAGAGGTTACTGAGACCAGTGGCTTAGCAGGGACAGGCAGCAGAATTTTTCAGAGGCAGACATCTGACCTTGATCTTAATACAAATGGGAAGCTCAGAGAAAGGTTGCAGAAGGTCCTGGTTCACAGCAAGATAATTGCTGTACAACCTTACATTTCTCTGTCGCTTCTTCCCTAAATACAAAGGAATATTAAAAAAAAAAAAAAAAAAGAAGAAGAAAAAGAAAAGAGAAAGTTTTGAGATGCATGGTATAATGCCATCTCCCAGAGGAAAAGGATGGATGTGTCTCATCGCTGGAGACACTACTTTAGACTGAGCAAAACTCTAGCAAACACTTCAAAACCATCATGAAGCCCCTGTGATTCCATGCATTGGATGAGCTTTATAGTCACATTTAATGACAAATTACACTTCCTAGTCTTCCATATAACACCATCATGGGTAAATGTTATGCATAAAATCACATACCAGTGAGTAAAAATACTGTAATTTTAGCTTTGGGGCAGCATACCATATATTATTCCCCATTGGGCTGTGTACGTTCAGTGGGCCTGTAATGCTCTCGAACCTTCCCAGACTGTTTATTTTTCCTACTTCTGGGAAGAGTTACATGGACTGCAGCACAGGGAGCAGGACTTCATTTCCTTCCCTTTAAAAATCAAAGAGAAGCCTGGCAAAAGAAAAGGGAGAAATTAGATAGACTTTTTGACATGCAATGGGCATGGCAACATGACAGCATCAGGACCAGTAATGACAACCTTCCTGCTGACCGTTCCCTCCCAAAGAGCATCACCGAAGGTGAAAATAAGCTGAAGGTTGTCATGGCTAGAGGGTTGTTAAGTCAGGCCATCAACTTGAGTTTTGTTAACACTCTAGTTAGGAGGAAAAAAAAAAAGTGTGCTTTTACTGAACTTCGATCACCTGCAGGCAACAGACCCAGACTCATCTGACTCTGGTGCTTCTCCATGCAGATAAAGAAGATTTGCAATACCGTAATGGCAGTGGTTGCTGTTGTGAAAGATACAGACTGCAGAGCACCTGAGGAATTTGGGCTGTGCAGCTATGAATATTTCAGACTCAGAATGCACAGCACAGCATAATCTTAGAAACCAACCAAACCAAAAATCCTATATGAAAGTTTAATTAGGGGAACAAACGAATATTTTGGTGTATATCCAAATAGGAATGTCTTCATTATCAGTGTCTTTTGTGCCAGCATCCCTGAGGCCATTACACAGGATAAAATTGATGGGCATTTAATACTGCTTCAGCCCTAGAGTATTCACTCTGTAGAAGCTAACATTTCAGTTGCTTTTTTTGCTATTTCCTCATTAAAGCCTTTGGTTGACACTTACAAAAGTTCTTTGTCTTGCCTGCATTAAATGAACACGGATTTGGCTGCCACCAGCAGAATTTGCAGTGTTATGAAGTTTGCAGACATCACCTAAAACAACCCAGACAATTTTGTTCTGAAGATAGTGCTGCAAGGTCTGTGTTTAGCAGTTCCAAGTGTATAGAGAAACAAGCAATCGTTTGGACCCTTGTATATACCTGAGTGTTATAAGATTGGGTGGGAATAATGGGGAAACACAGCATAATCAGCTCGGAAAATGGCTCCCTAGCATTCTTTTTTTTTTTTTTTTTTCTTCCTTGAAATGAACTTCAGGAGGCACTACATAAGAAATAATGGTAATGTGTTTTTCACAATGAAACAGGCTAATATCACCCTGGGATGTATAATACAGAAGAGCAATCTGTTGTGTAGGAGGTAAGTCTCTTGAGACGAAGCAGCCATCTGAAATCCATGCTAGTGCTTTCATTAACCTGAGATGAGAAGTTTGGGACTGACTGTGGCCTGATTCTGCCTAGTGCTGAGCACCCACTCCTTTTGGCAGAGATGCTCACCTGTTCCCATCACCAGGCCAGAGGTCCCTGTTTGCTCTGTCGGGCTGTTAGGGACCTCAGACTGCATTTCCTGATTTGATATTGCTACACTGGACAGAAAACATATGAGAGAGTTTTATGCAGTGAAGGGTCAGGGGAGTGTAAAGTCTCTATCTTTTTTTTTTTTTTTTTTGATGTTGTTGTTGTTCCAAACTGGAATTTCTCATAAGATCTTTTCTGCCATAGCCACCAAACGATCTGCAAAGTCGTGGGCAGTAATTTCAGCAGTGGCTGGGCCTCGTTGGGGTTGGGCTGCACAAGGCAACCGGTGTAAAATGGCACTGACCTGAGGACTTTGGGAGGGATCCACGGGGGATTCTTTAGGAAAGAAGTTTTGTCTGGAGCATCTCCAGAGTGGTTCATTCCTTGTATCTTAGCTTTGGATGAATCAGCTCCTGAAACTCTGTGCCACCCTTCTGTACGAGGGGAGGGATTAGGCTAGGTATGTGGTTGGGATTAGGCTAGGTATGTGGTTGTGATTAGAAGCTTGAATTTTAGAGACTAAAGCCAAGGATCAGTTCTACTGAAAGAGTAGCAGATAAGGCACCAGTCAAGATTTCAGCTTCTCCACTGCTAATAGATTTCATTGGTTTTGCCCCAAAGCTTGTTTCTTCTGTAGTGTTCCTTCTGTGGTGCCAAATTTATTCCTTCTGTAGTGCCAAATGCCACAGCCATGGGAGGAAATGCAGGTGTCACCTATAGGTCCCCTCAAAACCTCCTCCCCTCCCCCCACCCCTTCAATTATTAAGGGTGTACGTGCCACTTCACCACCTCTGATTTTACTGGTGGCCACTATTGCAAACAACTTGTGCTCTCATACACACAGAGCAGAATTTCCAAAAGGATTTCACCCAGAAATGAGAGTTTTCCTACTTGTTTCAGGGCTGCTTCAATCTAAACCATGTCTTTGACACAGCATGGCTTGCTGTATCTCCAGTGACTTGAACTGACTACCATCTATTAATGCAAGAAGAAGGGTGAAAGAACCACGGAACTGTAGAATATTCCAAGCTGGAGGATAACTGGGTCCAATTCCTGAGAGTATGGACATGGTAATAACCTCACAGAGGCTGTGCAGTGTCTGAGTTTTGTTTCAGCACAGGGAGTTTTGCATGCCAGGGAGCTTCGCATGCCACAGCAGCCTGCGTGGAGGCAGGACACACACTGCTGCCATTCAGTGCCATGATGGATGGAACAGCAGGGCTGATTTACGATCACCCGTGTCACACAGACATTTGCCCTTGTCCCTGAGCTATGAAAGGCTGTAAGAATAAAGGAGATAAATGGCAAAGTACTGCAGCTGCAGAAATAATTACCTTCCAGAAATGTAAAAACAAACCATTTTTCCCCCTATCCCTTTCAAAACTGATTCTTTAGCACTGGATATCTGCAAGAAGAGCCTGGCTTTTCAGGATGCCACTCACAGAAATGGTAACAAACTGTAGTTTTTCACTCCGAGCATCCAATCTACAACCTCTAACAACCAAGCACCTCTTTGTTGCTGAAAAAGTCTTCCCAAACTCTTATGGGTGGATAACAACTTGGTAACAGTCAGCTCTCCGACACAAAAGTTTCACTAGAGTGGATCAATACAGATATCTCTGTGCTAGTAAATGGAATTGGAGACCTGCCTCATCCTACTGGGCAGTGTCCCTGCCCTGTGCTCTTGTCTAAGCAATGTTAGAGCCCTGTCTGGGAAAGCACTCTTTGGAGCAGACCAAAGGAAATCCACCCCCAGTTAGGAGCATAGATGATTATGGCCCACATCGTGACTTTGTGCTTGTGTGTCGTTTTATTTACCAGGATGGATCTAGCCAACAGTACAAAGTTGTGATGGCCATTTTTCAGCTTGTTCCTCTTACACCATTCATATGTCTTTTTTTTTTTTTTTCTTAAGATCGTCATGATTTATGCTTTAAGCAAGGAAGGTACTCTGTGCTAATCATCTTATTAAAACACAACCCAGGCAAATTGGTACATTCCCAGCCTTGCACTATGTTAGCTTAATGAACGGAGCACCCACCAGTGGAGCTCTTCTGTCCTGGGGTCATCATCAAAACAGAGCAGATGTTTCATGTCTTGACTGCAGGAAGGGTTCTGGCTCCCAGCTTTCACAGCGCTTTTCTGGATGAAAACAAACAGTTTTGGCTGGCTTCTAGCAGTAGTGACATCTGGCTGACCATAAATTCTGTTATCGGGCTTGCAGCTGGTGGCAGTGGGAATGCAGAGAGCAGGTGGGGCTGGACCCGCGCAGCTCTCATGCCCATAGCTCCAACCCAGTCCCTCCTTAACGAACCACAGCCCAGTATTGGCACATGTAGTTGGGGAGCTCTGGTGTGGACCACATGGAGCAACGCCTGTACACTTTTATCTGGCAGGAGTAGGGAGGAGGAAATGGGACCAAAGGGAAGACTGGTGGTGGGGAGGAGGCACCTCTAGGCTGGGAAGTCATTACCACACCGGAGTCCTCTTCCTTCTCCTCCTCTTTCTGAAATTTAGAGGAAAACTTGTTCGTGTCCTTTAAGAAGCGTCCTTAGATCAGCGTTTTGAATTCTTGATTCTGGATTATGGAGGGGTGGAGACGTCTCCTCAGCAGACCTTTCCTGAGCTTCAGCAAAGCTGCAGAGATGCACTCCTCTGCTTGGTATCTCCTTGGGACTAGCTTGAGGCAGCTTCTTGCCTCGTGGACCACGATTTTAGAGTTGTCTTTCTTGAGTGCCTGATTTTCCACATGTACAGCAGAATATTCCAGGTTTTGTGTTCCACTGCATGAGACGTGGCAGTGCGTTTTACTGGATTTGTCTCATAAGTCAGATTTTCCATGAGCAGTCTCCAGTTTGGTGCTCCTTGATTTCTGGGTGTGTATCCTGAGCCCCTGGTGATGAACTTACACAACTGCCAAGCACTTACAGTTGCATGCAGAGTCCCAGCCCCAGAACATATTGATAGTGCTGAGTAACCTAAAAGCACTGTAACTGGTGTTTCAGAAACAGTGTCAACAATTAGTGGAGACTTTCGACCGTGAGTGCTCTATGCAGCTGCTCCCAGTCTGTGAAACCACCCCTCCGTCACACAGAAAATTCAATGGGGAGGTAAATGCATTTGATTTTTTGAACAGAGTTTGAGGAGCACACAATAAATAAGGTTTTAGAAGGCATATTGAACAACATTATAAAGGAAAATATTGATTTTCTCTTATTAAGGCAATGGCCTCCATTCTGTGTGCAAGGAATGAGGCAGAGGACTTGAGAATAACAAAAAAGTATGATAATGAAATTAAAAATGGCATCAGAACAAGCTCCACTTGGAGACTGGATCTGCATATGCAACTTTATCTCTTATCTTTACTTAATTTTAGCATTCGACGTTATATCATTAAAAATTTATTTATTTTGTAAATGAGATCCACAGATGTTCACTAAATCAGCATGCATTTAATGTAGGCTTTTGTAGTGACCATTGCATTTGTGGCTTAAAATGCACTTTCATTGTTAAGCTCTTGAAGGCAATGCCTAATGAACATCAGCAGCTGAATGATTTCAATTAACAGGAAAAACGGGACCAGTCTTTTGCTGAAGGACATTTTCTCCCTAAGATGCTTTTCTCTTCTACAGAAGGGGATTGTATAAATGTGGCAAAGGCTCCCATTTCTAGGAGATATAATTAAGATAGTCAAACCATCCAGCCATCAGTGAAAGAGAACATTTTTTCTCTTCAACCCACTAATGCTTTGGGCAGAGACACCCATTTATAAGGGCAGGTCAAGATTTTGCTTCCACTAAGCCCTGTTAAGCCCTGTTGGAAAGAAAAAAATTTGCTTGGCTTTGGCAAGCCATGGTGCTGATCTCCTGGGTAATGGGAGGTGCTCCTCACTGCAGCCCAAAGCAGCCCTGTGGGTTGGGAGGTTTGGTGGAAACTACCACAAGCAGCATATGAGCAGTGAAACAGCGTTGTCTCTCCCTTTAATTTTTGGAGATATCAAGGAAAGGAGTGCTAAGGGTAGGTGTGTAGTGTGTGTTCAAGGTGAAAATGGACACAGACTGGCTTAAAAGAGGTTGGCTGGACAAGGAAAATCCCCTTGGGACAGGAAGCTCCTGGTTGGCACAGAACTGCCTGTATCTTCTCCCAGAAGAGGTCTGTGTGGGTGTCCTCCAGCACAGGCAGCTGCATGCTGCAGTCTTTGACCACCCCAGGAGTCCTTAGCTGACTCTAATTTCCCTCAGGATACTTGAATTCATGGCATTTTGCATACGACCATCATCTCCCCAGGAACAGAAATAAGGGGACTAAGTGATGTATTCTCTGGTGGGTGTCATGCCGTATAGGCCTGGGTCAGCCTTTCAACTGAGACTAAAATCGGGTGGAGACTCTGACCTTTTGCCAACCCAGCCAGGTACCTCAGTTATGCCCATGGTTCCTAGAAGCCAGAAAAGGGGTGGGATACTCCATGATGCCAGAAACCACGTCCACACTGAGGTCATTTCACATCGATGCAAGTACCTGGGCTCCAGGGAATGGTCTGGGTTTGCATATCTGTGGACCTGGTTCTTTCCTACAGTCTTTCTTTATCTCAATACAACATTGCTAATAAGAGTTTCAATATATCTTTTTAATTTCTCTTTCTAAACAATATGATCTTGGCCTTTGGGGCATTAAGAAGAAAACATTAATTAAACCAACTTCCATAAGGAAATACAATCTCCCTGTATAATTTTCGTAGATTAAATCCATACTGAGAGCAAAGAATGTTATCACCAGCAGGAATGTGACATCAGATTGCTACTGATATGAGCCACATAAAAGAAAAACAATACGGGTGTGAAAATGAAACCCTTTGGGATTGCTTAGTTTGAACATGAAAATATAGAGAAAACAGATTTTTCTTTGTCTGTGCTAGAAATTACAATGCACCGCGGCTTTGAGAGAGATTAGAAATAAACTATGGCACTAATGATTTCCAGAGCAAGGTGACGAAGCAGTTTTCTACCTCTGCTTCATCCAGGTGGTGAGTTATGAGCTGTGTTGCTCTTGCTAGTGCCATGAGGCGGAGTGGCTAACAATGTTAGCAGAGTGGCTTTTGCACCTGAAGCACTGAATTATTAAGAGTTAATCCATGAGGCACAGCCCATGTTGGCACATCCCAAAATCTCGCTGCTGTATCATTACTGTGGGGTGATTTCAGTAGCAGCAGACCTCTTGCTTTCCAGCCCAAGTTACTTGAAGACAAGTCATGCCTTATGTTTGAATGGCAGGAACGATGTGATCTAAAGGAACAGATGTTGCTGTCCTCGGTGAAATTTCATCTCTGCATACAAATGTATGCAAGACTTGAGTGACTTCGTGGGTATGGCCTCTGCTTAACACCTTAACATGTGCCTTTATAGAGGTTCAGCCGGTATACACCCAGGCGAAGCAGCCTTTAATAGATCCTCTGAACCACTAAGCCTAAGTCCTGTTTGTGCACTGGGTGGGAAGTCTTGACTTTAGCAAAGCTAGGGAATCCTCTCTTGAGCCAGGTGTCTGGTCATCTACAGGGCTTCTTCTGCTGTGAAGTGCTTTGTTCTGTCTAGCGCCATAAAAAACCCATAACCTATTTATTTTTTTTTTCCAGTGGCTATTTTACATATGTTAAACAACATCTTAACATCTTAGGTAAATCCAAGCATAGTGTTATCAAAATAGTGTTAGTGGAGGGAGCCTACAACTCAGTCAGGTGAACTGAAAATGATTATTTTTCCCCCATGTTAGGTTCAGCAAAAGAAAACAAACAAACAAACAAAAAAACAACCAAAGAACCCCCCTGACTTTCTCAGATCTTCTGAGGAAATGAGCATTCATCCTTCATTCTTCTAGGCTATTTATGTAAGCTAGCAAATCACTTAGTCCCTGCAAACTGATTTCCAGTCTGCTGCCAATTTTTGGCTGTTTTGTCTACTTGTGATGTCTACCAGAAGGCTGGCCTCTTTTGGTGACTGTGTTAGATCTGAGCATGGCACATAAAAACCATTGCTTTCTGCTTCAGACACAGTTTTTAGTCCAATAAGCGAGTATTCACAGAAAGTGAACTTCCTTGATGTGTCCATTTATTCTGAGATTATCCTATGTGTACTTTTTGCTTTTGATAAATCCTTGTCTGTTTCCAAAAGGACATTAAAAGATTGGACAACTTCAATGTAAATATAAATGTGGCTAGCCTGGGCACTGAAAAATCCTCACAGTATCTGAGCTAATTATGGAGAATTTAGCTTACAAAGGTTCAAAAACATTAGCCATGCGTTCTTTATAACTGTGCACAGCAAGGCAGATGTACAGTCGTCTGGTTATTACATGGCTGAATAGTAGCTGCCATTTGATTACAAAGCTGTAGACAGAAGCGCATCATCTAAATAACTTTGTAATCAGTCCTCTGCCTCGGTTTGGTCTGATTAAAATTGCTGTACAAGTATCTTCCCTTTCGCACTTTTTTCCCCAAGGAAATTTTTAGGGACCACTGCAAATGGAGATATTTTTAAACATCCAAGATTTGCTCTCTGAGGTTGGGAAGTGGAAGATGCTGTTGCCCGTATGTTTGAACGTGGTAAGTGCCACTGAACGCAAACTTGGTTTGCAGAGGGATGGAGGAAGGCAGAAAAATGTGAGCAGAACTCAACAGAGCAAAGGCTCCAGACCCATTACAAGCCCTTATGCTCCTTAGTGAATTTAGGTGTGAATCACATCTTCCTTTGCAGTTCGTAGGATCCTGCTTTGTGTGTTTGCCTATGGAATTAGCCCCTCTGTGGAGCTCTGGCTCTCCAGCTTCCAGAGAAGCCCCTGCATGGTACCTTCCGTGGAGCTCTGTGCAGGACGAAGCTTCAGACAGCAGAGGGTTTGCCCCACAGTTTTTGACCTCTTTTGAATGGAGAGAAATGGTTTCCATATTTCTGTATTTTTGGCACGGCTCCTTTCCCTGAAACAGCCAGAAAACTTTGCTGGAGCTCTGCTTTCCGCTCAGCTGCTCCTTGCACACAAGGTCATGTTGTGTATGTTGTGGAAGTCACAAGTCCTTCATTTACTGCAATATATCTATGTAAATAAAAGACAACTGCGGAGTTACATACGGATCATAACAATTACGGGAAGCAAGCTGCAGAAGAGGCAATCTGCTCAAGGTGTTCAGTGACTCTGAAAGTGCTCTGTCGGTAATACCTGTAATAAATAATGCCAAATCCGGCAATAGTTTTCCCTCTCATTTCAGCATCAAAGCTGTCATTAGAAGCTTTCACACAATGACAAAAAATACAGCCTAATGTTCTCTGCTTTTTAGAACTGCTCTTTCACTAACATTGTACCATGTCCAAACAATGCAGCTTTCCCTCCTCTTGCCAGTTGTCCCAGGTCCTCTACCTGACATTTGATTTAAAATTTTGATGAGAAATTGAATATCTGATTTATATTTGTAAAACCAGCAGAGGTGCATCAGCTAGCAGAGAGTTCACAGCTGCCACTTGCCAAAGCCAGCTCACCATTTCTGACCATCTTTTCCTGCCCAGGGATTTTAAAAGAGAAGCTGGCAGTTTTTAGCAGCTCAGCTTGCAGCCTACCGAAGGCACTGTTTCAAGAGAAAGAGAAGGACTTGACTCTGCAGCTCCTTGGAGCAGTCCAAGGCCACCAAACTGGGACATTCTCATTTCTGAGGCTCAATTAACAGGCTGTCCTTCACTTGGTCCTAGGTTGACATTTACCTCTTGCATGTGCCTTCAGTGCCCCGCTGGCTGCCTCGCATCCTGCCTCCTCTTCCTGGGGCCCAGGTGCGGGTTGCAGATGTCCTGCAGGTCATCACAGGAGCCTGGCAGGTTGTGCTGCGGACCAGGAGAGCTGCCTCACTGCTGTGCTACGGCCTTTGACTTTGATGAAAGTGGCAATGCCTGTCACCTGTCCTGTTATGACTTCGTTTCACACACCCACATGACCCAAACCTGAGTCCTCTGCCGGCACACGACCACACAGCTCCCACCCAGCTTCAATAGCAGCATCCAGTCCCTGGGGGCTCTGCTGAGACATGGGCACAACAAACTCCTCACTGCTGGTCCTCTGAGTCAGGGACCCACTGGGTTCCCCTGGTAGGATACTTGATCTTCTCTGAATATCATCTTCTGAAAGAGTTGAGAAGGCTTTAAAGAACCATTGCAGGAGAAAACTACTTTGGAAAGTTTCACTAACAACATCTAAACCTTGTGCAACTCATGACTTGTTGGCAGTTTGTATATATGTCTGGGCACCTGACTCCATCCTTGGGGATTTAGATAAAAGACCATGATGGCCAGCATGAATTATAAGCTGTCTTCCAGAGAAGCAGCGTTTCCAAAGGTTTGGGTGATAACATAGGGTTCCTTGTCTTTGTTCCACATAACAGATACTTGACAATTATACTTGCCGGTTGGTATTAACTAATCCATGACACAAAGCATCTTTTTATGGGTACTCGTCACCTCTTAGGTTAAGAGGTTAAGAGAAATATGAAAGGTTGTGGTCTGGAAAAAGAGGAACGTTTCACCTTTTCAGACAGTTCCTAAGACATCTGTGCATTGCACTCCCCATCTGATTTTCCTGCTGCTAGCTTATTTTCAACCCCCCATGAAGCACAGGTCATGAGTCACACAGGTGGCCTCAGGTTGTGTGCTGGTTACACAAGCCATTGGAGCCCACTTCTGCAGGGGGGTGCTCCTCCCATGTCCCGACTACTCATCATTTTTGCCAGGATGACTGCGTTTTGCCCAGGGGTCAGATGATGTTGTTATTTGCTGTCCGAACCTGCTCACTGAAGTTCTCCTCTAAATAGAAGTCGAGGTTTGTTGCCTGTGTTCTTCCGTGCTCAGGGTTTTACTGTTCCAAGGTCAAGAGAATTCGCTCTACTACAGGGATATTAATGTATTCACTTCAAGGATAGAGGAGTGGATTTGAATAAAGTTGGAAAAACTCCCCTCCTGGTGCAGCACATTATTAGAACTGAATCCGAACTGATCTTTTCTTCTTTTTTTTTTTTTTTTTTTTCCTATTCAAATGAGTGCAAAAGCTAATTAAATGCAGATCTTCATTTTCAGACATTTTCAGATTCCTCCAAAGACAGGAACGAGAAGTATAAAAACAGAGAAATTCAGGAACTGTCACATGAGTTGGGACAGGGATTAAAATATTACCAAATCTGACTCAATTGTTCCTTGCAGCACTTGAAATCTGTTTCTCTGAAAGTTTCTGCTGCTTAAACCAGAAAACATACAGTGGAGCTTGGCTTTGATTATAAATAAATAAATAAATAAAAAGTTTCAAGAAATCTCTTCCATAGAAGTAGCTTGGATAAGAGAAATAAATTAAGTTTCTGAACTAAGAGTCAAATAAGAACTGAAGAGGCTTATTTTTCTTTAAAAAAAAAGTGACGATAAATCAGCTTTGTGACCACTTCTGAAAATCTTGTTTTAATATTTGAAGACCTGATTTTGAAAATGGTAAGAGCATGATAAACAAATGTTATTTTTCACACAGCTCACCTGAACTGGAAGTAGTGAGAGTCTCATGGGGAAGATAATTTGCTCGAGCTACTCAGCTGAGTTTTTCTCTTTCAAGTCATCTGGGAAGGTCCAGGCAATGATCTGAAGCCTGGGTGCTTCTTTTCAGTGAAATCTGTCTTTGAACCTCTAGAGCACCATCAGCTAATGATCCTGCACCCTCAAAGCCAGTCAGGATCACAGCTTTTTGATGCATTTCTTCTACCTGCAGTTCACCAACACACTTTTACTTTCTGATCCTACAGTGAGCAGGCATTTGCAACTGCTACAAGACCAACCCTGAGCTGGTGTATGCCGCGATATCCTGTGCTCACCTTCCTCCACTGCTCATCCATGAACAACAGCTCAGGGTTCCTGAGTGGGTGTTATATGACCAGAGGAAATCTCCGTCTCATTCTTTACAACCTCCAAAACTTTCTGGCCTCGGTTCCTTCACAGAGTGAGCTTCCAGACCTTGCCTCTTCATGCCTCTGTTCCCTTGCATATTGGAAGGGTCACCTGTATGCTCTCTTTGCTCCTTGGTGTCCCCAGCATTCCCGCAGGAACTGCCTCTCACACAGCTCCCCGCTCCCAGCTGCACAACCCAGCATTATTCTCCTAATGGACAAGCCCACCCTGTACCTCTATCTAATGAAAAAAAAGGCCAAAGGGAATTTTAATGGGCTCCTTTATACCTTTCATTGTTCTGAAGCAATCTTATTCAGACAGGCTCTTGGAAGAATTTCTGTTAGCTCTAGAGGATCAATTACAATGAAGAGATGATTAAAGAATAGATAAAGGTTTTTAATAAATTATAAACTTCCCGCAGAAGTGCTTTAACAAAATTAAGTTATGATAGTGGTGATATGATACTGCATTATGATCATTTCCCATTTGTGAATAGGAGATTAGATGAAGATTAGTGAAACATTGGAGACACAGGAAATGTGAAGTTAAGGTCCAAATGCGTAAGAATACTACGGAGACAATAGAAATCATGTTAAAATAATAAAAAAAAATACCTAGTTTATACAGCACCCTGCCTTATTAACCAACACTTCTGTGAATTACTTCTTGGTCAGCATGATACTTGCAAACACTTTGAGCTTTTAATATTTAAAATGAAAGTGTTGCTGGACACAGACTTAAGGTGACATAGTACTATTCTTTTCTCAACAGGATAAATGTGAATCTTTAAGTTGAGTATACAGGGGAATTGACAATTATCAATTTAGAATTTGCTTTACAAATTGTTTTTCTTCAAGAAAACTCATATCAGTAGCGTCAGCCCTGGCTGGATGATAGGAAAGGTGATGAAAGTGAGCTCACTGGTAAACAATCAAACAGAATATATGTTACAAGAAGGTTTTTGTCCTCATTCCCCCGAGAAAAATCACTGAACTTAGCCCCCTTGAAACATATCTATTTCAAACAAACAAACAAACAAAAACAGAAAACTGTATTTGATGGAAAAATACTACACCCATTTTTTCCCATTGGTATCTCTAGTATCCACTAACTCTGAATCTTGTATTTCATCAGAGTGCTGAAAAGTATCTGGGCTTGTACTTAGTGATGCTGATTTTAATGCTGATTTTAATGAGACTCTCGAATGGGTAAACTACTCAAGATGAGCAGAAGGATCGAAATGTCACCCAGTGCCATTTCAATGCATATGTTGTTCAGAGCTGATCCTGGTTGACCTCCAGCTGAATAAATGACCCTGTGGGAGAAATCACATGGTTCTTATTTACTCGTCTGAAAAAGGTGGTGCAGGTCTGAACCACCCTGCAACACACACTGTTCATTTTCAGGTTGCTTTCAGACTTTTCTCAAGACGTGAACATAGGGCAAGTATTAGCAAGGCGCTTGCCTAAACTTCATGCCATTTCCATTCCTACTAATACTATCAAATTCAATTACATTTCACGCTGAAGGCATTTGATTTCTCATCTGTTCTATAAATATTTTTTACAGGAAACAGTGTCTCAGAATGTCATGCGCTAGTAAATCAGCAGAGCTCGATTAAGCCCAGGGAAGGATGCTGATTTACTTTACTTGTGCTTTTCTCCTTGCATATTTATTCTCAATAATCTGGGGATATACAGAGATTGAAAATGGCAAATGACTAATGCAGCTTTGTGAATCTCCATCCATCTGTCCAATCTTCCCTGGCTTATAATAACATGTTAGTCATGGGGAAGAAATAACATTTAATGATATTGTTTCTCCCATTCATTTGCTAGTTGACTAATTCAGTCACTTGGAAATAGTATAATATATCTCTTGGAGAAATTAAATGCAGGCCGTGAATTTTGCGCAAGAATGACTATTTGCTGTGACATTTAGTTTATAGATACCTTTTTTTCATGTATTTTGCAGCAAAATCCTTCTTACATACAACATGTTATTTACCTCCTCTAGGTTATAAGTCACTTACAGTCACTTACAGTCACTGGACAGCAAAGTGAAAAGATGATGACTTGTAGATTTTATATAGAAAAATGAGACATTTGGATGACTGCTATATAATTCTTGTATTGTTCTTTCTAAAAGAAAAAACTCATATTAATAATAGAGTTCCCTGGAGAAGTGAGTCATATTCCTGAAACCAGACCTAGAGCTACTTTTAATACTCACGGCTTCTTGTTCATTTATGAAAATTTTCAAAGGTTCCATGTATTAGTATTTTACAGAGGGTCAGTCAGTAACAACTTAGAGAAATAGGTACTTACCGAAAAATTCCTCCTGTTATAGGTTGATGATATACCAAAATAAGCCATTGGATATTTCATGCACAGATTTCTATTAAAACAAAAACAAAACAAAACAAAACAAAAAAACAACCAACCAACCAAAAATTATGCACACATACACACAAACTAAAAACCATGAGTGGCTTAGAACTGTTCAGCACGGAGTTGTGACCGTGATCGAGCAGTCACTATGCTTCACGTTAGTGGTTATTTCAGTATCTGGAATTGCAAAATAAATTCTTTATCTATAATGTGCCGCAGCACGGTGCTACACATGAACAGAAACATTGATCCATTTTTCATTATAAACTATCAGAAAAAAGAAACTCTTAAGAACAACATATGTCAGAAACCTTGAGATATTGCTCAGCTACTCTTTTTGAATGAGGTATGTAACTTGTTGAATTAGTTTATAGTGCCTATGAGTGATTTGAACACCAAGATCAAAAATGGATGTCATTGTTGGGATTTGCTTCTATTGGAAGGAACTGCGGTTGTTTTGTTCTGATTTCAAGTTATTATTGGCATGGGCTGAAATACCAGTAAGTGCAGGATACCTGAAAACTATTTGGATAAATATTAAAAAACTGGGGAGCATCTTTTTATCTTTATCTTTTCTTTTTTTTTTTTTTTAAGAAAAATGGCAAAAACACTTTCATGATTTTGTTTTTCCAGTATTTTCCTGTTGAAAGGGTACAGCTACCCAAAGCAATTCTCAGGTCTGCACCCAGTGCAGCTGCAATGATGGAATCAGTCTGGATGTATGATTCACGACTGTCACAAGTGCTGTGCTGGGAAGGGATGAACTCTGCACTGTCCCAGCCAGCCGTATGCATCAGATTTTGAGAAAGAAGAACCGTATTTAAGTCAATGCCTGGAACCAATAATTAAGATGCAAGTTTTAAGAGTATTAAATATAGACTAGGAAAAAAAATGACATCTACGCCTCCATGTCCTCAAGACAAACTGATAAAACAGAGGAAGAGAAAGAATAATTAGGAACGAACTTCACATAAATCTGCATGTCATCTGCATAAAAAACTGATCTCTTATCCATATCTTCAGATCATCTCAGTCAAAGGAAGCTAGTGGGGGCTGAATAAAGATGAGCCCAGTGAGAAACCCTGTGGGGCATCAGAGGAATCAGACTCTGTGAAATCAGAGCGGATCAACTAACCAGTGCAGATATGATAGATACAAAGAGAAGAGAAAAGAGCAGAGTCCAGCTGGAAGGTCTGGCTGCATTGCAGCTCTGAGGTGCTCAGGACCAGGCTGCTGAGGAGCAGAGCTGGCCCCGAACTGTGCTGGGGGGGAGAAGAAGAAAGGCTGAAAGCTCACCGAAAGACAGCTACTGGGCTCACTCCAGCTTGTGAGGAGGGTATTGCTGCAAAGTCTGTCAGCATCTAGAGGACTTTTAAGAAGACTTTTAGAAAGCTCATTTTTATTGGGGTTAATGTTGTGCCAGTGGTCTCAGCACATGTCCTGTTTTAGACGGTGAGGTCTCCTGGGCAGAAGGTTGGACAATGTGGCTAGGGCAGGTGCCGCAAGTGCAGTTCTCTCCCTCTCTGGAAAGTCTTGGCAGAGCTAGGTCAGATAAGTCAAGTGCCTTTGTCAGACTGGGAAGTGAGGTGCTAGCAGGTTTTCCTTGCCCCCCCTCTTTCTCCAAAGAGAAAGGGGGAGGTTCCTAGCAGCATAAGGAGCAGTTTCTTGGGTCTTCTAAAACTGGACAACAGGAGAGGAAAGGATGGCATCTCACCTGCTCCCCTGTCCAGGAGCATCACCATCTAGTCATCAGCAAGCATTTTTGGTGAAATACATAAACGTAAATAATATCCAGTTCTTTCAGCTGAACTTAAGTACTTCAAACTCAAATGTCTGCAGCCTCAGGAGACTGGTCAGGTCTGTAAAGGACAGGATGTTTTCCCTCATTTCTTGAATAAATGAAGCCCAAACCCAATTGTTTACCTAGGGAATATCTTCCAGAAAAATAATCTGGCTTGTTTTGCAGACATGTCCATGTCTATCCTTAAGTGCTTTCCAAAACTGGGATGTTTTCCTCGGACAGGGTGTTGTGGTTTAGCTCAGCAAGCAGCTAAACACCGCACAGACATTCACTCCTCATCCCCCAACCTTCTGACTTGGAAAAAAAAGGTAAAACTCATGGATTGACATAAAGACAGGTTAATATGATTAATTCTGCTTCTGGTGAAGTGAGCGGGTGATTTGTTGCTGCAGAGGCAGCGCAGCCCTGCATCTGCCATCTCGTCGGAGCTCCGCTCCTGCTCCATGAGCACTGGAGTGCTGCTGAGGAAGAAGTTGCCATGATGGCAGTGGCTGCGGGCTTTGGCTCCCCAGTGGTCTGTCTGCACAGAAACTACAGCACAGAAACTGTGTTGTGTACTGATTGCACTCCACCTTTAAAGGCAATTACCCTTCTTGTGCCAATTACCTATCTGGACAGACCGTTGCAGAACCTTACTGCTCTCAGACCTTCTGATTTTACTGAAGCCATGCAGGAAAATACTAGGACTTCTAAGGGGAAACACAGCTACACATACCATGGGAACAAACCAGCAAGAAAAGGGGCAGTTTTATGAATTAGGATATGATATTGATGAACAAAACCTTTTGTTTTCTGTACTGTTTTAGGCACTTAGCCCAAGCCCACGTATTTTGAATTATACAGCCTCCATTTCCCAAAGAAAACAGACAGAAAACACAACCCTTGACAAAGGGTTTCTCTAAAATGTGTATTTCTGATGTCTCAGTGAGGAACATCTTCAGTTAGTGCTTGTCTCTGAGCTGCAGAAGATTGCTCATTTCAGAGTTTTGAACCCAACTACTTTCTCTGCAGCTAATAAATGTAAATATTACTTTTTTTTTTCTTTTTTTTTTTTTTCCCCCTCACATTCCAGAAATTCTTAATAAATCAATTAAGGACAGTCTTAATAAATAAGCTTAAAGGGAACCCGCTATCTTCATTGCAGCAATAGAGACCCTGTCATAGTTTCCTTATCATCGCCTGCCACTGGGCCTGAGCGAGACTCGGTGCTTGAACACGGCAGAACGGGAAGGCATCCAAGCTGCTCCCATGGAGGACAAGGAGTATAGTGAAAAAGTGAAACAACAAAGTTGCCCTGGCTATAAATAACTCCTTTCTACATCTCTTTTTCATTCCCAGAAACGACAGAAACACGTTGAGCAGATGTGCTTGCAGGAATCCTTAGGTCAGAAGCCTAAGAAGGTTAGCTTCTTTGTGTCTATCTAAGCAATCATAACTTTAAAATCAGGATTCAGCAATGTGTACGTGCATTCCATTACAGAAAGCCCATGTCTCAGTACTTGTTTGACTCAAGGGGTAAATTAATTGGTAGTGATTTCATTAACAATACCTTATACATCATTTCCACATCATCATTTCCACATTAAGTTCTAAATATTTTTGATGAATTCAAACAATTACACCACGTATCAACTCCATTTATTAAAATAAATGATTACCTACCCACCTTTTATTAATGGTGCTAGCTCCGCTGTACTTGTGAACTGTGGACAGATTGCTTAGCTGGTGTAAATCAGCAATAATCTGTTGTTGCCAGTGGCAGAAAGTTAATTTAAACCTCTGAGAATCTGGCCCGGTGACCAGACAAGTTTTTAGAAACCTGTGGTCCAGGTGGATCACAGTGGGTCTGATTAAAGTACAAGCAAAGTTGGCTGGCTGGAATCCAGAATAAGCTGATTACCCAGTAGTGGCCCGAAAACACATAAATCATGTGTTCAAAGTATTATGCTATGGTTTCTAACAAGCTTATCTCTCAGCTCCAGCAAGTCAGTCCTTATGGGAAAAGCCAATAAATAAGTGTAAAATGAAACAGGAATCTCAGAAATTATTACCGTTATTTATAATTTATTAAGTGCACTGCACTGGCGTAGAGGAAAACACTGTGCAAAGGAGGATTGTGCATTAAGGTACTCGTATACTTGGCAGATATGTATTGAACACAGCAGATGTAAACTAGTGTAGAAATCTAGTCCTTCCACTCCCTCCCTTTAGTTTTTGTGCAACTGTGCATTATAATCTCTCAGAAAACTTATCAAACCTAATCATCTAACTACAAGCACTCTGGCTTACTGCACACGCTGATACTCCCCCAGGAAGTAAGCTGAAGCATTTTCTTATTTCTAGCCCAGAACTTCTGGCCTGTTCAAACACCATTAGTTCTTGTCTTAGCATTTTCCTTTAGTTTAAATAATTCAGTGCCCTTCTGCTTTTCTGTTTCTTTGTTTTGTTTCATTTTGCTTTTTCCCCTTCTGGATACATTTATTTAAAAATACATTGCCCTTACATTTTGCCAGGCCCAACATCCAATGACTTTGGGATAAATGGATTTTGTATGATTGGTTTGGTTCCAGGGAAGTCTAAGCATGCCCAGAGTAAGGACCAGGTGGTTTAACAATTTGAATGATTTCTGATCTAATTAGCTTTGAATATTGGCCTAATTAGCATAGTGTGAGTATCCTGCTGGGTCCTACCATCCAACAGACTTTCCAATTGATTGGTTACCTCTGCAGTTGTAAAAATATGTCACTCTTGAACAGGAGTGACCAGTAATGCAGAGGTCACCAGTAACATAGAGTATTCTCCAGCCTCATCACCCTGATGGACAGGGTCCTCCCTATGTTTCTGGAGGATCTGGCATGACACATCACCCAGACAAAACCCAAATTCCAGCAGAGTGATATATTACAGAGAGGGAAGCCTAAGTTTTGGTTGTGGAATTAAGTGCTGTGGGCAAGATGCAGTGTGTTTGAATGAAGCAGCAGGGGTATTTTGGCTGTTGGTAACTGAATAGCTTCAACTAGATGGTGTCAGGAGCTTGGAAACCCAGCATGCAGAGACAGGGTCCAGATAAACAGAGGATAAGGAGCAGGGAGGAATTCACCCGTCATATGCTTCCTAGTTCTTGCCTTTGCTGTAATATCTACCAAACTGCATGACTGTGTGGCAAAAGTTTAAACGGACCTTGGCTTATGATGTTGACCAAAATTATCTTAATATTTTATATGCTTCATTTACCTGCATTATTATGTTATTGCTCAGATTTTAATTCCTTTGTGGTTGGGGATATCTCTTTTTTGTGTATCTCTTTGCACTGCCTAGCGCACAGTCTTGCTCCAGATTTTTCACTTCTATTTGGTACTGTACTAGACAACACATTCAAATAATATATCCTAATAATGTCAAAAAGAGAGAGAGAAGTATCTCATTGAAAAATCAGGATCCTTAGTCAGAACAAGATGGACAGATCCCTGCAGCCATCATATGGACAAGGCAAATGAAAGAAGCTGTTGTTAGGGAAACCGCTTTCTCCTTAGTGATTAAAATAACATCTGATAGACTGCAGAAACCAAGACTGTTATGAATATTCAGGTTTTTTCCTCCTTTCAGAACAACGCTCTACTGAGGACCATAAGAGTATGGCAAGGTTTTACCTTTTCTTGTTCCATAAGATGGTTTGAAACGGTGGGATAGGTGAGGAGGCAGGAAAAGGGAGTGGGACTTCATCTTGGTGAGCTTCATCCTGTTTTGAGTGTTTGCAGAGTGTAAATACTCCCTTTGGGATCTCCTGCTTCCTCTGCAAGTCCACCAGGATTTTAAAGAAAATGCAGATAGAAGTTGCAGCTATGTGCTCATTTTGATGCTGTTCCATATATTAAATATGCTCAGAGCTAACCCATGGGTTGTGTTTCCCAGAAGTCTAAGTCCCGAGGCAGCTTGAAAAACCCGCTAAGGGACTTGACCAATTTATTCTCCTCCACAAATAGCTAACTCATTTCTAATGGTGATGGTTTTTATAGAATCACAGAGTAATTTAGGTTGGAAGGGATCTCTGGGGTTCTCAAGCACAAACCCTTCTCAAAGCAGACCTGATTAGATCAGATTGCTAAAGGACTTGTCCAGTCGAATACTGAGTATCTTCAAAATATTTCTACACCTCTTCAGGCCCCTGTTCCAGTTTTCATGACCATCACAATGAAAAAAAAATAATCCTTATATCTAATTGTAGTCCCCAAGGTTGCAATTAGTGCTGTTTCCCTCATCATTCTACTATGCACATCTGGTTGAGATCACTACAGGCTGTTGCTCATCATGCAGAAAGGACAGTCAAAGCATAGGTTTGCACGGATATCAGCCATACTAGAGTGAGATATCAACACCACTGACAGCACCAGTATTTTTCCTGAGCCCCTTAATGGCCTAAAAAACAAGTGGTAGATGGTGCGTGTGCAGATCAAGGGTTAGAGCCTAAAATGTGCCCTGCTTGCACGAAGGCTGCAGGCTCCAGGGAGGGATCAGTGCTCATTCTGAATGTGTTCTGAGCATAAGAAAATTCTTCCAAAAAATGTAAAAATACGACCTTTGGGTTACAATTGAAAAGTAGAAGGGGAAGAAGAGATTAATTGACTTGTGCTCCTTCTGTGCTGCCTTGGCATGCACGAAATATGTGAATGTTCAGCGGTGCCATTAACAGTTTCTGACCGAGTTTCTCTATTTCTGTGGGCTTAAATTTAAATAAAGGCTTCAAAATAAAATGTGACAGCTCTGCTTTTAAGACAGGGGAATCCAAACAAAATTTTAATATAGCACTTGTGTGCTAAACCAAGTTATTTTAAATATACTCATATTACCTCTAAAAACAGGAGGGAGCCTATTCCTTTAGATGACATGCATTGGAAGTTACATCTGTATTTCCAGTTTGCATTGTTTGGAACAAATTTTGCCAAAGGAGAAGCACTGAGAGATGCAGAGGGCTGTATGGAGGAGATGCTGACCAAAACGAGACATAGATGGAGCTGTGGAAGAGAGTAAACATTTAATCATTCTGACACAGCTAAGAAGTAGTCAGGAAAAGTCTCCTCCTCTCAAATCTTAGCATATTCACCTGGTGACAGTTATTAGACACTTCTTAATAGAAATAGACTCTCAGTCTTTTATAAATCCTCCTTTGCTGTTGCACAAAGTGAACTTAAATCTTTCCCAAGTCATCCCAAAGTTAGTCCTAAATAGGCGTTGGCTTGCGTAAAGACCTGAATTTCTACTACCTTCAGGTAGGTCATTCCTTAGTCATACATTATAAATCTCAGACAATACTTGCTGCTTTTTTAAAAATTTAATTACAATTAAAAACTAATAAAATTACACTTCTCTTTGCCTACCTTTAGATTTTTCCTAGTGACATTTGGTACTTCAAAATAAAATCCCATTTCAATGGTTAGAAAAAGCAGATACAGGTACTGTGGAAGAAAGATTTTTGGTAATAAATCTGTGTAACAAATTTCAGCCTGTGGCCTGTGTCATTCCTCAAGGACAATGGAGAGAGGCAGATGCTATTCTAGAAGCCACAACCACCCACTGGAATTTGTCACCTGTTGGACTGCAGGACCACAAATGTAGCAGAGCCATTTTAGCTCTGCCTACATTTTAAAAGCTCTACACCTCTTTTATTTTAGACCACCTATGGTAAAAACCCATGTCTGCACATGCGTGCAAATGTCTTGTCAGATCTGTTGTGCTTTTTATTGTTTGCTTTGTTTAGACCTGGTTAGCTTCAGGGAACGGGACAGCAGATGTTGGGAGTTGCCTGCGTGAAATGGTTAATAGAAGGCAGAGAAGGAGAAATGAAATCCTCGCAATACTCATTCTGCCCATAACGCTCAATGTATGCTTCTCAGCCTGCCTCTGAGCGGGACTCCTTGTGAGTCACTCCTTTATGAAGACTTGGCTTTGCAAACTAAGCAAGCAGGTTAAGTACTCAAGTTACAGAATTATTATCCAGGCTGTTCCCTGGAGCCTGGAGTGGAGTGGATAAGCTGTAAAGGCTGCATAATAAACCAGCCCAGGAATTCTCAGCAGCTTCGCAGGCAGGCACACTGTCATTGCCTTGGCTCCGTGGGGAGCACTAATTGTAGCACTTGCTGCAGTCCCCTTCAGCTTACTGACAGAATGCCAATTTCAGGCAAGAACTAATTTATCAATGGCTGTAGTGGCTAAAGAGAATATATCTCCTGTCATGTTCCAGGCTGCGGCTGCAGTGTTTCTCGAGTAGCTTGTGTTGCTCTCACAAATAATGCATGGTAGCGTAGTATTTCTGCAATAAGCAAGAAGGTCCTCTAGGCTTCTAGTCTTATTAGATAACAGTTGTTCTACATTAATCTATTTTAATGAAGTTCCTGACCTTCTTCCTTGGTAGACTGATGAGTAATTTTCCAAATAAATCTTGCCTTGCATCTTAATCCTATTTTGCAAATAATCCCAATAACTCATGTATGAACACTCATAATGTTAAGACTGTGAAAAAAGAAAAAAAAAAAAAAAAAGAAGAAGGAGAGCGTAATACACATGGAGACTAATATTCTGGGTAATTACATTGTGTGGTACTTGGGACAATGATTGCCAGTTCTGATTCATGGGGAAAACTGTACACAAGAAAGATATGAAGTGGACTATTAAGTCCCATAAAAATTTATGCAGATGTCTTCAACAAACCTGTGCAATCATAAAGTAACCAGGCAATGTGGAAAAAAAGGTCTTATTTATGGTGCATTGCATAAGTCAAGAGATTTAGTAGGACCTTATAACAAAGTGAGAGTAATTAAATGCCTTAGAATCAAGGATTAGACACTGTAAATGAAAAATGTCTGCAGAGGAACAGTTAATAGAGTATGTCAGTGTGTGTTTCTAGAGAAGTTAATGGACATGATTAAATCTATTTTTTATCTCTACCCATAAAGCATATTGGTGCTCAGGTACTGAATTCTGTCTGTGCGTGGAGAGAACTGAGAATGAAGTGAGAAAGAAATGAAGAACCATGTCTAGGTGGGTAGCGTGGAAGAGAAAAGCGAAACGAGGATGCTGGAGATGCTTTTAGGTTTTTGCTTTAGATTAGAGGGGAAAAAAGGGGGATGTATAGTCTTCGGGCTTCCTCTGGTTTATGACTGTGATGGATACACACTGAGGGGCACTGAGAGCACATTGAGCGCTTCATCAGGAGTACAGCACATTGTGGACACAGATTTCTCTCCCATGGTATCTGGTGGAACTGCCTTATCCTACATTTCCTGGACTAGATCTCAACCCTCTTATTTGCCATGTGGTTACGTGCAACAGTCTCATTTCCATTTTCTTCCAGGAGTCATGGCAGCTGCTAGGTGAAATGGCTCAAAAAAAGCTTCCTAAAAAGAAAAGAATAAAATATCCCAGGCCAGAGGTACAGGAACCTCATGTATTTTGGAATTTTTCTAGGTCCTTTCTTACAGGTTTCAGCCCAGGGCTCCATTTCTGGTTGGGGAGGACAACTCCAAGATAAATGCAGTGTCCTCTTTGTGTATCCTTGTCCAATCAATGCTCTTTTCACCCAAGCTTGGACTGATGCTGACAATCCTGTAGGTCACTGTACAAACATTTTATTGAATCCAATTGAACATGTTGTTATCTTCATTTTTTTATAGTGCTTTTTTTGGTCATTATATTTTAAAAACAGATGGATAAGGCACTTTGATGTGGTCATTGGTAAAATGAACAGCCCTTACTGTCCAGTGTAATGTGCTATATATGAGCAGCTTTCTATTCACAGAGTACAGAATGACCTCTTTTTTAGGAATTCTTACTTCGTACAGCTGTGTTGGTTCTTTTGTAGGAGAAGGCCAGATATTGCATTGTGTTTTTTGTGTACATTGTATTTAGTTCATCGCTACTGTGCAGTGGATGAAGAGTGAAGCAAAAATACAGCCACCTTTTCTCCAAGGTTTTGTTAACAGCTCATACACATCTGATAGATCAGTCATAAACAAATTTTAAATTTTTTTTCTTTGAACAGTAAGGAATCTTGCCCAGAAGTGAGCTGCAGTGATTTTTCACGCAGATGCTTACACTTATATCCACATCCTGTATTATGCTCAGCAAGAGATATTGAGAGGTAAAAAGAGAGCTATTTATGAAAAGGAAAGGGTACAACTGCAATTTTGAGACCTCAGGTGAGCAGCCACGGACAGACAGGTTCCTGTCTGCTCCAGCTCTCCCTTGTTCTTTACTCCTGCTTTGCATTTTAAGTCACAGCCAAAGGGGAGTTTTTAACTTTGGTACAGGTATGAAAACAGGCTGTGCAATGTTAGGAGTAATCTGGGTAGATCAAGTTGTCTGCGTGGCTCTCCAGGACTGTGAAAAGATAACTGCAGTGTGATTCATCCTCTGTCAGTAAGAAAGCGCCTTTGTCTTTAAAATATCGTCATAGATGGTGAGAACCTTATTACCAAGCATCCATTTTATGTCTCTGCAATGACGCTTCACAACCAGCCTAAATGAGATTTTCTTGAGCTGTTCAGATAGGAAAATATCAGCAAGTTGATTAAAACTCTCCAGGGAGGGAAAGGTGGAAAGGGAAACATTCTATCTAACATGTATGTATGTTGATTTCTTAAGTTTTATTTATGAGAAATACAGATTGCAGGTATTATCCAGGCACGTGTGAGCTAGGCTTGCTATAGAAGTCACCATGCTATGGTATTTTAATAGTTATGTCTTCTTTATATGGTACATTTTAGTATTTACTTCTCAATAATTATAAAAACATTCAGATACTAACAGGCATCCCTAAGGAATAATTATGGGGTTTATGGTAAAATTATCGACCTTCTTAATAATTATTTTGGGAATCCTGAAAACTAAATACTGTAATAAAAGTGGTATTTCAATCTGTTAGGCTTACATAAAGTTGATTAAAAAATGTATCTGTGTTGAGTCTACTCCCCAGCCATTCTGTTACATATGGCAGGACATTCTGATAATAGGTTTCTGCTACTAAAAGCAGAATAAAATGGAAAAAAAAAAAAAAGAATAAAAGCTTTACTGCAAAAGGAATAGATACTGAAGATTTTATCACAATAAAGAGTCAGATATATCTTCACTCAGTGTAGATCAGTGCAGTGATACAGACATGATTTTAAGCTCCATGAGGATTTGAAACCCAACTTAAATACACAATCCTTGGAATAATGATAAAACCCCAGCAGCAGCCTTCTGATGCTGGGGGTGGTGATGCGACATCGGATAGGTTTGACTTGGACCATAGGTGCCTGCTGCTGTGCTGCTCTCTGCTAGTGAAGGTGCACAGAGCAGAGGGTCAATCCATAGAATGCAGATATTGCACAGCTCAACGATGCTCAAGGATGCTTTCACTTAGTATGGTGAGCTCTACAAGAAAAGACACTTTGGCACTGCAAGTTAGACTCACGGGGTGGGAGGAATGTGAGTAAGTCATCTATTTCTGGAGCTCCAGCTGCGACCAAGGCTGGGGGAGCTGGAAGAGGTGGGTTTTGACTGCTTTCCTGCAAGGCTGCTCAGGCAAGTCCGTCACCTGGGAGCTGTGTTTAAAACATCCTTGCTCTGATAGCATTTACAAAATTCCCACTGTACCTCAGGATTTTGGTGATATCTAAATTTAATTGATTTAAATTTTAATTTGATTAATTTAAAGATTAATCATAATGGTTAGAGGAGCAGTTCTGTGCAATTTAGTGATTTAGTGCTGCATAGAGAGGACATTTGGGACATCCTGCCAGGCAAGATGTCTGTGATACCGCTGGGTGGTTGCAGGGACTGACCTTAATGACCCAGCAGTTTTCACTGACGTTCCTGTTTGAGCTTTTCTCCTTTATTGGGATTGTTGGGTGGTAGAAATGTCCTTCCCTTCAAATAATACAGCCACGTGCAAGCCTTTGTTACAGGCACTACAGTATGGACCCTCTGCTGAGGACTTTCTCCCTGCTTTATCCCATAGGATGGAGTAATCTCCATCCCAGGCACTGCACAATGTAATGTGAATTTTGCTGCAAGATTGGCTTAAAGTGCTTGGTGATAATAAATGCAGGAGCTTGATTTTTAGAGCACAGATCTACCTTTGACACAAACTGTCACAGGATAGAAAAGGAACATATTTAGTGTGAGAATTTGTAGGCCAGGTAGCCTGTAGCTGTCATGAAAGAGTTAGCAGACATTACCTGTGATTGAACACATTGCCAACATCGAAGAAAATAGTGAGAAGAAGAAAGATTGTCACTGTGTGATTCCAAGTTGTCTTGGAAAGATAAAAGAAATGTGACAAACAGTGAGGAAAACAAGCAGTTACTGGGGCAAGTGGAGATGTTACCAACTTGGATAAAAAGAATTGGAAGATCGTAAGGGATGACCTGAACATGGTCATGAATGGGTGAGCACAAGAACACACTGAGTTTGCTAATGCTTTGCAGTTCGAGCACCTGAATCTCCATGGACCAGGATAAACCAGCTCCATGTTCACAGAGGTCAAGGATGTCTGGCAATAAGCTAGCCTGGTCTTGCTTCCAGTGCTTTCATATTGCTGTTTGTTTTTCACATTGATGTATATATTTATTCAAGTTTTCATGTCAGTGAACAGGCCGTTTTGCCCCCAGCTGTTCACCTTATCCAGTTTTGTCACATTAGCTACAATTTGATGGTCTGCCCTACCTATAATAGAAAGAAACAACCATCTCTGCAACTAACTCATTTCCTGTCTTCAAAGGACTGTAAATCCACACCAAACTCACCTGCTCTGAACTACCTGATCTTCCTCTGCAAAAGCTGCTCTGCTGCTTTGTCTAAACCGCATGGCCCCCTGCATCTTCTCAAGAGACTGTGCTTCCAGCTGCCAGACCATGAACCTTAACACGGCCCACCTGTGATGTACAAAACAATGCTTCATAGACGGGAGACAGCTGGTTTGTTGTCAGTAGCACCGGTGCTCATCAGTATTATTTCACTCCTTCATTCTGTGTCTCTCATGCCTCATGTAGACACCTGTCATCTGGTCTCCTGCACCTGTGCTGTGAACTGGAGCTCAGGGTGTGCTCCCGTGCTGCAGGTTTGCAAGCAGCAGAGGCGTTTGCCTTCGGCAGTAATGAAACATATTAATACAAGGTTGAAACACACTCAGGCTGTTAGGTTGTAATCTTCTCAAAAGTAGGAATTAAAGAATCAAATTGCTCTTTTTCTTGTTAAAGATCTCTGAAATTTAATTGGTGATATAACAGCAGCGCAAAACATAGAATAACAAGTTGCCTCCTTTTACAATCTACTCTTGCATTTATGTGCATTTCCAATCTTGTCATAGTCGGCACTTGTGAGACACATCTGGAGAGCTAGGACCAGTTCTGGGCTACCCAGTACGGAACTGTTAGGGACTTAATGGATCACAAAGAGCTTTGAGGATGATTAAGCAACTGGAGCATGTCTGACATGAAGAGAGGCTGAGAGAGCTGGGCCTGTTTGGCCCAGAGAAGGGAAGGCTCCAGGAAGACCTCACTGCAGCATTTCAGTACTTAAAGGGGGTCTATAAATAAGTTAGAGAGTGACTTTTTACGAGGGCAGATAGTGATAGGATAAGGGGGAATGGTTTTAAACTAAAAGCGGGTAGATTCAGATCAGATGTGAGGAGGAAATTCTTCCCTCTGCGGGTGGTGAGGCCCTGGTGCAGGCTGCCCCGAGGAGCTGTGGCTGCCCCATCCCTGGCAGTGTCCAAGGCCCAGGACAACCTCCAGAGGTGCCTCCAACCTCAGCCATTCCAGGACTTGGTGGTTGGATGTAGGACACCATGAAGGAGAAGGGGCTGTTTCAGATAGAGAACAATTTTTACATGATAAAATATTTGGATAAACTGGCCATGGCTGCTTTTACTGCCATGGCCACTGAGAGAAGATTTCTACTGCCAGGGGAGAAAATAGAGAATGAATTCCAAGTTTATATGGAAAAAATAGCTGTTTCGGAGAGGCAATGGCTATTTCATGAGGAAAGGTCTGGAACACACATTGTAGCCTGGAAATGGAGGCAGAAAAGTGAAGCTCTCCTTCCAGTGCCTTGTCCCTGCAGTCTGGGGAAACATGACATTGCCCTGGCCTGTCAGTGCTGGGAATGGTGGGGAAAGGGCAGTATTTACCTCATCTCAGGCAGAACAAATGTGTCTGAGAACAGAGATCCATGGTAAATAACCCTGCTCTTCCTATTATGTCCAGTTCTGTTATCTATGAAAATAGACATCTAAGTGTATCTGGGAATATGCTATAAACAATGCATTTTACATACACGCTGTGCTTATCTTAAGCACAGAATACAGAAAAGTAGAAAAGACTGTTTAGAGAGCTTGAGCTGGCCACAGAGGAAATTAACATCGTTAGCTGTGATTGACTGGCAGAGTCATTAAGGGTCATGCCTCAAGAAAATCTTGCCTGACCTCCTGGGTCACTGATGCTCACCCTGCAACCCACATTGCATCTGTAATTCCTGGTTAGGCCTTAGCAGGGATTTGGGAAAGAAATCCAGTTAGGATTTAGAGATGGATTCAGGGCTTCTTTGTAAATGAACTAAATAGATCCTGAGCCTCTGAAAATACGGAGTGCTGTCAAAAAAGAGTAAGTGCTGGGGAGCTGAAAGCAATGTTTCTGGAGAGCAGTGGCAGTTGTGGTCTGGGTTACACTAACTCTTTGTTTCGAGACTGCTGTAAAAACCGTGCTCTACAGAAAGCACTCTACAGAAATGAAACATTGGAGCAAAACACGAGGACTGCTGAGAGAGTGTTTTTGCAGCAAATTCCAGAGCTGAAAAGTGGAGGAACACATTGACGGTATGCCCAGGAGAGAAAGCAAAAATGGATATGAACAAATGATGGCAAAAGACCGTGTTTCTGCAGTCTAGCAAGTGATCGTGCAGGTGTGTGGATTGAATGGGCTTCGCCCTGCCGCTGAGGCAGCAGAGAAGTACGCGTGGTGGGTAATTACTTCAGTCTGGCTGACAGCGATACATTTATTAAGCTGTGATAAGTCACTGCTTTCACTTGTCCGTCCAGGCCCGAAGTATACCTACAGTGATAAAGTCCAAAAAGAGATTGTAAAGATTTCTACCTGCAGGAGCAAATTAAATTTCTGCCCCCATGCTACCAAGACTCTTAGCAGAGCAGAAAATTTATGTCAAGGAGGTGATTCGCCTCTTGGCAGAGGTAAGGGAAGCAGAGGAGTCGAGTCTAGGGAAAAATTCAGGGAGGCAGAAGTTTGATCCCTCTATAGAAGAGAAATTGCAGAGAGCCTCTGAGGGTGAAGAGATGCATTCTCATAGAGAAACCTTGAAAAATCTTTCAGTGTGTTGGCAGGAACCAGAGGAACAGGTTGGCAGCCACAGCAATGCCATTTAAAAATCCAGGTTCTAGACAGCAACATGCTCTTCTTGTACAATTTTAGATTTCCTGTGCCAAGCCTGGTGTTTTTTTCTGCAAACTCATTTTTATTCTCAGCACTGAATTAATATTTCTGTTTTGTTTTGCAGTAAGCAGCAGTAGCACATTATAAACACAAAGTCATGCAAATATGCTAACTATTGCTGATTACAAACGCTGCTCCTGGAGGCTGGTTTTCAGCCAGCAGTTTTGAAGATAGAGTGTGTTAGTGGCTGGTTTCTGCAAGTTCACAAGCTACAGTAAATGAATGCCTCTTTAGAGAAAAAATATATACATATATTTATTTTCTTCTCTTTGAACTCATCATTTACAGCTAAATCTGTTTATGGAGCTAAATGAGAATGACAGAAAACTAAATAATGTGGGGATGGCTTGTAGGCATACAATGAAAGCTGGCCTAATTTTATTCTTTCTAGCCCAGCATCTGTTATGGTTCTCAGGCCAGGCCCTCCACAGGAAAACAGACTTACTACCTACACATGGTTAAAGATAATTTATTTGACAGAAGTAAAAAGGGCAATCCACTACACAAAATACAATTGGTAAGCGAGAGGAAAAGAAATAGCATGTGTTTAAATAACACTTTCCCAAAACCTGTACGATGAAAAATGATCCTTGGAGAACTTTGCTATGGGAAAAAAAATGATCTGAAAAGTAGGTGGCAAATAATCAGATGGACAAGACCTCTCCATGCAATGCTGTGGTCCAAATGGTTAATGAAATATTTGGGCACAAACACAGGGAGCTATTGAGGAGGAGCAAAGGTCTTCTGCTGCATTGTTTCTTAGTGCTGATGGGAGTATAACAGCGTTACTGAGTTATGTCCTTTGTCCAGTTTCTGGTGAAGGTTAATAGGCTGAAGAAAACTCATACTGGAACCAAACAAACGCTGAAAATGCTGAAAAATAATGCCCTAGTAGCAAGAGGCTCCAGGAGCACAATGCGGGTAATTTAGAAAGAGATAAAAAGATGACTTGGGCATAATGTGTAAGTGCCTACATGGGGAATAGAAATTAGATAATGGGCTCTTGAATCTTGCAGGCTCACATGTAACAATATCTAGCGACTGGAAGCTGAAACCAGGCAAATTATGAGTAGACATAATATACATGTCTGATGATGAGAGTAAATTAACCAATGGAACAACTGACTGAGTGTTGTGAAACTTATAAATGCATATATCACTGGAAATATGTACACCAATACTGTATTTTTCAAGAAAACATGCTGATTATTTTAGGAATGTCTTCTGACTAATATCATGCAGATAGAATTCCCCAAATACTTGCCCGAGGCCAATTCCTCATGGCTCCACATCTGGGCAAGGCAGACATAAGATGGAGAGCTTCACAGTGACTCCTTGCTCCCAGGCACCGTTCACCCGGGGCGATTTGAGGAAGAGGAGTGCGTGGAGTAAGATAGGGCAGTAATTGTGCAGCTGTGACTGCAACATGAGGCATCCTTGTCCCAGAGATTGGCAGAGGTTAATTAAAAGTGTGAATTTCAAATGATTCCATTAAACTGGTACAAATCCCATTTTGAACGCTCATTTTTCATTCTAAAACCATGGACTCTAATTTAGTTTAAGGAGTGGTGTTCGTGTAACCTTGAATTGTTTAAACCTAAAATGTGTGTATGCATGTAAAGGTGTGCATCATTTCAATGCTGTGAGCAGCCTAGAGCAAAACATGTATGTTATGCCTTCTGAAAAGGAGAGATGTGTGCAATAATTTTTTATTAAGTAGTGGATCTATTTGGCCCTCCTCCCTTGTCTATCTTTGCCATGCAAATTGCATGTGCTTTAAGTATGTGTCAATGCAAGAAGATTTCCCTGGTCTCCACGAGTGATGTACTGGCTCTTTCTTTGCTTCAGGTCATTTGTGAAAAAGGTAACTATCCAGACAAAATTGTTTTTCAATTGAGATTGAAACTAGCTAGGTTTTGTCTCTTGAAAACTGCCTGTATGCAGTAGTCACATAGGAATGTTGAGATTTCAACATTCCTTTTAGTTTACACTGGAGTGTAAGCATTATTCATGAGCTAGATTTGTCCAAAAATCTGTTTCAAATCCTGAAACCTTGAATCTTTTGAGTTGCTTATTTCTGCAGCTGAAGAGACCTTACACCACTGTAGAGGCCTCAAAAACATTAACTAAAGGCTGAAAGGAGTATCCCTTCAGAAAGCACATGGCTTTCCACGGATTTGTGTATTTTACATTCGGTGGAAGATTTGAGCTTAAAATGGGATTGCCTTGTCTTCAGTTACTCAAAGCTTTTACATTCTCAGTCTCTGCCCTGCAGTAATTATTACTATTTTTTTTTGAGGGAAGTTGGACCCTTTTCCATTATTCAAAGAAATGAAAGTCCTTGCTCTCTTTTATTTTGGATAAATTAAAGCCTGGCTTTAAGGACTTTCTGCTGAGTCAAATTTACACTATGTTCTTGTTGCTCAAAATAAATGTTTCAAGAGTCATCTTCAGCTTGCTAGGCACAATTCATGCTTAAGACGTTTTGGCTGAAGTTGTTTCTAACACTGTATTTTCATGCAGAAGCTCTTTGGCTACTTCATTTAAAGAAAATATTTCATGTGGGTGCAAGTGCAATGTAAATAGTCTGTTACATCCTACTTCTTTTCCAACCCAGCTTCAGGAATGGGGCAAAGAGTACATTGTGGCAGCTCTTATGGTTCATCAAAGGCTACCTTTTTTGTGAAGGAGAAATTGGAAGATGTCTCTGTAGTGTGAGATGCAAAAGCTATTTTTTTTTTCCACTGGCTTGACAATAGGGAAACTTATCTCATTAAGGAAGATTGAAAAGGGTGATTTTCAGGCCAACCGCATCCTGGGCTGCATCGACAGAGGAGTGGCCAGCAGTTCGAGGAAGGGGATTGTGCCCCTTTGCTCTGCCCTGGTGAGGCCCCACCTGGAGCCCTGCATCCACATCTGACAGGATGAGGGGGAATGCTTTTAAACTAAAAGAGGAGAGATTTAGATTAGATGTTAGGAGGAAATTCTTCCCTCAGAGGGTGGTGAGGCACTGGCACAGGTTGCCCAGAGAGGTTGTGGATGCCCCATTCTTGGAGATGTTCAAGACCAGGCTGGATGCGGTTCTGGGCAACCTGATCTAGTGGGTGGTGTCCCTGCCCATGGCAGGGGGTTAGAACTAGATGATTTTTAAGGTCCCTTCCAACCCGAGCCATTCCATGACTCTATGATTTTCATTGTGTCATGTAGTGGTAGGCATTTCATCCAAGAGAGTTGTGCCAGACCTACTCGCGCTCACTGAACATTGTTTATGACTTTTGGGCTGTGGCTTATGAAATAGGTTGTGTGTTAGTCTGCTATGTACCTCAGGAATACATTTTGAAGATGAATGCCATAGAAGTTTGAATCTAAGTATCATAGCTGTAGGTGACCAGGGGAAGTATTTGTACTCTTGGTGCCTTGGACTTGCTCTGCATACTGAGACTGGGCCAGCAGTGTGGACAGAGGAATCCTTTTTTTGGAACTTCTGGACATGAAGCTCTTCTAGCAGGCTTCTGGATAACTGCAAATCCTGAGAAATTAAATTTCTTTGTGTCTTTATTTATTTATTTATTTCCCCAGAATGATTGTTCTGGCCAATAAAAGAAACTTGAAAAGAGAGAATGTGCATTTAACTGCCTTTAAAGCAAGTTTGAGGTTTTCAAAGAGATCTTTTCTGTGCAGGAATTGATTCCCAGTTTGCATTTGTCTAGTGTGCTATAAATGAAACCTGTGATCCCCCTGGAGCCTCCAGGACTCCTTTGTAGAGCCTGAGATCAACAAGTTCATTCAGTAGCGTAAATTGTAGAAATGTAGGAAGGAAGCTTTAGTGACTGGGTACTTCAAAGCTCTTCACTGAGGGAAAATATCCCTTATGGCTGCCAGGCTCCTGGTGCAGACTGCTCACCTTGTGTTCTTGCAAATATTCACCATGGAGAACTCTTCTGCTCCCAGCTTTAGTGGCGTTACAGTTAAAGATATTTATCTAAAACAAAACAAAACAAAACGAAAACAACAAATGAAATCTTGGTGGTGATAATTGAATTTATTTCTCAAGTAGTGGAAGAAAAATTGATTGCTCTGACCCTTATGACCCCTTCTAAATATTAGAAGTACCATTATTTCCCCCCTCATTCCCTGTGTCAGACCACATCCCTCTGCCTCTCTGAGCAGCGTAGGCTTGCTGGATGACTAAACATTTCTGCTTGTCTTATTCAAATTCTTCCCATTTTCTTACATCTTCCTTCCTTAAAATACAGTGCTCAGAAGATGAGGTAGTACTAAAGTATCCGGTATCATACCTCCAGCTCTCCTGATAATATCTCCCAGTGAGATTTGCCTTTTGACTAGGAACAGCAACACATGATTCTCTCACAGAGTAACAGGCTGCAAGCATCTGCAAATCCTTCTCAGATATTAAACAGTTCTATAAGACGGAACAAAACCAGACACTGAGATGATGCTGACAATGTCAGCTAATAAGATGTAGAGGTATAGCTGAGAAAATATTCATTTGACCATTCAGTATTTCAACTTGAATGAAATATTTGCCGCAAGCATGCAACCAACTAAATGCAGTTCAACCACATTTTTGTCAGTATTAATACTGAAGGTCCTCAGAGTTTCTCATACCCACCTCCTGTTCAGACAGTAAGCTATAACTGAGCATAAATGCTATAAGCTGTTAAAATTTTAGGATTGTACACCTGAAACTGACAAATAAATCAGCGTAACTGGCATTCAAATGGGACACATTTCACTTAGCTTAAGAAAATAAATAAGCTGTGATGGTTCTGTTCATGCAGAAATAACATTGTGCTGTCTCAGGAAGTGGGTGTTCACACACTGCTCGTTTCTGTTGAATGTATGCAAAATATATAAATTGAATGAAATGATTTGACATTAATTACATGTTTAATTTTTCTGACGGTAAACTGCATAGTGAATGAAAAAAATCTGAAAGGGGGAAGTGAAATCCCACTTCTGCTGCCTCAGATACATCCATATTGAGTCTACGTTTGTGATTGCTGAAGTCTGGCTGTGTGCAGAAAAAGATGATTGGTGATGCTGTACTGATTTCCCTCACTTGTTCTTCAGTGATGTTGGTTCAAAATCCACTTTCCCACATATTTGAAGCATGGCTTTGAAAAAAATCACTTCCTTTCTGTATCATATTAAGCTGTGCATCAATAAACTTTAACAATTTTTTCCCCTGAGTCTCTATCTGGAAAAATGGCTTTGTAACCCTTCCTTTCTTGCAGCTTTATTTAAGATGTGTGCTCCTTTGTGGCAAGGGCTGAGTGCTAGGACAGGTTGGGAAAACCCATGGAAACCAGATTTACCGAGCTGTTACGTAGCCATGCGATGGTCATGGTCTCATTATTTATTCATATTATTATTCATAGTATTCATTATTATATATTATATATTATTATTATTATTATTATATTAATATATAATATATATTATTATAATATATTATTATTGTTATACATTATTTGTATTATAATATGGTCTCAATTTTATCATAAACTGAAAAACTGCGCTTCAGCAGAGACTCAGACAAAAGATCCAGAGAAAGCACATCCCTTTTTGGGAGGTAAGACAAAGCTTTCCAGGCTCATGTTGGGCTTGAGAAATTGGTGCTTTATTCCATGTTCGTCTGTGGCCTTCCTGTCCTGCCTGGGGCCTTCCTATGAAAGGCATTTAGGTACCTCAAGGTAGGCTAGGACAGCTAGGTCTAGATAGGGGCAGGGCACATGACATCTAGTTCTTTTTGTTGTCCATCCCCTAGGTCCTAAGTCCTCAGTCACCTCAGTAGGGTTATAAACGTCCTTAAGATTTTGGGTCCTGGTGGCATTTTCAAGACTTCTTAGCTGTGTAGATGAAGATCCTGGATTATGTTTAGGTTTTGAAAAACTATCTTATTTCTTTAATTGATAACCTCTGCATCTAAATTCCCTTTAAAATTGTCCTGTCGGTAGTTCTGAAAACACAACATGAATCATTGGACTCATAAGTGTTTCAAATATTTATATAAGGGCAGTATGAAATTTATTTGAAAGGATTCAACAGGAACAATGTCAAAGCCTTCAGCCATTAGCCCCTTGCCTCTGCAGGGAGCATAGAAGAGAGGCCAAAAGACCATAAAAGATCAAAAAGCAGTGCTGTATTTAGAAAGCGGAACCACAGATCAGATAATTTGAATTTCTGGAGATATATAAGTGAAACTGGAATGAGAGTGGAAAACTTGGAATAAATCTAATGTTGTGGCAGAATGGAAGGTTTGAGAGAGAGACCATGGACTCTCCAGCACTTGACATTGCCCCCTTGAAGTGGAAGTTGTATCTACTGCCACTCTATACGTCATTGCAGTGGGTGGGGGGGAAGGAGGCTGCAGGCATTTTGACTGTAAGTACAACAGTCTGGAAGAATTGGAGAACTTCTGCATTTTGGTATAAGTAGTTGCTTATTTACAAACTGGGGACAGCTGGACGAAGAGTCTGCAAAAAAATCAAATGAAGAAACCTTATACTGTTTGAAAATAAAAAAATATCCTGGGTTGTATGTGCTGGTGTATGCATAATAAACCCTTCCTTCTGCGTGTTTATGGAGAGGTCTCAGCTGTCCAGATATGGGCCCCAGGAAGCAAGGAATCCAGAGGAAAAAAAAAAGTCAATGAAAATGAGCAGGGATCTAGAAAACATGCTGATTGAAAGAGCTGGCATTGTTTAGTTTAGAGACAAATGAAGCAGGGAGTTAAAAGACAGCTTAAATATTTAAATTATAGCTGCAGAGAGAAAATACCCATTTTCCATTTCTGGTGCAAGAAGTTGTGGGTGTGGAATGCAGCAAGGGAGGCATCAGCTGGTAAGGAGGCCTCCAGAAGGCAGGGGTTTAGTACTGGAGTAGGGCAATAGGCTGCCTGGGGTGCTGGGAGCTTCCCCCTCCATCCACGGGGGCATCGAGCACGGGTCTGACCAGGATGCAAGAATGCTGAAGCAGCGGCACAAGAACACTGTCCAGATTTGGTCGTCAAATCCTGAATTTTCTTGAAAAGAAATTATTCATTACTAAAAGTAATCAGAACTGTCATGCAGCAATTTAGGGTCTGGCAAACAAGACAGTCAAAGGGAAAAAATAAAAAATAAAGCTCATTACTTTGAAACAGTGTCTTCAGGATTCAGGCATGTGAGTGGCGGATGGAGTTATCACAGTTTAATAAGTGACCAGTGATGAACTGAACGGTAGTAGTACATTGGTGGGTTGTAGCAAGTAATGGATTAGGATAGGGAATAGCAGAGATAGCAGCAACTGAGACAAAGACTTGAGACAAAGACAAAACCTTTCACAGTGGGGAGAGGTTTTAATTGTCTCCAAAGCATTCTCCTCCATCTCTATGTGTTTTTTCAGAGTGCTGTGATTTACCTTCAGTACCAATCCCCACAGACCAGACCCCTTGCAAGTTACCTGACTGAGCTCAGACATCTCCTTTGGAAAATCTCCCTGCTTTGATTTAATGACTTCACATGGCTGAGAACTCATTACTTGCACAAGTAAATTACACCGCGAGCTAATTGCTTTGGTCATGAAGTGCAGCTTGTATTTCCAGCCAGATTTCTCCCAGCTTCTGCTTTCAGTCATGGATCCTCACATGCCTTTGTTTGTGTGAGGTTATCCCATGGTTAAAGTAAAGATGAGCTTATTACACCTTTTGCTGTTGGGCAAGTTTTCCAGATTTGAAATAAAATCAAAAGAGTTGCCCTCCTCTACATACTTATCTTTGCCCTGCAAAGCATTGTTTTAAAAGCTAAATACTCCACGGGTAATCGGTGCTGCTGTGTTTGGAGAATGCTCATTCCAGGTCATTTTGTCCTCCCAGAGGGTGAACTTGTTTTGCAAGAACATCTAAGGGAGAATCTGGAATTTAAAATTAGATGTTGGAAGTAAGGAGGGACTGTTTCCAGCTCATTGTCACTGTGTCTGATTAAGGGTTAGGTACTAGAGAGTAATAAGGTATCTTTGTATTTAACATGGCAGCTGTCTGGGATTTGGAGATTAAAGAGCAATTTTTACACCTCAGAGGTAATCTCCTGATTAAATGGTGGATTTGGAAATGCCCCAGGCTATAATACATAGGTCTGCATGGAAAAGAAGAGAAGGCTGTCCATTTGATATCTGTGGTAGCTTAAACTGCAGATTTTCATGGAAGAGGCAGCAAAACAGTAATTTATTCAGCATGATTTCTCATCACGAAGCTGCTTTTTTTTTTTTTTTTTTTTTTTTTTTTAGGCAAGAGTAATGTTCAGTGTTGTGGATTTGGAGCTGCTGATATTGATGAACACGTAACCATTCATAAAAATTTATATCATTTTGCCTTCCTGCATTGTTTCTTAACAACCTTGTTGATTCAGCTCTAGATAGTCATAGAGTAAATATCTTGCTAATGTGGAAAGGATACAGTGTTCATACAGTCATGAATTATTGAATACTGATTCTTGATCTAGGTATTGAGGTATTTACTATAAGTCTGTTTAGACTAAATAAACAGAGATGTTAGCAAAAAGTTCAGGGAAGCAAGAACGATTCAAGATAACAGCAGCTATAACCCATAAGGAATTCTGACTTTGCATATGCAGCAATGGGCTCTCTCCACTATGATGGGATCAAGGGAACCTATAAAGTCTGATTTAGTCTGATCCCCACTGCCATGAAGCGATTTACCTCATCCTCTGTCTCCCAGTGATGACCAAATCCTCAATGAGGTCTCACCTGTCTGTTACAACTGGAATTATTTCTGTCCATGTATTGCAGGGCTGTATTTGTTTTTCTTACGTCCTCATGACATCAGGGGCTAGATTTCCTGTCCATTCCTGCCAACTGGTGAGTGTTACATGCAAGTGTCACACGTGAGAGATATTCTTCCCCAAGCATTGTGCTTGCATAGCGTTCTGCTGTCTCTCCAGAAGTGTTATTGTATGTTAACACAATGGCTACACTGAATTATATTTCTCTAGGCCTTAAGGTCATCCAGTTCTTCCTCTTGGTATTCCTGCTTTCCGCAGAGCTGACAATAGTCTAACAGATTTAACGGGAGCACTACTATTTGAGTGCCCAGTCCAATGATATAAATATTAATATTTCCCGTGGAAGTCCTCTTGGTAGCCTTGTTATAAAGATATGTTAACTCTTGTAAGACTGTTTCCTTTTTCTAGTCTTTTTTTGTTTCCACCTCAGTGGTAGCCTAAGTCTCATCTTCTCTTGCATAATTTCATATCTGATACAGTGTGAAATCTATTTTTGATAAAGCTACCAAATGAATTCTACCTGTGGCATTTTTTGTCCAAGAGTTTAGTCCAGTATACCTGCAAAATTCTGTTTAATTTTATCTTGTTTTCCATTATCACTGTCTTTAACTTTTTACCTTAAAATGTTGTTCTAAATCATGGCATATAACTAAGCTTGAATTAGTTATGCTTTGGTAGCCAAATCAGTCTTTCCAAGTCTTCCACATTAAATGGATATCTAAGCACATAAATCTAAGTCCTGCTTTGCTCTTAAAAAACACCATGCTTGATCATTTAGTTTGACTATAAATTCTGCTACTTCAGCTACTGATGGCACATGTCCTAAAAGTAGGATCTCACCCTGATTGGATCTGTAGCCTAAATAGATGGAACATAGTTTTTAGAATCTTGTCAGTCCAGGTTTTTGTGTGCCTATTGCATCCAGGCAGTTTTCTAGAGACAAAACCCAGCTAGTTTTCAAGAGGCAAAAGGAGTTTTCAAAAATCCGTTGGCTTTTCTGTTATTCATAAAGAAGGACTCTCCCAGAACTGAGTGCTATTGACTGAAAACTTTTGAAATGAATCCTTCCTTCTCCTTTTATCCTTGAAACTTGACTGTCTACATCGTGTCCTTACTGCATCTGCATGTGATAATTTATCATTTTAGCACGTTTATAGGCTTTCCCTTGATTTCAGCAGTCCACTTATCTTTGTTTGCCCTCCCTCTTGCGTCTTTCTGCCTCCTCACCTGAAACTCAGGTTTCTGAACTGCTGCAGAAGAGATGGGAAGGCAGGAAACATGTCCTATGTCTCTGTTGAGGTGGATGCTCTGGAGTGAATCCAGGCCTAGAGCTGCCTTCCATATTCAGGGCAAGAGAGAAAATTGCATGTGTTGGGTGCAAAGTGTCTCTGACAGAGAGCTATCAGGGTATCCAGGGGGCTAAATTTTGTCCCTACACAAGTCTCAGGTTATCCTGTTAGGGCTGTAGGAAAATGCCTATATCCAGCTACTGTTCAGCTAGCTCACACCTATAGCCTTTGTATGAACCTTGATTTCTGTGCTTAATTTAAAGTTGAGCAGCACGTGGTTCTTTCCTTGGGTATAATGGCTTGTAACATACTGACGCACTCGTTTTGCATGGTAGCTGTGTAGGCAGAGGTCTCATCCAGTTCATGGGCCCGAAGTTCAAATCCCAGCTCCGCTGCAGAGGATACAAAGCCAGACCCCCATCATAATGAAAGGGACCCTGTCTCTTCTGTTGGTGTGCCTTTGTGGGGACAATAAGCCAAAGCTCAAAAGGAGCAAGGGAAAACAAATGATACGGTCACACTGTGTCCTAGAAATTAGAGCAAGTAGGCACAGAGGGCATGCTGTCTGTTTTGAGGCCAGCCTGCACAAATTGCTCTTAGTGCTGTTGCAGATGAAAGGCAGCCTTTGCAGAGAGCTCGGGAGCAGCGCTGAGAGCAGGGATCAGAGACCAGGGCCCTGCCCTATTAGACGGCCCTTTGTATGTTTGACTCTGGAGTCAAACCTCCTGTCGCATGCTGTGACAGTGCCTGAAGTAAGCTTGTGTCTTTCCTTGCAGTGGGCCCAGTGCAGGAAAAAACAGCCTCTGGTTCTTCCAGCATCCTTCGTGGTCTTGCTGCCCCCCCCCTCCTGGCAGCTGTCTGATGCATGTGCCTTTTTGTGCCGTGGAGGGAGGATGTGCTGACATAAATAAATTATGTATATCTATTCACTTCCTGGTTGTTTTTCTTTGGAATTGTGGGCTCTCTACTGACCCAAGGGGGAAATGCATATTTCGGCATGTCTTGCCACTAGCTACAGGCATAGAGGTTCTCATGAATCATAGAATCACAGAACAGCTTGGGTTGGGAGGGACATTAAAGATCGTTCAGTTCCAACCCCCCCCTGCCATGAAGCACAGAATGACCTCAAAAGACATGAAGTAGGTAGGAATTAAGTGGAAAAATGTTCGTGATACAAACTGAGTAACACTTTGCTGTTAAAACTATAACAGTTAATGTTTAGTGGCGAGAGGTAGGTGCAAGAATTTGCCCAACACTTTCTCATCCTTCCTGCAGCACAGCTAGGTGATGCATTACAGTTTTTCTTTGGTTAATAGAAAACAAATCAATTTGTGAGCTTTATTATTGAAAGCGTAATGTAATCATTCCTGTAACAGATTGTTGTGTGTGAGGAACAAGATTATTTTGCAAGGGCCATGATGGGTTAAGAGTAATTATCGACTAAGAAACATGCCTGAAATCTTGTACTAAGAGACATGGTTGTCTTTTATTTTCCAAGAGAATTAAATTGAAGCAGTGCTGTTGTGCTGCCAGAACCAAATAAACATAGCATGAGATGCCTGAGAACACTGAACTCTTGGTGACCTCTCCAATGACTATGTTAGCACTTGGCAGGACTTGGTAGGAAAAAGCACACCGAGAATGGATCACAGGTGTAACCCTCACGGCTAAGGGCAATCCTTCACAATATGTATTCCACTTGCCTCTGAATGACTCCGCTGGATTCCAAAGAATTTGCAGCAGCGTAAAGCTGGAGTAAAGCAACGGGAAAATTGTCATCCACTTGCCATTTCACTGACATTTAGGTGTATTTACAAATGGAATATGGAAAGATTTTAAATTTCTCATGCTGAAGTTGGACCCAGAAGGTCAAATGCTTATTGAAGAAGTTCTTTGTGATAGTTTCCCAGCAATGGCTGGAGTAGGGACCGTCTGAGGTCCCAGTGTTGTTCAGTCAGTGGGGACAATCCTTTGGCTGCAAAATCTTCTTGTAGTGTGGTAAGAGCCCATGGTTCTGGGGTGAGTCGGTGTCATCCCTGCAGCCTGCTTTTCCTACAGCCTCAGGACCTGCTAGCCTCTCCATACTAGACCCTAAAGTCAGGCAGGGCATGCTGATGAGCTGCTAATTACAACCTGGGTTGTGCTGTGAGAGACCAGAAGTAGCATCTGCACACTGGGTGAAACTGGGGAGCACAGTCATGATCAACACATGTTGGCCTTGCTCTGAATTCTGCTCAAAGTCCCTGGTCACAACAGGACCAGCAGATAATCCAACTCCTTCACCCAGCACAATCAGGTGGTGCTTTGCAGCCGCAGTGGTATGAAAGTGGTCTCTTTCTGATGTTTGTATCTCTTGATAAGACCTTACGAATTTCCTGCCTCACCTTCAGTTTCAGGATGCTTCACCAGGTGAGTTGAGGGCTTTGATCTCAGGCCACAGAGCTCTGCCAAGGAGGCTTGGCACTGATTTGGGGGGGGGGGGGGGGGGGGGGGGAGGGGGGGAGGGGGGGGAGGCACCCTACATGCTCTGCAGGCTGCATGCCATGGTACTGCACTGCCCTTTCTGCCTCCTCCTGCTGCGATCTCTTACTATGTTATCTCTTTCATACAACCTGACAAGGGCAGGGCTGAGTGCTTTTACCTTCATTAAACCTTGTGGGCTGACTTGTGCAGAACCTGGGAGGCCTTTGGACAGGAGATAACAAAGCCAGTGGTAGCTGGTTTCGTTGCTCTGGGCTTGCCGTAGTGGGCAAGCAGGCAAACTGGCTGAAGTCAGTAATCCCAGAGGTAGGAGCACTGGGGTGAAGCACGATCTCACCCCTTGGAGGATGGAGAGCACCTGGTAGACATATGCAAGGCAATGAAACAAGCAGGCTTCATTTCAACCGTTCCCAGAAGACAAAATGAAAGGAAAAGCACTGACACGGTACATTTATGTCTTCCATGTCATTGCATAAGTTTTTTGAACTCTAAGAAATACAGAAAATATCAGCAGTCAAAGGTAACAAGTGCATTTCTGTTATGAACAGTGAGCAAACAACCTCTGGGCTGTCAGCAGGGGCACCCAGGTTGACACAAATGAGAGTCTGGCTACCTCAAGGCTGGATAATTCAGTGCAGCACAAGCTCAGTTTTGGGTTAGCTTCTCATTAAAGTAGCAGGGGGTGGCATGGGGAGGTGACACTTGTACATTGCCCAGCATCACGGCACAGCCAGGGAGAGGAAATACTCAGACACTTCCAGATAACCTGCTCTGCTGACACATCCTTCCCTTTTATCAGGTAAGGATGAGCAGGCTCCTGATCTTTGGAATCAAAATGAAACCTTCTGTTACTGTCATTTCATTACGATGCTATCTAGGGACAGCGGCTAGCTGAAGAGCTCATTGTTGAGAGACACAGACCGAAAAGATGGCTCTGGACACAGAAAGCCTTCAGCTAAGGATTCTGGACCAGATCTGAATGAACAGGATTGCAACCAGCCCAATGGCAGTTTCACGTAATGCTGTATTCTGTGTGCTTGCAAAACTCAGGACTGAGGGTACACAAAGCCAGCCCTGGTCATGTCATGTGGTCCTGACAACAAAGCCCTTTTGCATCTGTCCCCAGGGTGCTGCTCCATCTGGAGCAGGCACAAAAAGCACCAGGATCCAGACAAGTGATGATGCTGAGCACAGCTGTGGTTAAAAACAGCAAAGATGAATGTGGCTTAAACTGGAAGGAAGAGTTAATGGCAATGGGAGATGGAAAATATAACTCAGCATTTTCCAACAGGGGTGAGAGGTGACTAATGGATTAGAAATCAGATGCAGCCATACTGTGGATTTACCCGATCTGAAAGAAAAACAACAACAACAACAACAAAACCCACAAGCAAACAAAAACAAAAAAATGAAAACAAGAAAACAAGAAAATTCCATTAGTGTAATACATCTTTCACACAGTTGTGACCAAGCTGCAGGCTCCAAATGAGGAGGGAACAACAATTTCCCCTACTCTGAGCATTAGTACATTAACATCATCTTGGACGAAGAGGAAGAAAATGAGAAATTGTTAGAAATGAGAAATGCATAGGGAATCTTGTTTCTCTGAAGGAGCAGCCCTTGGGACAGAGGTGACTCCTAGACTGCCAGCCCTGTGGGGATGCTAGTTAAGGACCACTGACGTGTTATCCTGGCCCTGTGCTTCCACTGTTTGCTGTTGAGGTCCTGCATCAGCTCTGGAGGTCTCAGGATTGCTCCCCCTCCAGAGCTGCAGACAGGTTAAGGAAGCACTTTTGCTGTTGCAGGCAGGTTAAGGAAGCGCTCTTGCCTTTACAGACAGGTTGAGGAAGCACTTTTGCTCTTGCAGGCAGGTTAAGGAAGCACTTTTGCTTTTACAGACTGGTTGAGGAAGCACTTTTGCTTTAAGAGGGGAGCAGGGAGACAGCATGCAGACAGGATTCAAGAAAACTAAAGCTGCCCCTGGCTTTACCTGAGGCTGGCTCCTTGGGCTCAGCATGCTTGAGATAGCATGGATGTGGTTGCTGAAGTTTGTCTTAATCACACAGCCACCTGCCGCCCCCAAAATCCACCCTTTGATGCTGTCTGGCCTTGGGAGCAGGCAGCAGCATGGCCCTGGGCAGGCCTGGCAGTGCCCTCACACCGGCAGACCCTGAGCAGCGCAGGCCCAAGCCATGCCTGTGGCCTCCCAGCAGCAATGAGTTAACCGTGTCCACTTGGGTTGCCCAAAGACTTGGCTCCACTGAGGACATTTACACTAAGCATCCTCTGTTCTCTTCCTGTTCATTTTTAGCCTTTAATATCCTAGTCGTTTAAAAAAGACATCAGGAGATGGGAGACTTTGTTCCTACCCTCTGCTCACACCAGAGTCTCCCAGGAGAACAACTTTACCCCGAGGCTGCAAATACTCTGGAGGAAAGCAAGCTCAGAGCTTCCTCCTGGAGCTGTGCTTCTTTGCACTCAAGTACGCTAGGGAAAAAAAGGGAAAGAAATCCAGGCTGGGACTGTCTTGCCTAGTGGTTAGACCAGGCCTCTTAGTGATGAGGGGGGGACACTTTTCCATGGCACCACACACGTGGTGCTGCAGCGTCTGAGTCCCTGCAGGGGCACCATCGTCAGCTGCTATGTGGACTAGACCCTTCAAAGCAAAGGGTCATTTAAATATTGTTGTGGGCCTTCAAAACTGGGATATGAACACTCCCCGCTACTGTCATTGCGCTAGACAGTAAGAGATCACTGCTTCTAGCAGGAACAAACTACTAAAATACAGAAATGCAAGAGAAAAAGTTGACTGCTTTGAAGCCTGGGGCAGGGGGAACTTGTCCACCACGGAGGTCTGTCCTTGTGGTCCCTCCTGGCCACCAGTCTGCATTAGCTCCTCATCTGTGAGGAGAAGGTAAAGGCTCCGTGAAGCGCTTGCCTTTGGCAGCATGCTCTGCTGTGTGGCCAGGAGCATGGATAAGAGGCTTTCTGCAAATTATCCTGATTTTTTTCTTGTTAGTTTTCCAGCCCTCTAAAGGCCATGCCTTCCACTTCCTCTGGTGTTCCTCAGGGAGAACACAGTGGGGACCAGGAGAGAGGGCTGACCATGCTGAATAACCAGTATATACACAAGAGTAAAAGGGTCAGCTCAGTGGAGCCCTGTGTATTTCTCTCCGTGGCTTAATATTTGATCCCTGCCATTAAGATACACCACTCTGATTTAATGACATGCTACATGTCACAGCGTGATGCTGCTGACCCAGCCTGACATGAGAAGCCATAAAAGGACACTCTGATGGGATGATTATTTTCAAACTGTTTTTAAAGTGTGATTACAGAAACTTCAATTTTCAATAGCTGGGATCCTATCAAAGACATTCTCAGTGTGTTCATACATATCTATAACTTCAAAGTAAGGTTGAGAGGGTTCACATCCCTTCCTGCTTGAATACTGGCCAAAATTGCCTAGTTAACTTAAATTACCTCCTGAGTCTGATCATAGCAGTGTTTTCTGCTTTTATCCAGTGAGACGTTTTTAAACAATTCTTAAAGACCTGGACCCAAGTTTCTCTCTCTGTGTGTCCCACAGATGGGTCACATTGTCACCGAAAGATTCTGAGAGCTCCCTGCACTGCCTTCTTTGTCTGGAAGACTTCACGTATCGCTGCCGAATTTAACTCTTTCATCCAAACCCAGGACTGTGTTAGGAGCTGAACAAGCCAGAGAAATCCACATTATCTATTAGTTATAGCAAACAGCCCTTAGGAAATGCACATGGAAAATAGAGTACACCTGCTGAAGACAAAAATCTGTCATAATTAAAAAATATATCCTCTTCTGTCTTCTTCACCCTTTTCCTGTATTCTCTGTTTGTAATTTCCTATTGTTTCCCTTAAAAACAAAACAAAAAACAACAAAACCCAACCAAACAAACAAAAAAACCACATAAATAAAGGCGGAGAGGAATTATGGAAGGAAATAGAAAGAAAAAATGCAAACTGAAAATAGTGCTGGTTTAGTCTATAGGTTTTCTTGTAAAAAAAACATAAAACTTCTTGAGGAAAACTGATGAGTGCATTTTTTATCAATTTCTCATGAAATAATGATTCTCTTCCAGCCCATTTTGCTTGGGGTCACAGCTGTTGTTGCTACTGTAGTATACCTTTTTTTCAGTCAACTTCCTCCAAAAGGTTATTCCTGACACTGAGGACTTCAAAGGTCCTCTGGATGTTGCCAGCTCTAACATTTTGTAGCAGTGTGATGGCATTTGAACTGCCTTGAGCACTCTCCTGCACAGCGATAAGCTCTCTCCTCCCTGTGAGCCCTTGTACAGTGCCATCACTCCCCTCCCCAAAACTGCTCTTATTTTGCAATTCTGAAATAATGAAGTATTTTAGCCAGTTTTCTGTCATGTCTTTTCTCTTGACTAACCTGCTGTGCATTAGTACCATGACAGGGACTGTACGAATTCCTGGAAAACCTTATCAGTCATTTATTTTCTTGTGCTTTCTTTCATTCCCAGCCTCTCATGCCCGCCCACTCTCCCCTGCTTTGCTATATCCCTTCATCTCCTACGTTTCATGGAAGGCCAGAGAATTCAAGTGGGAAATTGCACTTGATGTAGGACTCCTGAAATCTTGGCAGGCATGTCAATAACAGTGCACCTTTTCACAAAGCCTTTCATCCTCCCTGCCAAACTGGTCACAAAAGTTCCAATTTTATATTATTCAGGATTTTAAAAGACACACATAACACCTTGACCTTTAGTGTATTCGCTTTCTGTGCCTACCTGGTCTAAAGGAATTGCTAGCAGCTACTGCTGGATTCTGCTTGCACAGAAGCATCCTATCTCTGCAGTTAAATGGATGAGATGTTGTGCACTGCTCCGAGACTTTAAACACACATGATATCATTGGCCCTGCTTGGTTCAGTATCTCCCTGATAAGTTACTGTCATGACATTAAAAAACAAGCACACCACCTTTGATGATCCGATAGCTGACAAGGTCCCCCTGAATAACACAACAGAAAATTGGGATGAAGTTCAAATAGCTTCCCCCCCCCACCTTTGTCAGTTCTTTGTAATAACTCTAGTGTGTTGAGTTGGTGAGCCTAATCAACTGCTGAAAATCAAGTATGAAATAAACCTTTTTCAGGTTTGCTTAGAGTAAAAAGCTGCATTTCTGACTTTATCCTGGAACTTTTGAAGATGAATTAGTGCTCATTTATTGCCACATTCTGTGGATGCACCTCAAAGTCACAGGAGGAAATGCTGTGATGTCCTGTAGGTTTCTGAATCATGGCTGCATGGCCTTGGGCTGCTCCCATTTCCAGGGCTGGAACAGGATGAGTCTCAGCAGAACCAAACACAAGTGGATCAAGAGGACCAACATGACTACTATATTTTATGTGGTTCAGTCAGCAGGCTGGTGAAAAGAGTTGGAAAGCAGACCCAAGTTATGATGCATCTTGTCTATGATAGCAGGAATATTTGTATTTTAAAAGCACTGATGCTACTTCAAAGCTGGTCCAAATCCACATCTCCCTTGCTGCCACCAGAAAGATTAGAAATGGCTAAGCTGATAATATGCCTCTGACTGCTGACAGAAGAGCTTCACCTTACCCCACACCGGCATTGCTGACACTTGTGTTACTGATTTATTCTACCCTTTTGTGAGAGCAGATAAAACATACAATAATTGCAGTCTACAGGTCTGTAATTGGGAGGACTGAAGGGAGAAATTGGAGCAAATTAAATGAAAAGACTCATTTTTCTTAGACACAAAAAGAAATAATACGTATGTGAGTGCCTGTTTTTCATAAAAAGTCATTTACAGCTCTTCTTGGAAAGGATGTGTGAGCAAGACACAGATGCGTATAATAGAGACAAATTAAACTCCCCTGAGTCACTGGTGGCTCTGCACCACATTGCAATACAAAGAAGAAATACCTGGAAACACACTCGATTATGCCTTATTTGCAGAAGCCATACAACTCTAGCCTCATAGGTTTGAGCACCTAACTCACAAAAACTCCTTCCAAAATGGCAGCCTAAATGAGGGCACGGGCTTCTGCCACTGCACATTTGGCTGGGGGAGCCTTTCTGCTTCAGCCATCCTTCAGTCAAGCCCAGCACAGACCTGCCCCGTGGTGGGTGACATGAAATTTGCACGTCCCAGCCCTGAGCTATCACGTTTGATGCTGCCTTAGCTGGTGACACCTGCACTGTATGGGCTTCCGAGGTGATTGCTTCTGTGCCTGTCTCTACCTTTATCAAAGGCCAGACCTTTCCATTACCTTGCTGACTCTTCAGAGAGAAAGGTTCTTCTACACTACAGTGGCAATTCCTATTTCAGCCCATGACTGCTGAAGCCTGGTTGTCCAGGCCAGGTTTGTCTCCACATAGGCAGGTTTGCTGCAAAAGGTTGCATGAGTGAGCACAAGTCCTTCCTGTCACTCTGCCTTTGGTTGGAGAAGTCTCCAAACCACAAATTTGCTTGCAAACTCCCTCCACAGCACATGGCCGGCTGGTGAGAGCCATCAGCACAGCCCACAGCTCGGGATAGGAGGAGCAGGGGCTGACTGCTCCATTTGCTTTCTGTGTCACCAGGACTGAGTTCCAGGTTTCTATAAGTGGGGTGAAAAATGAGGTGCAGCAGAAGGCAGAGAGTATTCCACCACCCTTCTGCACGGTGGGTTTACTTACTGCTTCCTTCTCCAGCTTGTCAATGGGAAGCGGTGCAGGGCTCTGGTGCAGTGACCAAACCTACCCAGCTCCCTGGTAGGGACAAATGCCTGGGAGTTTCTAGGAGAATGACACTAAAATACCCTGCCTTGGATCTTTGCTTTGATATTTCCCCATTTCATTGTTTAGATTTTTTTTTTCTTTTGTATCTTTTGATGTGCATATATCTTCTTGGAAACCTGATCATGGATCTTTCTATAATTCATGAAATCTGATTTTCAGCTGTGATATGGTTAGGAAAAATTACATCAACAATAACAAGTCAGTAACAAGGTTTTGGAAATGCTTGTAGTATTTTCAGCTTTGAAGAAGTAGGAGCTAGGAAACTGCACTCCAGCTCTCAGCTTCTTCCAAGGAGCTAAAACAACAGATTTTTTTAGCATCATTTCTTATCAGTATTTTTACCTATAGACCCTTAATTTTGAAGGTACAGGATGGTTAACAAGGGCATTGAGAATAGCCTCCCAAGGCTGTGCAGGGTTAAGGATGCCCAGCAGAGCACCCCTGTGAGGTGTGAACTCTCCCAAGGAGCAAAGCAACTGGTGCAGAAACATGATTCAGGGTTGCTTTCCTCACTTGACATAGGCAGAAGCTACAGAGACCCGGAACATCCCCTTGGTGTGTTGTCGCTCATGATGCTGGCAATATTTACTTGTTTCTGGCTGATTCATTACCAGTCTTTCAGCTGTGCAACCACAAGAAAAACAGTAAATCAGAGACACAAACACAAACAACCCCTCTTTCTGGATTGTGATCTTACTGTGTTGTGATTTATCAAAGGAAGAGGACATGGGCTGAGTCAGACAGATGAGCTCTTCTGAAGGGACCAACAATCCCATGACACTGGAATGTCTGCTGCATGGACCCAAATCCACCATGTGAATTTCAGAGAAGAACACAGCTAGGAGAGTGTCCTGTCATAAAGCAGGAAACCTTATAGAAGTGATAAGTGAGGAGAAGAGACTGGAGGTCAACCCAAGCATGTTCCATGTATGGACCAACGTGAAAGAAACCATTAACTTCCTCCACTGAAAAATCTTGCAGAAAGTGCAAAAGGGTAATATCACTGAGAAGAGGAAGAGAGAACATTAAATAAAAGAAGTAGAGTAGCATGGTGCTACATGGAAAAATGTCAGACCTACATCCAGTAGGCACAGGAGTCCCCATCAGCATTTGCTTTGCTTTCACTAGGCTGCACTCCATCACTTTGCCACGAGAGATTATCTACAGTTTATTGTAACTGGGAAGTTGGAGCTATTTTTGGCTTTGCAGTTTTAAAGATTCTTGTCACTTGGCTCCAAGCAGACTTTAAAACTGAGTACCTAGGGATCTTAAGAAAACAAATAACAGTGCCTTTTCTGCTAGTAATGCTGCCTGCATTACAGACCCATCACATTTAATGTGTCAGTCAGGCATTTAGGATCTGCTTTCCCTATCAACCACATACACAGCTGGCATAAAAGTCAAGTGTAAGTTGAAGCCTGAATTGCAAGCTCTATATTATACCTCTGAAACAGACTCTGTGTTCCCCTTGCTAAATGCTTATCAGACATTATAGCTTCTCGTAATACAGAATATGGATTTTTCTTTTTAAGCTTTTGGTAATTCATGTAGAAGGAAAAAACGGGTGCACCATGTTTGTGTGGCAGAGTGATGCAAGCAGAATTTTCTGTCACTTGGAAATAAAAAGTGGTTCAAGATACTGGGAATGCTCAACATGTCTGTGCTAAATGACTACCAATAAAAGCAGATACACAAACAAGTTCTCATTTCCTATCATTAAGCACAACTGGAAGGATTCATTTCTTCTACTGTTTCAGCCTAAAAATCACGTGTGCCACCTAAGATGGACACTCAGCTTTCCTCTGTGGGTATTTATCTCTTGTATCTTCAATACACTTGTCTTTGGGGGTGATGGGGTGCCGTCAGGAGATGCCCATCTCTCTCTACTGACTATAGAAGAAGTCTGGGGCTTAGAATAGGTCCTCACCTTTACAGCAGCAAAATCTAACAGACATAAATCATGGACCTACTCCTGGGCCAACAACCAGTTGTTACGGCTAGAAAGGGACTGCTGCTCACTAAGCTCAGCCTCCTGCACCACAGGACATTAAGCGCAGCTTTCAGATAAATTAGCCACTGCCTCTGCCTCTGCCTCTGCCCACACTTCAGTTCACTCATTTTGCGATGAGTGAGAGCCCAACTTCCCTTTTGATTCTTTGTTTTCAAAAGTTCTCTGTTAGTATTCAAAATATTCCTAACCAAAAGGACATATTCACTTCGGGATGATGGCAAATATTTTTTTCAGTCTGCCAAAATGAGGTTAGTTATAGCTGAGTCATTATCAAGCCTTCCAGTATTACAGGGGAGCCAAATGATCCTTGCATTGCAAACCTGCTTGTGTGTTTCAGCAGGAAAACCTACACAGGGCCAGATGCTCTCTGTTTGCTGAGATGCCAAAGAAATCCGAAATGATGTAGGGAACGGTGTGCAGCTGAGAGCACTGCTGCAGACAAGGGCAGAGGAGTGAGGAGCGTGGTGGAATTTGTCATGGCTGGGGTTGGGACGCACCACAAAGCAAAGATGTGTCAAGGTGAGAATGATATCAGGATAAATGAAAGGGTGGCAGAAACTTGTGGGAAAAGGAGTTTGGATGGACTTCTCTTCAAAGAAGACTTTGCTGTGGGTGGGCAGCTGGAACCAGGATATTTAAGTTTTGAACTTTTGCTTTTAGCTTAATTTTGTGCTCTGTCTCTTCAGAGTAGAAGACTTCTTTTGAGTTCTAGCAGGGAAGACAGTAATTCTGCACTATTTTCAAGGTTATCCTAAAACCCAAGCTCTGTAACAGATCTCAGGTTAAGACAGTAGCATGGTTAAGTGTCCTTTCCCATTTCACTGGATGCAGGACCTGCACCAGTGAAGGCATTTGGAGGATAGAGGTGTCACCTCCATGAGCTTCTCCATGTGGATACCTGTGGGAGGAGAGAGGGAGCAAGGAGCAAGAAGGGAGTTTCTGTGTTGATTGATTTGGAAGAGTTTGTAATGTGAACAGGTTAAGATTTCCTAAAAAAAAACACCACACAATAATAGAATTGATTAAATTAAATTCAGTAAGCAAGAGGAAATTCAGTGCCAGGAACGTACTAAATTAACAGGACTCTTACATCTGTACGACCTTTATTAACCATCTGAGGAGAAAATGGAGAAAACACCTTTCATTTATTCAATGGGATGAGGACACTGGCAAGTGGCTGTTCCTGTTTATAATAATTGCCTGTTCCATTCAGCCAGATGAGCTGTGTGACAGTGTAAGGGGTGTTTGTGGTAACTGGTCGTGTTAGCATTCCTGGTTTTGTCAGAGGACACTTTCCTTGTACGTAGTATTTTTTTACATGACGTCTCCTTATCTCTTTGCTTGCTCTGATCCTCCCTAAAGACTTATTTCAGTAAATACAGTAGGTTTTTACCAGCAAGGCTCCGTACACATGGTGTTAGTGGAGGTCCCATGGGATGGCTGGGGAGAGGGGGCAGAGCAGAGGCGTTGGGATGAGGGCTCCAGGAGCACTGCTTGCTTCCTGGAGCTGATGGTGCCAGGCAGGACCAGACCGAAGAACCCATGAGTGGTTTCTCAAAGAGGCACTCATCTTGCCACTGAGACTTGAATTCTCTTTGCCAGTCGTAACTCATGACTACTTCAGAGCAGGTCTGCAGGGCTGTAGTAGAGGTACAGTATGGACACATCAGCTTTTCATCCTTCTCCGTCTCAGGCCAGAGAAGCAGCATGCAAGTCAGTGCAATGTCTCGCAAGAGCCCATGTCTGCTGTTGTCTGGGTTGGTGCAAGGCCCCCAGCCCAAAGTCCTGGCACTCTGTAAGCTCCCCCAAAACAACAGCTGCAAGAATCCAGCTTGGTTTATGGTCTTAGCAGAGGAGCAGGGAGGGCTTCAGGGTTTCCTTAGTGCTGCTGCTGTCCTTTTATACAAGATGCCATCCAGTTTATCTCACACATTGGCCTGAGTCTAGCTTGGCATGGCAACCCTATGAACAAAACCCTATGAACAAAAATATGCAGCCTTCAGCACTGGATTTTCCTGGAGTAGCCGTGAGCCACACTTGCGTGGTCGTAGGGTGGGATAAAGTCAAGTCTCCTCTGGTTCAACCTAGGTTAGGCATGAGGAGGGTCATCCCTTAACTTGATGCTCAGGCCCTCATTCAATTTTGCTTTCAAGTGGGAAAAGAAAACTTTAGGAGGATGGATGTCTTGATGTTTTTCCATGAACCTCCTCTGGTGGCACCTCTCAGAAGAGGTGATTTGCAAGACTCTGCTTTCTCATGAGGGGGGACATCTGTTCGGGGAGCTGATCCAGTTAGGAGACACAGCTGGCCTCATCTCCACAGCCGCGCGGCAATGTAGTTAAAGTGCCATAGTGAGGATATTTACAAACCACATCTGTTTAAAAAGGATAAAGCGGCGAGGCTCTGTCAGCCGGGAAACTCAGAACACAGCTGTATTTTAGAAGTATTTCTCAACAAATGGTAGATGAGGTATTTACTTTGATTTAAAATCAGGAGCTTCATTTATGAAAATGAAAATACAATTCCATTATTCCCCAGCTGTTCTCGGGATTTTTCCTCTCAGCCTTCCAGCACCAGGGGCTTTACTTGCAAGGAAAAGAGTTGTCCCACTTTGCTTCCTTTGCCAAGTTAACTTTGCTCTAGTCCTACTTAGGTTAATGCTTTTGCTGCTCTTTTTATAGCCTCTAGTTATTCACATTTTCTCAAACATCCTTTTCTTAAGGCCTTCAGACCAATGAGCTCTGTGCTCTGATTGCTCATGTTGCTCGTGCTGTTGCAGATAAGTGCGCTAGAAAATTGCCAATAAATTCTGAATTACAGATTGTTTTTATTTTCTTTTTGAATTTCTGCACTATAGAGAGCAGCTGGATATGATTTTTTGCTTTGGAGGTTTTCCTAGCATGAAACACAACTCAGAATCTGACCACGCTAGAGAATAAAATTGTTTGCTTTGCCTTGGGTGGAAATCAAAAGCTGTATTTGTTAAATCTCAGAGATATTTATATGGACTAATTTCAAAGCTCTGGATATGCAGAGCAATTAGATAGAAAACTGTGTGTGTGTTATATGATCACTGCTGTACTATAATATTAAAAAAAAAAAATCTCATTTATGTTTGCTAAACAAAAACAAAAAGACTTCGAATGAGCATCTCTTTCATCTTCACCACAGAAAGCTTCCAGGTAGCAAAGCGGAATGAGTTCCACTCATTAGCAGTGAGCCTACAAATACAAAAGGATTGATGAAGGAGCAGATAAAACCCATTGCCTTTTCACTTTTAAAGTTGCTGCTTGTCTCCCAGTTTGTGAATGAGTGCCAGGAGTCTGCTGAACATCCAGCCTGATAAAAGGATTGGGTTTTGCCAGCAGTTTTAATAATCCTAATTCAATAATTTTAACAATGCAAAAGGAGTTTCTGATGATCTCTTTAACTACCTAATGATCTTGTTTGTTCAGTCTTGCTTAAGACCATATTAGTTTCATTCTAATTCAGTAAGCAAAGCAAACTGATGTACGATATATAATTACTCGTAGCCCATGGAATTGATTTCTGGTAGATTAGCCTGTGTGTAGCTCCATTGTTCCCCAGCCTTTGAGAAAGGCGATGGTGTGTGTGTCAGGCACAGCAGGGCTCACTGCATGAGCAGTGGGAGCAGAAACCAGCTGCAAGCTTTCCAATGTGCTCTTGCAATGGCAAGAGAGAAGAGCAAAGCGAAGCCCCCTTCCTTTCCCTGGTGACTAAAAAAATTAGCTTGGAGGCCTTGTGGCCACTGTGCTATATTGGATGCTGCTCTTTTATCACCAACCAAGCCCTGTTACACTGTGCTTAGCAGAGAAGTTCGGTGAAGACAGTCCTCAAAAGTAAAAAATGGGATATATTTACAATTATTATTATTTTTTTTCCCTACAACTTAGTGATTTCTTAACACTCTTTACAGGAGAAAAAGGACACAATATGTTCTTGTGAAAACAGACACTGGAAAGTGGTTGATTTCCAAAGCCTCTTGTTTTCTCAAACTGACTTACACACTATTATTATTATTATTATTATTATTATTATTATTATTATTATTATTATTATTATTATTATTATTATATTTTAAGAGCAGATTACTACTTTGGATGATTGATCTTTAAATATTTTTTTGATCCAATAAAAATGAATACCACTTCCTGCCTAGATGGAAATGGCTAGAAATCTTCCTTTGCATCAGATCATTGTTATTCTTTCAAGACAAGAAAAATAAAAATCGAAATAATTGTAGTGTTGTAAACATAAGTTTTCTGGTGCTCTGGTTCTGGTTGGTTCAGAATTTCAGGAGAGTGCCCCTTGGAGATGAGAACAGCCCTTCAAGTGTGTGTGTAAGAGCAGAAGATGCCTATGAATTGTCAGTGCTTCTCTCCTGTCAAACACAGTGGGGGGAGACAAAACAGAGAAATCAGATGTTTGAACTCCCGGTTTCTTTTGCTGCTTCCCATCCATTGCAAGGAAAATTTTAATATACAGATTAGGAAGTCCAAAATCCCTTCAGGTGGAAAAGACAAGCTGAAATCACAGTTTTCTGTATACATGAAGTGAAAGCGGTATTTTGTCCTTCCATGACCATTGCCGTGTGTGTAGATCACAGCCCACTTCTCACATTGTATTGCCAGGAATTCCAATTACACTAGGTCCTACATAACCCCTCCAAACAGTAATTACAGACAAATGTGTTTCAGTGATTTTATTCCCTATAACATGTTGAAACATATGGCACATGAATCACAATCAGGTGCCTATTGCTGTTGGAAGTAGTTGCAATTTGTGTACACAGTATGCAGTTGCCACTACAAATATTTATCCAAAACATGAAAACAAAACTGTGCATGAAAACTATTTAACGAAAACAGCAAGACATGCTGTTATTCAGTGGTAGAATTGTGAAAACCATGGATTTTCCCATTTGTTTAGCTGTTTCATTGTTTACTATTTCAGGTGTTGAGATTGACTGTAAACTTTTTAAAATTATTGAATTAAAACCCACCTTTAAAATAATTCCAAACTACCCAAACATTGAGCTATCTGATCTCTCTGGATCCAGTATAATATTTTCTTTTGATCTAGAGCAAATTTTAATGTTTTTAATCAGACAGATACAAAGGCAGTTTCAAAACAAAAACGCTAGACAAAAACAAGAAATCAAAATGTTTCATTTAGTTTGTCAAAACAAAATCTCTCTTTCATGGTGCACACCTATTTTCAGACTTCATCTGGCAAGAGAAATTTGACAAAATGCTATAAATTGGCAAAATAGCATTGCTACCTACATATATCACTGAAAAAATATTTAATTTAAAAATGATTCCAGCATTAATTTTCATTTCCTGGTGAAATCATTTTTCATGAGCAGTTTCTCTGACAAATATGCCCCTTTCTCAGGAGTACGGGATGCAAAATTTGCAAGCTTGCCAGAATGGTGTTTGTCTTGTGAATGCTGGATGCGAGCTCTTTGCACCATACTTGCCTGCACATGGTTGCTGGATTTTTTGTTCCAGCTGTATTGCTGCTTACTGAAGCCTTGTGGCTGCCCACCTCACATCCAAACTGGTGTCACACGGGCTTCAGACTTCCCACCTACAGTAGTGTCTGTGGCCAAAAAAGGGAGAAAAGCACTTCTGAGAGGACATTTGTCCCATTTTGAAGGACGTGCCCATGCCTTTCCATGGACAGAGAGTCAGAGGGGGCAGCCAAAGTGAATATCTTGGAGAAGAACTAACTTTGGGATTGCTAAATTAGGTGGGGAAAACTGCATTGTGAGTGAGCAATTTCAAGTGTGAATTTGCATGGTCCTATGGATGGAAATCTGTGTGCTTATTTCCATTCAAATACTTATGAATTTATCTATTTTTCTGTGTCTAATTGGATGGGGCTTGTCCCTCTGACACCACTCCGTCTAAAACACATTTGTCCTCACATGCTGTTAAGCTCAGTTTAAAAGAAAAAGAAAAAGGAAAAAGGAAAAAGAAAAAGAAAAACAGAAAAAGAAAAATAAAAGGAAAAAGAAAAAGAAAAAGAAAAACAAAAGGAAAAGCAAAAGCAAAAAGAAAAACCAAAACACAAAAAGAAAAATAAAAGCAAAAAGAAAAAAAAAAGAAAAAGAAAAAGAAAAAGAAAAGGAAAAGGAAAAAGAAAAAGAAAAAGAAAAGGAAAAAGAAAAAGAAAAAGAAAAGGAAAAAGAAAAAGAAAAAGAAAAAGAAAAAGAAAAAGAAAAAGAAAAAGAAAAAGAAAAAGAAAAGGAAAAAAAAGAAAAAGAAAGAAAAAGAGAAAAAGAAAAAGAAAAAGAAAAAGAAAAAGAAAAAGAAAAAGAAAAAGAAAAAGAAAAAGAAAAAGAAAAAGAAAAAGAAAAAGAAAAATGTTTTGCTTTTTTTTTTTTTTCCAATCTGATTCAGATGTAGCTGAAACTTTTCATGCTCATAAGCAGAAACAGCAGAAGACAAGTGGTAACAACACCTTATGATGTCTGATAAAGCTAAACTTTAATGACAGCAGAGTCAGGGAGCTGTAATCTGTTCTCCACCAGCTCTCAGGTCCCATGAAGGAGAACCGTTTCCTAAAGAAACTCTTCCTTAAAGTTCTCGCTTTCATGTTGAAAGAGGAGTCCTAGAAACCCTTTGCCTTTACGCTCTCGTGCAGATTTTTCACAGGGTGCTGGCTAAAGACATCTATTTCAGAACAAACAAAGAAGTCACAGGGAACAATGCCTAAGTTCCTTTTTTTCTTAAAACTCTCTCTTGTTGAGAAAGCAAATAGAAAGCATAAAGGCGATTTCCCCCGAGTGGACTGCAGTCATTGCTACAAGCTGTGGCTTTGTGTGAGCCCTGGTAAATAGGCACGGGTAGCCATTGCTTGCAGGATCATGGTTCTAATCATTCACTGTGCGACAGGTGCAGGTACATTTGTCTGGAAAGAGAATTTTCACAGAGAATCAGCAACCTGCTTTGTGCCTCTGGGATGTCTAAATATAAGCATAGCAGCATAAGCTTCGCTTAATTCCCTCTGTGCATGCATGTGCTTAGAGTGTGCTCCTTACAGAAGCTGATTACAGAAATAAAGGTCAACATGAGCCACTGGCTTGGAAGAGCAAAGTCACCAAAAAAAGCAAAACATATTTCCTTGGTCAGGTCAGAGGACATGATGTGTGGCAGGGATGTACTGCTAACTCTTTCTTAAGTGAGCTGCAGGTGCTCCGCACTGGAGGGCAAGTGCGGTCCCGAACAGATTGCAAACTCGTGCAGGCACTGCTGCTAGCACACTCGGGGCAGCAAACCTATTGCACCATAAGCTGTTGTGGCCTCAATGCCCTTGAGACTGCTGTGGCACTCCCTGTCCCAGGAAGGCTCTCAGAAGGTCACCGGTGGCACTTCTTGCCGCTGCATGGAGCCGCCTTATTTTGCTCCTCCGGGAGAAGTCGGGTGGGAGCGATGCAAGGAGGGCATGTCCTGTCCAGGGTCCTGTTCTGCTCCCCACCAGCACCGGCTGTGCCTGCAAAAAGGACGAGCAGGGCTTCAGGGGAGCGGGAGGGATTTTTCTAGCCTAATTACACCCTCAGCTATCAGACAAAGGTGAGAGCCTGTGGAGGCGATGCACCTAGAGAACAGGCAATTATCCTCGACTCCACATCTACCAGAAGAACACCTGCCTCATTCCACTTTTTTATTATTTTTATTTTTATTTTTATTTTTATTTTTATTTTTATTTTTATTTTTATTTTTATTTTTATTTTTATTTTTATGCCTGTTTCTTAAAAGAAGCACTTTTGTCTTGGGACAAATGTTGGACAGTTTCCATTTTCCTTTCCTACAGCACTGCAGAAATGCTGGAGGCCACAGGGACCTGCCAAAGGGCTTTAGATCAGAAATCTTGTTTCCAAGGATTATCTCATCTGGTAGCCAGGCCATCTAGATGAAATCACCCAACATACAGCCCGGCTGCTTTAACATTTGACCAGCTCTGGATTCCTTCACATGATGAAGGGTGGGTCAGAATTTGCATTAAAATTCCCTTTTAAGGTCAGCAAATACACAGAACAATTTAAACGACCCAAATTCATACAACAGGGCCAGAATCCGTGAAAGGTTTATCAGCGTGTTGTGTCTTTGTGTAGGGGCCAGCCCTCCTGCATTATCCCCAAACCAAAGTCAGAGTGCAGCCTTTTAAGAGTGTTTAATTTAGGCCACAGTGGTATAATGCTCAGAGAGCCTTGTCAATGGCCAGTGTGGGGTGTGCTGGAATTGTTTTAATTAAAAAGTGTTTAATAGAAGAGAATGGAAAATTCCTCCAATTGCTGGGTTACACTAGATAAAGCTACATATCATATAATTTTCTTTGCTGGTCTCTACTTTCTCTTCTTCCTATTTTCTTCCTCTTCTATTACCTCTATAAAATGTTATTAGAATTGGCTCCTCTGTGCAATTCTGCTCTCTCAGAATTGTGGAGACAAAAATGACCTTACACTTTCTCTGAAAAGAAGAGGATCATGAGATTAATGCTGCTTTCCTGTGCTCAGTTTGTGGAAACAGCATCAGAGTCTCACTATATCAAAGACTGTAAAAAACTGCATGTAGCACTGAAAAGCATTGTAAAACACTTTGTATAGCATAATGAAAGGCACAAGATCTCTTATATTTCAGATGCTGGATTTCCTTTTGTTTTGAGAAGTATTCTATTTGGTCTTCCCAGATAATTTAATGAGTGTTGAGCCAGCCTTTGAAAATGAATATTTATCCCAGGGTGAGACCAGCAGAAGTAAGAGTAAGATGCAGGCTTGAACATCCATTTGGTATAGCAATACAAGTCCGCTTTGCTCTGGATTTACACCTGATTTATGCTGGTGTAGAAATCAAGCTACCACTTATATTAGAGAGCAGACAGATGAATCTCTAGCTGCTGTGGACTAATGCAGCTACATGGTGCAGACTGAGTGAAGCTGATTTAGCTGGATGGTCCTCTAAAGTGCATCTTGAGCAGGCTAAGTGATGAAGGTTTTAATTCTTTTTTCTTTTTTTTTTTTTCTTTTTGTATTCGTATCAGGAGTCAGAGCGACTGTCTCATCACTCCCAACAATTTGTCTCCATTACATGCCTTAGAAATAATATGGATGGAAATGAGGTGCTCATTTGTAGCTAGATGGTGCATTTCCATTTGTGTAGGTACACACATCCCAGAGATGGTGGCCATGACAATGCATAAGGACAGACATCTCTTACAGAGGTACTTCAGCAGTATACCAGTAAGCCCCAGCACGGACTAGCTGGTCTGAAACACCGAGCTGTTACTGCGCTGTGGGCGGTGAGTGGCACAACCATCTGCTGTGGAAAGTTGTGTGGTTTACAGCCTAACTCAGGGGGATATAGCCATCACAGTTAAGCCTCATTAAGTGGCATATATGATGATATAAAATATAACAGTGTAGCCCACAGCATATCCAGTCATCTCTGGATTCCCAGCCAAAACAGGCAGGCACCACGCAGATCAGAGGCGACTGGCAAAGCCTTCAGCATGCGCTGGCTTGAGTTGCAGCATTTCTTAGTCCATATTAGAGACTTCTGGCAACTCCTAGGAAGAGCTGTGAACATCTAGATGTATCTGCATTTGTTTTGACATCCACACCACAATTATTTTGGCATTTGATGCAGGTGGGAGATGCTGAAACGTGTTTCGGAGTCAGGAAGGGATCTATAGGGATACAAAAGACTTGCTGCTGCCTTCTCATTATAGCAGAGGATTAGAGGAAGGAAAGGTGTTTTGCTCCCTTTCCTTTATCTTGAGCAGTCTGGGTACTCTGCTCCCAGAGCAATCCAGAGGAGCTGCCTTACCTTATACCTTTGCAGTTGTCCCATAAAGGTTGCGCAGAATAGGACAGGGGGAAAAATAATAATAATAAATAAATAAATAAATAAATAAGATGGACATCATGTCAATTTGAATCGCATGTGCAAAAGTTAAGTCTTCAAACAGATTGTGTCATCTCTCTGCAGTAGCTGGAAATAGCTCCCAGACCCCCTGAGGTGTGGAGCAGGCCATGCCCTGGAGGTGCTTCTTGGTGGCCACTGGCCACTCAGAAGCCCAGGTAGCCCCTCAGACAGGACAGCTCACTGCAACGGAGTGCCAGTCAGCTGAAGTGACCCACATAGCACGTCCTTTCTCCTTGATGGTGAGTGAAAATCTATATGCAGCTGTCATTCCTGTTTATAGTATTTGTGGAGAATTGTCAGCTGTCCCGTGAGGATGATTTTCCACCTGCCTTGTTGATCTCAGGCAGAACAAACCGAGTATAATCAGGGCCCAGAATTCAATAAAAACATGGACTGACACTCCACAAGATCCACTGACTCGGCATTCTGCAGATATGACCTTTGGAAAGTTAATGCAAGAGTGCTTTAGATTGGAAGGTTAGCCTGAAGATTAAACAAAAACAACTTGTGCATGAAAGACTTGGCAATATGAAGAGACACTCTCCCTGTACTCGGCTGCAGATTTTGAAATTGGATACATACACAAATGCTGTTGACAATGTGACAGAGAAGCCTGAAAAACATGGTTTTGCCTCCGTGATCTTGAAAAATGCTGAGCTGAAAATGCTGTAGAGCAGATGCCTCTGCCATAACCTGCCTGGTCTGGTCAAGCACCCACACTTCTGAAGTTTTAGTATTTTAACTTTTCCCTGTCTGAAACTGAAACTATGCCTAGATTCAGTGGCATAAATAGCACAGAGCACCAAACTATCCCCAAAATGTGATGTGTTCTTTCAGTAGTAAGGGATTTGGTTACACAAAACTGTGTCACAGAGCTGCCTTACTTTCCCGTCAGGAGACGCTATGCACAGCCTCATCTGCAGTGACTGCTCTGCTCTGAGCTCGTGAAGAGGGACCAAGCTAGCTTATTTATCTTGTGTTTGCTGCAGGCTGAAGGGATGTGTGTAGGAAATGATCACAGCTCAGCCGATGCATGGTGAGATTCTACCCACGGGTCACTTCACAGAAGTAAAGAGGCACGGGTTGTCTAGGGGAAAAGAAGAGAAGTAAAACCAGCCACCAGACTCAGGGCTAGTTTGCCAAGCAGGCTGAGGGCTGCTTAATTACAGGGCAGCCTCAGCACGGCTGCCAGTCCTTACCGAGGTTTGCTGGCTGGGGGCAACTGATCACGTCCAAGGTCTTTGCTGGCCCCAGTGGCATGGCAGGACATGGGTCGTGGTCTGCATTCCTCAAGGCACAAGGAAGACACCTGGTGTCCTGTGCCTGGGGATGAAGAACATGGGGGAGGCTAATTGCAGTCACTGCACTGGTGGAAAGCAATGAGCTAAGGAGCCACAACCCCAAACAATTCTCACTTTACCATCCCTCCTGGTTGCGTACCTCTGGATGTCCTGCTTTCTGTGTGAGGTTTGCAGCCCTGTGACCACACTGGCTTTCACACTTCAGCTGCACTTTTCCATACGAGGGCTCCTGGCAGGCACACGGGACATCTTCAGGCATTTCCAGTGCCATCCACAGCAGAGATGCAGAAGATCTGTTGATTCTGGATTGTGAAGGATCAAACCTTCATAATTTAAAGTTATACGCAGAGGTAGTTCTTTGTGCCAAAGGCTCTTCTGATGACATTTGGAATTGATTTAGTTACAAATGGGATGAATAATTTTCATTTTTAATGACTTCTCCTGATACATTTTGAATTGGATAAGGATGCGTCCAATGCTAAGACATTTTGGCAGCTATTGATCACTGGTCAGTCAATTCAGTGCTGACCCAGCCCTTCCTGAGGCGGTGTCAGCAGTGCCCAGCCCTGCAGAGGTCCTGGAGCACTCACTGCACAGAGCCCGTGAGCCTTGCTTCAGGTGGGCAGGGAGATCACGGGGGCACGCTACAAAGTCAGACCTGCTGGAGAGGACTGTGGCTGTGCCTGGCTCCCCTCTTCCTCACTGCCCTTTAGGACCTTTTAGCCTCTTAGTGAAACTAATAGAAATTCAGATATTGCCAATAAATGTGTCTAGAAAAGCTGAATGCAGGACCACAGCACTGATTTTTTTTTCAGGCAAGAAACAAGAATTACAATCAATTTGTCTGGCATAGTGTATGACTTGGGCAAGTTCCCCCAGTGACTCTTTTAACTTGGTAAACTCATGCTAGAACAAATAATTTAGAAGGGCAATCATTCTTATTTTAGAGATAGGTAATTTGTAGGGTAGTTGCACTTCTTTCACCACACTAAACTTGTGAGTGAGACATTAAAGAGATATTCCAGATTAGTAGAATAAGAGGGGCTCCTCTCTTGGTGGGGTGAGTTAAACCCTGGTAGATATTCACCTCAGTCTGTTAACTGTAAAGGGAGACCAAACAACTACTGCAGATTTGCTCTCGGTGTTTCAGAGGATTTAAGTTACATTCATATATGGAGATTTCTTTTACATGTCTCTGATTATCTTTGCTAAGATGCTAGTATATTCACGTTAGGTCGTTTTCTTGCTTCAGACATTTTCAGCTCCCAGATGGGAGAGTTCCAATCCAGCAAGTCCATTTAATTTTGCCTATCACATAGCTATGATTTCTTGCACAGCCACAGTCCTGTGCCTGTCTCTGCGTGGGTGGATCCCAGGCCCTGTACCATAGTCAAAGAGAACATTTAGGAAAATCCATTCAGTTTTTCCCCCTTATTTAAAGTTTCTTTTTTCCCCAAACTTTTTGTTCAGTTTTATATTTCTTGCTTCTGCATTAATTAATGAAATGGAGATGGGGAAATTGGGGAAAGACCCTTTATCAGGGAGTGCAGAGACAGGACAAGGGGTAATGGCTTTAAACTAAAAAAGGGGAAATTTTGATTAGATACTAGGAGGAAATCCTTCCCTCTGCAGGCGGTGAGGCCCTGGCACAGGCTGCCTCGAGGAGCTGTGGCTGCCCCATCCCTGGCAGTGCCCAAGGCCAGGCTGGATGGGGCTGGGGGCAGCCTGGGCTGGGGGCAGGGGGCCCTGCCCATGGCAGGGGCTGGAATTAGATGGGCTGTAAGGTCCCTGCCAACCCAAACTGTTCTATGATTTTATGAAATTACTTTTCTCTGGATTAAAAAAAATCTGTCTCAGACAAGTAAAAGTGTTGTACCTAAGGGAGGTTCTTGTTTGCTGGTACTAGTTGGGACTTACACCACTGATCAGTGGGTGAAAATACATTTTTTCCTATTAATGAAAGAGGGAAAGAGAGAGAGGTTTTTTATTGAAAAATAGCCTGACTTGTAACAAAAATTGTAGTCTAAAGAAATTTAACTCCACAGTAAGTTAAATTACGGAGGTGAGAAATATGTGGTTTGGAAACCAGTAACAGAACAATAATGGAGGTGAATATATTCCAAGTTAATAGGAAAAACACAAACCTCATTTTCTCAACATAAATTATGTATTTTTACAAATATATATATAGGGGTGTACGTGTGTTTAAGCCTCCTAAATGATGGAAACTAAACTACACAGATGGGATTTCTGATAAAACCAGCGATTTTTCACTTCATACATCAACACTGACATTTTTATGAATGGCTGTGAATCTCTCAAGCACTGTATTTCACACTTTTCACTAGCGAGCAGAGCTTGCCATGGCAGAAAACCTTCCATTTTCACCATTTTCTTGTAAGAATCCTTCCCTTTTCACTGTCAGAGAGCATTACTCTCTGTTTTGAAGCTCCCCTTTGCATTTTCACCAAGAATTGAAAGCCACTTTCATCAACAGCTTGGGATTTTTCTCCCAGGCTTTCACTGCTAGTGTGCAAAGCTTGATAAAAGAGGTTTGCAGCTTGCTAAGGAAAACAAACTGCCAGTTTCTTCAACAGAAATGAAAGTGTCTGAGCAATGCAAAGCTGCTGCTTCCACTCTTTAGTTTTGCTTGAAAAGAAAATGTAAAAGCTCTTTGTACTGCACATTGTTAAAAAAACAGGCTGTTTCATGTTTTCAGAAATACCAAATTGTTTAGACGAAAGAGAGGAAAAAAATACATGTTTAAAGCCTGAAATGGTTATATTAGCATGCGGTCTGGTAGAAGTGTTACAGTCTCTAGTGTGCCTTTCACTTTGGCATTCTACTCTAAGGAAAGTCTGATTTGATTCAGGTAAAGGGAACATAATGGGAAGTATCTAATATGAACACTGGAGTATTTTTAGAAGTTAATTCCCAGAAACTAAGGAGCAATGGCTATTGTTACAGACTTAGGAAAGTATGATCCGCAAACTATAAAGAAACATAGTGCATACATTTGGAAAAAAAATAGATCTGGTTTTAGGAAACTACCAGATTGTTCCCAGTTCAAAGCATGGGGGGGTACTGCTGGAATTAGCATCCTTGCTAGAGCAATACTACCTACTGTGGAGGTGTTCACTGGTCTGCTGTAGCAAAAAAAGCCTTCTTCCCACTCTTGAAGGCTGGAGTGCAGTAATGTGAAGAACTGGTATATGATGGAGTTGTTGATTTGGACTGGGAAATCCCACAACACACCATATGGATTTATTACTCTGTCACTTACGAGATGGATTTTTCACAGACAGTGCAACTGTTAGTGCAAATATTGCTGGGTGTAGCAAAACAGCCCCAAAATCTAGCTACCAAACTGCCTCCATTTTGGCTTGCCTCTGGAAGGTGGGAGAAGAGAGGAAGGGCTCTGTCCTAATGGTGGTGAGAAAGGAGAGAAAGAAAGGTGTGAGGACAGGGTCAAGGACTTCAACTTGGAGCATCTCACTGCATGCAAAGGGAGCCACCATTAATCCGAAAAACTTCCCACCATTTGCCAAAATACATGGAAAGCTGCCTGCCACCAAAAGCCTCAGCTCTGTGACACCCAAGGGTTGTCTAATCCTTGACCACAGAGAACAGGGAAAAGTTTATTTGTGTCTCCTGTGGCAAGTAGGAAACAGCTTCCAAAAAGTATTCACCCACCTCTAAAATTTGCTCGTTTTTGCAGCCCAGTTCATCCATTGAGCCCTGGCAAAAAATCTGAAGGGCAAAGAAGAAAGAGGAAAAGAAAGAATCAGGGGTAATATATCTTTTAATGTGTTACTTCCTTAGCCAGTCAAAGAATTTCAAAGGAGTGAATTTGAAAAAGAGAGAATTTGAGCATTTGAAACTAGTAATTTAAATGAACAATATCTGATAATTTGAGATGAAGGCTCAGACAAAGACATATGAAAGGTCACATAACATTTAATTGGGAAGAATTTCTGAGATGGATTTAAGTTTCTGGGTTATTTTCAAAAAGTCTTAAGTTTTAAGGTTCACCATGAGGATATATATATATATATATACATATATATATATAAAAGCTACTTTTCATTTCAGTTGCAATGCAATCTGCTGCAGTGTGACTGATTTGGATCAGGGTAATAGCAACAGTGTATGAAGAAATGGAGTACCCTCCGCATGGGCACCGTTTTATCCACCCCCTTTTTCCTCAGCATGGTTTTTATAACAGTTGGTTCCACAGGAATGACCCTTACCATGAATCCTGTTCAGAGCTTGAAGATACAGGCTGGAGTAGTAGTAAATCTCATCTGTCCTGCAGTGGTCCGTGACTGTAACTCAGGCACTGGAGCAGAATGTGATCTTACTTGTGTCCTGCAACAAAAGCCAGGATACCAGGAGCGTTAGAGGACAAACAACAAAAGGGAACAGACCAAGGTCAGGCTAAACGGAAACAAACCATCAAAATTCAAGCAGACAACTAAACTAGGGTTGATCAAGAAGAGGAGAAGAATCTAGACAGGACTGGTGTAGAAAAACAAAACACACTATTCCTGGTGCTGCTTTTGCTGAGAGCAATGAGAAAAACCTCCTGGATTTCAGAAAAAGCTTTCCTTCCTCCAAAAATCTCCATCCTGAGGAGGAGGAGAAGGAGCATACTTGGTGAAAGGGCTTCCAATGCAACATTAGTTCTGTGCTTTGTAGGAAGCAAGAGGACAATTGCAGCAATATTACAACTGTTAGAGAAGTGTCTCAAGCTGTCCCACAAATTATCTCCTACTGTCTCAGCTCTCCAAGATTTTGAAAGTAGAATAATTTAAGTACAAATACACTGCATGCACTCTTTAAAACGACTTCAGATGAACACAGAAGGACTTGAAGAAAATATTATTTATCATCCTATAGTGATATAATGAAATAAATTGATGATGTCATCAATTCTTTTCTCTTTTAGCTATGAACAATGGGGTTCTCAGATGCATAACTTCAGTCAAATGAAATTTAATATAGGCACCATGACACTATTTTAAGTTTATTTGATTCATTTCATGCCAGATTACATTTGCTGACGCTTGTTTTTTCCTGCAGGAGAATCAAATTAAAGAGGTAGCTATAGAAGCAGAATTTGAAGATAGTGATCTTTAAAATAATTGATGTAGATAAGCCAACCCTGAATTTAGTAAGTCAACCACCGACTCGATTTAACAATTACTTGTTAAAGCTGGCTTGGATCAGAACTGCTCCTAAGTCAGGGAAGCTTGTTTGGAAAGTCCATTGCCCCTGAATGGAAAGGACGATAACAACATAAGGCTAGAAGGGGTCCTTGGGTAATCAAGTTTCCTCAAACTTTAACATCCCAGACTCCTGGATTTTGAAGTTATTGGAGTGTATCACAGACTGAAAGTCTAGCACAGAGGGCCCGATTCATATCCCACACCATCAAGACGATGTGTGCCATTGAATTTGCTGGCTCAGGCCCTAAATAATTTTTGTGTGCAGATTTATTTCTAAGGCTTATCTGGGAGCTGAAATTTTTCATCAAGGATCATCAGCTCACAGAAATTGCCAAGACTTCCTGTTGCTGTAGAGGATGCTCTACCTGTATTCGACTTATTTTCCTCATGTAATTTGCAACACTTCTTAAAGACAAATCACCTCTTCCACTCAAATCAACAGCTCCCTAGACTTTCCTGTATAAATCCAAAAGCTAGGCAAGGCACTAATCCTGCAGTTTCGCTGTGTGAGTAGTTCTACACCTGGTAAAGTCAGGACGAAGGCCCAGGCTGCCTGGACAAGAATAACACAGGGCTGCTCTTTCACGCTGCAGGCTGGAGCATGATTTAACCCATCTAATTAGGACTCTTTTGCACTTATAAAGATAAAAGTCAGCTTTCATTTCTCTATTATTTCTTCAGTTTACTTAGCAATTAAAGTCAGTGCACCGCTCAGATCTCCCAAGCTCCTTGTCACCTCGAAATCTCTGTGCTTCTGCAGCACTGAGAGAGCAGCCGGGAAGCAAGGAGCACAAACTTGAGTGATTTGCTATAAATGCCAACCCCTCCAGCTGACTTGTTGATGTATATGTTGGATAGAGCTGCATGGTGGGTGTGCTGCACTGACTGTTCCAGAATGTATTAGAATTGTTAATCATTATATTTATCAGATCCCACCCCAGATGCATTTGGAGTTCATCAGTACAATCTGAAACATTTTGGTATCGAAGACATCTAGCTACAGAAGGGTTTAGCAATATATCAAAACAAAACAAAACAAAACCCGCAACAGAGAAAAATGATTTTTCTGAATAGTGAATGGAAAGTAAATCTGACAGTCTATTTAGGTATGGAAGGGCAAAGAAAATCCCTACAACTGCAGAAAGGGCGGTCCCAAATGTTTCTGGGATGAATTTGATTAAGACAGTTATGAGGCATCATCATCAGGTGAAAAAAAAAAAAAAAAGAAGCAGGAAAAAGCACCAATGATCAGATGATGTGGGGCCAAGAGTATGGCAGAAGCAACAAGGAAGGAAGTTGGCAAAAAGGGAAGGATTTAACTTCTAAAAAGTCATGGGAAGAATTATCACACCACGTGGGACCCACCTCTCAGAAAGAGGCCCCTGAACACAGAGCTTTAATTAAGACAAGCACAACTATACAGAACACACCCTGCACACACCCAGCTTTTCTAGAATTTTTATACTCCACTGTTGACTGGCTGGTCGCAAATCAGGCAATTTTTTAGGATAAATGTGCTTGGGGTCTGGGTCAATGTGCCTTTAGGTATCTTGTGATGGACAAGGAATTAGAAGAAAGGTGGATTGCCTCCGTTAGGGTCACTGGCAATTGCTCATCTGGGATGCAGGGACACCTGGAACAGTGTTGGGCAGGGAGGTCAGGTGTGAAGGGTTAAGTGGGAGATTAAATACCTGCCAGGGCAGAAGCCTTTTAGCTTGAAATTGTCAAACTTAATGAACATTCTCATAGTTCCTCAATTATCATCTTCTGGAATGTCATCCTCCTCCTCACACTTTCTTTTTTAATCTTTTTTGCTGTCATTACTTTGACTGATGTAGTCTGGATAACTGCCTGCCCAGGCTGCATTCAAAGCAAATTGGAGGGTCCTGGTAGCTGGACGTAATTGCTGCACGTGTATAGCCACTTAGTGGGATTAAAGGCAAGTAAGAAAAACAGGTGCAGCTGTTTCAGGGAATGAACCTCTGAAAACTTCATACCTCCTGAATATTTAAACTTCAAGACCTGGCTACTTATTTTGCTTTGCAAGAGCCTAGTGCAAGTCTGGAACTGGATTCAGCATCATGCTTAGACTGGTACAGAGAAAATAAGCAAAGGAACGCCCTCAGCTAATGTTTATCAACTGGAGGTAGAGATGAAATGGTGGAAATGAAAATGAAAATGGTGAGAATTACTGAGGGATTGTCCTGGACCTGATGGGAGCGGAGCACAGGCTGGCTGGTTGCATGTTCTACTGCAGGGAGTAGAACATTGCCAAGGTTCCATCTCTCTTGCCATATCTCCATGTCTGTCCTGGTAATATGAGTAAGAGAAAACTCTTCATGAGAGGTAAATCTACCACTCTTTTTGTACCTTTTCTCCTTTGGTTTAAAAAAAAAAAAAAAGTGTGTGTGCAGTCTTGGTCCCTCCTCCCTGAATTTATCTGGGATTTAGCATTAGTTGAGAACTAGCTGGCAGATATATAGTGCAGTGCACACCAGTGCTCACCTTGCTGACTGCTCAGGGCATGGTACTAGACCCTGACCTTCAGTTATGTCATAAAATCACTGCATTTGAAGGGGAAATCCTCAATTGCTGGATGCGGTCCATCTTCATTGTATCAAAGTCTTCTTTCCTTCTCTTTAGCAGGAGAAACTTCCAGAAACTGTTCCCTACCTGTCAGAACTTCCTTCTTCTTTCAGCCTCTGTGAGTCAAGGTCAACTTAATTTTCATGCTTTCATTGCTCTCTGGAGCAATTTCTGGTGCTGTGAGAGGGAGAGACAAAAATCAAGCTGTTCCAGTAGGAATGTGTTTAGAGCACCTTCCCTCCTTGTTTGTGTCATATTGTTGGTGATGATTGACATGATACCTCACTTGGCACTAATAATTATAAGGTATCTTTAATTACACAATAGGTAGGGTGACAACCAGGGGAGGCAAAAGCTGGGGAGGAAGAGTGAGGGCTCTTCTGTGTGTTATGCTGTAATAACAGAAGTGAATGACCCAAGGAGCTTCAAGCAAGAGGTCCTGAGGATAGTCTGTACCTGCCCAAGCTCTAAATGGCCAGATTGATGCATAACTTCCCTGCTGCATCTTAACTGTGCCCTGATGATGTTTCATGGTTGGTACTCATCTCTCCTTCCATTCCCCGCTTTGTTTTGTCCTTTCCCTTTACTTTTTTTTCTTTACTTTTTTTTTTTCCTGATCCGATAATGCTTAAGTCCTATTCTTAGGAGCAGCCTATTTAGAATGAGCTTTAAAAAGGATGGTTAAAAATCAACTTTTGCATAAGCACTTGGATTTTATTGGAGCTATAGCCTATGACAGCACAGGGGAACTATGCAGTCAAGCCTCTTTTGCTTTTCTCCATAAGGAACCTGCTAGCTTGCCTCTGTATGCATTGCCATTCTTGTTCTCTCTTTGTGCAGCTCTGCAAAGGTCAGTTTTGACCTGTGGCAGAGCAGCAGCTCTGCTTTGATTCTTTCTATGTCTTGAGATAACTTCTAAAAGTCTTGAAGCCATTTCGTATGCTTACAGATGATCTTTTTGGATCTGATTCAGTGTCCACTGATGCTGCATCACTGATGTTTTTAAGTGATGGTAAGAAAATATCACATCACAGGACGTATTGGTAAAGTGAAAGACTCGAATGATTACCACAGCTTGGTTTGGGCAGACTCGTGATGCCAATGGTTGAATGTAAAAAGTCTCCAAAATCTTTGCTTCCACCTCAGTATAAGTAAAAGCAGAAAATGACATTTAAAAAAAAAAGTTTTGCGTGAAGTATTTCTGTATTTTGATGTTTAGAAATTGTGTGCAGGACATTTGGCTGGTGATATTCTCATAACATGCATTGAAATTAATGCATTGAAGCCTCCCTTTTGAGAATTGGACCTAAAATGCACATAAAATAGAAAATTTCTACAAAATAAAATATGGCTGCAATAAACCTTTCAGAAAATAAGTAGGCCACAAAGCTGTTGTTTTCTCCCCAACTCTGGCAAAACTATTTAAGCATATTTATCTGACTAAATAGTTTGGCGTGTTGCAATAAAATGATTCTGCATCACACTGGCCCTCAGTGCTGGTTTATTTTTAGTCTCTCTTTGCTTGTCTCTTATTTCTTTGCAAGAAGCACAATATTTCCAAGTACATGCATTTGAATTTTTCTAGTTTGGGGGCAGCATGGCTTATATGGGTCTTTTTGCCAAATTACACATTAATTCCCAGGATTTTTCTGAATGCTTAGAATAACAGATATTTTAAAGCTTAACAGAGGAGCTTTGGTCAGCTTGACATCTTTGTCTTTTGACAGTCTAACAAATAGCTTGCCAGTTTGTAGGTAGCTTGGCTGCATAGCAGCCCAGCATTGCAGAAGCTGTTTGCTCATTATACACAGGGGCTGTGTATAATAAGCAGTATATTGAAGTTTTTTCCACATGTTGATATTTCCCAGTGCAAACCCAAAGAAACAGAAATACCCCAGGGAGCTGCTGACAGATCTGATTTTAAAATAGAGCTGGGCAAACCATTTGCAAGGGAAAAACAAAACAAAAGCAAAACCAAAAACAAATCAAAACAAAACAAACAAAAACCCCTGCAGTACTACAAAGTGCTGGATTTTGACTATTTGTCTATTAGTGATTTACTGATGAACTCTCTCTGTTTTAAATTTTTATCCAGTAAATGGTTTGTATTTGGTCTTTGCCTGTGGATTGCTTGTATAAATCATATTCTCTAATGGCACTGCAAGCTCTTTGTTCTGTAAAAAATGTATCCTTCAAATACAAAAGACCCAAACCCCAACTTCTGCTTTGCTCATAAATGCCGAAAGCTGCTGAGAAATGGAGAGAAAGCACTAAAGTTACGTTTTTCCTTTCTTTCCCCCAAACATTTTCTGAACTAAAGCTGATAAATGGCAGCCTCAACAGAAAGATTTGCTGAGGAGCATGGCTCAAATGGAGACCAAGCAGTAGGAGCACAACAGAAAAGTGGAGTAACCTCTGCTCTTTCTCTAGTGAGGTTCTGGGAGAAGATGTTGAGCCAATTTCTTTCTTTGTCTCGTGCAATGGGTGTTCAAGCCTTATCTTAGGGGAACAAAAATGTCTGTCAGAATAGGTGAAAGCAGTTGAAAGGACTACCTAAGGGAGATCTCCAGCAGCAGCCTGGATGTGGTGCTGGACACCCTGCTTGGGGTGACACTGTTGGGGCTGGTGTTGGGCCAGAGGCACCCAGACGTCCCTTCCAGCCTTAACCATTCTGAGATTCCGTGATTTAAATCCTCCCCCTGCCTGTTCCTTGATGCATACCTTTATGTTTGTGCTTACAAAAGAAGGGCTGTTTTTTACCTGTTTGAAGGAATAATGTCCACACAGAATTGTGTGTGTTAAATGGAGGGGTTACTGAGAAGTCCTTTCTAACCACATCTGCTCGGGGCAGCACAGCTCTCAACTTACAAGCCATGCAGCTAAAACCTTGGAAACCCTACGTCTTTCTCAGCAGAAAAGTGAGCCAATTAGCTCTCTGTTCATGCAGCCAATGTTCCCTCAGTAAGAAGTTTGAACATGCTGTTTTTAATGTTCTGGCATGTTTATCAGACCTTGCATCCTATGGCTTTGAATAATGTCCCATAGCTGGAGAGAGTGATGCTTCTGGAAGATGCATCCATGACACATCTTGTGATGGCATTCACCTTGGCATTCCCCAGAATAAAGGTGTAGTCAAGTCAATTGAAACAAACTCATTGAAAATATTAGTGTGTTAAACACCACTTTTCACTTGGAAGGCAGGTCTCTGACACGCATTGCTTAGCTGAGTCATTTGGAAACAGCAAGTCTAATAACCAGCTCTCAGCAGACTGTGGTTTCCCTTGTGTTCAAAGAGGTGGGCTGGCTGTTGCTGCCAGGCTGTTGGGTTGCAGTACAAACGGTCTCTCCTGAGCTGTTTTCAGAATCCCCAGAAGCAATTCCTTCAAAATTCCCCATTTTTTTCCTCTTTCAGCACTTGTCCATCCTCCATCAGCATCATTTTAGTTTTCCACTCCAGCCTCCTCTAATAGCCGAGGGAACTTGCTGCAGTCCTGGCCATCTGGATGTTATTTTTTGTATTGAAAAATTTGTTGCAAGATCACTTTTCAATTCTCATACTGTTTTCATAGTTTATTTACGGATGCTAATAGATATAGTATTATCACATGCAGCATTCTTGTTTTGTCATAACTTCTACTTCAACATGAAATAAGGAACTACAGTGAAAATGTTTCCTTGGACTGTATATGAATGTGTTGTGAACGGCGGATCATGTGCAAAGAGCTTAAAGATTTGGCAGGGTTTTATGTCAGGGAAAGCCCTGTATTCTGTGCTGACATATAGGCAGCTGATGGCATTTCTGGGTAACCAGAGGTGGTGGTTTCTAGAAATCCAGAGTACTCTAATTCAGCATGACTAGCTCACCCTTCTATAGTACTAAAGTTCCCTCTCCAATGGTATTCAACTTTTCAATGAATGCTCAACTTTCCCTCCTTATAGTGCTTCTAACAACTTCCTTTTCCAGATTGCACTTTGACCAAATATTTAATTTGTTGTCTAGTCTGCACACAAACCACTCCTTGTTTTGCTACTTATTTTCGACACAGCAGCAAAAACCGAAAGCAAAGAGGAACTTAATGAGACCCAATGAAAAGTGTTTTGTAAAAGGCAGATACTAAGTTAGGAGCAATGCTGAGAGAGGGCTGGGAGAGGCGCACTGCACGCAGACTTCAGAGCAGGCAGCAGAGCTGTGGTGATTGACCACTTCCAGGCTTTGCTCTCAGGTGCAGGCTGCTGACCTCGAGTCTTTGAGGTGACTGAGCCAGCCTTTTGTCAGGGGCTCTTATCATTGGTTTTTGGAAAGTGGCCTTTATTCTTGAATACTTTGCTCCAGGTGTGTGCCGCATTTTAACTTGATCTGTGTGTGTTTTGGGTAACCTTTAATGGGAAAGCCAGCACTGAGCCCAGCTGAGCAGAGGTCATTTGGGCAGTAACAGCAAACAGCTAACAGGAGAAATGATCACAGAGGAAATCTGGAGACTTCACTCAGTTTGGCTTTTGTTTGTCTGTCGGTTTCATTATCTCTGGATGTCTCCTACTTATGTAGCAGATTAGGTTCCAAAGTCTTGAGGAACAAGCAACTACTTGTGAAATGTCACCAAACACTCCTGGATCATTTACTGTGGCTCCAGATCTCACAGGGGAAGAACTAAAGGCCGGTGACATTGAGGAATAAGGACAGCAAAATGCAGACCACTGGAATTAACAGAACAACAAGGATAAGGTGAATGATCCAATTGGCTTTTTTATGGTGAGCTAGATCAATGAAAGCAGCATAATGAAGGAGCAACTAGACAAAACGTCCTGCAGAGAGAAAGTAATTGAAGGCTGTTGTTCAGTTGAACGCAGATGAGCTCAGAAAAGCAACAAAATTAGCTTCAGGAAAGTGCTCTTCTCTGAGGGCTCTTTGTGGAGAACAAGTGGGATGTTCCCCAGTGGAGTTAAGACAAAAGGACAAACAGTTTCTTCCTGGACCAAGGGCTATCACCGAAAAATAGAAAAGATCTTGCGCATAAGAAATGCAGTTGTTGACAAGTCAGACTGAACTAGCTGTAATCCCTCCAGCACAAATCTACAGACCTGCAAGGTCTTCTAAATGCAGAAAGGAAGCACAAAACAGCACCAATACCAATCCATGCTTTCTGTCCACCCTTTAGCAAGAGGACAGGATACTGTAGATAAACAAGGAGATAAGTGAATATTGAAAGGGAGAGATTTCACCAGGCTTCCTCCATATCGAGAGGAAGGCTTTCTGGGTTGCATATCCAGGAACATCGTCATTGTTACAGATCATTCATAATCACAGCATGTTGGAGTTTAGGGACTAAGGCTCTAACAGATATATCTAATTGGCTTGCCTAGCATTTTTGTTTGTTGCAGTAGCGAAGGAGGACTTGCATTTTTCTAAAACAGGTTGCAGGAAAAACATGGCCAGCATGTAGAGTATCTGACATGGAACACCTTGCTTCATTCCATATGGAAAATAAAATATATTTCTAAAAATAATTGCAATCCTGTACTGAGCTGGATAAATCTATGCTGGAAATACTTGGGGGTTGATGAGGTTGAAAAAGTCTATCAGTGACTTGAAGGTAAGCTTGTGTTTGGGAACTGATAGCTGTGGTCTTGCTGAATTTGCTTTGTGCAAACAGAATGTGGCACTGAGCAGCAACCTGTACACTCCACCGTTGGAGAGTGGTTTCCCCAGAGCTTATGGCAATAGTCAACATAACTTGCTGAGAAAAGGAGTCTGAAGTGGGAAACATTAACAAATCTTGGAAATTGTTCAGCAACTCAATTCCCCATGGTCAAGAAAAAGAATAATAAAAGAAAGCTAGAAACCATTATAGCTAAGAAAAGATGAGGAAGCAGTGATAAAACATGTAAGATTCAGAGAGATGATCTCAATGAATAAAAAAGGGTTGTAAATCATTTTTAATATAAACTGTGGGTAGTTAATAGGGAAAAATGCAGGGATTAATGAAGTATCAATGATGTAGATATTAGATAAAAAATACATTCTTTTGAAAATACAGTTAGAACAGGAAAAATACCAATCAATTACAGGTTCACTGTGTTCACCACAGTCAAGCTGGAAGTGATGAAGCAGGAAAGTCACAGATGCAAAGCAGATAGTTCTGTTTATATTGGATAGTATTTGGCTGGGGTCAAAAATGAACACTTCATCCATACATTGGGCTGATTTTGTCAATTTTCACTGACCTGGCTGGCAAAAAGAATAGCAGCCCAGAGAAAATGATTTTTCTTTCATGTTATATCTCTTTACAATGGATCCTTTTGATAGAGTGCAATCTGTCATTACACTAACTATCTGTTCAAGCGAAATAGCATCCCTGATATGCTGTGTGGCAGAGCGAACATCCTAATGGATACAGAAGTACATTTCCACAAAGGGTGGAAAAAAATACCCTGAGGGAGTAGACATTCCTGTAGCATTTCTTTTTAACAGGATATGAGATCCCTTAAAGTCCTTCGGAAATCTGAGCCAGAAATGCAATGATTTTATGCCTAGGCTGAAGAGATTGAAAAGGTGACGGCTATGCTGCAGTGGCACTCCAGACATGTGAGGGACTGGTTGTGAAGGGTTCTGTCAGGAGAGGGAATTAGCCTACCATGCAGGGCATAATTGCATGCTATGCCATCTGACATGAATGCATTTGAGGGAGAGGGAAGATTTTTGCAGCGATAACAAACGGAATATGAATGATGTAAATAGAGGCTCTTCTCTTATGTGTCTTGTAGCTCATAGGCAAAAGGCACGGACAGATTGGAGAGAAATCATTGGCCAAAGCAGTGTCAAAATGCTGCAGTTGTGCTACAGTTTGAAAACCATCATTTTGCATTTGCTGATTAAATGTATAACAGTGTCTACTGTCAAACATGCAGCTGTGACATGTAATTTATTACCTGAAGGGAATCTATTTGAAAATGTGTAACATTTTGTATTATGTATTAATCATATGAAACACTGTGTTGCATGGTGGTGATTAACCAGGGTTTGGTTTCCATACGAGTCTTAGAGATAAATCTTGCCGTGTGTGTGGGGGTTGTTTCAATTATACAGTGCTTTTCTTTATTTTTAGCACTATAGAAATGTAATAATTTGGCTGGAGGAAGTCCAACCACATTGTAAAGTTAATGAATTTCTTAGCAGATCTTTTTTAAGACGTAGTGTTCAGAAAGAGCCACTGAGCACAAAATTAATTGGGCAGGGTTACAAAATATCCAACTCAGACATTATAGGAGTCAATGAGAGAGGTTGTGTGGAGAAAGGCTTATTGCTTTTATCTCCTTGCATGTCACAGCTGTATAGCCAGTGATGATGATGCTTTATATTGAAAATTAAAGGAGTGCTTCAAATCCAATTTAGAAAGAAAAAGGAAAAACTTGTTGCAGGACTAAACTTGGTGGGAAATGTGACTTATGATTGCAGCACAGCCCCAGGGGCTTGCTGCTGCTAGGTGTTTGCTGGCCTGGCTCTGGACGTTTTGCATAGTTCAGGGTGCAAAGTTAGCACAGTGCACATGTGGTCTTCCTGCTCCCCATGGGGACAGCGGGTGCTTCACCTTGGGACTCACTCTGCGGCATCTCTGAAGCTTCTGCCTGCATTTTACTCCATCTTCTCCTGAACTTGACACGGTTCATTCACTGCTTTTACGTGTTGGAACAAAGCTACCAGTGTGCACACTGGAGGCTGGGATATTTCTGAGTACAAAACAGCTTCATATGTGAAGATCCCTGTTAATGTGACCAAGCATTAAACATTAAGTAAGTCTTAGTCCCCTGAGATGTACCTGTGAGCACAGCAAATGGAGGGACAGAAATCTATTCAGCCTGTCAGTCCAGCCATCCTTGCTCCTCTCCCTGGACCACAGAATAAACTAGAAAGATAAATCACCTCCTTTGGCATCTCAGTGAGGAGCCTGATGAGAATGAATGAACCCAGATCTGAGCACCCAAACACAGCCCTTCAGTGCACATGTACCTGCACAAGCAAACAAAATGCAGAGAGCTTCTGGGTGAGTTTGGCAATGTTCTTTAATTCTGGTCCTTAGCCCTGGCCTGAGCATGCCTGAGAGGTTGGGTTGGGCGGAGTTATTTCTTTACCACATTCTCATCTGAGCCTTTGATGTTTTATGGCAGTCAAAAGGCTCTGCTGAATTGTGTTACTGAACAGTGGCCTAAGGGTTTGTGTTCATCATATTGCAAACAGAAACACCTTCAGGCATGGCTGCACTGACCACAGGAAGCTGGGTTATGTGGGACATGGGACGGCTAGTCTCCACCAGTAAAAAGCTCTTCTTTCCCAGTAGGCTTCCACTTCCAGCACAGTTTGTTTCTCCTGATAGCATGGAAACAGCCGTAAATTTATGTGGAACTTGGGCCAAAGTGTTTACCAGACTCTGTTTGCTTTAAAAAAATAAAAAATAAAAAATGTTTAGTATTTGATATTGTAGTTTTCCATAACATTTGCATAAGCATTGTGTGAGTGCCTTAAGGCTCCTTACCAAAGATTCTATGCATTATCATCATACATATATTAACAGTGTTTGAACTCTGTAGCAAATTTTAATTTTTCTTTGTCAATATCAATGTTTCCATTGCCTACACAAGATGGAACGAGCTCTGTGTTTTCATTATATTTTTCAATTAACTTTTCCCCCTCATCAGTGCTGTTGTGGATTAATTCATTCTCTTTTCTTCAAGAAAAAAATCATTATCTGATATGAAATATTTCAGTTCCATGGAAGAAAACTCTCTGTGAAAGGGAAAGCTAAAAATATGTAGAAATGTGCCACGTAGAAATGAGCTAAAAAAGGCTTGACCATTTCAATGACTAGTCATGACAGCAGTGGATCGGTCATCTCTTAGGAAGCCAGATGATTCAATGGCTCAAAAAAACTCTAGAAATAACCCAAAGGTGGCCTTCATGGGGGTACTTAGGAGGGCTGTCCAAAGACACAGTCTGGGAGCTTCCTTCCCCCTCTAGGGCACCAAAGGCTTTTGTACTTCTGTACAGTTGCCACAGCACTTCCGTGGTAGGTCCATGGCTCCTGGATGTTGCCATAGGTCCTCCAGCACAAGGAGAGAACTGCTTTGTTAATTATTGGATGAGTGTAGGGAAAGCTACTTTTCTGCCATTAGTGATGGACAATTTTCCATTTTCCTGCCCCAAAAAGGAAACTCCCTTGAACTCCCTTTCAAGGTCATGGGCAGCTTTGTTAATCCCTGTGAAAGAGTCTTAGGCTCAGTCATACCTCTAATTTGGTTCTGTTTCTGGGGTCAGTGATCCAGTTACTGACCTTTGGGGTAGGAGGTAGAGATACCCCAGCTCGCACCAGCAAAGTCTCCCAGAGAAATCCTTGTCCTTCTCTTGTTGTAGAGGAACCTTTGCAGAACTTGCCCAAAGCAAGCTGGTTTGCCTGGCTTTTGCTCTCTCTAGATTCAGGTGGGTTGAACTCATTTGTCCCACAGGAGGACACCCTCTTCTTGCCCAGTGGTGTGATTAGTGCTTGGAAAAGCCCCAGCAGTCTGGTTGTAGCCCGTTGTCATAGCCGGAACTGGGACAGCTGGGCCTGGGCTCTGTGCAAGTGCAGGACAGAAAGCCCCAAGCTGGTTAAAGCTTATCAACAGCAGTGGCAGAGCAAAGAGGCAGGGGAGCAAGGAACAGATGTTTGGGGAGGTTCTGGGACAGGCAAGTAGGGAGTGGGGACCTCAACCTCCTCTGCCCCTCATTTCTCCTTGGAAGTGCCAGCTGGCAAATCCCCAGCCTACCCTTAGGGTTACTAGTGCAGGATGTTGCGTGCATGGGGCCTGCTATGCTTTTGATCCCTCAGTATTTAGGCATTGCCTGTTTAAAAGAGGCTGTGGAGTCACAGCCCTGCTCATTTGGAGGGTGTTTTGTTGTCTTTATAGGCAGTTGATTATTCAGGGTCACAATTGTCAAGCTTGCCCTGTAGGGTGACAGTGCTCAGGATGCCTCATATGGGTACATGAGGAACCAGACAGTCTGTGGGCTTCAGGGCAAAGCACAATACACATTTAACACCAGATTTGGAGCACGTCTCTGCATCTCCTGGGTAATGAACAACCTCTTCTTCAACATCTGTATTTCTTCCTTCTTCTGCAGTCCTCTGTGATTTGGCTTGAAAGCAAATTGCAGCAAATTAGTGTCCACCCTGCTATGCAAAACAGCCATGTTGATTTTTTTTATGCAAAGAAGAGAAATATTTCTGTTGTTGTGGTTGGTTTGTGTGCGTGTGTGGGGTTTTGTTTTGTTTTTCAGGCTGGGGGGAGGTGTATGAAGGTTTGTGTTCCATTTATGGAACTGTCTTTCTGACAGAGGTCTGTGTTTTTAAAGGAATTACATGTTGTATACCAGCAGTGGACTGTTTGAGGAGAGTTTTCAGGAAAAAAAAATCCGTAGATGAAATAAGCAGCCATTTAATTTATCCTTCACAGTTGTTTCATGTAAATGAAGAAATAGAAGTCTTTGTGAGCCATCAAAGCTGTGAAATAAATGCACGATTAGCTGCATGAAAGTGCTGAAACCCATTAGCACTCATTTTAGAATAATAATGTACTTCAAGTCTATTTGTTGAAATATAAATACAATTATGTGGAAAGAAATTAATGCACAGTATGAAGTTTCTTTAAGATCTCATAAAATGTTCTGCAGTACAAGATTAAATTAATGAAACCATGTTTTTAGAAGGCAAACAATTAGAATGTTGTATGAAAATATAGATAAGATTTTTTTAAAAAAGTTATAACATCAGCAACTCTGAGCATCAAAGCAAATATTTGTAAAAACTGGCCTGGGTGATGGAAGGAGTCTGCATGTCCCACCTTCAGTGGCACTGGCAGTGGGCAGAAGAGCACGTGTGGTTGGGGGCAAGTTGGAAATGAGTGTGTTTCTGGCAAAGGGCAAGTTCAAGTTATTAGAAATTTGTCAAAGGCACAGATTAGGCATCAGATTCCAGCTTTTCTCAGTCTACACTTAGTATAAATTTGGCTCACAGAGTGGGCAAGTGGTGTGTGACTTTCAGCTAGAAGGCTCCCATACTCGTTCAAAGGCACTGGAGAAGCCAGCTTGCTGCCTCTAGGACTCTCCTGACCTTTCTGGACAGATGCAATAAGAAGTGAATCTTGCAGCAAACTTTGCCTCATGTTTGACACCACCAAAGGTGCCTTCATTGAGAAAGTGCGCAAAGCACTTTACGGGCTGGTAACACCACCACCCCCTTACGAAACGCAGCACTCCTAACCTTGCAGGCTTTCCTCCTCCGCCATCCCTCCTGAAATGGGGGATCAGACCTGGAAAAAATCTAGGCGGGATGAGCAAGAGGCCAGACCTGGAGCCTGGTCAGACCCAAAGGATATAAAAACATGCTGACTTCACAGCTTGGACTCAAAAAGGTGCACTTAAGAGGAGGTCTACAAGTGAATGCTGTGGGGAATTCACTGGATAACTCGATAAGCCAGGGTGCAACCCTGATGCAGCAGAAAGCACCGAACCCTCTCCAACCTGCCTGCACAACCTGCTTCTTGCTGTTGCCTCATCCAAACTGCTGAGACAAATTCCTGCCCGCATTTTCACTTTGGGTATTTCACTGCAGTGTTTTGGCTTGCATGGCAGTATGCTTGATTCCCTTATTTAGGAAGAGTTTTTTCTAACCTGGGGAAAGCCAGCTGGCCCAAAGAGGTGCAGACGTGTGTCCCATGCCATCAGCAGGTGCTCAGAAGCAAATTCTCAACATGAGCATGCTGTGTTAAAACAACAGTTGCAAGTCATCCCCCTGAGGGTGTTATTGAATTTTCAGTCCACAGCCAGCCTAGGCAGGAGTAAGATCTTGGTGCTATCAGCCATGATGTTTTACTCCAGAAGGATCCCATGGACATAGCTCATGGACATAGCTCAAAGTGTCAGCCCTCCTTTTCAGAGCTATGAGGAAGCCACATTAGGGAATTTGTTTTACACCATGGCAATGTCTTCTTGACATCATAAAAACTCTATGAAGAAAATTAACTCTATCCCAGCCAAAACCATGGCATAACGTGAGAGAATATTCAAGTCACGGGAGGAGTGGAAACAGACTTCAGTCTGTTCAGTGACACAGCTAATTCTGCTGCAGCTCCACGAGCTGGTGAGTTTACAGAAAGAAAGGTCACAGTCCAGGGAAGTGCCAGGGCTCCTCATCTCTGAGCATGCAGTTAATGTTTTCTGAATCAGACAGGTTGCGTACATACTTAAATACACCAGGTGAGCTGGAATGGCGCTGTCTGATTCTGACAGTTTGCCAGCTTAGTTAGCTATCCCAAGGAAAAAGGGAATGAAGGAAAATGTGAATAGTAAAATCACCATGTCTCTCTCCTTTCTTTGTAATGGCAGGAGAAATCACACAACATTTACAAACCACGGCTTTCTTAAATGCTTCATCATTTAGTATTGACTTTCAGACATGAAGAAAAGATCAGATGGCAGGACTGGTCTGCTAATGTTGTAATAATTTATACCTGAATTGCCAACATGAAATGTGGATATAAAAAACTGCTTGTGATAATGGCATAAATATGGCATTTCTCATCTTTTCTACTTTTTTATAATGAAATACCTTAGTAATTTTAATAGGAATGTAAAATGTTTTTATGCAGCATAGGAAGTTAATGTATTAGTCTTTTGCCTGCTTGCACTAGGTTTTAATCTGTCCTAGAACACAAACTATATCAGGGATCTGTAAAACTGGTATTCATGCCACCTAACTTTAGCCATCTGAAGTACGTCTAGCTGAAATTTTGAAGTTTAGCCTTGCAAAAGCCAGACATTGTAATTCCCTCCACAGTCACAGAAATAGAGATGAACACTTCAGGAAGTGAGAAATCCTGCACCCAAATCTAAATTGGTTGGGGCACCTTCTGGAGGCACATGGGACAGACGGCCAGCCCAGATCACCAGCCCAGAGTAGATGCCAATGTTCGAACAGGTCGAGCTGGAAGACCCCAGTCCAGTACCCAGCACAGCTTTTGATCAGGTTAAAGCTTTGGTGCCTGGCCACTACTAACGTGATTCTGCCTAAAACCAAGACTCAAACCCTGACCTTCGTTGTACCCAATTCTTTAGATTTTATGGGCATGGATAGATTCACCTTTGCTCTCCACACCTTAATCTTAAACCATGGAAAAGTTCAGCTTGGAACTGCAGGCATGTTTTCAATAACAACCTGATGGAAATTCCAGCTTCCCATCTCTCTGCTGTCCTGACTCAGTCTGGACATTTTCTAGGAGCTAAAATACATCATGAAAGCATGCTAGAAATTAAAGCAAACCTGAATGTCTGAATCATGATCCAGAGAAAATCCATCTCTGTGTTCAGAAAGCTCTTTTCCAACAGACCAAGTGCTGTAAACACACACGAATGCATGTGTACAATTTAGTGAGCAGTTTTTAAAGGTTGCTGAAGGTCAGGCAGTTTGGGAAACATGCTAGGCAATGCTATACATGTCTGCTGGCAGTGGAGACATTCAGGAACTGGCTGAAATGTGTGTGACAGACGGCTGTCCCTGCACATATGCCTTCTGTTCCCAGGCCTCCAGCCACTGATTTCAGATCAAACATGGAACCTGAAAGCCTGGTTAGCATCTCCAGGGAAGAAAGTCAGGCATTTAACTAAGGGATGCCAAGCCCAGTTCAAAAGGACTCTGTGTGTTCAGAGACGCAGCACCCAGCAGACCTTCTGGAGGCTGCCCAGGAAGGCACAGCTGTGCACATTGAGAGCTCAGAGCCCGCGGCAGCTGGGCCAGGCATGCAGTAATACTGAGCAAGGCATCTGTAACTGTGTGTAAGAGCTCTGCAAATAGCTGATATGCTCTGGGGATTTTTCATGATGGCTTGTTTTTGGTGCATAAATCCCGGCACGCTGCTCACATGTTGTGCAGGAGGAGGTTTTCATTTTCCTCCTTTGGTGGCATCATGGGGCTGTTGAGAAAGTGGCTTTGTAATGACACTTGGGCTGAGCTAGCCTTCATGTGTGTCATATAGGGAAGTGTCTCGTGCTGCAAACATGCATCTGTCCCGGCTGTCATTTGTGTGCCACAGCAGCACAATTTGCTCAGAGTTGTTCCCAGCAGAGGGTCTTAAAAGCACAACAGTTTAGCAACTGCTATGCAATGATGTGATGGCAGTTGCAACATCATCACTATTGTTGAAAACACAACAGTAACACTTCCAGAGTCCCCAAGGAAGAGCTGTACTATTAGGGTTTATGCACATGCACACATTCTACGTTCACACAGATGCACAGAGTAAGAGGCATTGCAGACCAAGCAAATTGGACGTTATCATTCTCACTGTACAGAAGTGGTGCGAGTATATCAGGTGACCTGTCTGAGGTTACACATGGCATGTATGATAAAGATGGCAACTATAAAAGATTTATTGCAGGGGGAAGAAATTAAGTGGTACCCTTCTTAGTGAAAGCAAGATTAAAAAAAATGGGCCTTGGGATGAAGTCAAAATTTAGGGGGCAGAGTGAGTGCGTTCTTGCTTCTGTATTAAGGATATTTTTGGCTGTCAAATATGTTGCCCATCTTGCTATCTTCTTCAAAAGAGATGCTTTGATTTGTTTGTTAAATTTAAGACTTCCTTCCCGGGCTGTGCATGTCCAAGGAATGAGAGAAACTGCTCCCACATGGCCATCTCTGGACAGATTTTCAGCTGATGAAAATACTTCTGGGAACAATGAGCTGATCCTCCCCTGGGAAAGCCAGTCTGCTGTAGAAGCAGCTGTAGCTTGTGCAGAGAGTCTGCAAGAAGGTGCAGCTCATCTCTATTCTTCTGACATTTCCAGGACACTGCACTGACTTTTCCCCCAAGGCAAAATGGCTACTGACATGAAAATTTGCTTAATCAGGCTGCCATGCTAGGAACCAATTTTATTTGAAATCCTTTTAATTCTGTTTTGTACATGCAGCCTTAAGTCCTCATGCTGGTTAGCAGAGAGTGTTTGGATGCCCCTTGGCAGCTTGTTAACGCTCTGTTAATGCCTATTACAGCAGACCATAAGTGCAGAGAATCAGGGTGGTTGCTCTAGCATGGAAAGGGGAAAGGTTGGAGACACGTTTCTGACTACAGCCACAAAATGCAACAAACTTCTCTTTGCTGAAGGGCAATGTATAATGAATACAGAGAAACCAAGTTGGCTTTTAATTGCTCAGTCTGCAAATACTGCCACGTGTGATGGGAAAGGTTCAGATTCATGTGCAGGCACGCTGTACGTGGGATGGGATGGCACGACTGCTTAATCTCTTTGCATCAAATGACCTGGCAACCTTTGCTGTAATGAGTGATACTAATGAAAGTGTAAGGAGTGTGTCACGGTTCCCCTCCAAACAGTCAAAGTTAGAGAAAGCTCCTGTAACAGTAAAACCTAGAAAACGCTCTGAGCTGTGAGCACGAGGAATAATTTTTCTTTGACAGATTTCTTCAGAAGGGCTTACTCTAATCAGATCCACCCAGTGGCACAAGTTTCCAAAGGACCAAAGCTGTCCCAGGATTTGGACTCACCAAGCTGCGAGGCTGTCAAAATTTCATTTCTTCCCTAAAATACTGGCAGTCCACCCTGTCAGCCCACTGAGCTGTTCAAGTCCAGTGAGTTCTCTAATATCAGAGGAAAATGTGATGTTAGCTGACAGATAATTGGTGAATTGCAGCCCCAGGATTAAGAGGAGATATTGCACCAGTGGCACAAAGGGTGCTGCACTCACACCCCACTGTGCTTTCTCCACACATCGCATCTTTTGCAGGTTTTCAGTTACTCTGCTCTTTTAACCAATCATCAATTGTAAAAGAGACTGCAAAGTTGTATAAAATAGATACAACTTCAAATAAACAAGCAGAATCAGAGACTTAATTTCTGGTTCTGTTTATGATGTCAAAACTGGCAGACTGATGGGATTTGTACTAATGAGCTAATTGGGAATATTTCCCTTGACTGTTCCATCAAAAGCTTGTTGTGCTCTAATCAGCTACTCCTTGACAGCAGATCAGGAAAACCTGCAAGCTTTAACCTGCTGTAGTCTTCTTGGCTTTCTGCTGAGCTGTGGGTGCCTACCAGAGCCAGAGATTTGGATTCAGAGCAGTCGTAGGAGCTCTCATGGCTGAAGAGTTGGTTTTTCTTCCTGCATATTACTGCCTTGTCTATATCTTTTTTTTTTTTCCTTGAGATCCTTTTTTCTCCTGGATGATTCATTTTTTCCATATGGCTTGTGATGGGAAACGAGTCCTACCCAAATTTGTCTTGTTCTTCTTAAAACTGCATCTAGCTTTAATTGCCATGGTTACCTGCATCTCTGCACTCTGTCAGGGAGCACCAGTGAATGCAAACCAGCTGAGAATGGGGAAATGATTCTTGTTTCTACTGGCTTATACAAATATCTCTGCTGATTTCTTCTTCCCAAGTTTGATTTTCCCATTGACTCTTATTGCTGTTTACCCTGATGAACTCTTGAGTTCTCCACTGACCAGTACTGATACCAAATGCTTCAGGGAGGGCGTGCCCAATAAATCACAGAATCACAGAACGGCTCGGGTTGGAAGGGACCTCAAAGACCACCCAGTTCTAACCCCCCTGCCATGGGAAGGGATGCCACCCACTAGATCAGGTTGCCCAGGGCCTCATCCAGCCTGGTCTTGAACACCTCCAGGGATGGGGCATCCACATCCTCTCCGGGTAACCTGTTCCAGTGCCTCACCACCCTCTGAGGGAAGAATTTCCTCCTAACCTCTAAACTAAATCTCTCCTCTCTTAGTCTATCAGCCTTTCTTTGTAGGAGAGGTACCAGAGATCCTGACCTACTCGCTTTCCTTGAACAACAGGGTTGATTCAAAACACATTAATCATCCAGGATCCTTTGTTCAGGGAACAACACAGCTATCAGGAGGTTACTACAAAATTTTGATCAAGCAGTGTAGCTTGAATCCAAAAAAAATATAACTAATTCAATTCTCCCTTTAAATATACATAATTCAATCCTTAGTAATGATGAAACTTTGAAAGCTGATTTGGGCATTTGTAGTCTGCACATCAGAAAACACAATATCACAGGTATCTCCTTCAGTTTTCATAATCCTTTAATGGGCTATGGATACCTTGCTCAGCTGTCTGTTCTGCAGTTTGGGAGCATGTCTGGGAGCATCAGTTATGCTCCCAAGCACCTGAAATTTAGGACTACTGGTTTTCAGGTACGTCTTTGTCTTGCTCGAGCATAAGGTGATGGAAGAGCCATAAACAGCATGTGCTAACCATGCACGAATGTCAGGACTTGTATATTTAAGAACAGCTGCATTTAGAAATGGTAGGGAAGATTGGCTGATGAGAAATAGCATTTATGTTGATAAATACTACTTGATATTAAGGATGCAGACTGAGCATTTTCAGTCAGATTTTTCCGTATCAGAGATAAGGTAAAGGAGACATTTTCTGTGACTTGTTCTCTTAGTTGTTGCTCTAAAGGAAAAAATCAGCACTTCATGGCTATGGGAGATGACAGCATTATTCAATGGGGCATGGATCTGATAATCCAAAGCCTTCATGAGACTGAGCCAGGATTAAATCTAAGCAAACCACATTTACTGGTCAGATGACTAGCAAATCTACAGCTCAGATCAGGAAGCAGGGCTTATTAGCAACACCATGCAAAGATAAGTGGGCTGCTTCCAGACCCAAGGAGGTCACGTGCAGCTCAACTGATGCATCAACACCGTCACACAACTAGTTACAGCCTTTTGTTAGAGATGGGTCTTGAGTGGATGTACCCCTGGCATTGTAATCTTGCCCTAGTCTGAGCAGGGCCATTCCCCACACACTGACTCTGCACAGGTCAGTGCTTCTGGCTGGGGAACTGTGATGATGGAGCCACATCAGACGTCTGTGACCCTGTGAGGTCTCTATGCCTTATTCTGTTCCTACTGCAAGTAATAAAAATTTATATATCAACAAAAATTTCTTCATCACCCTCTAGGAATACTGCAGAGCTGTGGTCCCAAACAAAAAGGGGACAACATTTTGACAGTAATGTGTCCAGACAGAAAAAGCTGAAGGATCTGAGGAACAACACGTGTCAGTCACATTCCCTTACAGAGGCAGAGATTCACTGAGTACCAGGTAGATCTTGGGCTTCGTGAGCACTGGATACCCTAACTCTATAAACCCAATTTTTCAGTGCGTGCTGACTTTTTAAGGAGATCTTCCATAGAAAATCAAATCAAAACAAAACCCCTCCAAAACAGTGGGGGGCATCCTTCCCCAGGAACCAGCTCTATATTGCTCAATAAAAAAGCTAGACCATAACCAAGAAAAATGGTTCCTGAGTGCATTTCTGATTGCCAAGAAATTTTTACCGCAGATGCAGATATCTCTGGCCATTCCTAAGCAAATAGACTGGGCAAATGCTAAGTGCTCCAAGGGGACCAGGAGGGATTTTGCTGAATGCCATCCAGCAGAACAAATATCATCAACCAAGTAAAATGTCCTGCCATCAAAATCCAGGACACATTCATATTTTGTCCAAAGAAGGGGATGGGTGTGCTCTTTGTGACAGTGTGAATTGACTCGTGACAAGTGTCCTGATCTGGCCCCCATTCAGCCTCTGTGTTAAAGGTGGTACTTGGGGGTAATGGTGAGGTGTGGGCCTGAAATCATCTGCACTGTCTCTGATAGACCTGATGCTTCCTTGCAGGCATCACGTTGAGCTGGTTACTGGCAACCAGCTGGAGCTGGGGCATTAGGGCTCCTGAGGTACCAGCTACAGCTGCTGTAACAGGGGGCTCCTCAGCATTGCCAGGCAGTAGGAGGTGGACAAGAAACACCACAAAGCTTTCTACCAAGAGATGCAGGAGCCAGGAGTCATCTCTTGCTGTAGATGACCTTTGCCTCACTGTCTATTTAGCCAAAAAAAAAAATAAAAAATAGAGCAAGAGACGTCTGTGTTTGCTGAAGCAGTGCAAAGAAACTCTAAAGCAGCCAGTGCTCAAAGCTTCAATGTATAAATCAAACATGTTTCAGCTCACACACCATTTACTGCAAATACAATGCTGGGAATTCAATATTTGCCTTCTGGAACAGGAGGTGTTTCACAGGGCCCTTCTGTGTCATGATATTATTCTTGTCCACTGACCGAATGAGTCTCAGGCTGAAGTTTCCCCTGCAAATGCTGGTGATTACTGGAGCAATTTGAAACGATATTCATTTCATGCTCATTGTTAGAAAAGACATCTCTGCCTGTAAATGTGTTTGTTCGGTCAAGAACTGAAAGCAAACAGACAAAAGAGGGACAAGCAGTCAAGGCAATCTCTGGGAGAAAAAAATGAATAGCTCTTCTCAGCAAAACATTCACTTACAGTAGACTCGAGGCTTGACAATGGCAAAGGCGCTGTAAGGGGTAATGTTCAGACAAGAGAAGGATGAATAATTTGCAAGGCACCTGGTACTCAGAGCTCAGTAGCAGCTGGAGTGTCCGCAGCTCAGACATTGCACTAGAGACCAGGGTTCACAACAGAGTGGGGAAAACGAACTCAAGTAGAGCACTTCACAATTTGCTATTGTTTTTGCTGCCAGGGAAAATAAAATATTGGCCTCTCCTTCCCTCCCTGCCCCCAGCCCCCCATTTTGTTTGTTTTACAGGACAGATTACTTTGAAAAGACTTCTGAAAGCACCAAATCTAGAAGTACCTAGGTGAATGAATTGTGCAGCAGTGTATTCTTAAATTGGAGATGAAAATAAATTGTATTACATGGATATGTGTAAAGATTGTTGATGTGAATTATACCTTGGTGCTTTATTTTTAAAGCTTGGAGGGAAGTGAATTACAGTATTAGAGTTCATTTTACAGCTTATTGAAAGTAGAGAGACCCAAAAAGTGTTTTTAAAAGTTTTTAAGGCTCCCTTCTCGTCTTCTTTTTGTGAAATACACAGGGATTAGGATGTGTGATTCCTGGTAAGGAAGAATCCAAATAGAAGCTGAGAGTCAGCTGGTTCATATTCCCATGAGCTGCAGCTATGTCGCACCCCAGGGAGGCTCCTGTGCGTCTTGGGGTCTCTGGTTCCCACCCAGCTCCACCTCCAGGTGAAATCCCTCCTGCAAGGCAGGCCGTACTGATCAACTCCTCTACGTGGTGATGGGTCTAGTCCTGGAGGAGGAGGAGAGAGCAGCCAGGGCCCCTTGTCTTGGTGGTCTCAGAGCTCGAGGATCACTGTTTAGCCCCATGCACAGGTGCAAAGAAGAAGGGATTTTCAAGGGAGATGCAAGGCATTAAATTCAGCTACTAGACCTGTATGCCAGGCTTGGCTTGGCTCTAACTCTCTTGTGGTCAGAGAGTCATTGTTTCTTGATAAAGCAAATATTTTATTATGGATCAGGCATTCTGTCCGTGATAACAACAGTGATTTGAGTGGGGCTTTGTTAGTACTGGAGTGTAACAGGAGGGGAAAGGTGACTGCTGCAGAGAGGAAACTTCATTTTCATAGCAAAATGTAGCTATTGCAAGGTCATATGGAGAAAACAGCTCTATCAGGTAGATGGCAATTTCAGGAGGAAGGACTCAATCTCATGCTAACACCCACAGCCAGGATATGTCTGTTTCAGCCCTGTTTCTCTTACACAGAGATGCTGGGCGCTGCAGTAAAAACAATGTCTTAGAGCACAGGGGCTCCTGCTGAAAAGACACGGAGGAAGGACTGCCAAATTCCCTTTGAATGAATTCCCTATACAAAGAAATTATACCCAGAAATATACAGAACTAGAGCTATTAATCATCCTGCTTTCAGGTTTTCAGCCAGTCTTGTAATATTGGAAATTAGGTGATTTTTTTGACAATTTCTTTTTAAAGTTGCCTACTCAAGTATGCTTAGCCCTACAGCAAACACATGAAGATGTGAACAGCTGTCAAGTGTTTGAATGATAGGGCTTCTGTAGATACCGTAACATAGGGGTGTTTCTGTTGGTGCTTCAGTCAACTTCCTTCCTCCCTTCCTTTCTCTGGATGGTGAGCATGAAAAAGAAATAAGTGCTCTAGACATAATTTGTTAAGTTCAAATTTTCACAAAAATAAACCAGAACAGGCTATCTATCACTTAAGTTATTTAAATTGCTTTTGCCTACTTTATTGGCGTTGTTTATATGGTTAGCAAGGGTCTCACACAGACTGCCTAAAACATGGTGTCTGTCAAGGAAGACCTAATCCCCCTTGAAAGACATCAGTGACCTTAAAGCCATGATGAAATAGAGGCACCATAATTAAGTGTAGAAAATTTAAGGATTCTCTCTTGATAATGTGTGAGTTGGATGAGGATGTTTGAGAACATAAAAAATTTTAATGGCTTCTGAACTATGATAGAAAAAAAGGCAAAACAAGGAGTCTCCATTGTCAGTCTTTACTGTCCGTAGGTTTTTTGAAATTTGCTAAGTGAAAGACTAATATGTGATGCTATTTTAACGGGCCTGTTTTCATGAACGCAAGAGAACATCCTGCCTGCTAAAGGTTACCTGTTAAAATGAAGGAAGGACTTATGATTTATCTCATTTTATTGTTCTTTTTGAAGCTGCAATTCATTTAATTGCTTATTTATACTTGCATCTATATCCCATTTATATTTGCAAAGGATGCTTCCCCCAAATGGAATCTAGAAGCTTCATTTAAAAATGGAACATGCCAATTGCAAAGTGTCTCCTGCTTTTCAAATACAATTTCTTTGTTCTCTAATCTCTGACTTGACATATCAAGAGACAGTATTCAGGCCAGACAGATGATTATACTGCATACCATCAAATTGTAGATGCAGATGTTTTACACACTTAGACCAGGAACTAAAATGATTGGCTTGGCTCCCTTCTTTCTCCAGTCTTGAATTGTTGGTGAATAGTCATGTTTTAGATACAGGAGATCTTGAAAAGAAAACAGTACTATACCCGCCTAATTTGTTTTCTATAAAATATATAATACATTGCTCAGGTCCAAATTTCTACTTTGTTTGTTGTGATAATAACTGCTGAGCATTAACTGTCTTGACCTGGTACCAAAAATTGTGCCTCACAACTCATGACTTAGCACTGAGATTCTTCGCCTCAGTTCTCTCTCTCTCTCTCTCTCTTTTTTTTTTTCTTTTTCCTAAGCATTTCATTTTCTTCCCTATATATTGCCTGTTACAAGCAACGTATTTGTTTATGCTGACTCATGAATTATTTGAAAAAATACTTATTCAAGCTACTGGAAATCCAGCATTCAGTAAATGTTACACCTTCCTCAGTTAATGCAGATAATATGGGGTGGGGCATCTTAAAGTTTGTCCACTTCTTCTCATGAAGAAGGAATATGATAATATTTTCTAGAGGAATAATCCTCTAAACAAAGTGAGGCAAACTAAAGCTGAATCTCTCCCTCTCACTATTAGTCACCAGATAGTTTATTTTAAGCTGGGAAAGTTTGATGAAATGTTACAATAGGAGGGAAATTACATACAAATGTTTAATTAGAAGCTTTTTTTCCATACTAAATGATACTCCTTGAAGAATTTGTAGGCCTAATTGGTGTTGTTCTACTCCTTCTGCAGCTCTAAAAAAAGACCAGGGACGAGCTGACATGAGAGGGAAATTACCCATTCAGCACATCAGGTGGGTAGGCGGTGGGATGCAAAAGAAAAAAGTGGGCAGGGAATTGCGAAGAGGAGAAGGATCCATGGAGGTGGAGGAGAAGACAATTGTGAGAGGTAGTCTGAAAGTCTGACAGGCAGAAGTTGGGGCTGACTAAAACAAATTTTTTTCAGGTTATTCCCAGGCAAATGGCTCTAGAAATTGTTGGTCTTTCCAGAAGCTTCAGTATTCCCAGAAAGAAAAATCTCTTAGAAACCTTTTCACTTATGCACTTTTACTGATAATGTCAGACAACCAGAGTTCAGTGGGCATTTGTTAGTATGAATTCGGTAAATAGTTTGTAGAGGGAAAAGAAATCACCATTCATGATGTGTTGCCTGAGGATTTGCAGAGGATTGCCTGCATGGTAACAACAGTGAGAATGGATTATGAAATATCAAAACAGCAAGGCAGCGATATGAAGCTTTTCCTCAGCCCTTCCTGCACACTGTTAACAGAATGAAAATGTGGAGGTTAAGTACCCTCAACATCAAGTAACCTTAAAACCAGAGGCTAACTTTAACCTTGGTATTAAATATTGAATATCCAACTGAATGTTCTCTGCAAACACACTTTTTATTCCACCCCTTGCTTGTTAAATGCACTCAATACATTGAAAATGTTCTATCACAGAGAGGAGAATTACTTGACACGTAGTTCAGAATCAGGCTGTACCTCCCTGTGCCGAAGCAGAAGGTTATGCTTTCTGGTAATGTGCTCCTGAGTAACAAATATGCTGGAGCACTAAAGGCCACATTATTGCCAAATCAGTGTTTTCTTTATGTTATCATTTCCTGCATTGCATTATTCTGTTTGAACCTTATGGATCAGCTGATTTTTTCCTATGAACTTGTTCTGATCTGCTTACAGGAATGTGTTCTTGCAGAGGACTTTATAGGACACAATTCATGCAGAAGTGAACAAATTGTATAAAGTTGATTAGGTCCAAGTAAGGCTGGCATTGTTGTCGTTCAAAATGTTTTAAAGAAATATGAGCAAAACATTTTTTGCCCAATGTGTACTTTTTAAATCTCCTACACCAAGTTTTGCAAGTCTTCTGTGAATATTACCAAAAGCTATTTTGGGGCTAATATAGGTATACTTAGGAAGGTTTGTGAATGTTCATGGTTTGGGAGAGCAACAATACAAATTCTCTTCTAGTCTTTGCTGAAGCAAGTTCAAACTATGCACTGCAGAGTGGACTTCTTCAGCTCCAGCTTGGAGAATTCTGCATCTGCAGTGTTATCAGAGGGGTAATCTGATATGCTGTGGAGGAACACAAAAATAGCCTGGCTTTATATTGGCCAAGGTGAGCTAGGAAATAAAGGAAGCTACTCTTAGATAGTATCTGGCAATAATTCAGGTGCTATTTGAATTTTTTTTTTTTTGGACAGAGGCATATATTTTTTTAATATCATCATGATTGATTGACTAGTCTGTGCTTGACTGTGCATGGAAACAACTTCCTTAAGCTAATGTCATAGAAATTAAGGCAAATTACTCTTTGATTCTGTCTGAACTATGAAAAGAGTGTCAGGGGTTGGTGAACTACACTACATCTTCTGATGGTCCCTCAGATCTCTCTCTCTCTCCATTTCTGTACAGAGAAAGCTCCCAGTGTCAAATAGTCAAATATAGAAAGTAAACCAATATTCTTTGCAAAATAGCTTTATATATGAGTCATGGGTATAGACCAAACCAGGGTCATTTGGCATTTATGCCTGACTCTTACAGCAACATTAAATGTACCCAGAGCATTCCCAGGCCCTGACACCAACTGAAGTGGAAAGGCATGTGTCTTAACCATCTTAGCTCCCTTGAATCGCTCTAACCCCCTAGACAAGGTGGCTGTGATGGGAAGTGAGCCCTGATCCATTCTTATTTCTGAGCACAGATTCACTGGTAAATACCCACAAGTTCATTCCAGCTGCGATGGGTCAGATCCATGCCAGGGACAGCATATCTATTCTGAACATGGTCAGCCTTAGTGTTCATCTCTTGGGTGAATCCTTCTCTCCCAGGTTTTGGGAAAGGACTGTTTCTAGTCCTTGCAATGGTTTGAGTTTGTCCCCTCAGCGTTTTCCAGGAGTGCCAGTTAGCATGCTGTCTGCTGTTTACATCTGGAGGAAATATGTGCTCCCTTCACTCCATCAGCCAGCCCCTGTAGGACCTGAATTTATGTTGTTAAGGCTCCCTGTAACACCCTGGGCAGCCTCCCAAATAATTTTTCCACGGAGCAGCACACTTAGAGTTCAAAATGGTAGCTGTTTTACAGCAAACCTTTATTACCCTTCAGAAGAACTTAAAGCACTCTTTACTGGTTGAGTTTCTTTTAGACACTGCCTTGACCCTTCATAAAGCATTTCAGAGGATTTTTTCCTTACTACTACTTTTCTGTTTCCCAGAAACATCCATAGTGAAAATCCTGGCTTTCAGTTATCACAGAAAAAGGCAATAAATAACAATTCCAGGAGTGCCTAGTGCTGGTGAGAATCTGCAGTGTGAACTCTCCCTTCAGCTTTTTATCGCAGACTTTCATTTTGTTTAAACCTATCAGTGATAGACTTACTTACCCTCCTAAATCTAGGAGATCTTATTGTAAGAGGAAAAAGGCAATGCTAACAAAGCAGACTATTTCACAGGCAACAGAATCCTTATTGCAGCACCCATTCAGTGCTGCCGTACTCTGTGTGAGACTATAGTGAATGTGATTTTTTTGTCCAGGAGGAGTCATTAAAGGACTCATGTGGAAATTATCATAATAATAATTCAAGACAAGGAGTGAACACTCACATCTCCTCAAGACATCTGAGAGAACAGTTTAGTCTTTTAACTAATATCAGAAAACTATGGATGCTTTCAACTTTTTTTTTTTTATTTTTTATTTTGCAACAATCATTAACTGAAGAATGTACTATGTTTAAGAATTCAATAAAACCATGCGATTTACCATAGATTAATTCTGGAAAATACAGATATAAAACATAACCTGGGAAATCTAAAATTTGACAGATCCAGTAGTTAAGAGTCTAGGATCAGACAAATATTTTGAAGTGAATTTTGAAATGTGCCAAAGGTTGGGTTTACACAGAAGTGTGGTGATAAAAGAGCTAATTTCAAAGCAGCTTGTCCAGGTATTATTTAATATTTGGGACAAGTTGATTTACCTTAGAAAGGAAATGTTATTTCTATGACTACAGGGTGGGCTCATCCTGATTAACTTAGAAACCAAGTCCATGGTGCAGCAGAGTATTTTGTTTTTCCAAGCAGTGAAGATGCTATAAGAAAGCATTTCTTAATTTCACATTGGTCTTTATTGGACTTGAGACCAATAATAAAAATCTAATAAAGTCTACTAAAAAACATTATATCTCCCTACCAACAGGTTATCATTTAAAAATCCTCATCCGTCGTCCCAAATATGTATATTTCAAAGCATTAGTCTTGCTATCTCTATAGCCAACCCAGCACCTCAGACATTGCTATTACTTGTGTTTGTACAGCCTGAATCTGTTCTGGGATTAGTTCAGCTTCTGTTGTTTGAGAACATTCAAGCTTTGGTGTTGAAGCTTTCCAAGCTGAACAGGGAACTCCTCCTGGAACTAGGGCAGAAAAAGAAAATATACTATCTCTGGAAGGAAGGTCTGGCTTCACAGGGAGAGGACAGAGCTGCAGCTCACACCTGCAGGGAGAAAACAAGAAAAGCCAAAGCACAACTTGAATTGACACTGGCCAGTGTGGTGTAAGACAACAAAAAAAAGGCTTTTTCAAATATGTCAACAGAAAGAGGAAGTCTAGGAAAATATGGACTGATAACTGATGCAGATGGTCACCTAACAGTAGAGGATGAGGAAAAGGTGGAGGTATTTAATGCCTTTTTTTTGCCTTGGTTTTTAATAGTAATGACAGATCATGGGCTGTCTAGTCCTCAGAAACAAAAGACCATGACTGGGGAAGCAGTGACTTTCCATCTACGTGCACAGAGAAACCAGGGATCAACTGGATGTTCCCAAGTCCACAGGGCCTGATGAGATTCAGGGCTCAGTTCTAGGCCAGTTGTGTTTAATGATGTTATCCATGTTCTGGATGCAGGAGAGAAGTGCATCCTCACAAGCCTGCCGGTGATACCAGCCGGGGAGGTGCTGCTGACTCCCTGGAGAGACAGAGGCTGGGGACACTTGGATTGTCCAGCCTGGAGAAGAGGAGGCCCAGGGGCCACCTCCTTGCTCTCTGCAGCTGCCTGAGGAGGGGAAGCAGTCAGGGACGTGAGGGAATGGCACAAAGCTGCACCAGGGGAGGTTCAGACTGGGCATAAGGAAACATTTCTTTACCGGGAGGTGGTCAGACACTGGCACAGGCTTCCTAGCGAGGCGGTTGGTGCCCCAGGGCTGCCAGTGTTCAGGAGGCATTTGGACAGTGCCCTCGTTAGTATGCTTTAACTTCTGGTTAGCCCTGAAGAGATCAGGCAGTTGGACTAGATGATTTCTGTAGGTCCCTTCCAACTTAATTAGTCTAGTCTAGTCTAGTCTACTAAGAACACCCAAGTGACTTAGGGGCTTACATCCTCTTGGCTATGTGTTCCACAGTGTTGTGCCTGTCTTTTAGTTTAATTAGAGCACTGAGTTGCAGTGAATGGATTTCACTCTAAATTTCCTCGATTAAAGCTCGCATTTCACCATATTCTTCCAGTGAGATGTATGTCCACAGCGTTATATGCTATTGAACAAACACACAGTAATACTGAAAATTAAGCAATGGTCAGAAATTTCATAGCTATAATTTGGCTTTACCCCTGCAGCACAAATAATTTTGACTGAAAATAATCTTGTCAGCTATTTTCCATAATTGGTACAAATCACCCGCAAAGATGTAATTACAGAATCCTCTGCTTATCCTTATGTCTGACAAAAGGAAATGTAGTGCTCTTGGTATTAGCATCCAAGAAGTTTCACCAAGCAGAACCAAGCTACTGTACATGCAGGATTTCAGCTAGCCAGTTGCTGCACATGTATTATTTCTGACAAAAATAGAATACTTTTTTATGGCCTTTTATTTACTTATTTATTTATTTTACAAAATAGCACATGCAAGAGAGCTAAAAGAAAAAAATATGATGGTTTAAAAAACTTCAAGAGCTTTTCCCCTCAGGATAGAGAACCTTTTGAAATGCACTGAAAGGTACAGACCTGAATATTGTGATACAAAATATACACCTTTTTATTTTTATTTGACTCTTGTAGTGTTATTACCACTAATTTGGATGAAAATGTACTTTTGCATGAATATTTCTTTTTCATTTTTGTTGGAAGTTTCAATTTTAAATGAAACCTCAGTGCATACATAGCTGATGTAGAAATGAGAAAGGGTTTTAACCAAAAGGTAGTCAATTCCTTTCCTTTTCTAAAACTAATAAAGGGTCATCTTTTTATGTTTTCAGAATTTTAAATTAAGTAAAATATTCATCTGCTTTTCTTAAAACTTCAGGCCTAAAAGGAATACTTCAGGTATCAAACAGAAGGTCAAACAGTCTTTTCTTTAAAAAACATCATACTTGTAATGATGCTTTCAGCAAATGAAATAACCAACATTAAACAAAACTCCCAATGCTTGCTGCTGAATAATATAATTCTTCACTCAGTTTTAAATGATCCTTTCACTGGCACGATTAGGTGAGATAAAAGTGTGACCTGAAAATGAAGGCATCAGTGGTGCAACTATTATAAGCCTTAGTGCAGCATTTAAAGATTTTTATATCGGTATGATGACTTGGAAATTTGCAGTTTAAAGGACAATTCAAAAGTAAATACATTTATAATCAGAATGATTTTTCTTTACTTCAACCACACTGAACCTATATAAAAGCAGTCTTAAAAAATAAAGGGGAAAGAGACCCTAGATGACACTGATAAATTTTAAAAGCTCACAGGATTTGTGAAGTGTGTACAACTGGGTAATTGTTGGGGGAAAGTAACTCTTTTGCTGCAGTTTGGTAGATTACTTTATTGTAATTAAAATATTCTGCTGCCAGCCTCTCTAGCATGAATTTTCATTATAATACAAAATTGTACTTGAAATTAATTACTGTATGTCTCAACTCATCAGGAACTGACTTTTCTGACACTTGGAATGTCAATTCTAATGACAACAAAGCTGAAAGCAGGCATTATCCTTCCCCAGGTTTCCTCCCTTGCCACTCAGAAACTGCTGTAGTGAAGTGACCTGGACCACTGAAGAAATTGAGTGTCTTGTTTGTTCTAAACTACCAGGAAAAACACCTTGCCTCCCATGACAGTGAAGACCCATGCTGATAGATCTACTGGTTTTGCAAACACCAGCTCCCAGCGACTCAACCAGTGCTCTTCCTAGTGCATTGTGTTTTTACGTGTGGTATAAATTCCTCCAAAAGCACAGCCCATGAATGGCATCTAAGCTCTTCCAAACCTGTAGTCATCAGGCAACTGCATCGCATAAACTTTCCTAAGGAGTGTGTCAGCAGTCATAAGTCACCAGTAATAATGTGACCATCCTCAGTTTTTGCGACTTGACTGCCTGCTGAAGAATGTAAATATTTAAATCTATGAAACCCTAAGAAAACAAAAGAAAAAAATAAATTCAAATTGCAGAGCTCCTTGCAAAATGGAATCTTACTATGAATTTTTCAGCTCACAGAGTGAGGGGACCTTTTTTGAAGTCCCGATTATGGATCCTACTATCCTAGCCATTTTGGTAGCTTTCCACTGGATGCTTTCTTTTTTCTTAACATCTTTGATCTGGGATGCCCATAGTTGCACCTCTGGCTCCATGAGAATGAACACACAGATTTTTTAAGGAGTTCCCAACTTGTTGCTTGATAGGGTTACTTCAAGGTGTTGGGTTACTTCAGCCTGTTAGATACCATCTTCTGGTAGGTTATCTTCTTTGCGCTGTGTCAGATTCAGCCCTGCATGCTGGAGCATTTCATGAATAGGAAGCAATCCAGATTCTTTTTTTTTTTTTTTTCAGTGACTGTGAACGGCATTTTATTCCAGAAAAAAGGAGTAGTCACAAGGTCCTAGCCATGTGGAATAATAACTGTTAAGTAGCTTCTGCTGTGTGCGTGGACACCTGAAGAGTAGCATTTTCTAAAGGTGCTTCTGAGCAGCACATCCGTGTATCTGCTGCAGCCCTTGTTCACAATGCCACAGCTGAGGCAGGTGCATGTTGATTTTTAGCTAGAGTTTATTTTAGGGAAAGTGGGAGGAAAGAAATTAATTATTGGGTCACTGCTGAGCCATTCTTTGATTTTGGCTTTGTGCTGGCATTTTCTCCTTCAAATGAATTTTTGAATTATTTTATTAATGGAAATGTGGGCAGATGGACTTTGAAAAGTAACTCTTCACTAGCTCAAATGAGAATCTGAAGCAATTACATATTTTATAGCTTCCTTAAAGCTTTATTCTGCTCTCTCAACAATCATAAAACAGCTCTTCATCTCAGTAGCTGACCTGCCTGTTTCACCCATCTAGATACTGCCCAGTGCGGCTGTTTCAGGTCCCCCCCATCCACCCCCTTTATTGTACACAGCCCACAGCTTAAATACTGCCTTGCAAATGTGTACTTTGGTTTGCCCCTGCCCACACTCAGTGACAACTGCTTTCATGCAATTTCTTGGATTTCTTGGTGGATGCTGGCCATCGTGTGCCCAGGACTGGCCCTAGGAAATACGGGGTCAGTACCATGGATAAATGTTCTGGGCACTCACACTATGAGAGGCAATGAGAGCAAAAAGAAAAAGTGGCAAATTTTGAAATTTCAAAATGTGATGAAATAACAATGTCACCCAACTTTAACTGATGTGCTAGAATTGTGCCTGAGGGTCTGGTGAAGGAAACTGCAAGCAACAAGGTAAGCTGCAGCTGTCACATGGCAGAGTAACATCCACCTTGGTTTAAGGTTTTGTACAAAAGAAGTAGACAAAGTACCAGCAGATGGCACCAGGGAATATGCAGTGACGTCTATTGCATGGGGCCAATGACATTTCTACCAGCATGTTCTGAATATGTACCTCAGCTCCATGCTCTGCACTGCACAGAGCAGGAGTAAGGGAACAAACCTGGCTCTCTGGGCTGCTGCAGGAAATACCCTGCTTCCTTGCTGTCCTGTCAGAAAAGTCATCCTAAATGCATGTTGCTCCCCATGGAGCATGCTCCCCATGCTCCCCACGGTCAGGATGAAAAGTTCAGGTTCTCACACTCCTTTCCCAAACCCTTCTTAGTGGGTATGCAATCAAGAATATGGTTTCCGATCTAAGGCTGGACCAGTTTACTGCAGGAAACAAAGACCTCTTTAGTCTTTATGCAGTACACAGCAACCATAAGAGTAGGAGCATCCAGCTTGCAGACAGTCTTCAGAGCCAGCGGTGCTGCTGCTGCTGTATTGTCAGGCTGTGCATTAATGCAAGTGATCAAAGCTCTTGATATGATTCAATAAAATCAGAATTGTATTAAGTCCTCACAAAAATTTCCCATTAATTGGTGTTGAGAGATCCTAGCACTAATTAGCCCATTCTGAACAATTGCTGTTTAGGGTTTGAAATACTATGAAAGGAGAAGACAGGTATTGCTCCAGCAATCCCACCAGCTGGGATTGCGTTATCAGTTACATGGTTAATAAGACAGTGTGGCAGTAGAAAGTAAACAGCTGCACAATGCACAAGGGCAATATGTTAAATGTGAAAGGTTAACCGCATCCATCCTCCATGCAGAACAGAGGCCAGCATCCTATAGATTTATGTCTTGTAGTAGACTGTAGTCCCTGATGGAACCTTTCTCAGTGGCCGGACAAGTTCTTGCTGGTTTCTGTAGCATATGAACAGACAATGCAGCCATTCTTTTCAGAAGAAAAAAATTAAAAAATAGAAGAGAGAGGACAAAGGAAAACACAAGTCCATCCTCTGCCCTACCCGCCATCCAGCACAGTGGAAAAGGCAATTAGACAGCTGCACCCTGTGCATGGCCATACCAAATCTTCCTGCCACCTGTTTGGCCTGCACAGAAACGAGTCAGCCCTTCACCTCTTTGCTACCAGGCTGCTGGGAGCAGAGCGCTCTAGGTGTCTCACCAGGGGGAATGTGATGTCAGCGTGGCTTTTTTCCAGAGTTGCCTGTAAATAGGTATTTTGGGCAGGTGAGTGAAAAGCTGATGGCTGTGGTAGAAACTGGGCACTCTCTGAAGTGCTGTGCTTGAACTTGTGGTGCCAGGAGGACATCGCCACAGAGGCATGCGGCTCACTTTCTGTGCCCTCTGGGTTGATGCTAAATCCATACTTTTCTGAACTTTAATTCCACTGGCTGTCCAGGGACATTGGCATGCATCTTCCATCATAATGATTCATTTCACTCTCCAGTCATTCCATTGATTTTACTGTTCTAGGGATTTTCCTAAAGTTCTTAAACTTTGCATGTAGTTTAAAGACATGCACACAATTACGTAATGTAATTGCAAAAATGCACACAATGTACATAAGTACACAATTCCTTTTGTGTCCATCTCTGACATCCAAAGGAAGCTCATTTCATTCAGTCAAAATGCTGCATATCCATAGTAAATGCTGATCTGTCTAGTGAGAGTATCTGATGGTGAACAATAAAGTGCAACAGAGGGGTTCTCTCAGAGAGGTCCTCTCTGGGACTAAACATTGCAAAACGGAACAAAAAGAAAACAGCCCTTCTGTCTATACATGATCTTTAAGTTGATGCAGTTTGCCAGAATATTTCTCAAACAGTACAAAATGGTGATTGCATTTGCGGGTGAAGCTATTCCAAGTCAAACATAGCTGAGGTGAAACATTGCAGGGAAATTATGGAGTTTCTCATTCTTGTAAGATTGCACATGTAAAGAGTCAAGCCCTTAGCTGACAGAACTGAGGCTTACTTAAGCAGAACCTTGCTGCTTTCAGACTGCTATTGTTTTATTATATGGTGTATATACACATGTTCACTGTTTTTTCTGATTGTGTTTTCAAAGCACAGTAAATTCTGCATGTGAAAATAAATTACAGTGTTAATGATAACAGCAATAGGAATAACAATAATAACAAGAACAACAATAATAATGGGATGCCCTGGCTGGATGCATTGTTGGCTAAAGTGGACCTTCCCATTTTACTACCTGTCCCCCTAAAGAGAGCGTCTTTAAAAAAAAAAAGTAAGTTGGCTTGCAGATCTCTTAGAATAGGGCACACGGGTTTCTGGGTTCTGCTGCAGATGGGTTGATACCTTCAAGCAGGTGGTATGACAGATCTGGTCCACAGTAGGCTGGTGCCTGTGAAAGCCACCTGGTTCAAGCAGGTGGGTCATGGAAGACCTGGCTGCAATGTATTACGTTATTGGTTATAAAGACTTTTGTATAAAGATCCAGGGCTCGCTCTCTGATGCTTTAGAGTTTATTGCTTTCTTTTCCATAACCTCAGCCCTGTGCTCTGCTCCTCTTTACTTGGCATGCAAAAAAGCTGTCCTTGGCTTTCATCGCTCTTCCTGCCTATCTTTCACACTGAGTTCAACCCCATTATTTTTTGTCCCCTCTGCTATGCCTTTTTCTGTCATCTCTGCCCCCTCTTCTCTCTCTCTCAGGTCTTTCATCATGATCTCGGCAGGTAATGCCTCTCCTATTGACTTCAATGGGCAGTAGGCATGCCCTTCCTCCTGCAAAGGCGCTGGATTACATTAGGGACACAATTACAGCTCTTTGCAACAGTGCCACTTATCCAAAGGGCAAACTGGTATTTCAGATGACCCATTTTCATGAATAAACATTAAATCCAGAAAATAAAGATTGATTCAAAACCATCCTGTTGCACCAGTTATAGGAAAAATCTGATATGCTGAGGTATTTCTTAATACTGCATAACCGCAATCCTTTTCCATTAGAAGTCATTGATTAAATGTCTAATTAAGAGCTGCCCAAATATATATGGTGTTTATATATAGTGGAGGGTTGGGATTTTGATGAACTCATTAATACAGATCTTATTTGTGAAAAGTTACAATGGCTTTGCTAATGAAAGCCAAGTCTACTCTTTCACTTTGCTCTGTAGTTTCCTGTGGAGGGAAAAAAAAAAAGATCAAAATTATTCTATCTTTTCTATATATTTTCATATTTCAAATGGTTTGGATGGATACCTAATTTGCTTTCAGAATCACATATCCTCTTTTGACATCAGAGGATAAATTTTCTGAGCTTTGCAGAAGTTTTAGCTGCTCCACTACCATTAAAGTCAATTGGATCATGTGGCTAAAGCAAGATATAACAATTGGAAAATGCACTCCAGGGTTAAACTGCTGTACTTGAGCTATTAGAGTGAAAGAATTATCCACCTTCCAAAACACAACCTGCATTCCCACAGCATGGTGTCCCCTATTCATCACCTCCAGACATTCACAGCTGCTTTCAGCCCTGGTGTAAATGAAGTTGCCGTATCATTTGAATCACGCAGCTTAAGCCAGAGCTGGATCTGTCACATACAGAGCTGCTGAATTTTCAATGCAAAAGAGGCCCAGAGCTGGGGGGCGATTGGCACTGTTCTGTGAGCATCACAGAAGAGAGGAGGAAAAGGAATTATTGAAAAAAAAAAAGTGAAGAGACTCCTATTTGAAAACTGGAATGAAATGCAAATATTGCAGCCAGCTTGGCAGAAGGAAGAACAGAGTTTGTGGTTCTTCCCCACACCTGGCTCTTCAGGCCATCCTCTTCATCACAGTGCCTGCTGGCATCAAGGGCTTCAGCGCTGAAGAGCCACAGAGCCACCACTCCACTGCAGGTGACACAGCCGGCCACAACCGCTCTCTGGGCCAACTTTTAACAACTTAGAAGAATTCTACTTACCTTCAGAGCAGGCAAGAACTCACTGTTAAGTATGATTTTGAAAAAGATGGTGTTGAAGATATTGGAATATTTTTATTATTATCATCATTTTGTGGTTGAAAAAATTATAAATCTGCCCATTAAAATACAATATATTTTTATAAAGCACACTTAATTGTACAGCAACAGCAGAATGTTTTTGGCTTATTATTTTTTGAAACCCTCACCCTCCTGAATGATATCCACACGGGCTTCCCAGAAAAGAAGATTTAGATTGTGTCATAGAATCCTAGAGTGGTTTGGGTTGGAAGGGATGCTAAAGATCATTTAATTCCAACCCTCCTGCCATGGGCAGGGACACCTCCCACTGGACCAGGTCGCTCAAAACTTACTCTTCTGAAATGAGAGAGGCAGAACTAATCACGGAATAGTCTGCAGTAGGACACAGTAACCAATTAACTAACTCCTAGCAGTCCCTAGCAGTAAAATAACCCTTGCGAGAGAAAGAAGGTAATGAGGCTATCGTGTCAACTTTACAGTGTGATCCCATGATATCTGAAAATATAAAACATTTTTATTCTCATTTTCTGTACATTTTCCAGCCCATTTCCTACCATAAAATCAAATAATGTGCCAATAAATACAATATTTAAAATTTTGTGCCTTACTATGCTAACATTCAAGCTGGAGATGCCATGGGTAAGCCAAAGAGTAATGCACTGCTATACCTGGAAGAAACCAAATTATTTTGCTGTTCACAGTGATAACTGCTCAGGTGGTGAATGAGCACTGTCCCTGCCTTGACCAGTCCTCTTCTACTCTGTTGTGTTCACATGTGATGCTTTATTTTTGGTCTAGCTTTGGTGCCGCTAAGGGCAAAGTCAGCCTGTAATAATTTCTGTAATACTGGTCCTATTTGAAGCTATATATGAAGTGCAAGGGTGATACCACAGTATAGGTATCGGTAATGAGCAAGGCATTTTTCCTTGGGAAAAGTCTCTGGTTATACAGGAAAGAGATGTGGCAAGCAAATATCTCCATATCAATAACTCTGCAATATCTGATAAGAAATTCGATTTGTTTTCAGGCATTTTTCACTGTGTTCTGTGGAACTGCTGAGTTGAAGTGTCCTTGCCAGTTTCAATGCTAAGGGCAGGATCTCTCCCAAGCCTAAGTTGCTCTCTAAATGACCTGTGCAATACTGGGTTTTGGAAATGATGGTAGACAGCATGTGATTGCAAGACAAACAGTGCTATCATGATTTCCTTGAAGTCAGTGGTGAGCAGGGCTTTAAGGGTGGATGCACACCCTGCCCCAGCAGACATGCAGTCTGTTGCAGAAAGTGTGCGAAACAACTTACTGAAAATGGCACAAGTTTATTAAAAAACGGGTGACAGGGTGGAGACAAGAAGCCAGATTTCCTGATTCACAGCCCACTGCTCTGCTCGTGATGTCTTACTTCTTCAAGGACGCCCCTGAATAGATAAAGGTGCAATATTCTCACCAGATCCTACACACAAGAGCTGGCCCGTGGGACCAACAGCAGGCTTTCCCGATTTACTTTAATTCAGTCACATACAAAGCAGGAGCAGGGGCAGAGAGGGACCATGAAGGAGCAGCAGATGATGAAGTGTTCTAGACTGACCACAGCCCCCACTTAGCATTTCCCTGTGCACCGCCTGGGAGAGGAGGTAGAAGAGGGTGGATGCGGGAAAGGTGGCTTTAGTTTGCTTTTAGTTTCTTGCTGTTCTCGTGTGCTAGTGATAGGCAATAAATTATATTCTTCTACCTATGCTGAATCTGTTTTGCCCGTGACGATAATTGGTGAGTGATCTCCCTGTCCTTATCTCGACCCTTGAGCCCTTCCCCTCATATTTGCTCCACTTTTTCTTTGAGGAAGGGGAGTGAGAGAGCAGCTGTGGTGGAGTTCAGCTGTGTATCAGGGCAAAACCACCACAGCATGGTAGCACCTTTCTGTGAACCAGCTGAATTGCTCTGCTGTTACTTGCTGGACTGTAAATATGTAGCAGGAGACCTGAAAAGCTTCAAAACTTTCTCCTCCATGTAACCACATGTCAGGCACTGCCCTGAAATGGTTGCTGGGTCCCTTCACACACCCCAGTACATGTTTAAATAGGGCTTGGGGTCTGGATCAGCAGTTCCTAGATGCTGCCAGTGAAAAGGAGTGAAAGAAAAATATCAGTTTGATCTGGTTCCCTTTGCAAACCCCCAAAACACAGATTAATTACTTTAGATGCTTTGGTTGTGTAGCCTAATCCTGTTCACCTTTAGTTCTACATCTGTTTTTTATTATTAAACAAGAAAATTACCAAAAAAAAGTTTATGTTCTGTCTGTAATTATCTTTAAAAAAATTCACAGTCAAAAAGATTTCAGATTTCTCAACTGCAATCTACAGATGGTCATGGTGTAAGATGTAGCTTCACATCATTACAACAACAGATCAATAGATGATTAAAATGCTAGTTTAATTTCAAAGTTATTGTCTCCATTTCCTTTGTGTCAGAAAGCTTCTTGCATGTGAAGGTAAACCTTAGCTGGAGGGTGTGTGCAGAATGACATGTTGATTATAAAGAGGATAATTAGAAGAGCATTTAATGAATCTCAAGAGCCATAGTTCAAATGCCTTGGATCAGAGGTTTTATAACCCATGGTCTTGTGATGAAGGCTTTTCACGACATTCGCCTGTTTTTTTTGGTGGTTAAATCCAATTATACTTTAAAAGTATGCAAGAAGTATGTCAAAACTCTTTGCCCGATTGCACTGGAATGAGCTCTGCATTCAGACGGATTTTTTTCTTGCATCTCTCTTCCGGGAAGTGTGTGGATAACTCTATCAAAACATCAGAACTCTGAGGACATGTCAAGATCAACCCTCTTCAGGTCTTGAAGGCTTTGTTTTATAATTTCTTACAAATCCAAACAATAAATATGCAATAGAGAGGAATGGTAATTAAATTGGTTAATTTAAATCTCTATCATTTTCTCAACAGCAAATTGATTCAAATGATAGATGTTATATGAATCAAGTTATAGAATTTGGCATAGGACAAGAGTATCTTATTTATAGATAAAAAATAATAAAACCAAGGTCAGGTCTAATTAGATCTGCAGCTACTGGATGGGAGACAAATGCCTGAGCTCTGCTCCATCTGAGAAACTGCGTGGTGTTATGCAATTCTGCTGGCAAACAGAGCAACGTACTGTACTTCTGAACCTCACTGCCCTAAGTTACTATCCATGGACCTCATCAGGTCACTAACGATATATAAAATAAAATAAAATAAAATAATAACAATAATAATAATAAAAACCAAACAGCTTAAAGGATGGATGTTGTCCCTCTGCAAGGAGAAAAGAAGAAAGTGTTGGGATGGAGAATTGCATTTGTTTGGGTGAAATAAAGGCTGAGACTGACTTTTGCTTCAAACTACCTGGGAATAACTTTTCTCTTAGTCAGAGTTAATGCCTGGAGGCTCAGTTGTGCACTCAAACTCTGTTGCATCATGACGGTAGTTCTTGTCTTCCAGCACAAACTGCCAGAGAAGAAGAGCGCATACATATTTGTGGAAAGTAAATGAAAGAAAACATTACACCAAACCAATATATACCACATGCACAATCATTTAATCTTGCTCTTGCCTCGAAGACTGGTTGGAGGAGTGCATTTCGTATGTTGCCTGGTCAGTACAGATGCATCGCCAACACCCAAGGAAGGAGTCACTGCTTCTGTGGGACCTGTAGCACTGCTTAACAGGTTGTATAGGGAATTTCATTATTAAACTTAATTCCACTAGATTTTTGGCACAAACTCTGGAAAAGTCTTGAGGAATTATGATTCAACCAGAGGAATAAGAGTATTCCTTTCAGTCCATGAATGAACATTGACAAAAACATTCAAAGCATCTCTAATCTATTTAGAGACTGATAACTTTGAAACTTCCAATAATAAATTCAACTTATGGCTATTATCTTACAGCCTTAGGAAGTCAGAGAGATATACTTATTGCTGCTTCTTCAGAATTCTGAAATAAGCAATATTGGGTGTTCACTTGTAAAATATACAAGTGGGCTCAACGAAAACCTGAGGTCCCTTTTACTCCTCTGTTCCTTATCTAACAGCAAATGCTTTTATTTTATTTTATTTTATTTTATTTTATTTTATTTTATTTTATTTTATTTTATTTTATTTTATTATTTTATTTTTTATTATTTTATTTAGAATTGTTTCTCTTGAACCACTATGCAGGTTCATTGTGAAGACAATGAAGGCAGAGAAGGTTGCTTTGCCACCCAGCTGGCAGTCTGGGACATCCAGAGGCAGCTCTGAAAGCTTTCCTTCCTGTGTGGAGCCTTCAGATGTGTTGCGGTGACTTCCTCATTGCTGTGACTCAGCCATGAAAAGGCTGAGTTTTGTGACAGCTTGACGTTATGCCCTCCAGCTGCTTGGAAATGTTGCCCAAATCAATGGTCTCTGCACCCAGTAAGACACTTTAATGAGATGCGGTCCCTGAAGGGAAGGATTTCACTCCCTGGCAGCATGGTCTGCAGGTTGGCCATTGGAGAAGGTGTTGGGAGACTCTGGTCTCAATTTTTAACCTCATTTAATGGACAGATGCTTGTTACGAAATCTTCCGTGCTGGAAGGTGCTGGTTTAAGAGAGGACTGTGCAAGAGCAGACCATGATGAACTTTTACTATGAAAGTGGAGACTAAAGAAGCAGCAGAGAGAACAGCTTTGTAGGGTAGGGGAAGGTCTGCATGCCTCCACCACGCTGCAAATGGCAGCTGGGGACTGCAAACAGCAATTCCTCTGTGCCCAGTGTGGGAGCAGAGACACAAACCCGCGTATTCCAGCAGCTCCTAGCCAAAATGTACTACAGCTGGCTCTGGTATTTGAAGCACAAAGATCTTAAAGAGCCTAAAAAAGTGCAACTGGGAGGGTCTGAAACTGCTGGATGAGAGGATCTGTCACTGAAACTGCATTTCACAGCAGAAGGATTTTTGCTCTCTCATGTACTGGAGATGTGCATATGCTTTTGTGCTTAGCAATGGCGATAGAAAGTATTCACTCTTTTTAAAGGGAAAAATAAAAATGGATAAATTGCCCCCTGATTTATAACTGAATCAAATCACTGCTGTATAATTTTCATAGTTTGCGCACAAATACTGTCAGGAAGGATGAAATTGGCTTTACTGCTACCATTAAAATCTTATATCACAGAATCACAGAATCACAGAATCGTCTAGGTTGGAAGAGACCTCCAAGATCATCTAGTCCAACCTCTGTCCTAACACTAACAACACCTCCACTAAACCATATCACTAAGGACTACATCTAAACGTCTTTTAAAGACCTCCAGGGATGGCGACTCAACCACCTCCCTGGGCAGTCCATTCCAATGCCTAACAACCCTTTCAGTAAAGAAGTTCTTCCTAATATCCAACCTAAACCTCCCCTGGAGCAACTTTAGCCCATTCCCCCTCGTCCTGCCACCAGGCACGTGGGAGAATAGACCAACCCCCACCTCTCTACAGCCTCCTTTAAGGTACCTATAGAGAGCGATGAGGTCTCCCCTGAGCCTCCTCTTCTCCAGGCTAAACAACCCCAGTTCCCTCAGCCGCTCCTCATAAGACTTGTTCTCCAGACCCCTCACCAGCCTCGTTGCCCTTCTCTGGACTCTCTCGAGCACCTCCATGTCCTTCTTGTAGCGAGGGGCCCAAAACTGAACACAGTACTCGAGGTGCGGCCTCACCAGAGCCGAGTACAGGGGTCAATCACCTCCCTAGACCTGCTGGCCACACTGCTTCTTATACAAGCCAGGATGCTGTTGGCCTTCTTGTCCACCTGAGCACACTGCTGGCTCATATTCAGCTGCCTATCAACCAGTATTCTCAGGTCCTTCTCGGCCAGGCAGCTTTCCAACCACTCATCTCCCAGCCTGTAGCGCTGCTTGGGGTTGTTGTGCCCCAGGTGCAGGACCCGGCACTTGGCCTTGTTGAACTTCATACAGTTGACCTCAGCCCATTGGTCCAGCCTATCCAGATCCTCCTGCAGAGCCTTCCTTCCCTCGAGCAGATCGACACACGCACCTAACTTGGTGTCATCTGCAAACTTACTGAGGGTGCACTCGATCCCCTCGTCCAGGGCATCGATAAAGATATTAAAGAGGACCGGCCCCAGTACTGAGCCCTGGGGGACTCCACTAGTAACCGGCCTCCAACTGGATTTGACTCCATTCACCACAACTCTTTGGGCCTGGCCATCCAGCCAGTTTTTAACCCAACAAAGCGTACGCCAGTCCAAGCCACGAGCAGCCAGTTTCTTGAGGAGAATGTTGTGGGAAACGGTGTCAAAAGCCTTAGTGAAGTCAAGGTAGATCACATCCACAGCCTTCCCCTCATCCACCAGGCGCGTCACTTGGTCATAGAAGGAGATCAGGTTCGTCAAGCAGGACCTACCTTTCATAAACCCATGCTGACTGGGCCTGATCGCCTGGTTGCCCTTCAAGTGCCGCGTGACGACATTCAAGATAATCTGCTCCATGAGCTTCCCTGGCACTGAGGTCAAGCTAACAGGCCTATAGTTCCCTGGGTCTACCCTCCGGCCCTTCTTGTAGATGGGCATCACATTTGCTAGCCGCCAGTCGACTGGGACCTCTCCTGATAGCCAGGACTGCCAATAAATGATGGAAAGCGGCTTGGCCAGCTCCTCCGCCAGTTCGCTCAGTACCCTCGGGTGGATCCCATCCGGCCCCATTGACTTGCGTACATCCAAGTGCTGTAGCAGGTCGCCAACCATTTCCTCGTGGATAGTGAGGGCGACATCCTGCTCCCCATCCCCTTCCACCAGCTCAGGGTACCGGGTATCCAGAGAACAACTGGTCTTGCCGCTAAAGACTGAGGCAAAGAAGGCATTGAGTACCTCAGCCTTTTCCTCATCTTTTGTAACTAAGTTTCCCCCCGCATCCAGTAAAGGATGGAGATTCTCCTTAGTCCTCCTTTTTGTGTTGATGTATTTGTAAAAACTTTTTTTGTTATCTTTAATGGCAGTAGCCAGATTGAGCTCCAGATGAGCTTTGGCCTTTCTAATTTTATCCCTGCACAGCCTCGCAACATCCTTATAGTCCTCTTGAGTAGCCCGCCCTCTTTTCCAAAGATTATAAACCCTCCTTTTTCTCCTAAGCTCGAGCCACAACTCTCTGTTCAGCCAGGCCGGTCTAGTTCCGTGCCGGCTCGTCTTTGGGCACATGGGGACAGACTGCTCCTGAGCCATTAAGATTTCCTTCTTGAGGAGTGCCCAGCCTTCCTGGACTCCTCTGCCCTTCAGAACCTCCTCCCAAGGGACTCTGCCAACCAGTGTCCTGAACAGCTCAAAGTCAGCCCTCCGGAAGTCCAAGACAGCGGTTTTACTGGTCCCCTTCCTGACTTCGCCAAGAATAGAGAACTGAACCATTTTGTGGTCACTCTGCCCAAGACAGCTCTCGACCACCACATCTCCCACCAGTCCGTCACTGTTTGTGAACAGAAGGTCTAGCGGGGCACCTCCCCTGGTAGGCTCTCTAACCAGCTGCGTCAGGAAGCTATCTTCCACACTCTCCAGAAACCTCTTAGACTGCTTTCTCTGGGCTGTGTTGTGCTTCCAGGATATGTCTGGGAAGTTGAAGTCCCCCACGAGAACAAGCGCTGACGATTTCGCAGCTTCTGCCAGCTGCCTGTAGAACTCCTCATCTATCTCCTCATCTTGGTTCGGCGGTCTATAACAGACCCCCACCAGGATGCTTGCCTTGTTGGCCTTCCCTCTGATCCTAACCCACAGAGACTCAACCTTATCACTCCCAGCCTCAAGTTCCTCAACATCAAAACACTCTCTAATATAGAGAGCCACACCACCACCCCTTCTGTGCTGCCTGTCCCTTCTGAAGAGCCTATAGCCAGGTATTGCAGCACTCCAGTCATGAGAGTGGTCCCACCACGTTTCCGTGATGGCAACCAAGTCATAGCCTTCCTGCTGCACGATGGCTTCCAGCTCCTCTTGTTTGTTACCCATGCTGTGTGCATTAGTGTAGATGCACTTCAGTCGGGCCATTGCCTTCTTCCCTGGCTTTGCCATTGCTCCCCCTGGTACAGCTCCAACAAGCCTTATTTCAGCCCCGTCCCCCTTCTTTCCTAGTTTAAAGCCCTCTCAACGAGCCCTGCCAGCTCCTGGGCTAGGATCCGTTTTACCCTTAGAGATAGGGACCCGTCTGCGTTCACCAGGCCGGGTGCTGAGTAAAGTGCCCCATGGTCAAAAAAAACAAAATTTCTGTATTGGCACCAGCCTCTGAGCCACGTGTTAATCAGGTGGGCTTTCCATGTCCTCTCGGTACCCCTCCCTGCCACTGCAGGGATGGATGAAAACACCACCTGTACTCCCGCTCCATCCACTAACCGTCCCAGTCCCCTAAAGTCCCATTTGATAGCCTTCAGGCTTCTCTCTTCAATATCATCACTGCCAGTCTGGACTATCAAAAGAGGGTAGTAGTCAGAGGGGCAAACCAGGTTGGGAAGCTTCCTGGCAACATCCCTGACCCTGGCCCCAGGGAGGCAGCAGACTTCCCTACGGGTAGGGTCAGGTCGACAAATAGGGCCCTCTGTTCCCCTGAGAAGGGAGTCACCTACAACGATCACCCTTCTGTCTTTCTTGGTGGAGGCTGTCTTGAGGTGTGGAGTCAGCTTCCTCGCCCTAGGCATCCTCCTGGGTAGACTTTCTACCTCGTCCTCACCCACCGGCCTCTCAAGCTCCAGGGCCTCAAATCTGTTATGTAAGGGCACCTGGGAAGGAGGGGCCAGTGAGGGGGTGCGTTGCCTGCAAGGTCGAGCAGGGACCTGTCTCCATTCCTCCTCAACTCCTAGGTCGCCTCCCTCTGCCCGACAGCGACAGGGCAGGGGGTCCACCCCCATTTGGGGTGTCTCGCCCCGGTACCTCTCCTTCAAGCCCTGCAGGGAGTCGCTCCACCAGTCTATCTCCCGCTCACACTCCCTGATAGCCCTCAACCTATCCACCTCCTCTTTGAGTTCTGCCACCAGGCGGACCAGGTCGTCCACCTGCTCGCACCTCACACACACGGTGCCTCTGCCTCCCTCAGATGGCAGCAACAGGCTCAGACACTCCCTGCACCCAGAGACCTGAACTGCCGCATTGTTGTGCAGGCGGTCAGTCTGGGTGGTTACAGACTTTCTAGAGAGAGCGCTCTGCCTGGTGTAGACCATTGCAGCCTAGCTAGCGGTCGACAGCCGTTAAAGGTGTTGTTCTTATGGGCGGGGGGAAACTCTGCCCTCTCCGCCCTCCCCGCGCGAACTGCCGCGCCAACTGCCGCGCCCCGCCCTTCTGACGCGCCACGCCCTGTTTGCCCGCCCTGGTCGCTCGCGCTCCCTGGGGGCTGCTTTTGAACGGCCGGGGAGGGGGCGCTGCTGGCTCCGCCTGCGCCTCGTCAGCCTCCCTCGCGAGGGCTGCCGGGTCCTGGCGGCTGCCTCGAGCGGCCTCGATGTGGGAAAAAAAGCCCGGCCTGTCCCGATCCCCCGCTCCGCTGCAGAACTCGCCTGCCCCGGAGCCGATCGCCTCAGCAAGATATAATATTAGGCGATATAATAATATAGGCGATATAATGAATAATAATATAGGCGATATAATGAATCAAACAACGTATCAGGAAATGATATAATATACTTTATTTATTATCAGCTTAGATGAATAGATTTCTTGGTGTAACTACAGAAACGTTGAGTAGGACTCAGTCACTGTGAAGCCTTATTCCTCTGGACATTGCCAGCTCCTTTGCACACATTTGGGCTACTGTGATTTTTACTGTAATACAGGACAAGGAGAAAGCCTTACCAGCTGCCCCCTTGTCTTATACTGAAGACCTTCCACCTCTCTGTCATTTCAGGACAGATGCCGAGGCTCCATTCCAAAATTTGCCCTGACCTAAAGAGTGCCTGAAAGTCAGCCTGCACTGTGGCTTTCCACCAACCACAACAAAAATCCCTTACAGGAATTTAGACCATTCCTAAACAACATGCAAAGGGCTATGCAACGTCCTGAAAGGCTAAGCAGCATTTGTCAGTTATTCATTGTGATGGGACCCATGTGGAAAATACTGAAAACGCAGAGTTGGCATGCGCTGTAGTGTGTGATAACATTTGCTTGGGAGAAGGAAGTGTCCAGGTAGCCTGGATGAGTGGGGTCTTTTGGTGCTGGAATCCCCACTGAAAGGAGACCATAGTGCTTTTCAAGGATCTTTCTCCCTCTGGGCATCTGTCGAAGCCCTTTGGTCTTTTCTGCTGGTGTCATTCAGGAATACACAACTTCATGAACATCCTTCAAGGTCTGAAGTATATGGCAAAGTTGGAAGATATTTTGAAGGGGTCGTATTGGTTACCTTTGACATTAGTAATGCATTCATTATTATAAAACACACAAATCATCAACCAAACCATATTTTACATGTCTAGAGGTCAATGTTTCATCTTGTGAGTGTACTTTTATAATTGTTCATTCCTGAGTTACTTTAAATCTTCACTAAACATTGACACACATATTAAATTGAAAATGATTTACAAAGCCACACAGTTTGTAGTTCATCTCCCATAACTTTGGACGAAAAAGGTTAAATAGCTTTCCTCAGCCAGTTGTCTGACCTCGCTTGATAACATGCAGGAGGGTCATGGACCCCCAGTGGACTCATCCCACCCTGCAGGTGATCTCCTAGACAGTGATCTCTGAACAGAACAAATTGCTGTGGGACAAAACCCCTGTCTCTGGACTCTCTCGAGAGCATAGATATGGATACGGCACAACTCACATAAACATAACTGTCCCCGAATTTCCAGATTATTTTTTAAAGCTGCAAAATAGAGCCCTTCATGTTAAGGCAGAGAAAAAAATCCTAGCTCAGGCTCCTTGGGGCAGCCTTCCTCTGTTCATCTCACCGTGCATCCTCATAAAATCATGCAACATTTCACTCACAGGATGGACTGCTCTCTGCAGGCTGAGCAGTTATTCTGTGTTGTGTTTTTTTTCTTGTTTCTCAGTGTGTCAGCCAGGCTCGATTTGCTCCACACATTTCAAACCTTGCTCTGAAGACCGAATTATTAATTTCCTGTAGGCTTTTTCTCTGGCGTGTCTTGCTACAGTGCCTGAATGGCTCACAAATTCAGTCTGGTTATTTTCTTGCTACCTCAGTGAGATAACAGGCAATTATTAACCCTTGTTTTCAGCCAGAGAAGTGAGGTGTAATGAGATTTCATTTACAGTTATTCACTTATTTTGGATACCTAGGTTAGGACGCTTTGGATTTGATACTTCAGGGTGCTTAGCACCTTAGCAGTGATTTAGCACTTTTTACTCCAAGTGCATTTCCCTCCGACTTCAACTGCAGCTGTGTATACTCAGCATATTTGCAAAACAGTCAGCCAGGGTCTCAGGTAGGTAGAAAATGAGGAGCACACAAACAGTGTCCACCTACAGGCAGTATGGGAGCTGAACCATTCTGAATGAAAGAGCATGCATCCCAAGTACATTGCAAAGCCTAATTTTAGGTACCCAAAAGGAGGAAAGAAAGCTAAACCAGAAAACTTGGTACTTACATCTTCTCTTAAGTGCCTGGATTGAAATAAGGTCTCAGAAGCCCTTAGCCACAACACAGACAAGAGAAGAAACCTGGGACCAAGGCTGATAAGCTGAATCCCAGCCTTCTTTGGGCATATTCATGTGTTCAGCACATTGCATCTACCTACACCCCTAATTTGCTGTTTTCTATCTAAATGTGCCCTCAGACCATGTACCAGCAGGCTCAGGGAAGTAGGAGGCAAAGCAGGAGCCTGGTGTGGTGGGGGAGCCTGCTAAGGGAACATCAGAGAGAGGTTCAGGTCCTGTCGCAGCCTGGCGGGATTTAAACACACTCTCCCTAACTCCACTTGGTTTTAACAACCAGCCGTATCCACAGCTACGTCTAGATTAATTCAAAAACCAGTTAAATGCAAATTCTTTAACTGGATTCATCCTTTCAACAGCCTCATAGAAACATTAAGATTACAGAAAATGCTGCATATTGGCTGAATATCCATTCAGAATCCATTATTAGGCATCAAGGACTAATTTTGTCTAAAAAGCCAAATCCTATGCTGTTCTTTTATTTACAGCTGATCTTTCTGGCTTTGAAACAAGATAAAGCACAGACGTTAAGGATATCTTATCCAGAAAACATTACCTTTTCTCTGTTTAATCCATAAACTGCATAATATGTATGTGCATTTCAAGCAACAGTAATTGATTGGTACTTTATGATAATGCTTAGTATATGACTTGTTCTATTGATTAATGTTGCAGTAACATTATAATATCACCAGAATCACAATGTTTCTAAAGATAACATTGAAAAGATCACAGTCCAATGTTGCTAATGTCTTATAAATAGACCAGATGCTAGAAAATCTCCATTACCTAATTTGCAAGTTTCAGACAAATATAAATGTGCTCTGCAAAATTGATAGGCCTTCTTAATTTGTTAGAAGCTGTAATGTTAACTTTGTTCCTTTAATGTGGGCCAAACTACTTGCATGACTCTGCGATACAGATAATCTCTCAAGATGGATTTTGCTTATTATTACCTCTTTCTTTCCCCCTTTTTTTCTCTGGCCCCTCATACTGTGTGGTGGGGGTGGCCTGGTATTGGAAACAGTTTCCCTGATATGATTAAAGAAAAAAAAAATGTTGCTATCAAGTTATTCCTTTCACAGAGACATATACCCATATAAGCCCCATTCTGGGGCATTCAGCGTCTTCCTGGGGCGTACTGTGGACAGGGTGAGGCAGGCAAGTAGGTTGCACACACTTCTGATATGATGAGCGTATTACAAGGATTATTGCTCTTAACTGTCCCTTCAGGGGGCTTCTCCAAGGGGATTAATTAGAGTCTTCTGGTGTGAACATAACCAGAAGGCAGATCACAGGCTGTGTCAAAGATTCAGCGCTTTCTGCCCTCAAATAACTACAGGAGCAAAGGGGAAGAATGTGTGGTTTGGTTTTGTTTTGGAAGCCAAAGCTCTTAAACAAAACCTTCCACTGATAGGTAATCAATATTTGTTCCAAAAGCACAAGGAGAGCTGAGATTTGTAAATGTTAATTGCTAATGAAAATTCCCAATGCTGTAAGCTTTCTGTATGGGGCACGAATGGAGTGGAGGTTGTCAATCGGTCAGGGCTATTTTTCTTCAGGTTTTTCTGCGAGTATTATAACCATTCAAAACAAAAGTCTTAGGAAGGGGAGAAGAAAGCAAGAGTAGCGGGAAGGGATCTTTCCCTTTATCCTAGGTTCTGTTGTGTTTTGAAGTCTATCACCTCCCAATGGACTTGCAGATAGAGAGAAGTGACAAAGACCCAAGAGATGAAGAAACCTGGACAGGAGTTGGAGGCATGTCTCGTTTCTCTTTCTGTCATTCTGTTGTAGGTTTTTTATTTTATTTTATTTTGTTTTATTTTATTTTATTTATTTCATTTTTTGTAAAACAAAAATGAGAGAAATGAGTCAGTCTGAAGTTATCAAGGAAATCTGCATGAATTCAAGCTTTCACAGTCTTTGAGAGGTGTCTGGGACAGGAAAAGCAACCATAGCTTTAGACAGAAGCACACAGCTATCCCACTGGAGCTGTGGGTTTCTCAGCTGTATCTTTGGGTAGCGCAGCCCGCCTGACAAAATGCTCCCCAGCAAAGGCTTACAGAGGAGCCCAGCACGAGGTTGCTCCTTGTGCTGAAGGGCCGATGTAGAATTTCAGAGCTTTGAATCTCTTGGCAAGGGGATTACCCACTCCTAAAAGTAGCACTTGGAAGGGCTAAGTAGTCACTGGGGCAAAGTACGTGTCAAAGTAAATACTCTTTGGGCTTTTGTTGGGCTCTTTTCTAGTAACTTTTCCATTAGCAACCTGGTTTTAGAAGGCTTTAAGAAAATACGAAACACAGAAAAGTTTTATCACTCTGTCACCAGGGTGCTTTGTCAATCTTACATAAGCACAGGCAATACACGACTCTCTACATAATTTTCCAGTGAAAAGCAAAATGGCTTTATGGATCTCTTTTTTTCAGAACAAGTGGGGGGATATAAAAAGGAACAGTTGTAGCCACTTACACGTGAAGGTGGGCTGTAGAGACTAGAAGTAGAAACCTGCTCTAAACAGGTTTAAGCAATGAGAACCTTCAGGGATCCATCAGGATGGAGAGAAACTACTTTCTGACAGGTAGACTGGGAAAGACACAGAGGAGAAATGGTGAGAAGATGCTCAAGATAATGGGAAAAACAAACATATGACAGGGGCTGTTCAGGCTGGATAAGGCCAAGGTCTCATAACACAGTTTCGTCAAGCAGTGATGCTGCAAGACAGATGAGGCTGTTATACCCTGCTGTGAACTTAGTGGCCAGGTTACTGGAGTAGATTTGAACGGAGAATTAGGAAGTTGTAGTCTTGTGTTAAATACAGGACACAACCACATGCAGCTGCTTCATTGGTACCCGCCCTGTACCTATACGTGGACTGATAACACAATTTCCAACTCTTATCTAATAAATCATTAGAAGCATCATCTTCCTTCTAGAAGGCTGGAAGAAGCAGACTTTGGATTTAGGTTCCCTCAGCTCTGCAGGTTACCTATCTGGGCCCATTCATTCCTCCACACAGTCACTGGTAATTTCACATTAATTAATACTAGACTCTCACTGCTCATTACTTTAGGATTTCCCATCACAGCAACCACAAACAAAGGAACACCAGCAATCAAAAACCTGAGCTGTTGTGCCTTTGGGTTGGATTTTTTAAGGCATTTGAAGACAGGAGCACAGCGGGAATTTTTCAGATGCACTCAACCTGTTAAAGGTCCTATTAAATACTGTTAAGCACGTCTCAGTCCTGTTAAAACGTACTGTTCAATAGTGCCGTGTTTAATATTGTCTGCAATAACTGTACACACACATGCACACTAAGTAATCGCAGTAGAGGTAACCTACACTGCATGGTCCATCTAGGACAATATAACAGGATTTTCGTTTTCTCCATGCTGCTTCAGCTTTCTTCCGGAATCTTTCTTCCAGAATCGTAATTTCCTTTAGAAAAAGAAGCCACCAAGAACCGAAGCAGAGGCTCTTCAGTACATTTCTCCCTGGTGATGCAGTGCGTTCTTTCTAACAACTGGTTAGCAAGTGGTCATTTTGTTGAAAAGTAAGGGCATTTTTGGTTTTGCAGTTATTTTTTAATTGAACATAATGTGTTGCAATACTCATTCGAGGGATAAACGAGGACTTGTTTTTACCACAGACTGGGTTCAAACTTGCCCCTAGCATGGTCCACCATTCCCATAACATCCTCTTTCCCAGCACAGTAACAGGGCTGTTATGCATCATTTTTTCCCTAATTGCACTGAATAGCAATGACAAAATCAGAAACTGTACTTTGATTTCTTGATGAAACTCATTTTTAAGCTCAACTATTGGTTTCAGTTCAGCTTCACTCTTGTTTCAAGTCAAAAATGCTTTTGCAAGCATGAACTGTGGAGAGATTTGTTACAGCACTGCTAGGTCACTGGGCTTGCAGGATGAGGTTTTGAATCAGAAAGCATATTCCTATCTCAGACCAGTTTGGTTCAGAAACATTTGGCTGTGCTTTAAAGTAAAAAATGAAGGTTTTCTTCTGTCAGCCTCCCGTCCTCACTCATCTCCTTGGGACAAACTGTGCTGCTAGAAGGGGGAAGTGGGACTTGTACTCACCTGGTTCACCATATGGATGGTCAGATCAGTTGCAATCTCACTCCAAATACCATCACACATAACTGTTCTTTCAGCAAATGACATGCTTAACTTTAGGCACATGAATTATCCCACTTCTATTCAGCAAAATCTCATAAGCAGGTGCTCAGATCCCAAAGAACTTGAGTGTTTGCCTGAATCAAGCATGAATATGCATAATGGTTGAACAATTTGGCTTTCAGTATAGGATTATGCAAATTGCAGATTACACGCACAAATGAATTGCCACTCCTTGATTCACAATTAATCACTTCAGCCATTTCTCCATCTGCTTTTGTTCCACGTTTATTGTTGCTTTCATTTCTCTAGTATATCATTCTGCACTTTTCTGCGGAGAAGTGGTTGCGTTAACTCAGTCCTGTAAATACAAAAGCATCTCATTTCCACTACAAATTCCAAACTTGGAAACGTGAGATCCTATTTCTCTTGGAAAATCTTATCCTCTGAAATTAGCAGAGAAATTCCTCTCCTCTCGCTAGGTCAGGGAACTCCCCAAAGGAGGCTGATGCAGTAGCACAGGCGATCAGGTCGCGGGAGGGGATTGTGCCCCTCTGCTCTGCCCTAGTGAGGCCCCACCTGCAGTGCTGCATCCAGGTCTGGGGCCCCCAGCACCAGAAGGATGTGGGGCTGTTAGAGCGGGTCCGGAGGAGGGCCATGAAGATGATCAAGGGGCTGGAACACCTCTGCTGTGAAGAAGGAGATAGCTGGGGCTGTCCAGCCTGGAGAAGAGAAGGCCCCAGGAAGACTCATTGCAGCTTTCCAGTACTTAAAGGAGGATTAGAAAAAGAGCGGAGAGTGACTTTTTACTCATTTGGATAATGATAGGACAAGAGGCAATGGTTTTAAACTAAAAGAGTAGGTTTAGATTAGATGTAAAGAAGAAATTCTTCCCTCAGAGGGCGGTGAGGCCCTGGCGCAGGCTGCCCCGAGGAGCTGTGGCTGCCCCATCCCTGGGGGTGCTCATGGCCAGGCTGGAAGGGGCTGGGGGCAGCCTGGGCTGGGGGCAGGGGGCCCTGCCCATGGCAGGGGGTGGAATTAGATGGGCTGTAAGATCCCTTCCAGCCCAAACCATCCTGTGGTTCTGTGATTCTATGATCAAGCAGAGGTACTTCAGCCCAGGCAACAGAAGAGGCTTCATGCCAAATGCAACCTGCAATTAGCATACACAAAGCCAGAAAAGCTGTCTGCATCAGAAAAATGTCTTCTAAACCTCAGTGTGCACCTGTCAGGCAAACAGTACCACTCCGAGGTCTGTGATCTCTGGACTATCCAGAAAATTAGTTGGTCTGTATTTCAAACAGTGGCAGATTGCAACTTCAGCTCTCGCTCACTCTTTTATTTTTCTTCTCCTTACTTATCTTTGGCTGGTTTCACTGATGCAGTATTTCGAAGCTGCCTTGAATTCTTGCACTTAAGTTCACTTGGCCCTTGCAGCTGAGGCTCTCAACATCAGCCAAGAAGGATCAGTCTTTACTAGGATGAGTCACTAATAATAATGATGGTAGGAGGGAGAGAAGAGTGGGATCTTGGCTGGAAAACGAGGGTTTGGGGATAATAACTGAGTGCAGTTAGGGCTCAAGTGGTTCAGCAGCTGGCTCAGCACACCCATTATGGCAAAGAGGCTGCTGCTATGCTGTAACTAGCACAGTAATTTATCAGTAGGTGCCTGGTATTCAGTGCACATCTTTTCATCCATATGGAATAACTGCGCATTTGTTCAGGAGTTGCTTTCACTTTTTAAAGTATGGGTTGCTTTGACTTGTTAAAGAATGGGTTGCTTTCAGTTAGCAAAGTATAGGTTGCTTTCAGTTGTTAAAGTGTGGGTCCTCCTGGCTGCTGAGGAAGGCATGAACGCTTTCTTTTGCAGTTGATCAAAGAAAGAGCAGTCCTGGTAGCATCAGAACCTCCCAGGTAGTGTTCCAGGGCTTGCACTCACACAGGCACTGCCAGGGGCACCGGCTGTGTCTGCTAGGGTTGGCACAGGGCACTCCAAGGAGCAGTGTACACAGACCACGGGCTCTGCCAGCTTTTCACAGCTTCAGCTGCAGTGCGAGTTTCTATCAGAGAGCGAGGTGCACCTTAGAGTCTAATGCTCAGATGGTTCATTTTTTTAAGACGCAGTGGAGCTAATTTTTGCCTCAGGCCATACTCCCCAAAATGCTGAAATATGTGGCACCTGAGATGGGCACCTGTCCTACCACAGGAGCTGTTAGAGCCACCAGATGTGTGACTGCACTACACAAAGCTTTGTGATATCCAAGGCAGTCACATTGCAAAGCTGCTTTGGAAAATGACAAGTAAAGATTATTTTTTCTATTTAGAGGAAAGGTAAATGGCTTCTTTGCTTCCAGATGGTGAATAAGTTTTCAATAAAGCTTTCCATAAGAGCTTTCACCTTCTTTCGAAGAAAAAAAATAAAAATAAATAAATAAAATCAATAAATCTTTCTGGCTACTGTCTATATTAATGGTGGAAAAAATTGTACTTATTCGTGTATCAATTACAAGGATTAGCTGGCTAATGGCCCAACATACCCTTCTGTGCTCAGGAGATTTGACTATTGGCTACTTTCATTAGATTTTCTGAAACATGTGAAGTCGTCTTTACTATAAATGGAGGATTTTACATGGACATCCCTGATGGTTCTTTATATGACCCTGAGGAACGCAGGCTACCCGATGAAGGTCATTACTGCTATCTTGTCTAAAATCTTCTTATTAAAGGGATAAATATGTGTGGGGTTATCTCTTTCCCCAGGGGTAATCTAACTGGTGAAAGTTGCTGAATAAAAGAAAAGAAGCATTCTTCAATTTTTTAAAGTGCTTTTGCATTACTCTAGCAAATGACTCAGAGAGTTATGGTTTTGCTACCCTTCATGATAAAGAGGTATTTATGTGTCAGGTATACAGTTGTAAAAAGTCTTTGGAATACCTCTTGGAAAGAAGTTGCTGTAGCCCAGTCTCACCTCACGCAGCCAGGAGGCAGTCAACCTATTCCTGTCTCCTCAACAACCAGGAGTGTAGAATCACCTCAGTGCCTGTTTCAGATGATGCTTCAGCATCAATGGCAGAAAACGTGCATATCCAAACTCAGGAGATACACTGCCTAAAGTGATGGAAGCAAGCTGTGTTGAAAACTACATTTCTTGAGAGTGCCTTCCAAAGGACTCAGACACTCACGACCCGCTCTTGGATAGATATCCTTGGAGGGAATCAGAGACTGCAGTAAGGGGTCATGTTGCATTTTAATAGATTATAATTCCAGAGTTGAAGGTTTCACAGTATCTAAAAAAATCCAGATTTGCTAGATTTTCACCGTTTCACCATTCTATAGGCTGTCATTGTTTGTAGGTAAATAACACTTCTTATGTGCCTAAAGTAAAAAATATTAGCTTTTCAAGATAATGCTACCTGTTCTGTTCTGAATCCTAATGGTGGTTGACATTCCATATGGGTATCGTAGTCTTGCAGGAGGTCATGAAAATCAATTGCAAATCTGAAAAAAGTAATGTCACAGACCTAGGCATCAAAGCAGATGGATCAAAAATCCCCAAATGATGATATTGATCGGAAGGCACCCCATGTCTTCAGGGCGTTAGATGACTGCAGAATCAAGGAAGGCCTGGAGCAGCTCCTCCAAAATTGCAAAAGCAATAGGAGGTAGGTTATGACTCTCTGGATGAAATGAATTATGTGCCATGAGAAGCAAAGAGAATACCAAAAGATACATGATCTCAAATGCATCCACGACTATGAAATGTGAAAATAAGTTTATTTAAAAGGTGGGATGTCGAACTGGTATCTTTAAAATGAATTAAACATAAAAACCCGCCAATTCAGGGAAGAATTAACTAAATGCTTTATATCCTGTCGCCATCTACTGGATGTGAGCTGCAGCAGGAGAGCGGCGGAGGGAGCTGAGCGCAGAGGCTCTGGAGCCACTGGGGAAAGTCGAGGCTGGTTACAGCGTGTGACAACCTCTAGGCCACCAAAGCCGGGGTCATGGCCACGCGTGTTGCAGTTTGTCAAAGGGCTGTGGGCTGCTGCCCATATCCGCCACCATCCCTGGACACGGGGAGGTGACTGCTGCACAAAAAATGGTGTGTGGCTGGATGTCTCTAACCATGGACAATTGTCACCAATGAGCTCTCCCCATCCCAGGGTGACCCAAGGAGGTCTGGGGGAAGGACGAGTTTTCAGGTCAGAAGCTGGCATCTCTGTGCTTGTGGCTCTCAGAGGACCATGGGCTTGCTGGATGGGACATCTCTTTTCTCTCTCCTATGCACACCTTTAGATTTTCTACTTCTAGCAGTGAAAATGGGAAACAGGAATCAGAAAGTCCATTTGGACCAAATATATTTTTTTCACTTTATTTTTGTCTAGGAGAATCTAAAAGCATTGTGCTTTCTTTGTCCCAAAAGATAGGTACAGAGGCTTGCTCAGAAAGGAGCAGGATGTAAGGCAGTGACTTCAACCCGAGCCCAGTACTGGTGATTCCTCAGGTTCCTCTCCTTTCTGTCAGAAACTGAGTCCTTATGCCCGTAGGAAAGCACATGAGCTGTCAGTCTACATCATATTTGTGAGCATGAAAACTGTCAGTCAGTCAACATTAAATCCTTCTAATCCATTAAAATAAGCAAACAGGTGCTGCAAGTCCCTTCCTGGAGCAATGTTCGAACCTGCAGCTCGGAGAGCAGCCGTGCTCACTTTGTCCTGATGACCACTTATTTAATATTTCATACAGTCTGAGGCAATGTCAACAAATGTGACTATTCATCTTGAAAAGCTCCTCTAGCTACGTAATTAGCTCTCTAATTAGAGCTAAGCTCATTTTCAGATCCAGTCTACTTAATATAATGCAGGGATATGAACCAAGATCTCCCAGACTCTGGGATATCCTAAGGATTTTCTTTCTTTCCTTCCCCTTCCCCCCAATATTTTTCCAAATAAATTAATATGTGAGTTTTAGTCGTATTTAGCAACAGTTAAAAATAAAGAAAAAAAAGAGAAAAGGAGAAAAAGATGCATCTTATGCAATTTTAGATGGTTATGAGTTAGATATCTAGTTTAAATTATCATTTAATGTTCCTTTATACAGAATGGAAAGAAACAGACACCTCCCAAAGATGCTTCATACCACATATTTTGGGCATTTATCCTAAACTGTCCAAGTGGATGCTGATCTCTAACCGTTGACTTCAGAAGGAGCTGTTGGTTGAACCAGACCAGAATTTGTGGCAACTGACATCAGATTTGAATAATACCACGGAGAACCTTTTTTTCTTTCTTTCCCCCAGTAACTTTAGTATTCACTGAAAATGTTTCGCAGAGTGTAATCATATTCTGATAAAAGGTTGGTTAAATACACATGTAGTTCTAGATGAATTATTACATTCTTGATTGGTTAAGAATAACAGTGTCCTGCTGTAAAAAAAGATGATTGAAAGTAGACTGGAAATCAACCTGTCTTCAAATTAGTAAACTAGTACTCCATAGATTCAGTAAGATGAAATTACTTATACTGCATTTTATCTTGCTACCTTTTCTAAAATGTATCAAATTGGCATGTCTAGTTGTTAGTCAAAGTTTTAGCTTTTTTATTTCTCTTCTCCATCCATTCTTGTCTTCAGGGTCAGATTCCCTGTTAATGTTCTTTCCTACCTGTTCCAGGCACTGGGCCAAAGCAAAGCTGTTTGTTCTAGGTATCTGCTGAATGTTCAGAATAATGATTTGCAGGACCAGAAACACCCCAGGTGCTCACACTCCACACAGATAAACCTTGCACTCTGTGTAAGTCCACTGAGCTGTGCCCCTACACAGATATGAATTCACCCCAAGAAAATGTGATCCCAATATACATCCACTTAATAACAATTCATTTTACTGGAAACCTCTCCCTTTTATTCTGTGGCTACAGCTTTCTGTCATTGATGGGTAAATGGTTATCATTATAGTAATTGTCTGTATCTGCATCATCTGTCTCGTCGCTTCTCTTCTGATGACTTGGGTCAAATATTCAGTTTATTTGTGAACAGGAGAATGAGTTCACAGACTCTTCGTATTAGCTGCCCTTCAGATGAGTCAGGGTTGGCTCTTCTGATGCCAAGCCAGCCGGTGGGGCAGGAGGATGCTGTTCAGCTAAAGGTTTGCTGGAAGATAGTGCTGTGATAACCTGGTCTCCTTCTGTCTCCTGCGCATCACTTCAGTCTGAGATGCAGGCTATTCCAAGAGACAGCACTAGGGAAGATAATATAAAAAATGACAGGTTCAGTCAACCTAAATATATAATTAAGTCCTCGAGGGACCTTCTGATTTTGATTGATTAAAGGCACTGTCACTTTTATGGGTCTCCATCTTAAGGTAGCTATGGAAACATTTGAAAAAAGGGTCCTGGTGAATAGGTGGGCTCTGCAGTGTAATTTTCTGCCTAAAGCACAGATTGCCTCATTTTCAGAGATCTGCTTTTTATGGGGAATGGGTTGATGTACTCAGACATAAGGGAGTAAACCCAGCATGGTTTAAGAGGTGAGCTGGATGCCAGTTTAGGGTGTCCCAAATCCTTCACTGCATCAGCACCAGCTTTGGGTGAAATGGCAGAAGCCTATCCCTCTGTGCCTGAGGGTGCTGCTCTGCCCTCCCTAAACATAAACAAATAAATAGATAAATAATTAAATAAATTAACTATTGCCAGATACCTAGGTTTTGAGGCACAAAAAAAGGTACTATGCATCTGCTGCTTGGTAGAATTTGTCCATGTGGATTTAATGTGAATGATTTTGCAATAGCTTATCTCTAAGGGAAAGCAGTTACAACATATATGAGAGGTAGAAAATAGGGGACTACACATGCCATACAAAGCCCTGGATTAAAGTCATCATCATAACTTTCTCTTTAATACTTCATCTGAAATGTTGACCTACCCCTTTTCCATCTTTTTACCTTGTTAAATGTTTCCCAGACTTTCCCTCCAGGGGCTCAGAGGTCAGGGCCCATGTCTGTGCCCCTGTAATAATGGTGCTAACATGACGAGTGGGCAATACGAGAAAGGTGGACACTAACATTTTCTGACTATCTAAGATATTTCTTGAAAAGGTCATCAAAACACTAACCCTGAAATTGTATCCATCCCCCAATCTCAGAAATAACCACTTAGGGAAGTGGAATAAAATCCAGTAGGTGATGTATTTCCATCATTTATTATCAGATGTGGTCTCTCTTCTGACCCCAGAATGGCCTAAGTATCAAACATATTTTTGAAAGCAAAAAAGATGATTGAAAAATCAATATTGGTAAATGGCAAAAAGTCACACCAGCATGTATTCATACAAAATTAAGGTTGTAGAGGTGAGAAGCAGTTTTGCCTTTGGTTTTTAAGTTCATCAGAAGAATGCCCCATAATGATTGTATGTCGCGAGATTACTCAGACACAGTCAGATGTAGCAATGATCGAAAGTTATTGCCACTTTGGTGGCAATAGATTGGATTTAGATAGATTACAAGATTGGATTTATGCAATATCTAAATGATTGGATTTATGTGATATCTAAAAGCTCCAAAGTTTTGATATGATGTAGCAATTTAACAGAGTCTAATTATAGTTAGAAGAGTGACTTAGCAAAGATGCGAGAATGGCAAGTTTCACAAGAGACTTAAGCAAGGTATTGGGTGTTGAGTTAGTTACGTGCCTAAGGATTTCTTCCTTCTTAGAGTGCAGTACTCACCCTTTCCAGTTATGCTGCCAGCAGACAACACTTACACCTCGAGAAGTCTCCCCTGAGAGGCATCTCTTCCAGGGGGAGTTCCTGAGTTACAGCCCGCTGTGATCCCAGAGAGCTCAAAGGGATCACTAGATCCCAGAGAGCTCAAAGAGCTCACTTGGGATCACTATTTATAGGATCATGAGATGATTTCCCTGAATCATAGACCAGATGTATAGATAACAAAGGAATGATGCCGTGGCAGGAGAGAGCTGCTCCACCACATTGTCTCATAATCCTCCAAATTATACTGCATGACAGGGCACTGAGAAAAGGAAGGGAAGCAGAGCATCTACACTTACCCTGGGAAAGGTTCTCGTTCTCACTTGTCTACCTTTACGACTATTTTGATATTTGCAATTAGAAACTCAGAGCTGATTATGTCATATGTGCCAACTAGTAAATGTCAAGGTCTGATCTGAGAATTGAAGATGTGCTTAAATACTTCCATTTTATTCTGTATTTATTTATTTATTTTTGCATGGGGGTCTAAAATCTTTGATTTTACAAACAGCTCTGATCTAACTAAACACTTAAGCTCTGCCTTCATTTAAGCACTGAGAGATTCCTGCTGAAGTCTTTTTAAGTCAAAGATTGAATCAGACATAGATCATTTAATTAATGGCACATCACACCAGATGTGAATGCTGTAGCACACAGCATTTGCTTCTTGTTTCAGCCTCTTTGTAAGCCTAACTCCATTAATACTTTCACATTGATGAGCTTGCTGGTCTACCCAGCCAGGCTCCCTGCCTGAAGTCAAGGCTGCTGTCAATGTATCTAGTCCAATTCAGAACAAAAGCTCTCAACCTGTATTTAGCTTTGAAAATTGTGCTTCTAGCTCAGACACGAAGAAGGGCTTGTATGCCTGAAAGCTTCTCTATTTTCTCCTTCTTTTTAAAAGGCTGACTAAAACAAACAACAAACAAAGAAACAAGCAAAAATCCCCACACACTTTATTCTTCCCACAAACCTTGACTTTCTACTAAACACTACCAAGATGAATTCTAGCGGAGGCCAAAACAAACTAAATGTAGTAAATGTGGTAAATGTGGTAAATGTGGAATAGGAAAAGAGATTTTAAAAAACCCTTATGAAATTCAGGTGGGCTCTTCAGTGTGATATGAAAAAAAACAACAACGTCATCAACAATAGGGGCAACATGACAGAAATCCATTAAAGCACCACCTGGGGTACAATGAGAGAGATCAGAAAGTGGACCAATATGCAATTTACAACATAATAATCCCAATTGCTGAGACAGTGCAATCTGCCTCCAGTCTGCCAAAGACTGTGATAAAGTCACTAGAAGCTGCTGGTCTCTCCTTATCCATCCAGGAGTTTATACTTTCACAATGAAGCATTGTAAAACTTTTCTGTGGAGAGAGGTCACTTCATGAAACTCATTCTTTGGTGTTTGCTTGACCATCTCTATCAGTATGGTAGTCAGATTTTCTCCATTAATCCTCCCCTCTCCCAGTTGTTGGCTCTAACATCAAGAGGTATTTAATTTGGCCTGAAGCACAAATTTTCCAAGGCCTTTGTCTTCCATGTGATGGAACTCCCTTTCTTGTAACAAATCTTTTATATGTCCTTGCTGTTGTGATCATGTCAGAGCACCTGTTTTAATTTACATATGGTAAAAAAGCATAAAGTACATAAAAAAAGCATAAAGTACATAAAGCACCTGTTTTAATTTACATATGGTATGCCTACTGTATGCAAGCATTGTAGTTAGAAATAACTTTGCTCTCTTCCCTTCTCTCTTCTTCTCTGAATTCCCTGCCATATCCCCCTGAACCCGTCTTATTTCAAAATTTTTTTGAACGCTGTTAAAGCGTAAGAACGTGTTAAAAGCGTACGTGTTAAAAACGTGTTACACGTAAGAACGTGTTAAAGAGCCTGTTTAGGGCTCTTGCCTGCTGTTGTCCCCATGCACCACAGCTTCTTTGCTGTCTGGCTGCATGCAGCAGTCTCACATCTGGCACCTGAACAGGGTGGTTGGAAGCACTGAGTTGCCCATCCATGGGCCACCTATTCTGGCCCCATGGCTGTGGTAGGACCATGTAGACATTGCTTGCTGTGAGTTGCTCCTGCAGCCTCCTGAGTATGTGTCTCCTCTGCAATCCATGCTCCGGGATGTGTTAGGAACCTCTTTAGCACACTGAAGAGAAAAGGGATGATAAGCTGTTGGCAGTAGGTGAAGCACTGCACATACTCCTGATTTCTGCTGGTGACCCAGCAGATCCCAAGCCTTTCACCCTGGAGGGTCCCAAGGCTTGCTGTGCAGCTACTGAGGACAGGGATGGGATGGGATGGGATGGGATGGGATGGGATGGGATGGGATGGGATGGGATGGGATGATGGTGGTGACTGCCAGCAGGAGAAGAACATGCATATGTGGAGGATGAAGGGTAAGGGGATGGGATGGGATGGGATGGGATGATGGTAGTGACTGCCAGCAGGAGAAGAACATGCATATGTGGAGGATGAAGGGTAAGGGGATGCTGCCAAACCCATGTCTGTGGCACAAGGGGAGGAAGGAGCTGGTAGGTTTTTCCTCTCTTATTTAGAGTTTTTCTCACTTGCCTGTGAATAATGTGAAACACTCTGGCAGGGCATCTTTGCTCTGCTGGGGATGTTTCTTACATGTGTGTGACTTCTGAAGAAAGAGATGCTCTTTAGCTCATTATATTTCTTTACACCCCAACCCACCTCGCTTCTTTCCCACCTTCCTAAACTGGGCTGTTTTAGAATCAAACTTGGTGCTCTGCACCATGCTTCAGCAAGGAGGTTATCAAATATTTAATAGTGTTTCAGGTGTTTCTTCCATCTTATCAGGCATGAAAAGAGGTTTCACCACTTGAAAAATGCCAGCAGCATGACATGTCCTTCCTACTTGAGGTCTCTTCTGGCGAGGGAGATCCTCTTACAACAAGGGGCACAAGGCTGCCTGGGAGGATCGTATCAGGTATTAGTCATTTATTAGCTCTCTGAAGATATAAGTTTTAAATAATGTAGAAATTTGCCTTGTAGGTCTGACAACATATGCATAGGATCTCAAATAGATATTAAAAAATATTTTGGATTCCAAACAGTACTTGGCAAACAATCTGTAAATCTTCTTGGCTTGACTTTCTGGCATGGATCAATCACATGTAGACATAAGTGACTTTTCCAATGAGCTATAATCATAATAGACACACGGCAGATTTGCCTGCTCTCTTTGTCTTTGTCGTCTCTGTGTAACACATGGTTGGTCTGAAAGGCAAGCACTTCACACAAAGTTTCAATAGAATAGAGGATTGTGCTGGGCGTATGGACCAGACTGACTGTAACCGCCAGCATTCTTTCTTTCCCCATTTTTCTAAATCAGGTGAAAATATGATCTGTTGAAATTAGAGGAAAGTCACACTTCCTCCACTCTGTCCAGTGTTTAATTCCAATCTGAAAAAAAAATGAGTGCAACAGAAGGAAAACTATAAAAATATGACCAAAAAAAAAATCAAATCATGGTGTCAGCAGAATATGTCTGGAAATACAAGTGTAGAAGCTTTTCCAGCTTGCTGCATCCTGCTTTACACTTTGCAAATTTACAACATTGATAAATGGGAAAGAGCCCTACAGAAGGCTTGAATATGTACCTCCAGCTGAAAGCTTCGAGTTAAAGCTGCTTCACTGAAAAACAGTTACAGAAATAGGTCCTCTGCAAGTGGAACAAGGGGTACTAGTGGGCAACTTAATCAAAAAAGCTGAAGGTGTGAGGCACTCCAGTGGATTCAGCTCAGAGCTAGAGACAATTTCAGGCCAGAAATAAGGTGAACATAGTTAATAATGAATGTAATTAACCACTGGAAGCAGTTACAGGAACTTAGAGGAAGTTGTGGTTTCTCTGTCACTGGCAAATTTAAATCAAGACTGGATAATGATTTTGTAAATGATGTGCTGTAATTCAAAATGGAATCACTTGAGGGAAGTCCTGCAGCCTGTGTCACACAAAAGCATGTCTATACAGTCCCAATGGCCCCTTTGATGATCGGTGGGACCTGAACACGGAGGTAGGGTAACATCTCACATCTTTCCGTCTGTCCCAGCGCTACACCTTGTGGCTTTATTCAGCAGAGTCACTTCTCCCCTAGGCTCCTGCCAAAGAGAAGTACTTTTGTGCTAAAAATTGTTTGACCAACTGCATAATTTCTTTACATTTATTCACATTTGCGGCTTCTGTGAGACCACCATATTTATTCCAAAGGAAAAGAATTATTGTAGATTCTCTAACAATAGAGAATCTCTGAATAACACTGCGTAACTTAATTTAATTTTAGATCTGATTTTGCTCCCTGTGTATAACAAGAAGAAATCAAATACTGTTGTGTCAGTCATAATGCCATATCTGTAAGAGGATGAGAACAATGTCCTTTCTTAGAAATGTTGGGGGAATAATAGAAAATAGGAAGGGACCTCAAGAAGTCATGTGGCCATTCCCTTTAAGCCCTCATCCTTTAATGCCTGAGCAGACCCTGGCAGGGGGAAGGATGCCTTTTAGCACCTATGGTTCTGGCCTCAAACTGGAAGTAAAATGCACATGGTGCCAGTGGGGCCATACAGGAGGTGATGGCCACTGCTCAGCCAGTTATGCTTTGGGTGCTTTCTGTGTGCAAGACGAGCAGCCACAAGAGCAGTCTTCAGTATGTCCGGCTCCATTAGTCCCAGAGAGTCCTTCTGGCCAATAGGGAAATGCTGCAAGAAAAGCTTGTCTAGACTCACTTCTCTACAGCCAATTGCAAAGGAAAATTTTAGGACAGAAACTTTCACTTGAGAAATGAGGCATTGTTCCTCACAACTGAAGTGGTCTCATTTTGTAAAGTCCAAATCCCCCAAGAGCCTCTGCTGATCAGCTCTTATTATTACATTTTGCAGGTTGAAAGACTAACCTGGAATCTGCTGTCTTTAAACCAAAAACTTATGCTGAAAATAACAGGTGTGGAGAGGAGCAAACACAAATAAAACCTCTTGCCTATGGAGGGGTAAATCCATACCCCATCATCTGTTTTTGGGATAGGCACTTTCTATTGGTTTCTTTTGGTTTCTTGCTTCCCCTCTTGCTCTATACCAGGAGACACAAGGCAACATCAAAACTTTGCAATAACTGTTCCTGTAAAGTGATAATGGCCGTGGTAGGGGACATATATCTCTGTCCCTGTACAGAGGTTCCTTCAAGCAAGACCCTTATAAATCAACCATGACTGAGACCAGATCAGGGGTCACAATTTCCAGAAACACAGTTTAGATTGATTTTTTTTAGCATGCAGGAAAATAAATAAATAAATAAAAGCCCTTAAAAAGAAAAAAAGCATCTTATATTCACCTCGGACTCCTGTGTACACTTGGAAAATTCTCCAGCTACCGCAAATCTGCTTCAGTGCATTGCCCAGATGGCTCCAGCCTGAGCAGCTTGGCTCAAGGTCTTTAAGAAGAAGAAATGAAGCAGAATGGCTCAAATTTCATGTGCTGAAGTGGTGCCACAGTGCAGAAAAGAAAGCAAAATTCGTGGGCAAGAAAGCAGATTGAGAAGCCAAACAGCAGCAAGTGCAATGCCGGAGCTATAGATCTAAGAACAGGAACACCCAGATCCTTCCTCCTTCAGCACTTCTGAGTTGTATCCAGTAATAATTTAATGTGAAATGTGTAAGCAAAGGAGGGATAGGAACAGAAACTCCATTTAAGAGGCAGCATCCTGCTCTATCTACACAGCCAGCAATCACAGAAGGCCTTCCACTCCACCCAAAGCTCAGTGACTGTCTCAGTGTGGGGAAGGGAATGAAAAACTGACTTCTCATGGCTCACAAGGATGTTTTATCAGATCTCTCATTTCTTTGGTGAGATCTTTAACGATTAGGTTCCTTCATGTAAGATGGCAAGGACACCAGGCAGTTTGTTTTCCGGTGAATGAATTTACAGGCCTGAACTTTACCTCTGTCATATTGGCAGAAGTCCTATTTTCTGGCTCCAGGGACTTATGAGTTGGTTTTTTTTTTGGTGGAGTGGGGGAAAATGGGCTTAAGGTGTGTGAAGAAGGGCTTAAGGTAACATTTTGAATAACCAGCCTCCCATAAACTTTCTCATATGGAAGCTTTGGGGCTCAAAAATATACAAATAACTCGGGCAAAGAGGAGTCCACTAGTACAACATGAGACTTCTGCAGTACAAAGCACCCAATATTTCTGAGGTCCTCTGCACAGCTACCAGAAGCAGTTCCAGCGCTGACCCGCATTTGCAGTGGTTGAGCTCTAGGGGCTGGAGGTTCACATTCAGATTCCTTTCCTGTCTTACATACCTAAGTGTGGGTTTAATATACTAACAGATACACTAATCAACACTTCCATTACATTTTCCCTTTGCCTGCAGATGGCTCTTGCTAGCAATCCTCTTGCTTTACATTACTCTTCTAAACTTATTTGTGAGATATCTAGGCCATTGACAATCCCAATCAATAAATAGGCCCAAACATTGCTTGTTTGGAGATAAGTGTTTGCCTACAACCCTCTTTTCCATTTCACCCATCCATTTTCTCCAATTAGCTTGACTTTCTGTACCAGAATGCAACTCTAAATGGATTGCTTGTCTTCTTTTTAATGGAATCCCTGTGGGCCATCAGTTTTAGTGGACAGGGATTGCACCAGATGTGGATATGATTTGTATTGAATCTGAATTCTACACAACCAGTGTGATGAAATCAGATCACCAAAATAGATTTTAATTTAATTTACAGATGAAATTAGCCTCATTCAGATTGTTGAATTCTCCATCCTGCCATGACCTTTTTGGACAAGTTGGAAGAAGGATGGGAAAAAGGAAAGGTCAACATGATTTGAAAAGACCTCACAAAATACAGGGGGCCTGGAAGAATTTTCAACCTTTGCTATATATCTTTATTCTTCTTTTGGGGTTAGTTTTATACTCTGGACATTGTATTGCAGGAGGTAATCTGTATTTAGGGGCAAAGATGAATGCCAGATTATGTTCATTGAATTTCATGCATGTAATACTTGGTATATCTAACCATGCAAAGGTTGGTGGAAAAGGAGGACATGGCTATTGCAATTGGAAACCAAGCCATGTGGGATCTGACTCTGTATATGGGGCTGCTATACTAGAGGGGCTTGAGCACCACAGCCAGTCCTTGCAGGCATCCAAACCACAAGAGTGTACTAATGTCCATCTAATCTTCATAAATCAGTTAGCTGGTGAAAACAGAAATTGTTAAAAGATTACAGCATACAGTTAGTTACCAGGCAAACTAGTTTGGCCTGGTTGGAATATTTGAATCCAGGACTCTGCAGACTCCAGAGAACATTTAGAAGCTGGAACTAGAAAACCAGCAAAACAGGCTATCTCATTCCTGTGCATTTTCCTCACCTGGGGATATTTTTGAAAATCATGTACATCTTATACATACAATAAATTATCTCTGTGACTAAAAAGTTAAATAATGACAAGACATTGCCAATACAGGTGGAGAGGCAAAAAAAAATCAGTTTTATTTTGTATCTCCATGACTGTCAGAGTCTGGTTTTGGACGGGAAATGAATCCCTGCACGTCTCCAATGAATGAGTGGAAAGGTCTCCAGCAAGAAAGGTAAAAACAGTTTGATAAGTAGACATTGAAGGACATGCAGTGTTTCAGTGAGAGATGATGATAGTGGTCACAAGCAATGAATCATTTCCAACCAGAATCATGAAAAAGAAAATATAACAGATGCCAGATTAGAGGGAAAAATCGAGCCTCTTAAATCCACTCAAGACATAAAAACTCCTGATTTGTGACATAAAAATACTCTAGGCATAGACCAGCGTCTCATAGTCTTGGATATGGTTAAAATAATAATAAAGCAAGGCTTTACCCTAAATTGTTCATAACACCAGAGCAGCTGGTATCTACTTTTGTAAATCCCTCTTGATTTTAAATCTCACAGGTCCTTTCCTCCCCACAAACTAACCATATTTGTGATAGAAAGTACCCCTCTGCTTTTGCCTTTTTGCTTCTACGTCTTAGGGAATGTATCTCAAGGGTTTTTAGCATGTTAAGAGTCAGAACAGCTCCTCTAGCAAAATACGTGTGTCTTTGTTTCCCAAACAACATCTGAGAAAGATAAGATATCATGATGATTGTAGGTTATGTATTTAGGGATTAGCTGCTGAGTGTGGAATCCCCGGTTCTCTCCCTATTATCCTACTGTAAGATAAGGCCCAGATTTTGCACCTCTGCTAATTTCTTTTCACTTACCATACCTGTGCAAGTAGAGATAACCTTTATTCTGTTATCAGGTATCAGCTGCTATATCACAAAATTGCAATTTTCTCAATTAACATGTACCACAGTAAAAAGAAACAGGGATCATAGACCCATCTAGAAAAGTAAAGAGGATATTTTCTGAGTGCATGCAGCAAGGAGAAGAGGGATTTAAATGGCAGGAATGCAATCCTTGTGTTAAGGAATGGCCAACCTGACTATGATCTTTCTACTGATCTATGGTTTGCAACTACTTTGTTTTACAGTGGAAAGAAAATAAATTAAAATGAAATGTTTCTAATGTAAGAAAACATAATTTGGTCCTAGCTTAGCTAACTCTGTGCATGTAGCTGAAGGGAGGGAACTGGGAAGGCCTATTGAAGCATCCAAAGTTGAAAGTGGACATTGTCTAAAGGAAAGCTGTGAAGCTTTGCAGAGGCCGGAAATAGGAAGGAAAGGCTCCTGGAAATAGGAAGGTTAAGAAGGTTGGGACTTCCCAGGCTTATAAAGAGACTGTAATCATGTAATCACCCCTGCAAAGAGAACCTCTCATCAGCGCTTCTTCACCACAACAGTTAATGAGGCCTCATCCTGTGAGCAGGTGGAGTGAACCAAGGGTGCTGGGATGGGACAGCAAGATGTCTCATTTAAAGGGAGTTAAAACCATGTGCTGACCACAGCAAGGGTGAGTTGATTCCTCAGCAGAAGCCTTGTCAACAGGGGGAAGGGGAAAGCTGTCACCAGAAGGAAATTGTCACCCGAGAAGGAAGCATTATTGCAGCTGTAATGCTAAACCAGGAGCCTGTAGGACTTGCTTGTAGAGATAAACCTGGTAGGCAAAATAGGATTACTGCTAAGTACTTGATTAGTACTAAGGACTCGATGATCCTTGTGGGTCTCTTCCAACTCAGGATATTCTATGAATAATTCCAGCAGAGCTGGGGATTTATATCATGAGAGTGATGTACTTTGTACATTGTATGTGTGTACTTTGATGTTCTGTTCCTAGGGACAGAAGGAAGCCTGAGATGAAGCATGGAGCTTAGCTGCAAAATGAATACCCACATGTATGTGGATGAGAGCAAGACAGTGGTGTAAAGAACAAGTACTAAAGGAGACACTTGACTTTTTAACAGCCCACTCAGCACTGTGATCTGTCCATTTCTTATGGCTGGCACAACCCTGCCGTGGTAACCCAACAGTCCATTTTCTTGGCAAGATCCATGAGCCAGAAACTGAAGGTACATTCTTGACATTACATTTAGGCAATGAGTAACATAGGGTTGCCAGATTTTAAGTGCTGAAATTGATTATAGTCCCAGAAAGATAAATTGATATGTGTATTGAATAAGATGTAGGAGACATGCTGTCCAAGTGATTTTGTGGCTCCATGTATATTCAGCAGGCAAATTAATTTAGGTTTGGGTATACTGCAAGTACATGAAATATCACTATGTGCACACCAGTCATTTTTCCAGACATCTAGCCGTGGAGGCTTGTTGGGCAACTGGAAAAACATCTAAGTGGTATGATCCAGGAAAAGTCGTGTTACATATGCTTTTCTGTAACAAGGATTTTGATCAAATATTCCATAATGTCTCATGTTATACATGATAAATGGCGGCCCTGAGGATACTTGTGCCAAAACACATCTTCCACCTTGAATTAAAAGAGAAAGAGAGCACAAAAGAGAAAATGCTTCCTTTGCAGTCACAGGATGGAAGCTGGGTCCCCTTTGGGCTATGTAAATTCTGGGAGCTGTCACGATCTGAGCGCTGGTGAGGTTATTGACTCAAACTGGCACATCCATGTCCACAGCAGAGACACCTCTGACTGCAGTGAAAACCTGCATGGAGAGCCTTCAGTAGGGTGAAGACTTGGAAAAGTCTTGTTTCCCCAGCATCGAGTTTCTGCCTTTTTCCTACCCTGTTGAATGGCCTAGAAGCTCCTAGTGGGGGTGCGGGTCCCTTTAAAAACCTTGCTTGCACAGATTGTGTGGAAACATGTTCACACGCTGCCTTCCCGTAACTGCTCTTCCCAAAGCACTCCGGAGCAGGTATTCCTGGAGAAAAGGTTGAAAACCACTGCTCAGCAATTTATTACCAACCCCTGCCCCAACAAGGTAACAAAAGCTGGCACGAAAGAGACAACAACAGTTGCTAAATGACAAGATGGAGCAGCCCACACAGAGCATGGAGGGAGAAGCACAGATGGCAGAGGAAGGGCTTGCAGGAGGCTGTAGGAACGCGGGCAGAATGTAAATCTCATTGAAGCATCTTGGTAAATAATTTGGTTAATAAAAAAGCAGTTTAGTTTTAGAATCCTGGAAGTCTTTTAATGTTACTACCCTGCACGCTGAACGTGAAACTGGGAGAGATTGTGGCTGTGTCCTGTAGGGTAAGAATAAACAAAGGATTTAAAAATAAATCCTTATTATAATCTGAGAGATAGAGCCAACTCTTCTGGAGGAAGAGCCAGGTGGAATAAATAGTTTCATCATAATTCACCGAGAACTGGGGTCATTTGCTACTTTGTGAATGAAGCAAATGCTGCTTTGTTTCTGCCACACATTTTACTGCTTGAAAACAAGAGAGAAAGAAAGAAAAGAGATAAGGAAGGAAGGAAGGAAGGGAGGGAGGGAGGGAGGGAGGAAGGAAAGGAAGCTGCATTCCCTGTGCTCTGCCTGCTCAGGTTGTTCAGCTTCTTGGTACTCTGATTCAGTCCACGGTGTATTAAAAATGGAAAGGAGATGAAGAACAAACTCAAGAAAAAATGATTGGGGTGATGAACTTTTCAGAAAGTTCACAAATAGGCTAATGCAAGGCCTAATTCAGGCATGTCTGCTCACTGGAAGAGGGACCATCATCTGTACAAACCCTGCCAGCTATAGAGGATGGAGATGCTTGGAAAAGTTCCAGTGAAATGTTTGGGAGTCAGAAAGGCTGTGTTTCATCAAAAAGCATTGTATGGAAATTTGTCACATATTTAAAAGTACGTGGCTTGAAAATGGAATGGGGGGGGGTGTGAGGGAGGGGTTTTGAAGTGTTTTGAAAAGGTCAGGAAATCTATCTTTTTTTTTTTTTCCACAAAGGGAGCTCTTAGACTGACCACTTTGAAAATACTGCTCATTTTTCTACATTTAGAAGAAATTAATAAGGAAAAATGGAATGGAACAAGAAGTACAAAATATGTCAATTGCCCTGAAATGCAACTGGAGTATTGGATGTTGTGATGTATGGTGAATAAGAAAGATTTATTTATTCATTTATTTTCTCTGCTGGTATTTTGAATTATCTGCAAAATTTGGGCTTAATAGACATACTCTTAGTGCCTAGTGTAGTTTCTGGTTAAAACCAGGACTCCAGTACTGGCACCAATTAAGCACCTATTATTTTTAATGAGGTTCGATTTCACTCTGTGTTTTCACATATATTAATGGAAGGAAAAGGTCTGCACAATTTGAATTTCTCCTCAGAAACATGTAGAAGATCAATTTAAAACATTATTTTCTCGTTAACTTAATTTATTCTATATTGTGGCAATACAGATTGCACAATCTTATGTGATGAGGGCTTCTTTTTTTCTTTTCTGGGGTGCACTCAAATTTTTGTAAAAAGTCTGCGACTTGTCATAGAGATTTTTAAAGTTATAAATTATTGAAACAGAATGAAACATCCACTTGGACAAATATTTTAAAGCTTTTCAGTGAAAAAATGAAGCTTTTACTGACAAAGGCATTTAGCTTGAAAAGAACATTTGGAAAACTGAATTATTTGACAAAAAATATGAGACTTTTGTAAACAGAAACATTTTAGTTCTTTTTCTTTTTTTAAAGTTTTCTTCATTAGAAATTTTATTGTGAAAATCCAAAAGCACCTTCAGAATTTCCTTTCTTGGTTTAGAGGTAGCTGCCAAACAGAAATGGAATATAACCGCACACAGCACACAGCAGGAAACAAAACCTCACTTTGTCCCCCTTTCAGGTGAGCCACACAGTTAGATCACTGACTTTCTCTTTTCCCCCCTTCTGTTCCTGGAGTTTAAACATAGTAATGGTTTACATGAGCCCGAATGAAAACATGCCTGAGCTGTGTTAACATGACCTACGCAAAGGACTGTATGTACCTTCTGCTCCAACCTGTGCCTAAAAACAAGCCTGCACAAAGTTCTCCTTCTTGTCCAATGATATAAGTAGGGCATTTTCTTTACAGGATGAATGCTAAATATTTACCTTCCCAAAATAGTGGCTGCATAAATGAGGCCAAAAGTGATACCAAGGTGCTCAGCATGGTTCAGTGTAAGCAATTCACTGTGATCAGCTGAGAGGTGTAACAAACCTGCGGTGAGCCGCGCTTAACACGCCTGCAGGACCCTGCAGTGGCATAATGTGCCAGTCCCGTTCGTCGTATTTGCAATGAAGTGGAAGAAGAAATACAATAGCTATTACGGATTACAGTTCAGACTTTTATGGACAGAGAAAGCTTTGGCCTGTCGCTCAGCTGCTAACAGTAACTGCGCCGAGATAGTGACTAGAAAAATAATTGATAAATCTAAGGGCTGGATGTGTTCATTCTTGCACTGGACTTACATATTTTTATTCTGAGATGATGAACAGCAAAATGCAGCAAATTTGACAGTCAGTGACCATTCATGCTTATAACTCATTTAAAGCAGAGAGGAAAGGTGGGAGAGTCCTTGCTTTTAAACTCTACACATGGTTTTGTAGATTTGCTGTATTTGACAATGGGGCTTTCTGCACCTGCTCAGAGTTACTCAGAGGCAGGTTTCAGAGTCAGGGTGGGGTGGGAAAAACATGCGTTCTCTTCTCCTGTGGCCTTGTGCCGTTGGCTCGTGCTTCCCCCGCTCCCTGCAGTAACACAGCTATCATGCTGGGACGTGGACCTCTTCGCCTCTGCTGCTCTTTGATGCAGCTCCTGGCCAGCTGGACCTTTATGAGGCTTTGCAAATGACTGATGACTGGCTTTCGGGATCAGGAGGAAATTTTTCCTTTGGGGTCTACAGACTTTTGACGCTGTTGTTGCATCAGCAGGAGCTCGTAATTAAAACTAATCTATTATTTACTAGTTTGGAGGAGCAGTGAGATCTCACTGCATAGGCCCAGGCCGCTGGGTTCAGGACAGTATCGTGGACTTGGAAGAAGAAGCAAGACCTATGAGATTTGCAAACAGGAGCCATAAAGCTTTGGCAGGGGGGGAAGGATGAGATTCATAGGCTGAGCAAACTCCAACAGGTAGGCTGCAGACAGCCCGGACAGAGCTGCTGGTTAGGTGGCAAGGGCTTTTTTGCCACTGATTAATCATTTCAAAAAAGTGGCATCCTATCGTCAGCTAGAAGTGGAATGAGAGTTTGGGACTTTTGCCAAAGCATCCTGGATATGCTTCAATTTTATTTTGCTGCCTTTTTTTTTTTCCTTCTTTCTTTCTATTTTTTTTTCCAGAAGAATGCTTCTGAATTAAATTTTTTTTTTTCTTCCTTCAACAGATGTCTCAAAAAGAAGAAGATATATAGGAGAAGTGGGTGTGAACACATATAAAAGAAAGGAGGACAGGCTGATACTGATTTTGTTTGATAGTTTCTCAAACATCCAGAGCACTTCTATTTGTGAAGGTCTTGTACCATAATGCATGTATTGATTAGCGCCAACCCTAGCAAGGCTTAGGCTGGAGAGGATGACAAATAAACAAGACATTAGGCTTGCCAAATTACTGTCTGAAATGTAAAATGAATTGTCACTGTTGTTTGTCTTGGTGTGGTGATTAGATGGCACTGCAGTTTTTGCATTACCCAATGGTACGGCTGTCTCTTCACGTACCTGCATTTTACTGCATCACTCTGGTGATGCAGTTTCCTTAGTGGGGCAGCTATAGATCCAGACTCCCAAAGGGGAAACGTATTAACATTCATCTCGGTGACCCATTTTCAGCAGTATGGGAGCTGCAGAGCAAATATCTCAACAGTGCTTTCTCCCAGATCACTCAAAGTCCCTGAAAATTTCCCCTGTAAAATCCCCAAGAAGCCAAAAAGGAATCACAGTTTGCAAAGCTTGCTCTTCAGGTAACCGACAGAAACATTTCACTGAAAAACAGCTGGCTCTAAGCTGTTTGCTATGGAGAAGCGACATCTTTCTCCCAGAAGGATTCTTCTCTTGCAAGGTTTTTACCTAAACACTCACTTCCCACAGGCATTTTACCTTAGAACAGAGGCACATCAGAAATATCCTTATATCATTTGTGAGATTTAAGGGAGTTTTTATATGATTTATTTCTTGCACTACACAATTACTCCATATAGGATAACCTATCAAATTATACAAAAAAACTATACTGATAGGATATTTGCAAGATATTTTTTCCTTCTCTTTACCTGTTTTGTTTTTAGAAGCCATTTGTAAGAATGAATGTGAGCAGCTTTCCAGTGTTCAGCTGGGAGCATCAGGCCATGACACAGACCTTGGTGCTCGGGGTAATTTTGGGTGGGTGTTTCTTTGTCAGTACCTCTCAGCCTGGGTTTCTCTTCCAGAGGAAGTAATGCCCTGTGTCACAAAGCCTGCCCTGGCCCTCTCCTTGCTCCTCAGGAGGTCACTGGCTTTCATCTCATTGTCACCAGAGGCAGAAGGTGGGAGATCAGAGAGTGTTTCCTGCCCTGGGCTGTGCTGGAAGCACTTGGCACACTTAGTCTGCATTCCCAGAGGGGAAAGAGATGTGGAGTTGTAGCTGACACATCCAATGCTCTGCCAACTCCTCTCATCCCTGAGCATCAAGAAACAAGCTTCTCAGGCTCTATGGGTCTCTCCATGCCACATCATCCTGAAAATTGAGCCTCTCTGCACTCAGATGGCATGTGCAGCCTACACACTCCCCTTGACCTCATTCCCAAGACAAATCTCATCTACAAATGGGACGACACCACAAACATGGGATGAGACTAGGCTGTGCATGGCCCTGTTATCAACTTTCATTGCAAAGTAACTGACAAACATCCCAAGGAAGAGTGCAAGAAGCCAAAGAGCCCTGGGAACAAGATTTAATATTAAAACTTGGCACTAGTCTGCACCAAATCTCAGAACCCAGGTCCAATTAGTATTATTTTTTAAGGACTGGATAATGTTGTATTCATAGGATGTGCATTGAATATGTCATATTTATCCTTTACTGCAAAGAAATATAAGAATTAGTCTCAGAAGTATCCTATCTACTTTTTCCTCTAAAAGTACCAGTTATGTGACTGTTGTAGGGTGAAATGTTAGCACCAGGAAGAGCTATGATTACACAGTACACTCTGCTTTTCCTTACTCCTTGCTTTTGTGCTTAGAGACACTTCAAGGTCACCACATCTACTGATAACTCAGTCCTAATTAACTTCACTGTTGAGGTAGCAATCTCAGGAATTTGCCAAGTAAAGAATACCCAGGATCAATGGCTTTGTGACACACACAGTTGTCTACAGAAGAATCAAGTGAAAATATGTTCAAAAACTGAGGCTTGTGCATTACTGAAGTTTGATCAGGAGTCTTCGAAAAGCCAGAACATGAACTGCTTAAACCTGCACTGACCTTGCTTCCCAATCTACTGCCTCTCCAGTGATTTTCCCGTGCTTTCACCTCTTTTTATTACAGGAGTCAGCAAAATAGGAAATATCTTCAGCTCCAAATAGCAGCCTGAGCAGCAGCAAAATGAAATGTTTGTGTCTTTTTATTACTTTGTAATAATACCATTATTAGCAAGAAGTCCAAACTGGGGATAAAGGCATATCATGAATTAGTCTAGCATCATATAGAATCAAATTCCACAAACCATACCTGTACAAGCAGGGACTGAATACAGAGGAACACAAGCTCTAAATTCACTGTTTTATATTCGTCATTCATTGTGCTGGTAGTGTTGTGTTTTTTTTTTTTTTTTTTCTTTTTTTTTTCTTTTTTCAAAAATTTAAAATAGATGTTCAGATGCCCTAGAAGCAAGTAGCTATGCTACATCTCTACAGCCCAGGGTAGTTAGTCCCATCCTTTCCCACTCCAGCCCAGGGGAATATTGGTTTACAAAATAAATATTACAAATCACATACATCAGATCAGATATTAGTTTCATAGTAATAGTGATAAGTATGGAAAATGCTAGGAAAGTATTTCCAAACATACATCTAAATGAACTGGATTTATCTTGGCCCTTGAGGTCATATTCCAGAGGGAGCCTAGCAAGGTTTAATTGTTGAAAACTTAAAGAAATGGCAAATAGAGAAGAGAGGCCTTTCCTAGAGTTTGGTGTAGTGTAAACAGGCTTACCTGCCACTGAGTCTTTTCAATATTACCTACTTTGGCACTGTCCATGCAAACACTCACAATGGCAACTATAGATATTTGTTCATGCCTCATGACGAAGGTCACAAATCATAAATATTTAACTCAGCTCACATATCACTTTTGGAGAGCAAAGAGTTATGCTGAATGGCTTATAATTAGCAAATGACAAAGACTAGTCACAAAAATAACCTGGTGAAGACTTTTGTATTATTATTGAAGAAGAAAATGAAACAAAAGTACTTTGAAGGTTGACAATTTAGGGAGGATTTGGAAGCACAAGTATGGTGAGAAGATTTTGGGCTGGAGCACAAAAGATTTGATTATTTATTTGTTTATTTGCTGGGCCTTGCTGGCTTTTTGAGTGATATTTGGTATTTCTCCACTGACTGCAGAAGGAGCCTAGACAGACTTGTTAACTGGCTAAAATCTTATGAGCTGGAGTCCCCCCTAGGATCTCAGTGTAATTAATGGAAGAAGAAATTTTCAGGGGTGATATAGATATGAGAGTGGATTTTAGCAACACGCTGCATAAGAAGAAGCCTTTGATTCATTGCAATGAGAAGTGACATGTCCCTTTTGGCACAATTCAATCCGTCCAGAGAAGTTCAGCGTTTGAGATAGACATTAAAGTCCTTGCAGCTCTGCATTACAGCAGCAGCAACAAGCTCTGGCAATGATCTTGCCAAGATATTTGCATTTCCAGAGCACTAAGGGTCAGATTTTGGTCTTTGCATTAAGGCTGCATCACGAGCACAACACCAGCTTGTGATTTTTCAGTAAAGGGATGCAGAATCAGAACCTCCACTCGTCCTGGTTCTGCTGTGTCACCCGCTGTGTGGGAAAGTTTTTTATTTTCTGGCAGTGGGAAGGAAAGGAGCACATTAGCAAATATTCAGGCAGACGAGGACTGGGAGCACCTGCTTCAGGACCCAGTTTCTCCCTCTATTTGCCAGTACCTTCCCCTGGTTCGAGTCCCGCTGGCAACGTTGAGTTTTCCCCTTTCTTCCCTGCTCACTGTATGCTTGCAGCTGATAACAGTCTTTGGCCTGAGTATTTGCTCAGACGAACCAGGCCAGGCCACGTGGATGGACAGGAGATTTATAAACCTGCATTAGGCAGACACATTCATCAGCAGACCTGCCTCTGTCTGTGAGCCCCAAGGAGTGGCCGCGGTGTCCCGGAGCGCCTGGTGCTGCTGGCTGAGTCCATGGAGAAATTAATGGGAGTGCTCGAAAATGCATGCCCTCTCCTTAGGTCCAAGGGAAAAATGTAATTGTGAAGGGAAATGCAGGTTGAAGAGGAGGTATTGTCACCTCTAAACTTTAACCGCAGTTTCTCTAGAGCTGCGGGAATTTCAGAGAGGAGGAAATCATGGGTATTTCTGGACCTTCTAATGAAAATGCCAGTCATCCAGAGGAAGATACCCAAAAAAACTGGCAATATCCCTGTTGAGATATACTATATGACTGGAGTGTATGTGCTGCAGTTATTTTTAATCTGTCTTCCATCTGAAATACTTTATTGCATTTTTAGAGGCTCTTTTAAAAGCTGAGAAGGCAGAGCTGCTAGAGAGTGCTGTTATGTTTTAGGTTGTCTTATGCTAAGCAGTAATATATGTTTAGGTTGTTATTTTACCTTGCATTTTTACTGGGATGATGACAATTTCTGTGTTCTGCTAAATTGTAAACCAGCCTCCCATAATGCTGAAATGCTTGTATTAAGAGGCTTAGCTAAACACTGCATAACAGTAGATTTGCAAAGTATATTTCAAATGTTTTCATGGAAGGTTATTTCTTTTGTGCCAGACAGAGGTGCTTAGTTTGTCCTTGTACATTTCTTCCCTCTTTCTAAAGCTGCCAAATGGCTATGGCAATATTCATGCAGGGACCTTTACTGTTCTCTTCTATTTGCTTTAAAATAAGCACACAAAAGTTAGCTATAGAGACATCTGAATTAAAAAATGAAAAGTGGGGTATAAATGCAACTATGTGAGTTATGTTGTTTGTTCCATTTTGCTTCCTTCAGCACCATAAAAATTAGTAAATTGCTTTTTTAAATCATGCTTGGGTTATGACCTTTTATGTCCTAATCAATTAAATAATTAACTTCTGCTGGATTGGTCTCTCAGACCTCTTTTCCCCGCTCAAAGCGTCTGGTAGCTGAAAGTGTTTCTGTACATCTACACTTACATGTGTAAATCAGACAGTTATTAATTCAAGTGGCCAAGGGGCATTCTTGAGTGCACAAGTAACTTTATTCTTTCCAGCAGTTACAAATAGAAAGTATCAGCTGATAAAATACGGATGCAAAAATTAATTTGGACTTCAGGCTTCTGCCTGCTGTACAGTCAGTGCCATAAAAATCTTGAGAGTAAAGTAAGGTTACAGGCTGAAATCAGTACATCTGTTAGAAATATTTTTCACCAGAATGTGAACTGGACAAGCATGCTAACTTCAAAATAAATGAGCATGTAATTAAAATATAACCAAATAAACCACAGAATTTCAAGCACGTTGCTGCTGCCACCACTGTTTCTGAAGCACAGGATCCAGTAGCAGATTGCTGCTACTCAAGTTTGTTTATTTTGGGGCAGTGGAATTTAGACAAGCAAAGCGATGCCTTCATCAGTGCATGGGGAGGGATGCAAACTGCACAGTTTGGGAAAAAGTGTATGTTTACCCCAGCAATACTTCATTTGGTTTCATAGCCAAGTGAAAGAAGGGTGGTAACAGGCAAGATTTTTCATTGTCATGGGATGTTTGAGAGCCCACGTCCAATTCTCAGTAAAAGCCTTTCCACTGTCTTTGGTTGATTTTAGATCACATGTAATTATCTCCAAGACAAAATGAAGAATAAGTAGACCTCCCTGTGGGTATCACTCAAAGAGCATTAGGGAGATCTGGAGCATACTGACCTCGTACTGAGTCCATATAGAGCTCCCCTGAACATCCACGGGAGGCCTGTCTGAAGATCAAGACCACAGCAAGGAGTAAATCCTGGAGTAAACCCTAGAAGAGCATAAAATGTGTGTTTTTCTTTTTCCTGGAAGGCTGTTTGGAAGCCTTTCTATGAGCAGCCTGGGTTTTGAATTCAGGGCTTATAGAAAGAATTATAGCACTTTGAAATAAAATCTTTTCCTAGTTTGGCTTGAACTTGTTTAGGCTTATTGAGTTATGTTCCTGTACGCCAGCTAGTCTCCTGTAGTGGGGGTGGCCTGGATTTAGAATTTGTTTGCATATTTTTAAACCGTAAGTAGTCAGGGGAGAGAGACGACTACATATATGGATGTGCCCAAACAATAGTGGAACAGCAGTTGAGGCACTTTATGTTTTTTTTTTTTTTTTTTTTTTTTTTTGCGATGAATTTGTTGAAAACTAATCAGCAAATACCCATAGAAAGATGTAATATGTAGGAACAATGACATGCAAAGAAGTTGACATTTCTCAGACTTTCACTCAGAAGATATGTGTCTCTGCTGCACAAGATACCAAGTTCTTTACCAGGAAGGGGAATGTTCACTTAACAGCATTTGAAAAATCTCAGTATTTTTAGTGTTGTGTTTGAGTTCAGAGTTGGAAGAACCTAGAAATGAAATTGCATATTTAGAGGCTCATAGATAATGTAGTTTCTAGCGGGATTTTGATATTTGAGGAGATGAGCAATTATCCCCAGATTCTTTATGACCAAGTTCAAATCAATCTTTAACATATAAAGGAGATGTTTAAATTGCACTGATAAGTCTAAGCAAAGCCTTGGCCCCATCTACCAAGGGCTTTAGAAATTCAGTTCCTGGATCTTGCTTTTGCAGCTTGGATACATCTTCTACTGCAGAAATTACAGACACGATTATTGCTGTAATGCTATGTAATATAGCACTCTAATACAGTCAGCATCCAAGTTTTCTATTAGATGTGAATGAATAAGCAATGATAAATATGCTGTTGCATGATTATTAGTAACACTGAGTATGAAGACACACTATCAAGATTTTCATGTAATACCATGAGAGAATGGATATGATTCTCACAGAAATAATTGTAATGAGGGAAATAAAGAGTTTAAAAACTGAGTAGCACTGATTTATTATGGATATTTTGTTCCTTTTACTAAACTCTGCTCTTATTTTTGCAGTTTCTTGTGGTTTTCTATATACAAAATGAAGAACATTATTAACCGCTGCACTGCCCAACTAATTATGCTTATTTTTGGCACTATATTGCACTTTAATTAGGAACTGTTTGCATTTTCAGTGCATGCAGATGCCAAAAGTTTGCCTTTTTAATTAAAAGTAAAATGCAAACTAAGCTGTTCCATGAGGAATGTGAATGAAGCTCTAATGATCGGGGAAGGACAGAGAAGAAGTTCAGACCTGGTGAACTTTAATGCCAATGGTGCAAAATATAACTAATTATACAACAATTGATTGTTTGCTAGGTACAAGTAGCTACAGCCTTATTTGCCAAATAGACTGACAAGATAAAGTAATCTTTTCTCTCGTTCATCGCAGTCACTGAAATTCTGCATCTCAGCAAGACACAAGGAAAGGCTGCACCTTTGTGATGTAAATCAGTGGTGGAGAATTTACATGATCTCTTTTCAGAAGGGAAAAATGGAATTGCATAGGATAGTACCCAGGAGCAAACACAAGTCACTGCAGCCTGTTTTGGGGGCTAACTTTTGTCATATGACAATTGCACTGGTTGTAACACTTCTCCCAGAAATATTCTGGACTTGTTTAACAGAAAGACTTGCAGGGACTACATTAAATCAAGAATATGTATCACTGACTTGCTCTAACTTCAGTTTATCTGGTGTGCTGAATGGTCAAGGAAAAAAGGCGATGGAGTGCAGTAAACATCTTTCTGAAAAAAGTAATCATGGCCAGCAGACAGTAACCATTGCCTGTTATTACTGTATGCCTTACATTTGGGAAATGAGACTGAATTATGTTGGCAAACTTGTGGGATAGCTCTGCTTACAGGCCTCGGTGTTCCTTGGTGAATTTATTCACCCTTCCCCAGTGACATTTCAAAGTAAGTTATTCCCCTTCATCTTTTCTGGCTGCAGTCAGCAATGCCACAGAAAAACCACCGGTGATGGATTGTCATCAAGACCACAAAGCAGAGTGAGGCAAAGCAGGGCTTTTCTGAGGAAGGGTTGATTAGTCCTATGAATACTAAATACCTGTCTGTGTTTCCCCTGCACGTCCGAACATGGCTATTCAGTTAAATATCTCTGAATAATCAGAAGCAGTTCAGGTTTTGAGGGTGATGTAGCCTACTGGTACCTCCCAGAAACATTCTCCAAAATATCAGAATGGGAGAGCAGGGAAAAAAGTGTAATAATCCATCTTTATTCCATGTCAGTTTGGGAAATGCTCTTGACATAAAGACATACCCAAGAAGTTTCATCTCAAAGTATTCCAGGAATAACTTAAGCACAGGAGTTGGACTATATTTCTTAAACATAAGCTAGTCTTAAAACATAAGTCTCTGAGGGCAGCTTGAAAATGTTCACCAGTGGCATGAGTTGACATCAGCTCATTATGAGTTCACGAGAAGAGCTGAGCCTCATTCTTCTCAGTTCAGGCATATCTGCACTCTCTTGCTGCCTCTGTGATCTGGTGCTCACTGTCCTGGGATGACAGGACCTTGTTTAACCAAATAATCATAAACAGAGATACCCGAACTTTAGCTTGTTTGCAAACAAGAGGGAAAAGACCATTCCCCTAGGGAAAACTTATATCAGATCAATGAAGCTGCAGACAGCACAAGTGTGCTGCAGACGTGCGCCCAATGGTGCTTGTTCCCTGCTGGCTGCGAAGGCAGAAGGTGATGTCCTTTATTCACAGCCACTGCTGCTCCGGAGACCATGGCTACATACACTTCTGCCTGAAGCTGGCTTCCCATGGAGTGAATTCCTGAGGTTTTCCTGTTTCTTTGTCCACTTCCAACATTAGCGATGCGTTATGTGCTGGAAAGTTTCAACACTAGCTCTTTGGTCCACCTCCAAGTAGTCACAACATCAGTCTCCAGAGGCTGAAGATGATAGGTAGAAAATAGGCTGCCAGCCTTAAGGAAGGGAGCTCATTAAAAACACCCTGGGTTTGGGAGGAAGATATCTTTATTTCTTGGCTGAAGTCAGCTGTGGCTGATTCACTGTGGAAGAGATGCCCGCGATATCTCAGGACTAATTCATAAATCACAGCAAGTGCCAGTTCCAGGCATGGATGAAAAATCAAGAGTGCTGTGGCAGAAAAGATAATGTGAGGATATAACAAAAGAAAGTTTACATAAAATGGGATAAAAATGCATGTCCTGGGGAAAATCCAGCAGTAGAGTCAGAAGCCACACAGAGAAACATTGGTCTGGAGACATGAATTTCTGGTTCAAAATGAAGGTGATGAGCTATGTATCCTCTAGAAAACAGGCAAAATGCCTCATGTACTGCAGTGAACCCTAAGTGATCTTAAGATAATCCCTCCAGTTGGTGAATTCATTACAGATTTTTTTGTTTACTTCTGCAGACAAAGCATGAGAAGGGTATATGGGGTTGGTTAGACACAAATTTTGAAAGGTAGTTATGGACAACCATTCAAACCAAAACCAGCTGGCCATATCTGCAAGCTTATATATGCAATATATAATATTTTAAATACTTAAATATTTTACATAGTAAAATATATAAAATATCTCCAGATATTGCTTCATGACACCAAACTCCAGTCTCCAAAGCTAGGTCATTGTTTGCTAAAGAAAGGTACACGTTTGAGGCACAAACCATGAAAACAGTGACAGCAGATGCGTTGCTGTCTTTCAGAATAATAAAACAATAGATTGAAATGAGATATACTAGACAATAAATATTCAAATATTTAAATTAATATTTAATATTAATAAGTGTGACGGGCTGTAATTATGTATAAGGCAGTACCAATTTATCAATCTGGTCTGTGTAAGTCATTTCCTAGCCAGTAGCTAATTTTTTCCCTTGTGGTTTTATGACTCCCTGTGATATAACAGGTTTTCCTAGCACAGCTTATGGAAAAAGGCACTGGGGGGTCAGAACATCATGTCAAAACACTTTGACTCTACTTCCATATTTAGAATAACATGCTTACACTAAAAATAGAAATAGCAGAAACTCAGCCTCTAACATAACATCTTTGTCTCTACAGAGTCTTAGAAAACAGTCAGAAGACCAGATCATCTAGTATGTCCTCGTACCCTAAAACAAGATCAGTCTTTTTTAGGCTGAGAGTGCACTGAAAGACATTTCCAGCCTGTCCTTAATTACATACATTCACTGTCTCCTCCCACCACAAACTATGATTCCACCTGTGCATGAGTTAGGACCAGTAGATAAAAAACATACAAAAAATGTGAAAACCAGCAATGGAAAGGCACAAATCAGGGGGGACACCCATGTGTCTTACCCAACAGCTAAAAGCTGCCATCTGTTGAAGCATGAAACTGAGACATGTTTGTCAAAGTGTGTATACACTTCTGAATGCAATAGCTTTTGGTCCTTTAATGGTCTTTCTAGAGGGGCAGTGGTAGGAGACAGCTTGTGCTGGAGATCTTCTGTTCTGGTGGTCTAGCAAGCCATAGGAATTAATTCTGTTTTAGATAAGATATACCATGCTTCACTAAACTAGTGATATCTCACAATTCCCTGTTACATGCTGCTCCTGCTATTTATCCACTCTCCCAAAATATTTCATTACAATTGCTCAGGACTTTGAGGACAAAGGTTTTGGGTCCTTCTCTGTTGTTGGTTATCTTGGAAAGTTGTTAGTTTGCTCATACATAAAATGGAGAGAACACTTCTCACCGGTGCAGCTCATAATGAGGATTACGATGAAATGCCGTGGAAATGGGAATAAGATGGAAGGAGGGATCTTACAGTAAACTTCCCTTTCTCTTCTAGACATAGGATTGCAAAAGAGAAGCAGGGCAGCTCAGCCTGCTATATACAAAAGCTGGAAGACATCAGATCTGTCCGTCAATTTTAGGACCTTTTCTGCATGATTCCCATAGTCTGCAGTAATAAGAAGAGCCACCAGCAGCACTTGCATCTATTCTGGGCAGTGAATTCTTACGCATATATCACATCTAGTTATTTTTTCCAGCATTTTTAGATGGTTCAGCAGATTTACAGATTTATCATCTTCATAACATTCTTATACTACTTTCCAAAGCTACAGAAACCAATAGCAACATTTGATGGCCGTGAAATCATATTTATGGGATCCATTAAAAATACCGTATTGGTAGTTAAATCTGGAACCTGACATAAGTGATGAAAGTATATTGGAGAAGTCCCTGTGGAGCAGCATATGTGGGCTCATGCTCATAGCATCAGGAAGCATCTGTCACAAATTTCAGCCCTCCCAAGCAGAGCTAATCTGGCATTAGTGATCAGGATCCAAGGCACATCCAAGGAAGAGTGTGCAAAGATGGGCTCCTAAATGACTGGTTGTATTCCCACTGTACCAGCAGGCTTTGACTTGCATATTATCTAGGGACAGTACTGCAGGTCAGAACGGTCTTTCCAAGCTAGAAGGGAGGCTGTCACAGAGTGCCCAGCGAAGTGGATGTCCTCAAGCAGAGTTTGATGATGACATTCCCTGTGGCCGTGGCCATGTCCTGTGCAGCCACACTGCCATTGGCAGGACATGGGTTCCCCATGTCAGACTCCCCAGGGCTTACAAAGCACCCCACAGGCTCCTATCGAGTCCAGTGACCACTGGCAGGACAGTCAGTCATTTTAAGGAGGATTTCACAGCCAAATGACCTCCCAGCATCAGTCTCAGCCCTACAACTGCACAGCTGCAGCTCTACTTTTGTATTTTTATGCGTTCTTGTTTGTAGGATCGCAGAGGACTTTCCTGTAGATTATGTTTTCTGTTGGATCAGATCCAAAAGAAAGTGCTGTACATATTGATCTGCAGTAGGCTGCAGCAGTCATCTTTAAATATGGCATAAGCACTTTTTTAACTTCTAAAGCTTCTGTTTTAGAGATTCCTCAGATAATCAGAAAGCCCATGTCACTAGGACAAGGGCTCCCTACCTTATTTTCTGCTTCCTGGGAGCCAGAGGCCCCCACACATGGAACTAAACTTACCAGTCACAGCGACCTCCAGAATGACCTTTCATTGCCTCTTAGAGGTCATTCTTAGACCACTGCATTCACAAAATCTTGGAAAGCTGGAGGATGGAACCAGTCCTTCAAAATCTCCCAGACCACCCTCTGAGCTGGGACTGATGCAGGGATACCTTTTTGTCAGAGAACTCCTTCCTTTAACAAAAGTGCAAAGGAAGGAGATCTACTGATGTCTTCCACGGAGGCTCACAGCAGGTCCTCTCCTGATGGGCTCCTATTTCCCTGATGACACAAAGCAAATGGCTCTATGACCTGATTCCTTTCTGCACTTTGCTGAGGAGCCACAGCAGGGAGAAGTTTCTGTTTTACTGTAATCACTGCTCTTATTCCCCCTCGCTCTAGTTGGGAAGTTGCTGGATTTCTAAACTATCCAACCCTGGGCAGCAATTTCCTGGGCTATTAGCTCTGGTAGCAAACATCTTACTTGTTTTCCTGGGGTCGAGTCAGAATATGCTTTCAAAGCACTTGCCAAGCACTTTTAGTGGTACCAGACAGAGAGCTGGTCCCCTGTCTGCAGACACCAGGCAAAAGGCTGCTTGTGGCCACTGCACATCTTTGCTTTTGGCCACAGAGCGCCGACACTGCCACAGCATAGGCTGCCAGAGGCTTCTGGACTTCATTCTCACAACACTCTTGCCCTTGGGGGAATCAGCAGTATCAAAGCCTTTCATCTTGGCAGGAACACCCCAAAACTTGCCCTTTACAAACTGTGCTCTGTGGCAGAGCCATCCTCCCTGCAGCACCAGGGATGGGTTTGTGCGCCGCGTAGTCCATACAAGGAACATGCGAAATGCTGGGAATCCATTAATAGGATGAATCAGTCCTACTGAGTGGGTCCTTCAGTCATCGTGGACTAGTTACTTCATTAATTAGAGAGTGGTGAGTTAATGGCACCTACTTCCTCTTCTTTCTGAACCTGTTTCTTACCAACATGCTGTTTGAAGTGGATATATTCTCCATATATTTGTATTAACCTCCAGGACAAATCCTTCTAGAAAGTATTCAAAAACATTAGCAAGGGACTTAACACCAATATGTTTGCTTTCCCCTTATCTATATGTTTCTGAATCCTTTACATTGCTAATGTGCTTTTAATTTATTTTGCTTGCTTTGTTGGGCTGCAGCTCATCCTTTTGTTCCCTGACAATAACGTCGGCTCAAAATTCCAGCGCCTGCCTTGGCCTCTGCCAGGTATTGACATTTTCCTCACCTCCTCAATTATTAACCACATTACTGTTGCACCAAATCAAGGTCTTAGACCTTTCATGCGGTGCCCTGACAAGAAATGTCCGCTTAATTCTAGCCTAAATAGCAGCCGGGGTTGAGCCTCGTGGTACCTCCCATCCACGCACAGAAGCTGAAGTGTCTGCAGCCTGGAAAAAGCTTTATTACTGTATATCAGCCTCCGAGCTCAATTTGAGCACCAAAGCTCACACATTTTATGATACTGCATATTGTCTCTACTAAAATCTCATTATATCTTTGTAGTTACCTCATCCCACTGCGGAATAATGTGTGGTGTTAATGGCACGGCAATGGTAATAAAATGTCCCTACGATGATTTAAAGCAAAAACAATCCCCCTTCCAAAAAGCCTTCTAACTGGCACTTACTTTTATGATGGACTGCTCATTCACTTATTAAACATTTATTGTTTCCTCAATAAAAGTAATCTTAGATGTATTCAATTATTAATATAAATAAGGCACAAAATTGGAAACAGCAGCAATCTCATTTTCTTTTTTGCATTAATCTTCTCTCTTATTCAACCATCACAAGAGGAGAAGGAAAAAGAATCATTCAGGCTGACTGAAAAACAAATACAGTCAGCATGAGAAAAGCGAAATTCTTATCTATGTCTGTGTCAGGGAAGAAAAAAAAAGGAAAAAAAAAAAAAGAAAAAAAAAGAACTCCTTGGAAACCTAAAATATTTCCAAACATGTGATGGGGTATTGTCAGCTGGTGTGGCTAGCCTGAAAATATCTCATGAAAACTAAGACTGCCGCCACTGTTCAGCAAGGACTATACAGTTGGAATGCAAAATAGGAGTGAGACAGCTCAATACTGTATGTCTATAAACACACATATGCCCACGTATGTATTTATGCAGATGACATCAAGCTTAGTGGTGCAGTTGGCATGACAGAAGGAAGGGATGCCATCCAGAGGGACCTGCACAGGCTTGAGACATGGGCTATATAAACCTCACGAAGTTACACAAGGCCAAGTGCAAGGTGCTGCACGAGGGTCAGGGCAATCCCAGACATGAGGACAGACTGGGGGATGGATGGATTGAGAGCAGCCCTGTGGAGAGGGGCTCCAGAGGAGGCCACAAGGATGCTCAGAGGGCTGAAGCCCCTCTCCTATGGAGACAGGCTGAGGGAGCTGGGAATGTTCAGCCTGGAGAAGAGAAGGCCCTGCGGAGACCTTACAGTAGCCTGCCAGTGCCTGAAGGGGGCTGCAGGAAAGCTGGGGAGGGACTCTGTGTCAGGGCGTGTGGTGATGGGACAAGGGGGAATGGCTTTAAACTGAAAGAGGGGAGATTTAGTTTAGATTTTTGGAGGAAATTCTTCCCTCTGCGGGCGATGAGGCCCTGGCACAGGCTGCCCCGAGGAGCTGTGGCTGCCCCATCCCTGGCAGTGCCCAAGGCCAGGCTGGACGGGGCTGGGGGCAGCCTGGGCTGGGGGCAGGGGACCCTGCCATGGCAGGGGCTGGAATTATATGGGCTGTGAGATCTATCATTCTCTCTGTATTACATCCTTACGCATGCACATTTTGGGCACTGAAACAGGCTCCCCAAGGCGGTGGTAATGGCACCGAGCCTGCCAGAGTTCAAGAAACATTTGGATAATGCTCTCAGACATAGGGTTTGAGTTTTGGGTGCTGTTGTGTGGAAATAGGTGTTGGTCTTGATGATCCTGTGTACACACAGATATATATAATCATAGAATCATAGAACAGAATCTAGAATCATAAAGGTTGGAAGAGACCTTCAAGATCATCTGGTCTAACTGTCTCCCTACCACCAATGTCACCCACCAAACCACGTCCCTAAGCACCATGTCCAACCTTTCCTTGAACACCCCCAGGGACGGTGACACCACCACCTCCCTGGGCAAACCGTCCCAATGCCTGACTGCTCTCTCTGAGAAGAAATGTCTCCTCATTTCCAACCTGAACCTCCTCGGCACAACTTGAGGCCATTCCCTCTAGTCCCATCACTGGTTACCTGTGAGAAGAGGCCAACCCCCAGCTCCCCACACCTTCCTTTCAGGTAGTTGTAGAAAGCAATAATGTCCTGATCCTTCTCTCCAGACTAAATAAGTTTGAAGTGTTTGGATGTTAGCACAGCGCTGGCTTTATGTTATTATTTCTTGCACACAGCCTGGATGTTTAGAAATTTAATTTCATATAAATCCCTTTGGATCACTATTTATGCGCTCACAGCAAGTGTTATGGGATTCGTAACTATCAGCACATCTCCAGGCACCAGCTGAAGCAGCATCTGTGTCCACCCAGCCTGAGGTGAACGTAGAACCCTTCAGGTTGGCTTTGTCCATGGCAATTAAGGAGGAGTGAAGTTCCCATTGACAGCCAACTGGTGGATTTGAAACAGGTTTACAGACAATTGCTCCTATGAGATGATTTTATTTTATTTTTTTTTGTCATTAGAGTTTTTACTGCATTTTATTAGTGACATCCTGCAAAGCAATAGCTATGTGCTCCAGGTGCAGCATCAAGGTAATCTAAGTTATAAATTGTAAGTTCTGAGTCTCGTACTAGGCAAATTTTCAGGTTTTATTTGAATCTTTTCAGGCTCTTTGCCTAGATTTTACTGTGATTTGGTGGTTTGAAGTGAACTTTTACCCCAAAAGCAGCTAGAATAAAATTGTTTTACATTTAAGTAGAAAAAGCTATTTGTTCATGATTTGCCCTCTGCATTCTTCCTTCCATTTTCCAGAAGTTTCTTACAAAGAAAGGTACTTGGAGTATAAGAAAAGAAAAATGTCTTCCAGCTCTAATATTTCTGAAGTACTCAAACTGAGAAGAAACAGTGCAATATGAGAAACAAAAAGTAAAAGGTCATGGGCTTTTTTTTTTTTTTTTTTTTTTTTTTTCTAAGTAGCTGCATGCCAGAGAATGTTGTCATCGTATGGAAACTGCTGAATTAAATGAAAAGTTGTCCTTTAGTTGGCAACCGAAGCAAGAAAATGAACCAACATGGAAACCCAGTGATTTTCACTGTCCTAAGTATCTTGTAAATCTGTCCTCATTTACTTTGAGGTAAAAAATAATAAGTAGGAAGTGAATATGCAGATAGTTAAACAAGATGGCTGAGAAAATAATAGATTTGTCAGAAGCTAGGAGCCATGTAAAGTAATAAAAAATTATAAGCTGCTCTGAGATTTCACTGATTTTTTAAATTTGAAAATTTTGCTTAAACAAGCAAAGATTATATTCTCTAGCAGTTAGAAAATAGCTTTAAAATACAGAGGGGTTGTGAAAACTATCTTCCCCCCCCCCCCCCCCCCCCCCGCTTGTTTTAGCTGCTAACCATCAAATTCCTTCTCAGATTCTTACATTGAAGTAAATGTTCACAGCCATACTATTAAGCACCTGCATAAAGAGCCAGAACTAGCATTTTATTTCACTAGCATTACATTAATTATGGGGTAAAGTCTCTCTTACTTCCAAATCAGACATCAGTTCATCAGGATTTAACCAAGTATTTAATTTTACACATTGTGAATAAACCCATGAGTCAATGTAATTACTTGACAGCCATGAAAAACCAATATACCTTTCTGGTAAACCTGGGCCTCATTTACAGTTGTAGAACAGACTGAAAGTACAATGAACTCCTCAAAAAAAATGCCCACACCGCATTTTGAGATAAAACCTGTAAGTTTTACGTATCACATCTTAAAGATTTGTTTGATAAATATTATGTATATATAAAAAATATTTACAGCTACCTAGCAGAAGTAATGACACTGTGAAAGCAGAAAGGATAGTAAAGACCAGCATTGTTTTTCCATATAAACCAGGTGGTTTGGAAACCTGTGGGAGCTCTCTAGGATATAGCATGACTACTATTTTTATTTTTTTTTCTTCCTACAGGGAGACAGCTCAGTGACACAAACCATAAAAGCAGCATCATGTGTCAGCTTCACCATTATATCCTGTCTTTAGAGGAAAGACACCATCAGTCCCAGCTGAAAGGGCTGCCCAGGCAGGTTGATAATGTGCAGGATGTGACCCTGCACAGCGCCTGGCATGTATGGCTAGAGCAAAAGGAGCAGTCCGTGAACTCGGGAGTGCATCAGCATTCAGAAAGGACAAATCCAAAATTACCCAAACCACTAAAATTGCTCCCTGTGTGCTTGTGCTCATTTACTCTATTAATGATCAAATGGTTACAAGCACCCAGTTGTGGCGATTACACTGGTAAATATACCCCTCTTGGCCTGCAGTGATTTTACACATTGCCAGTAGCACATAGAATATCTATGGCTGACTATTATCATTCTCATTTTGCCACTATTTTATCAGCATTTGTGTATCATTGTATCACCTTTTTTTTTGACAAGTCCATATGCAGGTGGAGATGCAAAAAGGGGAAAAGAAATGGAAAAGATAAAAATCTGTTGAAGTCAAATTGAGTTTTTATATTAGAATTGACTTAATCAGATGCATCCTCTATAAGTATTGGGGGAGGAAAAAAACTGGTGGAATGGAGAGTACAACTTTAGCTATGCATGGTCACCTTGTTCAGAATTTAGAAAAAGATCAGAAATTAATGAAAACAGCTTTGAATGGGGAAAATGCACCATACATCATAGCTGTGAATTGTGAACACATTTGCTATTGCACTTTGTTCACAAAGGTTCCTCATTCCCTACAAATGTTTCCATTGTCACTAAGAATATACTTAGCTTTTAAGCTAAGGAATATCCCAAATTTCAGAATAATGTACTTTCAGAATAATGTACTTAGATGCAGAGAGGGGCATAAAGAAGCAGGTCATTAAAAAAAAAAAAAGTTTCAGTTATGAACAGCAATATTTTTAACAGTTTAAAATTATTACCAATGGATGGATTGCTTTGGCATCAAAGACATTGGAGTTAGAGGAGACCACCAGAACAGGGATCACAACGCAGTACACATTACATGTGAAGTCTGGATTCACTCCCCAGTTAGCCTATTGCTTGAAACAACTGAAGAATGTGCAGAGGGAGATGGGCTAAGGTTCTTCTCCCAAGCAGGAGGGAGCATTTTGCTTTAACCAAAAAAAAAAAAAAAAAAGTGTTTATTTAGTATCTGCTCCATAGAAGTTACATACCACTTGATTTCATTTTGCAATAGATAATTTTATTTATTATTATTATTTTTTTAATCATCAGTCATGGCCTTGGAGTTGAGTACATTTGAAGTGGTGATGAAATTCTTCATAAAGACAGAAAAATCTCTCCTTATCAAATTGCCAGGACCAATTGGATGACCCTCTCTTCAAACATGTCAGAACACTTGACAAATCTGGAGGCACAGCACACCCTGATTGGCTTTGAAGGAAGTATTCTCTGGGGAACGTGTGCTCTATGGGGTGCAATATTTTGAGTGTGAAAAAATTTCACAAAGCTTTTCTTTTTTTCCTATGCTAGAACGTGATCATTTCCTTTCTTTACATGAGTCAGGTATTTGTGAAGCTGCAGCTGATGGCTGGCTCACGCTGGGTTATGAAATGATTAAAACAGCCTTGATTCTTTGGGCAATGATCAACCAGCAAAAAAGCATGCGACTCATGGAGCTTGCATTAAATTGCAGCTATAAAAAAGATAAGATATTGGAATCAGTATTTTTAAGCATTCTTTGGAATGAAATAATAATCTATTTCAATGACACAGCAGGACTGTTTGAAGATGTTGTGGACCTGTATATTTTCTTTAACACCGTCATCAAGTCTTTCAAATCATATGAACAAGGCTGGAGAGACCAGTTCGGTGTAATTGAATTCAAGCAAAGCCTATACTCTGAAGAGGCTGATTTCAGGCATGGCGAGAGAAGAGTAAAGCTATGGAATATTTGTCTAATGGGCTTTCAAGGAAATGCTGGTGAGGCTGTTCTTCAAGGATGAGAGAAGACTGAAGGCAAAATGTATTGCCCAGTATTGATTGTTTGACTGATAGTTCAGCACAAAGAATCAAAGCACATTAAAACAGTTACAAAACTGAGCAACACCTGTGTTAGGGAAATAACAGAGGAGTGTGAAATGTTTCTTTATTACAGCTGAGGAAAAGTGTACCTTGTTTCTTAGTGTAATTAGTTCAACAGATTACGTCTTAGTAACAAAAGAATCAATGTCTTTGTCTGGTCTTCATTTAGGAAGAAAAACAGACAAGCTGCGATCCACCTTCCCAAATATCAGTATGATTTTATTTATTTTCTTGCTTGTGACAGTCTGCAGAGGCAAACAGTCCTGTCTGAAGTTAAAAAAAAATAAAAATCAAAATGAGCAATCCAGTCTTACACTACCAGATGATGCTAAATTCCCAATGAAGAATATTGTATCAATTTTTTTCAGAGCTCCTTCATGATATCCTTGACTAAAAATACCAGAAATTATGGTCTGAATCTTCTTCTCTATATTTTATCCATAAATAGTTATAAAAAATTTCTCACCCATCAAATAGAAAGGTGTGTTGCTATGGTATGCTAAATATATATTTAAGCCCCTGAGCTGTGTTTATAGTAACTTAAGCACGAGGCAAGTTTTCCAGCAGTTTGTGTTGCTGAATGGACAGGAAGATATGGTCAGGATGTCCATCAGGAGGGAGCGTGGAGACTAACGCCCTAGTTTAATTAAAATCCAAGCAAGTATTTTGGTCAGGACTTTGGATAAGGCCTGAATGAACCTAGAAAATAACTGGATAGAAAAATACATGTGTTGCAGCACGAGAAATTCTTAGACAGATACAGATTTTACAAAAAGCTTTATTAATATTTACATTTACCTGGGCAAGGAGATAAGAAAAAAGCAACATATAATACATATCTTTCCCGTGTGAATAACAGCCTAAATTCTGAGGTGTGAGTGGTAGCCAGCAATGATTTCAGGGACACTCAAAACACAGCAGCAAGCTGTTCCCTGCCTAGCCTGGATCAGAAGTTCAAAGGACAGGGGAGAAAAAGAAGACTTCCAGCCCTAGCATTCAGCAGGACCACACTATCCCCTCCATGCAGAGGTCAGTGGGAAGCAAGCACAGTCTGCAACACATCATTTAAATCATGATTTTGGTCTTCGTTCCCACCAGCAATCTCATGTGCTTAGTTACCTCATTTTCACTAATAAGGAAAAGAGCTTTACAGCAAACAGCAGTGCAGAGGCAGGGCCTGGGGAACCTTTGTCCTGCAGAGGTGCAGAGGAAGAACATAGCCCCACAGCCAGGCAACTGAGTAGTTTTTGAGTTTCATTCTGAGGAGCAAGGAGAAGTTAAACAAGCAAACAAGCAAACAACTTAATGCTTCTGCTGATATAAATTCTGATCCAGAGCTGCACCATAATTGTTTTAATTTGTGCAAGGCAATCTGCTATTTTTGATTGTTTCAGTGGTAGGACTTGGGTAGATGGCAGACCAGACCTCCATCTAGACTATGGATCATACAAAATAATGCAACTTCAGCTGATTTATTGCTAGTAAGAGTATGAGCACTGGAAAGAAAGCTGTTCTTCTTGCTCATTATATAAAATACTGATTTTTTATAATACATAAAACAGCTTTTATAGGTATCGACTGAGAAAGGACTAGCATGCAGGACATCAGGTTAGTTCTGTTTTGCACTTTATTTTGCAGTTGTGGGTGGGAAGCCCAATAAAGAACATGAGGAAATGCATGCCAAAGGTATGTCAGAAGGACATCTGGTCCATCGCTCTCTGTCCTTCTCACCTCCAGCAGAACTGACTCTCTCTACATCTTTCCTGACAGATACACACTGGATATTTTTCCTGGTAATCAGTACTGGAAGTTCTACCACTTCTCCAGGCAATTTTTGAGAAATGATTTCCATTCTGCCACTAGACTGCTTTTCTAGTGTTTAGAAATACACTATGTTTGTCTAGCTGAAGAAGTGGTAAATGACAACCTCTTTCTCCAGGGATTTAAGCAGTATATATATACATACATATATATATATATATACATTCACACACACTTGGATGGGATTTCCTTCCTTATGTTTGATTTTAAGAATAACAGCTGTTCTTACATGAAATTGAGCACTGAATGAGCCGTCCAGATAATCTACTGAGAGCAGTCCTCAAAGCCCCAGCATTGCCTTTGCACCCTGCTCAGCTCTTTTGTGGAGGTTGCTGGTGGGTGACTGGTCTCCATCCCTCAGGTGTAGTCCCCCAGAGAGGGGTATTAGTTTGCCCCTAAGGTTTGGGTCTATGAGCCGACCTTCGGGATCTTTCTCTCCTTCTCCACGGTAGAGCATCTAGACCCTCTGGGAACCCTCAATAGGCACTTCACAAAAATCTTGATTTTGAGTGTATCAGGCATCCTTGTTGCCAGGGATGCTGATGAAGTTTTGCTAGTTTAATCAGCTGAAGATCTGGCATGGATCCTGTAAGATTTGGAACAAAGCCACACTTCTTCACCTGCCTTTGGGTTTACAGAACCTTCGTATCTCTTTCTGTAACTGCCTTTCACTGAGTGCAGACAGCCCCGTGCAACAGAAGTGAATGTTATCATTCAGATTGAAAAATTTCAACCATGCAATGTGATTTATTGCTTTAATTCTCCCACAAACTGAAGATTTTCTGTTCTATTTGGAAAAAGAAGTATCCAATTTGTTCCGAGAAGAAAGTGTAACCGGAGGACTGTAGTTCTAGCTGAAAAACTGTAGGAACCAGCAGTTTGAGTTTGCACCATCCAGAGCAAATGCAAGACTCTATTGAGAGAATTTGTACCTCCAAAAACTTGTTATGTCCATATCACAAAACATGCCTCAGGAGATGCTTTCCATCTGGCCTGTCCCTGGCAATTGGGCTGCATGACCATGGTCACACAAGAGAGCAATGATGTATCTTCATTCCCTTGCCTGTGGCTCTTGGTGTCTGTGGCACAAACAGGCATCCATAGCTTTACTTACCATGAGGAATACACCCGGAGCTGGATGGTTCCCATTGAGAGCAGTACAGGAGAATTACCAGTTCACTAAGGGCTGGCTTCCCGCAGCCATGAGAGGTGGGGTGAGGCAGCAGGACTACAAAACAGCTGTGAATCCTGGTCACTCACAGGCCACTACACATAAACCAATCTCTTTATTAATATTATAGTGAATATGTAATATGGAATAAATACTCGGTACACACAGAGACTCTTGGTGGGTAGCATTTCCTTGGCAAGCAGCACTATCAAACTTCCCAAGAACTTCCCCAGCTGATTATCTGATCTCTTACTGCAATGATTCTAGCAGCTGTCAAAATCAAACATAAAGGGGCTTTAAACCACCTTTTTAAAGACTGAAAAGCATTTTCATAGATTTAAGAGTCCTTCAAACCCAATTATCGAATCAAAATGCAGTTGCAGCCACTCTAACATCTCTTCAGAAGTATAAAAACATCCTTGTATAACTAATCACTCATCAGCTTGCATAGTAAACCCTTTCCCAGTGTGTGCTTTACAACAGCCTGTATGAATTAAAAATAAAACGCGGTCCTTAGCATTCACCTATAGCCACAAAGAAGGCTATAATGTTCCCCCAGCTGCAAAAAAATGGGCCCTGATCCCACAAGCCCCACAAGTGGGAAACTCTCAACAGATGAAGTCAAACGGCAGTTTGTCTGCACACCCACAGGCTGCAAGCCCCATCAGCAGGTGTAGAGCGATATATAGGAATGAATACATACATCAATAGGTGTGTGTAAGTGTATATTTATATATGTGTGCATGTATATACACATTAATAAGTAGGCAGCTTACACTATGATGTGATTAGCAACCATGTCGGTACTTACTAAGAAAGCTTATGTTTTTTTGATGCAAGATTCCCAGCTTGGAGAGGCCAAACAGGTCCCTCCTTGCAGAGCTGGAAACCTGGTTTAAAAGCTAGAACAAGCTGCAAGTAATACCATTTTTAATAGCCTAGCTTCCCTGCTGTCAATACAGCTCCACGGATTTACACCGTTTGATGCTGCCATCCCCTGAATGCTTACTCTAGGGAAAAGCCTTAGCATATTTCACATGTTTATTGCTGTCATATATTACCACAAGCAGATTCACAGCTGGTGTGAATTGTCGTCGCTCTGTGAAGTTAACATCCAGGTCTTTTCATAAATGCATATACATGGCGCTATACATCACCTCTGCCTTCATGTATACATATTTATATATAGCGCATAGGAATAAAGATTCAAGCACCAAATCCTCAGCTAGTATCACTTGGTGTAATTCCCTTAATCCATATCATGAAACTTGCTAATAAATATATATCATCATACTGCTGTTTTCCTTATGTTTCTATCTCAGTATCGATGGAAGTAAAAATATTGAGGTACATAAAGGGCCAGATGCTCAAAATACAGGACACCAGTGGACCTAAAAGTATACTGTGGCACCACCACCTAAATTATAAGATACTTTGATTAATTTCTCAGCAGGCTGCTTTTTGGTTTATTTCCTTATGTTATTACTGTTGGGTTTCTCCTCCTAACATATATTAAAATCAAAATAAGAAAACAATTTCTTCCTTTATTCCTTCTTTTAATTACTTGTGCCTGCAAATAATAATTTATATTTTATATATATATATCTCATAAATATATAATATATATTTATATTATTTTATATATATATCTCATATGCGTTTCCATGCAGCTTCCTTATGTATTTCATTTCCTTCCTTCAATTTGCCTTACTCTTATGTTTGTTGTAGCTTTCCATTTTTTATGCTTTTATGATCCTAAACTATCATCACAGCAAGAAAATAAAGTTCTTATTAAAAAACGTGCAACTTACTTCTGCTTACTGACTTAACCTATGTGAAAATCAATAAAAATTAAATTCTGCACATAAAAATATTATTAGAATTTTGTAGGGTTTCTTTCAGGCAACATTTAATTAATAATGCCAGAGTGGTTTTGTGTGTGTGTTTTTATTTAATTTTTTTTTTTGGGGGGGGGGATTTTTGTTGGCCATCCAATAAAAATTGGGGGAAAAAAGTTTAATGAAGTAATTATTAGAAGTGCAAACAGTATAAGAAGAGACATTTGTTTTGCAGTATAAGGAATTTTTGCCTATGGAAAGAAATAACATAAGGTTAATTGAGTAGGGAAAAAGAGCTGCTGGGCAATGCACAGGCCTGGAAAGGTGAGGAAAGAAGAAACCAGAGTAAGAAGTGATTTAATTCAGTGCAGAGAACTGCATGCAAAATAGACATAAGCAGCTGGGTACCAAACATGATCCATGTGTTCAGAAATTATACTGAGAGAGGCTACAATGAGGACAAGGTCAGAGCAAGTGTCAGAGGGTGTTCAGCATCGGCGTGGACGGACTAGAGAAGCTTGTCTCTTCCCTTTAGGGATAGACTGACCTGCAGGAAAAAAGAAAAAAAAGAAAGAAAAAAAAAAAGGAAGAAAAGAAGGAAAAAGAAATGTATTTGTCTCCATAAAACACTGCTTTTGTTGTCTCTGAATCAATTACTAAATTTTGGAAAGATAGAGGATTTGGGTTGCTTCCCTGGGCTTTGTGGTTCTTTGCTCTCATTAACACTAACTTTGCCCTGCTCTAAGTCGAGTGACTTTGGCAAAAATACTGCTGATTTTCATAAAAGTCAGGTCCTGTATGGACACCCACAGATTTCCTCCCAGAAAAGAGCTCTTTAGTCACCATGCTACAAAGGCCAGAAATTGAAAATCAAATTACTTTCTGCTCCAGGTAGCACAGTAGCTGATCCTGGGTTTAGAGTTTCAAAATGCCTGAAGGATTACCTTTGCCATTACTCTGAGCACTTCCTTCAAGTGATGCTGGTCGATCTGAGACCAGACCTCATGCCAGGCTGTTAAAGATGGTGGGTGAGCAGCTTTTTGTCTGGGGGACAGCAGAGGAAAGTAGTTTTGCTGTCATTGTTGTTGCTTGTTTTTCACGAAATAAAGGTTGGCAGAGAAATACTAAAGGGGAATTGCATCTGATTTCCCACCCACCACCCAGTTTCAGGCTAGGTGGTGAAATCAAATACCTTTGATTAACAACGCCAAGAGTAACGGTCCCATTCGGACAGCCTCTTACCTCATGGTCCCTCCACCCAGAGGCATGGTGTGCATGGATTTGTTTGGACCTCACAGCCTTCAGTGGCTGGCAAAAAATGTGCTGACTTCCTAAGGAGGAGACTAATGTTTCAGCTACTTTGAGCTTGCATTCTAATACATCTTTACCAATCACACACTAATGTACCAGCATAATAGACAGGCTCTTGGCATTTCTGCAAACCACACCAGGCCTGAATGTAATAGGAGTGTCTAATTTCAGTTTTTCAGAGAGCTTTAATTCCGAGCACAGCAAGCATGATTACGGCACATCAGGTATAATCTCATCCCATCAGGTGCAGGGCCCATCACGTGCTGTCTGAGAAGGATGAGGCAGGGTAGAATGGCCTTGGCAGGTTTTTGCTTTAGTGTGGTGTTCCTCCAGGATCCAAGCAAGCTCACAGAGAGCTGAGTTTGCTTTTGTGGCATCCACTGCGTTGTATACCGGCACGTACACCAGGCAGGGACTGGGCTTTTGTATGTGAGATTCTTGTAAATACAGGCCCATTAGAATTTGACAACTTAATGAATGGGAAAGCCATTTTTCATTACACATCTCTGAATGAAAAATACCTCTCATTATCTTTGTAATGAGGCTAAATCAATGAGTGACTTTTCAATCCTAATGTTAATGGGAAACCCAATACCCTGCCTGAGCATTAGGTAAGCGAGTACTTTGCTGCAGCAGCTGCAAGCTGAAACATAGGTGGGGTGAAAACAAGTAGATGGGTGGAAAGAGGATATTTCCAGTTGCCCAGGAGGAATTTAAAATTGTGGTTATCATAGCAGATTTTAAAACCTGCTTGTACATGTTGGCCAATCTTAAATGACGCATCAGTCAGTCATGCTCTAAAAAATTATGTAACTAATGTATCAAACCAATGTCTTCTTCCAGATCTATTTTTAAAAACTTCAGAAAGTAAGTTTTTAAAAATGAGCGAAAGTAATAGCTCCCAAAGTTACGCTGAAGTCAATGACAAACTGTCAAAGACAGAATTTCATCAGTCACCGGTTGGGGGGTTCCCATACTATTAATATTAGATCTCTGTGCCTCAGGAATGCTGTCAATGCTGCTGTACTTGGATCTATACAAATACCAATTAAAGCCAGCGTATGTCCTGAAGAAATTATGGTCCAAGCAGATAAAGCACTGAAGAAGAAAGCAAGCTGAGGAAAAACAGGGACACAGAGCAGTGGCTGCAAAACCAAGCAGAGACAGAGGCAAGCTTTTGCTTTGGCTTAAGACAGGAGAGAAGAAATCTAGTTTGTGTTGCCTGGAGAAGAGCCAGGAGAGACATTGGAGTCATCCGAGAGGGGATGGAAGGATAATGCAGCAATAAGGAGGAAGAGAATAGGAGAATAGGGAAAAGCAGATGAGAGAGGGTGAGAAGCATTTGAAAACCAGTCACTGAAAAAAAAAAAAAAAAAAAAAAGAATCTTAGAATCTTAATCATCTTTTAGTCATTTTCTCTCAGGAGAAGCCAACTAAATCCTGCTGAGAGAGGAAGGTCCTGGGACAAAGTGTGCAAGAAAGTAAGAAAGTCTTTTTTCTAAAAGTTCCTTTTCCTTCCTAGGCTATCACAGCTGGATCAGATCAACAAGCATAAACATGGAGTGGCCTGCAGTTTGCTCACCTCCACATCATGGTTCATTGGCCTTTGTGCCAAGGAAAAAAACATCTGTTTGGCACCCTGCTGCAATGCATAGTTTGTACGGCTACTGGAGAAGTCAGCTTCCATTCAGCTGGAATCGATCACGGAGTACTTGATCACTGCACCCACCATCAGCTGTGAGTGCATGGGTGTTCTCCATTCATGGGAAAAAGACACGGCCTCATAATTGCACTAAGAGAATATGTTATATATATATATAAAGAGTATAAATTTGTCATCACTCAGCTGTTACATCCTGCTATTTTATAAAATGTGCATTAATATGTAAAAAATTGTTCTCACGTGGGTTTTCAATTTCTCACCTACTATAAAGCCCCTTTGTAAAGAAAACAGAGGGAGTACTTGGTACTTTTGGAAAAAATCAAAAGTTTTTTTAATCATGATGATTGTCACTGCTCACTTACATCAAACTGACACCAAAAGAGTGCAGCCCTGCTGCGTAGCTGCTGTGCCTAGGAACAATGCTTCTGGAGGAAAAGATCTCATATTCCACCCGCAGCGTGCCTTGTGGTTGAGGGCTCCCTCTTCAGCTCAGCAGAGACCCAGACAAAGCCCCTCTGCCAGCAGGGGGGAGAGCATGAGGTGCAGGCATCAAGGAAGGTTTTCTGAGTTGTGTCCCTGCGTTAATGCAAGAGCAGAGGAGGGCTGGGCAGGGCTGGGAGGGATGGAAATCTCACAGTCTCCAGAGAAGGAGGATGGAGGGGAGGGAGGAGAAGGAACCTACTCACACGGTCACACCCCATGGAAGTTGGAAGATATTTCAGCAGCAAAAGTACTCACAGACAAGAAAGGATCTCTTGGTGAGGATGCGGGCTGTGAATAGCTGAGCAATAGCTATTCTGGGCTCTGCTGGGGGGAAAAAAAAAAAAAAAAAAAAAAAGTGTTTCCATGAAGAAATGAGGAGAGGCATTTGAGAAGATAGTGTATGTTCTCTAGTGCTATGTGCCCAGGTGGTGCAAGTGCAAGACACGGTGATGTTACCATGGCACTAAGAGGCTGGAGACTGTTCATGTGGGGAGCAGGAGCTGGGGAGGACATGCTGAAGCAGGGCTGGCTGCAGTCTTGCTCATGAACCAGACGTGAAGGTTGGGAAGGTCAGAAATGCCTGCACGTACTGCCCACGGCTGGTGGCAACAGCGTAGGAGCTGATGCTGCTCCTCTACGATGTAACACCAGGTTTAGATATGCACAGAAGTGACTACAAATCTAATACAGTCAGGCAACACCTATCCATCCGAGTATTTAGCTCTCTGACCTGGGTGCTCAGTGAGAGGAAGGAAAAAGAGAGTTATCCAGCCCTGTCCTCTCTCTCCAAGCATTAGCAGGCCAGGTAGAGGTTTGCTTTTCTTCTTCTTCTTCTTTTATTTTCTTTCTTTTTTTCTCTTATTTCTGTGAGTTTGTGATTCAAAGCTGACCTTTAGCTATGGGCAAGGAGAGAGGATGTTGCAGTATGGACAGTGTCTCTAAAAAGAGCTCTTTCCTAACTGTTCGTAACAGGTTGCTTTGGAAATGCCACCTGTGGGGTCTGGCCTTGAGGAACAGCAAGGAAAGCCTCAGTGCCCTCTGGAAACCCACCAGGCTGGTGAAGACTGAAGGTGAGAGCAGCCATCAGCCATGGACATGACAGCCATGCACAGGGCTTTATTTTCCCTTTCCTGAAAGCACGGGAACATTTTGCATACTTTCACGAGGCACTGCTCTGTGCCACCCCAGCTCCAGCAGCACCACACGTGCCCGAGGTCAGACACCAGCACCCCAACACAACAGCTCCTCGCTTGCTCCTCCTTGTGCACCGCCGACTTCCCGGGGCTGCTGTTGCAACCAGCAATTACCGAACCGGCTCCTGCAAAGTCACCGGGGAGGATTTCATCTGCATGTATTAACTGAAGGGCAATCCAGCGTACTGGGGAGTCAGACTTTCCCCAGCAAAGCTGTATAAATAGAACTCCAAAGCATTCACAGACATGCTGGGAAGTTTCCTCTGGGCCAAACAATATTTTTAATTCGTTGATAGCATTTTAATTTTCTCATGATGAAGAACCTCTAAAGGCAACCACATTGGAGAGTGAGAAAGGGTCAAGAGGCAATTAAGCAAGGAAGATCTTCCTTTTCACTGCTAGGAAAAACAGTTAATTAGATGAAACAAGTTAAAAAGAGAGAGAGAGAAGAGCTGAACTGTAATTTGGAAAATTTAAAAAGCTATCTATCAAATAAATTGATTAGCGGACTAATCATAATCAGGACTCTTGGATTAGCAGTTAATTTGTGGAATCAATTAATAGTGGTATTTTTCAAATCACAGTTGCCTCTAGAGCACAGGGAATTCATTGCAGTATGTTTTTAGAGATAACAGATGCTGGATTAGGGCTGTGGAGTGATTCCCTGACAATATAACAGCTCTGTCGTACCCTGTTTTCAGGATTTTTATTTTGATTTTTTTTGTGTGTGAATGGGTGTTGGCTGAGTTGCTTTAATTCCTTCCTTGATGCCTCTGCACTTTCTCAAATTATTTACATAAGAGAACAAATTATTCTCACAATAACTTTCTAGTGCTCTCTGCTTGGATTGAGGGTTCACATAATAATCTCTCTCTAGGGCTAGCAGCAATTTCCTGCACTGTGAAATAATAACAAAAAACTTCCAGAAAACTTAGTGGGACTTTGCAGTCCTTGTGCTTGAAGGCAGCTGGGGCTGGGGCTGCTGTGAGAGCTGAGCACAGGGAAGCTGGGATGGCTGTCCCCATGCAGCTCACTGCTCTGGGTGGCATGGGAATCTGAAAAACCGGTGTCAGACTCGGGGCCACAGGGAGCTCACTCTGTGCAGGATAACTGCTTGTTGCTATCTATTAATTAACAACAGGAATCATAGCACATAACTGCATGAAGTTAAACTAAAGCTCAGACACGTTAACACATTCCAGTTCTGTTTCTGAATTATGAGGGCAGTAGGCACAAGTCACAGTGGGGGCAAGACCTTCACCCCTCTGTTTAGGGGATAATTCCCCAATGTTGGTAGTTCTTTCTTGCAAGCATCAATCCCTTGTTAAACTGTTACTACATTTCCATGATGAGGACGATCCCCTTCCTGGCTGTCCTGGGCACTGCCCAGATCCGCAGAGCATTCAGACAAGTCCATCATGTCCACATTAGGCACCCAAGGAGATGTAGAGACTTGGAAGGTTGCGATGACTTCAACAACTACAAATTTCTATATTAAACCCGACTATTTACCATAATTTCATTGGAGCTGAGTGCCTACCTCTGCACATCTGGTATTCAATTCCTAACAGGAGTTGAGATTTGGGCTCTCTAGAAATTCCCAGAGTAAAAGTTTTTCAGAGTAGGGTGGTAAGAAACCCTTTGCTCTACTCCTGGTGTCTCTCTCTGATTCTCTAAGACTGCTCCTGTTCATTGGAAGAAATCCAAAATTTAAGAAAAATAAGAAAGTATTTGAAGATAGAAGTAAAACTCAAAATTGCCTCACTTTGTCAAAAAGAGAAAGGCAGCAGACACAGATGGGTCCAAGTTAAATCCCACTTTGAAACTGTTGCTTAGTGAGGTCCCCAGCACAGCAGTTCCTGCAATGCCTCAGTCCTGACAAAGAGAACAGGCACTTGGAAGGCAGCAACAAGATGTTTTAAGAAAGTTCCAGACTAAAACAAAACTAAAGATGGCTGCTTCTCAAAACACTGTCTCACAACTCTCATTTTATAATTGTCTCATTCAAATTGCTTTTTCCATTCATAGTACATAAGGAGTTTTACTGTGCAAGCTGTTCAAATTCATATGCCTTCTTTTCTAGTGATAAACCACCCCACTGAAGTATCTCTTCCACACTTAGGACCAAAAATAACATAGAACTCCACTGCAAAGTATTTGTTAAAGTAAAGATGATGGCTCATCTAGCATCTGTATAATTATTTAGAGGAAATGTGTGTCTGTCATTTCACATCTGCTGATTCTGGTTCCTAACTCTTTCCTACCTCAGGAGTCCACTAGAAATGCTTTGAAAATGTTCATTTAAATTGATTTTTCTGTCCAGTTTTATAAACAATGAAAATATATGTAATATATATCTCCTTTGAGTAGCCTATTGTTCCCCTCATAGCAGAATGCCCCTACTAATATCATCTATAAAAAAATCGTCACACTGAAATGAGAAACAATAGCAAACTGCTGTTTGCTAAATCAAAATAAAGGAGTAGAAGGAATCATACACGTGGTGATCAGGATAGTTAAGATATTTATATATCTGCTTCAAAACTTGTGGTTTATGATCTTACATGGTGAAATTATAGGGAGTAGGACAGACATAACATGAGTGATTTAATACATTTTGAGCTCTACCTTCACTGACGTGAGAAGAAGGGTATGTGATGAGGAAGAGGCAGAGCCATTTGGAATTAAGCTTGCACACACATGTCCACCTGAGTACACTTTGTAGGGCCACTCATGCCCATTGAAAGTCCAACCTGAGACAGTCTTCCTAAACTTGGTGTTCTGCACAACTACGGATGGATGGAAATATTTATTTTAAAATGTTTTGTTGAAAAGGTGACCTGGTTCCCCCCCAGGCTCGTGAATAGCTGCACTACCTGTGTGCTGGAGTGGGAAAGACTGCACGGAAAACCAACCTCTCTGTCCTTCCCATAGGAAGGACACTTGCCACTAAAATAAGTAGAGTTGGATTCAGAGCATATGTGTGAAGGCTCCTGTTTTAACACAGTTTAACAGCTTAATTGACATGGACACATACATTAGTCCATCATTACTGACTTTAGCCCAAATTATGAATATATCAGCAATTAATTACATCTATGAGCTTGTCCATGAGCCCTAATAGCTTCAAGGTGAACTAAGAAAAATTTTATATCAGAATTTCTTGATTTAAATCTACTGACCAGCATATTCCATAAGTTGTTCTAAAAAGTAATTATTCACACAACCAAATTTATGTCTCTTATGTCTCATTAGAATGTATAGTGTCAGTTTCCAAATAAAAAATCTTGATTTTTTAATAATTTTTTTATTAGTTGAATAACCCCTCCATAAGGTGATCTTGGAGGTCTCTTCCAACCTAGATGATTCTGTGATTCTGTGATACCTGTGCTCATTGCAACAAGGTTAAAAGTCCGACACTTCTGAAGATAATCAAGATGAAACTATATTGTCCCCTCTGCTCATTGTGAAAAGCCTGCCTTTATTTCCGGGGGTCTGCATGCTTGGGGATGGGGGACTTATGGAGAGAGAATGGGGACATCATCCTTGCCATTGTAGCTCTCACTGTCCTTGGCTGGTCCTGTGAACTTCTGTGGTTTAGCAAAGCATCCTCAAATCTCTGGGTTCACTGACACCATTGTCTGAACTAGTTTGGTGTTGGCATTCAAGCCAGATCAGAGCTTTGTACTTATCCTATCCTGCTGGTTTTTGGGCCATTCCTATCCAGGGCATTCTCTGCTCACTGCTACTTTTTTTTTTTTTTTTCCTACCGCTGCTAGTGGATAACTGTGCTTTTGTAGTGGTAAATTACACTGTGACTTCCCCACTGCTTCTCCCAAAGGGGTTTTTATGTGGGACTTAAACAAAAATCCCCTAGCAATTAATGTTTGAATTAAATATTTATACTCAGTTATGTTGTCTGGGCCTGGTCTTTTCTTTCAAATTTCACTTTAGTATTGATTCATTAAGGTGCTTAGGAATGTTTTGTAATAGTATGAATATGAATTGACTGCATGGAAATATACTCTTACATTTAAAAAAAGTGGTATAATGAAACCAGGCCTTTGTTTCAGACCTGTGCGGCAATGTGTAATGTATTCAGGTCCCCTCACTTAAATATTATTTCTGAATTTTGCCCCGAGCTGAATTAATTCCCAAATAGAATATTTTTCAAAGTTTCCCATGTCATGTCAGCAGCTCTTTAAATGCACATATTTTAGATATATGCATTAGTTTCTTGATTATGAAAAAGTATTATTAAATATGTAATAAAATATTTATGCAGTATGACTTTAAAGCTAAGAATATTAGATCACAAGAGATTTCTCTAAATGAAATAGTCTGCATGTGTAGCTGGAGTCTAATTTAAACTGCCTAGCCTACTCAAAACTTAATATACGGGTGACACCTGATCTGAATTATTTTTTGAATACAACAATTGCAATCTTATTAATTCTTTATTACATAGAAAATCAAATAAACCACTTCCATCCAATGAATATTGCTATCTGCGTGACTTGATTATCTGTAGAGTTTGTATAACATGATTGGTAAATAAAATACACACATGCAAACGTGCATATACACACACATACACTCATATATTGTAAATGTATGTTGATATCAAGGCCAACATTTAGTGAGATACTGTAACACCTGCTTAGAATTTAGCCTTCGAATTCATGCCTGGTTTTATGTGCATTCCTAGTCCCGTTGTGGTCCATTTTGGATTTTTATGAATCCGTTTGACTGCACTCATTTATTTGGGCACTTTCAGCCAGGTGTGTGCATGCCATGCAGTGCTTACAGGTGATCCACCAGCCAAAGCATTCAAACAGACAACAACAAAAAAAAAACAAAAGTGCCTATCAACCTGGGAAGTTCCTTTGCTGAATCTTCATTAAAAAACCATATTGACCTTACAGTGTAGACATCATACAGGGCTTGCAAAATGAAACCTGGCCTCAGGATAGGATTCAAAGCCTAGAGCTGCTGGAAAACCTTCCTGCCCACTGGCAGGGACTCATGCTGGCCTTTGGGCAGAGCAGTGGCTGGGTGGCACTGGGCAGCACCACAGGTTCGGCCAGGAGAGAAAGTGCTTAAAATCTCCCATAACATTTGATGGATGAAGTTTTCTGTCCTGTTTCTTTATACATACAGGGCCAGCTTCCCCATTGATGTAAATCAGAGTAGACCCATTATCTTCAAAGAAGTGACACTGATTTACCCGAGGAGTAAGGCTGCCCAAAATGACTCAGACACATCAACCAAAGCCAAGCTATCACTAGGATTAAAAGCAGCTCACTGAATCCAATCCCTTCCTTCACCTCCTCAACAGTAGCTACTTTATATCTCTGCATGCACCAGCATGGTGCCATATGGTATTATTTAACCATTGTATAAGTAACCATTGTATATGTAACCATATTTAACCATATGGTATTATTTTACCATTATTTACCTAACCATATCAGTTAGATAGATACTTAGGGTGGGATTGACTTGTAAAAAAACACGGATGGTGGCATCTGAGGTAATTATCAAGGCTCCCTTCAAAATCCATGGAGAAAAATGAGCATTTTTGGTGGAATCCCTTCCAAAGGCATGGTGAATTGCCCACTAGGGCACTTCTTTAACCACTCTGACAAGAGGAGAGCTGAGTGCGACTGCCATGGAGACGTGCAATGGTGGGCGAAGAGCCTTGCTCCAACTGCCTGGGATGCCTCTGCTTTAATCCACGCTGCACAGACCTATTTCAGCTCCTGAGTAATATATTCTGACAGTAGAGCACAGTTGTCAGATGTTTTGGAATGAATATCTGCTCCAGCTGGCATCAAAAACTGTAAAGCAATGTAGCCTTTGAGCCAAAAAAAAGGGCAATGTTTTCAGGAAAAAAAAAATACAAGGATGAACGTTCCATAAAGATGAGTTACGGTCTCTGGTGACACTCGGAGCGGATGAACAGAGTGATAGCATTGTTAAAACGCGAGCACGCAACTCACAAATCGCTCGGATCTGAAACACGGTTCTGTATTTCCACGGTGGAGCACAATGGGCAGTGCCCGGTGACAACATTTCTATTAATAGGAGAGGACTTGTAAGCAACAATCAGGGAGTTTTATCAGCTCATTGTCGAAGCAAAAAGCAATTGGACTATGTGCCCCAAGGGCTCGAACCACATGGTTGGCATTAGTGCATGCAAAGACTCGTACGGAATAGTTATACACGTTGAGAGGCATTTTTAAAACCTGTGTTGTAAGGTCTCCAGGCTTTTCAACTCATTTTGAAAACAATACACGGTGGCAGTTTTTGTGTAAGAATTACAAATAATGAAATCTTTCTCTGTTTTGATCAAAGGAGTGCTATTTCCTTTTTCTGGAAAGAAAGTACTCTGCTGAAAAAGAAACCACCTGTGCTTTCAAAAGTCTCTAAAATCCTCAAGCACACTTAAAGACTTGAGATTTAAGGAAAATCTCTAGATGAATCAGCAGAGGTCCCAGAGACCCATGATTATAGAATCATAGAATCACAGAATCACAGAATCTTTAAGGTGGGAAAAAAACTCCAGGATCATCTGGTCCAACCACCCCCCTACCACCAGTATCACCCACTAAACTATGATTTTATCCTGTATCACAACACTGAACATCAGCCATGTAATCTGTCTCTTTGGTGCAAGAAAGGACCATCTCCAATCCTTTTCTGACAGATGTGCAGCTGTGCCAGAAGGTGCTCCAAGACCCTCAGAGATGTGACAGCCTCCACCAGTCTGTTCCACCACTCCATTTCCCTTTACACCAGAAAGTTTTTCCCAGTGCACAGCCCAAATCATCCTTGCAGCAACAGAAAACTTTTTACTCTTGCTAGGAAAAGAAAGAATTATTTACTGCTTTCTTTCCTGTTGTTTTTTCATCTTTTTGAAAATCTCTGAACTCAACAACCACTAGCTGCTATTCATCCACTTTTGCAACCTGCTAGCGATGAGTTTCTTAATGGCTGTTTTAAGGGTTCATTGCCATGCCCCCATGCAGTGAGCCATCACTTCCTTCTCTCGAGTAATCCCAGCTGAGAGCGGACTCCTCCCTCCTCTGACACTGCTGGAAACAAAGTTTGCTCCTCCAGACCTGATTGCCTCTCTTTAAATATTAACAAGACACAAAAGATTCTGGAGCTTAACCAGATCACCTATGAACTAAAAATAGCAACAATAAAGAGACCAGAGGATTACACAGCTCTCTTTAAGAGACCCAAACCTTTTTTAATGGCATGGTATTTAAAGGCTCTTAGGAGGCCATCTCATGGGTTTTGCTCTGCCGCTGATCACCCCTTCGCAAAGCTGTGCTCAACAGCAGCTGAACCGGTGCAGAGTTCAGCATTTCTGATCTGCGTGAAGCATCAGTGAACCAAATCTCCCACACTGGAACCAATTACAGCACTGCAAAAAGAGAGGCACGGATGATTTATCCAGGGAGCAGGCGAGCAGGGGCTGACTGTAATGGAGATGTACCAGCCTTTAATCAGCTTGAGGCCAGGCTCAAGGAGCTTTAGCACCTCTGTGTGTTAGGGCTATATGTGCACGAGATGATCACCCACAGCACATCAGTGAATTGGCTTTCACCAGGACAGCAAGGCACAGTGCAATGACTTGGGGAGGAGAATTTGACAATTCTGAGTTCTGCCTGCTCCCGGGTGAGCCCCTCACCAGCTCTGGTGGTGTTTCATTTGTCAGGACATGACTTTGCACTCCATTTTGCAATTCAGGAAATGAAGGGTAGAAATACCTGAACTATTCTGGACTAAGTAAGGACATTGTCCACAAGAAGCTAATCCAACTTTAAAAGGAAGGAAAAAAAAAATGGAAAAGAAAATCTCATTACATTTAGGGAAAAAAAAAATCAAAAACAAGTAGATTTTGAATGTTTCCTTTCTTCTGAACTCATTTAAATTCAAATAGTCCATAGTAGGATCAGCAGTTCTTTCTTATAAACGACTCTCATTGACATCTTTTAGAAAACTGACATCTTTTAGAAAATTTCTGAGATTAAATGTGTCATATCCAGCACATGGCTTAGTTGTCAGAACTTGTGATCAACTTACACCTCAGGGAAGCAGAGTAAAAGTGCTTAGTATTGCTTACATGCATCTGCTTTTTAAGTGATTTGGGCTCTTTTTCCAGTCTGGGAATTTTTCTCAATGTTCTCAATCTCAAAGATTCAATGAACCAGCGATTTAGATGGGAACAGTAAACATTCAGGAGTTTCCAAAGGTGTTCTGTTCACTAAGTGTTTTGGAAGAAAAAAAGAAAACTGTTCTTCTCAGGAGCATTATTTAACTTTTTTTGTTTGTTTGTTTTTCTTTTTCATTTAGAAGCTTTTTGCCAATGTACTTCATGAAATATCCAACTTTCACATTGATTAGGGTGCAGCATGTATCTGCATTATGGGAAAGCCTTACAAGCAGCTCCTGCTTAAAGCAGAGCTTAGATTGTCCTGGGACAAGTTTCAGCAGCAATGTTGCAGATTCGCTCCAGACTGCCAGTGTGACCAAATGTCCAAAGTTTGAGCCTTCAGGAAGCCTTCTGGCAAAGCCATGAGGGGGCACAAGGTCCTCCCTGAGCTGACTGCCCTGACTCCAGGGGAAAGCTCATCTGCAAGCTGCTGGTGCTGCCCAAGTTGTGTTGTGCCAACAAGAACCTTGTTTTTCATCTTACCTGCTGTAAAGGCAGGATCAGTGCAGGATAAGAAAGGTCCCTTTGTTCATGCTCCATAAGACCGTCATGATAAATTATGGTGACTTGGAAGATACTGAGAAATAGGGTGGTGACAAGGGTATCAGACGTAAGTTCCACCAGGGGAGGCAGAGAGCCTGCAGGAAAGACCATCTATCAGTTACCTCCTATTAGTCTCAAGGCACTTGAAAACATAGAGCACAGATTTCATTCCTGTAAAGCTTTTGGAGATCATAGAGAAGAGGAATTTTGGTCTTTGCTTGAATATAAATACGAGTTTCTAAATATAACCCCTACAGAGATTTTCATTCAGCATTTAGCAGTTAAATCAAGTTTTATGAAGCTCTCTTTTAAATTGGTAAATAAAAGAATTCATAGCTATTCTTATAGGCTTAAAAATATGGATCAGAGACGTGGGATATGTGCATACCATATTAGCATGCTGTGGTATTCTTATCTTCTTGCTGTTTAAATATTTAGGCATTGTTTGCTTCTATACTTGCTGTAGGATATTGAATCATCTATTCCACATTAACTTTTATGTAGCAATATTTCTGAAGCACAAAAGGCTTTCAGCTACAAAAAGAAAAAAAATATATTGATAACTAAGCTTCTTTTCATAAGTTATATTAAATCAAGGCATTTGGTGATAGCATTAATGATTGTGCCTAGCCCAGATTAGGTGAGAATTATAGCAAATCTCGCTATTCATATTGTCAAATGTGAAAATTTACTCACCCGCCTTTAAATCTCCCTCTTAAAAATAACAAAAGAAAACAACTCCTAGGACTGTAAACTCCCCCTCTATATCCATGGCAGTGCCCAAGGCCAGGCTGGATGGGGCTGAGGGCAGCCTAGGCTGGGGGCAGGGGGCCCTGCACATGGCAGGGGGCTGGAACTGGGTTGGCTGTAAAGTCCCTTCCAGCCCAAACCGTCCTGTGATTCTGTAATTCTGTGATTCTATAAAAAAGCTAAAAACTACTTTATAACAGATTTGTCACGGACCAATGGGTGACCTGAAAAGAGCTGCCAGGGAGCTCCAGACATTTCAGCATACGGATTGAAGACCAGTAAAGAAGAGGGTCTGCAGACTTCCTGCCAAACTTGGTTGTTTTCAGACTGTTCAGAACTACCCTTGTGCATGCTGATTGCACATAATTTATTCAAACACCATAGCACAGTATTTCATTTTCAAGGGGATTAGTTATGAAGCAACATATTTTCCAGTATGGGAGAATGCTTTTCTTGGTAAAAAGAAAAAGTTTCTGACTTAGCAATCTGGGTTTGGTTTGCTCACTGCTTTTCAATTTTTTTATTTTTTTATTTTTTGGTGGTGGTGGTGGAGTTGTTGGGGAACTACACATCCAAATTAATTAATTATAGTAATAATTACAATAAGGAATTGCAGTTGAAGCATGATGTTTTTTATGTTTTCCTCATGGGGCCTGTGATTGCATTAATGCATACTGCTATTGGCCTCAGAGGGAGCCTTGCACGAGGCACGGCTGCTCAGCTCGGAGGTGAGCACCCCGCAGCAGGGCTTCACACTGAAATGCAGTGTGTGAGCCACATACCCCACTGTTAACACACCGGAACCAAATTGCTTGAGCCAAACAAGTGCTGCGCACAGATGAGGGGGTCCCTCACCCAGAACAGGAGGTAGAAATGTCATGGATGTGATAAGAAGGCAGGGCAGACTGGTTTCCCTTGCATCCCATAACAGGCCCTGTGAGAAAAATCTCAAAAAATTTCATTCAGACAGGATCTTCTGTGAAGCTATTTTATTCATGATTGCAATGGCAGGCGTCCTGTCAATCAGGAGCGCATTTTAGTAAACAAATCATAACCTTTTATTCCCTATTACCCGATGCCTGATCAGCTCCCCTGTTTCCTCATTGGCTGAGTACTACAGGTTTACAAGCTACTCGACGCTCCTCTATACCACATATGTACAATTTTTCTTTTTTTCAACCCTCTAATTTCTCCTCTCTTATGTTTTGAGAACTTGCAATCTCTGTTTTACTGTTCTCACACTGCTCATCCTGTTTTTCTCAAGCTTCAACCTTATTTTGGAACAGTGAGGCCTTCTACTGTCCACTTATCTACTTAGCATTTCTCCTTATTATGACTACACAACTACCTTGGAATACAGAAAAGTAATTCTCTACTGCAAAAACACAACTTAGTTTCTCACAGCCCCACACCCCAGGCAGTGAACCGTCGGCCCCAAAAAGGTGCTCGGCACTGACTGCTCTTGCTGGGTGCCACAGTCCCACGGGGCCCAGGCCCCCTTGGGACAGCCCTGTGGGTGGGGGCACATTGGCTGGCTCGTCTTAGAGGTCCCTAATTTGGGCTCCTTTCCCCTGCCCCTGTGCTGCTCTGGGCTGGTGGCCGTGGGCCTGGTGGACTGGGGGCTCCCACATGGCCTGGGGGCAGCCAGGCAGGGAGCTACATGGGTCCTTGTCTCTCCCTGCTTCTCAGGGGGCATGCAGGTCCAGTTTTTACCATATAACCCAACAAAATATATGCTGTTTCCTGATTTTTTTTTCTGACTGGTGATTTTTATTTTATTTTTCTGAATATTGGCAGTGCGTTTGGCACCTAACTTACTGAACTCCAACTAGCATTGAATAAATTACCGGGAAAGAAATATTCTACACCGAAGTGTTTATAGCCTAGGAAATCAATGTCTACTTTCTCTTTTGTTAGCAGAGGACCATGATGAGGTATTAAATCTGATGCACTAATTTGACTGAGGAAGGGCGAGCTGTGCAGGCAGAGGATTACAAGCGTGAGGGGAGAGGGTGAAACATTTTTTCAGGAGATTTCTCCGCTGCAGCATGCCTTGAGCAGCTCTGATCACACAAGTAGCAGTGAATTGCCTAAGCTCAGCCCAGGGGGTTGCTACCCGAGCCAGTCAAGCTTGTCTGATTAGCCCCGTATATTATATTTCCATCCACCAGAGGATCCCCCAGTGCTGCAGTGCCCATCTGCAAAGCTGTTGCTCTTTCACCTGAGCGCTCCCCAGCCCTGTGTGGGCTGGTGCCATGGGCATCCCTCTCTAGCAGGAGCACGAGGACAGCAAGCAGGGCTGCTCACCTCTCTGTTGGCCAGGTCAGAGCAGGGGACATCATTTCCATGGCACAGGTGATGGAGCAGAACAGACACATTTTGCCCAGGGCACCTTCAGTCTTCACTTTCATCTGGTTGGGGTATATTCTGGCATTGGTGCAGCTGAAATAAAGCAAAAACAGTTTAACTGCTTGACCCTCTCCTGCTGTGCACTTGCTGCAGGTCCCCAGCAGACTGGTTGCTTGCTGCGGTGACACAACAGGGTGCAGGTTCATGAGCCCAGTGCAGAGGATTTGGAAGAGCTGGGTGGGTGCAAGGACACTTTCAGGGACCACGTAAGATCTCTTGAATACATGGCAGAAACTCCATGCCTCTTTCAGCCCCTCCTGGAAACCAGAGTCCTGCCCACCAGGAGTCCGTGGGTGCTCTGGACCAAAGAGGCCTCAGTGAGTCACCCACAGAATTACTTGGACACATCTACCAGTTCCCATGCTGTGATATGTTGAAAACTTTAAGTACAGTGAGAAAAATCCTCAATATCAGAGGCTTACTCCTGGCTTCAGAGTGTCAATGTAGAGATGGAACAAGTAGCCTGTACCATGAAGTCATGACACAGGATCACAAAATACCACTAGTGTAGCGTAGAGATCATGGTCCTTGCTTAGGCCACCCAATTTCATTCACACTACAGGAAAGGTTTCCCTTCTAAGAAGTCCAAATCTATGAAGAATGCACAAGTCATCAAACTGAAAAATAGCACAATGCTTTTGTAAAAGGCAAGGTAACATCATAGAATCATAGAATGGTTTGGGTTGGCAGGGACCTTACAGCCCATCTAATTCCAGCCCCTTCCATGGGCAGGGCCCCCTGTCCCCAGCCCAGGCTGCCCCCAGCCCCATCCAGCCTGGCCTTGGGCACTGCCAGGGATGGGGCAGCCACAGCTCCTCGGGGCAGCCTGCGCCAGGGCCTCACCGCCCGCAGAGGGAAGAATTTCTTCCTAATATCTAATCTAAATCTACCCTCTTTTAGTTTAAAACCTTTCCCCCTTGTCCTGTCACTCTCTGCCCATGTGACATCTCATGGTTGAGCTGCCAAGAAGCCACCTAGAATAGTTGCTTTCTAACATCTGTATTTTTGCTCCGATATCTCCACTATTCAGAAAACAGCTCCCTGATGGTTTCCTCTTTTCCTTCAGATCCACCTGCAACACTGGTGTTGCAAACAAGTACACATAACCCCATGGTTTTCTCCCTCAGATCATTAAGGCAGCTGAGACCAGGAAAGCCACCCCTAATCCTTACAGCAGCAGTTTTGGGCCTCTGTCCCGGTAACATTTCTGTATGTGCTGGTGTAGGGCTAGCCCCTGTAATAAACTCAAGTACTTTTTTTTTTTTTATCAGACTCCGGAGCCTCAGTTCAATGCTGTGTCACTCTTTCTCTGCTACTATCACTCACTCATAAACCCAGATAACACTTCTACTTGGCAATGACCATAAGGAGCCTGGTAAAGTTCCTACAACCTGTTTCATTGTAGTGAGCTTCATCCCTAGCAATGGAATGAGGTGGCGTCTACTCTTACTGACCTTCACTGCATATTTATTTTCTCTATATTTGAAACAGGTACAGCATTTAAACCTGTCACTCACTTTGTCACCTCTTGCAGCTCTTCTAAAGGTGCTTTCTGTATCAGAAACAACTGCTTTTCCTTCTTTTACCTACCCCATCCTCCAACTCCAATGTCTGGAAATATGGCTTTAATACTTTTAACCTCTATACTGAATATATACTTCAACTTATTTAAGAAAGTTAATCAGAAAGGAGACTTTCTCTATTGTGGAAAATTTCCTGATCAGAAATCCAAATGAACATTTATTTATTCATTTGGATACTCAGGCATGGAAATCTCTGCACTTTAAGTACAAACACAAAGATGTTTTTATTCTAATCTCACTTCTGCAAATTAACATAGTCATGTAGTTTTCAAAATTAAAAACTGAAAGGATTAAACCCAACTAGCAAACATGGCTTGGAAATCATTTTGTGTCCCAAATATTAAGATTACTAAATGCAGATGAAAGAGGCAATTCCAGAAGAAATTTCTGTTCCTTTACAACTAAAGATAAGCCTTAACTATATGTGCATGCAAAAATGTAATATGATTTATTTTCCAACAGGCAAAACTACTGTATATTGCTGTAGGTCACAGAGCAATGTGACTGGAGTATAAATAAAACTCCAGGGGCTCACATGCTGATGATGGCTGTAATTATTGATTAATTCTGCTTTAGAAAGCTTGAAAACAAGTCCATCTTGAAACAGACCAAAACATAATGCCTCTCTCATTGGAGGAAACTAAAATGTATCTCTCATTAGAAATGCCTGAGGTTTTCAGACTTGCCAAAGGATAAATGTCATATCTGGCAGGGGGGAAAAGAAATTAATGCCTTCAACTTTTTGGAGAGAATTTTAATAAAGATTAAACTAGTCTAAAAAAAAAAATCCTAAGCAGGTTTTCTAACCTGAACACAGACAGGAGGCTCTTGTCGTTTTTAGAGGAAAACAGGCTTCTTTTCCACACTATCTTGCTAAAGTGATTACTAATTCATCCTTGTATACTAATGGCATCTGGAGGCAAGTACCCAGCTGTGTTTAGCACAATGCAGACATCCAGCCCAGGCTGGTCCCTGCCCCATAGACTCTGCAATATACTATTAAGATGAGAGACACATGACTTTTTTTAGGTCTTTTTCACCCCAAGTCTAACCATTTTACCCTGGTGAAAACTCTGTCTTACAGCAGACCACATCATCTCCTTCAACTCAGTGGGTTTATTTCAACTGGGAGTCTTGTCCTTTTGCTTTTATACGGAATCAGTCAATGTAACCTTGCTGGGAATATTGCATGCCCACATGAACTATGCTGCATTGACTGGTGGGGATCAGAAAGGCTCCTTTTAATTTGTTCTTTTGGGCAGAAGATAACACCTACTAAGAAAACACCACTGGATGCCTGTATTACTGAGAATAGAGTCTGTAGAAAAGAGTTGGTCAGTTTGAGAACATGAGGGGAAAACTGCCAAAGAAAGCCTGACTGGTCAGATGTGAGGATATTCCCAGGGTCTGCTTCACCTTGCAAAGAACACGTGGCACCATGTACTGTGGCAAAATCTGGCATCTGAATTGTACAGCAAGACTTTCTTTATGAATCAGATTAGGATATGCCTGTAACTTCACTTTCTTGTATGGTGAAAACAGAAATTGCTTGCTGTCACACAGGGGACACTTAACATCTCGGAAGGACTCTGGAGTGCATGTGCATTGCACTCTGCCTTCACGGAATCACAGAATATCCTGAGATGGAAGGCACCCACAAGGAGCATCGAGTCCAACTCCTGGCTCCACACAGGACCACCCCAAAATCAGATCTTGTTTCTGACAGCATTGTCCAAAATCCTTCTTGAACTCCAGCAGGCTCAGTGCAATAATCACATCCCTGGGGTACTTGTGCCAGTGCCCGACCACCCTCTTGGTGAAGAACCTCTTCCTAACATACAACCTGAACCATCATCCGGATCACACAGAGGACACAAGGAGGTTGCCGAGACTTTTTCTGGGAGAGGGTTACACCAGAAGTGTTTAAAATCTGCCAAATGACTGGTATCGCCTGAGAATGAGCTCTGGGCTAATCCTGGATAGGGGCTTTTGGGCCATGCTTCAGCACTGATTAGCCTGGACGTCTCCCTTCTTCTCTCACAGTTTGGAGAGGTTTATGGAGGTAACCTTCAATTTTATTAAAAATTAAGATAGTGACCTGAATGTAGACTCAGCCTACTTGATCAGGTTTATAACTTCTGTGGTTACCTTGCTAGAAATATCTGAGCTAGCTAGGTCCATACGACTGGTTGTATTGATGTATCCTTAGATTTCCATAAAGCGTTTCTTACCACCTGACCTTCAGATCAATAGAACGACACTTTATCAGCATGGGCAGTTATTAGTGAATTGAAGCCTTTCTAGCTGCCAAGAAGTTACTCTCTCACTGATATCCCTAATATTACATCTTGACCATGTTAATATATTTGAAACAATAACCCTAAATTCTCAATAATTAAGATTACAGATGACATTAATTAGGAGATTATTAAATTATAAATAGAATGAAAAACTACAACTACTAGTAAATTACAAATAGCACTAATGAAAAGCTATTGCAGAGGTGGTTAAAAAAGTTAAATACAAAAATTAAGCAGCTTAATACAGCCTAATAAATAGACATTGAGGAACAAAGAATGTATGCCATGCTTTTGGTTGGATATCTGTTGAATTTCTGTGGAGGAGTTGATTTCTTTATTCCAATAGCTAGAAAATAACTAAGGCAAATTTAGACATATGGCAGAACTTTTAAACAATGAGGTGATTAATCCTGGAACTATTTCACAAGAGCTTTGTTGAATTCCCCACCATTGCAAATTTCTAAAGGTACATCCTTTACTGATTAATACACTGTATTTTAAATAGGAAGTAAAACAAGGAGGACCCATTGGCTGTTATTCACAAAGCCAATTAAAACAATTTGTTATTTGTTTTAATTTTTTTTATTTTAATTATAGACTGGTGTTAATATCACAGAAACATATATCAGAGTTAAGAATCCCTCCACAGAAGGATTCTCACACAGAGGAAGCCATTTAAGTGCCTAGACGGGTTGAGTAACGGTCCTCCGACTGTGGGTGATTTGCTCTCCTTCAACCTACCCTCAGTGACTGCCAGAGCAGAATTTGGTATAAGCTCTCTGGTGAATATGAACTTTCCCTGTTTTTGTTCAGCCTTGGAAGAGAAGTTTCTCCTGTTCTGTTAGCCACTGTATCTAAGAAATATCTAAGAACTGATGTATCTAACAACCTGATGGGATGCAATATAAACTTAGAATAAGTTCACCATCTTCTTGACATTGTTTATTCTTTTCTTTTCACACAAGAATATATGGAAAGCAAAGAAAATTCCCTTGAGAAAAACTCAAGAGAAAACATATTGTCTTTGAGCAATCTCAGTGCAAACACATCTTAGGTTTCTCTGTCATTTCTGTAATCACCTCACTTTTCCATCATCATACACATTGCTCATAATGGTCCTTTCTTGAACATGAATCACTCTGATTTCTTTGTCTTCCAGCTAGAACTAATTATTCAAAGAGACTTTTTTTTTTTTTTCCTAAGCTTCATATATTCACCATCTCTGTTACTGACTGCTCCAGAGGTGCTGCCTTGATGAACTGTTTTAAGTGGGAGAGGTTGGCATAGTCACTTAGATGACTGCTAGGCAAGACACTAAATAGAAGATTTTGAAAATGAGTGCTGCAGTAAACATGGGTAAAATTTTTCAAATATTTACAGTATGCTGCTTTGAGTACAGGAGATCCAGACTCAGAAAGTGTGAATTGAACTTGGAAAGACAGTGAGGAGCTAAAAGCACAACTAAATGGAGCAGAGTTACCTTAGTCTATCACTTTTCCCACGGAACATGGCAAAAGCAATCATTTTCCCCTGGAATGTTTTACAGGAGGAAGCTGCTACAACCAACTGTATTATCTCTACCTTGTTCATGATTGATAAACCATGACCTTCAATGCATCGCTCATGAAAACAATTTCCCGTGAGCTAAACAAAGCTGTAGCACACATTTGTGCTCAACCTTAGAACATGAACGATAAATAATTGACCCATTTTGCCAGTGGCAGAAGCAATGTGTTCCTAGTGCTGAGCTGCTTCATTTCTCAGTCTCCAAGAGACTGGGCTCTGTGCTTCCGTGTGGCTGGCAAGGCTGCCACGCGAGGAGAGGATGGAGCACCCCATCCAGCCATCTGCCAGGATTCATTTCTGCTTGGCCTCATCTTTGCAAGCAGATGCCTGGGCCCGTCTGGTCCCCACGCGGCTGCAGTGCCTGCATGCTCAATACCCTGCATATGCCGTTGGCTGACATTTCCTCTCCAGCTCTCTTCACGGGACAGTGGGAACATTATTTCTGTCCTTCTCCAAAGACATCCAGTGCAACAGAGTGACTCATCGGCACGTAGCACAGCTATCTGGAGAGGGGCTTCCCGGGATCTCTACAAAAATCATGGGGATTGAGGAAATGTCAGACTTTTGTCTATTTTGGAATGAGATGTGAGCACTTACAGACTGTAAATCCCTGCCTTGCATAGTTAGTCTCATGGAAGGTGTAGTAACAATCTATTTCTTGAGACTGAGTACATTATGGTGTGTCTGTCCAACGGTCACCTGCTTGACACTGGTGCGTGGTAACTGCTGGCAACTGCTAAGTGACCTTTGAACATCACCTGCCAACAGCCTCCTTCCCTTCTGCTCAACAAAGATCAGCACAGCTACAGCCACGTGAAACATTTCTCACTGGAGGTGGCTGGTTAAGGCTCCAGAGATGTCTGTTTCTAAGCTCTGGGTCCTGCTGCAGCTAGTATTTCCTTTCACCTAACTGGAAAGCAAATGATAAGGCAGGTCTTTGCAAGGTCAAGGCACCAGTGAGTCCAGGCACCTTCTTCAGTGTGTTGGAGGTGGCACCACTGTTGTTTTTGGTAGTGTCACAGCAGAGCCAATTTCCAGGTGTTACTGCAGTGTGGTACAAGGCTCCAGCACGCTAGTATTAATGCTTATCCTTTTCACATCCAGAGTTTTTTCATCTCTTCTGTGGTTGAAAATCTTTTCTTGTATTATCAATGGCATATTCTAATAATACCTGATGAGGAGTGCACACAATGAGCTGCTTTTCCTCGTTTTCATAGACATTCTTTCTTGCTATTATTAGCTGTTATTATTCAGAGTACTCAGACATACCTGGATCCACCCAGGGATATAAAGCTCTGAAGAAAATACCATTGAAGTAAAAAAGAACCATTGTAGTACATCAGCATAAGCTTTAGAGCACACTTACATCCATTCCTAACTTATTAACGTTGTTAATGACCAATCTTTACCTTTTCTGACCTTTTTTTTTTTTTTTTTTTTCTTTTGGTATCCTCTTGCATTGTACATTAAGATTGTAAGAATACAGGTCAAAAGTGGTATTTTTTCTACTGTTCTTAGAGGAATAATAGCAAAACAGGACCACAATCGCTAATAACAATCATCATCATCATCTATGAGCAGGAAGGTTTGCAAAGGTTGATTTCCTCCATGACTATCGGAATCACATACAGCTATGCCCATCCAGGGTCTCGTATTGCCTGTGACAGCCTTAATGACAAGAAAAGAAACAGTCTGATGACACCTCTTGATACTAATCAGACAGTTCATATTTGTCTCCTTCCTCAACTGTTTGTAACTAGGTAAAATACGTGGGACATTTCACAATTTCTGACAGCATGTAACAGTTCTGCCTCCTTTCTCTCGGTGCAGCTACTGACACAGGTCTTTCTACCTGATCCCTAAATTTCACACAAGGATGGGTATTGTCCTTGAGATGTTTGCTGCTTCTTAGAATTGTTTGTATGTGGCCAGTGGATTCAAAAGCACCAGGACAGGTGTTACAGCCTGAATCCCGGTGTGGGTGGTGTAACACAGGGCTTTTCAAATCAGCCCGATGGAGTTAGGTGAAATTTGGTGGGATTTCCATACCTTACTGCCAGGAATGTCTCTGCAAATCTCAGCCTCAGGGACGTATTTTTTTACTGCAAACTGTTTTAGGAGGAAGAAGCAAACCTTCATTAGAAGGAGATCAGGCTGACAACAGCGTGGATTGGCATGGCTACTGCCAGTTATGCATGATAGAAAACAGGAATTTCAATCAAGATGCCCGAGCACTGTTTTTGTCTGGTCCTATGCACGATACGTGGAGTGTTACATGGAGCTATCTGGGTCTGTCTTCCAGGCAGAATTGGTGAACCAGAGGGGACAGCTCAGAAAAAATACATATCGTGTAGTAGGAACAAACTCCAACATCTGAAGCCTTGCTTCCTGTATTTCTTTTGATTTGTGCTTCAGAACATACCACTGTCTTTTCCCTGTGTAAAGTGCAGGACGTGCATATTCCTCTGTGTTGGCTTAGTGGAGGCAGAGGTGAAGGTCTCCCTTTGGGGTCCTGTAGCCCATGGGTGCCTGAGCAGCACCCTTTGGGGTGCAAAAGGTGCAGTTTCCTCTGCATGGGGGTTTGGTAATCTTTTATTTTTTAAAAAGCACTGTAAATCACAGCAGGATCATAGTTTGATATTTTTAAAGTGATTTTTTTCCATGACCCAAGCAAAAGTCTCCATGAAGCTTTTCCTATTGACAATCCATCTGCTCCCTGCAAGTACAAACTAACAAAAAGTACAATACATGGAAAGGCAAGGCAAGAACAGCTAAGAGGCTCAGAAGTGCAGTTCTGATACCTGTCAGCGCCTGACCAGCCTGCCAGCAGCACCCCGCAGACTGACATTTCTTGTGGGGCGGCTGCCGACCCCATGCACCTGCTGAGCAGCTCCGTGCTCAGGTCTGAGCATGAACCTCACCTCCTGATTCAGTCGGACAGTTTTTATTTCCTCATTTATCCCTTAATCTCTCAAGAGGAATGCAATCACGGAGTGGCCACAACTATTTGAGAGTTCAGGCTGAATTCAGCAACCAGCTTCAGCCATGCAAAATGTGAACACGAATTCTGGACATGAGAAGGCAGCTCAGTTTGTCATTGCTAGGATTAACTATTTTGATTATTTGTATGATTTTTGTGCAATCGTTTTGGCATAATTCATTACATGGCAGAAGAGTTCTTCCTCTTTCATACCTCAACGTTTAACAATGAGGAAAATCCATTCCTGTCAGAACCAAACTTCTGTCTTCAAATTGTTCCTACTTGTCTGTAGTAAGGGAACATTCAAAGGGCTTAACCATCTGGGTGTGTGCTGGGCATCGCTCATCGGACCTGCCAGGGAGTGGGAAGAGGAGTAACTGAGCGCAGCTGGCCAGGGTTTAGGGCCCTGTGTGGGGAGATCAAAACCTGCTTCAGCAGCCTGCCTGGAGGGCTGGGCTGTCGGCAGGCTTGCTCTGACCCTGAGCAAGTTGCATGACCTTCTCCTACTGCATTTGGTGTCTGCACAAACACACACATACACAGGAGAATTACAGGGAAGCTGAAGCAAGGGAAATCATTGCCTGTATTCACATATTTGAGTGCCTGAGATCTGGCCTCTGGGGAGCGAGGAGGCTTCTGTGGACACCGTGTTTACTCCAGGCTGGCCACATTATTTACTGCAGGGGATGTTCACTGCATCCCAGCTGCTTCCCCTGGCAGAGGTGAGTGCTGCCAATGCCTGCCACTGGTGGCCACAGGAGCAAGCAGAGAGGACATGCTTCTCAGAGGCTTCTTCTTGGGCTGGTTAACCTGTCCTTCCCTCATGCCACAGGTGTAATGTCTTTACACAAGGCACTTGTTTCACAGACAAGCCTTGTATGAACAGTAAAAGACTCTGGAGACCTGTGCTATACACCCAGACTGCTGGTTTAATTTTCACCTGCCAAGCAGGAGAATAGACAGGTAAATATTTACACACAGAAAATTCTCTCACACCGAACTACTCGAGGAATTCAAAGCCCAGGAGAGCACTGCTGCCTGCAGAGTCAATGTTCTTTCCCTCTTAACCAGGGCATTAAGCTGCAGTTAGCAACTCTCTGCAATCAGCACCAGAGAAAGGTGAAGAGGCACAGAGAGCAGGGTTTGCCAATGGCCTTCTGCTGGGCTTTCTTTCTGCCCAAGCACATCCACCCCCTTTATGACCCTCTATATATCTCTATGCCTTCAGGGTAGAAGAAAATCTCTTGTGGAAGCCTGCTGAAGAACATCTGCCCTTTGAAGCAGAGCGTCAGAAGACTTTAGTATGACCTAGGCTAGTAGGCAACAAAAAAATAACTTCAGAGGCATTTGGTTTGGAGTTGAAATTCTTCCTTGTGTGAGGGGCCCGGGCCAGGATCGTTCACCCACTCAATCTGGTATTCAATTCTGCCATTGTGTATCTGTGCAAGATGAAGCTGGCAGCTTTCAGCCTATCCTGCTGATACACCCCCAAATGTTACCAACCCACCTGTGAATGGCACACTGACACTGAGCCCTTCTGCCTTGCATGTGTGCCCGACTAGCTGGGGAGTGGTTTTCCTTCCTCAGAGCTCCAGCTTCTGGAGGCACATCGTCACCTGAGCTTGGCTTTTGGACAAAGTCTGCAGATGGATACCATGTTCCTCACAAGAAGAACAAGAAAGTAGATAAAAGGGAACCCATGTTGTTTTTTTTTTTTTTTTAATTTACTATTATTTTTTAATCTCTTCAGTTTTATGATAATCCTACACCTTTTTAGGAGAAGGTAATGCACTTGGTGTTTTCCCTAAGAATTAAGAAGTTTCCCTGAATTTTCAGTTGTTCAAAACCAGACACGATTGCTGATAGGAGAGTATTCACCATTGCCCCTGAGCACTGCAAACCCCGGAGGGGACCAACGTTGCTGTTGGGTGCCAGCCCAGAGGGGATGGGCAAAAGTGCCCAGCCATGACCTCTGCTGTAACTCCACTCTAGAAAGATGCAGGGCCCTCAATTTCAAAGCAAGGTTTGCTTTTTCCAAAGCGTTGATCCCTCAGCAAGCAGCCAGCAGTGAAGCAGAGCCACAGGCACACTGGGACATGATGCATGATCATGCTCCCAGTGCGACTGCATGCACAGCACTTCCCAGCCTGCTCCACAAAGCTGAAGATCCTGCAGGTCAGAGCTTTTGCCCATTCAATTGAGCAGAAAGATTTAAGTAAAACAAAAGACCAGTGCCTCAGATAGCTTAAGGAAGTCATTGTCTATGACAAAGAGCTAAATATACTCCATTTGTGTTTTATATTGTCATAAATATGCATGTGAGATTAAGGAAATGTGCTCGCTGGTGTGGTGCAGCATGGTAGGTGCATGCTTAAACAGCATCTGCACATGGATGTGCTACATCACTGCACAGTTACTTTATCTTCATGTGCAAGTGGGGATTTAATATGTAGATAAAAGTGAAATAAAACTTGGGAAACCTATCCACGTCACTGATAGAAGAGTTTCACTCCGAAATGCTGTGTGCAGTGAATCCCTTTGAAGCTCTGAGCTTCAAGCCCTTCTGAGCACCAAGCCCCACAGACCTTCACAGCAGAGCAGCAGGTCGGAGGTTGCTGCAGCCGTGGCTCTGTGCAGGCAGGGCTGTGGGGCCCCGGGCACACCAGACTGCTCGTTCCCCTTAAATAGTCTCACTTCAGCAGCTATTTAAGTCCAGAAGGAGTCTGCGTGGAACTGATGAAGAAAAAATTAAAACACTTGAAAATGCTATTTTGAGGTTTACAGAACTTGAATAAATGAGCATATTAACTGTTCAATTATCTATGGCATTTTGAATATTTTGTCATTCAGCCCACTCTTACTCTTAGCTATGACAACATCCCTGTGCAGGAGCTGGGTGATCTTTCAGAAAGGTGCTGGAAGTCCTCCTCTCCAGGCTGCTTTTCTGAGGCACTTTGACGAGCAGCAGCTAAATGAAGGTCACTCTTTTCTTTGTCTTGCCTTCATAGCTTTTTATCTCGGGGTTGCTTTAATGTCTGTTTTACTAGTTTCCAATATCTACTGTGTTTTCTTCATTGTGATCTATAGGCTGGAAAGAAATAAGGACTGATCTTAGCTTGTATTAATGTTGACTACAAGTAGGTGAGTTATGACAAAGAGTTATCATGCTGTGGTTATGGTGAGCTACAAGTTTCTTCATGTTCAGTTTTCAGAGAGGTTTTTAATCTCCAAAGATCTCCTGATCCTCTATTAAAGTGCATTCCTATCAAGGACAATTTTTGAAGTTATGTTACTGAAGTACTGCTACCAAGCACAAGATGTGGGACTTGTCTGATCAAAAGCAGATGTCTACATATATGCACATATTATATCAAATATATCATCCACCATGTCATCTAGATTTCCCTTAGAATTCATAGACTGAGGAATGCCATCACAAAATGCTTCCCATTGCAATGCAGGTGCTGGAAGTGGAAGAGCACCTTAAACATCTCCTGATCGAGGAGAGAATTGAGGCTGACGGGCTCAGATGGGAGCATCCTGAGAGCTGCTATCTAGTCACGTTTCCACTGCCTGCCTGGGGAGTTCAACCAAACCACCACTGAGACCACGATGTTGTTAACTGAATAAATCTTTGTTCTTGAATATTGCTGTTGCTCAAAGAAAATTATTTGAATATCACTGTGAAATTTCCACGCCAAGCTATTAGCAATATTTTGTCCTTATAAAAGACTTTTCACCCATAAATTCTTTCACACAGATCTGTCTTATTGTTCAAATTTAATATATGAGCAAATAAGGCTCACAGAGGATCAGCAATTCCTAAGCAGATCCAAGGAGAAGACCCAGGTTCCACTTCAGTTTGTCCATCACACTGTGGAGCCTTACCTGAGGCTCGGCACCAACAGGAATAATTCACAGAGCATGTAATATTTGGTTGGTCCTCACCCACCCAGACAAGGGATAAATGAGACTTTCAGAGCTGCTTCTTGATTTTAATGAAAGACTCCTATGCTTTGAAGTTTTCATTTATCCTGATTATGAGCTACCCACAATATTTCTGAAGATGATACTTTGAGGACAGTTACACTGGATTTGTAGCATCCTCCAATACAAGTAGAAGTCAAGAAACTGCTTTCAGAAAGGGCTAATCAGCGATCTGTTTTAAAACCATCCTCTGGTCAGCTGTTGGCTATAACTCACAGAAGGTGGGGCTCAGGCAGCTATAAAGCCTGCTATATGGCAGAGGTTGTCTCTTCTACAGGCTGGTAGAGATGGGTGTTGTTTCTTCTCAACAGGAACATATATTCCTGGTAAGCAGAACAGCTGAGCCACAGATCTTATAGCAATTTTGGAAGTTTATCTTAGCTCCCTCTAAATTCAGTTTGAAGATGCAAGGGCTGCTGGTGAGGTATTATCTGTGGAGATTTCTGACGAAATAACTGGCTTTCCACTTCTTTGGGGGTCTCTCCCAGGAGACCTCAGCTGCCCTTGCAGCCTGTGCCAGCCCAGAGGTGGGTCTGCAGGGGCTATCCAGCTGCCTTTGGTGCAGGCAGGGAGGTGGCTGGACTCTCACCCTTCTCCTATCTATGTCCCTAATAAGCGGAACAAAACTGGGCACAGTTTATGCCAAACCAGCAACTGTCGTGCTTCTCCCTTGGCTCTGATTAATTCCAGAAACTTACAGAGCAAGCCTTGAGAGGCTGCTGTCCTTTTATGTTTTAGATCCCCTTCTCTTGTTACTTGAGTTTTCCCAGTGCTGTTCATGCTATCTTTGGTTTGGGCTGTGTGGCTGGTCGCAGAATGATCTGTAATTGTCTTTGGGATCCAAACTCTCTTCAAGGCAGGCAGCCCAGGGGATGCCTGGGGAGGCTGTCTGTCACTCAGCAGAGCTGTTTTGCTGCTGTAGGTGTTCCTGATGTGCTCCTGATGCCCACATTACCTGGGTGGTGAACATACCAGTGGAATAGGTACTGCAGATGCTCTAAGGAAACAGGTATCTCCCCTAGCCATGTTTAAAACTCAGAGCTTTAATGAGCTGCATGAAGTTTTTCCTTGTTCAAAGTGAGCCCCAATGTCCTTGTTCCACTAACATCTACTTTAATTAGCTCATTCATTTTCCAAGCATTTGCACAGGGGATGATTGAGGAATTAAGATAAGTAATTTTATGAATATTGCTATGAATAGTAAATGCTGTTCCTATTAGAATGGATACTTAATAAAACATTTTTATTTCCTATTTTATGTTCCTGCTCTATTTTCAAATAAAGCAATGAAAAACAATTAGACGAACTAATACTTACTGCCAAAATGGGAAAATACTGTTCCGTTCATAACCAAAGAAGTTGTAATAAACTTGTTTTTGTATTAGTGAGTCAAATTGTTGAAGTGAAAAGATCAAACTTATAAAACAATATTCCAGTTCATTTTCAGCAGGATGATTTAACTACTGAAAACATGGGCAAGAGCTTTGATGTATATCTAAACTAATTTGTTAGTTAAATAATTATACATAGAGTAAAATACAAGAACAAAAAGGGGACCAACTGGTAAATATTTTTTTACAAGCAAAAGCATCTCTGGAGATAGGACAAAAGATGCGTATGGAAGATAATCACAGTTCTCAGATATCCTGAGATAAATTCAATTCTCACTTGTTTGTTTGCAAGTAATTTCATCCCAGACCTCAGACAGACATTTTAAATTATCTTCACCTGTAAGGAAGTCTGTATTTAAAAAAAAAAATTACAGTTGTCATGAGCTCCTGAGGTTGGGAAAAAAAAATAATATGTAAAATGTGTGTGCTTGTTTGTGGAGGGTCAGATGGAGAGCAAGGCAAGACAATAAAACAGCAAAGAAGCTTTTTTTCTGGAAGCCACAGACAAAAATAATATATTTAAATTGGTATTTTATCTCTCAAGAGCCTGTTCCAAAGACCATTAATGTGAAAATAAAAGATAATTGAGGATATCACTAGACTACATTGATGAACACTAAATACTGACCTTAGAGCAGACATAAGGCAGAGCACTGTGGAAGATGATGTTAGATCGGGGAGCCGATAAAAGGAGAGAGCTCTGTTTTTAATGTCTGGGTCTCTAGCTGCACTGAACATTATCTAAGCAGTCAACTGAAGTACTCATGGGTGGTGGATAATAATCTCTGAGAAACAACTTTTTGGTTGCAATCTAGTTTCTACTGAATGAGTAGAGAACTTTAAGTGGAAAACACTGTTGGATGTTTAATGCTGAAAGGCACTCTCCCTTGGTAAGAAGTTGCTGGCACACATTGGCAGACAGACAAAATCTAGGCAAGAGCCCCCAGGCATGGGTATAATGAAGCATCTTCTTTGGTGAAGTGGTGGAAGAAGCTTCAGCCTTGGTCATTGCAATTAATACTGTAACGAGTGAAGAATGTGAAGGCAACTTGGTGCTGTGATATTTTCTCCTGGGTTAGCAAGACTTTCCCTTTTACAGCACGTTTATCTGCAAAGCAGATCCCCAAAATTATGCCTTTTGGGAGCAGCTCTCCAAAAGAAAAGCTCTTACCAGCTTGGAGCAGGGTTGGTGCTTAGACTCCACAGTTTCCATACCACCTACCAATAAGCTCTGCTATCTCAATCAAAGGCGAAAAAATCATTACCTGGGAACAAAAGTCTGCTTCTTTCCTCAGCAGTCCTCTGGTGTGAGCATGCGATCACTTAGTGAGTAACGAGGAAACAGTTTTGTTCCACAGTCAGAGCTGCAGAGAAAAGGACCTCGGTTTCTGAAAGGTTTTGGGAAAATGTGCCATAAAAAGACAGTCCTGGGCCTGCATCTTCGCCTGGGTACTGCAGCACCCATGGGAGCAATGCAGGCAGCTCATGTGCTGATGTAGTGCAGCAAACCTCATGCGGAGCTGCACAAAGCACTGTACCTGAACCATGGGCTGTGGGGGACAGGTCCTTCATCTGGGGGTGAGTCCTGAGTGAAGTAAACACCAAAAAAATCCAGGCAAACCTAAATGTTGAAGTTTGGGTTACTGGTGCTTCCAGCTAGTGCTGTTTCTGGTAATTTAAATAATGCAGGAACACTGCTGACTGCCAAGAACTGCAAAGGAGAAGGAAAAAACAACTCTAGTGAATTGTGTCAAACCTCAACTTCAAGGCTGAAGTAAGTTATTATGCCCTATAATGCTGTTAATTCTTTCCTATTCCTTAATCTTCAAATGTTTTTGGCACGCAGCCAGTTCAGAGTGCATGTTGTAAATCACTGAAAATTATAGTATATGACTCTGAGTATGTTTCACCTGTCAGATTCATTCTGTTTTGGGAGAGCTGGAGGAAAAAGTCCAAGGATTAACTTCTGTAAAAAGTCTCCTTAACAAAGTATACTGAAAAAAATGCCAATGGGTTCATGTGAAACACCTGGGGTAGATGCACAAGCTGCCTTGATGCAGCAAAGATCCCTTCAACCTGTCTGAGTCTTGGAGCTGTTGCTTGGTACTGCAGGACCTGGGTTGGGATGGGGTTGAGAAGCAGGTCAAAATGCAGATGTGATGCACAAGGGGACCACCTGCAGTTTTCTGCAAGTTTCAGAAACTTCTGGGCTCATTCCAGTGACTGAATCTGCCTGCCTGGCACTAGCAAATTGCTGTTTTTTGAAGGGGCTCCCAGAACTTTTCCTTATTGCTACCCTCTTTGGCCCTTGGGTTCTGAAACTCTGAAACTTTCTTGTTTCTGACTTCAAATCAAGAATTGCTTCAGCCCTTGCCAATAGAGTTCAAAGGCTTGTGGTGCAGCCTGAGCTCACCTGCCCACTCTGGAAAGCTTCAGCACAGAAAAATGTGGGCAACATAATATTCTTTGGCTTTTTCATCTGCCCCTTAAACCTTTGTCCACTTTGTAAGGTGGATTTGTTTTTAATCCAAGACCCCAGTTGTAGTTCTCTTTCTTGACTCAAAGCTGCTTTGACAGGTGCTCTGGTTATTGAGTTCCCTCTGGATTTGAAACTCCACCATGGGGCATCATTGCTTTCTCGCTTTGGACTGGAGTTCTACTGTTTGGTCTCTAAGTCTCAAAACGCATCTCAGTGCATGCAGAAGTACTTGCAGTGCTCGGTCTTCAGGTGATAAATGCATTGGAAGAAAGAACAACTACTTGAACAGATCCTGGCACAATCCTAGGGAAAGTTTCAAGCACAGTATTAATACTAGACTGCCTTCAGCATGCAGTTTTGGATGGCAAGCAGTGAAAAAGCAACGTAGCCCACTACTAGCAGAGTAACAAGAGGAATACTAAGAATATTCTCAGACGCTATTATCATCCCAGATGATATTAAATAGTGCAAAGCCCAAAGGAAATTACAGCACAAACTGGAGATGAAGCTAGCCGTCTCCCAGCTGATGGTGCTGTCTGCTCCACCATGCTCAGCTATCACTCATTAAGCTGTGAATTATATATTTGTTGTATAGCAAAGGCAGCAGTATTCATAGAAGACTCGCAGAGTGTGCAAACTGTCACTTTATGCATAACCTTGTTAGTAATAACGTCTACTCACATTACCTGCTTGGCTAACCCAGGCAGGCTGCGAGAGCAGGAGATGAGGTTTCCACCCAGAAATCTGCAAGCACTGTGAGCCCTGCGTGGGGATGGACAAACAGCCTGCTTACAAGCAGCATCTGGGCCTAGTTACAGTGATGATCTCCAAAGAATCAAAATGGGAACACTATCTGCATGGAAAACTTTTTTTTTGGCAATTCCGTGAATACCAATGGCATCATTTGTTGCACCAGGAGCTACAGTGCACACATAATGGTGACCGCATATTGGAGGGCCTCTGAAAGGTCTGCAGCACAGACATAAGGCCGCCAATCTTTCCAGCAAAGTGCCATTTCTGTGCAAGTGTGCTTTGCTCTGAAGGGGTGAATTTTGTTAGGTGTAGCAGTGGCCCATAGGGTGCTTGGCAGTGCAGAGGAGACAGGATGGCTCTTAGATTGATCTTGAAATTCCAGCAGACTGGACCTGGTTTTGCAGGGAATCACTTGAATGAAGTGAGCAGCTGTCCTTAAAGACCAAAGACAAATGCCACCAGGTTTTAATCCCCAGGTGCAGAAAGCCCTGGGTTGGAAATGAAATGTTATTTCAAACTCCAGCAGGTTTACTATGAAATAGTTGTCTTGGCCAGACCAGTGAAGATCAACTTCCAGGAAAATGTGTGGGTCCTCATTTTAATTTCAAATTCTGTTTAACTACAGTGCTAATTACCATTTAAAGCCAAAGGCTTCTGTTCACATTTGAGAATCTTGTGAGCAGGATTTTTAAAGCCTTTATGATTCACCTTTAAGTATCTGGCAGTCATCGTTGTTGCATCAAAGTTTAATTTGCTCTGCTCCAGTACAAAGTCCTCACTATTTGGTTGGCAAGAATGCTTGGGTTAATTACTCTCTACCATAAAAAGGACAAATTAAATGTAAATAGCCAACAGGTCCAACTAAATAATGAAAGAAATGCCTGTTGCATAACACACTGGATTTTGCATCTATTTAAGCTTAGTTTATTCAAGTATAATGACGACAGTTGTATTTTCTCTTCTTTAAGCATATTTATGATGTCTGCAGAAGAATTAAGACGGGGTTTTAGTAACTAAGCCCAAATTTGTATTTGCCTTAGAGTAATCCAAAGCAGCAATGACTCCAGCTGAGGCACTCGTGGTAGCTGTCAGCCAGGAACAAAATCCATCACCTCTTCCCGGAGGGGCCACACCTGGGGTACCAAAGCTGTGCCACTGAGGGTGGGTGATCCTTGCTGAAGGACATGTGAAACTGTGCTCACAGAGGATATGGGTTGGTGACCAGTGGGTCGAGAGGAAGATCAGGCTGACTGGTGGGTTTACTTGTCTCTCCTGTTTGCGTCTCCCTCATTAAGTGAGCAGATAGATGAACAGTGACACCTTTAAAATGTCTGTATCCCTGCAAGTAAATACAAATGCTCCAAAACATTGCTATTCCTGCCCTCCCATTTCTCCTTAGAAACAGTCTTTTATGACTTTATTATGTGCTTTAGCCTGCTTCTAGCACAGTTTGCTTTCTAATGTTCCACGTGAGAACCTCTGAGGGCATGCTGAGAATTGCTGTAGCTCTGGAGACATAGATGCTCTCGATAATTTGTTAAAAAAAAAAATAGTGCTCTCCATTTCCTGTTCCCATTGTGGCCTCTTAAGCTCAACAAAGAGGAATCTGAACACCAGTGCAAGAAAATAAGAGTTAATGTCTGATATAGTCTTGCCTGAAATATTCTGAGACAAAACTTTTCAAAATAAAGTTTATTGATGCAAAGGAAAAGCCTAAAGAAAGTTGCTCTTCACAGCATTTTACTACAGCGTCAGGAGGTGATAAAAGTCAGAAGGACTTTTCAAAGGGCTTCATAACTTGAAAGGAAAAGGTATTGAGAATATTTAATGTAGCTGTTATGTTTGAACATGGTTCATTTATGCCCAAACGCTAGTCTCCACTTCTCCACAATCCCTGTAACTTCTATATGATGAAAGGGCATGCTGAACACCTATAAAATGTGCTGTTACAATATAGGCAATTCTTCTGGAGAATGACTACAATTTCTTCATTCAACACAGGTTATATAGCAATCAGGGAAATCATATTCCATTCATCTGGAAAGTTCTTAAAAATTGGCATCTAGCTGTATATTACTGGAGAAACTAAAAAAAAATAAAAAATAGAGTAACCTGCACTGAAGTATAATCGAAAACTTTGCTTGATGCTTGTCTGTGGTCCATAAAGCAGATATGCTGAAATACGTAATGGTCAAAAGTGTGAACCAGACAAAAACTAAAGGCTTTTGAGCAAGGCACCAGTGAGATTCATCTGGAATATGCCTGGCACACCTCACTGCAGAAGGAAAATGCAAAACTAGTAGGGATTCAAGGAAAGGAGGTAAAATAAGATTCTGGCTTGAAAAAAAATAACAGATTTGGTGAGCAAGGGACTAAAAAGATGAGGACAGATTACCCAGAAAAAGAGACAAATGTCATGGGAATATCAGTATTTAGCAGATAACAAACGTCCTGGAGAAGGTAGCTTGGGAAATTCTTACTTCCCCATCTCGACACTGCAGCATGAAAACATTCGAAGAATTTAAAAAGAAAAAATGTTTTTATATGCAAAACAAATGATTTCCCCATGGAACTCACCACTTAAGTGAGTCAATGAAATTAAGATGATGGCAAGACCTAGAATTAGTGGCTAAGATGAATATTAGGAATATCCAGAGTGGCTGCAGTTAGTCATAACAAAAATGCTGTGGAAGAGATGAAAATTCACGTTCTACCACTCAAAGCAATCCCTAGCTATAAAGGTAAAACCTCATTTGCAGAGCAGATTATTCCTCATCTGTTTACTTCACACTCCAGCTTTCCTTTGAGGCATCTATTATAAATTCTTGTCATCAGAAACAAAGTGCTACTTTCATTGAATCACAGGATGGTTTGGGCTGGAAGGGACCTTTACAGCCCATCTAATTCCAGCCCCTTGCCATGGCAGGGCCCCCTGCCCCCAGCCCAGGCTGCCCCCAGCCCCATCCAGCCTGGCCTTGGGCACTGCCAGGGGTGGGGCAGCCTGTGCCAGGGCCTCACCACCCTCTGAGGGAAGAGTTTCCTCCTTATATCTAATCTAAATTACCCTCTTTTTGTTTAAAGCCATTCCCCCTTGTCCTGTCGCAGGCTGCTGCTGTAAGGTCTCCCCAGGGCCTTCTCTTCTCCAGGCCAAACACCCCCAGCTCCCTCAGCCTGTCTCCATAGGAGAGGTGTTCCAGCCCCTCGATCATCTTTGTGACCTTCCTCAGGACTCATTCTAATATGTCCCTGTCCTTCTTGTGCTGGGGGCCCCAGAGCTGAACGCAGGGCTCCAGGTGGGGCCTCACGAGAGCAGAGCAGAGGGGCACAATCCTCTCCCTCACCCTGCTGCCACGCTGCTTTTGATGCAGCCCAGGGTATGGTTGGCTTTCTGGGCTGCAAGCACACATTGCCAGCTCACATCAAGCTTCTCATCGACCACCACCCCCAGGCCTCTCTCCACAGGGCTGCCCCCTATCTGCTCATTGCCTGGCCTGTATTTGTGCCATGGAGAGCCCCGGCCTAGGTGCAGGACCTCACACTTGTTGAATTTCATGAGGTTTGTGTGGGCCTGCCTCTCAGGCTTTACGTGAGCTTTGATTGTAGTTCTATGAGTCTGAGGTTTTTAGGCTTAGAAAACTCATCTTAACACGAGAAATACCTGAAAAAGTAATTTTCAGAATGTGTGAGTTGCAGGGAACATTTACTTTTTTATTTCTTTTCATGACTGAAGTGAAACTGCACCTTATATTTATAAGTAATTTTTTGCTTAGCCAAGCCTTATGAAACAAGAAGTTTGTAGTTTTGCAGTATATGCTAAGGCTAAGGTCCACAAATTCAAACCATAACTACATTTGGAGCTTCATGGCCAGGTCAAAAATTCATTTTATTGTAATTTCTGCATGCATTATGTCCCCTTCCAGTTACACTGGAGAGATCGTTTCTGTTCTGGAAGGAAACCACAGTAAGACTGAGTTCTCTCCCAGACAAATCTGATTTGACTGGTTCAATAGTTTACCATTCCCATCAGCAGAGAACTAGAAACTTCAGTTCAGCTATGTCTTGACTTTTCCTACATTTAGTGAAATGAGCTTTCCGCAGGATGGAAAATCATAATATTGTTTTTTAGTATTCTTGTGAAAGATTTCAATTCAGAAAAGACTGATTGTTTGGGCAGCTTTGGGGGAGGGGGTGATTTTATTTTGATTTTATTTTGATTTTATTTTGATTTTATTTTATTTTGATTTTATTTTATTTTTATTTTTATTTTATTTTTATTTTTATTTTAATTTTTATTTTATTCAGAAAGATGGATCCAAATCCATCCAATTCCATTCCTTCCAGCTGCCTTCCTCCTTCAATCATCCCTATTTTAACAAAAAGGGAAAGAAATAAAGTAAGGAGAGACAAGGAAAAAATGGAGTGGCTTCACGTGCTTGTGCCGCAGCCCCCAGCCAGCAGCAGTGGCCACCCAGCTTGGGCACAGGGTGCTGCAGGTCTGTCTGTCCTCACCTGGCTGTTGTCAGACTGTGTACCCGCTGTGAACCACCGGCGAGGAGCAGGTGCAGGACATGCCCCCACCCAAGCAAAGCTAGTTTGCAGCTTGGGCTCAGGGATGAAAGCTCTGCAGGATTTGCCGTGGGGAATAGGGAGGATGCAGTGCTCACAGTGCCCAGGGCAGGTCTCCTAGCTGGCTGGGTGCTTTGCCACCCTCCCTTCTCCACAGGTAGAATTTTTGCTATATAATATCTTTCCTCCTTAGTCTGTGCAGAGAGGGGATGCCTGTATGCAATTTCCTTATCTTTCCTAGGTGTGCGGTTCCCAGCTTTATCATGTAATTTTCCCAGCACTGTTTTGAACAGTTCCAGATTCTTGCTAATAGTTTTCCTTTAGTTCTTGCTCCCAATTAACCTTTCATACTTCCTTTAATCCAGTAAACTGCACTTTCCACCATTTACATTTTTTATCTTACTAATTGAGTTTTTTCATCTCTATCTTTTGATTTCAAATCTAATTATATTGTTATCACTGGTGTAAAACCAGTAGGTTATTGATAACTTCTATTCATTACTAAATTAAACTCTGTCTTATCATTGTTCATTGCTTAGCACTCTGATGTGGAAATCAACCTTCGCTCAACTCTTCAATCCTTTCCACTGTTTCCCAGGGTTTGATTTACTAAATAACTTGTGTTAAATCATTTTGCCCAGCCTTCTTCAATAACAAAATTCAGCTGTAGCTTTGTCCAGGCTTTATTAAAAATACATGGCAAGCAGCAAGAGATTAGCCTATCACTCTGTGAAAGGTTCAAGTGTTCCTTAAGTAAAACTGTATTTATGAGTGAATAGAAACATTTCTCCAAGATCCTTCAAAATCTTAGACTAAAAGCAAAATTTCTGTAGTGCTTGTGGCACAAATATCCCTCAAATGCATTCACATATATATTACCTTTTGTGTCGCAGTAAGACATCCTTAGAATATTGTATATTCTTGTGTCTGTAAAATCTGAGAGCTGTTACATATTCCTTCCTTATCCTCTGCTGTAGATGAATTAACTGAATGCTAATTTGTGAGTCAACGTTGGCAGAGGTGACTCTGTAAAAATAAATAATTATGCGTTTTTTTGCCATAAGGCAAAGTTGATCCCAAGTTTTTCATATAGTGATAAAATAAATATTGGCTATCATGGACTGGTAAATGCTACAGGTAAGCTCTATCCAGGGGACAAAACAAAAACGCAACCGTCAACAAATATCTGAGACTAGACACGTCTCACTTGAGACAACACACCCCAGTATTAGTACCCTATTTATGAGATGTGAAGACTATGAACATAGGAAATTGCAACCACATATGCTGGCTGTTGGTAGATTTTCCCACCCCACTGAATGCAAGGTGATTGCTGTCTTTTTCTTTTCTCTTTACACTCATGGTTCAATAAGTGCCTTCACAGGGTTCATTTCATTCAAAGTGTACAGGGCAGATAATTATTTCACCACACTGTGTAGTAATGTTTTTTTCTCAAGAACTGAAGTGTTGCCTTTTTTGTGTTTTTTTCTTGTAGTCTACCAAGCTTTCAAGCCAAGAAATCACTGTCATCTGATGCCCATAAATACCAGATTTCTGGACACACTTAGTCTCCAAGTAATAAACTGAGTTAAGTTCAAAACTTCCTTGGAAATCCAATTCAGGCAATTTTAAATCAGAGCAACATTGCAAAGGCTACACCAGCTGAGCTGAAAAATCTCTCTTCCACAATGATTAAACGCATCCCAGATTGCATACATTTAGCTTTTGCTGCAAGAGACAAAGCCTCTTGTTCAGAACAAGTGCAAATCATGTATGGAAGGCACTCCAGCACAAAGTGAGGGTCATCTCACTTCTACAGTACAAAGGAGAAGAATATTACGAAATTTAGAGATATTCAATTACTAATGGTGGAAGGCCATGGAAGTTCATAGACAGCTCTGGAGGGCAATATGGCATAGAATAAGAAATTAAGTTAGGTATCAGCTGCATAAGAATGAAAATGAACTGGACATTCATGTTACAGAAGAACAAAATTACTAATGTGATGACCAAAGAGATCAAGAGCAAAGAGGGCAACTACCAGAAAATTATTTCCAGCAATCACTGGACAAGATGAGACTGGAGCCATCTCATGATAGGAGGATAAAGTTAATCTCTCAGAGAAGAATATTTAGAAGACAAGATGGGCCAATGTCAAATTTAGTGTAATTTTGCTGAAATCACTTGAGAAACTCAGGAGTTGTATGTAGTCCTGTGAGTCCACAGTTATATGGAGGCTGAAATCCTTTGCAAGGTGACAGTCATCCAGAAACAGGGTACATACCTTTACCAGGTGTCACAGACATTCACCCTGAGCAGTAATTAATGATATTGAGTTTTACAGATAATTTGTCTAGTATCTTGCCATAAAGTTGTGACACCAGCAAATGTCATTCCTTCTGTAAAGTTACAGAAAAAGTTTACAACACCTTCCTATGGATAACACAGCCTTTTTGCCACTAACTCCAGAGAAGTTATTATCCAGTTATTATCCTTACTGAAAGTTTAACTGGGCCTAAACAGTTGAACATCCTGCTTTCCTTGTTCCCTAGCAGAACACAGTTTTAGATCCCAGCCGTTCCCTTTCTCCTTTATTCCTTGCAACAAAGTGAGAGTCCTGTATCACGTATTTTTTACACTGGATGTTTTAGTCTTTCCTGCTTCCCTGAGGACTGATAGATCCTTGCAAGTGGGATACAACAAATGAAATGTGAAAATCGCTCGTGCTTTCTAATGTAAGCTGCAGTGCAAAGAGCTTGACTGAGCCTCTTATCCATCTCCTTAAAAGAGAAGAAGAGTTGCTGTCCAGAGAGTCTTGAGTGAGTAAGACTTGGGGTCTAAGAATTACATGAATCTTATTTATTTATTTATTTATTTATTGGGGGACGATTTTGTAGAGTGGGATGTACAGCACAATAAAAGCAAATGAATGTTCTTCAGTCTGTGACACAATATAGTTCAGGTCCTCTGCTGGAATGGACTCAGAGCCATCCCAGATTTCAGGGCAGCTTTACCAATTTTCACCTGCTTAGCTTCTGTTGCTTAAAAATTGCTAAGTCCTTTGCTACCATAAGGCTTATTTTGGAAACAGTCAAGGTGTGTTGCTGTTTAAAGGAGTGCCATCATGCATAATTTTCACCTTCTTTAAATTCCATGATGCTCTGCTATAACATAAATAAATGCCTGAGTACACTTGTGGAATATTCTGTTTTCTTAAGATAATTCAGAGCTCATGTACCTATAAATGCAATGCAGTTGTATGTGATTTGTTATTCTTTGTATTACATGTAGACTGCAGGATATGGGATGGGATGGGATAGGATAGGATAGGATAGTGCAGTTGGAAGGGAGAGATCAATGGATTTATTCCACTCCTGTGCCCAGACCATGGATAACATCGTTAAACACAACTGGCCCAGAACTGGGCCCTGGGGGACAGAGCTGGTGACCATCCCCCAGCCAGGTATTGCCCCATTTACTACAGCCCTTTGAGCTCTGCCATTGAGCCAGTTCATCACCCAGCACAGTGTGACCCATTTATCTCACAGGTGGACAATTTGTCCAGAAGGATGCTGTGAGGGATGGTATCAAATGCCTTACTGAAATCCAGAAAGGTTATGTCCACTGCCTTCCCGTCCTCCACCAAGCAGGTGACCTTATCATAGAACAAGATTAAATTACTAAGGCGGGACTTTCCCTTGATGAACCCATGATGACTATGCCTGATAACAGCTTTGTTCTTTAAGTGCCTTTCTATATCCCCCAGGACAGTCTTCTCCATAATTTTTCCAGGGACTGAGGTTATGCTGGCAGGTCTGTAGTTTTCTGGGTCTTCTCTCATGCCCTTTTTGTAAATGGGTATAGCATTGGCTAGTTTCCAGTCAGGAGGGACCTCCCCAGACTCCTGATTGTTAGAAATCTGTGTTAGTCCCACTAATTCAGTGATAATTCTGATTTTTATTGCCTGGCAGTTCTGGTCCTCCATTTGACAATGCCCTGACAGCAAAGACCAAGGACCATTTGTTTGCCTCTGAAACTGGGCAGAATCCTTTAACTCCATGAATCAGAATATCCATTTTTCCTCTGATGTTCTTTGCCTGTCTGGGGAGCTCTAAACCACCCAGAGCTGGAGGATGTAGGTGGATTAAGCATGGTTTGCTGAGCCTGAAATGAGTGCAGTAACTCAGGTCCAGAGAGCTTCAGGAGCAGGTGGTTTTGCACAGGGCTGGAAATGACTCCCTGCCTCTTTGAAGATGCTCCAGGGAGCAACTCCTCCCTGCTCATCCAGGTCTGGTCTTCAACATCATTCTCCACCTTTCATCCCTGATGATGAGAACTGACAGAGCTCAGTAGCTGGGAATTACAGACACAGACACAGATTTCTAGGTTGGAAGAGACCTCAAGATCATCGAGTCCAACCTCCGACCTAACACTAAGTACTCCACTAAACCATATCGCTAAGCTCTACATCTAAACGTCTTTTAAAGACCTCATTACATGACAGACCAGGCTGGCAGCCTAAGTTTAACACCTTTTCTTTTCATGGAAATGCATCAGCACCCACACACACCCATGAACCAGGGAAAGCTCTTAACATGGGTTAGGCATCTGAGAGTTACAAGAAAATTTGCCACTCCACATTATTTCCTGATAGCATTTTCTGTTTTCTGCACAAGCTTGCCTGGGAACCCAGTTTTCCTTTAGATTTAAACTGGGAATTTTGGGAAAGGATCTGAGTCCTCTGCCATTTCTGACCTTTTTTTGGGTACCTATTTTGGTACTTCAGCCTTCTGCTATACTACCTAACAGACTCAGATCTTTATTTCCAGAAATGGAGAGCTTACTGGGCTTATCCCGTGCTTCATGATTAGACAACAGAGCATGTTTCTGCACTCCTCTTAAGGTGGGATTTTTCCAGATCCTTTTTTGGACACCTACAGAAAAAATTTACATGATACTCTGGCTACAAGAGGAGGAAAAAAAAAATAGCATTTGCTTTTCAGGCATGCCATATAGTGCAGAAAATTTATGATGCTATTGCAAATGAAAGTCAGACTTTGTGACAGATGAGTCGTTATTAGCCTGTGAAAACTATCACTCAGTTTAGTTAGCCAGGGCATTATTAAGCTGAGAAGGACGTGATGGGACATTTACAGGCGCAGACAAATGGTTCGACATCGCATCCACCTGTATTATTTATGACGCATACTTTGCTCGGTTTGGCAGGGTGCCATGCAGGCTGTATTAATTTTAGCAGCAAGGACACTAAAGAGTGCAGACATTGTTAATAATGTATGCTGTTGGGGTCCTCTCTTGTTTCTGTGCTCCTTGTTGCAGTCCTCTGTGTATTCATTGTGAGACAAGAGAGGGAGGAAGCCAGCAGAGAAGAAAAGAACCCCGAATACCCAGTCCTTGTCCTCCTAGAAAGGCACAAGGCCAAATTCCCTGACTGTATAAGTGGGGAAGGGCCTGCAGAAATCAATGCATTTTCTAAAGACAAGCTTGTCAAGAAACTGGCCCTACTTCTGCATTTGCCTGTTGCCTGCAGGCATCCCAGCCTTATTTTAGAGATGCTCAGTAGCTCCAGTTTTCACGGAGGTCAGGGAGGTGACAGACGTTTCTGTGATGTACGACTGGAAACTGGAGCAAGACTGAGCTCCCCACTGCAGTTCTCTGCGGTGCCTGTCAGCACTGCTCAGCAAAGTGTCTCTGCACCTCCCTGCTTCAAATTCCCCATTTTTGGTGAAGGGCAGATCCATGATGCCACTGCCTGTGGGCTCCCTGGATCATCTGCTTTCCCCCCAGTCAGCCACATCCAGAGCTCCCCCTCCCACATGACATAGAAGCAAGCACAGTGTTTCCCTGTATATATTAAGCATCTCCCTTTTTGTTGTTTGTTTTTCCCTTTTCCCAAGTTCTGGGTGCTCTGGATTGCAAGCCTTGCTGAAGAGGGCTGATCCCTCTTCAAGTATTTGAAGCAAATTTTTCTGCTATCACAAACAAGCAGTAACAGAGAAAGCACCAAGACAAATGCAGATCTTGATAGGAGATATTTAGTTTTTAACATACTTATTATGACTGATTAATTAAATGTCTCATAAATACAGGGAAGACAGCTGCAATTCCAGTTTCTGAGCAAAATATGTCCACCTACTGTAATAAATCTCTTCTTAAAGCTTTATGGATCCTTTAACCTTTGAATTTGCATTGCCTTTTTTGTTACTGTCTCCAGCAATGAACCAATTGTCATGCCATTTTCCAGCAAATGTTATAACCCAGTCATTCACAAACTCCTGTTGCAAATCTACCTTCCTGCATACTCCTATTTGTTAATGCAACAACCTTCAGAATCATCCATTTTAAGAATAGCAGAGTGGGATCAAATTTTTGAGCATAATGACAATGTCAGTGTAGTTTATGAAACCATAACAATGTAAGGAATGACATCTGGTAAGCCCATCATGCATGTAATGTATGGTTAGCTTCAATGATTCCTGCGAGTTTTGCTCTCTCTGTAATGTATGGGTGGCAGTATGCCACTCAAAGGAAGGAGAAACACTCAGCTGCCTTGAATATAAAGTGCAGAATATACTATGCCTCAGCGGGCAGGCTGGTGGCACAGGAATGCTGATGCAGGCGCCCTGTGGAAATGCTGCTGACAAACAGCGTTACAGGAACAGCCCTGCGGGTCCATAAAGGAAGGGCTGGTCTGGGGGAATGTTTCTGTGTTTGTACAGAAAGGTCTCGGTGGCTACCGCGAGGCTGGGCAGTGGTGTCCACAAGGGTAAGCAAGATCTCTAGGATTTAAGTGCAAATAAACCTGATGTGGTCTGTGCCACCATCTTCTTCCCAGTCTGCCTGTCAGTGGTAGTTACAGGTTTCTCCATTACTGTCATATATGGGCAGCTTCCAGGCTTCAGTGTGTTTCTCCTGGCACCCCCTTGAGAAAGGGCAGTGCAGCTGGTGCAAAATGGAGGGTGGCCTCGCTTCACTTGAGGATCCAAGGTTTTTGCAGCCAGGTGTTTAGGCTAAGTGACCAACTGTGGTTTCACCCTTACATAAAGTAGAGAAAAACTCCCTTTCAGATGTCAATTCACCCTTCCTGTCTTAGACCCACCAACAGGGACCTTTGAGACCCGGCCCTCAAGCATGCCTATTTAGGCACCTAAAAACGCCTGAGTCTGAGACAATGGCCCCAAATCCCACTGAAGCAACATAAAAATTGAACCCCAAATCATACATCTCCATTAACACCCCAGGCAGTTCCTACATCACTCTTATCTGGAGTCATCACAGAGAAACCCTTTGCCAAGTCAGGTTCTTCTGTTTCCATACAGCAGCTCATAAAGGAGGTGCCTTTATGTTTAGAGAAATTGGTTTACTTGGAGTCGTGTCCCTGCTCTGGGAACAAGGTAACACCAAAAGCATCAGCAGAAGGAAGATGAGAAAATGCATGTAGCTCTGGAGATGGCTTTTTCTGGCATGGGGAAAACACTGTGCAGGGGCTAGAAGGCAGTGATTTCCAGATGTAGTTTTCAGGAATGTTGTAAACTGGGAGGCAAATGTAACAGGAACTCTGCTGAGACATTTCTGCCAAGAACCTACAATGAATGTGGATGTGATTTGGGTCTTCAGTCAAAGAAGAAATATTTTTTTAAAAATACCAAAGGTAGCAAACATCTCTTCCTCCTTTCAACATAATTTCTTTTTTTGAAACCTATCAAATGTCATTGTTTGTGCCTTCCGAGATTACAGTGTTAAATTTGCCATACCTGTGGAGTGCTTCCAACAGTAAAGTGTGGCTTGTTAGCAATTGTAACCTTCAAATTTATCAAGAGCACTTTCAAGTCTCCAGTATTTTAAGGAAATTATTATTTTGTTTGTTAATGGTGCCACAGGCTCATAACTGAGGAATGCAAATAACTAACTAAAATTAAATCCTTTCAGGCATTTCCATAGCAGGTTTTTATTTATTTATTTAATTTTAATATATGATAGTGGGTAACAAAACACAGTCTAGCTCTCCAAGGTCTCACTGGCAGAGAGAACTCATTAACGTCATTCAAATAAATTGGTGTGAAATATGATCATCCCAAGCAGTACATTTATTTACACTTGCAAATCAGAAATAATACAGTTAAGATATATGAGGCAACAATTAGGGAACATGTCTGCAGGTATTCAAGGAAATATCATTCAGCTTCTGCTGCAAAAAATGAATATTTTATTGCCAGTGTATCTGTTTAATTGAATAATGAGGATACTAACGCTCTTTTACAGGTACCGCAGCAACAGAAATTTCAGCTAAATATAGAACTACTTCCCCTGAAGTAGACCTGGTTTAAAATGAGGTTTTGTGTCTGCCCTATCCAGAAGCTTTCTCTTAGTTATTGCAAAGCCCTGCTGGTGCCCAGCAGGCTGCTCCAGTGGATGCCCTACTCCATGTGGGCTGTAACCCAACAGCACATTACTTCCAAAATGTGGAGCTTGAAATGGCCAAGGTGGAAGAGGAGACAGGGAGTGAGGGCAGGACAGGAGGCGGCTGGTCCTGCAGGGAGGGGTGCCTGGGGGGTTTCGGAGCCATGGATTGTTCCTTTGAATTTTCAGAAGATATCTTTAATGGGGAAACTGGAAAGAAAGTTACCTTAGCAAGGGCTGATCCAATTTACATCTTTGCATGCACACAGTACCCTAGCTCTTGTCTTTTCTACCCTCTCCCTACGGTGAAGAACAGAGCACAGCTGAAGGTAGGGCAGATGTCTCCACACTCCCACGAAGCACCAGCTCTGAAGACATCACCCCCTGATGCCCAGAGGGGTGTCCCAGCTAACTTCATCCTTGAACTGGAGCCATTCAGGGTGAGGGGAGGAAGAGAGAGGCAGTTCTGTGCTGTTGGAAGAGGCTGGGCACAGCACCTGCCCCTGCTGCCATCCCACCTTCATGCTTTGCTTTAAAAGAGTTCTTCAGCATGCACAAGGACCTTGAAGAGAGTAACTGAGAGGCCTGAGGTCTGCTGAATCCTCCAGGCCCTGCAACAATATACTGGCCTTTTAGTTTTCATTTTAGCTTCCTCACAAACCATGAATCCCCAAAGTTGCAAAACCCTTCCTCTTCATCTTAAAGTTGGCTATAGCAAAAGGACAGGGAAAATTTTTGAACAAAGCCCCTATCAGAAGCCTGGCAGAACTCAGGGGTTCTCAGTGTAGCATGATGGGAACGAATCAGGGAAACCTTCTTCAGCACTGCCCTCAGCCCTCTTCAAAAGTCAGCGGTTTTCCTCTGTATGTGCCCACCAGTGATCCAGGCTGCTGCTAGTGCAGGCTCTTATTCTATTAACGTTACTGGTTAATTACACTGTAAAGCCCCATGGAAATACTTTCAACATCAATACCCACTACTGCAGTTTCACAGCACAGTGTAGTGTGAGTCTATTGTGTTAAAATAAGAGCTTTTATGTATTTTTATAATACAATACAGTAAAATTTCCTTAGGTTCCTGGAATCAGCTGAAGCGCCATTATCAGGGCTACATCTGGGGGATAAAAACGTACAACTATATTAGGAGGTTATGATTACTACACATGTCGTTGTCATATCAGTCATTTAGCAGTCACATCCTAATAAACTGCTGTGAAATTTGTCATTTCAAAGTCAGATTAATTCAGAGTCATATAATAAAGTCATCACATCACACAGCTAAGTAATTATGTTCAAGCTTTGTCACTGCAATGAATGTCTGTGTGCCTAAGCACTGATGGTGACTTTTCTTTGGCTGCTGTTTTCTTATTGATGAATTAGCTAAACAGGCTCTTTAATAACTTTCCTCTGCAAAGGTATTTTAATAAGAATCAAGAAAGACAGATAGTGAAAAAAAAAAAAAGGTATCTGAATAATATAATACCTACTGGATTCTCTGTGTTGTTCAGGAACCTGTGGATTCACAGCACTCATTACATATCAAAGAACTTAATTCATCTGTATATCCTTGTTTATGTACAGAAATACAGAATAAGTTGGAGAGTCAGCATATGTTGGAGTGAACAGCAATCTGTTATGGTGGTAATTTCACTGCTTGCTGTACCACAGAGGGTTGTGCTATAACACGGCTCATTATAATGGATGTACTTTATTTTGTTCAACCAGTCATGGTAAAAATATTTGGCTAATGCTTTCATTGCCTGCCATCTGTGTGGTCAGCAAGGTTGTCCAACAGCATCCAGAATGTCATCGCTTCAAACAGGCGCTTAATTGAAATTTAATCAGACAGATCTTTTCTATTAATTAAATACCAGCTGATTAATGCGATGTATTTTGATACAAAATAATTGTGGCCCAGAGTGGGCCGTGCTTGTTCCCGGTGTGGGTTGCCCCCTCTCCCCACGGGCTCCTGCAGCCCAGCTTGGCCGATGTGAGCAGAGGCACACAGACGTGAATCTGTCCCCAAACAGCTCTTTGAATGCTGCCAAGTCAAATACCAGGAAATTCCATACCGAAGGGTGCATGCACGGTCCGGATCCAGCCCTTTCTGGAGGAGCTCTGTGCTTTGTGCATGATAAAATATTCACACCCCTGTGCTCAGATGAGGGGATGACATGCTTTCCTTCTCCTACGTTAGCACTTGAGGCACATCGAGGTGAGGCCGTGCAGAGCTGTGAATCATGCCCGCTGATATTTTTTTATTCCAAATACGAGATAGGGGAGAACTGTTTCAGCAAAATACCACATCGTTGTTTAGATCTTTCTTTGTGGCCTCTGGTGGTAGGCTTTGATATGTTAGCAGACACTGGCTTATTATTTCTCAGCTCATTTTTCTCAGCATCCTAAAAATTGCAACCTTTGTCACGTATTTCAAGTCATCTCACCAAGCTGTGACGTCAGTCAAGTTAATGACCCAAACGTGAATTAATTTGACCAGTAGGTTTCTACTGTAGCTTCTACAGAGCCTTTAATTAGTCTGTGGCAGCACCACTCTGAGGCTTGCAATGCATTTTTCAGATGCCAAACGATCGATCCACGGTTGGTGGAAGTCCTGCCCATGCTCTCAGCTGGTGGCTGAGCACTCCTGAGAATATTTGACTTTCTGTGTGAAGCAGGAGAAGGCAGGATGGGCAGCTGAGCCTCCCCCAACACAGAGTCATCAAAGTCCAGCCAGACATCAGCACTCAGAGGTACAGGTGGCTTCTACAGTCGAGATGCAGACCAAGGTACTGCCCCAAAATCCCAACTTCTGACACCAGCCAACCACTTGAAAATGGTCTAAAGTCTCACTACAGAGGCACATTTTATTTTATGAATGCTGTCAAGGGGGAAAAAAAAAAGTATTCACAAAATGGAAAGACAAAAAGTTCTAATAAATAGCATCATTAGGGCAAAAGCAATCATGCTGCATGTTTCTTGATCACCTCCTGAAAAATGAAAGAGAGTCTGATGGAAGAAAGCCACAGTTCTGATTAGTGTCATTCTCAAAACATCTGAACATCGGGAGACGCACTAGTAACCAGCAGCAATATTCCCAGGGCTGCCCTAAGGTTGACATTGAAGAACAAGGTGCCAGGATGGTGCTATCAATCTAAACAGTAATTTACATTTATCATGAAAAATAAACCCTGGAAACAAATGGCAGCTTGCTACAATAATTCACCCAACTGATATAAACCTGAGGAGTATGCCTAGCAATTAAGTTTTACCAATCAAAAAGCGCTATAATGTCTATGAAAAAGAATGATTTAAAAGGAGCACCAGGCTGCAGCAGTTGTACGATTTTCTTTCAAACATTCATTGCAAAGCTCAAAAAATATTTTCATCCAAAACTGCCAATGAAAATCAAGCAGTTAATAAAAAACACTAGACTTTGAGCAATTCTTTACCCTACCAGACCCCTGCAAAATCCAGATCCTAGTTCCACTGACACACCATAATATTATGCATACAAGGATGTAAAGGATAATTGATATTTGGGTTCATTTCTTCAAGAGTTTACTAGAACTGCCTCCAGTAGGAAAAGCATTTCAATATGGTTCTCCAGACCCTACCTTCAGCAGGGAGCAGGCAGCACCCCGCTGGAGCAGGAGGATGTTCGAGAGCCCCTGAAATCCTGCAACACGAGGCTGAAGTGAGGAGCCCCCCTCTGCTGTGTGGGTCTCCTACCTGGTACTTGCTCATTAACCACTTCCATGTTATCGACAGTTTAGCAGTAATGCAGCCCTTACATCTGCCTTCCTATTTGCCCTTGGATTTAATTTAGAACAGTAATTTCAAGCTACAGCTGGAACCATTACAAACTTCCATACATCAATAAACATTTTTATATATTTTATTTTTTATTTTCCCCAAGAAGATTAAAACCTTCAGGGGTTTTACTTCGTACTTGGGGGTCCTCTTTTCAAAAAGTCCCTATGGGGGATACAGACTAAAAGCTATGTTCCAGCCTCCTCTGAAGTCATGAAAAGGAACATCCAGATGTACCTGTAGTTTGTCCTCCTGGCTTAAAGCAATTTTACTCACCCTTATTCTGCTGATGAGGCTTTGTGCTTACAGGTTATGTTGGTCACCATCCAGTAGCAGCCAGATATGTCTGCGCTGTCTCACTAATAGGAATCCAGTGTTGTTCCTGGCATTGAGGTCTGGGGGATCAATAGCACTGCTGTTGCCTCGCCCCAGGTGCTAAGGGACCTGCAGACCCTTTGGTTGCACTTGGCCAGGTGTTCTCCACAGGGTCTCCTGCCTTTGCATGCATATCTGAAACAAACCCCACTAACCATGCAACATACAGACGTTCTTCCAGGAGCCCTGTGTAAGGATGAGAGGGAACCTAAGATCATTTTGGTTTAGACCAAAGCCACATCCGCTGCAGTATCCTCTTCTTGACACGGTCGTTAGTGAATTTTCAGGGTAAGGGCAGGATGCTGTGAGATTTCCGTCTCCTTGGGCCCAGCAGGTTGGTGACTGTCTGTGCTGGAGGCTATATCCTGATCAGCACTAATAAATAGAACATCCACACATCTGCCAACTCTTTTCCACCCACCAGTGCCTTTTGGCCTCTATCACATCCTTCAGCTATTAAAAATCCTGTATTATAACCTTCAGGTCAGTGTTTGGAGCCCTGTGGCCAACATCTCATATCAGGGACTTGCTATATTATGAGAGGTGTACGAGGGAAGGTAAGCAAATGTCCTGCTGAGTGTGCAGCATGCTGGCGAGGACAGGTGTTGTGGAGGAGTGAGTGGATCATTACCTGTCTTACAGCATAAGGAACACAGGCTTTATGTCTAGTCCCAGGTCTCAGGGAGATGCAGCAGAGCCAGGAGCATAGATGCATCTGCTAAGTCTCAATTTTGTCCCTTTTCAGGAAATCTTTGTTTCTATGATATTTAATAAAACAGGTTATTTTATCACAACCTGCTTTGTAGGTCGGTTGCCTCTTCTGATCTTATTTCTCCATGTTTCTAATTAAGTTACCGTGAATCCCATCAGATTTCAAAGGGAGGGATCAAGAACCATTGGTTTTGTGATCTAGTTAATACCCGTAAATAGCAGCTGTTACCCAATTCCCACTACGGAGTAATAGGTGGAAAGAGGAAGAGACCATAAAACACTTTTTACTTAAAGGCAAGAAGCAAAAAATGATCACCATATCCACTGAAAACTGAGTAGCTTTTTTTTTAAGGCTATAAATTTCTCCTTTTTACAAAAGGACCCAGCAAATGTACCCACTTTATCAGTTCATAATCTTTTTTTTTTCTTTTTTAAATGTCATTTATTATTATTATGATTATTATTTGTTTGTTCATTTGTTTTATTTGTTTTATTTGGTTATTTGGTTCTTGGACATCTTTATGCTTGCAATGCTGTTCTGCCTGCTGAGAAGGAAAATCCGGCACGGTGAAAAAGCCCTGAAAGTCTCTTCTGTGTCACCACCAGGCACGGAGGTCCAAAAGGAAAAGCACATCGCCGAGGGCATGGTGCAGGACCTGGGCACAAGGGAGCAATGTCCTGCTCTGTGAAATGCCCTTGAGGGCCCCCATCCTGCAGAGCAGCACTCCCAAGAGCAGTCATATTAAAAATCTTATCTAAAAAGTTTTCTTATATGAGGAAGGCTTTTCACCAGAACCTAAGAAAACTGTTTTTAAGACAAAAGAAGAAGGCATTATTTTCTTGAGAACTAAATACCTGAAAACATGTTCCATGTCAGTACTTGCATATTATCGTCTCTGCTGGGTCAAATTCAAAATTCAGGTAACTGGTTCAGCTGTAACTATTTCCATCAATGAGGATGTAAGTATTTACCCCAAAATTAGATCTACTCCTTTCTTTTTCTTTACTTTTTTTTTTTTTTCCAGGTGAATTAGTAATGATAAATTCTCTCTGTCAAACATCACCCTAATTGATTTCCTCTAACTGTTTACTCATCATTCACGAGCTATTTATAAAAGTAACCTGCAATTCTGCATCCTGTCTCTTGAGTTATTGCACGGGTGAATCTGAAGGAAACTAAGCCAGATGGCCTGCTCTGTTCAGTGCAGGGAGACGTATGGAAAAGAGAAGGGGGTATATAGAAAAGGGAAAGTGCTGCTGCAGCTCACATGCTCAAATTGTTGTAAATGCATCAGGATCAGATTTAGAAAATCGGACGAGAACTTCAGGAATTCAGAGGAGCTTTCTGATTGTTTTTCTGGGGGGGTTTTGTTTGTTTGTTGTTTGTTTTTTAAACTTTATTAGTGTAAGAAAAAAGTGGGCTCAGCAAAGCTGGAAATGTTCCACCCGTAGTGAAACACAGCAAACATACCATAATTAGTGCTGTGTGTGAGTTGGCCTCAATCACCAGACAATTTCTGCCCAACTATACAATACTGCACCTTCAGAGCACCCTGAGGACTTTCTTGCCTCCAAGTAATTTGCTGCTTTCTGCCCATAACACTGTGTTACTGCCCGGGGTCACAGCTCCAGATGATCCCTACCTGGCTGTAATACCTCCCCTTCTCCACCTTGGGAAAAGGCAACAGCAACCCTCCTAAACCCTTCACCCAGGGAAAATCCTTGGGCATTGAAAAGAGACAATGAGGCTCTGAGCTGAATTAACACCCTGAAATATAATTTACAAGGTTTCCTATTAATCTCATTTTCAGAGTATTACCTTGAATTTTTGCAAAGATCTTTGCTTTGCGAATCAGAGGTAGTGAATATTTCTGAAAGAACTGAAGTCAGACCAATCATTGTTTTCAGTGTTGAACACCAGACTATTACTTTGTTATACCTGTGATATGCAATTGCACTGTGATTGTGATTTTGGTACTCATAACTACAGTCGGTGTACTTAAGTAAGAGGCCAGACCTCACCCTTTTCATGATCAGTGCTGCAGTTATGAAGTTCACCCACCATCCTGATAAATGTTCCTATACAGAAATGGTTCAGCCCGGCCAATCTGAGTGGGATCTTAACAGCAGAAGAGATGGGAATGGAAGGAAAAGTCAAGCCAGCAGCACCAGGACTCTCTGCCTTGCTCCCAGGGAGGCAGGGATGTGTGAGCTTTCCCACCAGGCTTCCTCATGCTCCCATTGGGAGCTCTGCATTTTAAAGCTGACTGCAGAACTGTCTCATTCCAGCATGGCACATGCATTGCTTTATTACCTGCAAATACCAATACTTCAGAGTTGATTTCCCATGCAAAAACATCAGTTGCAGGCTTGAGAAAGAAAGTGAACAAAAAAGATCACCTGACTTCATTGCATTTAGCTGTGGTGACTTGCTCTGTGGTGAAAACAAGTTCTTCCACAAGCAGAAATGCAGGAGAAATCCTAGGAACTGGGGGGTGGTTTTACAGCTTCGTGCATTCCCACTGCCTCCAGCCACTGGGGGGATGTTCTCTGAATGTTTTCAGCAAGCTCTTGCAAATGTTAATGATTCTGAGACTAAAAATGGCTGAAACTGGTCACAAATATGAAAGTTGAGACAAAGTGCCCAGTAAAGAGAGGCCAAGCACGCAAACAATATGATTCATTAACTTTATTTCCATAGGAAATGATGCTAGAAAGGGAACATTTTGTGGCATTAACCACTGAAACAAACAAACAAAAAACCTTTTGATGAAATTTTAGTTGATTCACTGATTAATCTACTTTTATATTAATAGGCCTCTAACCAAAATCAGTAATTAAAGAGGATGTGAAATAAGAACGACTGTACTTGTTAAAAAATAAAACCCAACAAATGCTTACAGCAATAAACAAAAAGTATCCTCTATTTCAATGATAGATAAGCTATCCTGAAATGAAGGACAATCCCATACACAAATAATCTATGTCTCATTGTTAGTTGCACTTTTTATTCTGTGTTTTACATGTTATAAAATGTAACACAGATTGCAAAAACATGCAGGAAGAAATTACTTCAAGAAAACCATTTTCTCTGTTTTTTTTTTTTTTTTTTTTTTTTTCCAGCTTTAAATTAACTATAAATGCAGAGTAAGAGTCACCAAGCTCTTCCAAAAAACCAGTCCAAATTTCTGAGTAAATGGCAAATATTGCGAGCCTATTCACAAAATTTTCAAACAGAAATGTTCAAGGCACTGAATATTTCTTCATTTTTCTGTAGAATTTTCTGCTGCTTTTATAGCACAGATCTTGAAGCAAAATAGTACTTTAAATACATGTGAACTGATAAATGCATAGAAGCTCAGAGCACTCCCAATATGGCAGATGAATAATGTGAATTTCCCCAATCTATGTCATTCATCGATCTTAAGACACTGGACAGCATTAAAATAGCCATACTATTAATGCAAAAGTTAAAATATGAAATATGAAAACATAAATTTTCATATGCATGTTAAAATGCATTTCAGAAATCCAATTCAATGGCCAGTGCTTTGAGCCCTTGATAAGATGAAATGGCTTTATGGACAGGAAAAGAAGAATAACAGAATAACATCAGGCAGTCCTTCTTCCCTTGCCTGGACACACCGAGAGCCATCTGTTGACTTGCCTGTTTGATAACAAATTGAAGCAAAAAAAAACTAGTTATGGCAATTAGGCTTGTGATGTTAGACAACAAAAAGCTTAAGTGTGTTCTTATTTAGTCTTGTGCCTAAGGAAGACTATCTGAATTGATTTTATATGGTACTTTATCTTCCATTTACACAAAACCTCGTATAAACCCCTGTTCATTAACTCAAGGAACTTTTCAAAGAGCAGTGAAAAATGACCAGGAGAAACCTGCAAAGAAGCACCAGGTGACCTGGCGGCTGGACAGGCACTGCCAGGAAGCTGTACGTGTATTCAGCATGTGTCCTAGGCTTGTTGGGAGAAGTGCCTTGTATCTGTATTGACTGAAATAAAAATAAATAGCCAGAGACACAAGCACACACCATTAGTTGATAAGGTCTAATCAGCCTGTTTTATGTAAGTCATTTCCCAGCAATTCCTTAAAACTGTTGAAAGCATTAAGAGGCGAGCAGAGGAAGGAGCTCTAGCCCAGGTGAGGCGGTCATGGTTCAGCTCTGCACCAAAGCTGTATGTGACTCTGCATGGCCAGCAAGGAAAGCATCATTGCTATGGATGGAAAACCCAGGTTTCCATCTCCTGAAGCTTCCTGAGGATTGAGTCTGGTTTGAGGAGAGATATGAGAAGGGACGTGAACCCCTGGGGCAGCAATGGCCGTAGATGTTAGTGTTCTCACTTTGGACCATGAGAACCATGTAAAGTCATTGCCACAGAAAATATGATGATGCTGAAAGTGAAACAGACTAAAAGAGAAAAACCTCAGTCTGATAAAATCAATAGCAGCCAATTTCTTCATCGCTATAAGATCAGTTTTAGATAAAGAAAGGGAGATGTTTTTGAAGCCTGGGCCAGAGCTGTAAGGTTATACACTCAGGTAGTACTTGGCAGGCAGATTACACCCAGCTGACAATGATGGCCCCAGTATTGACCATTGCCATAGGGTAGTAACAGATTGTTTGTCTTAACATGGTGATTCTTCTCCACACTCTTCTAAAATGCAAGTTTTCAATGTGGTACGGCAGCAAAACCACAGCAATTGGTCCTGTGTAACTTGGAGCAGGACAGGAACTGCAATACAGCTCTGATTTTATGGCACAAAGCTTCTGGTTTCCACTTCTGCACAATGTATTATTATCTGAGAGACTTAATATCTGAATGTGGGAGCAAAGGAAACAAAAATCAAGAGAAAAACAACAGAAGTCAAGAATGCATTGCTGGGTGAAATGAAAAAGATCAATATAGCTTAGGTTGTGTAGTCTGGCTGAAAGTCTGCTTTAACAGTCTCAGTTTAACCATGTTTAACAGGCTGAGGTGCCACTCAGGTGTCACAACAAGGTTATTCCTGTTGGTACCTCATGGCAGAACTATAAACAATGAGATTAAGTGAAGGACACGTTTAATAAAATACAGGGAAGGAAATCCTGGTTGAAACAAGGATTAAAATATTGGTCATTTAATTTCTGTTACTCTAGAATGTGAATGCTGTTTGAGTTTGGGTCCCTGTAACCCAGCTGTGAGGGGTTTTGTTCTAGTTCTGATGTAGGTGAGCTATTCTAGGACAGCAGGTGCTGTGCCGTCCCGTGTAGGGCTGCAGACACTGGAGCTGTCAGCAGGAGAGTTTCACCTCCTGGAACTTTATCAAGGATCAAATCAAATGAGAATGTGAACCCCTGATGTGATATGAGATTAGCCAAAAAGCCTTTGTGTTTGCAAACTCCCATTGCCTTTCCTGACAGCTTTTCAGCTCTGCAGGTTTTATTTATAATCTACACGAAGGGAGAGGGAAAGCACAGAACTTGTTTGGAAATGCTGGTGGAAATGGAAGTGTGTGCTTTTGCTTAAGCTGTATTATCTTTTATTTTAATCTGGTATCTTGCTATGAATAGCCTAATTCACTATGAAATCAGTACACTTAGTTATTAAATAAAATTAACCCTCTTTGAAATTAACTTTTACCTTCTAAATCTAATATCATGGGCAGACAGAAATTATTGGAAACCTCAGGTCTTTGGGAAATCACCTGCTAATCATGTCACTGTGCCCTGCAGGTCAGAGTTGCCAGTCCTGGAGACAAAGCCAATCTTTTAATCTCCATTAGAATGACTCACGGGGAGGACAGCATTGCTGGGAAGGTGCTTCTGCAGGCGGCAGTGCAGGGGGTGTGAAGGCCTTGAAACCACAGCTGTGGAAAGGAGCACGCTCCGTTCAGCGTCTAGACTCTCAGCTCAGTTCATGACTGTTCAAAGACAAGGCTGACAGCAGAGAGGACATGAAAGTTCAGGAGCTGTTGCAACAGAGATGAGTGAGTCCACCCACGAAACTGATTTAAGCACCCGTGTTAAAAGATGGTGGGACTAAAGATGTCTGCTGGATTTTGGATGAATATAGGAGTTAGGCTTCAAAACGTCAAATACAGGAGATGAAGTTTAAGCTAGTTTATAAAACCAAGAGTACCTCTCTATGTGTGTCTGTACCTAAGTGCTTTTAGAGTTCTAACTCCAGTTATAGTGAACAGCGTATTAAAACTATGATATAGTTTCTGATAAACCAGTTATAGTCCCATTAGCTGCTGTGAGAGCTTTGAAGTTTCCGCAAGGTTAGTAAAGATGATATATTATTTCCAAGTAGTGATGAAAGGGTCGTTTACTTCACATTTTAAAATTATTAATGGCATTTGCAAAAATTAAAATAAAATAAAAATCAACCCTCTTATCACATCTATTCATAATGCTCATTCTGCATTACCTTCAGTTCTGAAATCGTAAGTTCTTTAGAGTGATATTACCAAAACTTTAATAGGGTATTTCTGGAAAGATGTTCTGCCCTTCTCATCACCTGGCTTTTCCTGTTCAGCCTTCCCTGGCACCTTTTGTTCAACTTTCTGGTAAAAAACTGAAGTTCTCCCTGTTCCTTTAGCAATGGTGTTATCAGAAATGGCAGGTGATGTGTAGCTTTGCAAAAGAAATTAGTGGTAAGAGCTGATTAATGCTTACCCAGCAGATATTGAATCTGATTCAGATTTCAGACCAATTTTACAATGATGTTACCCTAGTGAGATTGATGGAACTGCTTCTGATTTACCCTGAGGTCCATCCCTTTAATAGAAATGAACTGACTAACAGAAATATGGTCAGATTAAAAACCAGACAACGCGATTTATCAGCTACTTTTTTCAGAGACACTGGTTTTGAAGTTTCTCACTTGATGTTCCATCTTGTCTCCAATTTCATTTGTGACCCTCTTCTTGAGTGGTCTCTGTATTGACCTAAGGACTTTGCTTCTTGGTACATTAATCTGACTGCATTTTCCCACAGCCTGTTTTTATAGCATTTCTTTTATCTGGATTACTTCTCTCACTTTGCAAAAAAGGCCTCATTTGGTAAAGTTTGCCACAAAAAGCATGAATAGATGTTGCAACTTTCAGCACTTATTCTTTATGTCCAATTTTATTATACAAGTGTTCTCATTACAACATAATGAATAACCTAGTGATAATGAAAGAATGACAAAGAAAACTCAAAAGCAGCTTGACAGATCAATATTTCGGGAAGCTTACATGATCCTGAGCATGTCATCTTCAGAATTATTTTAACAGCAGTGTATGGACGTGATACAGGGCCTACTAGCTGAATTTCCGTGGTATTTTTGAGTGGGATAATGATGAAAGATGACTGTGTTTTTTCTCCCATAGCCTAGGAATGGATAGGTTATATCTAAGGAATTGAGTTGGGAAGGACACAGAAGATGAGGTATTGGCTTATTGTCAGGATGAGAGAAAACAGGAATGTGTCATGATGGAAAACAAGCACCTAGCTTAAATGCAGGGAATTAAGGTTGAAATTATTACTGGAAACAAAACCAGGTCTTTATCCTGAAATTAAAAGCAGAACTGGTAAATTGACCAAGATTCTGAAAAATTTTAATTATAATTACAGAATCACAGGATGGTTTGGGTTGGAAGGGACCTCACAGCCCACCTGGCTCCAGCCCCTGCCATGGGCAGGGCCCCCTGCCCCCAGCCCAGGCTGCCCCCAGCCCCATCCAGCCTGGCCTTGGGCACTGCCAGGGATGGGGCAGCCACAGCTCCTCGGGGCAGCCTGCACCAGAGGGAAGAATTTCTTCATTCCTTTCTAATTCTTCCTTTCTAATTCTTTCACTAAGTAAGGCTGCCAAGAACCCAGAAAAGCCACCCATGTTTTGGTGAGAAGTAGTGTTGTGGTCAGTCAGGCTGGCCTTCTGGTCTTTGTCTGTAACATCACACAGCATTTCTTATAGTAAATTCCCCTGTTGTGTTTGGGATAAGGTCAGTCTTTAAATAAATTATCTAATTCTGTTAAATGAGGATATTAAAAATAAAGTATTCTTAATCAGACGATAGAACTTAGATGCTTTAAATACATTTCTAGTTCCATTCAGAGAAACATTTTCACACCTACAAGAAATATTTCATTATTATCCTGATATTTTATTTTTTTTTTCTTTTTGATTTCACTGCAAGTACATGCTAACACATTAAACACACAAACAAGTTTTGGCAGAGAGTATGAGCCTTTGTCCCTGTCTCATGAAGAGATTTTGGACTTGAAGATTCTCCTTTACAGGAGGATAAAGCAGAGACAAATTTTCTGAAAACAGGAGAGTTAAATCACTATGAAATTGGTACGGACTGAAGTATGCCCCTCATACTCAGAAGAGAGGCAAACTGAAGAAGCAACCTTTCAGGAGAACACATTCATTTGTTGCCATGTGTTGACAAACCTTGATCACATAATAATAAAGGATTTGATTATTTCAAAGGAGGAGTGCCCAGACAGTGCTACAATTGTTTCCATTCTCCTCCTGCTATATTGAAGGTTCAGATGCAGAGTAAAAAGCCCTGCCTGGTCTTTGACAACCAAAAAAAAACATTTTGACACAGACTCTGCCAGGCACCTTCAGTCCCTGCTGTGATTGAGGAGGACATTTCTTTGCTGCTGGCCTTGTTATGTAGCAAGCTGTGTCAAGTGCTGAGCATGTTCTCCCTGCAAGGGAGCAGAGGTCTTTCATCCTAATACTCTTCCCAGTTTCTCAATGACCTTTTCATCTGGTTTCTGTATTTTTTTTTCCTCATACATTTCCTGCAAGAGATGTACTCTAAAGCTGGGGTGCTTTTCTCAACCATGTTGTTAACATTTGGCTCTTTCTGCTGGGGTTTCTTTCTTTCCTTGAGCTGAGAATCAGGTAGATACTGTTTATCTTTTTCAGCTTCTGCCTTCCTGAGCAAAGTGAGGGCATTTGAGCATGCAAATCATGAAGAGGAAGAGATATGAGCTACAAACTGGGGACCAAGGACTGGAGCAGTGTGTGCAACATCCTCTGAGGAGCTCAGAGTCTGCAGATTGGGGCATGCTGCAGAGCTTTGGTAAGGTGACAATGAAGACTTCTTGGGAACAGGCATGGAAACAGACTCAGGCAGAAGAAATAATGCAGCAATGCCCTATATTCCACTGTGTTGCAAATGAAGCTCCAGACAGCCTCCAGGCACTTGATGCTCACACTGATATTAAGGAGGAAGAACCACGAGGACACTAACCTCTCTGGGCTGAAGCATCTCATGGGACTTCACTGACCAGAGGTGTGCACTGGGTGTGTTAGTGGCTGTACTATAGACCCCCAACAGCTTCAGGTTCCTGTTGATCATCCATCATCTGATAATACAGAGATCTAAAATACTTCAGCAGGGTTATACTCCAGAATTTCCCACCCTGAGTGAGAACTATTTCCACACCTGGTTGACATGCAGATGTCTGTACTACAGACAGCTACAGCTGGGTACAACGAATTTTATCTTTATTATCAAAACCATAAGTACCTTCCAATGCACAGGTGGTTTCTGATTTCTTTGGTGTGAACGCTGGTGATACATAGACCGCTACGGTAGGTACTACACAGTTTGGTAAAACAGGAAAAGTACAGTTTATCTTCTTTTCCACTGGTATACTACCTGCATATAGTCTTAGTTGCAGATTGGCTAGCAGTTATTTTGGGGAAGTTTGTGTTTCTAACCTCTGAAATAATTTGTATTAAAAAAAAACTCCATCATGCATTTTGCTGTGTGTGATTTTCTTTTTCAATAATGACAATATTCCCCAGTAGCTCAAAACTGCTAATTTGCTACTAGAAATAAGATTCAGGAAAAGATATATCTAATTTTGAAGAGTACTTCCAAAGCCCTGCTACACCACTCTGAAAGTACAAAGGGTTTTAAAGTTCAGGGGCATTGCAGGACCCAGAGGAATTAATGACCTGAGGGTAAGCACAAGTAAAGCCCTCTGTGTTGTTAATGCTGTGGGTTTGAGGTTTCTTTTTACTTAGGAACTTTAAAAGACATCTTCAGAGCTGCCACCAATAACCTGTTGGCCTTCTGCTCCCTCTGACAACATTCACAATATTAATCAAGCCATTTCAATTCTCACCGTGTGTGAGTGGCTCAGCTCTCACTGCTCTGGGTCTGCAGGTCCTTCAAAACCCAGGTGTGAAAAATGGTTTCCAAAAATAAGCAAGAACTGGCTCCAATCATCACTCCAAAATGTGTCTCTGCAAAATTACATTAGGGAGAAGCAGGACACCTTTTCCCAGACAGACTGTGGTAAAAAGAGCCCTACAGCTGCAGAGTAACTGTAAAAGAACAACGGCAACTTATTTTCCCCAAACAAGAGTAGTCCTTGGGAATTTAAATTCAAGCCATTTCCTTTTCTTTAGGGGTGTGTATATGTATGTTTCTGGTCAGAGAATTTGAGGTCAGTTCCAGAAAGATGATTAGAAACTCCATTCAACTCTGGATGGGTCAGCAGATAACCCTGCCTAGTCCAATGCAATCGGTGCTGGAGGCAGCAGGCAGACACTGATCACAGTGTCCCACGTCCCTGCTTGGGTTTGATTTAGTGATACTGACCAAGTTTGCTGCCAGTTGTATGTCTTCATTGCGATTTTGGGACTAGAGCCCTTAAGTCAATTGCACATTAACATCTGATGCTGAAATTCTGAACTGTATTACATCTGCCTAAAGAAGCTACCTGTGGATGAAGTGGCTGGTTTCACTTCTTTATGTCTCTTGTGTCCTGGCCAATAAACTGGTTTATAAAACACATAGCACAAATGATGAGCCAGAAAACCAGCTCATGTTTGCATTTTTACATCCCAGCCTACAAGCACCAAGCAGATTCTCACGTTCAGAAATGAAGGACCACCAGGATGGTCAGCTCTAATCAACGGGTGGCAGAGGGATGGCCACAGTGACCACTGCGGTGGCTCCGCTGCACCTGGGGCAGAGCACAGCTCCAGGGAGAACTGGGCTCAGTTCAGAAGCTCTGAAGATTTGGTTACATCCCTTCTTGATCCGTTCCTAAAAACTCACGAAAAACAAGCAAGCAAGCAAGCAAACAAACAAAAACAGTACCTTTCCTACCAGAGCAGCTCTGTTGGCTTTTATTTAGTCATTGGATTCAGGGTCCTGAATTAAAGAGCTGATCAGGAAGAAGGATGTTTTTGCCCTTTCTTGAATCATTTATACACTGCTCAAGCTATCTCCAAACTTTCTTTTCTTCTGAGCAAGTGAATGCATTTAGTGTCTGTCTGTAAAGAGCCCTCTGATAGCAGCTCTGTGCAGACATTTCCATTTATCAAACTCCTTTCAGGGAGCAGATGCCCAAACTGGACCCGCGGTTACAGTACTGGACTCAGTAATGCTGTGTACAGAGTGGGTATTGTTCCCCGCATTCCTGCTCCCTACTCCTGCACATGAAGACCATGCTGCCCCCCTTCTTTCTCCCCTGCTTGCACAGTGCTACTTGGTTTCATACCAGCGTAGTTTGCTATGGCCAGTGAAGGGAGTACTTGGAGTGAGGAAGGAGGGACTGTCACCTGCAGCTGTAGATTTCCCTGTAGCTATCTGCTATTTCCAGGAAATCCAGATCACTTTCTTATAGTGGTCTTTTATCATCTCTGTCTCACATTGAGAAGGCAGATGTAGTTCACTGGAACGGCAAGGTATCCTCCATCCAACAGGATCTTCTTCACAGGAAAAAAAGAAGACAGTGAAGTTATCTAGAAGCTTGAATCTTAAAAAATGTTCATTACGATTTGCAGAACTAATAGAAATATGTTTTAGTGGTCACTTTTTTCTTTCTTTTTTTTTTTTTTTTTAATTTTCAATGGTTATTCCTGCATCTCTTACAGGCTGCACAGATTTCAGGGAAAGCACAGAGCTGGCTTCCACATCATTCAAAATATTCATTATTTTTGCCCTTTTCAGCATCGCCTCATAAAAATAAATTATGGGAATTAAAATTGGGAAGGTGATGGTTTAATTTCTCAAAATTGAAATAATCACTCAGGCTTATGGAAATTGGGATGTCCAAAAGGAAATAGGGAATATAAAATGCAAATGTCAGGTGGTCAGAGGGAGGCTGTGGTGCCAGTGGGTTTGGCATAGCCCTGGGAGGTTTCACCTCTCAGCACAGTGCCCACCGAGCCTAAACCCAGCTCTGTCTATGGCTGTCACCACCATAATGACAGGCTGCTAAACTGTGCACCCAACAAAAAGTCCAGGAAAAAAAATAAAAAAATCTCACCTCCATGAGGATCCCCATAGGGTCCCTTTGGGATATCACATGCCTGTTGCACTGTGGGGGCAGATCCTCAGAGGGTGCAAATCCAGGTGGATCCACTTGTGCAGTGGGGTCAGCCCAGCTCAAAGTGTTTGCATCCGTGGCCATTCATAAAGGACATTCACTTTTTTATCTTATTTTGCCTGTCCATGAATCAAGTTGACTTGATTATTTTTGAAACAAAAGCCATCGGTAATGGATGAGATTTATGCACCGCACATTTTGCTGCATGATAATAATAAGGGCTTAAAAAATTAAAATTGACTTATCTTGTGAAGGACGTTGTGTTGTCACTGGGATACCTTTCCTTGCAAAATTCCCACTTTGATGCTGAATGTGAAATCTCATATTAGATGGAAACATATGAGATGCTCAGGGCAGCCTCTTTGTCATCCCTGTCAGGAGCAGAGGGATGAACTCTGGGTTCTCAGAGCTCAGGGCACTTTGAAATGTGCAGCTCCTTTTTTTTTCTTTCTTTTTTTTTTTTTTTTCACCCAATCCATTTAATATTCAAAATGAAGTTTGTCCAAAATAAGCAAAGTAATATTATTTTGAGGTATATCTGAAGGAAAAAGGAAAGCAAGAAAGTAGGGAGGAAGGAAGGAAGGAAGGATGGAAGGAAGGAAGGAAGGAAGGAAGGAAGGAAGGAAGGAAGGAAGGAAGAAAGAAAGTGGAAGGAAGGAAAAAAGCTGGTTACAAGAATGTAAAATATTGCATCATTAAGAGAAGAGCACAGTGTATCTCCCCTGCTTTCTTTTAGGTCCCAATTCATCAGACAATTTCTCTTGAGTAAACACGTGCCAAACTTTATGCATGTGCTTATATGCCTGGCTGAATACAGATGGACTTAATCATGTGTTTGTACGCTTTGCTCAGTGGGTTTCTTAATTAGAGAAGTTGTTTAAAAAAAAAAATCCTATGGTGATGGCATTTCCATTCTTTCTTTAGGAAGCAATGTCTTCAAAACTAGTGATATGAAATTGCATCTCAGCATGTTACAAAATATTAATTAAAGCCACACTCATGCAAACAATCCCTCTTTACCAATGAGCCCAAAGGGAAAGAAATCCAGGCACCAGCAAACTACTTGTTTGTCTGAGCACAAATTCTTTTGTAAAACATCTAAAAACCAATGGAGTGATCACAAAACAAATGCCACAATAAATTAACTGGTCTATCCTATGGCACTTATTACTGCTAGTTCTGTGAAGTATTCCCAACTTTCCTAGTTCCAACAACAGGAGAAAAAAAAAAAAAAGAAAAAAGAAAAACAAAAAAAATCAACCCTTCAACTATCTTGCCTCCATTCACTGGGGGAAAAAATAATATGATTAAGTTGCTGTCCTACATCCACTAGGGCTCAGAAAATACCAAGAGAAACAATCTGATTCTGCAACCTCCTTACACTGTTTTTTTTTCTACAGTTTTCAAAGCTTGAAGCAAACAACAAGTTTTGGACTTTCTGATGTTACAGACTCAAAAACTGCCAATGTGGTGGCTGTAAAGCCAGCACATTCAAAGGGCCTTGAGGGCCTGGGTGATTATTTCAGGTTTGCAAATGATTAAGGATACCAGTCACCCAAGTGCCTGATGCCAAGAAAAGGCATGAATGTCATATCATACATAAGCACATGATGTGTTTATTGCAGATTTTTATTCTTTTTTAACCAAGTTTATATTTAAGTGCTTCACAGCTTGTTTTCTTTTGATTAACAGTGCTTTGCATGCACATGTGCATGTACACAGACATATTTTGGAAGCATCCACACTCCAGTTATGGATGCACTAAAAGTAATGGCTTTATTGATTCAAGCCTATGCTTAAATTAAGGGAATTTCTTTAAAATTACTCTTCAGATTAAACATAAAGACCATCATCTTTCTTTGCCCTTGTTGCCACTGACAATCCTTCAGCTCCCTCTCCAAAGAGAAGAGAAAAGCTAGGTAACACTGAGGGACCACTGAGGCTCAAAATCAGACCACTTTGCCAGATAGATGGCAAGCAGCAGGACATTTGCTACAAAACAGTGAATGAAAATTACTAAAATCTGAATATAGGGGGAAAAAATCACAGCATTTTATTAAACATATATTTTTAGAACAGAAGGAGCTTAGATTTGATTCAGTAACTGAAAAAAATCCTTCTGGCTTTGCTGAGCCTGTACAGATACCTAGCCAGGGCCCCTGTAATACCAGGCAGGAGGTAAAGAAAGAAAGATAGCATCCATTTTAATCCCCCATTGAGCTTTTTTTCTGATTAAATTTCTAAGAGAAGAAATGTCTGCTAACTCATTCTGTGTTGGCTGTATTGAGCTATGGTCTCCAAAATGTCTCAGTTTCTTGATGGTTGGTACCCGTGGCTCCTGCTTACTGCATGATGTGAACACTGGGACACCAAACAATTGGCAGCAAATGGGAATACATAGTAAACTACCTGGAAACACATTCCTTCTTTTTAGAGATTTTTCATGTACAATTGGGTTTCTTGAGTAATATGTGGAATTCACTGGTGTGAGGCTCAGCATGTAAGAAGAGCACGTACAAATAGACAAAAGGCATACTAGAATAACATCTGTATTTATCCTTGCTAGGAGAGTCAAAACATTTACAGTTTTATCCAAAGGAATGTTTTGGAGGGATTATCAAAACATTTCACTATTATTGGCACATTCTAGCTTTATCAAAATGAGGGAGTTGAAATGATACCTTTCAACTCCTTCCTTCAGAAAATGGTATCAAAATTGACATCTTCCCACAAAACATTTTGGTCTTTACTGAACAACACAGTTTAGCTACAGAAGCTCTCAGGGGAAGAGAGTTTGTCCAGCTTTTCCTGAAGTGCTTTCCCTGAAGTCTTGCCCTCTCTGTGCCCATCCATTGGGGTATTCCTGTCAAACCCAACGCAAAGCTGAAGGGTCTGGAAGCAGACGAACATAGGCTTATGTACCACCAAGCATTGTCCAGGTGTACTCCAGGTGCTTCTGCTTCCAGAACAATACAGCGGCACAAAAGCAATGGGTTGAGTGGATTAATGTTGTAGTTGTCTTCTTGTCCAGGCTAACCAACATGGTAATTATGCAGTGATACCCACCTCTTGGTACCCACCCTCTGTGGCACCAGAAAGAACTGTGAGGGCATGGGTTGATGTCTCTGGCCTTGAGCCCTCAGCATGCCCAGGCTCCATCCCACCAGGTTTCAGGACTGAAGGTGATGAAGGGAACAACCCAAATGATGCTTGTTTCCCAGAAAGGCATGGCCATCTGTATGGCTGTTTTATACCTGGTGACTGATTTAGTGCCCCTTATCACCAGGTTTTGATCACACCTCGATGGTTTCTTGCAGTAAATGTATGGACTTGTGGTCTTGTTGCTGTTTCCTTTTTTCCAGAGGAGCCCCCAGCTAAACAGGCCGAGGGGCCATGGCAAAGTGCAGGGGCCCCGTGTCGCAGAATTGCTGGGACTGCCCATGGGCATGTGAAGGTGTTGGCAGCACCCCGGAGGTGCACTCACAACCCGGACAGCCCTGAGGAGCCCCAACGGCTGCCATTCTCATTGCAGAAACTCACGGGTTTCTCCTCAAAGGATGCTCTTCAGCAATGCTTTGAGGAGCAAAGTGAATTTGCTCCTCAAGGGGGAACTGTTAAGCTGTCTCAGAAAGCAATCCCCAAGCCAAGATCTGTTACGCTCATCTCTGTCCGGGAGTCCGTTGGGGACATATTTCTTCACCAAAACATACTGCTAAGAAATACTGGAAGTTTAAAAAATTACTCTGCAGCACATCGTGCTCTAGGAATGTAAACGTGAGGGAAGTTCAAAGTTCACTGCTTTTCTCTGAGCTTCCTCCACCATTGCAGCTCGTGAGGGATCCTCTCCTCCTGGACATGTGCAGCACCCAAATAACTCTTGAGCCACAGCAACATGAATGAAAAAGATAGAAAAAAGAGGAATGGGGTTTTGAAACCCAACCTGTTTGTCACATTCCCATTCCTAACGTTTATTTTTGCTGATTTCCTCAGCTTCTGGTGGCAGCAAGGTGTTATTATTTCCATTTTACATGAATGACACCAAAGAGGACAGCGGAAAGTATTTGTAGCAGAAAATAATAAGGCTTCTCCTTTGTTCCCCAAAATAGCAAAGGTCTAACACAAACCAGTCAAAAACCCTGTACAATTTCTCTGATGCCAGACAGAGAAACCCATCATCTGATGAATTTCTATGCATGCCTGACCTAAATTCAATGTAAAAGTGCTGGGTGTGCTTTCTTTTGAAACTGTTCCCTTTAAAACAAGGAAAGAAACAAATTCATTCATCAGTTTGCCTTCTTTTTTAGGGTATGAATTAAAAAGATGCTTCCAGACATTGAGAACATTCCTCCTACATGAGTGAGTAACAACTGCACATCCCTCAGGACTGGGGAAAAAAAAGAAAATCCCTCTTTTTTGTGTCACTCTCAGGCCATCAGCATTATCAGGCATATGCAGCTCTTTAAAACTTCTGCAGAACTGGGGCAGAAGTTAAGAATATTTTATTACTGTTTTTTTGGCCAGCTGTTTTCCAGCCTCCGTCTGACCCTGAGTTCATAAGAAGATTATCTCTGGAGCCTAGGATGGGTTAGGGAGGAATAGTCTATTGATATTATGGGCAATTTTATATCCCTGACATGACGTTGATACTAAAGCTATCCTAAAAGCTTTGTTTTAAAATAGGCTGTGTGTGCCCTGAAGTCAAAGGTGATATTATTGGTGAGAAGTGCAAGGAAACTTTTACCACCATTTTTTTGGGGGGAAGGAGTGGGGAGGAAATTGGTTTTTACGGTGGTGAGGAGTTCAGTTCACAACCAGTGGAAACACGAAGGCCTTCCTAAAGGGTGCATAGCATGCACCAGAGCAGGCAGCAGCTTGGTCTCCCCATGACAAGAGCAAGTCAAGTCCAAGTTTTCAGTTTGAACCAGGTCGAGCAGAAACTTGAAAATGTGTTTCCCATATATTGGTGGATGCGTCAGCTGCCAGACTAATGCCTGCTCTCGCTTCACACCTGGAACGTGTCAAAACTCATCTGTTCCTGGAAAAGGCTCTGGTTTTGGCAGATACTATCCACTGAAAAAGATGCTTTTGAAAACTCCCATTGAGCCCTATTTATAATTCAAACCTGCTCACATGAGGGTTGAGCTCTGCTGATAATGCATGGATTCAAATGAAAAAACACCAGGTTAACATTTAGGGCTGTGTTTCTTTCCCTTGCACAAAGCACTTCTTCTCCAGTTCTCCAGCTCACTTTTGTTGGGTTCAAAGAAGATAAGAGCCTTGTCACTTAGAAAAGGCCAGAAAAATCCAGGCTTCTTTTTAGTTTGAGTGTTAATAACCATATACTTTCCTTTTTAGCAATTATAACACTACTGATGTCAACTAGTGCACATCCACTGACTAAAAGCTGTCTCATTATTTGCTGTTTTCAATGAAATGAGTAAGGATGTGCCAAAATGCTCAGCAGCAGCCCGACTCACACAGCAGCGTGTGTTGCAGTAAGTTAGTTCCCAGGACCCCAGAAGACAAGGCTTGTGTCAAGAATTACAGGAGCTGAATTTTCTGTCTTTGGAAGAGCAAGGAAAGGACATGACCAGTGCATCGTTACCAGCATTAAGCACCCAGAGAATGAGCTGGCGTCAGAGACCCCAGAATGGGTGCCCTGGGGAGACCCAGGTCTACCCCACACTTGAGGGTCTGCCTTTGTCAAGGAGCAGAGTAATGTGGTAGGGAGCAACAAGAAGTGTGTTTGGCCCATCAGAGGTGGTCCATGTCCACCCAAAACTGTGCTCCCGAGGTGGTGGAGATGGAAAGGAGCATGGGAGAGGAGGAGGAGGGAGATGATAGTTCTGAATGTTCTTCAAGTCTCAATATTGCAATTTGATCTCATTATTTCACCAATAAAATTCATGTTAGAGTCAGAACTCAACTTGAAGCATGAACTCAGGGACTCCACACTGTGAACAATCAAACCCAAATACAAATATTTTTTCTCTATAAATTTTTAACAAGAAATATCACTTATATGCTTGCACAGCTAACACCGACATCCCTGGGGGGAGGTTTCTTTCTGTGACTTCAGATTAACCCGTGCCTGAGCCAAAGACAATGACATTTGCAGTGACAGTCTGCCTGGCATCTCAAGGGTTGTTTCATTTTCCTGTTTTCTTTTTATTTTTTCCTCCTAGAAAAATGCCCTGCAGAGGTCAGCATGCAGTTTTATAGCCAGGTATAAGCAATCTATCAGGGAAAATCACCAGGTTCAGAATTAGAAAGTTTTCTGTGACTACCTATTTCCACAGAGCTATGAAATGACATGTTGAGATTGGGTTTCCATCGAAAAGAAACCAAAACTGCCAGGCCAAAGTCACTCTTCCATTAAAAAAAAAAAAAGAAAAAGAAAAAAAACTTGCAATGAAGTCCAAGAGTGAACTTCCCCTATTTGTTTCTAGATTAATACCAAATCCCTTTCTCACAACAAACCCAGTCCCCCGTTTGAAATTACGGGCTACTTGCTGGTGCTGGCTTCAGGACAGCATGATCAGGACTTGGTGTTTCTGCTTGGCACTGTATAGGGTCACATTTTTATGTGATTATATGGCTCATTGAATGCGATTGAGGAGTAGTTTGCTCAGAAAGACTCACCTGGACCAGAAGTTGCTGGACAGGCTTTAAGATCCCACTTTAAGTTCTTCATGCCAAATGCACAAACATATTGTGAAGAAAAGCTCATTTTATGGAGGTGCTTGGAGCTCATGCTGTTGGGAGGTTAACTATGTGAACACAGCAGTGAAGGAATTTGGGCAGCTGACCTTTGGTCATTTTTTCCAACCCTGCCTTGGTATATGCCCCTGATCTGGGGACACCCACTTTCTTTTGTATCATTTAATTAAATGTACACTTTGTAAAAAGCATATTTAGGCAGACAGTATTTGCAGAACCCAAGGTATTTTGGAAAGCAAGGTCCTGATCACAGCCACCAACGCCTACCTGTTTTCAGGAGAAAGCTACTCCAATGCCTTGGGAGGTATTGTTATCTTTCCTTTTTTCAAGCTCAGGTCACAAGAAGTATTATGAAAGTCTTTCGCCACTGGGGGAATTGAGGTGTGGAGAGATTCAGTGACACCAGTGGCTGCAGAATCAAGAGAAATGGTGGAGTTACATCTCACATCCAGCCTTTACACTGTGCAGCTTGGAAAGTCTTGATTCATTCTTTTATTGACCACGAACCACAGGATTCCCTTTAAGTTGTGGACAAAGCCAGAAAGTCTGAGCAATAAATGATACCGAAGTGACCTGGCATGAACGTACCAGCAGGTACCCTGTGGGGACTTCTGCCGCGCTTCCTGCTGTGTTTGTCTTGGTGTAGACATATACATTGCAACCTGCTCTTCAAAGTTTATTTGTCCAAATGCCTTGTAGATGCCTCGGGTCACAACAGTGACTCCTTCAGAAAAAATGTAGGCAGGAAAGAGAGAGGAAGAAACATCAATTTAGCTTTCAGCTGAAACTCTACCCAGTTCCACTTTAACCGCGAGCCCTTCAGAAGCACCTGATGCCATTACATATGCATCTGCCTCAGCATTTTTTCAGTAGCTTTTTAAAGACATGGATATTAGTTTGAAATCAGGCAGTCACAGGCAAGAGGCGTCCTGAGCATGGAAGACAAGAATCAGATTTGCTGCTTGTCTTATGCACCAATTTGAGAGCTGAGGTTTTTGGAAAGGGAGGGCAGGCTAGGCTGCAATGTACAGATGTAGCCAACAGACAAAAAGCTGCTGGCATTAAACACAGCAGAAGTGCAGGGAATACCCTCATTGCTTGCACACTGGAGGAGGTTTGTTGCTGCCCCATAGTTCTGCATTCACACATTGCTCCCCTCCCTGACCCTGCAGCCCTGCCACGACGGTGGCAGGTCCCCCCCCCGCCCCGAGGGGCAAGATCTCCCCAGCCCACCTCAGAGGCTCTCAAACAGAAGTGACAGTGAGCCTGATAGCCCAGAGATTAGTGCACATGGGAGGTGAAAACCCTCATGAAGAGCACGCTTGATATATTAAGCACTATCCATTCCCTGTTTTGAATAACAATTTGATTATTCTTAACTGTGTTGTGAAGGGAAGAATGCTTCTAATCCTGTTTAACCCTCTTTGACTTTTGAATTAGTTTCCTAAGCTTTTAGGATAATGAAAAGGCATTAGTGTCATCTGGCATCATTTCTTTCCCTCTCTTGCCACCTTGCAGCCCCCAGGCCTGGAGACCTGCGATGTTGCTGAGCATCCCCCATGGTGCTGGAGGCCCCAGGAACGGTGCTGGGTGCTGCTTATGTGGGGTGAAGAGGCAATGTCCCCCACAACCATCGTGCACTCCCAGCTGTTGTGACTCTTTGTGGCTTACAATTAGATGCAATTAAATCAACAAAGCTAAACAAACAAACAAACAAAAGACACTGGAGTTTGGAAGATCTCCACCCCCCAAAGCTAATCTTCCTGGGATTTGGCATTCACAGTTCTTTCATCTTTGTGAGCAGCTCTCATTTCTTTATTTTCATAAAATCAGAGGATCAGAGAATGGTTTGGGTTGGCAGGGACCTTACAGCCCATCTAATTCCAGCCCCTTGCCATGGGCAGGGCCCCCTGCCCCCAGCCCAGGCTGCCCCCAGCCCCATCCAGCCTGGCCTTGGGCACTGCCAGGGATGGGGCAGCCACAGCTCCTCGGGGCAGCCTGGGCCCAGGCCTTGCCGCCCTCTGAGGGAAGAATTTCCTCCTTATATCTCATCTAAGCCTACCCTCTTTTAGTTTATAACCATTCCCCCTTGTCCTGTCATTATCTGCCCAAGTAAAAAGTCATTCTTCACTTTTTTTAAGCACATTGTAAATACTGAAAAGCTGTAGTGAGGTCACCCCAGAGCCTTTTCTTCTGCAGGCTGAACATCCCCAGCTCTCTCAGCCTTTCTTCATAGGAGAGGTGCTCCAGCCCCTTGATCATCTTCATGGCCCTCCTCTGGACCTTCTCTAACAGCCCCACATCCTTCTTGTGCTGGGGGCCCAGACCTGGACGCGGGGCTCCAGGTGGGGCCTCAGCAGGACAGAGCAGAGGGGCACAATCCCCTCCCTCCCCTGCTGCCCACCCCTCTGTTGGTGCAGCCGGAGGTCTGTGCAGGTCTTGACAGCAATCAGAGTTTCCCAAAGTGCATGAGTGTCGCAGCTACACCAGGAGCGCTCTGCCAAAACGATCAAACTGAGCTTTTGGTGATTTCTTTTTAGTTTTAGAAAAGATAAGTGGCTCGTCACTGGGATCTGCCACTATATCATTTCCTTATCCCAAGTCTCCCTGCTTGTGGTCTGTCCAGTATTGTTGTGCTTTCCATCTTCCCCAGGGAAAATTAAAAAACAGTAGAAATTGAACAGGATGTTTGAGCTTTCTTCTAGCTGCTGTGCCTGGGTAAATAATTTACTTTGTCAGCAGGAGACACCATTGTGCCCACAATCAATAAGGCTGACATAGGCAAGCATCCCTTCTTATTAAATGCTCTTCATCTGTTGAATTTGAGTCACAACCCTATTTTACAAACACACATCATATGCATGGATACATTAACAGTCAATACCTTTCCCCCGTTGTTTGTTAGGTAGATTGGGAGACGCTGGGGAGTTTTAAATTTTATTCCCAGGCAGGGAGGGATTTTAATGTCATTACTCACACTGAGAACTTCTCTGCTCTACAAATAGGCCATTGATTTTAATGGGGCAACTTGTAGTGCGAGGTGTTATTTAGTGTGATTAAGAGTATTATAATTTGATGACTTCTGTTCGTTGCCGTAATGGGAAATGCAGATAGCAACAGGATAACTGGTCGTTGGTTTCCCACTGAAATGAAGAAAGAATGTGTGTGATATGGCAAGTGTAATCAGTTCTCCAGCTCTGGGAGGTGAGATTCACAGGAGAAGACAGTGAGGATGGCATTTGCTTCTTCTATGTGGCTGTATCTGCTTGTGGATCAACATTTGCGATTTCCAGAGTTTTGGAAAATCCTGAACTTTTCCATATTGTTTTTTTTCTCTCCTGTAGGAAGTTTCAAACAAAATGGACCAAGCTCGATGGTTCCCAGCTGAGCCATAGTGCCCGGAGCGTGGGAGCTCTTTGGGCACAATAAATGTCACCCAGCTTTAAATGACCAAAATGAGCAGGTCACCAGGGGGTCCTCGGGAGAGACCTCCTTGAGCCATGCAGTTTTTGCTGCAATTGCAATTTTTAGCAGGATTAGTATCGTGGCAGCAGGTGGCCTCTTTCACTAGGAGAAGCTTTTCTCCTAATGGGGAGAATGGGCAAATCTATCATTTTACATAAATCTAAGAGATTTACACAGTAGCTCAACAGGTTCAATTCATTTGTCTGTGTCTTAATCAACTTTTCAAAATATGGGAATTAAGGGCAATGTCTATGGATAACATCATCTGTTTTTTTTTTGTTTGTTTTGTTTTGTTTTTCCCCAAAACAAATTATATTTTGAAATGTTTCCCTTCTCCCCCGCCTTTCTATTGCCTTCGCACTGAGTTTTCTGATTCTGGGGAGAGCAACCACAGAGAATATTTTTAGAGGAAGAGCTAAGACGAGTCATTTACTCCAGCCATTCAAATGATGGGGAAAAAAATGGAACTTTCAGGGACTAATTACATAGAGATTTTTAAATTGTGGCTTCCAAATAGCGTATAATAACTCATGTGGCTGCAAATAGGACAAAAATATCTGCTAGATAAAGAACAAAATAGAAGGACTGGGAATATTTAGGATAGTTTAATAATGAATTAAGGAATTATTATTGTTCTTCCTGGGGATTTTATTTTGAAGCAAGGAACATTAAATGCCCCTGTTTCTTGCCTCATTTAACGCTACTGGGGGTAGCGTCCTCACTTGTTTTCTGGATGCATTCCCTGCAGTACAACCTATCATGGTAATTGTATTCTCACACTTCTATTACATTTCCCGCCCCCCTCCTCCCAGGACAAAATAAATGGCTCCTGTTGAGAAATCAAATGCTTTCACTGCAGAGCTCTGGTTGCAGCACAGAGCTGTATGTGTATATTATACATACATCTGTTTATTGTCCATCATTAAAGCAAGGCTGGGCCAGCCAGGCACATGCATCCAGCTTCTCTGGGCAGCAGAAGGAAGGTTTTGCAGCAGCTGCTGGGCTGGACATTACAAATGCCTGGTTTCACGGTAGCATCCCATGTGTCTGCTGTGGTGTTGCACCAGTAGGAGAGTGTTTTGGCACCTGCAGGACCTGCTCCTTGCATGCTGGCATGTGTCCCTCACCCAGTGATGGACATCATCTGAAGGACTGGGAGAAAATGGGGCCTTTGCTATGCAGTCACTAATAAGCAGTAAAATCTGTTGGTGTCCTTCATGCCTCCCCAGGTTTACTATCATATATAGAAGGTGTTACTAATTTTACCGCGAGCTTGTGTTCCTTCAAACACTTCTTGATGGGCTTGGCTTGAATTTCAAATCCATAATGAAGTCTGGATCTGAGCTAATTAAACGTGAGCCGTGGTTTTGTTACCAAGCTGCTCTCAGATTGTCCTTGGATGAACCGTGGTGAAGGCCCAGATTCAATGTGGTGCTCGAGCATGTGCCCTGGAGGATCCCACCTGGCACACGCAGACATGCCCATGGAGGCTCCAAGTCTGCAGGCACAAGGTCTGGGCATTGAAAGCACTGGGTAGTTGTGCAACAGCATTTTTGATGAGCCAACATTATTGGTCTGATCCTCCAGAACTGAAGCCCTGGTCTGGTGGGATTTTCAAGGTTTCTTCCTTGGATGAATGGCAGCCAGAACAAAACAGCTCCTTGAAGGCTGCTTGCATTCTGGCTGCTACTTGCACGCAAGGAGCAGTATTTGTGCCACTCAGCAGGGAGGTAGGATGATGTCCTTTCCCATCACCAAGTACATGGATGCTGTGCAGGTTGTACGGAGGCAGCAGCTTGTTCAAGGACCCACAGCTTTGAACTCCTGCATGACAATTCCTTGTTTGCTTTCCTTCTCTCGGGCTGGAGGGGACCATTTCTGTCAGTGGTTCACAGCTGGGGCTGTTGCACAGGTCTTGCAGCGAACCCAGCCCAAGCATGCAATTGCATTGCAATGCAATTGCAATTATAAAGAAATACAGTGCTTAGAGAAAGTTGTTGCAGGCATTAGCAGAGTAAAGTGAAAAGTGCTGTTCTCTTACTTGCACTTCTCATTTCTGAAGCTTCGGTCTGATTTGATTTATTCTGGCTACCTTGTGTCTCTGCTATGTTTAGAAAAACAGACTCCTTTTTAAAGCACTGTTTTAAAAGATGTTTCAATCTTTCTTGTTTAGATTGAATTGATATCACAGCTTGTTTGTTCCCAATGTAGGCAAACAAACAAATGCATTCTTTTGTTGTTAAATATTAAGAGTACCAAGTACAAAACAGATGATTAATGACTTGGATGCTTCCATCTGGCAAACCAAATTACTGAGAATATTGGATAGCACAAACTTCATAATAAATTGATTATTCCATCCTTGCTTAAACGTAGGGTAGAACACAAAACTGGATGACTGGTGAATGGACCATTCGTGCATGGCCTCAGACCCGAAACTTTTCTTCATTATTTTATTGACCTGCTTGTAAAGCTCTGAATATTTTATCAGTGCTAAACAAAGGGGGTGGGAACTGTCATTGCATAGCTGGGCTCCGATGCAGGCAGGCGCTGCAACAGACTGGATGAGCCTCTCGCATGTACAAAGCCAGTAATGGATTTCTCCTTTATTTCAGCGAGACTGGTATTTGATTTTCATGCTTTGTCTCCAAGCACATAACCGGACCTGATGTCACATACCAGCCACCATTGTTTGTAGATAGTTCCCTCTTTTATCAGCTAACAAGACTTAAAGAATCGCAGCATCACACATGGCTGGGGCTGGAGGCACCTTTGGGTGCCTCTGGTCCAATGCCAGCCCCAGCAGGGGGAGGTTTCCACCAGGACCCCAGGTACATTTCCGCAGAGCTGCCTTCCAGTTGGGCGGCCCCCAGCATGTCCCAGTACGTGGGGCTGGTCCTCCCCAGGGGCAGGACTCTGCACTTCTCCTTGTTGAACTGCATGAGATTCTTGTTATTCCCACCTTGCTAGCCCATTCAGGTCTCTCTGGATGTCTTTGTCCCTCTGGTGAGCCAGCCACTCCCCCTGTTTTTGTGCTGTTTTTTGCTGTGGGTACTCTCCACCCCATTGTCCATATCATAGATGATGTTAAACAAGGCCTGGTCCAGACCTTGGGTCCACCCCTTGTTGGGGATGGGGGACAACTGCTTTACAAACTGGTTTGGTGAAATGCTGATGAAACACCACCAGCGTATTTTGCAAATAATGTTCACATCCAGCTTTACTTTTTCAGTTTGGAACGGAGTTGAAACCTTTCTGAAGAAGTCAAAGCAAACTGTGCCAGACTCTGTGTGCACATGTTCAACCCTATGTATACTCAGTTTTGTACGAGCTTTGACTGTTTTCTAAACGCTGAAAACTGAGATGACACCTACTGAGGGAATCCCAGGTTTCACCCCACACTTCCAATCTGCAAAATCTCCAGAAAGCTTTCTTATTTTTTTTAGCATTGCAAAATAAAATGAGTCAAAAAGAAATTCCAGAATGACTGTCTTTAATTCACTGCTCAGCATTCTGCCCATGCAGATGGATGCTTCTTCTTGGTCAAGAAAACAAAAAACAAAAAACAAAAACAAAAACAAAAACAAACAAACAAACAAAAAAAAAAAACACAACCTTCTCATTGCTGCTTGCATTCTGTTCACCAGCTGCAGAAGGGCTGGAGAAGGATGGACACCTGTACCCCCCACCTGACAGTGGGATTGCAGGAGTGGGGCAACTCTGGGCACACAGATGTGCAAACCTAGGTGCAGTGGTGCAAAACAGCCACTCCTGTGCCACTCCAGGGTCCCGTGGTGTCTGTTATGATCACAGTTATATGATCAATTTGGAATAATATGATCAATTTAGAAAGAAAGAAAGAATATATATATATATATTTTAAGTACTATTTCTCCTTCCCTCCCACTGAAAATGAAATTTTTATGTCTTTCTTTGGTCAGGCCTAAGGCAGGTTTTGCTATTTGAAAGTGAACTGCCATCAGCCTCCAGCAAAGACAAGTTGCGATCTCTGGTTTCTTCTAACTGGCCATGACTTCTGCCTCCATAAATATCTGTTTCTCCAAATGAAGTAAGAAAGTCAGTAGGATTCATTTGATTTACCGTCCATTTTTGTACTACAGAAAGTCAAGGAGAATTTGTAATCAGGCACATGATGTTACAGGGGCTCAAATCGCACAGATGAGCAAGGCTGGTAGAACTTCATCCCAAGCCTCACCTTGGGTTGCCCTACGTGGGTACCTTTTTAATCCTTAGTGGAGTGAAACTCCTGTCCCTTTGGGAATGTAAGTGACATTTCACGCTTATTGTGTGTGTGTGTAGGAGGCTCTTCGGGGTCTTTCCAAAATTTTTCTCTAGCTAGAGTGAGGTTTGACTGCATTGTTAGATAAACTTTCATCAGCCCCCAGTGCTGAGGAGCAAAGCCAGGCCAAGTCTCTTGGAGAGCATTTAGGAACCAGACAAGAGCAAGTGGGGGATACAGTCATTGGAAAAAGAGCATGCTTTTAATTGTGGCTTGTTAAATCCATCACTCCAAAACAATTAATGAATGTGGAATTTCAGCAGGGAGGGTGAGGCTGTAGGCTTACTCCATGCACTTTTCCACAGTTAGGGTTAACTTGTTCTTGTGGGCGCCAGGACAGCACCCAGACATGTCAGGTCTTGTGCACCCAGCTCCCACCGAGCACAGGCTTGGGCTTTCTTCTCCATGTGCAGGCTGCACACAAGCGGTGTACTCTGATTTCCACCAGCCTTGGATCAGGCTCAGCACAACCCCAGAAAAACCTGTGAGCAGAAGGCGATACCTCCCATGGACACCAGGAGGGTGCAGGGGAGGGGAGCTGCTCCCAGAGTGCTGGGAACAGCAGTGGAGAGCCATCTGCAAGGGTGAGAGGTCGGGTTGTGCCAAGAAAAGGTGTTTTCTGTCCTCTTTTTGCAGATTCAGAAGAGTTCCTGCTCGTAACAGCCAGTTCCCAAGAAAAGAGGGTGAAGTGGTGTGTCAGCTGCCACCACGCAGTGCTGTCAGGCACAGCAGATAACCGCTGACCCCAGCTGCATTTGAGCTTGACAGTACTGCCCGTTCAGGCTCATGTCCATGCATTGTGCTGGATTATTACAAAGCACTGCTGTTGTCCTCTCTTCCCCATCCAGATGGCAGATGGATGGGACAACAGAGAGAGCTCATATTTCCTCCATCTGCTGTAGCCCAATGCCTTTTCCTTACTGCATAGACCTTGACAAAGCAAGGAGCAAATCTGGACAGAGGTGAAGGGCACAACCCATTCCCCAGACATGAGGCCATTTGGAAATGGTTTGCAAGTAGTTAAAAAGAAGCATAACCCAGTGGTGAGCTTCTGCCTTTTGTGCCCTTGTCCCTGACTCCCATGAGCCCAGGGAGTGCTGCTGAGCTGCCCAAGCAGGAGCTCAGGGCTCTGGGTGTGCACGCCTCCGGACACCTGGACCCACGCTGACTCCATCCCGCAGCTCAGATCTCCTCACATTATGCTCTCCTGCTTTGCCTTCTGGTGTTATCCTGGTCACAGCAAGCCCAGGAAGCTGTCACAGAGAAGGAGGGCTGGGGGCACCTCCTGGTCAGGCAGCTTTCAGCACGCAGGAGCCTGTAGCAGAGCTGCCCCCCGGTCAGCCTGAACACCACCGGTTTCCACTGTTGCCTGCTCCGTGCTTGCAGCCTTGGCTGTGCAAATCAGGGCAAACCTTTACGGCTGGGGAGGCTGGCAAGGCTGTGGCACAGACGGGTCATTCAGCTCAGCCTTACCAAAACAATTCGGGATTGCCATTTCAAGGCAAAAGGTCTTCCAGTTGAACAAAATGATGCATGGAACAGCTTCTTAGGCAGGCGTGGCCACCTGCTTTAAGACCGAAATGAAATCTTCTTTAAAGAAGAGAAGCACTACAGAATGTCTCAAAAATGTGTTAACATCTTCAGACTCTTCTGCAAGGTCAGCTGAATATGCTGAATACGAAACCAAACCAGAAACTATCAAAAATCCATGCAATGTGCTCTGAGGTCAATGACTGCTGCCAGGTGGTGCTTCGGCGTGGCAGGTCCTGCTCACCTGCTCCGCTCCTTCCCTGGGTTGTACTTTGCACTTTCCTTGCCCACCGACAGCTGAGGGAGTGCAACCATCACTGCGGCCCCTCTGACTCTCCCCGTTCTGCTCTGGCTGCTCCCAGTGCCACGTTCGTTCCCCTGCTTGTTTCATCCGTGGTTTTATCCCGGTTATTAGGGCACACCGTGCTCCCCGCAGCTGGTTCTCTCGGCCCGCTGCTCACAGTGACCGGGGGCTTGAGAAACGCCACCTCTGGGGACCTGCAGGAGGCGGGGCACAGCAAAGGGACCTGAACCAGGCCATTTCACTCTGTCAGCCAGAATCTTACCAAGATGGACAAAACCACTAACTGCATTTTGCAGCGGCTCTTCTTCATGACTGTAGTCAGTAGGATGAGAATTACATCGATCCTAAAATAAACCCAGATTATTGCGTATGTTTGGTTTGTTTGATGAATGAATCATCAAGCCCTTGATAATCCCAGCAGCACAGTTAGATTCATGCAGTGTTGCAAACAAAATGGGAAGTTCACCATTTATTTGGATAAATGCCTACTATTTTTTTTTCCTTTTCTCCTCCTTCAAAGTCTTCTCCAGCAACCTCTTAAAAATCAATCCTTTTTTTTTTTTTTTCTTTTTCTTTTTTTTTTTTTTCTTCATACACTATTCAACCCATTTACTAGCATAAGGCTGCTAGTGCTGAGTTTAAAAACCTGCTGGGGGTGGCAGAGGTGCTGAGGTCTCTGCCAGGGAAACTGGGACAGGCACAGCTGCATGGGGCTGACCCTGACCCCTCCTTCCTGATGCAGGAAGGCTCAGCCATGGCTTCCTTCTTGCTGCTAAATAGAAGGTAGCTGGGTCCCCTGCAGCAGGGAAACTTGGAGAGGAAAAACGCCACTGGGCTCATTTGTGGTTGCAACCAGGCTGTAGATGTAGAGGGCTCTGGATGCTTCGTTCCCCCTCGTTGCACGCTGGGCTGGCGCCTTGCACAAGCAGTCTCTGCCCGAAATAGGAACACAGATGATTGCTGTGAGATTCTTTGAAGGGAAGAAGAGTTAAGATAATTATCTTTTTTTTTTTTTTTTTTTTTTTCACAGCCTTTCAACAGTTCCACTGTAATCACGGGAATTGCTTAACTGCACACCAACTCGCTTTGCCAAGGCGTCGCCGCTATCTGACACCCCTGAAAGCTGTCACAGCAGCGTTCAGGGGAGCAGGCACAACATTTCGAGCTGGTGGCTCCGTGACGTGGGGACGCTCAGTCACCACAACGCCCGAGCCAGGGGACAGAGCCAGGGGCTGGCCGTGCCCACATCCCCTGCAAGGGTCCCCTCGCAGTCCCTGGGGCAGCACTGTGAGTCTGCTTGGACAGGAGGGTGGGCAGAAAATGTCCCCCCTATATTGCCATCATCCCGTGGGGCAGGAGCCAGAAGTCCCTTCTGTCATCCATCACTGAAATGGCACCAGGGAAGCCTGGGAGGGCTTCCTTCCCGAGGCTTCCTTCCCTAGGACAGCAAGGGAGTAAATAGCTTCGGAAAGGTACGGGTCTGAAGTACCCACTGGACCGAAGGCTTTTATCTCTACCTAGATGCAAAAGTGTTTCTCAGCAGCTTCTGCAGTAGTTGCAATAGGTTCTGCAATAGTTCCTGCACTAGTCAGAGTACTCGGTGGTTTCTGCAACAATTCTTGCAGTAATCCCAGTACTTTCTGCAGTAGTTTCTGCAGTAATCCCAATAGTTTCTGCAGTGGTTTCTGCAGCAGTGACAGCAGCACAGCAAGGCAGGGAAGCAGCTGGGATAAGCAGCTCCTGCATGCTCAGGTCCCACCTGGAATAGTGCAGGCAGGTTTGCCATGGGGTCTCCCTGCTCAGCCAAATCCCTTTATATGATACCGCTGCTGCTCCTCAGCCCCATAACACCCCCCTGAGCAGCAGCTTTGGCTCTGCCCTCCTCCCTCAGAGCTCCAGCAGATCCCAGTGCCCTGGTGCAGCTTTACAGCGGCTCCTGCCTCACCCATGGGTGGTCCCCTGAAAGTGAGGGGACTGGCTGGAAGTGAGGGGCAGGTAAGAGGTGAGAAGTGAGAGGTGAGAGGTGAGAGGTCTTCTCCTGCCCCTCCTGGGCCCTGCAGGGACACTGCGCCCACGTCTCACCGCCCATGGTGTGGGGCCAGAGCATCCTACAGCTGGTGGCCTGCATGTGGCTCCTGCAAGGGAGAAACTATTTCCACCTTTTTGTTTTGTTTCCTAAGCAATCACCCATTTGGAAGCGAAAATTTCAATCTGTGCTTTTTCGTAATGGGATCGAATTTGCCGTTTGATGGCAGCTGTAGATCAATACATACTTTCCCTGAAAGCAGCAAGACACTGCTTGTGGAAGGTAACGAGATTAGTTAAGAAGTTAAATACCATTACATCTGGAATTGTGGCAAATCGTTTGCGCCATGGTCTTCTGATTAGCCTTATTACTCAAATTGCCGCAGATCCATAGCTGGGTTCCCTTTGCATCGCCCATGACCGCCAGTCTTCCTCCACCAACAGCAGGACTGGTGCGCCTGTTGTCCCTGCCATGCGGGTGCTGCTGGCACTGCTCCTTGTGCCCCAGGGAGCACCTCCCACGGCTTTGCTCACGATGGGCTCAGGCTGCCTTTCCTGTGATGAGTTTTTCTGCCAGCGACAGGGAATACTCTGAAGGTGTCCTCACTGGCACTAAGGCCAGGTTCTGTCTGAACTGAGCTTGGTCTTTCAAACGTCCCTCCTAACGACAACAAATACTGCAGATCAAAAGAGCAAAGGACTGCCAAGCTGGTCCGTTGCTCCCAAATCCAACACAAGCAATTCCATCAGCTTCCCTGGGCTCTGGACTGCTTCCAGGGTCTGGGTGTTTCCAGGTGCAGAAGTTATGTTGAAAGGTCTGCCGGGTGGTTTAGGAGCCCCTGCCCTACAGTTCAGCAGCAGGCAGCGAGGTACCGGCACCTCACTGGGCTTGGTGGTGCCTTCGGTACTGTCTGCACTCCCTTTGGAAAACACAGGTATGGACTTTTTAATACAGTTATGGACTTTTTAAAATGCAGTAGCCGGCAACATCATCCTGGTTCTTCCTTGCTGTTGATCCCTTGCTGTTTTCCCTGCTGTTCCCAGTAGCATTTTGGTTTTCTGTTTGCAGCCTACAAAGCTGCGTGCTGCCCTGCAGGCAGGGCGTTCAGCCTCTCCCCAGCAGCCCGTTCCTTCTCAGCTGAGCTCCCCCGTGGCCGTGACCTGGGGATTTGTGCCCCCACAGGAAGGCAAAGCCACCTCTGGCTCCCGGCCCGCAGTGAGCAGCCCTCTCCATTATAAACCACTGGAGGGGCGCACGGCGAGCTGGCAGGGTGGGGAGGCAGCGTGATGGACAACCGAGCAGCAGCGAGATCACACCGTTAGTGATCTCAGGCTCTTCTGACACGGGATGCTGACATCCCCATAAATACTACTTGGGGTGGTTCCCAGGGCTCTGGGCTGCTCTGAGCTGCTGTTCATCTGGCATTCTTCTGCCTCTCTCCTCACGCAAGGGTGACACTTGCGAGTGTGTTTAGGCTGAAGTTGCTGCGTGCACGTGGGTTTGCTGCAGGCAGAGAGCCCTTGGGTTCTGCCCAAACTTTTGGAGGTGAGTAAGTGGAAGCTCTGAGAGAAGTCAAAGTAAAAATAAATATATTTTGAAGTGCCTGTCTTGTCCCATGGTTGTGACATGCAGCTGGTACAAGGGATGCATCCTAACACAGATTACTGTCTCACAGAAGAGCAAAACCAAAAGGAAGTGGTTTTGGGACTGATGTTGCCAGCTCATTCTGGAGACCAGGACAGACTTCTGCTTCCTGGGATATGTTGGAGATCCCATTTCAGGCTGATTTCCTGGGGTCTCTGCTTCACCACTTCAATTAGCAGCTTCAAGAGACTGCACAAAACCAGAAGCTTGGCCCAGGAGGCAGTTTTCATTTCATTCTGTTCTGAGAAATGAAGTCTTGATTTTTTTTCCCCCCAAAGTGAGTCTTCAAGGCTGTGCCACTCGGGTGTTACTATGATTCACTGTGAAGCTGTTCCTGTTGCACCGATAGCACTGAAACACAGTGTTTCCCTGCAGCTGAGCCAAGCGTGTGCTTTCTGGTGGAAAAGCCTGGCAGCTGATGCCTTCCCACAGCAGCTGATCCCATCCCATGGCAGCTGATCCCATCCCACGTCCAGCTCAGTTTCTGAGGGCTCAGAGGAGTGGGGTCAGTGCTCAGTGAGCACCGTGGGACCACCTCTGGTGCAGTTACCTCCGCCAGGGCAGGGAGAGTCCTGCATGGCTCATCACAAACCTTCCACAACTTATGGACACAAAACCCATGCTAAAGCTCATGGCATCTTAAATTACTGAAAATAACCTGAAAAAAAAAAAAAAGGAAAAAAAAAAAGAAAAAAAAGAAACATTGGACAAATCCCCAGTCCCTCTTTAAAGCCATTTTTTGGGCATCTGTGTAAAACCCTGCTTTTCCCACACCCCATTAGTGACATTTCCCACTGACTTCAGAGGGGGCTGGAGCTGTTTGGTGACCTTAATATCCCACTATTTAATGAGATGCCCAATTATGCTGAGCCATAGCCAGCTTTGATGTCACTTATTGCAGACACCCAAGGGAGTTAAGTGACTGACTCGTTAGGAGCTGAACATATTGATCCTTAGAGTTGGGTTTTATTGTTTTTTCTTTTTTTCTTACTAGAAACACAAAGTCTTTGCACTGTTCCGATGAAGCACAGAGGATTAAAAAGGGCTGAGCAGGAGGGCTGTGCACAGTGCAGCACTTCTCACAGAGCAGGGGAGCCAAGGCAGGGGCTCTTTCACAGGCGAGGGCACGAGAGAAGTGTGAAAATTTTGGCCTCTGCAATTTGCATCTCCCCAGATGGAGCCAGACGCCATTTTAAGTTTCAAAGACAAGCCAACAGGATCAGAATTGGCGTTGCTAGATCTCAGCTGGTTCAGAAATATACCCACAAACTTGAAAACAAGGTCGCGTCACAGGGGCTCCCAGTGTGCAACAGGAGCTTTGCCTGGCTATGGGAAACGTCACGTCGGGAGGGAGCTCAGGAAGCTTTGCAGTTTTGGGGATGCAGAAGTGGACACTGGGCACTATGTGGGTATAACCCCTACTGCCTGGTGCTACTTGACATAAATCAGCAGAGTACACCATGCCTGAGGGCCAATATATGTTATCTGGCATGGAGCCTCTGTGCCCGCTGCAACTGGGACATTTAGGGCACGGTGTGCTGAGCAGGTGGAGGTAAATCAAAGCTGCCACTTGGTGCTTGCACCAAAATAACTCTGGACCTACCAATGGGAGAATATGAACAGAACCACTTAGAGGAAGACCGCCAGTGGGATTGTCTTGGTGGGTTGCTTTTGGGTGCAAGGTGCCAGATCTGGCTTTGCCAAATGTCTCTTTTTGTTGCTTGGTTTCTCTCTCTTGTTGCTTGGTTGTTCAGGTTTTTATTTCACATGTGGATTTTTCCTTTTTTTAATATATATTTTATATATATATTTTTCCATTCTGTTGCAAAGTTGAAACTAAGGTTTTTTTTTTTTTTTTTTTTTTTTTTTTTTTTTTTTTTAATGAATTAACAGTGATTTTCTGTAAATGACACTCCATGACACTCCTGGTGAAGAGTGACCATCCTGATGCCAGGTTTACTGCTGAGTCTCTGAGAACAAATGCTGACAGAGGCATGTGGCAGGAAGACCACCAAGAAATGATGATACGACTTCAGACTCACAACCAAAGCTAAAAACTGCAAACTGTGAGCACTAACCAATGTCTGCCGTGCGGGTGTACATCACTGTGTACACAGGGCTGTGCTTTCCTGGGTGCATTGCGAACACCACCAATTTCATGTGTGATTGGGTTTTGGAAATGTGCTGAACAGAATCCATTTTCAGAGCTCATTTATTCATGATGAGGTTCATGCTGCAAAATACCAATAATCTCTTTTGAATTATAAAGCCTAAATCTCGCCATACATGTGTTACTGCAGGTAGAACAGACTCCAGCGAGAGCATCTCACCAAGCTTTTTCCCTCCCAGCCCCAATTGTTTTCCTCCCTTCTTACCCAATAAATCATCTGTTGTGATCTTAAACCACTTCCTGGGCTTAGAGTTATAATCTTTTATTGACTGAAGCACTACTAATGGTTCTTAGGATAGTAATAAATACGTGCCTTCCAGATTGGCCCTAATTTATTGCAGAAAGTGTAAACCTCAAGTCATCAACTAAATCTCAGTTCTGTGCACAGATATATATATATGTACAAATATATATATAAATGCTCAAAAGTAGTGACTTGAGCAGGCTAAGGTTGTAGGGATGGGAATGACTTCTGCTCAATTACAAGTAAAAATATAATTTTTAAACATAAAATATAATAAAACTCAGTTATTGCTATCTGAATATAGTTCAAAGTCTGTGTTCATTCAGGCTGTTTTCATCCCCACCAGCAGCACTATGCTGCCAGTGCCCACAGCTGACTCCATGGATGGAGGTACTCAGAGCCATGCAATCCTTCAGTTTTATTGATGATATAGCTTAAATAATCTAAATGTTTAAGTACTAAATGTTTACATCAAAATATATAATCAATTTAAAGTAATCTAAAAAAAATAATTATACCTATTCCATTTATACTAATCAGACTTATTTAAAAATCATTAAAAAACCCTCCCAACTGCAGAAAGTAAGAGGCCCATTCTGACACATACGTGCAATGTTTTCTGTCCTCTTAGTCACATTTTTAAGCAAAAGCAGTGGCAGGAAAATTTATCGTATATATGTCCAAAAAAATTAATTAGGAGCTTCAGGAAAGTTTCGGAAGTTATTGACAATGATATCTGTGTTACATGTGTGGCACTGCTATTTCAGGCTTTTTCATTCCTTTCCCAGCATCAGTTCCAACCATCCGTTCCCAAGTCATCTCCAGCTGCAAAGACCAAACCGAAAAGTTCCCAAAGCCACCGTGTGTGCACACATGCATGCAGAGCCTCAGAGCTGTCAACCCAGGACCTCCACAGTCTGCAAAGAGAAAAACTTCAGAGAGCTCCAAGCAATGTCAAGCCTCCCCAAGCAGCAGTGTAGGGACAGCTTTATCAGACCATTAGAGAAGGGAGAAAGAAACCCACCGGGATATATTTATGGAGTAAATGCCCCACAGGAGGCTGTTCCTTGGCTTTTTTTTTTTTGTGTGTGTGTGTATGTGTGTGTGTTCATCCCTTCCACGCTGTCTCTTACAGACATGTCACAGCCCCACCTGCGAAGTGCTCCCAACACGGATGATGTTGCTCCTGGAGAAGGTCTCCAGCCGCTGCTGTTGGGATTGAGTGACATGGTATTATTTCCCTGTCTTCTGGAAAATAAGATCTCTCTCTGGGAAGAAACACAGATCTGAATTCTGCTTTCCCAGGGCTTTTCAGAAGGCATCAGACAATGTTAAACCTCAGGGCTATTTAAGCAAATACCAGAGAAATAATTACTAGCAATTCCCTGACAGCTTGCAGCAAGCATCCCATGAAGTCATGCAGTAAAACAAACATCTGATGCACAGAATACATGACAAAAAGCACTGTATTTATGATGTTCCTTTTTTCTTTATTTGTCTTACTCATATTTGAATGCAATGAATAAATGGATTTAAAGAAGATTTCCAGCATCAGATATATCTGTTTAAGCTTATTTACTTATTTGTTGTAGCATGAACTTGCTGTACAGGTGATGTTGCCATCTCCTCCCAGGGACAGGGAAAAAAAAGTCTCAGCCCATTCTTACCAGTCTGAGCAGCAGTAACATTAACTCTGCAATAAACATTGTCCCATGCAGGCTTTTAAATGTCATTCACCCAGCACGCTAATCATCGTGCATGCCAGAGCTGTCTGAGTAACTGAGTAAACTCAGTAATTTAGGCAATACTGCCTGCATCCACCTGTGTGGCAATATTTTCTTACAAATGCCACTAATGACTTGTTAAGAGTTTTTAGTTATATGTATGAGAAATGCTGGCAGTCTCAGCCAGGCTTTATTGCAGAGCCCAAGAATACAATGGTGCTGTCAGGTAAAGCCTGGCAGAAAGCAGCACCGCCCTCCTCTGAAGCCCACGGTCATGTTTGTGTTATCCTGCTTTCCAGGAGAACCCACAACGGGTCCTGCAGACAAACTTCAGACCATGAAGCTTGCGTCCACGAGCATCTGAAGCCTTGTGGGTGAGGCTTGCCGTAGTACCTGGACAGGTACCTTTGGGGGCTGGAGGCAGCTGGGACAGCGCAGGGAAAATGATGGCCCTGAACGTGGATGCTCAAGGAAATGACAGCCAGGAGGGGGTCCCCCTGCTGTCACTGCACGTGTGGCAGGTGCAACCCAGCAGCAGCGTGGTGTGGGTGCAATTCCCACCCGAATATTCCCACCGGAGCAGCCCTGAGAGAACAAGAGCCCCATCAGGGACAGAGAAGTGTATGGGGACAGCTTGCTGCAGAGATGTCCCGTTGTGCCTAACCAGGGCTGGTGGGGACAGAGCCTTCAGGTGCTCAGATCAAGCACATGCTTCCTCTCCTCTGCCAATTTTAGGCTTCACAGCATCCTAGGTAACTTGGAAGACACAAAGAAGACACCTCTGAGAATGCACAGAGTAAAGTGTACCCCCTGATGAACTCTGTAGATAGCTCCCTCTGCACGGAGCAGCTGAAGCAGGGGAGCCTGGGCAGCCCCAGCACAGGGTGCAGGGAACAGGGAGATGCTGCTGGAGCCCCGGTGTTGTGCCCCACAGCCCAGGAGAAATGCTGGCTAAGTTAATCAGGGTATGTCTGAAAGAAAGCATTGCTCATTGATTTCTCCAGGGGGGAGCCGGCAATTTTAAAACTCTTCTTTGCGCTGTTTGAAGAGTCAGGCAACATTTTTGGCCAGTCCCAAGATGCAGCCAGGGTAGGAGAAGTTTTATCAAATGTTCCCTTTATTTCTTGTAGCTTGGCTCCAAAATCCCAGGCTAGCAACTGGTTTCTAAAGCACAACAATGATCTGCTGCTTTCAAGCCACGCCAGGGAGATGAAAGCACGAGGGCACCGGTGCTGTCAGAGCAGCTTGACTCCACCAGCCGCCTAAGGAAAAACAAAGGGGCCGTTTCAGGATTTAAGCGATACATATATTTCCTTTAGTTATGAATTGTATCAGAGTCCACCAGGAGCCTTTATGGTGCAAAAAGTCACTTCTTGGCTTCTTTCATTCTGGAAAGCCAAGCTCCAACTGTGGCTCTGCTTGGTTTTGGGGGTGTGGATGAGGGCAGGATGCATCCCATCAAGCCCTCCCAGCAGAGGAGAATGGAGGGATGCTTCCAGGGCTTTCCTCCAGGTTTCCAGGAGAGCGTTTTAAGTGTCCTTCCCCAGGAGGATTTAAGGATGCTCCTTTTATTTGAACAAAAATCTAGGATGGAGGCAGTCACTGCTGCTGCTTTCATTTTTTATTTATTTATTTATATTTTACTTTACTTTTTGTTATCATTCAGGCTTCCAGACCGGAAAATAATCCACACAATGAGATTTTAATACACACTTCTAAAACTCCCTGCCATCCAGATCTGGCACGAAGCTCATCACACTGTGGGAAGTGAGGGAGAGGAGTTGTCACAGGACACAGAACAAAACTGCTCAGTGATGGAAAGCGATTCCACTGGTGAAGACCTGGAGACTGCTCCCAGTTTCCCAATTGCAGCCTGCAAGCAATGTACAGCATCCCGACCTCTGCAAGCTGCAGCACAACAACAGAAATGCACATTATAATCTCCTTCTAGGAATAAAAATATCCCACATCATAATCTGCTTCATCCTCACTGTTCATCACTAGGTTTAGGAAAGCAAAATGAAGTGAACAAATTTTAAATAAATAAATAAAATGATTCACCCAGTAACCCGAGTTTAATCTGAAAATGACTATTCTGGGATCTCAGACAGAATTAAAGCAGAACACAGGAACCACTGGACAAGAAGACTGTGAAAGGTTCTCCCTCAGAAACAGGACTGCAGATTGGGATCCAGCTGCCAGGAGGACAGAGGGAAACTGTCCCCTTTCCTAGTCACATTCTGAGCACCACATAAAACAAAAGCAGAAGCAAATGTTGCAGAAGAAAACCACCACCAACAAAACTAAACAGGGAAGCAGGCACACAGAATAAACCTTCATCCGGGATAGCCGGTCTGGGATAGGCATCCTCAGCAGTGGCAGCTTGCACCATCTTCAGGCATCTGCTCTGTTGTGAGCTTGGTTCCCAACAAGAGCTGAAGCCACCCTTTTCAATATTTAAGGTCTGCTTATTACTTCAAATGCTCCTAAAAACACACATAATGAAACCGAGCCACAACCTTTCTTTATCTGTTTGTGATCACAACACTTAGAGAAGAAAAGAAAGATAAAAGCGAGGCGTGCACATTTGCATGTGCAATTATGCCCCCTAATTTGCTACTGTAATTATGATGAGAGCACATTAAAATCATGTAATTGCATGCGTAATGGATAATTAGGCATGTGTGGATACAATCTGATAGCTTGCACATTTAACTGTGGCAGTAGTGTAAATATTTTGCACAGAAGTTTTTATGGGTTTAGATAGTTGGCCAGTGCAAGTGTCCTCGGTGTCCTACACGACACCGCTGTAGGTAAGGCAGTTATTGTGCACATATTCCTCCACGAGGAAGCAAAGGAGTATATTTTGCTACATTTCCTCTATACGAAAGACTGCCTCAGTGGAAGGAAGGTGGATAGTATTGTCTCTTCTTGGAAATAAAACTAAGTCAATTCCAGTGGAGCTGTTAGCTCAGCTGTGGGCAGTGCAGGGCAGTCTCTGGCTGTTGCCATTGCAAAGTGCTAGCATTTGTAGCAAAGTGCTAGCAAATACCAACATTAAAAGTTTATTTACCAGCATGAAAAAAAGAACTGTAGAGCCTGTTTCTCCTGTTTATTTATTCTGGAGGATTATCGAATCTGCATTATCTCTTGTTTATCTGTAATTAGGCCAAACAAGGTTTGCTTCATTCATGTTCTTCTTGCACCCACTTTTCAAAGTGTCACCTTAATCTTCTGTAATTATTGACTACTTCACAGATCAAGTCAGATTTGAAAACCATTAAAAATCCAATTAATGCAAAACTTGAAAATTCCTCTCTTGCTGTGGGACTGCCTCAAGCCCTAGCTTTGTTTGCATGTGAAGTGTTTTTGCCTTTGACTTCATGTACTGCAAGGATCACTTGTTTATTGAATGGCTCGTCAGCCCCTGCTGCATAGCTGTGATACTAATTGGTTGCTTGAATTTCATGAGCTTTCCGAGCAAACATGTGGGATGTTCCAGTTCAGCCAAGTTTGATAAACTTCTAGCCTAGCTCACGTCTATGTGCTTCTGCCTCTGGCAGTCACAGAGCCAAGCAGGGTCTCCAAGAGCCAAATGCTCCAGCCTGGATCACTCCCCTTGCTCACAGACCAGTCTGGGCCCAGTGAAACTCATCTTGCCACTCCAGCTCACTCACAGCTGGTGGCACTGTCCATCTAAAGGCCCCAGAGCCCTGTCTGAGTGCTAAGTAGAGCAAGCCCAGTGCTAATGGCCTCCCCCAGTTGTGGTGCCCATGGTCTGAGAGCTGGCTTCTCTCTGCAATCGCTCCCCTGTCCCTCTGACTTGCCCAGGAGCAGCAGGCTCACCTTATCCCCTCTGCAGCCCTCTGTCCAGCCTTCACTCTCTTCTTGGTCATCACCTTGAAGCACAAAAATTCAGTTATCCCTCCCTACCTCCCCAGAAAATTTTGCCCTTGCTCTGGCCAAACCTCTGAGGCCCATAGCTGGCTTATTTCCAGGGGACCCCAATTAGCAAAAGTCGATATAAAGACTTAGATGGAGCTAGGAGGGGTCCCCTCGGACCTACATGTCCTGCTCCCCAGCTGATGAGGAATTCTGAGGCACATTTGGCGTATTGCTGCAGTGCCTGAAGGCTTTTCTCTGCAGTGAGTGCAACACCACTCTGCTGCACTTGGTCAACATTTTGGGAACTTCTTCACAGACAGGCTGAGCAACCAGAGCAGGCTTGGCTGCCTTTTCCATCAGAGCAAGGCAGTAAAGGACTCAGGGAAGTTTCAGTCCCCTCTGCAGCTAGGCTGAGAGAAAAGCCAGTTAGCCCTTAGCGAATGACTTAGATAAAATGAATCCACTCCTTGGCTTCATCACTGTCAGTGACAGAGGGTCATGGCCCTTTTGTTAGGGTGGGCTGACCCCTGCCCACTACCCACGAGCTCCTGGGGGCTGGAGGCGTTGGTTATCACACACCAAGGCAAGGAGCAACACTTGTCTCAGTTCTCTAATCAAACTGTGCAGAGTGCAAAGATTTCACAGGAAATCAAACATACGAACCCAAACAGAACGCAATGAAAAGACAGAATGATGAAGGTTGGGGAAAGAGCTGTTTAATCATTTGGTATTACTGTGATTTTTATAATGCAATCTATAGCAAGTAATTTTGTCATTACACATCTCATCATCACTTTAAATAACCTACTCCAGAGAACAATGAGATTAATTAATCCCATTAATTCAGATTTTCTGGAAGACCCTAATGAATTTTCATCTAGGATTTATGTCTTCCTCATCCAATGAGACAGTGAAAGGACTGGGAATATAGGAACTCTCCTTGGCAGGCACTTGTGTCACCTCTTTCCTGACAGTACACGGCTTTTCTGTGATAAAGGAAAGCTCTGTGAAGGGGGTCTTGGTCCCTCCACTCATGCCCCATGGTGGTGAATGGGACCAACTCGTGTCAGGAGACCTTCAGCAGCAGTGAGAAGCTGTGGGAAGTGTTTGGGAGCGGGCCATCTGGTCCCAGAGCCGGGAGAAGCGAGGACAGAAGTGAGTGCAGGGGAGTGCAGGAGGACCAGGACCTCTCCCCTCACCTCCAGAGGCTGCGGCATCGCTTTGCTGCCAGCAGCACCCCAGTAACACACCGTGAGGGTGACATTTCTGGGACAAGGTTACCAAAACTGGCCGCATCTCTGACATCTGACCTCCGACCCACCTGGTGGAGACTGACCCTGCACGCAGTGGAGCACAGCTCTGCCACAGCATCCCAGGGGACTTCCCCGTGCCCAACAGCCCTGTGCCACGGGCAGCGGTTCTTCGAGGCACCTGGATCCAGAGTGGCTCACTGAGCTGCAGCAAAACCAGGAGCGAAGGCCCTTAGGGATGGAACGGGCAGATGGGATAATCGGCAGGAAAAACTGTGAGCATCTGGCTGTTGCTTTGCATCTATCTTGGGAGGCTTGCCGTATTTCAGAGACACGTCTCAGGCAGATTTCCATGGGAGTCATCATCTCCCTTTCAGTTAGTGCAGTGCTTGGTGCCTGGGTTTGGCACCTCACATTTACCTGGTGATGCTTCCCCATCCTCCAGCCACACCAGAGCCAAGCGCCTCATGGAGGTGGCACCTATGGGGGCACCAGCCAAAAGGCAGCTGTTAATGCACACAGACATCCCAGAGGAGTCCATATTCACACAACAGAGGAAGAGCAAAACAGCCTCCACGCAGAATTTGCTGGACTTAGCACACTTGTTTAATCAAAACTTTTATCACCAATGTTGAATTCAAGCATCTCTTTAGCAGTCTCAGCAAAGGGGTTTCCTTCCTCATGCACCAAGAGTGGCATTACGTTATATATAACATTGCTTGCTCAGGTTTGTGCTCTGATGCTGCTGTTCCCTGCCTGTATTTTAGGAGCAGCAGGTGACTCCAACCACAGCCAGGACACTTTATATACTTGCAAAGAGGCAAGACTCCTCTCAGGCAATTCCCCCCTGCTCTCTCCAGGCACGAGCTCACATCCAGACCCAGTGTCCAGCCCTCCATGCGTGCCCTGGGCTGCAGAAAGGCCATGTGAGGCAGGGCAGCGCTGGCCCCTGCTTTTGAGCACAAGTGAGAACCAACCTGTCCACCCAAGGAGGTGTCCCCAGCCCTCAGAAGGGAGCACTGCAGTCAACCTCAGGTGAAGGTGAGCAAATCAGAGTGAAGGGAGAAGTGAAGACCTTTCAGGGGAGATGCCTACACCTCCTGGGTTGGATTATCACTTTACCTGGCATCAGCCATTTTCAATTTGTCAAGAACTGGGAAGTTAACAATAGAGAATTGATCCCTCAGAGGATTAGTTTAATCCCACTGTGATAATCAATATAATAAGCACTTATTAGCTTTCTATTCAAGCTGATGCCTCTCTCCAGAGAAGCACACAAATCGCAAATAGTGAAGGAGCCTGCTGGGCTCCACCAGTGGCAGCAGATGCTGGGAGAGGAGGAGGAGAGCAGGACAAGGCGAGGAAGGGAGCATGCCAGGAGCACACAGAAGGACCCACTCCATGCTGTTCACAGCCTGCTTTCTTTGTTAGCATAGCTCATATTGTTTTGGATCAGGTGTGCCTTGTGTGCCAGCAAAGTTACCAAACGGGCAGGTGCCCCCAGGCCATCACTGAGGTCCTGGTTGTAACACATCTGCTCACCTCCCCCTCCCTCCTTCTTGGCTTTGCCCAGGACTTTAATCCTGCACCTGTAGATAAACTTTCTGCTGATGGCCCTAACCAAAGAGGTACTGGAAGGCTGTCAAGGAAAATTTCTTTACTTATTCTTGGCCATCAGCAATATCAGGCCAAATTTCATCTTGGACCACACCTTGGTGTTACGTTGCATATGGTTTGGAACTAGGTTACAAATGTAGGGTACATGGGCTCAGAAAAAGCCCTTCCTTCTTTCCCTTTCAGATTCACTTGAACGGCATAAAAAAAAAAAAAAAAGTAATTTCAAAGGAAAGCCACGTATGTTATTTTTGTAATGGAAAATGCTTGAGTCTTGTAATACAAACCTGGAAATGTAGTTACACCAAGACAGCACAGAAATGAGAGAATGCAAACTTACACCGTTCCTGACAGCTTAGCTTTTTTAAGTCACATAACATGCTCTTGGGGCAGTCTCTTAATCACAGAAGGCTAATGGGTGGTTCAGAAATAGGTCTCATCACAGACACAGCCTTCCAAAGGAGTGCTAGTTTCCAGGTCCTCCCTGTCCCATGGTTTATACCAGAAGGATGCATGCAGGTCTTGAAAGCAGGGCTTGGGACCCAACACTCATTCCAGCGAACTAATTAATTTAATCAGAGCTCTCACCTTCTCTTCACCTTACTTATTAATTTCAGTGAAACATATTGCTTCTTTCAGATATTTGTGAGAATGTAAATAAAGCATCGCTTCAGACTGTTTACGCCTGTCTTGCCTTTTGAAATGCACCAGTCCAGTGATACGATGATTTTTCTTGCTAGGCTCATTCCTCATCTGGGGAGTTAATTGAATTGCCATTTTATCTGATTTCATCCTTCCCGGAAAGCGTGTCTTGCACTGTTACAATTTTCATGGCTTCATTACAACTTACACGTTTATGAGCATGGAAAGTATTAGCAACTCCTTTTTTATGGCCCACTGTTGAGGCCATGTAGAGGAGCTTAAGTTCTCTGCAGCAGAGCAATACCACAGATAACTGCCAGCACCTAAAGTGCTTCCCCTCCTTACTGTCCCAATTGCTTGCTGTATCATAATTTAAATAAGCTGGAAAACTCTGCATACAGCTCATACCTAACATCATGTTGCAGACCAACCACAAAGCTGAGAATCATCTTAGGGCAAAAAATAACTGCTGCTAACACCCGACCTACTGCCAGATGAGAGCATTGCAGCTCTGATGAGATAGGATTGCCCTCTCCAAGCACACTATGCAAAATCATGCTTAGTGCACCTCTGTCTATGGGCCAGCCAATGCTGCTCTTTGCAGGACCAAGCCCTTGCAGAAGGGTGTCAAGAAGTGGGTTTTGCAGAGTTCCAGAGTTCTTCTGGATCTGCGCTCATCAGCCGTGACCGGAGGAAATGCTGTAAGGTGGCAATCCAGGGGAGCTTGGGCCCTGGAAAGGACTGACTCATGCTGACAAAGCAACCTGAAAATATTTTTGATTTACTCATTTTCCTCTGAGCAGACTGATTCTCACAGAGGATAAGTACAAACGTGTCTGAAAAAGACTTTTTCAGCTTACTTCCAGGGTGAAAACTTGCTCAGCCACCATGGTGTTGTATCCCAAAGGTGTACAACAAATGTAACAGATTGCAATCAGTCCCAAATACTTCACCTGGAAAATGTGTGCAATTTGGTGTTATCAGCAATAGTACTAAAGTCTTCATCATGGGGCTCAACAGCTTTTTCAGGTGTCCTGGAAAGTTAAAAAGAGCTTTAGGACAAATTTATATGGGAGCCCTGCTCACAAAACACACTTGTGAGGAATTAGAAGGACTGGACAGAGAGATGTGAACCTATGCAGGGCTTTTAAGTGGGCATCAAATGGTCAGGTCAACCCCACGGGGCTGTGGGCTGAGACGTGGGATAGGTGAAGGCTGAGAAGCAGACTGCAGGGTCAGGCAGACCCCGAGCCTTACTCGCGGTAATTTTTCAAGATCTCCCCTGGTGTTTGATGTTTGAGTAATTAGAAATTAGTAAGTATAGAGAATAGTTCACGGAAAGAAGGTCTTACCACCCATGGCTGTGCACAGGTCACATACAAGCACCTGAGGCAGTTGTGAGCATTACTGTGAGATACAGCACTCGTACCAATATTATATGTGTGGTAACACACGAGGCAGGCTGCCACAAGGATACTCTGTCCTGCCATAGTGCATTTTGGGCAGATCTCTCAGCCTTCTCCACTGGGCATTTTGCTGTGCTAGCGCCAGAGATGGTTCTTGTCAGCCATGTCAGACCTAGAGTCCTCCATGGCATCTAGACATGATTTTTGGTAGGAAAACCAGGCCATGACTTGGAAAACCTACTCACACCATGTCTTAACTGCAATTATACTGCTGCAGCTGCAGAGGTGATGAGAATGATGCAGAGAGAAATATGTGACCCCTTGTATTTTCTCACTGTGTATGGCTGAAAAAAATCCCTGTTGGTTCTCTCCCCCTCTGTTTCTTAATGTACTTGCCCCTGTTCAGCCCTTTCCTTTGTGCCCATCACCGAGGGCACTCCAAAGACTCCAGAGCTGGGAACCAAAGCTGTATCTTTCATGGGATAAATTTACATCTTATGCTCTACGTAGCTCAATCCAGAGGCAGGCTGTAATCACCGTGCATTATTCTGCATCCATACAGTTTTTCCTCAAAGGGAGGCGATTCACAACAGCCCTATAACAGCGGCTCTGCAACTGGAGCTCGGGGGAGCTCTTGATGGCTGCTCCAAGGGTGCTGCCCTGCGAAGGAGACATCCAGCATCGTGGCAGAGAATACGAGAGATCCGAAACTTTCTTGACTGACTCATCAGTGGGTGAGATTAATCATTAAATGTGCCATCCCTTGTCAATTTGACAAGTGTGCCTTTCCCCCTACTTTAATATGCTTTAGTACGCTCGTGTTTAAATTGTCTGCATTCTGTTTAATGTAATCATGTTTGCATTTTGCTTATGTTTAAATCATTTATATTTCATTTAGAAGTAGATGCTTGTGTGGCTCAGGTTCACTGCTACTATAAAATCCGTGTAACTTGGCATTCGGTTCATTGTTGCTTTGTTGTCCGGTACCCAAAAAAATGCCTTGTCCTGTGACATGATCTTCCATTGTTCATGGCCACACGTCTTTGAAGGCTGAAATTTGCCCTCATGCTCAACAGGAGACGAATGCACAGGCCTCAAAGGAATGTACGAGGGTTGCCCTCACTACAAAACTTGGACATTTTTCTGCTAATGTAATGGCAACAGAAGGTTTTTTAATAGGAGCATGGGTGTGGTGTCCACAAGCAGCTCTCAATTAACAGCCATGCCCAGCACAGTCAGTGGGTGGTGCTGAGGTCTGCAGCCACGGTATTTTCTCACAGGTCAGATATTGATTTGGTATGCTTAGTAAACAATACAAAATTAACATAAACTGTTTGCATCCCCCTCAGACATCCTTTCAAAGTCGAGTGAACCATGGCACAGCTGCCTCCAAGCCCAGTCTCTCCTGGCTTCTGGACTGGCGCAGCACAGCTCCTCCCTGGGCTCATGGTGAGGATGTGTCCCAGGTGTGAGGGCTTTTCAGAACCCCTGCTGCACAATAACCTGCTATCACAATGATTTATGGATTTTCAAGGTCAGTAGAGAGTGTTTTCATCAGAAAGTCTTGCCTATTATCTGTATCAACCATGTCTCTTACCACATGCTTGCACTCCTCAAATCCTAACCTGTGGTTCAGCAATAGCTTTAAGCAGGGGGCACCTGAACTCCAAGGAAAAATTGTAGAACTTCAGAATGTGCTTTGATTCTAGGAAAACTCCTTCAAGGGCTGATTCTCTCTTGAAAAAAAAAAAAAAAAAAAGAGCAACATCTGTGCCCTGATTCTAGTCCAAATTTCTCTGTCAGGCTTTTCTTCCAGCAATTGGTGTTTTTTCCCTTACCTTTTTCTGCAGACTTTAAGATTACTCTCACAATTGTCTTTCTGTGCAGGAATCTCTCAACAGTGTTCACAGCTCTTAACCTTGCTTTTTTTTTAAGTTGAGCAGACTCAGCTGCTGTGGAGTCTCACGGCAAGGCTCAGTGCAACAAAGCTTTAGGGCACAATTATTGCCATAACAAAGTGGCTCCTTTGGGAATAGGGAGTGGGCACGAGGCGTGCAGAGGGTCTGGAGTTGCACCTTTCCAGCACAGCCCTAATTCCTGCAGCGAGTGACAAGGCATGCTGCCAGCATTCAAAGCGCCATCTGTTTAAGGAAAATAACATTAATGGAGGAGGTGTTCACTGCAGGAATGACATGATTACTCAGCTGCTGTTAATGAGGGCTGAGGAGCAAACTGCAGCCACACGCTGGATGAAAATGTTGCTGCCTGCTGAAGCCAAGACAGGGAGCTCCAAGATCATTTTAAAATGGCTCATGGGGAGCTTCCTCTCTGTGACATGAAGGCACCAGAGCCAGAGAGCCTCAGGGTGCTGCCAAAAGGCCGTGAACTCCAACCCCACTAAAAGCACATCAAGGACCATCAATATCTTCAGCTGACTTCTGACAAACAGGACGCAAAACATACCGGTCTGGAAACCAGACTGTACTCGGGGTCTACTTTTCCTGGGCTGTTCCTGTATCAGGGTGAGGATAAAGCCATGGAGCACATGGGGGTACCAGCCCCACACTCACTGCAAGGGCAAGTGGTGCTGCCATCAGTGGTGATTTTCCAGATTTTACCCCAGAATTTTGAATGACGAAGGACTTGGACTAGAGCAGTCATATCACTGGACAAATAAGAAGGCATATGAAAGAGGAATAGTTCAACACTTTGTCTGTAATTCCAGAGTTAATCTTACAGAACGTCTCAGTACGAGGCTTGATGTGGAAGACCACAATTTTAAAGAAACGCTTTCAATTACTATTACTTAATATGAAATCAATGCATTGCTTACATGAAATAGAATTAAAGATTATTGTACAGTTGTCTGATTTCATTCCTCAATAATAGAAATTGATCCACTCTGCTTCAAAATTAAGAAGAAAAAACAAAAACAAACAAACAAAAAAACATAGTTGTCTGTCTTTAGCAACACTTGTGTAAATACTTTACCTGAAATATAACAAAATAACTATTAATAGCAATTAATTCTACTAAAACTGTGGTCTTCTAGGAAACTGGGCCAAGTATCATAATATACACGACCAGGCAGCTCCTGCCCTGAGGATTTTACTTGTTAAAAAAGATGAGGAAAAACATTAAATGAGTATGGTCATCTTCTTGGAGAGAGAAACTGAGGCATGGATTCAGTGCATGGCTGTGCTCCTTCAGGGAGTCTATGGCAGAGCAAAACACACCCCAAACCATAGTGCTTTACAGAAAAGGGACAACTATCCTGACAACTGTTAGGCCAACTGCAAAACTACAGTCCCGAAGCTGATTAATGCTTCCCAATTTAAAAGGCAGTGAATAAGTGCCTGTCTGTTGGATAAGTTTGTGCTGCAAAATGCAAAGCCAGTTTTTTTTGGATAAGGATGCTGAAAAATCCCAGGAACTTTATTCCAGGTCTTCAATGCTGATAAATATCCCAGACTACTCTCCATGTCAGCCAGTGGGAAATGTAAATGAAGCATCATGAAGCTGATACATGTATGTTGTGGAAATGCAGTGGCCTGAGTTCACTGTGGTTTAATTTTAACTCCTCTGAGGGTCTGCAGTCAACTACAGTTGTCCTAATTGTGAATCAGAGCATCCACATGGCGAGATAATGAGCTTTGTCTTCATGCTTTGGGTTTCTACATGCCTGCAGTTTTGTGTGTTCCTCCACAGAAAAGCTGACACTGAACTTGGCTGCACATGCCTGGCAGTGGGTCTCAGGACAGGGGATCTGAAATCCTGATTAGGCAAATTGCTGAGTGTCTCATTAGTGTTTCCATCGCACAGAAGTGCTTGGGTTCCCCAAAGGAAACAAGACTATGAAAGGCGTCCCTTGGTGCCACCAGCAGCCCCTGAGAGCACAGCCCAGGGGGGGAGCAGAGCCTCATCGAGAAGGCCAACACCATCCCCCTGGAGCCACCAGCTGAGGACGGGACGTGCTGAGGCCAGGCCATGCAGCTGTGTCACGGGATGTCCCTCAGTCCCTGCTGAGGAGAACTTACAGCCTCCAGCAGAAAGCAACATAAATACACCAGATCGATTTCCTTGAACTAACATAAATCTATGGAGTCAGCAAAGCCACGCTGATTTACTCCCCATGTGGAAATGGCCAATAAAGATGATGTTTAATCACTGTCTCTCTCCTGCTGTATGACACACGAATAATTCTCTGTGGCCCTCCTGCTGCGACCACCACCTTGGACTTGTCCACAGCCCCTTACCGGAGCCCAGAGGTGAGGAAGAGAAATGTTGGCACTGCCCACATGGCTGCGACCTGCTCCAGAGGGCAACTTCCCTCGGGGCGAGCCTCGTTTTGCACTGCAATTGGTCTCTAGCCTCCCGCCCATGCCCATCGCTTTCCCTTTTCTGCTGTGTTAAACACCTTTCTGCTCAAAGCTGGGAGTGCCCCAGGCAGCACAGGATCCTGAGATTGCACTGAAATATTACCCCACATCTGCTCTCCTTTTTTTTTGTATCAAATACAAAAGCAATCTTCCCTTTCATGGGAATCCTCTGCTTTCTGCCTTCTTATGAGTTTGGTGTAACGCTCTGGCTCTGTCATTTCCCTATTCACATCTTTGGTTTCACCCTGCTGGACACATGCTATTAAACTCAGTTAATTAACCCCAAATAAAATATTATCAAGGAAAAAAAAAAAGAAAGAAAGAAAAAAAAAAGAAACCACCAAGTCAAAGGAGCAGATTATAATTGTTTTGAAACTGTGTACACATTTTGAACAATTTTCCTTTTACAGAGTGACACCGTAAAGCACCCAGTGGGAAGGGGCACACCTGAACACGACACACTCTGCCAAATTAGCCTTCCCTAAATGAGAGGGAAAATGCAGGAGTGTAACACCTCTCCAGGGCCCGTACCTGCTTCTGCCACCAGCCACAGCCATGTTCAATCATGAGTCCACACGCTCAGCTCACGTTTTTTATAACTTCTCCATGAATTAAGGCACCTCCATCAGTGCCACGTTCTGTTTTTTCAGACTAAGCCAGCAGTATGTGCCTCGATATCTCCTTGACTAGCCACATGGCAGCAATAAATACCTTACCTACATTTCAGAAGAGGATGGCTAATGCTCCCCAGCACCTGATGGAGAAGGCACGTCTCTTTGGGGCTGTGTGAAAACACCTCTGGGAAGAGGCATGAAAGCTAAAAACTCCCTTGTCGTCACTAGAATCTTACCTGGAGTAAAGTCAGCAACACATCCATTATATTAATAGTGAAGACAGGTCCTTCATCATCTGCTTGTAGCATGGTGCTTACAACATCAAGAGGTAACAGGGTTGGAAATTGGTGCAATCAGTTCCCAGAACACAAGCAGTAACACAGTAAAGGCAAATAACAATAACACAAAAATAAATTGCTACAGTTACAGCTGTTTTATTTCTCTCATATTGGTAGAAATTTAATATCCCACTAGAGCTATTTAGTTGCTTGTTTTAAAGTTAACTTTGGCCTTTAGGAAAGAAATTGGGAAGAAACTGAGTAGATTTGTCCAATATCAGAGAAACATAAATCTTCCCTACTTAAGCAGACAGTCAGTAGTCTTGCTTCTCCTGCAGCCAGCATGGAGGCTGTCCTGCTGAGCATCACTCATCTCACATGCTCTATTTAAAGGAAGTGAAATCATCCTTTTATGAGAAAACCGTCCCACATTCAACACCGTTGTCCAAACCAAGAACCAGATGCAGTGGTGCCGCTATTCCTCCTTGCAGGGCGAGGGGCCCTGAGCTGTGAGGGAGCAGAGCTGTCCTACCTGAGCTCCCCAGTCCCCAGGAACCCATAGGTGTGACACCCTGCGGGATGTACATCCCCAGGGACCCAGCTCAGCCACTGCTCCGGCTCAAAGGTCCAGCTAACCGAGTGTCCTGTCACTGGTGGACAAAAGTGGATGCCCCTGGAGGAGTAACATACAAGGAAAACACCTGCTATCCCTGCTTGGGCACCCTGTTCTCCAGCCATTTGCAACCCAGGAACCAAACGAGAGTCCTGTTCCTGCATGCTGTGACCCTTGAGGAATTTCTACCCCATCAGTAAGCCGTCTCCCTGTAAAGCTGTGTAATCTCCTAATGGAGTTGCAAAGTGGCAGAGACAAATGGTGCGTGCTGCCTCAGAAAGATGAAGGTCTTGAGAGGTTGGATGTCCTCACAGGACAGCACAGGGTGAAGACTTGGGCCCCAGTGGTGGCTGCGTGAGGCAGAGGAGCAGAGAACTGGGAAGCAGCGGCACTGGGAGTGTGTGAGAATGGAAAACCTTTAATGAGACTAAAAATCAGTGTATTTAGAGAAAGCGCAGAGGTGGCTTGCCCATCAGTTACAAATACCCATATGTGACACATTTTCTGATGAGAGGATTCTGTCATCCAAAAGGAAAAGGAATAATGAAGGATAATATTTAGCAGCTGAACCTGGAAAAATTCTGACTTGAAATGAGGTGAAGTTTTTAACGAGAAGAGTAGTTAGCCTCTCAAACAATTTATTTAAGCTGACAGTGACTCTGACACCACTCGAAGGTGTTGAATCAAGGTTGGAAATGATTGTGGGAGCTCTGACATCCACAGAAGTTACAGGCTCGAGGTGCTGTTTGGGGCAGGGGCCTCTGACAGAAGAGGGAGGCCAGAGCTTGGCTGTTTTCATGACCCATCTCATAAGCCAGAACAGCTCCAGCTGGAGGTTTACAAGTAGCGACCTCTCTTATCCCCCAAATGGCACAATTTTAGCAATTTTAAACAACAGGGAGGAAGTTTTACACAATGCAATAAATATTTAATTCTTTTTAATAACATTTTATTCACTGTAATAGCCTGCAGTGCATCTACGGGGCTTGAGTTTTTGGAAAACAAAAACAAAAACAAAAACAAAAACAAACAAAAAAACCACTTGAGTTTCAGCTGTTTAACTATATCCAAGAGCAGGGCAATATCTCTGCTGAAAAGTTCAGCTTCTCGTTAGATGTCACTGTACTGGCACATTTCCTAGAAGCCTTGCCCAGCTGGCTGCACTCAAGATTTGAGATACTTTGTCCTTCAAACCATGGTGTCTTTGGGTTATTTCTACAATTTCTTAATTAAAACTAACTAGTATTGATTTGTGTAATGTAAGGACCTGGCTCCTATTTTTGCCTTGCTTCTCCGTGCAGTTGAACAAACTGTAATGTTACTTAGAATCAAAATTTTACACTCACTGATGTGTAGCAGGCACATACCATTAAAAGAGTTTTACCAGGAAAGATTATCCATCACTTTAAATAGGTCATGCATACACTTAGCATATGTTACATTAATTTTCTTACATGCAGCCAATCAGATTGGCTAATTGAAAATTTCTGTAGTCACAACCAAAAGGAAGTAATTTCTTTGGTGATTAATAAGCAGGCAGCTTGGGAAAAGAGGAGAAAAAAGAAGCAGCAGCATGAAAGAGGAGCAGACCTGGTGTGAAGTTCAAGAAGAGTTGCATCCTGCAATGGACCTGCCTGTTGCTGGAGTCATTTATATTTACAAATAAAGGTGCCATCACCTCCATCTCCATCTCCACCCTGCACCCGGCAGCCTCAGGCAGGGCAGGACCCCTCAGCATGTTCTCCCAGGTCCTGCCATCAGCTTGGGAACACAAGTGCCAAGGATGGGGACACATTTCAGAGCCGAACCCCTCCCAGGACACACCGAGGGACCTGTGTGAGGAGAACAGGCAGCACCAAGATGCCATCCTTGGGGGCATGCTTAATGCAGCGTTAGCATTAATTCAGCATGGACATTTATTCTTGCTAATCACGCCCTTGGTTTTCTTCAGCTGGGTTTAACTCCTTTTAAAGGCCAGGTATTTTTAACCACTGCCCTTTCCAAATGCTTCACCAACATATCCTTGTTTATCAAATTTGAGGTCAGAGCAGGTTTTGCTGAATTCTTAAAACTGACAGAGCAAATGGCTTCAGCCTCGCCTGCTGACATACCACCACGTTACATGCCTGCTTCCCCTCTGAAATATAGGAAGCACTCCCCAGTCACCCTGGAAGAAGTGGGAGATGAATCAATTCTTCTGCATTCAGGCACCTGTAGCCAACTGTCAGGGTTGGGCTCCGTCCCGCAGGAATGGATAAAGTCTCTCCCTGGCAGCTGGGCTCCTGCATCTGATGGCACCATCTTGGCTCTGTAGGCAGTGGTTATTTTGGCACGGGTGTACCCACAGCAGCTCTGCACACTCCCCAACCCCATCCTTCCCCTTCAGACTCTGAACTGAAATGCTGCAATGATTTGCAGGGCAACTCGGTACGGGGATGATTTTTTAGGGCACACTGTAACACTGGTGAAGGATGCTCCTTGGCAGGACAGAGTTGTGCAGGGGTGGCTGAGGTCTTTGATGTCTGCAAGCCTCCTGGACTCGGTCACTTGTTGTTAGCTGCTGCTGTGGGTTTAAAAGCTGGAAAGCCCCGTGCCTTGCTGTGTGCACAGCTCGGGGAGCCAGGGGTCCTGCAGAAGCATGGGCTGATGCCAGCAAGCCAGCGATTAAACTGTGTTTGCCTTTAAGAGCTGCAAACCCAACCTGAATAAAGCTAATAAATAAGTTCCCTTCCAAGCAGAGCATCTCACACACAAAAAAAAGGTAAATCCCAGTCTGCATTTAAATCATGCTCATTTCAAGGAAATTCCCCCAAGAAGCCCCTGGCAGTGAGGAACTGCTCCCACCCACCAGATCCCTGAGTATCGCACTGCTCCGGCATCCCCCAGCACACAGCACTTGTAGCAGACTGGGACTGGTTTCCCTGTAACAAGTACAGGTCTAAATGAATCAAGTTTATTTTGAGATGCTTTCATGAGCTGCTGCTTTGCATTTCCATTGCCAGCCGCTCCCTCTGAAGCTTGCCTTGCTTCAGCAATAATGTCATTTGGATATTAATTCACCCAGTGCCTATCAAGTGTCTCTCTTCATTAGCTGAGTATGTCGTCCATGGCAAGCCTTTAATTAATGAAGCCAGAATTGCCCTTTTCTATGTGTTTTTCATTTCCTCGGGCCATGCAAGGTAGCACCCAGCTTGCACAGTGCTTGGACATGTCTCCTGTTACCTCCATGGGGAGCTTTGCCTGCATTGGCACCAGGGAATATCTGGGAGGGCTGAGCCCGGGGTGGGAGGTCGCAGCTGGGGGGAGTGCTGTGTGGGGTGGGGGCCCGGGGAGCTCCTGCATACCTCCTTTTGTGGGACCACAGACCTGAGCAGCTCAGTGATACCCACCATAATAGACCCTCAAGTGACAGCTTCGTCATGCCATTCAGAAAATATTTCCCTCCACTGTCGGTTGCTTTGTACACTCTTCAGTGGCAGGCACACAGCTCCCAGGGCACCCCAAACTAATCCTCAAGTTGGCTTCAAATGTAGAAAGATCCACCCCGCCTAGCAGTGCCCACACCTTGGTGAAGGGCCCAGTCCAGCTGTCTGCATGTGGACGCAGAGAGAAGGGCAGCTGGTGGGCAGCATGCGGCAGCCCCCTACCAAGCTGGTCAACACCACTCCTCTCCTTGGAGCCTTTCCTGGGGGCAGGTGCTGTGACATCCACATCCCAACCAACCTCCCTTCTCCAGCAGCCTTGCACCAGCTCTGCTCCATGTTCCACCCAAAGGCTTGGAGCTTGTTCATGTCCTGCTTGTGGAGCTCTGTGGCTTCTGGGCACAGGCTGGGACTACAGCAGCGGAGCTCCAGGTGAGAAGGAGGTGTGAGCCAAGCCGAAGCGGGCTGGACATGGTGATGGATGCCCATGAAAGAGCCCAAGGACTGGCTATGGAGCAGAGCCCAGGGGACGGAGGCAGCGAGTGCTGGGCACCAGCCGGGAGCATCACCGGCCCCAGGGAATGACAGACAACCTCCCGTGTTGTGTCACACTCTTTCTTTTCAAATGATTACTCTACATGAGCTGAGCCATTTTGTGCTGAACAAGGCTGTTGGTTTCTGCCGCTCTCAAGCAGCACAGGTGTAAATATACAAGATATACAATAATAACTGCATTAGGGCAGCTCTGGGGTGGCAAGTATTAAAGCTCTTTAGCTTTTCCCCCTTTAGGGGATTGTTTAACAAAAACAAACCCACTCACCACTTTACTCCATCTTTATACTAAAGGGTGTCAGTAGACCAGAAAATTATTTTAGATTTCAAAGGAGCTTCATTTCTGGAAGGTGCCTGAGTTTTCTCATCCATAACCATAGAGAGGGAAGGTTTCTGAATGGCAATAACAATCTGTTGCTGCATTCATTTCCAGAGAGATATAATACAGTGAAAGACATCCTTCTGACAAGACTCGCTGAGGAATAGCATGCTGAAAGCATTCAAGGCAACCGAGGAAGAAATGTGAGCCAATATTTCAACCAGGTTCCTAAATCATTGCATTTTGGCAGCAGCATCAGCGACACCGAAATGAAGAGGAAAACAGACCTGAAATCGGTGGCAGGTTTAGGCCACTGCAAATGATTTAAATAGCCCCCTTCCATGATTCCAGGTATTTATGCAAGTCGGTGTTGTTGAACCCCACATTTTGTAACAGCTTATTATTCAGGGTTGCATGGCTGCTTCTTGCCCTTTCCAATGAGGGGAGGACAGATGTGAGGGGCTCCCCGGACCCCAGCCCCTGGGCGAGCAGTGGTGCACGGGTTCCAAGCCTCTGCAGGCTGCTGGGGAGAGCACAGACAAAAGTAAAGCTCTCACGTGTCCAGCCACGAGAGCCTTGTCTTCAAGCTCCTGAGATCGTGCGTGGTCAGCTAGGAAGCTTTCACCCAGGTAAGCCTGATTTTGCAGGCCCTGGGAGCAAGCTTCTCGGCACAGTCCTGGTTGGCTTCAGGTGCTAACAGCTCAAGAATTTGGTGGCTTTGACACCTATTTAATTTCAGCATAATGAACATCACTTTCATTATTTAACCTCCTTGTATTCTGCAGTAGATTTAACGTTGCAAAGAACAATTTATCAGTCCTGGAGGGGCGTAATATGCCCGAATGCTGTTACAAATGGTAGGTTCTCCTACCCGTGGAGACTCCTACTCCTAGGGCCGTGTTCTGGCACAGCCCCTCTAATTTATTTAGGTACTTCCATGGCCTCCATTGCCATAGTTACCTGAGAGCTATCATTAATGAATTCATCACCGTTAATGTGCTTTGTGCTTTTACCCTGGGAGGGGAAGAAATATTATCCCCGTTTTGTAGAGAGAAGTGAGGCAGGAGGAGCAGGACATGTCCAGGTCACCAGGGAGCCTCCGTCAGGAGCGAGGCTCAAAGCGAGTTCGGGGAGCTGTGGTATGAGGGGGTACTCTGTGCACACGTGTCCCTTTTCTGCTTCCAAGGACACATGATGAGCACAGCCAAACCACAGCTAACGGTGGTTCTCTGCCCTGGGGTGATGACTGCACCAAAACCCTGCCCCTGCACTGCAGCTTTTGTGAACAAGTGTCACGGTGGCATTTCCAATGCACACAATAACATTGGATTTTTGTGTTACCGCTCTGGAGCACCGGTACCTTCACAACTGAGCTTTAACTTCTGTAATACACACTTCTGCAGAAATCTCTGACTGACCAGGCATCGAACACAGCACCAGCGCATGGTTTGTCTGAGTTCCCTACGGCAAAATGCACCGGGCAGCCCTGGTGGGCATCGTCCCCACATGCCCAGAGCTTGGGCAATATCTCACATCACGTCACCTGCAGACACGGGTGATTTTAGTCCATTATCTGGGCATGAGGCTTCACTTCCTTGGAAAACACCTGAGGGAATGAGCTCCGACTCTTGCCAAAGGAAAAAATATGTTAGCTGTGTAAGAAGGGATACTTGTCTGTCCCAGACCCTGAGATACCTTTTTAACTTTGCGTCTGGCCTGCCTGGAGCAGGGGGTTGGGCCAGGCGACCTCCAGGGTTCCCTTCCACTCTAAATTACTCTCTGATTTTATTAATTTAATATCTGGGCAAATGTCACCGGCTGTAAAATTGTAATAAAGGTACTTCTCACGTGTTGTAAAAACAGAAAGTTAATCTAATAAAGAAGTACTTCATTATTTCCAAGTCCTATCTGGAAGAGTGAAGAGAAACACTTGCACTGGGCAGGGCGTTAACCATGCAGTTCTTCTGGCTACCAATTTTGCATGCAGGGGGACTTTGAAGAACTTCACAGACAGCTGGATAAACCAGGGGAAGTGGGCAATATGATGGCTCTTTCAGCTCATTACTAAGAAATGCAAAATCATTAGGACCATTACAAAGCTCTTGTTTATCTGTCTCATGTTGGGCTACTGAAAGGTGCCCTTGTGACAGTAACCTGTGCTAAATGTCTTGGTTTTCAAGTCATCTCCTTCCTTTACAACAATCTGGTCCTCTGCTAACAGTTCTTACCTAGGCAGCATCCCTGTGCTTTATGAGCAGGCACTTTGGGAGGTATTTGTACCACATACCCTAGCCCTTCCCTGGTCACTGGGCTTGCAGCAGGTTGGCTTACCCTGCAGATTCTTTTCTCCCTTAAGCTCCATAAGGAGACAAAATCCTTAGCACAAGCACATGGTCTAGATGCTCAAACATTTTGCAAATATTATTGATGTCTAATTCTTTCTCTGATGTCATTGATGCCTGTATAAACAGGACCTGGCAAGGACCTGTCCGTAGCGATCTCTGGCTGTCACCTCTCTGTCCCAAGAGACCTCTGCTTGAAATATGCAGAGAGTTTCACAGAACCACAGGATGGTTTGTGTTGGAAAGGACCTTAAAAATCACCCAGTTCCAGCCCCTGCCATGTGCAGGGCCCCCTGCCCCCAGCCCAGGCTGCCCCCAGCCCCATCCAGCCTGGCCTGGGGCACCCCCAGGGATGGGGCAGCCACAGCTCCTCGGGGCAGCCTGCGCCAGGGCCTCACCGCCCGCAGAGGGAAGAATTTCTTCCTTTGGCCAGCTCCCTAGCTGGCTAGTAATATAGGTATTAACCACCCGCACCTCTACCTTTAGTAATAATTTCCTGTGGGAAACAAAGTCAAATGCTTTACTTATATCAGATAGCCCGGATCTGATGCATTTCCCTTATCTAAGAAACTGCTTTCATATCAAAAAAAAAAAAAAAAAAGATACAAAATGTCTCTGCTGTAATCTACCAGTGATAAGACCACGATGTAATTTATCCTGTGGTGTACCCTTTGCTTCCACATCCTTAATTAGCCTTTCCTTCAGGAATTATTTGCAGACTGAGCAGAACTTGGATTTCAAACCACCAAGGCTGGTGTTGCCCACATTTACCCCCCACCCCTGGCACTTTTTTGTGGTATATGTCCTATGCCAAAAATCCAAAGCACTGACACTCAAGCTCTCAGTTTCTTGGTGAGCCTTGCTATTGATAGTGATTTCTTTTTTTTCACATTACTGAAGGTAGAGGATAGTCCCCTGACTTGCTCGCATGCAGCAGCTGGTGGTTGTTTTGCTGTTTGCATTTTTCAATTTCTGTTGAATCATTTTCATTTCCAATATGTAAATGGAGGGTTCAGTCTCCTGGACATCCTTCTCCTTACTGAAAACAGGCAAATTCATTCAACATTTGGCCTTTTCTCAATTATGCCTAATGTTCACTCTACTTTGCCCTTTTAGTGCGTGCAATCGATTTGCTGTAACAGGCAGTTGGCCGCTCTGATTTTTCTTCTCTACTTTCTGATCTCTGAGGCAAAGCGTGCCCTTCCAGGCATCTCCTCCTGTTTCCTGAAGAGTCTCTTGTCTCCTTGCAGCTTCTCCAAGGCTGCCGTATGGCCCGGGCAGCCCATGCCACAGCCAGCCAGTGGCTGGAGGAACACAGAGCTGGCAACAGGTCTCGACTCCTCTGTATCCAACCGGCTGAACTCAGCCTCTCTACCTGCTGTGCTGGTGGTGGAACTGCTAACGGGGCTACCACAGAGCATAACACAGTCCTCTGATTAACATGGCCAAACACAGCCTGTACAAAGAAAATAACGCGGACACAATTTGCCAGCTCCTACGTGCAAGTCGTCTGCATGCAGTATTGATTATGCTATGTTAAGGAGGAATTAGAGAGTGCACCAAAAGAGTTACCAAGGAAGAATGAAGACTTTGTAAACCTTCCCTCTTCACCATTAGGTTCATTTCCCTTACACTGGAGACCAACAGCAAGGAGCACAATAAGCCTATGCAAACTAACGAGCAAGCTGCAGAAGGCAGCGGTGGGAGCCCTCCTCTCCTTGCCCTGGCTGCAGGATGAGGAACGAACAGGTAGGAAAGTCTATGTAAATACAAGAACTTAGCACGTAATTCTAATTAATTAACACATAATTCTGTCTAATTAATGGCCATTAAATGTTATAGAAACTAGAAGAATTAACAGGATTCAGGAAAGGACTGGAAGCTGATACAAATACTATGACAGCAGAGTACAATTTAATCATGTATTCATGAATGTCTGTATGCATTTCTGTGTGTATATGTGTCTAGAGTATATACACCTGTGTTTGTATATGTGCACTGATATACTCACCTCTGCTTTGTAGACCCAAATATATGAATATATATGCATAGGAATACGTACATAAATGGCACATCAAGAGGATAAATGAATATTTATGAATGACCTTAGCCTAGCACAGAACCGCTCTCAGGTTGGCATTTAAATAATTTTCTTCACCAGATGTGCAAACTGAAGGAAGGACAGACAAGGGCTCCAAAAGGAGCCTCAGACAGGGGCAGCTCGTGCCTGTTGACTGCTGTTACCACTGAGGACCTTCCTACTTCAGAAGCATAAATGACCTTAAAAAGCAATCGACTTTCTATCCAGAGCCCATCAAAAGGAAGCACACCCAGCAGCCAGGCCTCAGACCACTGCACCCACAGGACGTTCTCGCTCCTTAGGGCAAGGTAGGTAACCGTAGTTACCTGCAAGGGAAAAATGAAACATCAAAGGAGTGAGATGTTTGTTTTGCTTTCACCAAATATCACAGTGCTGTAGATCTGCCTTCATCTATATGAAGGGTTATTTTCACTCTCTGTTCCTGTTCCATAAAGAAAAGGTAAGAAATCTTTAAGAACTGCAATGCTCAAATAGTTTGCTTTTCCTGCACACATTCAGTCATTCTGGCATCTGCAAACGTCACCGCTGCTGGAGAGGCACTGCCAGACCTGCTGGCTCGGAGCTGCCCGCTGTGAGCACAGGGACACTGGCACATCATTCATCTGGTCAGCGGATGCTCACCATCAATCACCAGCCCTGAAATGAGTTTCTCTCCTTTAAAAGGCTGGACAAGCTCATTCCAGGACCATTTAATGGATATAGGATATCTCGGGCACAGCTCCCCGTGACACTGTCCCTGTTGAAGGGGCTGGTAGTATATATAGGACAGAAAAGCCCTAAGCAAAATGACTACACTTGGATTAGACTAAAAACGGGTCTAAGAGGGAGGGAAAACAAGTGCCCAACTGCTCTTCCAAGATCAGGGCTCTCATCTGGTCTCGTGAAAGCCCAGCAGCTTTCTCAAAACTCACCACCCTACCGCGGGATTCATTCCAATTATTAAATATTAACTCTGGTTAAACCAAAGAGATTCCACAGAGATGATTCATATCGCAAGATAAATATCATCTCAGTTTATGAGCATACTGTCCACAGTAATTAGGAAAGCTACTTGTTTCTGTAATTTGAAATTATATTCAGTAAAATCTCCTAAAATGATGGCATTACATTCACCAAAATTTACCACAATGAATTTCACTTCACCTAGTTAAAGGCAGATTTTTTTTTTATTATTATTATTTATTTATTTATTTATTTTAAGGAGGAAGAAAAATGTACATTAGGGGGACAACTAAGTCTAAATCTGTGATCCTTTGCTTGTTTGCTTCCCTGCCCTGGTGTCACCTAAGCTCCTTTGGTCCTTGTCGTAAAGGCCTCCCATGCACAGAGGTCCTGAGCAGGCACAGAGGTACCCCGGTCCTCAGCAGGGCAGAGCAGAGCAAAGCACCTCGTGCCTAAGGTATGCCCTTGCTGGGACAAGCCGTGAAAACACTGCCTGGCTCCCTGCAGGATTTCTCTGGTGAAGGGCACTTCAGGCACCTAAGCATGCTGCCTTGATGTCCACGTGCCCACAGCTCCAGCTTTGCACCGTGACACGTCCCCAGTCTCAATAACCTGCCTGCTCCACAGGTCACTGACTCTGTCCAGCCATGCCCGTCTCACATAATCCTGGGTTTTCATCCCATTATCTGAGCCAACCCCATGAAGCCTCTGGTTTCACACCAACATATATGGTTGAGTGCTTTGCATTGCTTTAAAGCTGCAACGGGAAAGTGAATGCTGAGTTGGGTTTATTAAAGTCTTGGCCTGTTTTCTAACACTTACTGTATTTTAATCTTGGATGTAGTCGTGTAGCTGCCTGAGGCCAATGAAAGGTGCACCTTTTTGTAAACTGTTTAATGTTCTGAGCTTCTTCCTTCTCCCTGTTGGGAAAAAGGAGAACAAGCACCTCTTATCATATTTGTATAATTAAAGCAAAAAAGAAAATCACAACCTCAACTCTCAGTCACAACTGGGAATTCACAAGAGCAGAATGCAGTCAAATACAATTATTTATCAGCCCTAGCTTGAGAATAGCTTTTATGAACATCCTTTATTATCCTTTCAATCAAAGACAAAGGAGGCAAAACACTCCTATGGCTAAGTCACTCTGTCCTTCAATACCTCTCTTACTGTTTTATCCTTATATGCATTTTCACTAGCATATTTTGACCAGGTTTCTGGGCATTGGTGGCTTTTGTTTGTTTGATTGTTTTTCTTCTCTTTGGACTTAGGTGTGAATGTCAGCACTTGCCCTTTGCTCTGCTCACAAAGTTGAAGCTGTGGGAGCTGTTTTTCCATCCTATTAGACGTTGATGGTGAGATGGTGTTGACTAATCAGATGCAGACTACTGAGACCAATTCCAAGTTTCATTGCATAGAGAAAACCATCCTCAATGCCTTTTTTCTTCATCAAGAAAGACCCCGTAAAAGCAAAACAAGAACTCACATAGCCCATACAATTTCTTCCCATTGTCTCTATGCAATAGTCATTCAATATTTCAGTGTCAGTGGAAGGTGCTATGGTACAGTGTCACCATTATCACCCAATGGAGACCTACATTGTACCCAGAAGAGAGAAATGGAGAAATTTGTATTCATTGCTGTGAGAGTCAAACTACAACCTTTTAAAGTGCTTCTTGCTAGGAGCCTTCCCACATGGTGTGGTGCTAAAAGTGGTACCTGAACTAACCCCACACTTTGCCACTGATAAGCTTTTCAAAATCTGTGCTAGTCTAAAGGAATAAGGAAACAACATATGTTGGAGCCCATACTGCAGAGTTCTGTATGTTTCCTACCTGTAGCATGCAAACCAATTAAAAATGCTACCTCTCTATGCAGATCATGCCTCATTAGCATGTGTAAAGTTTGAGACAGAATTCAAGATATTCTGAAATAACTGTGAAGGTTGAATAACAAAATAAAGATAGCAAACTATGAGCCCTTATCCTCTGAAAGTTGGCTGAAAGCCTAAATTTATCCCTTTCATCCCAGCAACTGGTTTGAAATTCCTAGTTCAAACGGAAAATAGTCAAAACCACCTCCCGAGGAATGGAGAGATGACCCAACAGAAATCTGATCCACAGCGCATACCTTTAAAAGTTCCAGTAATCCTCATATAATTATTGTATGGTTGACTTTCTTTTTTCTTTCTACTCCCACGTGTGCACTTCAATAGAAAAACACTCTTTATTTTTCTGTTTTATGAATTATACAGTCAAATATAAATAATAGATATGTTATTAATAAAATGGCCAAATATGTATTCCCCTCAAAATTCATGAGTTTGAATAGAATGTCAAACAGATTACTGGATGAATATTTGATATTTTAATTTATTGGACAATTTCTTACAAGAATAGCTGAAGTCCCCTATTAGACTTCTTACCCCTGCTCCTGAAATGCATCTGCCACCAATTTATGCCTTTTCCCTTCCACTTCTATGAAGCTGCCTCTAAAGAAAGACCTGTGGTTGCCAGAATGGCCCAAAACTATCTTCATGCTGATACTGTGACCACTTGCCAAAGGCCCTCAGCATACACCAAAACAACGTTTGGGATGCTCCAACTTTCCTGGGGACTTCACGTATCTTCTTTTTGGAGGGTAAAACCAGATATCTATTAAGTGGTGCAGTCACAGATCTGACAGTAAGGTTTCTCCAAGGATGAGAGTAACTTGTCTTTGTACAGCTTTTGCCTTGCCAAAGCCAACCTGAGCACTTGGCCTTCCTTTTCCAGGCTGCTGCCATTGTGTTTTTTTTCTTCACTTCATCTTCCCACTTTGGTCCTGCTCCTGCATACCTAAGGACCAGGCAGAAAGCAGAACAACCCTGGGAACCCCACAGCAATGATTTAAGACACAGGGTAAACATGCATGTAGACATAAATTAAGTAAGCTAATGATCTTGATCTGCCTGAAATTTTATTTAGTTTTTCCATCATATTAAGAATGGTGCACAATTTTTTCTCAGCCATGATATTCTGATTTTTCAACAAAACGGACAATAAATTTGACTCAAGCAGGAGAAAAACAGCAGCCACTAGGGCTTCTATAGGGGATGTCTCCCCACTTCTGTTGCTGGCTTTCTGCTCTCCCCACTGGAGACACAGTAAAATAAGTCAGAGAAAAGGATGGAGCCCCTCCAAATGGGAGTAACTTCATGTCACTTCCACTTGAGCTGAAGTGAAGTGGGTTTGTGGTTCAGCCCAGATCATTTCCAGTTTTCAGCCCACCTTGCTAACCAGTTGGCAATGATGCAAAAGGGAGTATAGAAAATAACGGAAGGGGAAGAAAAGTCTGGCTCAACTGAAATAGGAAGAGAAAAGCATATTTTCTGAGCATAGATGAAAAAGGAGTAATTTTTGTCTGGAATTCACCTGCAAAACTCATTGCCATAAGCTATTACTGAGGTGAAAAGCCTTTTATTCTTAAAAATTATTAGACAGGTGTGTGAAGTACTGGATATAAATTAAAGGACATATTTTTTTTTTCAGAAACTGATTGCATATTAGGCAATTACAACCTTTTTTAAAAGCAAGGAGCCATTTCTATTGATTTCACCTAGGCCGAGCCTCTAAAAGCATCTGGTCCCAAATTCCACTCTATTTTAGTCTCAAATTCCTTTCATCGGCCTGAATTAGGAAAAAATAATTAAAATCTCAATGTGGAAGAGTTTTGCTGTTGAGTTGACATAAGTTCCCTTCTGACAAGAGCCAGTCCAGGAGCTCTACATCAGACCGACCCACTGTAGTATATTTCCTGTGCATACAGGAAAATGCCTCTAGGCGCAGGTATGTTGGGCTTTCCTAAGCCCACTGGCCCCCAAAGCACAGCAGATACATTTGTTGTATTTTAGGAGGTGTAGCATAGCCCAAGCAGGTATTTCCAAGAAGCTCAGCCCCAAGGGCTTGGGGCAGCTGGGTAAGTCGCTCCCATTTCTCCAGGTTGGCATTGACCTTTGCCCGTTAACCTTTACAAACCCCACTACTCCAGACACTGCACATTCCCTTACCATTTACACTAAGTGTTTTAAAGGTCTTAAAATGGTACATGGTAACTGTACCTTTGTCACATATCTCCAGCAAAGTCCATCTCCCTTTGGTACTCTGGAGCCATCTGAATGGGTATCCAAGGGAATGGAATATTACCACCACTACATTTTGGAAAAATCTGAAACATTGTCTAAAACTGGTTTCCAAAGCAGAGCGTGGACTGTGTGGTCCTCCACAAGGATCACCTGGGGCCATGGCAAAGAGTTTTGGTTGCTCAGCAGCAGTGTGCCATGCCACCAAAGCTCATTGTCCTCATCTGGCAAGGTGAGGGTCGAGGTTTCCAAAGGGAAGTCAAGAAGGTGCTCCTTGGACTTGTCCCGTGGCAGGAAGGGATCCAGCAAGTCATGGACCCAGCATGGAGCTCCCCAAAGCCTTGGGACTGCTTGTGGCCACGCTGATCTGACCTTTCCTGTAGCAAAATGACCTTTAGAGCACATACTGATGAAGCCATAGCTGTCAGATGTGGTGGGTGCTCAGACTCTGCCTCAGCAATGGCTAGCACAAAAATGGAGTAGGCTACATCTGTGTGCCTCCATGAGCTTTTTAATGCACTATGTACAAGGCCTAAGTTAGATGAATAAATAAGATGAAGATGTTGAACCCTGAATCCATCACTTGGTGGCCAGTGAAAGTCTGTGTGGCAGTTAGGGGACTTGCAGACTTAGGCAAAATATCAACTGTGAAGACGAGACTGTCAATCCATCAGTGAGAGTCACTCCCCGGAAGGGCATTGTCTCCATTTATCAACATTCAAAGGAGGATAATAGCTCCTCTGCTTGGGTGGGGATGCAAGCAAGCTCATTCACTTCAAGAAGAAGAGAATGAGATGGCATCCAGTTTCTCACATGATGTGCTCCAAGATGAGAACTCATCTTTTCCCTGCATTTGTACAGCCTTGAGCACACAAGAACACAAGTCCAGGGTGAGCTCCTGCTTAGAAGTGAGCCTGGCCTCTTGCTCTCCATCTCTCCCAGCCGTCCTCACTTGGCATCAACATATGGCTGGGAAATAAAGTCATTTAAAGTCATTGCATATCCTAGGCTTTTTTCTCCTTTCAAGCTTGTCATGCTAATTTCTAGCCTTGTGTGCCCTTGCCAGCCATGAATCTTAGCTTAAAATCAAAGCATTTCCAAACAGGCTTTCTCAGGAGATGAAGCTATGTTTGCTACCAGAAGATTTCTGAGGCAACAAAGCACATTGCACAGTTGTTGAAAGCCTGTTTCTCTGGGGCTTCTTCAAGCTAATCAAGGCAGGCACTGGTGTTCAGTTTGAGTCAAAAACAGAACAAGCCAAACAAACAACATGAAAAATTGCAAGAAGTTAGAGGTTCGAGGAGGGGCAGGTAATCAGGGACACAAAAAGTGAGGTCTACAGCAGCAATGCTTTAAAAAAAATCAATATAACCCTTTAAGATGAGGTCTAGGTTTGATTGCTGTTCTTTTGCATGAATAGCAATTGCTGGGCCCGAGATGTGTGAAGTATCTCCTGTTATTACACTGCTGTGCTGCTGCCTGATGGGAACTATCATTTTAAAGAGGATAATACCAAGTTGGGTGGCCACACTTCTGAAAATTACCATTTTTCCCCCCTTTTAAGAACGCTCTATTTGTCATTAGAAACTTCAACAGGCTTGCTAGGTCCAGCCGAGAGCAGAGCCAGCTGCAGGCCTCTTGGTGCTTGGCAGAGCATCATGGCCCTGCCTGGGGAAGGTGCAGGATCAGCGGCATGGTGGAGGAGCTGCCATGGCTGGTGGTCGGACTGAGTATTTGTCCTTGAGTGCAGGGCCTAGATCTCCTTTGTTTTGGTCCATAGCTGTACCAAGGGAGGACAAAAAAGAGATGATGTTTCTCACGGGGGGGTCACAGAAGAGAGTCCTTGAGGCACCCAGCCCAAGAGTACACCAAGCATGCTATCGCTGTGACTGTGCAGCACTCAGGCTTTGCATTCGCAGCTCACGTGGTGCCTGTCCCAGCAGTGCCACAAGGAGACTTGGGGAGCACTGTGGCCACCGGAGAGCAGTGCAGTGCTCAGGCTTGAGAGCTCCACTGCACGGCACAGCTCCAGCTGGAGCCTCACCTCCGCAAACAAGTGCCGTGTGTGGTACGTGTGCCCCTGGGGTATCTGCAGTACAGAGGTGGTGAAAAATATAGAGCATCTGCAACCCACCTCTCCGCCACAAGCAACTCCACATCCTAGAGAAGGAAAGCACGAAGAAGCAAAGGCCACATGGCTTTGCCCAGACAGGACCATGCTGAAATACACCAGCCTCAGCCATGCACACCTAACCGCCCTCTTGCTAGCAATATCAGGCCGTGGGGCAGCTGCTTTGCTAAGTGATAACACGCTGATTTGCACCAGCTGGCCAGCTGGTCCCCTCGCTCAAAAATCTTCCAAAATCTGACGCAGTCACGCAGTGCTCACCCTGCGGAAATTTTATTAACACTTCCACCAGACACCTCTTAAGCTCCCTGTCCGTGGCCATGAATCGGTGGCGACGCCCGCAGCCTAATAGCCCAGTGAAAAATTAATTTGCTCATCCCGCGGTTCCCAGGAAGCGTCAGACCCTCAGAGCCCACCCCTTAGCGTCTCCCCAGGGGGTTTTACCCCATGCACTCCAGGAGCACCGCGCACGGAGGAAACCTGTCTGTGTCCTGGGGACGGGCCCAGGGGCTCAGAACCCCTAACAGCCCCCAAAATAACCTAAAATAAAAAGTGTACTATTTTTGACCCTCAACCACAGCTGGTTAAAAACTGCAGTGGGTTTCACTGGAAAGGGAAGTGCCGCCCTGCAAGGATTTGGGGTGAGAACACGAAGCCGGAGCCCACAGTGCTTCCTCCCTCGGCCCGTGGCCAGCAGAGTGCACTCAAAGACATCCTGAGCTCATGCAAACCTCTCCTGCTAATAAAATCCATCCCGTCTTTAATATGTAGCGGCTGTAGTGAGGAGCTGCTGAAACTTAATTGTTTCCCCCTGCATTACGAAAAAGAATAGACACTCCGATGGGATTTTATTTTATTCAGGGAAATAAACTCAGTCTGATTGTGTTACTTTAAATAATTCCCAGGATTCATTTCCATAGTGCAACAGGGGCAACTTCACCAGCAGGAGTGTTGTGCATTAATATTTCCCTTTAACTTAACAAGAATTCACTTTTTTTTCCTGCTGATAAGGCACAAGACACTCATTATTTTTTGAATATCAGCCTTATTGGAGTTATCTTTCTGCAGTGGCTGTTTGTAAAATAGCCAGGCTAACGTAAGGACTGCATTTTTAGCATTTTGTTTCTTATTGACAGGATGTCCAACTTCTTCCATTGCCTATAATTTGATGCTTGTGGTCACAATGTAGCCAATACATTGAGCAGCCCCATTTGTCACTGGTTAATTAAATGTGACCCACTTCTTTCATGCTGTCCTTCCCTTCCTCTCCAGGGAATCGCTGTTCACATGCCAGTCAGTGTTAGCGCAGCAGGGCAGAATATTATTTTGATTATTTGATACAATAGTGCTGCTTTTTGCAGCCAAAACTGCGCGCGCGCTTAGGCACAAACAAGAACACACACGTCTTGCTGGTGTAACAGCATTGCTGTTGGAGGACAAAAGCAGGCAGTGGGATGTGTCTGCCCACAGCGGGTGTAAGTTAATTTGGCTGGCCCATCCTGTGGGACTTGGTGCTTCGGTATGGCGGGTAGGAGCGCTGAGTTTATGAGGATCTACAAGGGCATCTTCCTGTCCTCCTCACCCAGAGCGATGGGGACCTCGAGGGGGATGTCCTGCAGCTGAGTTATGGATTAACTAAATGTTCCCAGCTCTGGGGACAGCGAGCATCCGCGTGGCTGCTCCTCCCTGCCGGCGGGTGGAGCGGATGGAAAAGGGCTGCGAGGCAGCCAGCCGTAGAGCATCTCACAGCCGGGCGTACGGTTCTCTGCCAGATTGACACAGGCCCTGCAGGCGTCTGAAGGAAAACCAGTGGACCCAGGCAGGGCTTGTTTCAGCCACTCACAGTGCAGGGACCCGGAGGGGATTTTTTTCCTTGGTGAGTCTGGTGCTTGCTGCACAGCACAGCCCTGCTCCTCCGCAAGGAAAAGGGGCTGTGGCTCTGGCTACCAGCCTGTTGCTCACTCATAGTGGATCACAGATGTGTAGGCATTCCTTCATTCAGGCCACCTCTACCGACCTTGAGATACAGACATGGATCTAACTGGAGCATCCTCCATGTCACCATCAGGCTGCCATCTCTGGGCACAACAAGTGCTGGTCCTTGGAGCCTCGGAGACCTTCCTCTCTTCACAAGGATGATGAAGACCTCATGGACATACAGCAAGCTGAGTTACCCAGGGAACAAGCACACAAAAAAATAAACCAATATAATTTAATTGCATAGAGTTGCTGTTCTTGTTGTTTTCAAGTGTCCTGTGGCTCACTGAGCCCAGGGAGGCTCATGCATGGTGTAGATGGTATTAGCACATCTGTACACCACTACAGCTTGATGCACATGAAAGCTTCAAGTGTGCACCAAAGTTTGAAGAACACGGCAAAACCCTATTCCTATGGCAAGTATTAATGGTTTTCATTTACAGTCTCGATTGTCTTTATTTCGGAGACTGAAACAGAACAAGTGATGCATTACAGAAGGAATGAAAAACCAGAGGGGCATCACCTCGATTTGAACTCTTTGTCCCAGGAGGGTAAACCTGAAGCCACGCTGACAAGGCATCCCATCCTTACGGTGGTATAAAACTGCCCAGGTGTGTACCGAGATGTCTCCAGACCCCGAGACAGATAAGTACATACCCACACATCGCTGCTTCTCTCCTCCTGGACAGAGTCTGGTGTGGCGAAGGTCTCAGGGAGCTCCCTCCCAACAAACCAAACACCACTGAAGCACTTGGGGAAATCGGTTTGCTTCTTTCTAATTTTTTTTTTTTAATGGGATTAAACCTTTCACTGAAAGTCAGTGGGAAGCAGTATTTTGCTTGGGTCGCCTGGGCTGTGCTATGGCCCTGGGGAAGATGGACCTTAATCTAGATTCTGCAGGGCAGTGCTCAGTGGCAGGGCTCCCTCTGTGTAAGGCTGGAGGATAAGAGGGATGCACAGCACTGACCACAGGGGCACTTCTGCAGCCATCCTTCAGGACCCAGAGCAATATCCCAGAAAGCAAATTTCAGCCATGAAGCAGTACCCAGACCGTGAAGTGGCATTATTCTGGGGAGCGTGGGTACCAGAAGTGACAGCATTTGAACTGAACAAATGAGAAACCCACCAGGGAGAGAAAGCCCGAGGCACACAATAACATTTAATTTGACCTTGGACCATCTCCCACCAGAGGCTCAAATCGTTTCATCCATGTAAATTCTTCGATGCCTGGAGGATTCTGCTCAATTCACACCAGTCCTGAGGAGCAGACCTAGCCTGAAATTAGGTAGTTTACTATAATTTATAATAGTTCTGAGACTTAAACTGCACCAGTGAAGATAACAGGTGTGTCTAAAGGGTCTGTCACACTTAGTTATTTATCTAATAACTCCATCCCTTGGAGTTTTGGCCCTAAACATTGTTAAATGAGCCTGTTTCAATTTTCAGAACAAACTCCATCTTATCAAGAGAGTGTGAACAGGCACAAGCAGAAACCTCCGGAGGATGTGGGGCTACCACTTTGAACCAGCCTCAAGGGGCTGGTTCACTTCCAGCGTCCAACCCGAGAAAGGCAAAGCCTCGTGGATGTGGCAGCTGAACCCCATGGGCTCAGAACAGAGTTGGGCAGAGCCTGCACTGCCCGAAGGATGAGCATTTGGTGTTGGTGCTCTTCGCTTGTTCCTCTGCAGAAATGGTGGGGGAATTCAGTGTGTGCGTCTGAGAGACATGTAAAAATCCTGTAAAAGTGGAGGAGCTCTCAGTACTCTGCAACCACAGCAGCTGGAGCTTAAACAAAAGTACCATACAGCGCGATGCACAGGCAAAGCTGACAGCCAACTCTTACCTGGCTATGGGAGAGCAACGTTTTCACAGTGATACATGCTCCAATGTCTGTGTCGCGTGTAACAGTGAGGCTGGCACTGATCCCCCACGTGCATTTCCAGTTCACGCTGGTTGAACCCATCCTGCATTATTCGGCTTCACCCTCGGGGCTGTGGGTGGGTAAGGGCAGTGCTCCCACCTGCTCCACAAAGCCCTTTGCTGGGCACTGTGGGTGCTTGCCCCAAACCTTCTGCGTGCATGGGCTACTCCCTGGGAAGCAAACAGCAGAGCGATGCCGACAGGAGGGGTGGGCAATGCTGTGCCGCAGCGCGATTCCTGCTGCACCAGGGCTCCGACAGCACCGCCGTGCCTGCGGCAGGCACCTGACAAATGCTTTCCTTCCCCTTTCCGGGCTCTTCATTCTAGGATGATTTGCTAGTTACTTATAATCTGTTCGTGATCCAAACATGCCTTCCGTGCTATGGGCAGTCCCCAAATTCAGCAGAATTATGAGACCGAGTTAAATCAGTTAGTTTCACCGTGGTTTTGTCGGGTGTTGGAAATCTCCAGGCAGTGTGGCTGATGAGGAGGGGCTACAATAACATGCACAACTCACTGACACTGCCAAATTACTGAGAATCTTAATGCTACTTAATGGTCTTCTTTAGTCAAATCTCAATTATTTGTGGACTTGCTCCCAACAATGAGACAGAAAATAATTTGCTTTTGTCTGGTGTTGGATGAAGTGAAAAAGGTGCTAAGAAAAGAGCTGAAACTCTTCTTGCTTCTGAAATAAATGGCCGCTGAAGTGGTGGAAGCATTACATTCCCAGAACTTTTGTTATTCGAGCAGTTAGCCTAATTCAGTTTGATTTATTTCATTTTATTTTATTTACCTCACTTCCTCCTGCAACAGCAGAGGGGCCTGTAGCATGCACTCAGTGCCGCGTACAGCTGCGCACCGCCTCGATATTGAGAAATGCGAATCAGCCCGCTGTGGGGAGCTTCGCTGACGGCTCCTCATTTCGGGGGCACGAAGAGCGCAGTCAGCTTTATTGACATCGGGATGTTTTGCATCAGCCAGCACAGCAGCATTGCCAGCAAGGCAGCAACAGACCGTGCTCTGCCCGCGACCGAAACGCCTGCTCAAGTCAGCAGAGCCCCAGGCGCCCACCAAGGGGCTCCGCAGGGGGGGGGGATGAAGCTCCTGGTTTGCTCAGGGGACCCCAAGCAGGGGTCCAGGGGCTTGCACCAGGCTCGGCCTTGCTGTGCTGCTCCCCCAGCCCCAACCCATGGGCACATGGCCCAATCTGGCATGAAGTCTCCTTGTAGGCCTCTGGCTGCCGTTTGCCTCGCTGGGTTGTCCTTGTGGCTTTGGGAGCAGTCCCCTGGCAGTGAGCAGAAGACAGCACCAAAACAGAATCTTGCTTTGGGGTTAGAGGTGACAGATGAGCTCGTGAGCCTTTTTGGTGATACGTGAAAGCTGGAAGGGAGCATGCAGGCAGCCAGCAGGGACCTCCCTGGTGACACGCCTTCCATCCCAGAGCAAAGCAGGGCCGGGGCTGATGGAGGCCTGGCCTCGGCAGCACCATGAGTGAGGGCAGCCGAGATCCACCTGGAAGAACTGCTGGCTGCCCTGCTTCTTGGCACATGTCTGATGTAAAACTGCTTGAAATAACAAACACCAAGCGCTAACAGCACACAGCGAGAGGGGAGAGGTGACGGTGACCAGGGGACGAGTGGCACAGTGCTTGTTTCAGTCCCAGAGGGAGGCACAAGGGGCCCGTGCAGCCAAGCCCAGTGGGGACCAGCCCAGTACACAGTGCTTAGCCCCTGCCACCGGCCCATGGGGCTGCATCCTGCATTGCTCCACCACCCAGCCCCGATCCCCCAGGAGCAGCCCTGCTGCCGTTTGGTCTCGTAGAGAGCGATTTGGGACACTCAGCAAACTGGCTGTCAGGCAGCTCTGACGGGGCGAGTTATTTTAATTCCTCCTTTTTCCTTCAGCAAGCTTCTATCTAGCACGATGGCCAGGTCTAGGTGCGCAGCTCGCCACCATCAAGCAGATCTTTGCAATAGTTGTAACATCAAGAACAAGATACTTCTAAAAAAGCCGTGTCAGACGACACTATTCATATCATTTGGGCACTTAACCCACAGAGATTTAAGCGCCGGTTTAATTTCAGCCTCTGAGTTATTTCCACAAATTTCAGCCCCAGTGCTTTTGTGGAAAGGTTTACTGGGTGCTTGGCCTCCGCAGCACTGCAGCCCGAGCTTCCAAGGAAGCGTGCCAGTGATGTGCCAACAAAACGCTGCGTCCCCTCCGACGGCTGCTCCGCAGGGTACGGCAGCAGCCAGTTAATGATCTCAGGCTTGAAGATCAAATAATGCATTTGTGCGGTGATGATCTCGAACTTAATTGTAGAAGGGCTGGAAACAGGGTAAGAAAGGACCACTCCTTTTGAGCTGTCCGACCCACAGCACAGCCAGCAAGGGACGTGAGGGAGGTCTGGCCCTCCTTCCTTCCAACCCCAGCGAGATGGGGCAGGGCTGGGCCCCAAGCTGCTCCCACCAGGGCCTGCCATGAAGAAAACATACATCGTCCTCAAAAGGTCACAACAGCTTCTGGAGCAGGCCCAGGTGCAGCGCTGGGAGTCTGTGCGCTGTAGGAGAAGGAAGACCAGGGGAGAAACAGCAGAAGGGGGGCAGAGCCCTGGGTGCAGGTCTGGGCTGGGTGGGCCAAAGCCCAGGAATGGCAAAGCTAGCGCTTTAGGGACAGTTCTACAGGCACATGGCAGCACGTAGAGGGCTGGAGGTTGGCTTCAGGTAGAGAAAAGAAAAAAGGCAACTGATGGCTGAATGTAATCTACTGAAGGCCACACTGCAAGTGTAACCTCTGCAGTTCTACCGAGGCACAATCCCCAAATTCTCCTTGCAATTGGAAGACAGGTAAAGAGGGCTCTCCACCCTCCGGCAGTGCCTGTGCTCCTGGATGGCCGGGCCTACTGAGCTGAGCCTCCCTGGGGTCTGCCAGGGAGGGACTCCCCTCACGCCCTGCCTCCTCATCACCAAGTGAGCCATGGCCAGGCCTTGGCAGTCCTTCACCTCCTCTGGGAGGCATGGCCAGGCCTTGGCAGTCCTTCACCTCCTCTGGGAGCCATGGCCAGGCCTTGGCAGTCCTTCGCCTCCTCCGGGTGAGTGGATCCTCCGCACCTGGAAATCTCAGTGCAGGTGAAGCAGGAGGAAACCCGCACTGTGTTGCCGCCATGTCCTGCAGCCAAGTACGAAGCTGCTTGGTGATGGTCTGCTGTTCGCTCCAGTGCGTCACCGGAGCAAGGAAGCTCTGGTGTCCTGCATAGAGCAACCTCTGCTGATGCCCACCTGGGATGGGGCTGCACCCAAACAATCTGGCCTGAGGTGTGGGTGCGGCTGGAGGCTCCCCCTGCATTTGCCAGTGTCGCTGTCTGCCTGCCTCACCAGCAAAGCAACAACAACATGGATTTCAGTATGTGGCTACACACCAGGCTGGATCTCTGCAAGCCTCCCCAGCCTTCAGCCAGTGCATGGAGAAGCGCTGCATCCTTCCCTCCTTCCACCTCCTGCCTTCTCACTGGGTGAGAAGAGGGAGCAACCCCTGCCAGAACCGAAATCTGGCATGGAACCGAAATCTGGCCCCTTGTGTCCGGCAGCATATTTCTAAATGATGGGTTGGACTGCTGTGAGAGCAGGATGGACGCTCCGGAGAGCAAGGCACCGGGTCATCTCAGAATGGCAACACCAAGGCACTCTGCCCCTGTCACCAGCAGCCAGGAGAGCCCCAAACACGCTGGAAGAGCCCAAGCATTGTTAACACTGTCCCACCTCATGCCAGTGGGGTCACAAGAAATCCTGACAGTGCAATTGCTTCTTCCAGAGCACATCACTTAGTCCTGGCCCTTGAGCACCAACCCTTAATTGATGCAGGCAGTGGAGGAAACTGAATGTAAGTGGACATGCCCAGATTACTACGCTTCAAGACTGCAGGCTGAGCCCTGTTTTGCAGCTCATGGGTGTGTTAGCGTGATGGGGCAGATCCTGAACCTCCTTGCCCAGATTAAGCCTGGATTGCCTTGGGTTCTCATTGTCTTGGTGCAATCTTTGTAGGGACCATGCCAGAAGGAGAGAGCACAGAGGCAGCCACTTCCCAATGAGGCTTTGGCTTGCTCTGGTAAAGGGAGGCAAAGAGAGACCTTCACCAGCACCCATGGGACCCCAAACTATACAGACATACTCAGGCAGCTGGAAAAGGTGCTGGGACCAGCGGAGTATCTCAGGGGCTTGATGGAGGCCAGGCACCAGTACTGGAGGGAGGTACAATGAGGTGGACAGTGGCCAGCAGCTGGGTGTGCTCAGCCTCCCCCTGGAACTTTGTCCCCTTTACACCCCCCTCCCTGCGTTGCCTACAGGCACAGCAGGGTCTGGCACCCCCAGGCTGGTGACTGCCCCCCGTGCGCCTCGAGGACGCACGGAGCTGGGGAGTGCAGCGCCGCTGCTCCCGGGTCCCCAACGGTGGTGCGGAGCGGAGTGGGGCTGGGAGGATGCCCAGGGGTGCCCAGCCGGGGGGTGCCAAACCGGGGGGTGCCCAGCCGGGGGGTGCCCAGCCGGGGTGAGCACAGCCCGGGGCTCTGCCCGGGGCCGGCGGGGGGTGCTCGGTGCCGCGGCCGTGCCATCCTTTTCCCCCCCCCCGGTGCATCCCGGAGCGGGGCGCGCAGGCAGGGCGTGCTCAGGGCGCCCCGCACCGTCCGCACCGCGCAGCGGGGCCCCGCGGGGAGCGCCAGGAGCGCGGGGGCGCTCAGCCCCGCTCCGCACCGCCCCGCACCGCCCCGCGCACCCCCGCTCCGAGCGGAGCGCCGCCCTGCGCTCCCGGTGGCGGCGGCGGCGGCGGAGCGGCGGGGACCCGGGAGGCGGCGGCGGCGGAGAAGGAGGAGGAGGAGGAGGAGGAGGAGGAGGAGGAGGCGGAGGAAGGCGCGCAGCAGCGAGCCACGCAGCTTTGACGTCGCCGGGCTGCGGCTCCCCGGCTCCGGCTGCCGGCACGTATAGCACAACGTGACGGCCCCCGGCCGCCCTCCGCTCACACGCAGCGCTCCCTCACCGCACCCGCACCGCACCCGCACCGCACCCCGCCATGGGCCCGGCCGCCGCTCCGCGGGCGCGCTGAGGGCTGCTGCGGGCGAGGAGAGGAGAGGAGCGGAGAGGAGCGGAGGAGAGGAGCGGAGAGGAGCGGAGCGGAGCGGAGCAGGGCAGGAGCGCGCAGCGCAGCGCCCACCCCGCGCCCCATGCGGGCCCCGCGGCGCTGCGATGGCATCTGATGGCCGCGGGGCGCAGGCGGCTGCGGCGGCCCCGGGAGGCGCTCGGCGGCCCCGGGAGGCGGCGGCGGCCCCGGGAGGCGCCCTGAGGGGGCTGCCGCTCTGAGGGGGGGCTCGCCCCGCGCCCCCCCGCTGCGCAGGAGGAGGAGGAGGAGGAGGAGGAGGCGAGGCGGAGGAGGAGGAGAGGAGGAGGAGGAGGAGAGGAGGAGGAGGAGGAGGAGGAGGAGGACCGGAGCGGTGCCCGCCGCCTGCCCCCGCCGCCCTGCCTGCGCGGGCGTGCGCGGCTCGGCCGCAGCGGAGCGCGGGGCTCCGGCGGGCGCTGCTCTGCGCTGCCCCCCCCCCCCCCCCCGGGGCCCCCCCCCCGGCGGGCTGGCTATGTGGATGCTCACGTGAAGATGGATGTGGCCATCGGGCTGCTGGGGCTGCTGACGGTTCTGCTGGAGGGCAGCTCCGGGCAGGGGGTGTACGGTGAGTGCGGGGCCGCGCCGTGACCTTGTCGCCGCGACTGTCGCCGAGATGTGTGTGTGGGGGGGGGGTCGGAGGGGTCTATGGGGGGGGTCCCCAGCGGCCGCGGGGGCGGCGGGGCCCCGCTGAGCGCCGCGGGAGGCGGCGGAGGCAGCGCCGTTGCCATGAGACGGCGGCACCGTGCGGCGAGAGCCGGGCCGGGGGCGCGGGTGTCGGGGGGGGGGGGGTGCCGGGGGGGCGCCGCACTTGTTGGCGGCCAGGGCCAGGGGGCGAGCCGCAAACTTGCCGGTGCTCCGCCGGGGGGGGGGGGGGCGCCCCCCACCCTGCACCCTCCCGTTTTCCCCCCGGGCGGTGACTTGCAGATCGCCGCGGGGCGCGGGGATGGGGGGGGGGGGGGGGGGGGGAAGCTGCGCCGAGCCGGCCCGGGGCGCCCCCTGCCCCGCTTCCAGCGCCGGCCCGGGGGGGGGGCGCAGCCGGGCTGGGAGGCTGCGGGGGTCGTGTGTGTGTGTGTGTGTGTGTGCGTGCCCCCACCCCCCCCGGCCCGCCGGACGGGCCCCGTTTGGAGAAGCAGCGGGGATGGGGGGCAGCGGGGGGAGCCGCCCGGTGCGCGGCCCCCAGTCCAGCCCCAGCCCCAGCCCCAGCCCAGCCCCGGGTTATGTAAGCGGCGGTGCGGGGCCGCGGGAGGCTCGGCGGTGCGGGGAGCCCACGGCTGCGGCTCTGAACGCACCGTGCGACACCCGCACCCCCTGCCCGTGCGCCCCTCACCGCGCCCAAACCCCCGCTGCCCACCCGGGTCGAGCTGTACTTTCTGCCCGCCCCCCTCCGCTTTTTTTTTTTTTTTTTTTAATCTTCCAAATTTCGGTGGGATTGAGGATGCCCGAGGGGCTGTGCTGGCCGTGGCTGTATCACCGAGGGGCAGCTCGCGGCGACGGGGCTCGCTGCCTCCCCCGGCACACAGGCACAGGTTGTTGGAGGCGCTGGAACAGCAACTGCTGCCGCGGATAGGAGAGGGCTTGTTCGGGCAGCGCTGCTCCGGGGGGGCCTGCAGGAAAGGGGGCTCCTGCCCTAGGCTGGACGCCGGCCTCGATGCCCAGCGGGGCTGTAGCGAGACTTTTCTTCGGCGTTGGTGCGTTTCCATCCCGCACGCCGTGGCGCCTTGCTTCGGTTGGGGACGGTGGCTGAAGGGCTGGTGGGTGGGCGGGGGGCAGTGCTGTGAGGTCAGGCGTTTGCGGCTGCACTGCGTTTGAACCTGCTTCGTGTGAATTTGTGTTCCCTCTGTGATCCCCACCAGGGCCACTGTGATAAGGGGTGGTTGGAAGGTGGTGACCCGAGGTGCAATAGCAAAAGCGAGCCCTGGCTTGGGAAAGGGAACGTGCTTAGTCCTTGTTGCTTTGGCAAAACAGGCTGGTGCTACCCGAGCAAGTGTCGCGTCCCTTATTGAAGACCCCACAAGCCAAGGCTGTGTCTCAGCCGTGGGAGGAGCGGTGCCTGCTTTGGGCCCGGCTGGGATGCGCTGCCCACGCTCTGCCCGGCTGCTCCGGGGCTCCACGAGCTGGGGCTGCCACTGTGGGAGGCGGGGAGCAGCCCTGGCACCGCTGTGTGCGCGTCCGCCCAGAGCAGCAGCCCTCGAGAGCTGGCTGGGGCCTTTCTGTATTGAAACGCAAACCAAAGGCACGCGTTTCTGTCCCTAGCTCGTACAGAAATGGAATTAGCATCTCCCGATGTCCAGCCATACATTTCCCCGTAAACTTTCCTCTGTTGCTTCTGAGTAGTAAAGCTATGAATAAAATTTGGCTGCTTTTACCAAGGAACCTGAGGGAGAATTTGACACACTGAAACCGGGAGCAGTGTCCCGAGGCTGCAGAGCAGGTCAGCAATGGAGCCAGGGCAGGCACAGCTCAGGCCACGTCCCCTGCTCCTGCTTCTTCAGGGGCTGGGGGGGAGCAGAGCTGCTGAAATCCCCGGCGAGGCTTACAGCTCCTCAGCTCTGCTTCGCCTGGCTTGTTTTCTTGGCAAAATAAGCTTTAGAAAAGCCCAAGTGCTGTATGCACTTTTCCTCCCGTTTAAATTATGCATGACTTGCATGGTTAATAAAGCAGAAAACATAAGTGTTCAGAACATGATGGTTATCCTTTCACCAAACTTCAAGTTACAAGAGAATAAATGCCTAAATGAGAAGGCCGACGTGGGCACAGAGTGTTTTTAAGCAGATAAGTGGCATCTCATCAAAGGTGTGGGAGTTCTGTGAGACTGGAGAGCAGATTTCCCCGGTGCCGAGCTGCCCTGGCTGGGAGCTCACCAGGTGCTGGGTTCAGATGCTGGCACACGGTCTCCCTGGGGTCCCTGAGCGCTGCCAAAGCCCCGGGGGGGTCCTGGGGAGCAGGATAGATCCTGCCAGCACTGCTGGAGTGACGGATTGGCACAGGGCCCTGCAGGGAGTGATTGCTTCCCGCATCACAGCCGGCACCTTCCGACTCGGGGATGCTGCTCCCAAAGGCACGGGTCACCATAGTAATGGGGGAGCTGCCGCCGGGTGGCCCCCCCGAGCAGCCCCCTCTGCAGCACAGCTTCCCCTGGGCCCCTACCCCTTGCAGAGCTTTTTCTCATTTTTCCATGACTTTGCCTGCCTTCCTCCCCCTAGCAGGAAATGAGCAGGGCAGGTTCTGTAAAACCTGGGCACGTCGTAGTGTGGGCAGTGTCCGTCCGTCCGTGTACCCCTCGCTGTGCTCTGTCACAGCTCCTGGACTGGACAGGGCAGAACACCCCACCCGCAGGTGCGGATAGCATTAGGGCAGCTGTAAATGCCTCCTGGAGGCAAAAGATCCCAAATGCAATGAGCATCCACGGTGCTCGGATGTGCCAGGAGCTCCCTGGGGCTCTGCCCCACATCAGGGTGTGGGGTGAACGTGCACGGTGCTGGAAGGGGCCGTGGCTAGGGGAACGACCTGGCTTCTCTCTGCGAAGTAATGTGGAAGCATAGGTATTTATTACGTTAAACGTCAGGCAGGCTGTCCTGTTTCCTCGTGCCAATCTGGAGCTGTTATCCAGCAGCGTCGATTTTTAGGGCATTTGTGCTTTTTATAAGGAGGCAGGTTTGGGAACAGGGAAGCCGAAACCCGGAGCCGCGCCTTCCCTGCCCGCCGGCAGCTTGCTGCGGGTCTGAAGGGCTCCGCGTGTGCGTGGGGAGGGCGCACAGGGTCACACGGGGCCAGGGACAGGTCTCCCGGCCACTCCGGCTGCTGCTTTGTAATGAGGATGATTATTTGGTGGTGCACTGGGCTCCCGGGGGATTAGTGGCTGCTGGCTGTGGGGTGGGCACTGCCTGCACCGCTGCTGACCTCGCCTTTCCCTAACCCTCCCTGCTCCAACAAGTGGATTGGAAGGGTGGAAGAAGGGAGGGAGGGGAAAAAAAAAAAGAAAGAAAAAAGGAAAAAGCAGTTAGAGCAGGAGCATTTTTTCCCGCTAGAAAGGACGGTTGGCCGGTCCTGCCGGCGAGGGCAGCGGCTGGGTCAGCAGCCCCAGATGTCACCAGCGGCGTGGGGACAGAGGGCATTTCCGCGGCGCTGCCCGGCTCGGCCAGCCGTGAATGGGGTCGTTGTGTGGGCCGCCCGAAGCCCGCACAATCCTGGACATTGTGCGAGGGAAGCGCGGCAGCCCCGGGAACAGGGGAGGAATTATGCGGTGCCGCAGGGGCCGGCGTTTCTGAGCAGCTGGGCGCTCCTGGCTGCCGGCTCCGGGAGGTTTTGCGGGAGCCAAGCGAGCGGTGAGAGCGTTAACTCTTCCCTGAGCCCCGGAGAGGCATCTCCTCCTCCCTCGCGCGCTGCAGATGTTTACGCTGGGATTTTGGGGCCGAGATGGGCTGGGAAGAACGGCGGATCCAAGGCAAACCTCGGAGCTGGGGAGGCGTGGAAGTGGCCGTGCTCCCCTTGCCGGCGGCCGAGCAGTCAGGACTGAAGCTGTGCCCGCACGTCATGGCCGTGCCGCAGGTAAGGGGCCGGGCAGCATCCCGCAGTGCACGCCTGGGCCTCTGGGGCTCTGCTTTTGCCCTGGGATGCAACAAATTGGGGTCTAGGGGTGCAAATGGATAGAGGAGTAAAAATGGTCCATAGTAAATGCATGCATTTAGATCGGCAATGGAGATTGAACCACACTGGGCCTGACTCCAGGTGTGTCCAGGTCTCCAGTGGAGAAATTTCCATCAGGTTTAGTGTGTCCCAGGACGTGTGACAGCCCTGAGTGTCCCCCCGGGCACACAGCGAGTTGTCTCTGTGCTGTGCTGGATGGCATCGCTGGCTCTCGCCCTCCCGGCAGCAGCTGATGCTCTTGGCATATTTGGTCAGAACGTTACCTTTGAGTCCATGCGAGGGAGATTTGGAAGAAAGCTGGTGGCAAGGAAACAGTCTTTAAGCAAATAAAACAAACACTCTCCTGGCCCGGAAGAGCAAAATCCAGTTTAATTAGAAGCAGTAAGATCAAGTGCTGGGGAGGAAGGAAGCGGACGAATGATTAAAGCTCAAGTCGGTGCCGTTCAGCCTCCTCAAAGTTTTCTGGGTCCTCCTTTGGCTGAGGGACGACCTGCTCTCTCCGCATGCATTGCGGTGCCAGCCTCTATAGGCACACACATGTACGTGCACCCTGCCTAAATACAGCAGCAAGCGGAGGGCGGTCGCCGTGCTGCTCCCAGCCAGGGCTTTTCGGGAAGGAGGACGTCCTTGGGAGGCAGGCAGCAGACTGGCGGCCAAGATGGGAGCTGCCTCCTCCTGTCAGTGCTTCTCGCATCCCTGAAAGGCCGAAGGAGCACGTGGCTGCCTCGAACCTCGCCGGCCCGCGTCGCTCTTGGCAGCATTCAGCTGGATGTTGGCACCCGTTTGCCCCCGTTGCTCCTTGCCAGCATCACTGGGTACCGGGAAGGTTTGTGGTGTGGAGTGCAGCGCCTGTGAGGAGGGAATGGAGCTGCTCCGGGCATTAAGGTGCTTGAGACTGACTGAGGCAGTTAAAAAAGGAGATAAAGGAGATAAATGCACGGTGTAATTAGCTCAGGAAGGACGAGGCAGGCATGGTGAAGCAACTCCAAGCAGCCACCTAAGGTGCTGGAGGAGCCAGCTGCAATCATCTGAAGTTAGCAAAGCCCACAGTGGAAATAAAGCTTAGGGTTTTTAACAGCTGGGGTAATTAGCTGCTGGAGCAGCTCACCGAGAGATGTGCTGGGCTCCCTGATGTCGAACGTCCTTAATGTACAGTCAGATGTTTCTTCTTAAACTGGTGAGCTTAATATAGGTGGGAATTGCTAAGGGAAACGTCTGGCTGGTGGATGTGTGGGAGGTCAACGCCGGTGAGAGCCGCTGCCTTTCCTGGCCCCGGGCTCTAGGAACCAGTTAATCTATTTTTAATATATCAAAGCAATGATCAGAGTAATATATGTTACTTAGCAAATGGCCTGGACTTTAATTATGTTATTGAGACGTTACATGATTAAAACACCGCATACCCTTCAGAGAGCAGTGCATGAAACATGCTGGTGGGTAGCGCAGCGTGGGAAGGGGAGGGATGGGATCGGGGACGGGAGGGCCCCCTCTGCTCGTGCCTGTGCTGGTGACCCCTGCAGCACTGCTCTGCTCTCCCTGGGCTCTCTGCCTTGGTTCGGGGTGCTCGCCCCGATCCAGCCATGGCAGGCACTGTCCTGGAGGCTGCAGGCGGGTTTCGGCAGGCAGCCCCCGCGTGCCGGCGTGCCCCCGTGCTGCTGGCACCCCACCGCACGTTGGGATTTCGTCTTCGGGTGTTTTTGTCTCTGGGGCCGGTGCCTGTTTGCATGGCCGTGGGACATTTGTCATGGTTTCAGCTTCTTTATTGCAAAATGGCTCTGGCGTGGCTGTTTGCAGGCTGCGTAGCAAGTGTGGGAGCCCAGAGAGGCTGTACCCTGGCTATCGGTGTGTGCTTGCAGAAAGCTTGGTGTCACCCAGGTGGGACGTGCTGGGGATGGCACCATCTCCATTTTAGCGTGAGCCGTTCCGAACTGGCAAGGTAAAAGCTGCCTGTCCTTGATGCATCAGCCCGGGAGCCTTCAGCCCTCGGGAGGCAGCCAGAAAGGCTTTGCCATCACCTTGAACGCGAAGCTGCTGAGACTTTTATTGCTGGCATCGCTCCACTGACTGGTTCTGGCTTGTGGGTTACAAGGGGTAGGGATCAGAGGGGGAGGGAGGTGAAAGCCCTGCACTGAGCCGACCAAGGAGCACCCATCCGGCCGTTCCAGAGGGGGTGCTGTGATGCTTAATTCAGGTCTGGGCACGGGCAGGAGCCATGTCTGCTCCTCCTGCACTGGGCAAGATGTTTTGCAGTGCCGCTCCCGACGGCGTCCTTGCGTACGCACAGCAGTGGTTGCTGTTAATTCCTGGGTTAATGTCCCACTTCCCTCTCTCATTTCTCAAAGCGGAGTTAAACCTTTTTGGTGCAATTCTTGTTTTATGAGTATTCGAACCTGGGGAAGTTCAATGTTGAACTTGAAAGTATTTCCCTACTAGAGAGATGACACGACATAAGACGTTACTGGAGCTATGATGCTTTGAAGTCCTTCGCAAGCAGTCTGGGAGGAAGTTTTTAGAAAAGTTGTTGATTTTAGGTATCTCCGTGCAATTTCTTGAGAAGTTTCTTTACTGCCTCCATGTCGCAATGGTCAGTGCCTCCGCAGGAGTTAGGCAGCTTTGTTCCACCAGCGCTGCAGAAGACGCTGTCCCTGCTGGGATGGGGACCTGGATGTCCACGTGGGGTGACTCCTTCCCTGGTCCACCCCTGCTTTCCTCAAATCTTTTAGGTCTGGTGGGAGCCTGACAGGCTCCCAGGTCCCTCCTGCCACCGTCCCACCTTTTTAAGCCGCCGTGATTGCATCTCCATGGACTTGTGCTCTGGTTTTCTCCCGTGCCCGGAGTTGTCCTTTCCTGCTACACCCGCGGTGATCTGCAGAGCTACCTTGACACAGTACTACAATAACCTACTTCTGGGGAATAAAAATTCAGCTCAAGTGCTCCTTCTGCAGCGGCATGTGGTCACCCTTCGTTCCCAGGATTGAGATTATGTGTTGGCTGAGCACAACTGCAAGGATGTGGCAGCTGAAGTCGTTCTTTCCAATTCCTCGATCATTTACACACTACTTCGCTCCAGCTCCAGCTCTTTGAACGCTGACCCGAGCATTTCACTAGCGTTGTACGTGGGTCGGTCAGAAAAGCACATGCAGGGGTCGTGTATTTCAGGTGGAACCGTGCCATCGGAGCAGCATTTGGGGCAGAGGGGGCTCAGGAGGTCTGCTCCAACCCGTCCCCAAACCCCACCGTCGGGTCAGGCTGCTCAGGGCCCTGCCTGCTCCCGTTTTGAACATCTCTGCAGAGGCCCATCCGCACCACTCTGGGGCCTCGTCCCGCTGTTTGAGCAAGCTCCTTGTGAAACTGCTGTGCCCTGTACCCAGTAAGAAGCTCCCGTCCTGCAGCGTGGGCCTGTTGGTATGGCCATTTTGCTGCGCAGCGCTGTGAAGGGGCCGGCTCAGCCTTCTCCGGGGCCATCCACGTGGCGTGTGGTGACAGCGAGTGGTGTCTGCACCTTCCCTCCTGCAGGCTGGACGTCCCGAGTCTTGCTGTCCGGGCTCCTGCTGCTGCAGCCCAGGACGTGGCAGGTTTTGTCACCACCGGCCCTTTTCTGTAGCGGTGCTTTCTCAGCCTGTCCTGTCCCGTGGGGTTCCTCTCTCCGAGCTGCATGGCTTTGCATTTGTCTGTGCTGAAATTCAGGAGGTTTTTCTCAGCCCGTTTCTCCAGCCTGTGGGGCTCCTGCTGCTTTTTATTTTTATTTATTTATTTATTTTTTTCCCCATCCCTTCCCTGCGTGCCCGGGCCACGTCTCTGTGTTGTCCCCTCCTTCGGGGTGCCACCGTGCTCTGAACACCTCCCCTAGGAAGAGGTGACCCTCTGAGCACGAAGGGACAGAGCCCACAGGGCAGGCGTGCTGTGGCTCCTGCCCCATCCCTGGAAGCACAGCCTGTTCTGTTCTCCCAGCTCCCCAAGCTGGGAATGGTGGAAGAAGGACGCCCACTGCTCATGAACCCCATGAAGACAGCACATCTCAGAGCAGCTCGGGGGCTCCTGGGGCCAGCAGCTGAGGAGCACAAGGGTGTTTAGATGGCAGGTTTTTCCCCTGAATGCCTGGCTCCGTAGTGCACCGCTGTCAAACTGAAAATCCTTGTGAACGCACCCGCAGCACGATGGATGCTCTAACCAAATGTGCTTGATGGGCATGAAGCAATGGAGAGAACTGGGGCACTTTGCGTGCTGTGACTGGACCAAGTCAGCCATTTGGAAAGGTGAGCCAGTCTGATGGACTGGTTAAATGAATGTCATTGAGATAATGTCTACAGCAACAATGCGCACGCTTTGTCCAGCCCCTCCAGCCCCTCCAGCTTTAACAGCCAGTTACCTGGTAAACACGACCCCTTTAGGAAAAGGGTTTGCAGTCAACAGTGGTATTTAATAAAAAAAGTGGCTAGGTACCTGAGAAAATAAAGGATTTACCTAAGAGTCATTTATTTCCTGGAGGGAAGGCTGAAGGAACAGGATGCTGCCTCCGGCTGCCCACCTGATCAGTGGCTGGTTTTCTGGAGGCGGAGGCACTCGACTCTTCGGGGTGTTGGATTGTTTTTTTCTTTTTCCTTTTATTTTTAATTATGTTGATGGGATGCGAAGCACTAGGGCGGCATTGCTCTGCAAGGCTCAGTAGCTGTTCTGGCACAAGTTTTGCCCCAGCGTTCAGCCTCCTCAAGCGACGCAGCGAAGTCCGCCTTCCTTGCAAACCTGCTGCACTTCCTCCAGCAGAGACACAAGATGCAGACATGGGGGAAACACCACGATTTGTGCAGCTGGCACCACGCAGGCACTCAGCTGCCACTTACAGCTCGGTATTTCAGCATTCCTCCCCCCCCCCCCTCAGATCCCTGCCACTGGTGCTGAGGAGAACTTTGTGCATCAGCCACCTCCCTCAGCCTCCCGCCAGGTTTCGCAAAGCCTCGCTGTGAGCTGCCCTGGCACAAAGCTGCCAATGCGAAGTGGGTCGTGGACCTGTTTCCAAGGGGCAGGTCTGCAGCCCCCCAGCTGTAATTAATTGTGGTCATTACTTAAAGCGAGGCCAGGCTGCTTGTTGCTTTCTCTTTCTATGAGGCTAAGAGCAGGCTTGGAGTGAGCTGGAAAATCTTGGGTGCCGCGGTTGCTCTCCTCTTCCAAATGTGAGTTTTTCCTATTTCTTTCCTCTTCTTTTGTTAAAGCTATTCCTCCTGTGTAGGGGAAGGAAAAGGTGCTCTGGGGCAGCCGGTGTGTTCCCAGCTGTGCTGTACGGGTGGGTAGAGACGTGGCTGGGGAGGTGGCTTCTTTGTAGTGTGGCTTGGTCCTTCTGTGGGCCCTGGAACAAAGCTCCTGGAGCTGCTTTGTGGGTTGGTGGAGGTGCCCTGGTCCCACCACTGGGCCTGTGCCTCCAGGTCTGATCTGCCCTGTGCTTCTGTGGGTTGTTGTGTGTGGTGTTTGACTGAGCCCTGGCAAGGAGGAGATGAAAATGATGCTTTAAGGAGAGGTGGCTCCCTGGGATGCTCCTGGTCTCAGCTTGCTGAGCTCAGACCCAGAGCAAGGAGAAGTGTGCGTCTTCTGTGACTTCTGAGGGCTGCCGGAGCTACCCCAGGTGGTCTGTGTGTTTCCACGAAGTGGAAATGTGCCGGAGCTTGTTTTGACTTGTGGCTTTTTTTTACCTGCACGAATGCTTTCATATCAAGCAGAAAGGAGTCCTGAAATAGGCATCTCACACTGAAAAACTTGAACTGTTTCACTTAGAAAATGTCAAAACATTTAAATGTTTTCCAATTACTCAAAAATGCTGTCAGGAATTTGTGGGATGTGTCAGGCTTTGGAATTTACATTTTTTGGTGAGGAAAAAGGTTTGTGTGGGGGATGGAAGAAGGCACGTCCTACCTGAGCTTGCGTAGTGGTGAGCCACGGCTGGTGTGCTGTGTCCCATGTCTTAGGGCAATGGGAAACGAGCTGATCTCCAACCATACGCAAACAAAATTGTTTTTTTAAGTAATTTCTCTTTTCTGAATGTCTGTACATGTACTGTTGTACTGACACATGAAGTGACCTATTTTAGATAAGTAATTCTCTTTTAACTACCAGGCTGCTCTTGCAGGTAGAGGTCAGATCTAATTCATGGCACCAGCTAGGCTTTGTGTAGCCCACAGGGTCCTGCTGTATTGCAACACCAATTAATTGATTATTGGTTAATCCACGGTATGTGGCTGTGAATGGTAATGGGGATGTTGGGTGAGCAAATGTTTTCAGTGACCCTTGGTGTTCAGGAGCTGGGCTGCCTGTGTCAGCAGAAAATGGGGCTGAAATGATCAGCGTGTACAAGTGATCACTTCCCGTGTTCACGGGGCATAACTTAACTCGTGTTGGCATTGCTGCCTTCTTTGTGACCATTCTGTGATGGTTCAGTGGTGCCTGCCCTAGCCAGGTGTGTCCATGCAGGATCTGCTTCGTCAGCTGGGCCAGAGCTGTTCACCTGGGAGCTGTGAGTGCTCATCTTCCTCTGGTGGGCAGAAGCTCTCACATTTCTAATTAGTTTAATGCATGTGTTTTGCCTTATAGGAAAGCTTAACTTTACCTCAGGCACCTGAATGAAAAAAAAAAAGACTTCACTGTGGAGGCTAAATATACTCATAAAGGGAATGCTTTGTTGCCCGCAGCTACTCCGTGCTCAAATAAGGAGAGTCCTCAAACTGCAGGGGCTTTTAAAATGTAAAACCAATACCCTGCAACTAAACTCTTACTAATGGGCTCTCCTCCCACCCAGTACTCGCAGGAGCCCCATGAGAGCCCTCTCCCTGGTGTAAAACAAGTCGGAAAGGAGGGAGTGGGTTGTCTGGGTATCTGTGCTGCAGGGGCTGTGGTGTGTTGTGGAAGGGGTGCACGAGCTGAGATCAAGTGTTAGAAATGAATGCCTTCAACTAAGGAAGGCATGTAAACCCATTCCTGCCTTGCTTGTCAGGCGAGGTCTGGACTCCTTCACCCCCTGGGTGGTTCTGGATGCCTGTTGCAGCTGATGTTCTGGGCGCGTTGGTGCCTGTGCTCTGCCTGAGTTGCTCAGGTCATGGTGGGTATGGGCAGGGAAGCCAGAGCTGGGTGTTCTGCTGGTGCATGTGGATGGTGTTGTCTCCCTACTACTGGATAAGGTGGCTGGTGGACCCACGAAGGGAGCTGATGGGGACATGGTGATCTCGCACTCGGTGTGAAGCATGGCTGCACTGGTGTGGAGAGCAATTGTAGTTCTCATGTAGGGAGCAGTGCTCAGATGGGCAGTTCTTGGGGGTGGTAAGTGCTGGGCCTGGGGCTGCACCTCAGCCCTTGTACTAGGCTGTATCGCCCCTGCTGCACCCTGCTGCTAGAAGCACCTGGCAGCCTTGTTGTGCATCCCCCTGATGTCTTGGTGTGGTCACCTTTGGTAGATGTGCACCAAATCAGGAGGTGCTGTCCCTGGTTTGTGTAACTGCATGGCTGTGGTGGGCTTGGATCAGCGCTGACCTCCCCTCGGTGGTCTCCTCCTGCCTGGTGTGGGGTGGCTGTGCAGGCAGGTGGGAGGCTGTGGTGATGGGGGCAGCTGGACATTAATCTGGGGGTCAGTTGCACTCCACTGAGTTCCACAGCTGTAGCTAATACAGGAATAAATTAAATCCTAACAGTTAGGATTGGTGTTAAACCTGCTCCACAAACTGGCTATGCTGTGAAATATGACCAGGCAGGGACTTGTCTGGCACTGCCCCTATCTAAAGCCTAGTTTGTTCTTAGGGCCTTTTGTTTAAAAGGGGTTAAAAGTATCTTTAACTACTCCAGCCCCAGGAAGGGGGAGAACTTAAGAGGCTGGACCAGATGATCTCCAGAGACCACTTCCAGCCTTAACTGTTCTGTGGTTCTTCATCAGCACTGATCCCAATGGGAGCTGCAGTGCCTGCAAGGACAGCCCGGCTTTCCTGCTGCAGGAACCTGGATGTTTCTTCTTTTTCTGTTTCCTTCATGTTTTTCTTCTGAAGTTGGCAAGTCCGGGTAATGTCCCTATTCCAAGTGGAAGGCCAAGCAAAACTAATGGAAGAGCATGTGTTGGCATGTTCCCTAATGCAGCACAGGATGATAAGAACTGAAAAAACTGGCTTTATTTCTTATCCTGTCAAAACACTATGGTCAAAAGTGCCTTGGGAAACTAACTTTAGCCACATGCTGTTATGTACTCCTTGAGCAAGAACTGTGAAGCTGAAGTCTCCTTGTGAGTGTGCTTGTGGCTGCTCCTGTCCCAGGGCAGCAGTGGTGAGCTGGTGCAGGGACACCTCTGCTGGGTGGGGAGGATGAGGCTTGGTGAGATGGCTTGTGCCAGTGTGAGCCAACCAGGTAGGGAAAAACTCATTTAAAAGCAGTAAATCTACTGGTGTGAAGTGCACTGCTCCCACCAGGGCTCTGTAAGCTGGCATTCTGATGTAAAATCATGCATTCCTAGAATTGTGTCCATTTTAGAAGAGTTCTTTTCACACATTTTTCTTAATGTGAGATCCCTGGGAGCGTAGCTTAGTGCTGGTGTGCTGTCCCTAGGCTGGGCAACATGGCTCTGACATAGGTGTCTATGTCAGTACTTGGATGTGCTTGCAGCACAGATCCTGCAGGGTTTGGTGCACAGAGGGTCAGGCTGAGAGCCAGCTTGTGGCGTGGGGCTCTTCTTGTACACTTCCCATCAAGTCTAAGAGGGGCCAAGGGCTGCACATTAAGGAATCCTGGTGTGGGCAGAACCCTCCAGGAGTTTTGCTTGTGTGCTTGGTTTCTTAGCCAAAATGGCCTCCCTCATACACCTGTAATCCCTCACCAGTTGTTTTGCTTCTGTAGGAGTGACTGTGTGCTCCTTTCTTCTGGAGCTGTGTGTGCCTTGGTGGTGAGGGCTGCTCCCAGGTGAGCCACTGTGTGGTGTAATGCTGCTCTTGGGTCCCTGTCTTCCAGGCATGTCTCAGGTGTTGGATGTTCCTTGCCCACATTCTCTGGCTACGTATGCAATGCCATGGAAATCAGGAGTGTGTAAGAATGCGTGCCTGGGTCAGTCATACTACAGGTATATGGTTTGGCTGGTGGAGCAAGTGAAGTGTGATAGATAACGTGGGTGATCTGGTGGGGTTTTTAGAGAAGTGACTTACTAAGCTCTTGCAGCTATGACTCCCTGATTTTTGGTAAACACAAGACGTTGATTAGAAAAGCAGTTGTGCTTATTGTGCACACAGAGGCTTACTCTGGCCAATTCTTATGTCCCTCACTGATTTCAAGAAGGTGGCTGTGTTGTGGAGGGAAGCATGCAGTGCCTGCCAGCTGTGGTCCTGCTGTGTAATGTGCTGGTGTTCAGCTCCTGGGGTTCATGCTGAGCCCAGGCAGAGCTTGGTGCTGCTGTAAGGACTGCAGACTAGAGGCTCCCATGCTACTTCAGCAAGACCTTATTCTTCTCTCTGCCTCCTGTCTTGGACATATCTCAAACACCGTCCTTGAGCTACTTGGTGGCCCTTTCTGTGTGCTCAGCACCAGAGGCTTAACCTGTGCTGCCTGAGGAGTTTGCTCGTGGTGTACCACCAGCACAGCATGCAGCTGAGATGCTGGTGTGCTAGAGAAGTTTTGAGTTTTAACTAGCTTGAAATCGCTGAAGGAAGAACAAAATCATATGCGGGATTAAGATTGCTTTGGCACTGATTTTTCTCAATTAAAATTTCAAGTTTACAGCTGCTCACTTATGGCAGGAAATGCATTTTACCACTTAAGAGCGTGGTTGTCATTAACTTCCTAATTGCAAGACTGTTATTACTCATTAAAATGTTAATAAAATCTACCTGAAGTGCTGGGGCTTAAAGCAAAACTCTTGAGCCGTGCAAACCTGGTGCTTTAATGGGTTGGACTCCAGCTTGTGCCTGGACCTTAGGGCAGTGCTGTGGATGTGCCTGCAGAGGTGTCAGTCCTTGGGTGGCCCTGGGCGGGGGAAGCACCCTGTCCTGGAGGACTTGAGTGCCTGCAAGGAAGCCTGCTTACCTATCTAAAAGCCACTTGGAGTGTGATGCAAAGGTCAGTGTAGGGTGGGAAGACCTTGAGAGAGGTGGAAGTGGAGAGATGTGCAAGTAACAGGCTTTGGCGGGGGCAGAGAAAGAGCTGTGTGTCTTTGAGGCAAACTTACTTGGCCTGCAGAGCCTTTAGGGTGGTGCTGTGCTGTTTGTGCATCACCTGTCACAGTGGGATCACAGCTCCTGGCAGGATTTCCAGGTCTTTAGTGCAATGTAAATAATTAGCATGTCCTTATGAAACAGCCATGGTAGTATTTAGTGTGTGTGGGACAAAAGCAGAAATATTAATTAGTGTAAGAAGCACTAAATAATCACCTTACTCAAAGCTATGGCTATTGCAGGAGATCTGACACCAGCAGCCTGTTTTAGGGTGAATCCCATCAGCTCAGCTGCCCTGGCCCCATTCCTGTGGCTGGTGTAAGGAAAGAGGGGCAGGGACAGTGCAGCCCCCTGCAGGGTGAGCCCTGGCTGCGGGTAACCCCTCAGCACCTTCAGGGTAGTTTTGAGAAGGTCCTAGGGAACACTTTCCACTGGCTGTATATTTAAAAAGATCAAAAAATTGGAAGGTTGGGAGTTATGGCAGGCTCTCGAGGCTTATCAGCCTGTCCTTTTTAAACAGGAAGGTGAAAATGAGGTTTGCAGAGGAAAGAAGTGGGAATCAAAGGAAGGATGGTGATGGCTTTCAGAATTGTCTTGGAGTATCTCCTAGATGCATCAAAGAAATTCAGAGCAAGTCCTCAAAAACTCTCAACAGAGTGAGAAGTGGGAAAGGAGGGAGCACTCTGGGCATCTGATTCAGGTGCTGGGGGGTTAGTGCTAAGCACATGCTCTAATTAGCTTATTGAAAGACTTTCTCATGCTCTTCCAGGGAAAAACCTGCTACTGACATGTGCTGAGAGTGGAAGGGGTTCTGTTGAATTACTTTTTGCATTGGAGAAGCCCCTCTTTCAACTCTTCATCTTCTGAGCACCTCTGTTAAAATGTTCCCTGTTGTGACTAGGGCAGTCTTGTGCCTTAGTGGTATGGTAATGTAATAAATTGGCATGGGCTGGGTAGAATATGGGGGATAAGGAAAGCAGCCCAGAAACAGCAGTGCTAAGCTTTCAGATATTGAAAGAGTTATGAAATGATGAAACCCAAATAAACCTAAATGTAAAGCTGTCATGTTGCACACTTCCAGGTATTGTGTTCCTTAGGGGATGAGCACGTCTCTTATCCCTGTGACAGGGCGAGTTAACGTGGGTCAGGGGCGTCAATTCAGAAAAGTCATCTTCTGGGTTTGCTTGTGTGTTTTCATTTTAAGATGAATCCTCAGGTTCATCTCGTCTTCAGTCTGAGCCTGGTTTCTGTGAGTACCAGCTCTTCTGCAAGCATTTCAGGGCTATTGTGTTGCATTGACTCATTTTGCTCTCTAGCCTGGCACAGGCTTACACTCCTGTGCCATGCCCAGCTGAAATATCCCCTAAACTTCTCACCCTGCAGGAATTGCAGTGGTTTTTGGAAGAACCTGGTTCAGCCCTCTGACTTACGAGAAAATTTCGTTTTTCTTCCTGGTGCAGAGTTGCCAATGAAAGCTTTCAGGGCAGAAATATGTCCTAACCTGTCAGGTAGCAGCAAATGTAGAGGCCTCCAGAGCATCGTGATCTTCCTGGGAGTGTGCAAGGAGGCACAAACCAATGCAGTGCTTAGGTTTGGATGGAAAGCAGCACTTTGGGTTTTAGCACAGTTGTGGCTAGGTGATTTATTAGCTCAATGTCCTAGGAAAATGAGGCTTACTCAGCCATGCTGTCTGTTCCTCACCGCTGGCTCAGAGCTGGAAAGCTCTGACTCAGCTGGTGGTTTCCTCTAAGCACACAAACCTCAAAATGCCCAGTGCCCTCCTGCCCTGGTAACTCCTTCCTGCACAAGTACATGTGCACCTGGCTGCCTTGGATCTTAATGACAGTGACAGGTTGTAATAAAAAAGGCACTTGAATCTGTACTTCATCCAGAGACCATGGTTCATGGGAGCTGTGGGAGAAGTCTGCTGCACACTTGAATTGGCCGTGCATTACAGTAGTTCTGGCTAGACCTGGTTTCACTAAAAGCTGTATTCCTTCTGCTGAAACTGAGTATGCTTTAAGTTGTCATCCCCATCTGCATGAGGGGATGGTCAGTGGTCTCCTCATGTATTCTTTTAGAAGCTACATGACTCTGAGTAAGAGTTCTTACATTACGTGTAAGATCTCTTAAAATGCCAGAATGACTTAACTAAAAAGAAAGTATAGATGCTCCATTAAAATGTTGCGATGGTTTGGTATTGTTGGTGAGGGTCTTGATGGAGGCAGAGGCACAGCAGGAGTTTCTCATGGCTCAGCCACGTTTTCTGCCCTGTCTGGTGTGCTGAAATACCTTGTTTGTCTTTAACCCAGATGTCTCCAGAGACCTTTCCAATGGTTCCTCACAAACAGCTGTTCTGGCTGAACTGAGGAGACCTGAATTACAGGGCAGGAGTGAAGATGCAGGTGGAAGCATCCCCACATGGGTCCCCTACCTTGCCCCCTGCAAAATGTGTTGCTACACCCTGTTACCTCTCCCTTACCATCAGAAATAGTCATGTGCAGTGCTTGGCCTTCTGCTAGTGCTCTGAGCTGGCTGTGGGTGGCAGCTTGGGTGCTGAGGGCTGCAAGGAGCACACCTGGGCACTTGTTCAGCATCACGGGCAGGATTTGTTCCCTGTGCCACTGCGGGGCTGTTCCAGATACAGACCTGGGCAGGATGTGGCATGGAGCAATAAAGCAGCACCAACACTGAGGGAAGCCGGAGCTGTTAATTTTGCCTCAGGTGTGTTGGTGGTTACTGCTGGTGAAGGGGGGAGAAAGTGGTTTGTGGTCTAATTGAAAAGTGTGGCTCTGATTGGAAGGATGTGGCTCAGCACCATTCTGGAAACAAATAAGGGGGTTAACTTCTTGTGGAAAACACTTCTGGGTTTGCAGATAAAAAGTACTGAGAGCTCTGTCTCTGAGGTTTATTATTAATTAGGGCTGTTGCAATGAGCCTCAGGCTGTGGAGGAAGCCGTGCCAGGGATTTACCTCATGTAGACAGGGTGTGTGGGTGCTCACTGTCTGCTCAGCCCAGAGCTGGTCCCATGGGGCAGGCAGAGCAGGCCTCTGGGAGCAGCACTGTGCCCGAGGAGCAGCACTTCAGGCTGTCTTTCCATGGCTCCCCATGCCACATTCTGTTCATGTTGCTTATTTGGGTCACCCAGAAATTCACCTTGACAGAGCCAGCAGAGGTCTGTGCTGTGTTACTTGCGCCAGGCCTCACCTCGTGATTAACCCTGGCGTTTCTGTGAGGCAGCCACCCTACTGGGCTACCACATGAACCCCTCAATACCCAACAATACTGAAACTTGTAGAGCCAGTGCAGGCGTGCAGGGACTGGCATTTTCACTACTACAGGGCTGGTACTGGACCATGTTCTTCCAGGGCTGGCCTAATGGCTGTGGGAGCTGGGGCTGTCCCCTGGGAGAGCAAAGGCAGCTGGCTCCCACCTCCTGTTGTCCCTGCAAGGGTCCGAAAGTCACTGCTTGCTTCACCCAGCCATTGCAAGACACATCTTGGGAGCCTCTACTGTTTGCACCACATTTGGGGGTTAAGCTTAACCTAATAACAGCCCTGTCCTAAGATGTTAATACAAAAAATGTCCTTGAGACAAGTAATGCTGTGAAATGTAAAAAAAAAAAAAAAAAGTATTTTGATGGTCTATGACAAATGTGACTCAATCCATGGTGGAACTGAGGGATTAAAGCAAGGACCATGTGGTGCCTGTAATGAATTTATGTGGCTTTAGACTTCCCTGAACCCAAGTGGCACCCATGGCACTACTCATGTGCACACCTTCTGTACTGTGCAGGCCACAAGGGATTAATTATTGGAGCAGGCACAAAGGCATCTTTGCAGGTTCTTTTCCTGCTCTCCCCTGCTTGCCTCTGTGCATGTGGAAAAAGAAAAGCTTGCTGTGGAGCTGATGTGTGAATCTCCTCAGGCTGACCCCAAGGATCAGAGCCCTGCACTGGGGAGGTGGTGGATGCAGTACCTGCAGGGGTGCTGTGAAGCCATATTAAGTACACTGGGGCTGCCGGTGCTGAGTGAGCGCTCCCTGCCTGGCACCTCTAGCTACTCATCTGAGTTTGAGAGCCTGAATGAGCTTGGAATGGGTGCTGGGTCCAGCACAGAGCCCTGCTGCTGCACACCTTCACTTGTACTAGCAACAGTCCATCTTCAGAGCCAGGGGAGCTCCTGCTCCCATTTGTCATGCGTTTTTTTGCAAGTGTATCCCAGTAGGCACAACTGATTGCTGCATTATTAATGTCTTGGCAAGCAATGCTGTAGTCCCTTTCTGTTGTGTAGCACAAGTCCTTGAAGACCTGGAGCAGGGAGAGCTGCACAATGTGCTGCCGCATGGGGCCCTTTTGTATGTAGATCCTCTTATTTGCTAATGGGATTTAGATTTAGACTTCCATCTAGCAAACCTGAACACTTGCCCTAAGGTAAAGCAGCCTTTTATACCTTGCAAAAGCAGTACATTAAATGAAGTGGCAAGCAGGTGGAGGCTTTACATACTGTGTTGTCTGTAGTGTCAATGCAGAGTACTGTAAAAATGGCATGTAGCCCTGCAGCAGGGACTGGCTTCTCCTTGAAAGGCTTCACTTTATTCCGTGACACTGGAAAACATGTTTTGTTCACTCGCAGCCTTCAAACTTGGCCTTAGTCTGCTCCTGCTTCTTGCTTCAAGGACTGAGGTGGGAGAGAAGCTACTTAGCTACTGAAGAGGAGCAGCATTCCCAGGAATGTACTGGCTGCTTGTACTGCTTGCTCAGCCTTGTATCTAGGAGGCTTGCTCCTTCCCAAAATGCTGCCTGGTGAGCAGGCAGTGCCCCAAGTCCCTTGTACCTGCTCTCAGCCCAGTAAGATGATCAAGAATCAGGTCCTGGCAGGGCTTGCTGAGCTGTCCCAGCATGTACCTGCCCCTGAGGAGCACTGTGAGGCTGCTGCTGTCTCTTGCTGCTGTTTTCCAGTGGCAAGTGGGCAGCGGGCTTTTCCTTGGGCTTTGCTAACTGAGCTAACCAAGGGTGGGATACGTACGGAGCAAGGCTCCTCCCTGTTCTTTCTCCATCTTATTGCACCGAATCTGTATCTACTTGCCTGAATTCCCTGGCAACAGTGGGTTGGGAAATCCTCACAGATCCTCCATTTTCCCCAAGTTCTCAACAAATATTAAACCTAGAACCAAAACAAATGCAGCTTCTGGTTCCTGTGAGGCAAAGGGCAGTGTTCTGTTGTCAGGAGTCCTCTGAGCCTGTGAGCACTGGGCATAGGCAGGCAGCAGTGGTGGGTGAGCTGGAAGTCACAACATGACGGGAGAGCTGAGGAGTAAGGTTAATGCGTATGTGGTGTGTGCAGTGTGTATGGAGAGTAACCGATGAGGCATTGCATTGCTTGTGATGTAACTGCTGGTTATACATGTAAAGTTGGGTATGTGTAGGATTGTGATGCTGAATGCTGGTTTGGAGGAGGTGCACCAGGACTTGGGTCTGTGCCCCAACTTAGTGCTGGAGGACGCATGTCCCCCCGCAGCAAGAGGTGGGGGGCAGCACCCCAGGGACAGCACAGCTCAGCCTGCTGGCTGCAAAGGGCACTCCAGACATGCTTAGAGCATCCCCTGGGTTGGGGAGGCTGTGCAGTGATGTGCTGGCTGCATCTCCCACATTGGTACAGTGGGGAGGGAGGGGTGCTAACGTGCAAGGGCTCCTCACAAATGCGGTGGGGCTCCTTGCATCCTTACGAACTACATAGGGGTGTTGCCATAATGCCCTGGACAGCTTAGGAGGAGGTTTTCCATGTGGGATCAAGCTCTGCGTAAAGCTTAAAATGGGGAAAGGAGGCTGGAAACCTTTGGCTTGTTTTTGGTTTTCTGGGTTTTCATGTTGAGAGTAAATAGTTTGTAAAATGGTTAGTAGGTTGGTTAGTAGAATGGTAGATAGGTTTTCCCTTCTGAAAGACTTCTCAGGAATCCAGTGTTGTGTAAGGCTCTGTGCAATGTCTGATCTACTTCTTCGGGGTCTGGGGAGTCACAGGAGCCCTACAGCTCTGCTCTTCATGTGTCAGGTGAGAGCTGTGAGAATCTTGTTAGGGTGCTTCATTAATTGCTTCCTCACTGATGTGTGGCATGGCAGAATGCACCTACACAGGTGCATTATTTTTCCCCTGTATTCCTGGCAGTGGCAGCTAGGTTTTGTGGAGCTGTGACATGCTCCTCTATCACAGGGAAATAACTTTCATTTTGTGTGAATTGAATAAAAATGTGCAGGATGACATCATGCTGCTTAAGCAAATGGTAACGGGGAAAGTTGCACGAGTTCAGTGTGCTGGCTTTTTATAGCACATGAATGAAATTGCTCACTAGAGCAGCTGCGAGTTGAAGACTGTTAACCATACATATTTCAGGTAGATCAGTTCTGAAAAGTCCTTTTTAAAGTCTCCAGGGAGAGAGCAAGAAAAAAGTCAAACCGAAGATTATTTTAAGGCACATTGTTTCTCGGTGTGGAGTGCAGGGCTCTGAAGCTCAGGAGACTGAACATTAAAATTACCCTCCTGTTACATAAGAGCTAAATAAAGAATACAATCAAGACTTTATAGGAAAATAGTTCAGATCATCAGGCGGCGTGTGAGTTACTTTGAGTTCTCACAGATCCTTGCCTGCCTCAACACAGCCTGGTTATTCTGGGTGCCTGTACAGACCCCCTGCTCCCAGCGGGGCACCCGTCACCCTTGGTGGAAAGCCACCTCTTTGTCCTGCCAGGGGCCCTCAGGAGCTTCTCCAGCTGCCAGCTTGTCTTTGGGGCTGTGGGTTTCCTTCAGCAGGGCTCTAGTGCCCCGGGCCCTGCCTGTGTTGGTGGTGCTGCTTTGGGCACAGCGGAGAGCCCCCATGGGAGGGCTGCAGGTGGGGTTGTGGGCTCCTGTGGGTCAGCACCCCCAGCTCTACAGGGTCACCCACGGGTCCCAGCCCTTGGACCAGGGTCTGTGGCAGGGCCCGGATGCCTTCACCCAGAGGGATGTCGAAGTTTGATACCTGGAGTTCAGGGCAGAGTGGGAGGTGGGCTGAACAGCTAGTGTGGCTGCTTTTCTGGCACCTCTCCTGGTGCTGTGTGGAGGTGCTGAGGCTGAAGGCCTTCAGACTGCTTTCTGTGATTGTTGCTCACGTATAATGATGGGATGTTGTGCCTGCGAGAGGGATCCCTTCCATGCTATTGCGCAGCAGGTGGAGCAGAAGTTGTGACTTACCCCTGAAGCAGGGCATGAATCGAGAGCGGCCTCCCTCGGTCAGACCTGTGTCCAGAGTCATCCCTTCACGGGAGCTCATGGCAGGTGGGAGAGGATGAGCTCGGTTCTGGAAGCAACACCTTCCCTGGGGGCTGCATACACATCCATGCATTCAGGAGGCTGAAGTGAGCCTTTTCTCCTGCACGTCTTTGCAGTGCTTTTGAAATGCTTTCTATTTTTGGCCTCCAAAATATTCTGAGAGCAGGCTGTACGACTTCATTGCGCGGCATGAAGTAGCAGGCACACAATTTTGTTGCTGCCTCATAATTCTTGTGTTATGGAAAACAGCGCAAGCTCGCTCTGCCAAGTTCTCATGATATTAATGATTTTAAAAGACTCTGCTGCATCAGATGAAGCTGAATGGAGGAATAACTTCTGGTGCTGCTGCTGGTGCTCTGCTTTGTAGTGTGCGTGTAACAGACCCGATGCTGGTTCTTCCAGCAGGTGACAGAAGTGCTCGTGCAGCATACCGGGTGGTTTGCAGTCCTCTGTGTTTGAATGGGACTGCGTTCTTCAGCAAATCTGTATTCTGGCAGGAAAATATGCATGGAGACCGATTGGGAGCAACTTGTGAAATCCTCTGATATCATTTCCAATGCAACATGAAGGCCTTAAAACGCGTGGTTGTTTAAGGAATATTCCTGCGGTCAGAGTTGGAAAACCTGATAGGCAAAGTGATGCTCTTGGTACATTTTTGTAGTTGTTAGCATATTTCTGTTCTGGTTTTAAATGATCTACAAGGTTCTTTTGCCTTTTTAATTAGTTGTGTTAGTTTCTTCAAATGAAGAGATGGAGCAAGACTCTGAACTGCTCTCAGGCTTGGTGTCTGTGTGCAGGTCCCACCTCTGAACCCAAGTTCTGCAGTTGCTGATATTCTTTGCAAAGTGCTTTGAAGCCCAGGCAGGAAAAAAAAAGTAGCTATAGCTGCTGTTAACTTCTAGGAATTTACTGAAGGGCTAGCAGTATTTTTCTCCTCAAGACCCTGTCAGCTCCATTTGAAAGGCTCGGGATGGTGGCACAGATAGCATCGGGGCTTTCAGTTGCTTTTAAAGGAAATTTATGATTCTCCTGATAGTACGGAAGAGCTTGACAATGTGACTCTCATGGGTTTGAAAAGCAATAACTTAAAATTTACTTCTAAGAGCTCTTGATGCATTGGCCCTTCCTGTGGGTTGAATATTGTCCAGGAAGTGTGGTATATCACATGCCCCCAAACCTGTCAGCTGGGACTTGATGGAGGTGGTGAGAGCTTGAGGTCAATGGAAACAACTGGGGGAAAAGCTGGAAATAAGAGCAAGGAGTAAGATCCCGAGAAGACTGCAGAAGCAGGCACAGCACAGACCCTGCTCGGGCAGAGAGGGGTTGCTTGGCTCCTCCTTGGAGGTAAATGGATTTCAGAAAGGGCAGTGTGTGGGGAACCATGGGGAAGCAGCAGTGAGGTCAGGCTGGAGAACTGATAAACTTGGTGAGTGAAATACTGGTCTCCAACACCGGTGGGGTATAAAAAGTCTGTTAGTGAATGAGCGGAAAGTGCAAAAACAGCCCAAGTTTGACCCTTAATCCCTGGAAGCACCAGCACTATCTGGGATCTGAAAGATGGCCAAGGGGCTGCAAAGTACTCCGGGTGGGATGTGGTTGTCAGTAAGTGACTTGAGCTCTGAGGAGTGTCCACAACACTTACTGTGAGGCACAACATGCCAGCAGAAAGCTGCTCTTCAGGGCCTCACTGTGCAATGAGGACGCTCATTGGGAACCCACTGTTAAGCCACTTGTCTCTTGAAACAAGGGAAGAGGGAGAGGAGATCCCTTCTCTACCCCTGCCAGGAGGAGAGGGACATCTTGGTCTCACTGCACCTCCATGTACCAGGCTGGCTCCTGCTCCCAAGCCCTTCCCAATGTGTGGTTTGCTGTCCTTAGGCACTCTTACCCAACACTGATGTGTCTTGCAGTGGTCAAACCTGTGGTGCAGTCATGCAAGTCCCCTGAGGAGAGGATGGAGTGCTGCTGTCAGCCCAGAGCAGCCTTCTGGCTCTTGAGTCAGGGTTTTTAGATGCTGTGAAGGAAAAAGGCTGAGCCTACCAGCTTCTGCTTTGTGCATTTGCTCTGTAAGACTCCTCTCCACACTGGGATGCGTTGTGGGCCTGTGCATTGGCAGTGGGCAAAGGTGCTGAATATTTTCCAGGAATTGTGGTATATCATGTGCTCCACGTGGTCAGTGTGGCTTCTAGAGAGGTTTGAGGTGTGGCAGGGCAGGAAATGAGCACAGTGGGATGCAGGTGGGGAGACAAAGCTCAGCCCAAAGGAGAATGGGTTGCACAAGTGCATTACCCCAGCTCAGGTGCTTGGGTCCCTCACAACAGCATTTGGGCCCCACAGCTACTCTAGATTTCCAGGCTCCATCACCAGCTGAACTAGGTGTGCCCAGGAGTGCTGCTGGCACGGAGCAGTGTGGGTGACAACCCCCCTGTGCAGGTGAGGACCAAGGAATGTCCCCTGGTGATGCAGTGAATTACCCAGCTGGTCCCTGCAGAGCTGCACCAAAGCTTTGCCCACAAAGATGCTGTGTCTGGGCTCCCCAGGCTTGTTGTGCTCTCTGACCTGCTGAGCAGGAAAATGCAGCTTTGGGGTGTGATTTTGGTGTGGAAGTGATTATGCAATAAGTACTGAGACTGCTCTGGCAGCATTGCATGGTTCCTCTAGCTCTAGTGCTGAAGAGAATTAATCAGAAAAGTAATTGTGACATTAAACGACCGATGATGGAACTTATGTTTTCCCACCCACAAGCTTCTGTGGCTTTCCAAAGCCGCACTTCTCCTGAATATCTCAATGTGGGAGCTCTGATGCCATTTTTCAGCATGTTATCTTCACTTTTTGAATCATTTCTGTAACTTTCAGGAGGGTACTGGCTTGTCTCCTGGCATATGGAATAAGTGGAGACATTTTGATAATCGTGGGGGGCGGGGGGGATTATTTTCTTGAAATAGAAGTGTTGACATCTGCTTCAGAAAATAACAAATGTTCAACCGAAAACTCATTAAACACCCCTTGAGTGCAATGGCAAAACCATAATTGCACATCTCGCTTGACATCCTGAGCCTGCATGCAAGGATCACTAATTATTCCCTGGTTTTCCTTTTAGACGGGTGCCACAATAATGAATGGTTATCAAAAGGCTCCCATTGTTTTGTTTGAGGGGTTGATCCCAACAACTTTGCATCGCTGGTATGTGAAATGCTGCTGGTGTATTTGTGGAGATGCTGGTGGCTGCTTCAGCCCTTAAACAGGATGGTTGTGGGGCTGGTGTGAGTGCCTTAAAGGTACCAGCTGGGACTGGGGCACAAGCAGTTCCACCAATGCTTACAGCTAATGGCAGTGTTTTCATTTATTTATATAAGATATATAGCTTACCTACTAAAATACATAGTTGATATACCTAAAAGCATTAAAGCAAAGGGGTGAGAGGAAAACTCAGAAAACTTTGCCTTCATTTGGAGCTGGGCATCAGAACAGAGTTCAGCTCTCATTTTTTTTTCCATGAATAATTTATTCACACAAAAATTGCTCTTGGATATAGCTGCAGCTGAGAAATGGGAAAAGAATTTGGAAGAGTACAAGAGTTCCCTCTTATTAAAAATGTTTTTTTGCTGCAACTTCTATTAGGATTTTCATATTTAATGGGGATTAAAGCAGAGCACAACAACATGAATATTTTGGGTCTGAGTAAATGGATCTGAAATTGTAGTGGTGGTGTTTCAACAACACTGAAAATCCAGCGGTGGTGATGACAAATACTGTTTCAGCTCAGCCCAGATCATTTTTTCCCAAGTTTGGCAAGTGAACCAAAAAGTCAATATTTGCCCAGCTCTAGAACTGGGTCAAAAAGATTAAATGATTTCTCTGATGTGCAGTTGGTGGCAGTGCTAGGAGCTGAACATACCCGCTGAGCACACCCAGCTCCTCCTGCATAGCTAAACATTTATGTTTTGGTCTCCAGGATTGAAAGCTGAAAGTGGATGAGTTTTTTATGGCTGTATTAAATAATGCAGAGACCACGTGTGTGTATACTCAGATCCTGGGCTTGTGTGAGGCTGTGGGTCAGAACAAGCACCTCCATCCCAGAGGTATTGGCGCCCAGCACCTGTGATGGGAAATGTGCTGGTGCATCCTCCCTGTTCATCTGTTACCTCATCTGCTCATTTCCATAGCTGTAATGCTTCTAGCTAAGCGCAGGGCTGTCTGTATGAATAACTTAGACTCTGCATCTTAATATTGCCCAATCCAAGTAAGAGCTGTGGCAGCCTGGAAGTGGGCAACCTTATATTTGGTGTGGTGGGGAAAAACAGCACTGAGCTGTCGGGCCATTGAACAGACTTGTCTGCCTTGGTGGTCTGCACAGGGGCTTCGTATGGGGCAGGAGGTGGCAGTTAAAATTAGGATCTTTAGGGACTGAGCAGGGTAAGGCTTTGTCCATGTATCAGCGCTGTCCTAGCTGCTGGTTTGCTCAAAACTTGCACTATTTCTCTCGGGTAACCCCATTTTGTCTTGCGTCTAGGCAGGCTCTGCTAGGATGACATCTTCCCTATCTGGGACTTGTAAACAGGCTGTCTCTTAGGAAAAGATATTTTTGAGTGGTATTTTATGGGTTTAATTTGTGCTGAGTGGCTTATGATAGCAACAAAAATAAAACCCTCTCCCTCAGCTTGCAGAATAATGTAGATATGTGGATGTCAGCTTGGTCTGGTGCTTTCCCACTGTTTCTCAGTGACAGACAGGACATGGCCCAGCACTGCCTGCCCCCTGCATGTCAGAACTGGGCCTGGGTGCTCTCGATGGGAGGCCAGGAGCCTTCAGTTAGCACAGGTGTTGGCTGAAACACCACAAGTAATGTTGAATTATGTACACATAAGCCATAAGGTGGGTCTGGTAAAACCTTATTGCTTAATGTGCCTTTATGTCTAAGCTGAGAGAAGTGCAGGTTTTTGGGTTCATCATGGGTGCTGCTGGGTTGGCAGTTTGGTGGCGAAGGCTGGACGGTGTGCGCTGGAAGCAGTCATACTGAGGGCTTCAGAAGGGGGAAACCCAATTCCCTTCTCTGTGTATGAGTGTTTGTCCCTTCTCTGTGCAGTCTGAAGACTTCCATGCCTGGAAGAAACAAAGCAAACAACTATTCTCCTTCAGAGCTGGTGGCTTGGTTACGATAGAGGTGAAGAGTAGAGCCTGGCTGCTCCCTGAGCCACTGCTGCAACCTCCTGAGGCTACGTCTTCGCTTCTGGTTCTGTTCGGCTGTCTCATGCAATACCTCGGGTTGGACCTGCAGGTGGTTCAGAGCCTCGCTAAGAACCTCATAGGTTCCTGGAGCTGCTCCTGCATCTCCTGTTGGCTTGGCAGAGTCCAGTGACAGGCACATGTGTTTGGTATTCAGTGTTCGATTAGCAGTTGGAGTCCTTGCTTTTAAAGATGCTGGGATTTTCAGACTTCTATTTTATTTTTGGCTGTGATAACAGTTGCTAAATATTATTGCTTTGACTTGTACTTCTGTGAGACATTAGTTCTCAGTATACATGGCAAACCACATACACAGTAAAATTTTGGCACTTTCAGAGGGCCCAGACCTTATATTTGGGCTAACAAGAGCTTGTACACAAACATGCTTAGACTGCAAGCGAGGCAAGTAGTGCTGGTTTGAGTGAATGCTCCTGTGTCCCCACAGGTTATCTGTGCACATCTGCGGCCACTCCCTGTAATCTCATCTGATCTCTGCACATACAGAGTAGCATAAATTGAAATGAATGCCTAGCCTGTGACAAAGTCGGGATTTCCTCTAGAAATGAAAAATTAATTTCCATGGATTTTATGGTTTGCAGTTAAAACTGGCTCCAGTCCATCACATGGGTGCCAGAAAGGCATCTTAAAGCTCTGAAATCAGCTTTCCAGAAACTCTCCTGCTCCTATGTAGGCTTTTGATACTAAATGTGGCCAGAGGTGGCCTCACTGCACAGCATGTCCCAGCCCATAGTCCAGCAGGGTGACACTGATGGTCCCCTAAAAGTGGGAGTTATCTCCTGCCAAGGCAGGATTTGGGTTCTTTTCTGCTGTCTGTGCCCTTAGCGCTGTGGCCTTTTGGGCCCTGGGCAGGCCCCGGGCTCCCCCCAGCATCTTCCCGGAGTGGGGGAGCTGGAAATGGCTCTCACAAGAGCTGCAAAGCTTCCTCCTGAAAGCCATGAAGTCTGCCCAAACGGAGCACAGAAACCGATGTGCAGGCCTTGTAAAATTAGAATCAATCAGCACTGGTGGATTGATAATGGATTTTATATTTCAAAATGCAGGAGTAACATCTCTTGCCCATCCATCCACGTGAATACACTGAGCATGGCAAACCTGTTTGCTGGCCCAGCAGTTGCTTATAGCTGGGATAATGACAGGAGGTTCAGAATAATCTTGGCTGTTTGTTGCCAGCTCTGCTTCCTCTGAGCCCTGGTGTGGGTTGGTGGCCACTTTTTGAGTGTGATGGGGTGAGGGGGGGGGGGTAGCTTGATCTCATTTGGAAGCCTGGATGGCATATTGGAAATAAGTGGGGAGGGGGCGTGAGTAATTCCTGGACTTGTAATAGCCAGAAGCTGTCAGTATGAGGCATAAACCCTGTTCCCAGAGGGTTAATGGTAGGATGAGGGCTTTGGCTCTCTGCTGTGTGCTGTGCAGTGGAGCCCTGTGTGCTGGGTGGCTTCTGGTATGGTCTCACCTCTGGGGCTAATGGGGAGCCCAGGCAGCCATGCAGCTGAACCCTTACAGTTGCACTGAAAAACCCAGAAACCAAAAGCAAAGCCCAAGCTGTAACTCAGACAGAAGTGGGAGGTTGCTGACATCTTCCTCAGGCTAACTCAAAATTGCAAGTTTTTTTTTACATAACTCCAGACAACAACAAGCAAAAAAAAAAAACAAACAACCTGCAAGTGCAGTCTTTCCATCTTTCCCTTAATGCACACTAATTTTTCTCTGAGCGTAGCCTTTCCCCAGAGCTTGTGTTGGTTGCTCCTTACATCTGGGATAAGGACAGCTTTAAAAGATGATGGTATGCAACCAGGCTGGGCTGGAAGGGGGAGCTGCAAGCTGGGGGATGCCGTGGTGTTGGGGAATGCTGCTGTGTGGCTGTGTTGGTGCACCAGGAGCACTGACAGGGCCTGGGGAGCTGCAGGAGCCAGGCAGTGTGTGTGAGCATGTCCATGCAGTATGCAGCTCTGGCTACCAGGGGTCTGAAGGCTGGGGGTTGCTCATCTCTACTGGATTCAGCAGTAAGGTGCAGGAAGCTGAAAAATACAGGAAAAGTTATTAGACCCGTCTATATGAAGATGGGGGAGTTTTTTTCTATTCCTGTCATTCTTGGAAACAGCAGACAATTTTTGTTCAAATTTCCAGGAAGTGAAATGAAATTGGGTCTGGGAGAGACTGAATAAAAATGACTTGTGTGGATGCGTGTCATCGAAATCATGTATATTTGTAAGTTGTAATTGTATAAAAAATAAACACCAACCTGTTCATTATAAGCTACGTTTGGCATGTATCTACACATCCATGCCTTATACAGCCATTAGGGAGTAGCCAGCCAGTGAAATGGTGAGAAAATGGAGGTGCAAGCACATGCCTCGTACATACCTATAGATGCAACTTACCACATCATTTATTCACACATTTGCATACACTTAAAAAATATACTATCAAGGCCTCAGGAAGCTCTATGAGTCTCCGTAACACTTATCTCTCGTCTATTTTAAATACAGATTTGCATAACTGAGTGCTGTGATTTAAATTGCAAATGGTAGATGCAGGAACAAAACCTGAGCTCTAAGAGCATGCGAGGTACATTTCAGCAGCATCAGCTTCGTGTTTCTGCCCCGTTGCGCTGAGCTCCAGCTGCCTGCACCTCCTCTGCCTGCATCCCTTGCTGGCCTTCTGTAGGTTGCCCTTCGCACAACAACTTTCCAGCCCTGTGCTCATCTCCACTGCTCCTGCACCGGGAATATGTGGAACAGCAAAGGTTACCCTCCGAAGTTTCTGTCTCCCAAAATTTATGGAGTAGTGAAGCTGAATTAGACATGAGCCATAAAACTCTGGCATGGGATGGATGGATCAGCTCCAGTGTAAACTAAGGCTGGCTTAGTCAAACCGGCCATCTGCCTGCACTGAATTCACCTGCTGGTGCCGCATGCTGCTGCTGCGCAGGGGCTGAGCTCTGCCTGGCTCAGATGGCTGCGAGGAGGACGTCTTCCTCCAAACAGTCTTCTCCATGGCTTTAACTTTTTCCATGGTGACCAAATTTTGTTCTCTAACTTGTTCTGGTGTCAGAGTGCTGGGCACAGTGTAGCCACAGCCTGTCCCCAAAGCTTAGCCTGCTAGAGCAATGGGTACGCCTCCCCTTTCACATGGGGTTGGGTGGCTGCAGGGATGTGCTCGAAGCTCTGGAGCCAGCTCAGTGGGGATGTGCTGCTGCTGCTGGGGAGGGTTGGCTGGCTTCCTCGGGTGCGCTGAGCTCCGTGGTGCCTGTGGGTGGCTGCCTGTTTCTCATCTGTGGTGCTGAGCTGCCTCCTGCGCTGCTGGCAGAGGCACAGAACCCAGCCATGGCTTTGGTCCTCCCCGAGCATGTGTTCACAGCTCTGGGTGGCTGGTGCTATCCTCCAGCCATGGCAGTGCTGCAGCCCTCAGTGCAGGTGGCAGTGGTTTAATGGTGGGGGGGGAGAGGATCCTTCTTGTTGGGGTGGTTTAAAGCTGCCTTGGCTCCTCTGTGCAGCGTGAGTGGGTGCTTGAGGATGTGCAGGAGGAGAAAGCTTCACAATGGGGGCACTTCTGTGTTTCTCTGTAGGAAGAGCACTGGAGGAACCTGGTCCTCACTGACCTGTGTCGCAGCAGCAGGGCTGCTCTGGTTGTGCACCCCCTTCCCACTCTGGGCTGCTGGCTGCAGATGTTGGGTGCTCGTTTGCATTACAATGCCTGGTGGAGAAAGGGCTGGAGAAAATAATCCTCTAACCTTGAGCACGAGGGGCAACTCTAATGTTTTATTGGGTCACAAACTGATTCTAGTCTTATGGTTGCTTTCCCAGGTGAGATTTGCTCTGTTGGCACTTGAGCCTTGTGCTGCCCTTGGGGGGGGGGGGGTCCTTGAGCTGGTGTTGGAGCCCATGACTGGGGGAGCTGCTGGCTGCAGCCTCCCCCCACCCCCAGGGGCATCAGTGGAGCTGGTAGTGATGGGGCGTGACGGGGCCTTGCTCAGAGCTGGGATGAGAGCTCTGGGGTGTGTGGCTGTGTGCAGGGGTACAGCACCTGAACACTCCAGGACCTCCTGTCCAATCTCCCTCAAAGACGGTGAGGGTGCAATGTAAGGGGGAATGACGTTTGATTTGGGGAGATCATTTTAGTACTTTTTTGATCAAAAGCAGTGTGCTGATGGCAATCTGAACCTGTTCCCTCTATACAATAGCACCTAAATCCAATAGCTGCTCTCTTCAGGCTTTTCAACACCATTCTGACAACTGCAGATATGGGACACAGATGCCTTTGCTCATCTACAAATGCAAAATTTCAGCTGGAAGTATCTCTGGCATCCCTTGGTTGGCAGTGCCAAGCAGCACCAGAAGTTGTTGTTGGTGCAGGAGCAGACCTTGAGCAGAGGGTCCCAAGGACTCGCTTGTCCTGTTCAGTGCCCATATATTCAGGTTATTAACTACTCCATGCCTTTGCCATTCTTCTCAGCTTATGCTATGTAATTATTTTTGCTATAAAAATGTTTTGTTGTAGAGTTTGCAAACCTTTGGTCGCATCTTCTAATAACCCAAGCTTACAGCTTTGCGCTTCACTCTGGTTTGAAGTGATGATAACATGTTTCTTCCCAAATGCACCTTTGTGTAATGAAGTTAGCGAAGTAGATATTTTACATTTGAAAGTATTTTCTACTGGAGGCGAAGGGGGAAAAAAATTAGACTGCATCTTTGTCCTTGACTTGTCCTCAAGTGTTACTGAAAACCATTGTCAGTTCCACTGCGTGAAGATTGTTTTCAGGGAAATAAATGTTTTGGTGGTGGCATTATGTTCCCATTCGATACACCTCTCAGTCTGTAAGCTGCTGAAGGAAGAAACGGGGACACTTCTATCTCATTTCCAAAGCACAAAGCTGTTTCGAATGTGACAGGCTGTTACAGGGCTGGGGATGGGATGGCTTTGTTCGGATCAGGTACTGAAGCCTTGATGTGCTTGGCTGCATGGCTGCGGCGTTGGCAGAAGCGAAAGCAAGGTGGGCGGTGTGCTGGGGGATCGCCCCAGCCCCATGTGGGCACCTCGGAGGTGGGAGATGCAGGCCTTGAGGGCTTTTCTTGCCTTCCGCCTCAGTTAACCTGCAACTTCACTGGCACTTCTTGCTGACAAATATATGTACGCTGGACTTTTTTCAAGATCAGCACTCTGAGATGTTTTTGTCACCCAGCTCAGCACCGCCTGTGTGCTCGGTTCAGACCCGCTGGCACTGCTGACACAGGCGGGTTTTTGCTGTGCCTCCACTGGTGGTGGCCTTGGCTGCCTGAGGAGCCCCTGATGGAGCTGTGCTACCTCAGGGTGGCTGCAGAGCTCCACAGGAAGGGGACCCAGAGCTCTGCTCCAGGCCAGGTGAGATCTGCTGGGACTACAGGCTAGAGAAAGCACTTGATTCTGATTAGGCTGAATGTTAGCTATGTGTTAAAGCCTGTTTATAACAAACACGAAGGTCCTCAATGTAGTGAACTTCCATGAAACCAGCGCCCATCCAGAGCTTACTGCAGGCAGTGGAAGATTTCTGTGGGGTTAAGTATTTGAGGTTAATCTGTCCCATCTAATTTTCATCTCCAGCTGGGACTCCCTGTCACAGGTAACCACTGTCCTGGCCAGCTGAGAATGAGAGGTCCACCCAACATCTCCAGCTGGTCAGGTTGCCTTCCCTGCCTGGTCAGTGAAGAGATGCCTCTGAAGGCCTCCTCTAAAGGAATTTCCCACTGGAGACCTTCTTCAGCAGCACTTCTCCTTTTTTAATTACTCAGATGAGGAACATCTTCATGAGCTACCAAAAATCGAAGTGCAAGTGAAATGCAGGCTATGTATTATCCCCTTTGCTGTGGCCTGAAAAATCAGTTTGCTGCCCTAACTTGTGGGACCAGATGGCAATTTAGAAATACAGTAGGGCCACTTCTGGTAATTTGGCCAAATTTCAGTTTGGATCATTATATTCTGCTTACCTAAAATCTTCCTGTTGCTTTGTTTAACTTCATCTGGCAGCCAAACTGCTCATCCTTGGCGGATGAGAAGGATGCCTCTGTCTGAGGAAGCAATACTGAAGTTTTAATCGCTTAATGTTCCATTGAGCAAAGTCAGTAGAAGATTAATGAATGCTTGAGGTACAAACTGGGATTTGCTGCTCTTCAACAAAAGGACAAAACAGATGCCAGTGGGCTAATGGAATGAGTGTGTGCTCTCTGTTTGTGGGGCTGTTTCTTTAGAAATTCCTGCCCTTTGTTAAAGCAGCAGTATGATAAAACACAGCTTGATTTACTTTAACAGCAAATTAGTTAATGACCCAGGTTTTATTTTGGTTCGGATTTTAATTTGACAGAGTGCTAATCAATCATAATTCACAAGGGCATACATGTAGCAGGCTTTTTTCAAAGTCCACAAATCCCCTAGTCCTGACCTGCGTGAACAAATACTGCCAGGCCTGTTGATGAAGTCAGTTTTGGCCCAGAGTGGGCACACAGTGTGCCATAAAACTGTTTGCTGTTATTGCTAAATGTAATAAATTTCATAATCCAGAGAGTATATTTTAATTACCTCTGCGGTATCCCTTTTAGCTCGTGTCCATTTGATTGCATCCAGGTAGCAAATGCAGTTGTACCTCCTGGCAGCTGATGGGACAAAGTGCTTGGAAATGCAGTTCTCATTAGCCAGTGCTACCTGAGCTTGTTCGTGGGACAGGAGTTAGCTTGTAATGCGCAAGGATGCCCTTCTTCCTCCTACGTGTGAGGGTGGGGGATAGGGTAGGAGCGGTTACTGTACATAAAGAGCAAAACCGACTGTCCCAAACCGTGCTGCTCAGGGGCAGCCCTTGTCCCCAGAGCTCCTGAGCAGCTGCAGCTATTGGTGGGCTCTGCCCTCAGGATGCTGCCTGAGCTTGGGGTTACTTCATTTCACTGAGGCGCATGGGGTGGCAGGAGGGGAAGGAGAGATGGATTTGGGGCAGTTCCAGCCACAAACGGGCTCAGTGTGACTTCCATTCTCGTGGGAGGCATTATCCGCTTGTTTGCTGAGCTGTACCTGCAGGAGGTGACTCGTGTCTGTTGTGCATCATACACATACCCATGAAGAGCAGATGTTTTGCCCCTCGAATAACTTGTGCAGCTCAGATCAAAGGTGTTTTGTGAATACCCTTCAGGGAGGGCAGATGCAGCCCACTGCCACCCTGTGTGCCCTAAGCACTGCTGCGTGCATGCTTGGAGGGCTGGCGCTGCATTCTGCAGGGACAGCTCGTGCCATGGGGACGGCAGCTGGGGGCCCTTGGGGCTGTGCGGAGAGCTGTCCTGGTGCTGCTCTGGCTGCTACAAATACCTGGGGAACAGGGGGCAGATGGAGGGGCTGTGGTCACAGTGAGCAGGGCGACCAGTAGTGGTGTTGCTCCAGGAGCTGGCTGGCCATGCCTCTGCGGCTCCCACCCTTGAGCAGAGCCAGGATCGTGCTCCAGAGCTCGTACGCTGCGTGTCCTCCCCTGCTCCCCACAGCAACTGCTCCTCCACAGCACGATGGGGTGCTTTCTGGCTATTTTTACTTCTTTAAAATAACTTCTTAGCTCAGAGCAGAGGTGTGGATTTTTAATCGTTTTGTGCCCTGTAATGGGTGTCCCTTAAAGAGACTTTCTGCAGGTAATTTCTCATATAGTTAATGGCATTGCAAATAAGTCAGCCTGGGTTTGGACTTGCCCTGAATTTGGGCCTTGGACAGGGTGCTGGAGATGATAGAAGTGAGGAGCAATGACGGTGCAGCATGGAGGTCACCTCTTTTGTTCATGAGGTTATTGTTTATGAAAAAATGAGCTTATTTAGTTTTTAGGGGAGCTTGGTGTTTGAGGTGAGCCAGGCTGACGGTGCTGCTGTTGGAGACCAGTCCCTGTGGCTGGGGGTGCTGAGACTCAGGTCTCTGTCTGAAATGCCATCTTATGCTGGAAAAGGTGAAGTATTTCAGGAATGGCACCCGGCCAGCACAGACAAATATAGCATCGTGGTACTGTGGCACTGTTCGTCTGCATATGCCAAAATATTTTACGGAAGAAAATCAGTCACTTCCCTGTTTGCAGAGGAGAAAATCGAGGTGGCAGTGTGTGTCCTGGGCTAGCAGCAGGTCAGAGCTGAGGCTGGGACTGAGGCTGCTTTGCCCCCAGACAAGGTCATCTCTGAGGGACATCAAAATGTGTTAGACCTCAGCCTGGCATAGACATTTTACCTGAATTAGGAGCTACAGCTTGTTGAGAATCTGATTTTTTTCCCTTTTTTGATTTTCTTCTGCAAATCAGTTTTTTTTGCCGCTTTGGGAGGATTTTTAGCCTAGCTGGGGGGCAGATGGAGTCAACTTACTGCTTCCCTGCAGAAGAAATACGCCAAGCTTCACTTGTACCTGGGAGAACTTTAATGACTTAATCATGAGATGAGCTTATGCCCATTAAACACGTGTTTGAGGGCAAAGGATGGTTGTGTACTAGTTCTGTTTCTGTTTTAAATGAAAGCTATATAAAGGATGTTTTGTGGAATAATGATAAGGTTGCTAGAAGAACTGTCAAGGAAAAACGCATTTTCAATGTTTGAGTAAAATTTTAACAAATTTTAATTTAATGAATTAAATGTCCAGTTCTTGAGCACCAAGTCACATCTACTCTGAAGCAGTAGCTCAGTTGAACTTCACCATAAAACCTTCCAATGGCAGGGCAGCAGGCTTGGGTTTTCTCCAGAGACTTTTGGTCACATCGGATAGCTGAGAGCAGATGCAGAGTATGGGAGGGTGGTCTGCTGTCCATAAAATGGAATGGGTCAGCATCCCTTTAGTTGGCGGTGTCTGTAGCACCTGGACAGCATCCTCTGCAGCTGGCCATAGGCATAATGCACAGAGCATTTGTTAGAAGCACAGGATTTTCTCCTGACTTGATCCAAACTGTAATGTTGACAACATTATTTATGCAAAAGCCATGCATAACAATGGATGTTTTGAGTTGTAAATGAATATATACATTATCTGGAGAGCTGGTGGTGTGCTAGGTGTAGGAAGGTACTTGAATGATTTTATGGTTGTCATTCTTTGTAATTTTCTACTTGGTTATTAACATGAGTGAAGCACATTTGTTCTGCTTGCTGATCTTTTTATTACGTCTCCACAAACATACCCTGCAAAATTAGCAGGGAGTCCAGCACAGTTATTTTTGGTTTCTTTCTGACACAATTGGTCAAGGAAAATGATAGCATTTCCCAATAAACTCTTGATGAAAGCAGAGGGCAACTCCTGCAGAAACCTGAACACTCATATTCCAGCAGTTCCTGGGAGCTGAGAACACTTCAGAATTACCAGCTGAGGTATTTAAGTACTTAATTCCCATTAAACACATCAAATCAGTAAGTGTTACACCCCTTTACTTTAAAACTTAAACAACATGGGTGTGGTGTTTAAGCTGCAGCTAACACAACATACAAGCATGTTGATAATGGGACTTGGAGAAGCAGATACCCTAACTGCTGATGGTGACTGGGTATGGTTTTTAATTGTGTGCACTCAGAACATCCCCTTAGAGCAGATGTTTTGTGGAAAAAAATATATAGAAAAGGGATTTAATTGCAGTGATAATGTCTCATTTGCAGAGGTGATGGAATAAATGGCATAGACTGCCCATAACTGCAGTTTTCCCCTGAGCTTCTCCATTACATCTCCTTTGCTACCTAGGGATGTTTTTTCTGTTTCTCTTGTGCTTTGGGATTATATACAGGACTAAAAAAGCACAAGATGAATGTCTGCATCTTTACCTTCAACAATTTCACCCATCATCCTCTGAGGGATGTGTTTCTGTGTTGTAATTTCCTTATGCATCTGCCAGGTGGTTTTTTACTTGACTTCTCTTGATTTTAATGACTGTTTGACTCCCACATCCCAGTCAGATTCTGTTATCTGTAAAATGTAGCTGCAGGCATGCTTTCAGCAGGCATGCTTTTTATATATAGATATTATTTATATATATATACATACACAGGCACATATATAGACACTCTTTTAATATGTGCTCTTAAGTCCTGTTCCAAATGAGTTGCAATTGAGCTTTGATGTTTTCTCAGTCTGACAAGGAGTCAGCAGACACGCAATAAGAAAATATTTGTTGATGTTTGAAGATTATCTGCTGATATCTGAGCTGTGCTGATAGGTTGTGAGCACCCTGGTGGTGAATGTGCTCTGTTCCAGGTTTGTGTGTTGATGTCATCCACCATAAGGGAAAACTGGGATCCTTTTTCTGACAAAAGTGGGAATGAAGATATACTGCTAGACTGGCAGAACTCAAGAAAGGAACTCAATAGTGATTTATTTCAGCTGGGAAACTGGAATGGCAAGAGGTTGAAACATTGAGTCTTCTCTCATGGAGTACAAATCAATCATCCTCTGTGGATGTGGACACCAGCAAGGAGAGTCCCCTGGGCTCACCTGTACTGCTCTGCGGGTGTTGTTGTGTCCCTGCAGTGGGTATGTCACATAACAGGCACCCACAGTCCACCTTCTGCATGTTGTGTACATGCCAGCCATTAATTATTATGTATTATTAAGTATTATATAAATTTGTAAGTTCTTAGATTTGAACTGGTAACCTCCAGGTGTAGAAGTCCAGCATGCTGTAACAAAACACAGGAGTCAATATGCATAATGATAGTGGTAAAGATGAGCCTTGGAGGCTCCTGGCTCTTCTGTGGCAAAACACAGAGGTTTGGGTAAAAGCCCAGAGCTAGGGAAAGAAGAAAACAACATCCTTTAACTTCAAATTTTGTTTACTGTTTAAGACTCAAAGTTGAGCTTGGAGTTTTGGCGTGATTCAACTTTTTCATGATTGGCATGTTTGATTTAGATGCAGCAATACAACATCTCCACCCCATCGGCCATAGAGCGTAAGTAATAAGGCGCAGACGGGTGACCTCCTGCTGTCCTGATCTCGCAGCGGCTGGCTCCTGGGTACCTGGAGGGGGACACAGGTCAGGTGGCAGCTGTCACCCCTTGGTCCGAGGTGTCACCCCTTCCCATGGGCATCCTCAGAGTGCTGCCAGCAGCTGCCTGGTGCTGGGCTGCTGGGAGGAGAGAGGCTCGGGGCGCAATGGGGAAATGCGCCCATGCAGCTCCTCTCAGGGCTGGTCTCTTTGCTAAACGCTGTCTGCTTCACACAGGCTGCAACTCACTTGTGCCTGATTATGTTCCCGAGTTACCCTTGAAATAGCTCTGCTTTAGTCATCCGAAATGCGAGTTACTGTTAGCATTTTCTTTGGTGCTGCAGTAAAAGTGATTGCTCTTTCAAGCCTTGACTTAATCTGCATGTGTTCAGCTTGGGGTGGGGGAATTGGCGTCTCTAAAAAGTGTCATGAAAGTTATCTCAATTCCTGATTTCTTTGACCAGCTCGAAGTTGGCAGACTCCTGGTTCAGTACCCCAGTCTTGGGGGCCTCACGTACTGTGGACAGCCATCAATAATTTCAGCATCATGCTGCCATTTCCTGAGGGAGGCACTAGGCCGTAGGTCTGAACTAGTGTCCTCAGCTGAAATTTGCAGGCCTCCATGTAGGTGGAGAGAAGTTTGCTATGTCCACAGAACAGTGAGAGTCCTCGTAAGTCACTTATTGTTGGCTCCTGAAAGAGGGTAGAGGCCACTGCAGTAAGTAAAACTGTTGGTTTAATTGATATTTCTAGGTCCTTTTGTGTCACTGTTAGACTGTACATAGCCGTGTGTCCCATGCTGTGGCGGCTGGACTGGGGCTGTCGTGTGGTAGCAGTGGAGAGGACAGTGGTGGTTTTTAGGTGAGGGCAGCGGATGTCTTTTGCTGTGTCTGACCTCAGTTGTCTGTCATGCAGGTGCATGGCCTTTCACACATGTCCTCCATCATGGCATAAGCTTTAGTTAGGAAGATATTTTGGGGTATTCTATGATAAGATGGGATTTGTTCATTTTTATGAAATCAGATAAGTCAGGCTCCAGTACAGTGTTTATCTTGTGTAATTTTAAGCATGCTAGGAGGGTGATGTAGAGTATTTTGATCTATTTTATGCTTTGAATTATTTCAAAACTCATTCTGAACTCTTTACCTGATTTTAAAAAGGAAGCACGTTTTTAATGGATTATTCCTAATAGAGACATTTTGACTTTGCTACTCAGAAATGAGGTTTTATTTCTGAACCTGTCTCTGTTTAGTATCTAGAAATGAAGAAAACCCCACATTTGCAAGTAAAGCCTCTGTCTGATCCATTTTTTTCCCCTCTGGAAATTCTGCAGCTTCTCCCTTTTGCTCTGGCAGAATTTGCTCAGCTGACAAGCACGAAGCCCATGTCCTGGCTCATGATCCCTCCTCCAGCATCGCTTCGTGCTCCTGCTTGCTGGTTGCATTGTGCTGTGCAGACAACGTTGCTGTTATTTTAGGGAGAATGCACTTTATTTTGGGCCTTTGTAAGTGCAAGAAATCAGAGTGGGTCGGGGATATATACTGCCTCTTAGTATGAGAACAGGACACCTTCCCCACTCCCTCCCCACACTGAGTCCTGCTTTGGTGGAGGAGCAGTGACAACAGCAATTGGGGTCAGGGCTGTCACGTTGGCAGAAGTGCTCTGAATGCTGGAGAGAAGAGTGCTTTCCATGCCCTGCTCCCCTCTCAGCTTTTCTGAGGGCTGCCAAAGAAAAATCTGTTCTCTGTGCTTTTTTCTCATGAGAGGAGCAAAGTCTGATGAAGACATAAGGCAAGAAAGAGGGTTGGGAGGAAGATCAGTCTCTAATTTGGTTGAACAGGGCTATTTCATATGTGATGTTAGAAAGGACCTTTTGGTGGGAGTGGTGGTGAGCCTTCACAGAGCTGTGCCAGCATGTGGCATTGTTGCAAAAATGGGGAAATTGGAAGGTTTTGGGTGACTCTTGGGAAGAGGCCTCAGCTGGGGACACAGGGCTGCAGGTCCAGCTCACTTCTTGTTGGCCACATCCAAGGGCAAAGACAGCTCTGCAAGCTGCAGCATTTTTGGTGACAGTTTTGGTACCAAAAGAGTAAAAATGGTGTGTGATGCTTGGGAGCAAATGATGAGAGAAACTGAAATCAACATCAGTGATGTTGTGGGGCTAGCTAAAGTAGGCAGAAGCAAAGAAATTCAGAGGTAGCTGCTGTCCTCTGCTCTGCCTTTGCCTCCAGATACAGGAGATGCGCTTGGATGCTGGATGTGGTATGATACTGAGCAGGAGATTTAAGGGCAGAAGAGCATCCTTGAACCTGAGCTGCCTTGTTTTTGTCAGATGCAGTTAAATCCTTAACAAGAATTTAACAGGCTTTTGTATTTAATTTCCTTTTCTCACTGGGGACAGGTATCAGTCTGTGTGACAGCAGCCCTTCTGCTGGAGCCCAAATGGATGTGAAGCAGCTGCAAATCGCCCAAAATTGCAGATGTCAAAGGGATTTATTCTATACTGCTTTGTATATGTGGTGCGAACAAGTCAATATTAATAAAAAATGGCATTCCCTGATAGCCAAGAAACCTGCTGCTGTTGGGCACCCCACTTTGTTAGGCGGTGTGAACAGTTGTACATGTGCTGATGCTCTAAAATATGTTGTAGTGTCCCTCGTGTCTGGCTCCCAACAATCCTGTGTATCAGTAGCTTTGATTCCTTCTTACTGGAGGGTAGGGAAGGGGGTTTTAAAACTCCTCCTTCATCTAATGTAGTTCTGAGCAGCCATGGAGACCTGGCTTTGTAGTGGGATGCCTCCAGGAGAATCAAGCACTTCCCAAAGATGAGATCTCTGCTCGTGAAGCTACACAGAAATCTTATCTGGATGTTGAGTTCTTGTTCAGCCTGGCACAGGCTCCTGGCCTTTTTTATTCTCCAAACCCTGGCAGTGGAGAAGGGGTCTCCCGTGAAGGCAACCAGCCCGTACCTGCTGATGGGTACCCATGCTGCCTCGTGTGGGCTGAACCCCTGTGGCTGGGCAGTGACACAGGAAGGCTGCCTGTAATTTTGGGACAAATGCTCTGGGTGTGTTTGTGCCTCTGGGGACAAACTCACATAGGAGCAGCAAATGTGAAGCTTTAATTGGAGGTTGTGAGGTTGCAACCTCTAAAGGCTGTGTCTAGCAGTGATGCTGTGAGTGCAGAGAGAAGCAACAAAGCCGGTGAAGGGACAGGAAAACAAGACTTAGCGACTGAGGGAATTGGTTGTTTAGTATGGAGAAGCAGAGGCTGAGGGGAGACCTGCAGTCTTCAGGGCTGCAAAGAGCCTAATCAGGGAGGCTGGGCAAACTTCAAGTGTGTCTTTACATACTAGAGGCCCAGTAAAGCTTGGTTTGAGGATTCACGTGATGCTGTTCACAAGACATTCCAGGATCTTACTGCACTTACTGTCTTTTGCTGTTGAATGGAAATAATACCAGGAGCCCCCTGTTGCTGTTTTTCTCTTCTTGCAGCAGAATGTTTGCATTTAGCAGCAGTTAAAGGGAGGCTTAACCCTGCCCCCTGACACGCTGTGCTGTGCCCCGGACAGCACTGGCTGGTGTATCACATCCAGTAGAACAAAAAGTGATTCCCAGCAATATGACCCCAGGAAGTCAAACCAATCATTTTAATACAACTCTTCAAGACACAAGCAAACTCTTGCTTGCACCTTTCTGATACGAATCGTGTACATCTAGTGATAGCTGAGCAATTTTTAAACATGAACTATTTCCTACAAGGAGCTTTCAACATGAAAAGTAAAATAAATTACTCAAGTTCAGGTTACTTTCAGTAAATAGTAAGACAAAGGTGACATAGCAATTAAAAGCAAAATGTCTTGTTTCAAAGGGGAACGCATTCATTTTTCATGTCAAAATGAGCCCTTATTTTTAAAGAAACAGTCATCCCAGGAACAGAAGCAAAACATTCAGTCTGGGACTGTTGAACACTTAATTTTGTCTGAAACTATTTTTACCACAGTCTATTTTGCTGAGAAAAGCAGACCAACTTGTTCCTGTGTCCCCAGTCCCTGCACATGACAAACCGAAGCCAGCCCCAGCTATCCTGCTAGGTCTGTTGGCAGATGATGAAGCTTGCTACCAAAGATCATCCCTTCTCTTGCTGTTCCAGGTCTTAATGCAGTTTTCTTCTTTGCCTTCAGACTATTCATGTTGTCCTTTTAATTTTCCTTCCTGTTCTTGGTACGCTTGAAGATCCCTCTTTTGCTCAGCTAGAAGAGGCCTTGCACTTCCCATTTACTGTGTTGTTTGCGGTGCTTTTGCACCAGGGCTGGGGGATCCCACAGTGCCTTGTCTAAACCCAGGAGGTGCTTTTATGTCTCTGGGAGATGGGTGGTAATAGGGACAGAATGTCTCTGAAAGCGGGACAGACCTCCTTGCATTTTGTGGTAGCTTTTTGTTTGTAAACTCATTGTAGAGGCAGTTTTCTGGCCAGGTTGTGGCCAGTTTGAGACTGAGCCAAGAAGGGCATCCAAGAACAAGGCTTGCTCCAAAATACTTTGAGATGTAAAAATATCCACGTACTTCATTGCAGTGATTAGCAGCCTAGTCCTGTGCCACTCCGACACTGGGTCGGCTAGCGCTGAACGGAGTGGTTCAATGCATTACTTAGAACAGACAGCATTGTCTCCATTACTTATTACAAACAGCAGTTTTACTTGTAATTTCAAATTAAATTTTGGTTTGTTACATCAGACTTTTCATCATGCTAAATCACATTCTAGAAATTGTCTATTAGACTTCAAAGACATCTTTATTGGTTTACTCATAATCTTTTTTTCTGGTGTGTGTGCAAAAAATGTTTCTTCAGTGTGGCCTGCCAGAAACTGCTGCTTCTTGTAGACGTACAGAAGCATTTCTATGCATTGGTTTGAATAAAAAAAAATCCCTCTAACTTCCTTTAGGAGATATAGAAACATAAGATAGTCTGTTAATATTTTTTATAAATAGAAAGCTAAGGAAAACTCTAGGTATAGAACTTAAAAATATACATATTCTTTGAAGTTAGAGCAAGCACTTTGAATTGGGAACTTTCACCTTTGGTCCCTTCTGCTGTGGGTTTACAGTAAGGTCTGTGTGCTCGGGATAAAATCCTGCCACAGCATGCTCCAGGAAGGGAGGGGAGCAGTGCTCGCCAGCTAGGGAGCAGAGCTGGGCAGTGAGCACAAGTCCATGAATACCTTGGAGCAGCACAAGGTATTTTTACAGGCTGTAAAAAGCAAAGAGGAGTGTGTGTGTGGGGGAAAAAAACAAAATAAAGATTAAACTGAACAGTTGCAACATGTTTGTAATAAAGCATATCTTCTACAAGAATTATCTAGGCTTTCAGTGTAAGCAAGCTGTTAAAAAGAAAAAAAGAGGAAAGACTTGCAAATAGGCTAATGTGACTCAAATGTGTTGTGTGTGATAGTCTGACAGTGCCAGCAGCCACCGGGTCGCTGTGGTGGAGCCAGGATGCAGCACCGAGTGTGAGGTGCCAGAGTGACAGGCGGTTCTTCCTTTATACCAAGTTAACAGTGTGCTTTGAATAAAATATTTCACAGAAATCTTGAACGATTCTGCAGGGAGGAGAATTTGACAGTTAATTTCCTTTTTCCTGAGACATTTAAGAGTGTGGTTTCTCTTTTTTTGTAAGCTTGTTTTGGGGGCCGCCTTTGCGTGTGCTGCTTCTGAAGCTTTTCCTCGTGATCACAAGTGTCAGGACTAGCTCTGTGCCAGCTGCTTGGAACTCGCTGTGTGTTCTTGGTGACTCCCACGTGGCTCTCGATGGGCTGCTGTCGGTAGCTGGGACCCAGCGTGGTGGGCTCCTGGGGGGCCCTGTTCCAGCAGTGGGTTGTGAGCCCTGTGGCAGGGGCTCGCTGTGGTGTGTGTGTTACCTGGGGGCTGACCCCAGCAAACTCGGTGTGCAGCACTGTGAGACCCTTTATTAAGCACGAAACTGCAAACCTATTCACTTCAAACTGGCAATTGTATTTATAATACTAGATAACTAAAACCTGTGCACACAAATCAGACTTTCACTCAGCAGTGGCATCACAGGGAGCTTGCATATCAAGTTTCATCTTCAGTATGATGCCAAAAAGCTTATTTTTCTGTGCCTGATTTTTTGATTAAAATATTATTTCTTTGCACATAGCCATCAACTTGCTAAGTTTTCTTAAAGTGACGACATATGTAACACCAGTTGGTTGCTCCTTAGTCATGAGCCTTTTATAAGGCATTTGCCAACCCAGTGCTTAGTTCCACCTAAATCGATGTTTTGTAAACAAAATGAATTAGTTTTAAATAGTAATATTTGGCTAAGATATCTAAAATTGGGATGCTCTACTGGAGGTCTCTGAAATAGCTTCCTGTATGTGTTTTATGATTGTTTTCAAGCCTGATACAAAATGTTGGGCTTCTCAAAAGGCCATCAATTTTTGGGTATCTCAGCAGAAGTCAGTGGTAGAGCTTCACTAAGGAGGTGATGGGTTTCTTGTAACTTCTGGGTTGTGGGAGCCCCCAGCACCTGTGAGAAACTCTTGGTCCTAATTGAGGCTTCTTAGAAGTGCCCCCTGAGGCCCAAAGAAGCCCCCCCACACCTGGCATGGAGGGCAGGGAGTGGGCAGCTCTGGAAGCAGCAGAAGGTGACCTGGGGGGTCTCATGTCGGCAGCCCAGCGCTGGGGAGAGGTGCTGTGCTCAGAGGTCCATCTCTAGAGCCCAGAGCAGATATCTGCTGCTCCCCAGTGACCATTGAGGGGTGCGGCCTCTGCTCCCTCAGCGATGGAGGCCTTCGTGGCTGTGAGGAGAGTCCAACCCAGCCTTTGGGTAGGGAGCAAGTTGCCTGTGGAAACCCTTACGCCGTGAGGGGAATGTGGTCTTGAATGTCCAGGGAAGAGCTTGCTTACATGCTTTCCTACCTGCTGTTTCTTTCCAGAGCTATGGCCTGGCAGATGGAGCCTATATTAAGCCCCTGCCTCTCTGCTGCCTGGCTCGGAGGCAGCAAGGCAGCTGGCCCGCTCTCCATGTGTCCCGCTGCCTTTTGGCCACCCCACACAAACACACACTTGAACCTGGAGACCAGTTCTAACCAACAGAAGAGGCTACCTCAGGGCTAAAGAAGACTTCTGGGACAACCCACTGCTGTGTAAAGAGAAAACATGACCCCCATGTCAGCTGGGAAACTGTCAGCTCTCTTTGGCAGCGACCAGGTGATGGATGTCCATGGCTCGGGACTGCTGTGGCTGCGATGGTCTCAAGGTCAGCAAGGCTGGGACAGGGGCACTGCAGTGGGAGAAGGGCCAGGGAACAAGGCACGAGGACCTGGAGTTCAAGGCTTTGATAGTTTTGCTGCTTTTTTCACCTTGTTGTTTGGGGAGGTGTAACGGGTCCCTGTAAGTCCGTTCCAGCTGTGCTTTTGGTCTTTTTTCCTTTTTTTTGGACAAGGAAGAAAAATGTTAGTATTACAGCAACAAGCAAAAGCTGGGTATGAGCTCTGCAGGGTGGTGCTGGTGCCCCTGCAGTGTGCTGGTGGCTTGTCTTCCCTGGCAGCACATAGAAGAGCATTGGAGGCTGTTGGTCTGGCAGGCGAAAACAAAATAATAATCATGGAAAGCTCTGTTAACCTGAAAGTTTTTTGACTGACATCACATGGGGCAGACTGCAATCCCTTCTGATATGCTCTGTATCTTAAAACAAGCAGAAAACCTTTATTTTTCCAGGAGGGCTTGAGTGCTTGAGACAGTGTGAAACACTAAGAAACCACTCTGCTCCTGATCCGATGTGAGCAATGTTGGAGTTCTCAACTTGGCTCTGCTCTCCTGCCTGCATGTCTTTTCCTTGTGAAATGCAGGCTTTAGAGGCAGTAGGTGCCTCTTCTTGCCAAATCTTGCAGAAAAATCTTGTGTATTGAAAACTTGGTGGCATAATTTTGGCTTATGGTGTAGACAAGTCTCTCTGATATAAGAAATAGTGATTTTTTTAGGGAAATACATTGTCTTCTGCACATATGTAGTTTTGGGGTGTAGAAAGGATTTGTGGTGATCTTCATTTAGTCTTAGCTGGAGTCACCCTGATGTTCCCAGGCAGTTGTCAGGGCTGGGAGCTCAGGGACCTCGTGCATCCCTACCACACTGAGATCAAAAACTAAAGAAAGAACAAGCAAGATCTGGTCTGGCTGATGAAAACAAGCTGGGTTCCCCATCCTGTGTCATCTGCCACTGGCATATACTTCAAAGGAGGAAAGCAGAGGTTCATGTGTCCTAGGGCTTTCCCTCCCCCAGCTGCCAGGAGCCAATGTCTTGGTTAAACAACTGCAGATTCACAGTGATGGCTGTGGTACATTGGAGACAGGTATGCAAGGGGAATACTTTTTAAAAGGTTTTCCAATATCCTCCTTCAACAGTGATCATCTTGATGTCATGGTGATGAGCAAGTGCCCAGAGTCTGGCTGAAAGTGCTTCTGTGCTTCCTTGCAAGAGAACCCTAGTAGCGTGCTGAATCACTGCACGAGAAGCAGCAGCTCTTCTAACCAGACATAAGTGTAACGAGAAGTCTTACAGGATGAAAGAACCTTCCTCTGAGCAATAGGCAGAAGTCTTCATGTGATTCAGTCAGATGTGAAAATGGCATTACCAAAGAGGGGGGAAAATACACATCCCAACAAACCCACTGAAGATGTTAAGGGAACTGTAACAAAATTTTTCGGGAAAAAAAATTCTTGCCCTTACCTGCTGGTTAATTTTTTTTTGAGTGCAGGAAGAGTCATGTTCAGAGCTGCATGGTGGGTAGGCAAGGTGATGAATTGCACCCCCTGCCTGTTTTAGAATGGGCAGTGGCCATGCGTTGCCCAGAAATGTGTATGTGGGAGCTGTCACCACTGGTGTGCTGCAGTTTCAATGGGCTGGAGTAAATCCGGGTTCAGTCCCTGCATGAGTTCCCCACTTATTGCTGAGGCACTGGCAGAACACCTGCTGGATGGGAAGGGTGATGGGGACACCCCAGGGTGGGTGTGTGCTGTGGCGCTTGCTGAACATAGGGGTGGACATCATGAGATAGTACCAGGGCTTGGGACCCAGCAGTGGAGAGTGCATGTGCTCACCATCTCCATCTTCTTCCAGGTCTGAATAGGAAGTAGTGGCAATTGCCCCAAAATGTGGTAATTGCAGAAATGATTTTGAATTCCAGTAAGCAAGGCAGGGGGTGGTCCCATCTGCCCCTAAAAATGTGTCGTGTCACCAAGTGCTTGTGGTCCTGAGAAGGCAGTAGGACAACTTCAGCCGATCCCATGGCTTGAGCAGTTGGCTCAGGGGGAGCACCTCTCAGGAAGCGATCGGGGTGGCCTGGAGCTGCTTTAATTAGCCTCTCAGTGAAGAACTGAAGGTTTTATAACCTGTTTTTAAATCATCTAAAAAGACAGCAGGTAGTAAATTTTGCAGTCTCTTGCACGTTTCAGTAGAAATTAGGAAGCTCTTGAGTCCAACCACCAGTGACTCGCAGAAGGCCAGCGTTTCCCTTCTGCTGTGCATTTTGCTCTGCAGCTCAGAGGTTCGCAGATGGACGGTGGGTGCAGCATGTGCCTGTCCCTCCCTGCCCTCCTTCCACAGCATTTTGAGGGGCGGGTTTAGTAGCATTTACCAGGTTTTCCTGGGAAGGGGAAAAGCGCTGATGGAAGCCGGAGGAGAGGCGAGACATGGCATCGGTTGGCTGAGGCAGCAGCAGCACATCCCGCAGGTTTTGGTGCTGGACGGGCACCAGGGATTGTCCTTTGTGTGTGTCCGCCTGACTCAGCAGAGATCTTCAAGGGCTGGTCTGTCCCACTGACTCACACCAGCTACCTCTTGGCAGCAAGACCCGTGTGCACGTGTGTGTGCACATGCCTGCAGGGCCTAGGATCATCTTAAAGAAGGCTTCTCTTAACATTGTTATGCCTCTTAAATAATGTTATTGCTCTGGAAATGGATTTAAGTCAAAGACTCACCCACCCCTCGGGGCTGCCTGCACCCAGCTCCCAATGGTGGCAGCATGGTGACTTGCCCCTCCGCCGAGTGGCTGGGGCTGCTGGCAGCTGTTTTGGCAAAGGAATATTTTGTGACATGTCAATTCTTGTTCTTGTTGGCCCTCCTTGTGTGGTAGGCCAGACAGAGGATGGTGAGTGAACCCTCAGGTTTAGCACCAGAGCAGTCCGTGGAAAGAACGAGCAGTACTGTTGTCCTGCCACACATCCCCTCTGCTGCAGCAATGCAATGAAAGCGCTACACCAGGAATATTTCTCATTTAGGAAGCTGTTAACAGGAGTTTGTGGCACAGGATAAGCTGCAGGCATCTGCTCTGCATCTCTGAGCTGCAGAAGGCGTGAGGGTGCAGAGCAGCTCTGGAAATAGTGAGCAAGGGAATTGCTGGAGTGGGTATTTTTACACCTGACACCTCAGCCTAGGTGGCTAGGAAAAATATGTTTTGGGTTAAATTTGTCAAGCCTCAGCAAATAACTCATTTCTCTCAACTCTGGAACAGGGCAAGTGTTTGAGGTGAGATGATTCTCTGAGTGCCCTTTCAGGTGAAGCTTTTCAGTGCTGCCTGGCTGAAGATTGGCACCCCACCGCTTTCCTATCGAAATTCAATCGGGAGAACCATGGGATGCCAGCACTTCTGTTCCTACCAGTGTCACCGGGCTGCCTTGTTTGCTGTGGATTTGTTACAGGGCCTGTGGGCCTGTCTTTGAAGCTGTGGCAGAAAACTGCTGCTAGGGCGGTGCCTCCTTTGAAAGTGGTTTGTGGACTTTGGGGGCATGTGGGAGTGTGCAGATGTGTGGGGCTGTTCCTGGCTGGGCTGCAGGAGCAGCAGGGCATGTCCTGGCTTCCTTGGGGCTCATCGGGGCTCTGCTGAGCAGAGAACCTGGCCGGAGCTGATCCGAGATCATGGCCAGCAATGAGATCCGATGTTGTTTACTCTGGGAAGGTTGGAACCGAGTAAAAGCCAAGTACACTGTGTTGTCTGCACTCGCATGCCTTTGTTACTGCTATTTACCGGTATTGGTTACCCAAAGCTCTGTCTGGTGTGTCTGAGCCTGCTCTCAAGTCCTGCAAGTCCAAGAGGGCATAGCACGGCTGCGTACAGCAGCCCCTTCCCTGGGGAGGCTGTTTGCCCTCTTCAGCTTGAGGGAACCTCTAAACCAAGGGGCGGCTGTCGCATGGAAGCTGTGGACATAGGGGTGACTCTGCAGATCCCCACGAGTGCTCTGCTTCAGATGTGAGCGAGGGCTGTGCCACCAGGCTGCGGGGCTGGGGGCAGCAGCTGGGCTGGCCGTGCTCCCAGTACCAGGAGCAGGGTGCCCCCAAGCTGGGCAGCTTGCACTGGGGCCAGCTTTTGGGTAGAAATAGATGCTGAGCTTCCTGGCTCTGACCCGTTCTCAGGACTATTTTAACAAGTATTTTATAGTGCCATCACCGTTTGAATACTGAAACAGATAATTGCTTATCTGGATGTAGCAGATTTCTACTTCCATTAGCAGAAAGGAGCCTTTTATTAGCTCAACAATATAGGTTATTGCTCTTCTACCAGACAAACCGTACTGTGGTGAGTCTGCGTAGCAGTGCAGCCGTGTTCCTGGTGCCGATGGAGGTTACATTTAACCCATGGACATGGGCATTTAACCCATGGACACCCACGTAACCCACAGACATGGGTTGCAATGTGTTGCAATGACTTCCTCGTGCCAGGGAGCCACAGCAGCTGCTGTGTGCCTTTGCCTGATGTCCTTGGGTGCAGCCCAAGTATGTACACGCAGGTGTTCAGCAGCTTCTCCACAGTGCCCTGAGACCATGTGTGGAGAGGAAAAAAAAGGGAAATGAGAGGAGTCTGAGGTGCAGAGGACCCTGTGCATCCCCAAGTGGCTGGCTTTTGACTGGTGTTCTCATGGTCAGCTGGGTTGTAAGAGAAGCAATTCCCCAGCTGGTCCCAAGGGTGTAGATCAGGTGCAAGGCTGTAACTCATTCTGCAGCTTGCAACCACTTCAAGTTTCCTACCTGCATCTTGAGCTTCTCCAGGGTCATGTTTGGAGCTGGCAGCCAGAAACTGGTGAACCTCCTTGTCCAATGAATCAGGTGGCTGCTGGGGCACAGCTGTAGCAGACCAAAGATGGGATGCTCCTGCTTGGGCCACTGCAGTCATCAGATGAAATGCAAATCCATCACATGTAAGGTAGAACTTGAAGATTAAACATTTTTCCTCCCCCTGCATCCTGAAAAGGGGAATAATCATCTCAAACGTGTTCTTCCAGTAAATGTAGATTAGTTCATTATTTTTAGCCCCTTGAGACTTTTAAAGTTAATCTGTGGCTGACACAGTTTCTATTTTAACACAATTATTAAATGAAAGAAGCCGCTAGTTGTGAGTTAGAGCAGCTGTGTGCCAAGGTTAATAGTTAATAATGAACTTTAACCAAACAGCCAGTTGTGGTTATATCAAAACAAATATTAATTATGCATGGAGATACTGCCACTTGACCTTTGTGATCTGCTTCATGAAAATGTGATTGATTATAGAAGTGTATGCACAATAATTTGCATCATAAAGCCTGGAACCTGCTGTTTCTATCAAGAATTGTTCCTTTCCTGGAGCAATCTTCAATCCTTGAACTTGTCAGAGGGGTCCAGGATGGGTTTGTAAAACCTAGTTCCCTTTGCAGCTGCAGTGCCTCAGTGTTTTGAGCCACCATGCTTCTGTACAGGACAACAACAAAGTTAGCATGATGTGCTTAAAATATACAGTTACACCGGGGTTGGAAAGATGCTATATGAGTAAATAAACGTGTTTTGCATTCTTGCAACCTTGCCCTTTGAGTGCATGTGTTTTTCATCACCGTCTTGTGTTTTACCCTTGACACAGCGGTCCCCAGGCTGGTGTGCTCAGAGATGGGCAGCCCCCAGCAGGGCAGTGCCTGGTGCTGCCTTCGGGTCAGCCTTGGGGCCCATGTGGGGCAGCTGCCTGCCTGGGGCACAGCCTGAAACCCAGCGCCAGGCAGGAGGACAGAGGCTGAGATGCTGCTGGTGGCACAACCAGGACTTGCTGGGAGCACCTTCCTGGTGCAGAGGGCTCCTGGGGAAGAAGAGTTTTAAATGCCAGCTGTAACTTTTTTGTGTTTCTTAATAAAATCACAGCTTGGGGACCATTGCACCAGGGCTGAATATGGAAGCACCAGCAGGCTCCAGGTGAACATCTGCTATGGAGATGCAGTGGCCCTGCCAAATCACCTTCTGTTTTGCAGAAAGGCTGTGCTGCTTGTGTTGTGCCTGGTATGAAACCCACCAAACCTGTGTGTGTTGCTGTATAACTTCCTTAAAAACAATTATCGAGGTCCTGATCTCATGTAAATGATCTCAACTTACTAGAACTCCATGGATGAGCACCCAGAGGCCTCCTTAGTGTGATTTTGGTTGCGTGAGGCTTTGAGACTAAGGGCTTGAGACCTTTCCGGTATTGTGACTGCAGTGATTAACGTGTGTTCCTTTAAGAAGAGCTCTGAGCAGCTGAATTATGGTGTTCTGGAGCAGTGCTATGAAGGGCTGGGCTTCTGGGCTGTGCTGAGCTGTGCAGGTGTTTGCTGTAGCACAGTGACCTGGTTCAGAGGCATCCTGCTGCAGAATGGCAATGCTGGGAAGGCTTCCTGTGCTGCATTAATCCTTTTACCCCAGGCCCCAGGGGGAATTGTTAGAAATGCTTGCTGTGGGCTTGGCACTGAGTGTTGGCACCCTGGCTGGCATGGGGAGCCTGTGGGTGCTGCTCCTTCCAGAGGTTGGGGGATGAAATCTGCTCTCCCTGCTGAAGGATGTGAGGCTGTGTTTTCAACTGATTTTAAGTATCATTTGGGATTGGTTTAATTTTGGCCTAAACTAACATGCCTCATCAACATCAGAGCTGTAATAGTACTCATAAATCTTTTCCTGAAGAGGCCTCAAAGAGAAACTTATTCCTCTTGGCTCTGATTAAGGACTTTCTGGCATGTGGGGACACAAATTGCTGTCAGGTGGCTGGGCTTGGGACTGGGGGTGGAGGGCACTGGCCCATGGAGTTGCATCTCCATCAGTGGCATCCCCATCACTGCATCCTCACTGTGAGCACAGATGTTGCTGCAGCCACTTGGATTTAGGAATCCTTCAGTGGGGAATGAGGGGATGAGGTTTTCAACCCCTTAAAGGTTCCCATTTCTCTTAGCCCTGCAGATGTAGGGAACAACTATAGTCATACTCAATGCTTTGTCCCTTGACTGTGTATTTGTGTTCTCATTCTTGTGTCAGCAAGCACTGAGCCAGTGCCCTGGGTGTCTGGGAACTGCTGCACCTTTGTGCACGTCATGTGGAGCTGCATGCACACTCCTGACAGGTGAAACCACACCTGGAGAAACACGGGCCATGGGAGCAGTTCCTGACAGACTCAGGCATCAGCTCATACCACAGCTGGTGCTTGGCTCCTTCTGCACCAGTGCCATCCCCCTGCTTCAGCTTTCATGTTCCTGCTTTGCTCCATGACCCCACAACTCGCCTTGGTGAAGAGCAAGGTCTTCGGGCAGCTCCTTTCCTCAGGGTTGCCCTAAGCATGGGTGTGCTGTGCAATACATTGATGTACAGTCTTAATGTAGTGGCAATTTAGGATTGCCAAACTGCTGCCTTTGAAGGGCAGCAATGCGATTTTGCCCACCGAGGAGGAGCGTGCCGCTGTTACCGAGCGGTGCTGAGGTCTTCACTTGGCATGTTCCTGCTGTTGTCCTGCTTTGAGACCTCACTGTGGTGCAACCTGCGCTTGGCTGCCTGCTTCCTAGGGCCTGGAGGGTTTTGCAGAGCACACCACCAAGGATTCACATTGCTGCATTTTTCCCTGGTTCTGCTCTGATTGCAAGGCTTATTTAAGCTTGTGTACGTTATTTTGGGGTTCCAGTTCCCACCTCCAAAGGAATTTGCAAGCCTGTTGCAGGTCTCTGTCTCTGCGTGGACCTGGCAGTAGGACTGTCTGTACTGATTTGTCTGGCCTGTTTGCTCTCTGCTTTGCCATTTGAGATGTGGCTGTTAATTAAAGATGCCCTCTGCCATCTGAGCAGATGTCTTGATCTCCTCCCCTGTGGTGGGGCTGAGCAGCAGCTCCCAGCACTGTCCAGGTCCTGATGTGTGGGGCAGGAGTGGGGCTGGCTGCGGCTGCTGCCTCCCTGCAGAATGAGAGGCTGGAAAACTCCCCTTGCACCCCATGCTAATGAGCATAACGAGCATTCAGATGTCTATGAGTAATTCCAATCCCAGCTCTTGTTCTCTCCGGCGGAACAAACCCTAGCTTTCTTGTGCTGCTCTGCTTGCCTTGCTGCTCACTGCGCTGCCCTCGCTGGCCTGGAGCTGGGCCAGGGGCTGGGGGCTGCTCCCACCCCTGCATCCCACAATCGCTGCATTCACTGTGCCTGGCCTCATCCTGCTGGGGCTGCTCTGCGGCAGGGCAGGGCAGATCCTGCAATTGCACTTCTCTTGCTACTTCTCTCCCTGCTGCTTGCAGCTTTTCTTCTTCGTTTTGCGTGTCCTGTTGAAGAGGAACACCCAAACTGTTTTTTCCTCCTTCCAGTGTCTTCCTTTCTGTCCTGCATGGAACATTCTTCAACTTGGCTTTCTTAGCCGTAAGTGGAATAAAACTGTTTTCTCCCTGCTTACCCCGTCACTTAGCACAGCATGAGGAGGATGCTGTTATTTCTGGCTTTGATTACGTGTATGGCATTATGCTTGGGCCAGGCATGTGGCTTCTAATGGATATCTGTGAGACGTGCTTGTATGTGAGGGAATAGCAAACTTGGCTCCTCATAAAGAAAAACAAAACAATTGCAATTTAAACTTGAGACAAAATCCAAAAAGAACAAGGGAGTTCACTCATGAGATTAAAAAAAAAAAATACTGGTACCCTAAATAATGATGCAGAAACCTCAAATACTGTGGATTGCAAAACAAATTTTCTCCACAAAGAGCAATTCTTGTTCTCACTTCTCACAATAAATCCCCGAAACATCAGTAAATCGATAGCGTGGCGCTCGTATGAAGCAACAACGCTTTTTGTGAGATTAACAATGGTGTGTCGGGGTGAGGGAGATGTAAAACAGGTCAGGAGCCACTGTGGTGTTAAACGCTTACAGGGGCACGTGGCTTTCAGTAGGTGATGGCATGGATTCCTCTCCCCTGGAGCGAGGACGGGAATGCTGAGAGGCTGGCCTGAAGCTGGTACTCCTTTTGATTAAAAAGCTTTGGTGTTTCTGTGACAAAGAAACATCTGACTAGGTAGTGGAATTGTACAGCGCATCCATTTAAAGCAAGACCTGCTTGGGTTTCTTCAGCTGTGCTGTACAGAGGATGCGGTCTCGCTTGGTCTGCAGGTCTCCCTGGAGGCCCAGCAGCACCGCTCCCTGGAGTTACCGGTATTTTAAAATGCAGGGAAGGGGAGCGCTGCTTGCTGCACGTGGGGGACCTCTTGGATCCCCAGCTAATCGTGGCAGTTTCAGATCCAGTGGTTTCTGATGGGAGCTGCAGAAGGTGCTGGTTCTCCATCAGCTGTGGCATCCCTGTGGGAGGTGGAATCGTTGGGAGAAATGCTCCAGCCAGTCCGTGCTGCTGCAGGAGCTGGTGCCGCGTGTTCCCTCGCCTCCTCTTCCATTTGTTTGTGTCACACGGCACGATTTAAAGAGCGTGATCTTTCGTTTTGCGCACAGTCCCCGGTTGAAGACCTTTGGTTGCGCCTGGCATGAATACGTGCTGCACGAGGACAGCGCTGCTGGTGAGTACAAAGGAGAGGCAGTCTGAGTGCCGAAATTAACTCTGCTCAGCGAGATGGAGGGCAGGCAAGGGCAGAAAGGGCTGCTCGGATGGGGCAGCGGGGGGTTGAGAGAGGATGGGAAGAGAAACCTCTCTTTGTGTGTTCTAAAGGGGATTTTGGAGTCTTCCTCATCCTATCCTGCCCCACTGTCCCTGTGTATGGGGGCGTCTCGCCTTCCCCGGGGGCTGTGGGCTGGTTTCTGTGTCTGGCTCTGGCTCTGGCTCGGCTGTGCCACCGCACCATTGCCTGACCCCATTCTGCAGCACGTGCTTGTCTGGCCCCAAAGGGCAATGGTTAAGCGAGGTCACAGTGAGCGCTGAGGGCAGTGTGAATGTGGCTCAGCATCAGGGCTCGGTAACTTCTTGAAGTCTTGAAGCACAGGATCCTGATGGTGTGTCAGGGCACCGGCTTGTCCTGGGACTTCCCATCCCTTGATGGGATGGTCCGCTTGGCAGCTCGGCTCGCCAGCCGGGGTTTGCTCACAGCTGCAGGTGAAGTGATGAGGAACGTCCGTAGCAAATCAATGAACCACATATGAGCTATTTATGTGCCACCAGGATCTCAGAGCTGCTCCCATTCACTCCGTCCTTTGGTGGGTAAGCAATAGATCAATGGAACTAACCCTCATGGTCCCTATGTAGGAAGATGGTTTTGACTAAAGGGGTATGTTTATTTTCCTGGTGAACTCGCTACTCCTTGCTGTGTTCTAGCTTCATTCCTGGGCACCCATCATTCCTCATTCTTGGGGTACGTTGGTCTGATATGTTGGTGATGAGTGCAGAAACAACTGTTTAGGGGTAGGCAGTACCTGGGTAGAAGCTGTTGATGGGAGAAAAGCTATGGTCTGGAGAAACGGGTTGAGGAGCTGTGTAAATGAGGTTAGAAGAGCCCATGGAAGGTGACATGGGTGGGGCTCTTGCCGACAGATGTGTCGGCAGAGGGCACTGCTGAAAAAGAAACACGATTGTGAAAATCAGAGGGTGGACTTGTTTGCAACCAGATGGAAATTTCTATAAGCCATGGCAGTCCATCCGTTTGGCAGTGTTCACTTCAGCAGGAGTTGGATCAGGTCACTGCTGGCCTCGCAGCTCTGCTAGAAGAAGCTGCACATCTCAAAGACGTACCAGAGCAGAGGTCTCATTCCCTGGTGAGCTGCTGGCTTAGCATCCTGTGGGCTTCCACCTAGACATGGCAGCATGTTATGAAAGAATGCTGCTCTCCCTTAGAAATGTACCAAATTCTTGTGGTCTGCTCAGGTACACAAGGAATTTGAGGAGCTTGATCAAAGGTGACAGTTTTGTAGCTTCCTCTGAGGATGTTGAGATGAGACCTGTCAAACTAGAAGGTCACTGGCAGCACAGCTGATCATGCTCTGGCTCCTAAGAACTGGGTTATCCCAGAGGGTTGAAGTTGTCTTGGCACGCTGCTCGTTGGCATTATATCTTCAGATGCTCAAGGTGATAAGAAAGAAAATAGGAAATCTTCAGTGGAAGATAAATGAGATTGCAATGAAATTTAAATGAAAACAATTTTGGCAAAAGATGTCTGCGAATCCCTCAATATAATATGCAGCTCTCAGACTTAGGAGTCAATTTATTCTGAAAATATGGGAGTATAAAAAGTACATCCAAGCTTTAAATAAATAAATAAAGGAAATAATAACGCATCCAATATGTGCTAGGAGGAAAAAATTGAAAGAACATTTGTTAACAGCTTCATTGCAGGTAATGCTAGGTAAACAGATAACAGCTTTTAGAAAGCGATACTAAGATCTTCAAGGAATGAGCAATTTGCACTGCAGAGCAACAAATTTTAATGGGTCCAGGAAAACCCAGCAGCATAAGGACATAATATTGAACTCTACCCATGAGTCCTTTTTTCTATCCCTGAAAACCACAGACGGTATCTAGATATAGACAAACAGATATGAAGTGCTCCTGTGCAGCCAACCTCTACTTCACCTCAGAACAGTTAACATTATCTGATATGTCTTGGCATCAAAGGAAAGAAGCAAGCAACCCATGGAGATGTAGATGGAGCTATAAGAAGCAGCAGCAGAAAAAAAAAAAGGGTACAGACAAATTATTTTCCTTTTTGCAGAGAATAATTGAGCCTGGCTCTGTAGGAGACAGAGGTTATATCTGTAAAAGATGATGAAAAGCCGGGGTTGATGCTAACACTGCTGTTTCGTACTTAGTGACCTAATCCATGATTGCAGCTGATTCGGGTCTCTTGGGATCACATAAATTACAGAAGCGAACCAGGAAACATCTCCCTGACCTGTGGAAGGGATTGCTTTCTCCCCGATCTGTAAGTTCACTTGATGATAGTTCTGTTAGGAAAAGGTTTATAAATGTCAGAAGGAAAATGTGAGCTGCTGCTTTGTGCTTGTCAGAAAGACTTTTAAAGGGATTCAGAACCAGCAGGACATGGGGGATTAGAATTAAGTCTAAAGAGGAAATAGTTGGGATCTCAATACAGAGCTGTGTATCAGCCCCTTTGGGCCGTAATTATGGCATCAGAAATGCAGATACTCAACTGTGGGGAAACCCCAGTCAGCGTGGTGAGGGTTGGCACCTTTGTCCTATGGAGGCTGTAGGTGCTGCTCAGGTAAAGGGAAGGGACCAGGTGTGGCCATATCTTATTTTTCCTTTATGTTGCTCATGTTAATATAATCATGTTCTTTCTCTTTAGTGGGACACGGATCTCCCTTGAGTGTTTGCCAGTAAGATTTCCACTATCTCCAATTAAGTGTGTGTCCAGGTGTGAAGGGTAAAGCCTTGACAGTAATCTCAGGCTACAGAGAGCACATAGTTTCACTACGCTGATAGAGACAACTTGGCGTGTAGTTGGATACTTGAGAACTTGGAAGGTGCATTATCAGTTGGTGCTTGATTTATTGATTGGCTATTCTGCACCTTGCTAATTGGAGACAACTGGCTTGTCAGCACTGCTAAAACTGCTAAACAAACACGGGGTCAAAGTCACTCGTCCTTCAAGGCAAAGATAAAGTTGTACTCTCAAGGGGTTTGGTCCTTGACATTAAGGAAGTGAAGCTGGTAAAAGGCTTGCTCATAAATGACGGAAGAACCACTTTGCTAAGTGGGTAGTGATCAAAATGTGCAGGGAGAGTTTTTTGAGGGAGTGCTCAGGCTGTGCAGTCTCCTCCCTCCTTGGAGGTCTTCCAAAACTGCATGGACAAGGTCCCGGAAAACCTGCTCTGGGTGGCCCTGCTTGAGCAGGACTGGGCCAGGAGATGTCCAGAGGGTCCCTTCCAACCTCAACCGTTCTGTACATTTGTCAGAAGTCACAAGATCCGTGTTTGCCTTATGACGGAGCATCTCAAGACTGAAGTTGTACTGACAGTAGTAGCAGTGTTCCTTGTGAGAGGCTGGGAAACTTTCCAGCCAGTCTCTGCAAAGGATACTTTTTTGATGGCTTTGTGGTGCTTATGGATCATTATTAGCTCCCTTAAATCCTTTTTTGTCAGAGTAGTGGTATAACAATCAAAATGATCTTGGTCCACTCAAAGAAGTTGGCAAATGGGAATCTTAAAACTGGAGCTGTGAAAATTAGGTCAAAATATGCAGTTTCATGTCAAATTCTGAAAGCAGAAAGACCACTTTTCAGTCTTGAAGTAAATTAGGAATAATTTCACTTAAACTAGTGGGCTGACAGGTGCATGGAAATAATTCCACATAATATACACCAAAAATACGTGGTCTCCTGAGGCATTTTCTGAAGCATTTTCCCTACAGCACCTTCCAGCTGCACATTGCTTTGGGTTCAATTTGTTCAGTCTTAATGACTGACCTTCCCCATGCTGCTGATGGACTGTTTCCCTTCATCCCTCCAAGCTGAGCACTGCAGGCCTGTTTGTCATGACCAGAACTTCTCTGCTCTGCACTGATGGAGCCCCAGTTCTGCTAATGAATCTTGGTTGTGTGGATTCAACTTTGTTCCACGTAAAACATAATAAGTTAATATTACGTGGATAAATGCCCAGGACTGTACTGACATAGCTACTTCTGGCTTGGGCATGTTACCAGACAACTCAGAAGCGCTGGTGGCAATAATTCTGTCTGGTCAGAGGATTGCTGGTCAGTCTGGGATCTATAATGAATTAGTTGTTGCGAGGGAGGTTTTTACTAGCATTCAGAATGAGCAATCTAAGTGCACTTAATTTTTGATCTAGGTCAGGCCTGGTTTGCAGAAGCTGGACGGTTCTCACTGGGGAGCTGTGGTGGAGGTGGAACCAGAAGTGCAGTCACTTCGTTAAGGGTCTGAAAGTTTTGGGACTGGGAGGTCCTACATCGCCTGTCTATGATCACGTCCTCAGGGCATCCTGTCGGTCTTCTCTTTTCTCTTCTGTTTATCACGTACCTTCCTATTGCATGATTAAGAGACTGAACTCCTGTTCTGACTCTTTATTGTTCCTATTTGTTTGCTTGCTGTTACAGCCACCTACAAGACACCACTCTTTCCTGCCTCTCCTCCCCTTCCCTTCAGTGTTATTCTGGTAAACAGCGGGTTTATATCTTAATGGAAACTAAAGAATAATTATAGTTATGTAGTCTTGCGATGCTATTAAGTCATATGACAAAGGCAAAGAAATTCATAATAAAAACGTCAAGGGAGAAAAATCTGTCAGCTGCGTTTCTTAAACTGCCTTATCTGGTGTCACACAGTTTATTATTTATGTAAGACCAGAGCTGTGCCTGGCACTTCAAACATGAATGAAAAGACACAGGTTATATTTAACATAAAGTAGGGAGAACGTAGATAGGCAGCAGTATATACACGGAAAAACAGATGTCATTTTTCCTGAAGCAAAGGAAGGGGAACATACACACACTTTTAGACTTCCTGGTGGATTTTGTTTTAAGACAGATCTGCAGGAGACCATTATTAAGGGCTTTGATTCTGTGCGTGTACCTTTAGACTAGGACTTGTATAGTGAGAGATGAGGAGTTTCTGAATTAGAGCCTGGGACCATTAGGCATGGAAGGATCCGTCTGATGTCTATAAATATATCAGTGTGTCAATACGGAGTGGGAAAAAGTGCAATCTAGGTAAAAAAGGCAGCATTGGCACATGCACAAATTGACCAGACCGGGTGTAGATAAATTTATGCTGGGACTTCCAGAGGTGCTGCCCAACCACCTCAGCCATGGGCTCTGGAAAGATACCCCAGTGGGTTTCAGGTGTCCCAGAAGCCTCAGGACTGCCCATGTGTTGTGTGGGACCTGCATGTGAAACCTCTGAAGGGTTTTGGTGCTGGACCAAGCAGTCGGTGTTGCTGCTGCATGTTCCCACCGATCTGCTGTGAGGAGCAGCGACCCTGGCAAGATCTCACCAACCCCTTGCTAAGTGTGAGCAACTGCTGCAAAGGCAATCCTAAGAGAGGAGAGGCTTGTGGCCTTCAGACTCCCATGCTGCCTTTTTTTCCTTCCTTTTTGTCCTTTTGTTCCTCTTCCATTACTTCTGTCTGCACGTTTTTGAAATAAGAGAAGAAACTCCATCCTTTTCTCTTGGTGTGGGGCACCCCCCTGTTCAGGATGGATTTAGTCCTTTGGAGCCTGGGCTCAGGCCTGTGCAGGAGCTCCCAAGGAGATGGGTTGCCTTTGGTCATGTCTCCTGATTTCAGGTTCCATCCCTTCCTCCTCAGGCGTGCCGCAAAGGAGAGATGGGGGCCTGGGGAAATAAGCCACTGATACAGTCATGTTCTGAGGTTTGTTTGAAGAGAAGTTCAAAATCCCTTCCCTTCTCAAAGTAATGCCCTAGACAACGTAACCTTCATTGAACTGGTATTGAATCAATCGAGGAAACATTAAAAACCAGGATGAAGAAGCTGTTGATGTAGCTGATGAAGTTCCCTCAATACAGAGAGCCCTGAGGATCGATGCTGCGTTTGGATTGTGAGACTTGCCATTTTGTGCCCTCTCTGAAATTCGCTGGCACCTCTTAATGGTGTCCGGTGGAAAATAAATGCTATTTCCATGAAGTGGTAGGCATTATGCTGTGGGTTTGCAAGCAGATATGACAAGTGACTGCCTGCTAGTACAGAGCAGAGGTGCAGTAAAAGCTTGTTCGTGTGTCCTTGGGAGCCAGTAGCTCCAAGAAAACCAGGCCTGTGTTGTTCATGTAACACTGTTTTCTGTTGTTTCACAAAATGGCTAGCTTCATTGTGAAACATCCTGTGGTACGTATGAGCAGGCTTGGGGGCAAGAGGAGGCAGAAATCATCTGTCAGAAACCACCAGGGATCCTGTGACAGAGCTCACATAATTTGGATCAAAGCTCAGGGAATGAGAGCGAGTAGTGGAGGTGTCTCGCCCCCCTTGGTCCTGCATCTGCAGCGTGGATCAGGCTGATGCCAGAGCCTGCGGCATCTTCTGATGCTTTTACTGATTGAATACTCTATCTTTCTAAAGTTGCAAAAAAAATTCTCGTCTGTCCTTGTCTTTGAAATAACTTTTCTTCCCTCTTCATTAATCAGGAAAGCTGTTACAGCTCTTGACAGCACTCTGGAGCAAAACAAAAAGGCCTAATTCACTAATAGGACCTAATGCATAGTTAAATTCTGCAGTGAGTCAGTCTATTTATCAAGACAATTCAACTTGAAAATTAGTCATCTAGAAAGATTTTGTTGGTGTTATGGAGTGGGCATATCTGCCTGGAAAAGGGACATAAGTGCTGCGAGGGCTTTGAGAAGAACAGTAACCTGACGCTTCTTGGTGAGATGGATTTATTTGAAAGTCAAGTCACTTTTCTGCTCAAACAGTTGAGGAGACCAAGGTGCGAAGCGTCCCTTGATATATTAAGATAAATTTCTCTCTGGCCTATGGGAAGAGCAAGGCATTCGCAGTGCCCAGGCAGTTCCCAGTGCTGCTGAAGCTCTCCTTGCAGCGTCCCTTTGGTAGTCCAGATTCTGGAAGGCTTCTGTCATTGCTGGTTAAAAAAGCACAGAATGTGTATTTTAGGTAATGTTTTGTGACAACTTTTTGTGTCCAAGTCTAGAGTTGCTTTCTGTATTGTTTAAACCCTTAAATTAGGTGTGCACGAATGCTCTAGATCCATAAGAGGTCCCTGCCTGCACTGATGCAGACAGCCCAGGCTTCGCATGCAGGCACCTAGAGCAGGGGATGCTCTGAGGGGTGGGCATTCCTTGTGCCCTTGCAAAAGGAAAAAAACGCCCAAGAATGGAGAAATAGAAGCTCCGTCCTCCCCTGCTGGGAACCTCTGAGGAATGTTGTATTCCCCTGTGCCTCCAGAAAACAGGGTTAAAAAAAATTTGGTTTAAAAAAAAAAGGCTGCTATTTTGTCTGCCCCACTGATGGACTCCATGCCAGCTGGAGACAGCTACAGCATGGAAGCTGATACTCATATTGGGTGCGGTGTAAGGGACCGTAATGAGGTTTGCATGAGTGTGGTTGGCATCCACCTGAGGGGGCTTCAAGATACAGGGATGAGATGCATGATGCAGGCTTCACAGGGCTGATAGAAGTCTGGTGTATGGTTGATATGCTGTGGTACTGTTATGACTCAGATATGGGGGCTTTTAGGAAGGAATTATCTGTAGGTTGAAGTCGATTCTGGTATGTAGTGGCTACTTGTATGGCAGATGGGTACAAAAAACACACAGATGTTTACATCTGTGAGCTCTGTTACAGCTCATCTTTATTCATGTGCATTTGAAAAAATGGTAGCTTGTGTTTAATGGGGATGCTGCCCAGGTGAGTGAAATGGTGTTACACAGTGATCCAGCTGGGATCTCTGCTCCCAGCTCCCCAGCTGGGCTAGGCCAGAGTGGTTCCTCTGAAACAGCACTGGACTGATGCAGAGTGTGTGCTGGAGAAGTCATCTCCAGACCAATTGCTCGACTGCTTTATAATGGCCCAGGTGGTTGAGTTTGCCTGATACATCCCATTACAACATCTGAGTTTTGATAGCATGTAACTGAGTGACATTTTCAACTCTTCAGGCTTCAATTTTCCCTTTAGAGAGTCCTCCAAGGACTCAAGATTTCAGTAATATTTCAGCTAATATGTTTCGGTCATTTGACAAAATGAGAGCAAGGAAAATGATGTCATTTTATTCATCTTAAAAGATATTCTTACAGCCATTTTCCTGAGACAGCTCTCCTACCTCCAGGCTTCAGAGCAGTGCCGTGGTACTTAATGGAGGCACATGAGGAATATGCTTTTCTTGTGAAAGATGCTTGTATTTGACCAAGTTACAAGCATCTGAAAACCTCAGTGTGATCAGGGGAGACTTATGAGAGACTTTTCCAATTCAAATCTAGAGAGAACAAGTGTTGGAAGAGTCATGGTGAGCCCATTGAGGACGAAGAGTAGGGTGGTAGGACCTAAGAAGCTGGGAGGTGTTTGGAGGATGAGCCGATAAGGCATGGGCATTTGGAGCAAGATTCGTGGCTATCTGTGAACCAGGTACTGCAAAAACATGATGTTCTTCTTGGATTTGGGCCCAAAAGGATGCACATCAGCACAGATGGGATTTGTTCAGAAGCACTTGGTTGTCTAATCTTTATTGATTTTTGAAGGAAAATTAGTTACTTGGATACACCTAGGTAAGTGGCTGCGCCTTTATGTGCCTTTAAAATTTCAGCTTTAATCTATTGCAGTGAGATGATCTTACAAAAAACACAGGGATATGAATACCTCTGTTGTGGAAAACGGGAACATGGAGAGGAAATACCAGCTAGAGCACAGGTGTGTGAAGGCAATATGGAGAAATTGGTGAGAAGTTCTCATTCCCTGAATGAGTGCTTGTGGAAGAGCAGCACGTGGGCATGTAATGGGAGGTTACTGTGATAGTCGTCCACAGCAACCAGGAGAACCCAGCTCTTGTGTAATGCTCAGTTTGGAATAAGAACTCTTTCTTCAAATGGATCCTGTTATTTTTGTTCACTTCTTTGTGGTGAATCTGAGAAAAGCATGGCCAAAGCCCAGGTATGAACGCTGTATGAGTAAACAAGCCTTGGGATAGCATTCCAGCATTACAAAATAAACCATGTTACTGTTCAACAAGTCCCTGCCAAGCCTGGAGGAGGTATACCCTGACAGACCAGCTACTATGGGGCAGCTCCTTATTAAAGATGCCTGCTTGTGGTTGAGCTGGAGAACATCCCTGATGTTCTTGGGCCGTGCAGCCCCCCACTCAAATGATTTCTCCATCCAAATGCTGTGCAACTGAATGCCAAAGGGACAGGTTGAGGAGCGGACACAATGGGAACAGTAATGTGCCGGGTGCTTCTTGGAAGCTTCTGGGATTGCTGTAGTCCATGTGTTGGCTGCCTTCTCGCAGGCCTTGTTTTGTCAGCTCCAGCACTCTTTATCGTATGTTTCTGTTCTGGTTGTGTTTCCTGATCAAGGATTAGGGCTGCTCTGTGCTAGATGCTGGATGAAGAGGTGATGATGGTCGGTGTCTTAGAGGCCCGATGAGCCATACGACAGAAGTAAAGCAACAGAGGAGCTGGGGGCTTTCTGCATGGGGTAACAGAAACCACAAGCCCAGTGCCCGCACTCTGCCTATCTCAGATTTGTTTAATTACACATTTCAGGTACTTCTCTACTTTCCTTTTAATTATTGTTTCTACCAAGACTTCAAGTACCTGCACCTAAGAATAATTACATAGCAGCCCATTAGCTAATGCTCCTGCACTTTAAACACCATGAAAACTGCAATATAGCTGCTGCTTACCTGCAAGGCCGCTTGTTCTGCGATTTCTGTCTCTGGAAGACCATTACAAATCTGTTCCTCCTCTCCCCTTTCTCCTGTTGTTGTTGTGTTTTCTCTGTTGAAATGAAATCGTAGTTGATGATCTGAGGAATGTTTTGATAAAGTTAGGGCAGGATCAGGTGCGCTGCTGCCTTTGAGCATGGAGCAGACTCTGTGCTCCTGCACCTTGTTGCCTTGGGCTGAATGTTACCCATAGCAAATAATGAGAGAATAAATCTGAAAAGAAGACAATCTTCCCCTCCCCCAAAAGAAAACCCAACATAATCAGTGTCTCTACTCTTCCCTCCACTCCTGTTGAATGTGCATGCTTTTACCTTTATCTCTGTGCCTCTGTGGCTTTATAGCAGTGCCCACCACTGAATTACCTGTGTACCTGATCGAGCACTGTGTTTTTCTCTCCCAGAGCGTGAAGTCTTTCAGCTTCCTTCCCTGCCCAGCCATGATGCCTGCTTGCTGTTATGTTTACAGGGAAGCAGTTAAATGCAGGTGTGTAGATTCCAGACATGCTCAGCAGGGCGACCTACAATTTAATTTGTTTGAAGGAGGTATAAAACTTCTGGGATAAGCTTTGTTAATAGAAAGGTGCAATCATATCTTTAAAGGAAACACTTCTCCAAAAATCAATGTGATTGACCTCCTTTTCAGTTTTAATTAAGCCAAATCTTCCTTGATGATAGCACACCAACCTGTTTCACTGCTTGCGGCAGACACAGGGGTTTAGCCAAAACCCTTCTATTGCAGCTGGAATATCTGATAAAGGCTCTCATCCAGTGTTATCTAGAGCAGTATGAGTCAGGAAGGTGCTTCCACTCCACAAGTTTTTATTTTTATTTTCTTTAAACAAATGCAGCTGTCTACAGGAGCAATATGTTGGCGGGCTTTGTAGCATTGGGATTTGGGTCAAAACTGGAAAACCAGTCTGAGATTTTTCCCTTGTAAAGCAATCAACTGAAGAGAACGAACTCTCCTTGAATAATTGCCATTGAATGTGGAGTCGTCATCATAGGTGCACACGTCCTGGAACGCCGCTTCTCCTAGTGCAGAGGCTGAGTGCATACCTTCAGGCAATTCTCCAGGCAAACTGGCAATTTTTATTGACCATGGGTTATGAATTTCTGAAAGATGCATTTCCCAAGAGTCTTGGAGGAGAGTACTGCTTAAAGAGGAGTTAGTGTGCATTTACTCCGAGGCTCAGTAAGGGTTATAGGCGGGCTGCCTGGTACCATGCTTTGCTCAGCAGTGAAGAGCTGTGTTGGGCTGAAGTCTTCTGCTCTGTGGGGAAGAGGAATTTCAGGCTGTAAAACATGGCAGTGATGCAAGTTTAAACAAATGCTTGAAATCTGTGTGCTTGTGCAGGAATGGGATGCACTCAGGCTAGCAGTAGCTAATTTGGTTAAGTCTCAGAAAAACGTATGTAATAGTTTTTCCAGTTTCTCTGTATTTTATTGCAAAATGCTTGTGGACCATTTCACTAGAAGTTAGTTTTCAATTTAAGGGAACTATATGTATTTACCGTGTGTGTATATAATACCTGTTACAGTACAGACGCTGTTGTTACATCCTCCACTGCTGTCATTAACGGAGGGGATGAGCGATCCTCACCGTGCTGCAGCTGGAGCTGTGCCACCCTGGGCACTGCACCCAGTGGCTTTGGGGAGACTTCTGACCTCTAGCCGGTGGGTTACTTGGTCCTCTGCCAGATGAACCCAAACCAGTTTGGTTTCTCTGAGTGCTCGTGCACCCGAGTAGCTGGTGAATGCCAGGCTGTTTTAGCAAGAGCTCAGGAATCTCTTCTCAAACTGTGCACGGGAGGCTGCCTGTCACAAGGGTACAGTGTTAGCTAAAGTGTGTGGAATGGGAGATGTGATGGTAGAAAACATTTGGGAATATCTTTCTGGTAGTGTTCTAGTCTATATTTCACAAGAAATTTGATCGTTTGCACTCAGCCCAGTAGGAGAGCTGCCATAATTAGTGGCATGCCTGTTTTTTTCATATTTATTTCAAACTACAAAAATGTGTTTTGGAAGAAAAAAGCAGAAGAATAGCTGGCATCCTGAAGGGAAAGAAATCAATATGAACCAGCCACCAAAATAGGTCAGGTGCAGACTCCTGGGTGATCCCAGGTGTGCATGAAGCCGGGAGGACTGGGGAGAGCCCAGTGAGCTGCAGCCCTCTGCTCGGGTAAGCCCCCGGCAGTCTCCTCCACCTGTGCCCTACCTTGTGAGCAAGCTTCCAGGGTTGTGACTGATGTCCAGAACAGGAGATTGGTGGAAAGGACCTCAGCCCAGGGCTGTCAGGGTTTTCAGGGTGCGCCTCGGGGCAGCCCTGTTCCCAGCGATGGTGCTGAGATGTGACCTGTGAGTATGAGGCGGAGTTTGGGGGTGAGGGGAAGGCCGGGTGATGAACAAGCCCCTGCTAGGGAAGAAGAAGTGATGAATTCTTAAAGTAATGACAGGTGCTGTTTATTTAGGAGATGACAGTGTGGAAGTGCAGCTGAATGTGAATTCCTGCCTGAGACCTGAGGGATGGCTGAGGTCATGCAGCATGTGTTGGCAGCTGCAGGGTGGCTGTCTGCAGGCTCTGCTAGCCCCACAACAATGGGATCGCTGTCAGATGCTTGTCTGTCATTCGCTTTAGTTACACAGCTCTTGGAAAGAAGAGAAGTAATTAAAATGTGACCTAAACCACTCTCAGGCTGTGTTAGCAGAGGCGTTATACATTGAGGGATCTAAAGAACAGCTGAGATGCCCTGGAAAACAGGCTCAGGGTGCTGCCAGCTCTGCCTCTGTTCTCCATGGCTTGCGTTCCTTGAGACAGCAAGGTGGGCAGGGCACGGGGACCGTGGGGAGGGACTGGCACTGCAGGGGACATAGGAATGGGACCCATCATTCTCAAGGTAACGCCTTCAATGGTGACCCCAGGAGCTGGGTGATGTGGCGTGAGTCCCTCCTCGCATCTGTCAGCGTTCGGCTGCAAGGCTGCACGTGGGGAGAGCAAAATTGTGCCTTGATTTGTGTAGCAAAACTGTCTCCGCAATCACTTTTTTTTCAATGAAAGTTTCTGTTCTGCAGCCCCAATCGCAGCACAATTGCACAGATGCCCGCAAAATCTCTGAATTTGCTTTTTCCTCACTAAAAATAGTGGTGCCCTTCCTTTGCTCCTCTCTCAATTAGATACTACTTCGGAGAAAACAACAGACCAGTGCAGAGTATCAGTAATGCTCCGTGCGAACCCCCCTCCGCAGCTTCCTTACAGGAATAGAAAGTATTTCTTTATTAGAGACAGAAATCTCCAGCTTGCAGTGCTGTTCCTCCATAAAGCATGCTTTTGTCTTTTGAAAAATAGCTGCTCAGTGACACAGAGCTGAAGGGCTGCAACCCAGACCTGGCTGTTGTGACACCTGGGAAGTTAAAGCTGCGGGAAGATTTGGCATTCAGGGCTGAGGGCTGTGGAGGATTGGAGGTGACACTGTCATTTACAGCCTTGTCCTCTAAAAAGTGAACAAAGCTATAGTCTTGCATGGCAAACATACTGGAGGGGGGTAATGAAACCATCTATTTGTTATTCAGAGCAGGGTCAGAGCTTTCTCTGCTTATTTAGGTCTCTCGTCTTGCTGGGGAGCAAGCTAATGTGTGCGCTAATGTAGAAATGTGCTGAAGCTCTGAACAGCATGAGAAAGGACAGGCTCAATGAAAAGCTTATCAGTTGTCATTAAAGTTTGCTAATGTGGGAAATGGCGTGCTTGCCATGTGTACCTCCTGTTATCCCACACCTGCGGGCAGTGTCCCTGAAGCGAGGTTGTGATGGATGGGGGCTGTGGGCTGGCTGCGAGCTGGCTGTGCCCCACTGTGTCTCTGGTGGCCTTATTTCAGCCTTAAATCACCTCCCAGCTGTGCTTTTTCCTGCAGTAATACTGGCTAGCCATAATTCTGCCTCTTGGGTAGCTGGGCGAAGTCCCAGGCCCTGTGGTTAACTACCTATGAGTCTGGTTTTCCTTGCTGATGGTATTCCTAACGGGGTCTTCTATCTTGTATCCCAGCCTGCATGCACCTTGCCCACTTGTACTGAGAATCTTTGAGGGGGACCGCACGTGGTTTAGCCACAGGTAGGGCTGCCTGCAGTGAGACGGGTCTGGTCTTGCGCTAAATCTGCTCTCCTGCTGGCGCTTGTCTGCTGACATCTGCCATCGCTAAATGCCAAAAGGGAGCTGAGCTTGTGGTGGGAGAAAAAGATGACTGGGAAGGCAAGGAGATGGGCTTTTTTTTTTTAAGCTTTTCTGTTCCTTGAGCTTGGCTGCTTCAACTCAGCAAATTGCAAGGCGAGAGGAGATCCAGCGCTCGCAGCAGAAATGGCACTGAAGTGGTGGTGTAGACGTTTCAGCTGGAGGGCAATGCTTGTGCGAGAGCAAATCAATATAAAACAAAGCAGGAAGATGTTAGACTGCAATTAAGGAGGAGGCTTGTAATCAGGCTCTGGGGAAAAAAATAGGTAGTAGCATGGAGGTGAAAAACAGCTCTGGACTTGTATGATGTTTGTGTGCAGAAGGGGCTATGTATGGACCCATCTGTAGTATTAATAGGTATAGCCCAGGAGAGTGAGGTCCAAACAGCTTTTATTCCCATTGCCTTTGTATTTAGGTACTTGCACTGGAACTTGTCTTGTGCATCTGGTGTGCCCCAGTGTGGGTTTAGGCATCTCCTCTTTCCAGCTTCAGCATTTCTGCTCAGAAGGCCCTAAATTGTGTCCTATATGAAGCCACCCAGCCTTAGAGGCACTGCACGTCAGCTCTTCCATTCCCCAGGGAGGGGATGCTGGGGTACTGCTGGTAGGTTTGAATGTTGACAGTAATTCTGTCCCTGCTATGTGCTCTTAGCTCGTGTTTCATTGGGAAACTTGTCTGGATTCCCATTGATCAGTGACTCCCGTTCTTTTACCCAAGTCTTCGTCTGGAAAACTGTGAAGTTGCGCTGCTGTGAAATGAACCAAACACGACATTGAAAGAGGATGTGTACGATATTTTTAATGAGAACTGCCTTATTCCTGAGAGGAAAGGGTTTACCTTACTAGAGGAAAATACAAAGTCAGACTGCATTTCTAGAGCCTCCCATGCAAGTCAGGTCATGAAAACCTGACCTCAGAGAGGTACATCTGTACCTCCTGGTCACCCATTGCTAATACACAGCTCAGAGTCCATTATGTTCAAAATAGCATCTTCTGGCATTAGCTTTAATCTCTGCTGTAGGGTAGATTTACTTTTGTTTGTACTTTTTACACAGCCTTCTCCAGCCCTGCCTGCTCCTCTACTTGAATTAGCCCCTGAATTAGTCTCATTCTCCTTTCCCTGGGAGTAGGATATTAAAGTTAGGAGATGGGCTGAAGAGCCTGAGAAAAAGATTGGGTATTTTGCCTCCTGTGTCATTAGCTGGCCTTAGCAACAGGCTTGTAATCACCTGTTTTTTTTTTTGCACCAGAAAGCAGCTGTAACCCTGCTGCTTTGTAGCCTGGCATCTGCTGATATCCATGAGGAAGCCCCTCTGATGAGGAGTGGTGCTGGTGCCTGCCCAGTGTGGAAACCTCGTGGGCATGCAGCAGGTCGGTGTGCTGGCAGGCACCTTGACTGCAGCCCCCCAGCACCAGCTCAGGGTTCGATCAGCAAACCAGGAAAAACCAGGAAGTATTGCAGATAGTTCTCCTAAAACCCCAATTGCTCCCTGCTGTGCTGTTCCTTTGCTTTCAGCAGTTTCCTGGCTGCTGCTCCTCTTCGGCAGCATCGTTCCAAGCACTCTCGGGGCCCCTGCTTTATTTGCAGTAGAGGTCGTTTGGCTTAAGTCTCCTGGAGGTTTTGGGGGCATGCTAATAAAGCCTTGTGGGAGGTGGTCTCATTTTACTGCTTTGGTTACTGGAGCTCTGCTTAAAAGAATACAAACTCTCTGGTCTGCCAATGGAGATAAAAATGAATTGAAAGGTCAACAGCAGCCTTGGTGTTCCCATTTCTGTCTGCAGAGATTTCTCTTGTAGAGAAAAGGCTGTGGTCTATTGTGTATTGCTTTGAGAAGTGCTGAAGTGCTGAGAGGGCTGTGTTAGGAAGAGTGTAGAGAAAATGGTTTGACACATGCATGCTCATGAGTTTGCTGGCATCTTGGAACAGGGAGGAACGAAGGCAGCTCCACGTGCTGGGACATGTCTTGGCTGTTTGTCAAAAAGATGGTGAAAAGGTTTTATCCTTTTAGAAGTTTGTGCATTGTCTTTTGTTATAAGATGAGCTGGAACTTAGAATTTCTTTGCTTCAGACGTTTGAAGAAGCTGAGGGTTATGGTGACTGAACATGGGATGGTAACCGTGGTTATGGTGAGTGCACGTGGGATGGTAACTGTGGCAGCTATGAAGTGCCTGAAGCTAAGGACAGGTCCGGAGTTCCCCCATATAGCTGAATGCATTCTGGTTGCACAGCATGATTCTGTCTTCCACATGGGCAGGGGAGATGCAAGCATTGCACCATGCTCCTTGTTTCCTGTAGGACAGGGCACTGAAAATGAGGAAATGGGTTTTCCAAGAAGCCCAAACTGAAGTCGGTGGGAGCTTTGTGTGCTCTGCACCTCTCATCTGTCTGGTATGACTTCTCACTCTGCTGCTGTCTAGTCCTTCTGCAGGTTTAGATCCCTTGGCGGGGTTAGGGTTGGTTGTAAGATTGCAAGGAAGTGCCTGGGCTGAGCACTGCAATGTCCTCTGGAGACTCTCAGGTACTCTTAAACCTGTAACCAACAGCAGCTCCCATAAATGACTCGTGTTGGAGCAGATCCACCAGCACCCTGCTCTCCGTGGCTGGGAAGCACACTGGCCACCAGTCCTCCTTTCCAGAGTACCTGCTCTGGTCTCCCCCACCCCAAAGTCTGACTCCTCGGGGAACACGGATCCGCAGCACTCAGAGCTGTGCCTCCTGCATGTTATGTGGGACATCTCTGCACAGCACAGACCCTAGCTGGAAATGGCTACTAACAGCAGAAAGTCTCCCAGGGGGTTTAAACGTGAAGGTGTACAACAGCTGGAGCAACCCCCGAGTGACGACTTCTCACCTTCCACCCTGCCATAGTCCTGCCCTTACACCAGGACAGTCTCGCTGCTGTCTACTTGCCCATTTCTATGGCTGAGTTGTTTCTGAAGACGCTGTAAAGAAGCAAATGACTACAAATTGTGCCCTTTGTGAGAGCAATGTAATTGCCTGGTTTGAGGCTACTTTGCTAGTCATCCGAGGGATTGAGGGTGGGAAATACAGCAAAGTACAGACCAAATTTCTCAGCCACGTATGGGTGGCATTTCAATGTAAGTGTAAGTTGAATCTGAACTGAGCTGCATGAGGCAGGATGCATTTTCATGACAGAAGTGGGCTAAGTGAATTTTAAGAATAAAAATGAGAGGAGAAAAATGTCTTGGGCATATGGTATTTGGATGATGGGCTAAAGCAAAAGGAAGGTTTCCAGGAAAACAGAGATGGTTATGTTGTTCTGTTGCTGAGAACTTTCTGAGAAAGCCTTTCTACTCAGGAAAACATCAGTTGGGGAAGTTTTTGTGGTTTTCTCCAAGGCTTCACAGACCTCTTATTGAAACCTGGATTTGCTGAGCGATGTTTGCCTGTGGCTCCAGAAGGCCAGTTGTGTTAGGTGGTGAAGTGAATGCAGGTAGCTGAGCTAGTGTGCAAGAGCCACGAGCCTGCAGGTTGTGAATGTGGACGTTGGGTGTGGGAAGAGCATTACTAACCGAAGAAACCTCCCCATGTTCCCACAGAGCAGGTAGCACGGAGGTTGCAGAGGCTCCATCCTCAGACCTGCAGCGACCTACTGTAGCTGGCGGCTTTGGAGCAGGGGTGCTGGGCCAGGTGGTCTGCAGGCGTGCTGCCAGCCTCAACCAGTCCGTGACCCAGGGGTCTATCCCCAGTTTGGTGAAAAGGGAAGGACAAGAGCCATGCGGTCTCCTTCATTTCCATCTACCTTCTTGGCCTTCTTCCCTCCCAGTACGTGTGCTGCCACCCAAGCCGGGCAGCGCTTTCATTATAAGCTGGAAGGTGTCCCGCGGAGAGACACTGTTGGAGTAACTGACACAAAGGAGATATCAGCATAAAGAAACAAAGCATATATCCCTGCCAAGTGGGTTGCCAAGGCTGCAGGAACACAAAAAACGAGTGGCTTTATCCAATTTTTTTAGTGGCACAAAATAAATCAGAAGACAGAAATAAACAAATGTGGATGAAAACATATACTGCGTGCCAGCGAGCAAAATGATACGTCAAGAAAAAATGTTGTGTGAATTCAAGCCCCTTGGAAAGTGTGAAACTGTTAAGTTTTGGGTAGCTGATCATTTGCTTTGCCTTATAGGAAGGGAACAGAATGAGGAGCAGCTAAGCTGCAGCTTTCACATTTTCCCCACGATTTACAATGATGAGTGCCGGGGTGACGGCGCGCTGTATGGCTGCAGCGCTCCAGCGGCAGGCACAGCTGGGCTGGCATCGAGGCTTTTCCCCCAAGCGCAGGACCAAAGCCTTCCTTCAGCTCAGGGCACAGCGGTGTTAAAACTCATTGCTACAGCTCCTTGCGTCTGAGCACAGATTCAAAGCGTGCCCTGAAATCCCACATATTTTATCATCTTCCTGTGGCTCTCAGTGAGCCTCCCAAGCAATCGCAGGTATAATGCCATGTGGCTTCAGGGTGGGCTGTAACCTGATTAAAGGCAGCGGGCAGTCTGTGCCAGATACAACACTCCTTTAAGATCTATGAGAAGCAAGCAGCAATGTTGTACTCAATTTTGCATTAGTTCAATCTCCTTCCATCGTTGTCTCCTCCCTGCTTTCCTCAGCAAAGCGCAGCCAAAGCACACCTTGGTTTTCAGGGAGCTCTGCTTCTGCTCGCTGCTGCTTGCTGGTTTGATTCAGGCTGCGAGCTCTAAATCCTCTGTTTTCCTGCTTGGCAGAACTGACTGCTCTGAAGACATTTAAATTTGGAAGCAATGCTAACAGTTGGCCTCAGTGTACCCAGTGATTAAAAAAAAAAAAAAGTAAAATAAAATAATCTGGCGTTGTGGAAGAAGCCAAGCTGTAAGGAGGATGGGGGAGCATAACACAAACATGTTAGTATTCATTGTACTGTCTTGTTTCATGTTCATGTAGCTGTGTAAAGTACTCTTGTTCATACAGAAATGTATCAAAAAACAGGATCTCATGTAGCTGTTTTGGGGAAAAACATGAAATGTCTAAGCAGGAAGTTACTGCTGAAAATGCATTGCTGTAAAGTTGTGGTCTGTCTTCTGAGAGGTGACAGGCAGACTGCTACACTTTGAAAATGTGAAATGAAACATCCATTTGAAAATGCAGCTTTGGATAAATACGAGAACAGTCTGAGCACCCCAACCCTACCTTGCAGCAGAGTGGAGCTGTCCTAGAGCACTCGCTGTGTATGCAGAGCCCTGGCATCTCCTGCAGGCTGGGCACTGCTCCTGGTAAGATTAGCCAGCAGATTAAGCTGCTTCCTGCGTTTTGGCATGGAAGCAGGAATACTCTGGGTACTTCGCTCTCTCGAGATCAGACGATTACCTTAATGCCGAATGCTGGAAGCAGGACAGATTGTTTTTTATCCAGCAAGTAGACTTGACCAAGGAATTGGTATTAAATCTAAACCCAGAGCTGCACTGGCATTTTACTGTGAGTCTGCAACTACTCATGTGTTTGTGCAAGCATGCATGGATTTTGCATCAATATATATTGTATCATGATGCAATAACAAAGTGCACATGAATAAATGATTTATATTCCATATATATTCTTAATGCTGCATCATCTGATGCTTTCCCTTTATCTTTCCATTTCTTTTCTTTCAATCACTGTTTTTCAAGACTTCTGTTTTTCTCAAGCTTTTTCTTGCTCCCTAGGATTTCTTTCTATGAGCCCTGCAGAAGTGCAGATCTTTGCCCAAATTTTGCACAAAGCATTCTGAGGGTGTAGCTGAGCATTTGAGAAGTCTCATCGGCGTCTAGGAGATGGCTCCTCTGGCTTGCCCTTAGAAATGCTCCAGGAGAAGGCAGGCTTGATGTGCAAAGGGCGGTGTCAGAAGGGTTTCCAGCGATGACGGCAGGTCGGATGACTCCGTGAGCTTTCTGCAGCTCAAAGTACGTGGACAGAGGAAGATTGAGATGCAGATCAGGAATAAACCGTTCTGTGGCAGTTGTGGTTGGAGGTGTGAGAAGCAGGGGGGGCAGTGAAACAGTGGCGGCTTCCAGCCTGAGCAAATGGCTCCTGCTTCCTCACAGGTTGTATCTGGGCACTGGCAGGGCAGGACTTTTATTGCTTTCAGGGCTTATTTGTTCATTTTGTTCATATATATATATATATGTACGTATATATATAGGATCAGGATGGTTTGACTTATCAAAAGATAATCCTGTAGATCAGTGCTAAGGTAAATTTGTTCTCTGTGGCTGTAAATTTTGGGGGCTTTTTTCAGAAATGCCAGTTCTCCATGTTAAAAAGAAAAAAAAAAACACAACAACAAAATAACAAAAAAAAACACACACAAATCACAGGTCTTTATGAGCTTCTGGAACCAAATGACTTTTGACATCTCCAGGAGTGCTTGCTTGTTTGTCTCCTACAAAATTTGAGGGCTGCCAACCCCCATGTTACTTCTCAATAAGAAGTGGGGCCACCCTTCTTCCAGGGTGCTCTGCAGGAGCTTTCCCAGCACTGTGCAAAAACCAGTGTCAGTGCCAGCACCATGTGAAACTGTGCTATGGCAGTGATAATTTTTTGTCATTTTATGTGCACTAAAATTAAGAGAATGTCCATAAATAAAGGGTTATGTAAGGTCTAATGACGTTATCTTTCTCATTTACCTTTGGCTTTATTCAGCATCTGTAGTGCTGCTGGGTTTTTATATGTCCGTGTGAATTTAAGTCAGGGCTGAACTTCATAAAATAAAATAATGGCCAAATGTTTAAAGGCACACGTGTGAAATGCACAATTACTTGTGGTTAGAGTGAAATAATTAATCTTTCCTGAAATGTGGGACAGCCTGAGTGATATGGTGACTTTCCAAACAGCTGTTAATTGAGTGTTCATTTTATTCTTGAATTATTTCTCTTCTCAGTTCCTTCCTATCAGTGTGCATCCTTGTATTTTTTTCAGGAAAAAGCAAGTTTTTTTTTTTCAGAGTGCAGTCCTGGCTGTCAAAGTAGGTCTGACTTGAGGGTACAGGGTCAGAACTGTCTAAAATCGGGCCCCAAAATGAGCCGCCCTAGATCCCTGTCTAGAGATGGAGCTGTGGTGGAGCAGCAGCTGGTCCTGAAGTTCTTTAGAAGTGGCGGTGGAGCCTGGTCTGGAAAGGATGCAGGGAAAGTTATTGGAGACCCAACTTGGCTAGAGCTGCCTCCTGAGGGCCCTGCAGCATCCATCCTGCAGCTGCTGTACATGCAGGTAGAAGAGCGGCGGCTGCAGGGCTGGTAAGGAGAGCAGGGCTGCAGAAGGATGACTTGTGGCGTGGCGGTGTCCTTCCAACTCGGAGCACTTCTTCAGCGAGAACGTAGAAGGCTAACCGACAGCTGAGGACGTTCATTGCACACCTGTCAGCGTGTCAGTCTGTGCAGGAGAGGTGACCGACAGCCTGCTGTTGTGAGGCTTTGGCACAAACTGGAGCCCTTCACGCCTCACACAAACACACCACGCTCCCCGTGGAGCTCGGGACGTGCTGCCTGTGCCGTGGAGGTCTGATGTAGATCATCTCGATGCCAGTTGTTCCCAGTGCGCCTTCCCCTTGGAGAGACTGGAGACAGCTTTAGCTGACGTTCTTGGTGGGATGGAGCAGCATTAGGAGAGCAATGGAAATGGTATGGAAGTTGAAATACAAGCCCCCCAAAATTGGTTATATTAGAAGGATGGATCTTAAGAGCTGGTTATTTTATGAATAAGAGGACTAAGCTGAAACTGTAGCCTAGTCCTCTTACAAGGCTTATCCTGATGTGCAGAGCTGCTCAGCTTTTTGATAAAGAATTGAATTGTAATGGCATTTTTATCCTGTAACTTTTGTGTACATTTGCAACTGCTTCAGTGAGCATCTTGGGGGAGGTAGTAAACACACATAATTCACCACCACTTATGCTTGGACAGGAGGTATTGAAAAGTCGGGCCCCGAATTGGTCTGTCAAGTGCTGCTGCCAGAGCAGCAATCAGGCCCTGACGTGTCCCCAGCAGAGGCTGGGGGGTGTCTGCATCTGAAGTCAAATATTTGTTTTTATTTTTACTCCAGAGCTAAGCTAGACGCAGATTTGATAACAAACCAGTAGTGCAGAGAACTGCTGGGGAAAAAAGATCCTCTAATCTTCTTTTTAAAGCTAAGAGAAAACTCTTTCCAGGGTATGTGCTCTACAAACAAATGGGATGGCGCGAAATGGTGCAGGTGTTAACGGTGTCATTAAATCTTCCCCACAAGCAAAGGGAGGTCCTTGCTGAAGTACTACAAGAAGTCGATGCTTCGTTGTGTTTGAAGTTAGTGTTTTTACAGAGGCCTGTATTTTGATTATCTGAATCTGAAAGTGTGACCTGAATGGTGACACCTCTCTGCTTTTTTTGTGGCCTTAGCTAGGCCTGTGCTGTCTGTCTGCTTAAAAACCGCCTCGGAGGGGAAAAGGACCTCTTTTCATATGTGCTTCTCCTCACCCAAGGTATCTGAAGCGAAGTGAGCTCTGAGATGAGCGCCCCGCGGCCCCTCGGGGTGTCACGGAGCATTAGTCTTCCTGGACACCGTACCTGTGGAGCGGAGCTTAAAATAGAGCGAGGGCTGAGCTGCCTCCCGCTGCGTGGCAATGGGATGAGCGGGGAACACAGCCACTGACTTCTCGTTGTGTTATTCACACAGGTCTGAGCAGCTCCGGGTCTGTTTGTCAGAATTTGAAAAGACAAAGACACAAAGTCCAAGGGGAAGCTTTGGTGTTTTGAGAATTACACGGTGAAGGGGAATGAGGACATGGAAGGAAATTCAGGAACATTGGGGAGGCAGTACAAGAATAAAAAAAGTCTGTGTGTGTTATTCAGGGTTAGGAGGAGCTGCAGGAACAAAGGGCAAATCGTCAGCAGATGTTTCTGGTTGATCTGGTAGCTTGGTTTTCTCTCATTTTTATAGTTGGACAATCTTTTGGGAGAGACTAGACATAGAATTGGTAAAAGCTGAAATTTGCCTTCCTGCTGTTTGCCCGAGCTCGTGGTCTTCTTGCACCCACCTGCCTGCACCCCACTCTGTCTCCCAGAATACCTCCCTGCAGACACGATTATCTCAGCCAGGTATAAGTAATAAAAATCCTTACCTAGAGGGTTTCTCCCAATTCCTGAAAACAAGGCTTAAGCCTGCTTTCTCCTTCAGAGCTGAAGATGGCTTGTGGGAGGTCTGAAATAAACTCTGAAATAAAAACCTCTGATGCTGGCCTTTACTTGGTCTTAAACTTTCCTTACTACTGGGGTGCTACTACAGAAAATAAACACATTTAATTAGTTCAGAATTCAACATTTTTTTGTGTGCGTACTCAATCACACACATCTGGGATGGTCTGCACAGCTCCCTTGTGGTTTTGTAGGATGTAAGGAATAGAGACAGCTCAGGTTTGGCTGGATTATGAAATCCAGCACAACTGCTTGTTTTTCTCTTCCTGCACAGTCTGTGCCTCTCTGCTGTGCAGGAGTGCTAACCTCAGTGCTTTAGAAGCTGAAGACAAGCTGTGAAATAAACTATTTTTGCTCTCCATGCCAAGTCTCTAGGATCATCTAAAATAGGAGGCGGATAATTTTCTGCAATTATTAATCTAATGAGAAAGAACATTAATAGTTGAAATCTCTAAATGCTTTGTTTACCCTTCAGTTTCTCATGAATGCTGATTAGAAAAGATGTTTTTGGGGGTGTTTGGGAGAAAATCATTTTCCAGTGCTGATAATTTAATCCAGAGATTAAATTTGACCCACTTCTCTCCAAGTCATTATTTCATCTCAGGTATTTATAATCTAAAGTCCTTCCTATATTGTGCTGTGTTTCAAATCCTCGGTGGATTATATGTAAATGTGACAGATGCATGGGGTGGAAAAGCTAAAAATGTATGTATAAATTTTCTTTTTTTACCTGCTGGGGCATTTTACCTTTCTCAAGACACGCTAGACAGGTGAGTATTTATTTATAGTAGTGCAGCTTCTTACGTGAGAGCCAGCATGTGCTGTGTGATGATGCTGGCAGGCCATGGGGCCAATGTTTGTTGAAGGTGCTCAGCACACCTTCAGCTGGCCCTAGCCATCGTGATGCTTTGGGGCATAGTGCACTGCTAGGTATGCGTCTTACAGGGTATGTACAGCCTAGAAAGGATATTTGTTATTATGGAAAATGCTTAGGAAATGGTTAATGGGTCTTAATGGAAGAGTAAAGGAATAGAGTCTGGCTTGCTTTTAGCTAGCAAGTACTTAGAAAACTTAGAAATACTTAGAAATAGTCGCAAGAAAATTGTAAGCAATATTGTCCTGGAATGTTACTTTTGCCCAAGTATCATGAGTTTTATAAAGAAAATAGCAAAAAAAAATAAATAAAATTTTTAAAGTTTTATTTCCTGTGAGATTACGAGTTTTGGAAACCAAATATGCTATTTCAGGTAAATACTATCATTTTAAAAAGTACTTATGGGCCACTGTTTAATGTCTAAGCCCTCAAGAAACTGCGTCTGTAGTAATATGCAACACTTCTAAGAACAATATAGTCAAGATATAATCCTATAAATGCCGCTAAAAGCCTTTTTTTGGGTAATACTCTTTTCGTGTGAGACTAAAGAGTCATTTTACACCTCGAGTTTAACTTTGGGAGTATTAGAAAGATATATTTGATATTACAGTCATTTGAATAATGGCAGGAAGGTGCATGCGTGTTTTTTTGTTCTATAGGATAACTTATTTCAATAAGATTTAAGCTATCTTTCATTGTAAGAAGATGAACCACGTAAGAAAACAGCAGTCAGTGCCTGCTGTTTCTGGTGTCCATCCAGCTCATCCTCTCTGGAGAGATGAAGAGCAGTCCGTGCCTGCTGCTTTGCCCTGGTTGTCACTATGTCTGGCCCTGGCCCACAGCCCTCATTGCAAATAGCATAGTTTTGAAATGCTGTTTTCTGATGGTGCATAACCATTGCAAGTGGTCTAACTTTTTGGCTGTGAATGAATCTACAAATATCCACACGTTATTTATACATAAAATAGAGCACAGGCTTGTATCCGTGCACAAACAGAAAACATCTCTGGTTTTGAACCACTGCTTACAAAACCGCCGCTTTCTTGGCTCTTCTGAATGGGCAGATAAGGTGTCGAAGAGTTTTTGAGTCTGAATGGGATCCCTGCGAGGTACAAGAAGCAGCATCTGCTGCTCTGAGCACTGGCAGAGCACACATGAGCAGCTCCGAGTGGCTGCCTGCATCTGACGGAGCCACGGCTGGGTGGGTGCTGGCAGGGCACCGCACGGTGACGGGGGGTCGCCCAAGATCCCTCACCAGGTCTTAGCTGGGCTGGGTTGTTTTATTTTATTTTTAAGCTTGTATCCTTTTTCTGCCTGTGTGTAATGTGCAATACGTTGCTTTATCCTTTGACGCGTGAGCTGTTTTGGTGCTACAGGATCATACATATGTGCGGCCTTCATCTCACAGCTCTCTTGTTTCGTGGGTTTGATTCAGTTAACTGTTTTCTGACAATTTAGGGGTTCATTTTTTCAAAGCTATGCTCTGGCTTCTCTGTAGATCTGTTTGAAGCTATACAAGCACCCCTCATCCCAGCTTATCCCCTATAGCTCACTCCCCAGCAGAGGAGCAGCCCGGGAGCGCGCCTCCGAGCAGAGCCCAGCCCTCTGCTCAGCTCGGGCATCACCAACGCCTCGCCGTGCGAGTAGGGCACGTGGTTGTGACCCAGAAAGTAATAAAGCAGGAGAAAGGTAGGTTTAGATGAATTTCCTAATGCTGTTTTTTTTTTTTTTTTCAAACCAAAAATAAGTTCTTCCTGCAGGGCTGTGTGTATGGAACAGGGCCGGGTAGAGATGAACCTCTCTGTGCAGCGTGGTATTTGGCTTAGAGCAAAAGTATTTCTATAAATCCATTGTTTTGGAACAGCACGATTATTATCCTTTTCTGTAAATTGTACAAGTTCTCGGTTTGCTTTCATTCTACAGATATTTCTTACTAAACATTATGACTAACTTATTGATAAAATTCTGTGTTTCTTGGAAAATACTGATTTTTTTGAAGGTGAAATCAAAGTTTGAGTACGTAGCTGTAGCGTGGCATTCACTCGGTGCAGATGCACAGGTTAGGAGTGTTATCTGTGGCATTTACCTGGCCACAGAGAAGCAGTCTTGTCATGCAAACCTAATTTCCTTCTTCCACAGGGTTATGAGCGTAACTGGCAAAGCTAAATTCGCTGTGAGGCTGAACACAGATTATTAAGAGTTGTTTGACCTAGAACTAAATATCACTCTAATTAAAAGCGATCCCTCCAGCCTACCAAAATGTGATGTACTGGGAGGCTAAAGGACTGGCAGTCACCCTCTGTAGGTGCCCTTGTTGCTCTGCCCGTGCTCAGTGGGTAAAACTACCCAAGTAAGCTGCTGCGCCAAAACCAGAGGGGGGCACAGACTCGAAACTTCCAGGGAAGCAAATCAAAGTCTTCAGATTCCCTGGCCTGGAAAGGGATGTGCTGACTCGGCTTTGTTTTACGTAACTGCAGCGTGTCACAGGCCTGGCTTTGGAGTATAATGAGGTTCTTTTTTAAGATTTCAAGAAAATTAAATGGGAAGCTGTATATTTCCCCTAATATTTCCATTTTCAGTTGTCTGTAATCTCTCCTCCTTTCAAATAATGCTGGTATCCATGTGTTGAAGTGCAGGCTAGCCTTTTGGCCTGAATACGGGGCTTCACAAACAGGCATCCCCTTACCTACAGACCTGGTGTTTCTTACAGCAGCACATTGAAATGGCTTTCTGCATCCTTGTAGTAAAAGGCAAATGTAGTAGAGGGGTCGCTAGTATTTGCTTAATATATGGTGAACAGGGACTGCTCTGTGTGGGGGGATTTTCTTCAAACCCAGCAGAAGAGATGGAAGAAGCCACCGCTGAAGATGTTCCTTCCTTGAGGCTCCCCCTTCTTTCGCTGGCTATGGGGTTTGTGGATGTAACTGGGGCCAATACAATAGTATTAATTATATATATTGATACATTAATATAATAGCAATATTAATTACTGTCTGGTGGAAGGTGTCCCTGCCCATGACCAGGGGTTGGAATTAGATGATCTTTAAGGTCTCTTCTAACCCAAACCATTCTATCGTTCTATGATTAATGTATAATAATATACATAATTTTATATATCTTAATACTTTTATATAGTTTATATACATATATAAAATAAATCTAAAGTTCAGGTCATGTAACGCTTTCTTGCAGGACACTGACAAAGCCAGAGCAGAACAGGAGGAAGGTGTGACCGCTTGCACCCACAGAGATACTTACAGGCAGGGGTCCCCTCCAGGGACTGTTTTAAGAATAAGCAGTTCTGGTACAAATGGAAGCGGTGAGCAGGGCTGGTTGGAGCTCTGCAGAGGTGGATGGCAGTCTGGGTATATTGGTCTTACTTCACAGGAGAGCAAAATGACCCTAAAATTATTTGCTTTTAGCGGGGTCTTCCAGGCAGACCTCGGTGCTTTTAAAGGCTGTTGGGGAAAGGGTGGGGAATGCTTGCAAAAACTGCCCTAAAGATTGGTCACCCACAGGTGTTGTGGGTGCACAGAGAAGTTGTTTGCATGTTGTGTCCTGCAGGAAGAGTTGCAGAGTCTGCTTAAAAAACAAAACAAACAAACAAACAAAAATGTTCAGAGCCACAGCTTAATTTGGTCATGCTCCCATTGACTTCAAGCCCCAAATGCTTAATGCGCATGTATTTCCTCTAAATAATCTTATGTGGAAAAAGCAAAACAAAGCCATCTCTGATAAACCTGAGATATTTAAATACCTGGGCAGATACTGGGGGACCTCTTTAAAAATAAGCAAAACATTTCAGTCATGTTTAATTTAAACATATTCAGCTTGAGAAATGTTCTTAGGGTAAGCTGGTGCTCTGGAAGTTGCTCAGTTGTCAATAGCATTTTAAAACTACTTCTTGCTATTTGAAATAGGCCGAAATAGATAATCCCATTAGAAATGGTACCTTTTTGGTGCAAGTGCTATTTAAATGGGAGTAGTGCCCCCTTCTGAGGCTGGTGGCAGAGCAATATGGAAAATCCAGAAAGAAGGAATATGAGAATCCAGAAAAAAGGAATATTTTCTTCTAAATTTGTGCTGACAGTTGTCCCTATCAGACTGAACTGTAAATGGAGGTTGGATCCTAGCAGGATGGGAAGTCAGTAGTCAGGCTATGCTACAAGCAGAGCATTTCTGCACATACCACTGGGTGGGAGCTGGGCCACTGCTGCCCTGTTTGCTAATGCTGTGCCTGGTCTCAGGCAGCAGTCTGATCTTCAGGAGGGTGCTACTGCAAATATAATTTGTGTATCCATGGGAAATATCTATTAACTCACCATCCAGATGCTACAACCACTCTAAATCCAGGTGTTTGTGATGAATTTCTCTGAAGTGACTCCATAATGTGACCCCAGACCCTGGTGCAGGGGGGGGCCACCAACACGGAGCCAGCTGTCCCTATAAACCCTGCCCTGATCAGAGTGTGATGAGGTGTGGAGTGTGCTGAGCCCCTGCTGGGTGCTTTGGGATTTCTGTTCCAGAGACCTCATGGGCCACATCTTCCAGCTTCTAGAGACTGTCGGTACTGACCCTTCCCAAGTTCAGGTGGCACCTTTACCCCTAATAGCCCTCACTCAGGCTTTCTTCCATTAATTTGATGCTACACGATAAGATGTGCATTAAAAAAAACAATTCATCTAATACATCCCCCAAAAGCCTACAAGAAACAGTAATATATCAGTAAAATTTACTGAGGTAATAATTTTTGAAGCTCTTTATAGTCAATCTTGCATCTATTAATTATGTCAAGAATGTTTTCCCCTTGTATAAACCCTTATAACTTAGTCCTGCAAGAAACGCTTACGGAATCTGCTTTGCAGCCACAGTGCGGAATGACGTTACTCACTGCCTCCCATCACAGGCATGAAGGCATTGTTTGAGGTAAAGGTTTGCCAGCAATAGTATTTTTGCTTAAAAGCTCAGAAAAATACAATTACTGGTGATTAAAAAGGCCTAAGAGCTCTTCTACAGGAATGTTTTATTGATTAAAATGACTAAATATTGCAATTTTTATATTTAATCTAATGAAGCATTAGATTAAAATTGGACACTGTAACCCAAAATCTTAATGTCCCTCTGTATAAAGGAAAGATTCTGTTTAGTACTGATGTGTAAGTGCAAGGCAGCTTCATGCCACTGAGAGCAGGCTGTAAGTCAGTGGAATTACTCCTGATTTATGCTGAGAGAACCTAGCTCAGTAATTCTTAACGATATATTAATTGTATGCATTGTGCTTAAACATACAAGCAAACATCTCTGTGATTAATTTGAATTTATGGTTCAGTAATATATTCAGAACATTATCATCTTTTCTCGTGATGGATCACCAGGATAAATTACCTCCTAGGTTTATATATGTGCATAGATATGTTTTGTTTGGATTATGACGAGAAGCGGGATTAAACTCGGTTAAGTAATTGCACAGCAGGGTCCAGATTTGGAATGGGAGCGAGGTATCCTCTAGCATAAGTAAATAAGAGCCATGCTACACTTTGGAAACGGAAGTTTTATGTATGAGAGAGTAAAAAAAAAAAAATCAGGAATGACAGCTTATAAAAGTCAAAACAGTGTTTCTCTTCTATCCTGCCAAGTGAATGTAATCAGCCATCTTAGATGTTTTTTCCTTTTATTCCTTCTTTAAAGAGATGTAAATTTTTCTGTTGAATAAGAATTACCTTTGGAAGGGCGACAAAATACATTTCAACTTGCCATGATGGATAATAAGACCATTAGAGCAACAACAGAAAATCTGATTTAGGGTAACCTGCCGGCGAGTTGGGAGAGGCTCCAGAGGCGCGCGCCAAGCTGCCGCGGCCGGTGCCAGGCGGGGAGGACGGGCCCTGCAGGAGGGCTCTGGTCCCTGGCACGCCTTGGTGCACACGCCGGGGAGGGCTGCTCGGAAGGGTGGGCTGTGGTCAGTAACGTATAACCCGGGGAGGATCAGGGGGATGACAACGGTTGTGCTGAGTTACCAAACCCAGTGTCATTGCAGGCAGCTTTCCATCATCAGGTTTCATCAACAGGCCGAACTGCAGCCTGAAGGTTGTTGTTCTTCTGGCTCCGTTCCTGTTTCTGCCGTTGGGATGGGATTCCAGGACCTTCTGGGATGAGACCTTCCCATTTACTTCCTGAGCTAATCTCCAACTAATTTATTATAGTTTGTTCTTGCACGGTAGAGGGAATTCCTCTTGGTATTCACCTCCTGTACTTGTGGGCAATAACCCTATCCCTGCTCAGCTGTGGGTTAGGAAGCTCAACAAGTCGAAGCAGTCTTTACCTTTAAGATAAGCTGTCCCTTCTCTTGAGCATCCAACTCAATTATTGTATCATATTATGTGTATTTAGTACCTGTTTTATAGCTTTTATCTTGGTCATTCTGGCTTCTAACTGGTTATCCTGAAGGATAAGGTCAGGCACACACCCTTGTTGACCTCTGGTAGAAACTGTGGGTTTTGTGCTTGTATTTTCTGTAAACAGTGGAAATTCCTAGCTGGGTCACTCAGAAATTTCACAGCAGTTGGATTATAATCCCTCTCTCCATCAATAGTCTATGACAGTTGGGTTAGCTTTGGGATTATTGAAACGAAGCACCAAAACAAACTGAGCCAAAGTGAAACATGTTTCAGAGAAGTTGTGGAAATTGGCAGGGAACAGTGCCACTGACTGGGGGCGGTGGTCTGAATATCATAAAGTAAATCCATCTCCCTTGGCGGTGGTGGGGAATCCAGTAACCATGTGGTGTTTCAAAGTATGTAGCACCTTGTGTGGTCGTTGTCAAACTAGATTGCCTCAAAGAAAATATGGAGATACATCAGCAATTCTTCACAGTTTGGCATCTTTCCCACCCCATGCCACTTTCTACAGCATATATATCAATATGAGGAATTTAATATTATTCAACTAAATTTTAATAACATGCCCTTACTCTAATTCTGTTCTTTCATGAAAAGAAAGTTACTGGTTTTGCCAGGAAAAAAAAAAAAGCTTTAATATTACTAAGTCAACATATTCTTCAACATATTCTTATTTGCTTAAAGAGAAATTTCCTTATTTTAGGTGAATATTTGATCTGTAGCTTTTGATTTCTTAACTTTTTTTTTTTAATAATCCCAACACTTACCTTTGTGGTGGGGGGAAGGTGTTCCTCTGATGGAGTAAATGTTGTTGGTTGGCTTCCCTCAGAGCTGGCTTGAAGGAAGGATGGCATCTCACGGGTGAGCAAAGTATCATTTGTGCACGCGGGTCCCCGCCAGTGAGTAACTGTAGGGGCAAGAACAAGGGTGGTTGAAAGCTGTGTTGCCTCCATTTTCTCCTTCTGGTTGCCTTCTGACAAAATAAATTAAGAGGAAGAAAGAAAGCTCAGTTGGATTTGTATTCATCAGCCTCATTTCAGCTGTTATTGTCTAATAAACTCCAACTGAGCTCTCATTCACAGATGTCACATTCTGTCTCGATGGCAGGTGATCTGACTATGGAGCACGCTTTATTTGTGACAGCTTTAACAGAAAAGACTAAAGGATCCATTCATTGTTCCTGCACTCTTTCGTACGAAGCTGATTGCTTTTCTTCATTGAATTACCCTGTGTCTTTGGGTGAAATTCACAGCAGACACGATACAAGCCCTGGTTTCTCCAGAGCTGTGCCTGGTGGCACCTCCCTGGCGCAGCCGGTACGAGCGTGGTTCGAGAAGTGCTCGGAGGGAAGGCAGCGATGTGTAGCACCGAGCAGCAGTCTGCTCCATGGTGCTACAAGCAGTGGGGCTGTCGAAGCTGCTGGGAGCTCTGTGAGGTCCTGGTTTACCTCCCACCCTCCTAATGATCCCTAAGAGAGGGTTATCAGCATGTTGTCTGAAAGCGTAAACAGTGTTGGGTGAATAACTCTTGCAGTTAACTTTGTAATAACCAGCTCATTCACAAGGCCTGATCTAGAGCCTATTGAAGTTAATGAGAGCTGTTCTGCTTGCTCTTCTTTTTCTGATTGCTAATTGTGTGTAAACAGCTTTCGGTCATCACAAGTTTGTTTATTTGAAATTATTTGCAGATTAATTTTGGTAATTCATTTCTCCTTGAGCATGCAGGGTGTTCAGCGTTTGAAGCAGATGATTTCAGTCATTCACATTTGCAGCTTGCACCCGTGGTCTGCTCCTCTATCCTGCCTGAATTGAACTGTTGTGAATTTTCATTCACTTACTCAGAATTTTCTTTTCCTTCTGTTTGTGGCCAGGTTTATGGGATCTTTTGACCTGCTATGCTAAATCTGGTCAAAGCTCAGTCCTGCGCAGTGTGTCCCTTGTTTAAGCACCCACAGATGATTATTATCAATGAGCATGCAAAGCAATTGTAGGTTTCATATTCCAAAAAAACTGCAGCGTTACCAATGACTAACAGTTATCCTCTTTGCAGCATCAGGCAATGAACATTGCTACATAGGGTGTGAGGTTCCCACTTCATGTAATGTGAGTGAAGAACAGGCAATCTAGTTCAAGGCTTTTTTAAACTTTGTAAAGGATTTAAATATTTATCAATACGTATGTCTGCTTTATTTTAACATTATTCTGATATCAAACCATGTTTTCTGGCTTCCCTTTCTCAAATTCAAAGTGATGTGGAATAAACAAGTGACACTGGGGATTCTGTTTTGTGCTATTCTAGTAAATATTTTGTGGGCCACAGTCATTTGAAGACAGGCAAACACTCAAATATTGATGCCACAGTGAAAGGAGGAAGGGAGGGCTGAGCTGCTTGGTGGAAGCCCCCGTAGCACAGAGCGGAGCCGGAGGACAGTGCTGTTCTTGCCATGGGGCGTGGTGCCCAGCTGTTTGGCCCTCGTGGTCCCAACAAAGCTTTGCAGGACCCTGTGGAGCTGCACATGGAGGAGCCCCTTGCACAGGCGTGCTCTTCTGCTAAGGCACGTGCCTTGTGATTCTCAGAGGGGAGAGTGCTCTGGCTTGTGGAGCTGAGACGTGGGAAATTCTGCCACCGACTTTGTAGCCAGAGCTGGTGGAGATCATGGGTAACAGCCAGATGGAAGTTCTCTGGTGGACACAGAAAATTGTACTCCTGTAAATTTGCTTAACTCTTTCTCAAAGGCAGTAATGGTCTAGCATTATGCAGCCCAAAGGGATTTCGTGCCATCTGGCTTCAGCTAATATTGAAGTATCTGGGCAGAAATCCTTCTAGACTGGGCTTGCCTATGCAAAGATGTACATCCTTATGCGTCATCTTATAAAATATGTATTTGGTGCTGGCGCCTGTACCATTCAGGTTTTTGAAGCTCTGTTTTTGAGGATAAGTTGAGTAGATTTCAGCAGTGACTTTGAGCATTTAGATGTCTGATGGGGAAGATGGGGCACAAACAGCTTCCAGATACGCAGAATTGGTTCATAAACAGATCTGGTAGTATCAAGGTTGTCAGAAGAGAAACCCTGAACACGCAAAGGTAAATAGTGGCTATGCTGGCTGAAATACTGCTCAGAAGCACAATAGCATATTGCTGGACGGCTTCTGCAAGGTGAGGAGCGGAGGCATTGGAGAGCAGGGTCAGCTGGAGAGCAGGCTCCGTGTAGCGGCATTGCAGGACGAGGGATGGAAGGATGTGGGGCATCAGGGAAATGTTGTAAGAAAGAGAATGGACTCAGGTAATTTGGTATTTTAACAGAAAGAATGAAACTCCTGCTGTCAATAAGTACAAACAGAAATACTGTATCTGAGCATCTCAAGGTTTTTCTGTATTAACACCTAATGTTTGACTCCAGTCCTGAAGGGATCTATGCTCGTGCTGTATGTCATGTGTTGTTGATTGGCCTCCCTGCACCGAGGGAACTGAAACGAAGAAAGGCAGGAGTGGGAGCAGATCACAGCATAAGGACAGGTTGACACCACGTTTGCACGTTTGTGCAGCCCGAGAACTGAGCTGTGCCATGGAAATCTCTCTTGCTTGGGTGGGAGTCAGGAGGCACTTTCCCAGCAAAGCAGGATGCAGCTCTGCAGCGTGTTGTAACGCTTGGAAAAATAAAACCCACGGAGATGGGGCTCTTCCCTTTGTGAAGCTTTGATCCTGTAGCCACTAGAAAGATGGAAAGATCAAGTTCTCTCCCTGCTGAGCCTTTCCTGAGGTCCCCCACTGTCTGTCTGGGGGAAGGCACGTGGACAGGCAGAGGGCAGAGTGGTTTTGGGGAGAGTTTGTCCTGCTGCTGCTGGCACGGTCCTTGGGATGGGCCTTGCCCCTTCCTGTCCACACTACCAGCAAGGCTGTCCTGCTACGGGATGTCATTTCTGTACTGTGCTGGGGTAACGTCCCTGCCAGCCCGGGGTGCCCGAGGACTGGCGTTAACAGTTCGATGGAGGAGGATTGCTTTTCTGAGAGCCTTTTGAATGGCATCTTTATTGCAAATGTCAGGCGGGTTTTCCTTCTGGGAAGAAACACGGGCAAACACATGTTGAGATCACATTTGTTCATCATATTAAATTGTTCAGCGTTGCTGGGAAAATCAATACTGCCTTTTAATATAGAAAGCCCTGGACAAGTTGCCCCAGGTGAAAGTCCATGGAAAGGGTATTCCTTTGGAGAGGCGGCTGCCGGCAGGAACCAACACAGGTTGTCTTCAGCACTTTGGCTGGCGTGCAGAAGCTGCAGTTAACCTGCGGCTTGATGGCTGAGTTTCCAGCTGCTCTGGCCAGTTTGGAGGCATTGTGTCACCTCGGTTCTGCCTTTCAGCCTGCCTGGAACAGAACTGGGTCTGCTCACCCCAGGCTTTGGGTGTTGTAGGTCCTGTGGGAGAGCGGAGCCTGCAGAGCCACCTCCATCAGCCCCTCGGTTCTGGGTGGTTTCATGGTCTGAGCTTCCCAGGCACTGCAAATTTGAGCTTGGGAATCTCTTATGTAACAGTGTTATGTGATGTAGGAAGCTTCTGCATCAGAAATACATCTTCCAGAATCTGAGCTGCTTTTTAGAATCTGAGTTGCTGGTTTGCAGCAGATGTCAGTCTGGACAATTTTTTTTTTTAAATTTTTATTTTTAGTTTAAGAACAACTTCATTTAGTTTAGCTTAATTGATTCAGAGTTGAGTTCAGATAAACTATTGAAGTGTGGTTGTAGCCGCGTAGGTGCTTGGTACAGCTCAAAAGTCGATGCCTCTTCCCATCCCTTCCTTACCTGATTAATGGTCTCGCTGGGATATGGAGCATTTTCTGAAGCCTTTATTTTCATTTTATAGAAGGTTCATAAAAGCTGTGAGCCAGAAGCTGTGGACTGGATGTAGTCACTTTTCCATCTTGCTTTGGACAGGTTTGAGATGCTTCTTCCCCCACTCCCTTAAGCCACAGCAAGCGAGTGGCTCCCGGCTGAGCACCGGTGGTGATGCAGGGCAGGAGCGCGCTGTGGCCTCTTCCTGCCAGGGCCAGCTGCCAGGGGGATGTCTCTGTGGGGACCCTGGAATGTGCTTTAGAAGAACAACCACCTCCTGCTCTAGTCAGGTCTCATCTGAATACCAGCAAAACCATTAGTTTGTGGTGTGATCTGCAACCGCAATCAGGCTGAGGACCCAAAGAGGGGCTTGCAGGTGGAGCAGGCTGAGTATCCTGTTGCCATAAGCTGAGACCTCACTGAAATCTGATGGGAATGTACTCGTGGTGCAGGTGAACAGGGACTTTGTCCTGATGGTTATACTGCACGTACAAGGCTGTATTTCCTTCCTGTTTATGCCAGTTTTACTTCATTGGTGTTTATTTCCATTGTAAATCATGAAAGAGCAAATCCTCTATTACTCGGTAATTTAAAATAGGGTATATAGTATTGTCTGACCCTTACAATAATTCTAAACTATTGCTTCGTCCCTGCTCTGCGTGCGTGTGCAAATAAAATGGTAAGGAGATGTTTACGAAAAAAAAACAACCGAACAAAAAAACTTCGACTTATTTTTTTTGCTGTAATGTGGGCAGAAAATTCTGCTAAACAAAAATTTGCTAGAGCTGAATCTTTTCAGCTCAAGTTTCATTTAAATTAAACCAAAAAGGCTTTCTTTTTTTTTCTTCTTCTTTTTTTCCTTGGCCTCTTTGTCAGCAGAACTCTTTGATCTTCCCTACTTACATAAGCAACTTCCGAGCTGGGTTGGTGTGGGATTGGCACGAAGGCTGCTCGTGCTCGTGTGCTGCCCTTGGCCCGGCCCTGTGGGTGCACACGTAGGGATGCGCATGGCCCTCGGCCTGGGTGCTGTGAGCCCACCTGGGACAGCCTGCTCCCTCGGCCTCTCCTGCGAGCTCCTGGTCCCGTTCGGGGTTCAGCTCGTGGAGGACCAGCTGCTGAGCGTTTCAGTATGGAGGTCTGCTTGTGCCGAGTTCTCCCAGAAGAACGGGGGCGAGGATCTCGTTTTGTTTCTCTTGGTTTGCGTGGGTCTTGAGTGGGGGCATCCAGTGCAAGAAGGAGTAGTTTCTCCTTAGTATATGCACAGTGTGGGGGGAGATATACATGTATTCGGTCTCCTAAGGTTTCCTCAGTTTTATGAGGAACTCAAATAGTTGCCAGTGGTGACGCATGAAGCAATAGTAGTGAGGAGACGAAGGAACAAGAACGGATTATGGTTTCTGTGGATCTTGTTTGGATGTGGTTTTCTTACTCTGTGGTTGGAGCACGTGTGTTCTGGAGGCATCCACAGGACCTGTGTCACGGCGGGGGTCTCCGGCCGTGCCTGGCCCTCTCTGTCCCCCTGAGCAGCACTGTCCGGAGGGTGTCAGCCTCTCACCGCTGCAGAAAGTATGCCAGGAAAGTGATGGAGGCTGGCTGCCTTTGCCATGGGGTTTGTTTCTAGGCTTGGTACTAAAGCAGCTAAACCTCATAGCAATATTTAGGTTCTTAAGGTCTTGGCTCCCAGAGAGGAGTTGGGGTATGGAAGTCCCTGGTTTCATTAAGCAGGGTTCCCCTGATCCTTACCCAAGCCTTTCATCTTCGGAGAGACCCTTGGCATTACTCCGAAGGGAAGCAGACCCCACAGCCCCCCTTATTTTTTGCCCCCGCTGCAGCTCTGTGCAAAGCGTGACCCACCGGGACGTCCCCGTGTGCTGTCAGCTGGCGGCTCCCCCAGCGGGGCAGCAGCGCCCTTTGAAGCATTATTTCGCACCGCGGTTTAACATCGCTTGATCAAAGCCTTCGATGTTCCTTGAGCGACGTTTTAAACCTTGCTTTGCGTCTGTCTCTGTGTAGATTGGGTGCTCGCGTGTGCGCGGTGAGATGTGCAGCCCTTTGGATCTTGTTCTTAACATCAGACAGACGCTCAGGAAATCGGCTATAATTTAAGATATAAAGCTATGAAATGGTTTCATGACTTATGAGGACCTAGATAATGAGGAGGATATTAGGCTGCCATATTCATTTTTTTAAGTTCGAAGAAGAATGTATGCGATCATTATTTTTTATTACAAACATTTTAAAGCATATGTGGATATTTTCATTACTGAGCGCTATCTTTAGCTCTTCCAATTAATTTCAGATTTCAGGAGTCCATATAATCTGACAGTTCGCTGTGCTGAGAAATGTATTAAGGACAGCTTATGATACACTAATTAGGAGTGCATTTAAAGAGCCAATAATCTAATAGTTTTGAAGAAATCTGCTTATACTTTTTTCCATTTTCATCTTGTATTTCTCAAGCATTTTGTTTTCTGAGATCACAGCCACAGTCTAAGGGCAAGATTGTCAGCTGCTGTAAATCAAAGCACTCCCAGCCAAGTTGCTTCGGTGCTGCTGAGTTCCTCCAGCTGAGGATGCCGTTCCCAAAGCAGGGCCCTCCAGAACTCATCTGCTGCGGCTTCATGCTTCTTCTGTGAAGTTTTTCCACCGCCTGTGCATTGAAGTCACTTCTGCAACCAGAATTTATTGCTTTGCCTGGGGAAATATGCAAAAAGAACTAGTAAACTCTTTTAACCAAGGCCTTGTTCACACGAAAATACTTTGTGATAGATGTAAGGAGAGAGATGTGATGGAAACTACCATGCCTGTCACCAGAATCCGATTCCACTGGGAAGTTTCACATGGAGATACCAATTGGTACTTGACTCTGGAAATGATTTTGTGGTGATAAGATCCACATTAATAGCATAATATAAAAGGATGCCTTCCGTATTTAGACAGCAAGAGAAGGGACTGGGCTGAAGATCTGGAAAAGCCTTCAGGTTTTCCCTGCGGCTGTTGCGGTGCTGGTGTCCTCAGAGGGATTCGCTCCCTCGCTGTTAGCTCCAGGTCTCTCTCCACACAAAAACCCTGGCAAGATGATGCTGCTTACACGTAACTCATTTGCTGCAAATGTTTTAAGCTCTAGTTAAAGAGTAAAAAATGTTTTGATGGAATTCCTTAAGGGGGAAAAAAATCAGTAAGCTGACAAAGTGTAAGGTTAATCGCAGTGTTTTGGATTTCCAAGTGGATTCAAAACTTTTATTTTGATGAAGGAATGAAAGTTTAGAAAGCTTTATTGTTTTTCTGATATTCATATATATATATATATATATATATATATATATATATATATATATATATAAAATTTATTTTTCCTTCAGTGATGCTGAATGGTTTGCACTCAGGAGGAGGAACGAGGGGTCTGAAGTTGTGTATGACCAGGCTGGGTGAGCAGAGGGGGAAATGCTGCGCTGCTGGGCTCCACGGGCAGCCAGGCAGGACGAGAGGAGAGCATCCCTGCCTCCTGCGTCTGTCTGCTCTGCTCCCCGTTAGGCACACAGCTCCTGGCTGTCACTCACTGACCTTTGTTCCTCACCAGCTCAAACATGAATCCTGTCTTCAGAAACCCTAAATCCTGTGTCTCAGTTTTTTTTTTTTTTTGCTTTCCGCATCTAAACTTGTCATCAGAGCGACTGCAAAGATTTTAACAAACACAACTGCACAGTAACTGAACATATGCAGCAGATATTTTTTTTTCTCTTAAGAAACGCACACCCGGGAGGCATGGAAAAGTTACTCAGCTTCACCGTTTATAGGATCTGTCACTCTGCTTGGGCTGCATCTATCGGACATCTGGTGCTACAAGTAGACAACCTCATGAAAGAAATGGAAAATGTCCTTTTTCCATATGAACTGAACCGAAGTTGGGGAGGGGACTGCTCGCAGGATTTGCAGACGCAGTCTGTAGGGAGGGCTAATGCTGGCTTCCCTCTGTTCATAAAGGACGGGGGCGTTGCTGCATGCTGCTCAGCAGAGCTCAGCTGTAAAACGAGTTTTTAAACTTTTTGGTTTTGTTCTTTTAAGGTGCGGGAATGGGTAAAAGCATAAATTTCAAGCTTACTGCAGAGGAAGTGTTTGAGTTTGTCATGATGTTTTGGCACATAAGAGTTCATGAGTAACTTTCTAGTAATTTTTATGAATTATTTCTTCAAATAGTCTTTTGCAAATAGTCTAAACTGCTCTTGGGCCAAGACCTTTAGTGACAGTGAGTCTGAAAGAGACGAGCAGTCCGAGCTGTGCGATGGTGGCTGCATTACAGGTCATTACAGGCCGTAGAATTAAAGGTTTAAAAAATCGAGAGGTTTAAAATTGAGAGACAAAAGGTTTAGAAAATTGAGAAACACTCAAAAAATTGGGCGTTTAGGTATGTAACATAGTGGAAAGCCACGTACCCAATGTGGCAGAGGGTATTACTGACAATACAGAAGCTGCAAGGAATACCCTTGTCTTTCCCTTATCTCCCTGCTTTTATTCCTATAGCCTGAGCCCCGATGCTGTAGTTTCAGTGGGCTGAGCCTGTGGTGACTGAAGTAGAGCCAAGCTCTTTTGCCCGATAACATTTTGCTTGCATTCATCTGCAAATGCCCATGCAGCAGAGTGGCTGGGGACTCCTCCGAGCTGAGCGTGGCCCCCTGCAAGTCGCTGCGAGATGGAGGCAGTGGATGTGGCGCTGCAGGAATGTGCTGCTGCTGCTACCAGGAGGGTTGTGTAACAGTCTGAGCAGCTCGGCACCGGTGATTAATTTTGGCTGGGAGAAATGAGATACATTTCCCACTCTAAATGCTTTAACAGGCTTACGCAAATTTTGCATGAAAGGAGCAGTTCCATAATGAAACTTAATGGCTAATTGCACTCTGTTAATAAAATCGGAGATGTCATCAGCCACCGAAAAGGGACTGGTAAATCATATAAACAATAATACACAACCTAATGTTGCATGAGCACCAAGGTGGGAGTTTAATAATTTTCTTCGTTAATTTTTATTGATTTGTTGATCATTCATTGACTTTTATTGAAATAAATCAGAAAGGCTGACACCTAAGCGCTGACTTAACTCTGGGAACAGGCTGCATGTTCAGTGGCACGTTAGTAGTGAGCTATTAGTTGGGCTTCCTGAGGAAAGGAGACCTTCGGCGACGTGATTTCTGTTTCTGCGGGTCTGTCTTTGAATCCAAGTCCCAGTTAGTATGTGAAGTCCTGGGCCAGTTTGAAGCACGTTTGATGGAGCAGCATCAGCCTCAGACACTGCTGAGCTGCTGCATCTTGTGCAAGGGATGGCTGGGCTGGGAGGAGTCCCCTGACTGGGCTTCTGCCGGGAGAGCAGCAGATGCCAAGGAAGCAGGGACTGATGGACAGAGATGTTGGGAATCCTGCAGTAACCGGGAAAGCTTCAGTCAGAGCTTGGCCCTGGGGGACAAGCTGCTGCAAACCGGGCTGTTTTAAACATCTGCTCCTTAATTCCTCGTAGCTCCTCCGCACAGGCTCGTGGTGGATCCGACAGTCCTGTGCCGCTGTCAGCTGAGACAGAAAATGACAAGTGTCAAACAGCATCTGGGGAACTCGGCCCCTCTATTTCAAGCACTTCTCTGCATCTTTCCTTTGTGCCTGCGCAGCCAAAGGGAAGGAAGGAGAGCAGGTGCTCTCTTGCTGCCGCTTGTCTGGGCTGGTGGCACGCTTGGGCTGAAATTTGGAACCGCGCTGCTCTATGCTACTGCCCAGGCAGTCACAGCTTGGGGCTCCAGATTTTCTCCCCGGGAAGACGAGGTGTAGGGCTGGCAGGGCCCCAGTGCTGCTCGCCATGCCAGGGCCCCAAGGGAGTGGGCGTGCGTAAGGGAAATCGCCTGGAGGGATTGAAGCGGCTGTTACCGATGTGTTAAATGCTGTGTGGGGTTGGTACTGAATGGGTGACCCGTCGGAACTGGACGAACGTGTTGGCCCCTGATGTGGCTGGTGGTGGTGGGTCCTTGGCCCAAGGGAGCAGTGCCTGGCTGACTCGGTGTCCCCAGGCAGGTGCCAGCCCTCTGGAGAGCTGCCATATATTAAATGTGCTTTTCCCCCCTTCTGTGCTCGTCTTCCAAGGAAACCCCAATACCATCGCTGGAGTGCAGAAGGTGGGGGCTGTGTGAGCCCTCGGTGACCAAATTACACCAAGGGCCAGTACAAGGCACGCATGGAAAGGCACGGCGACGTGCCCATCTGCACTCCCTTCTCAGAGCTGTCACTAATTTTAAACACTCTTTGGAGATTGTTCAGCAGATGAGAACTGCAGCACATGGCTCACCTGCTGGATTTCTCCTCTCCACAGGCACGTTGTTTTCTCCCACCTGCTCCCATTTTGTGTCCCCCAGAAGCATTTTAATCCTGCTCCTGCTGTCAGGTTTCCTTACTTTGCCTTGGGGAAACTCTGTCCCCTCTCTCAGGGAAGCTGAAAGAGAAGGTTGGTCAGGAATGAGGCTGTGCTTTGTTCCCTCCAGGAAAAGTCTGTGCTGCTGCTTCTAGTCCCTTGAGCTCAGTCTGCTCCTGGGTAGGCAGTCTGGCACCCAGCTCGTGCAGCTCCCCAGTGCAATGGGCATGGATCAGTTCAGAGCAAACAGAGCCTCACAACAAAGCACGCAGGTGCCCTATAGACTGAGGCAGGGGCTGCTAAGCTCTGTGTATGCAGATTTCCTGAAAATCATTATAGTTATAAAAATACATGTTTTTGCTTAGTATGTTATACTAGCGAGAGAAACTCTCTCAACTTCCTTTATGCTTACCTTTAAGGATGAAGGCTAAAACAACCCGCTTAACTCTATATCAGTGGTACAGCTTGGGATGTGGTGGAGAAGCGCAGTCATGGACTTGCTGCTTGGAATGGGCTTGGGGATTCATGGTACAGGCTCCTGCCTGGAGTGGGACCGTTGGCAATGCTAGTTGAGAGCAGCAATGGCATGGCCTGGCCAAGGCTTCAGCCCCTGAGGGTGGCATTTCCACAGCCTGTCCAGCCCCTCTTCCCAGTTCCCACTCACTTGCACACGCGAAACAAGCGTGCAAAGAGCTCTGCTGTCTTTTTGCTGGCATTGATGTATTCCGCGAGCAAGCAGAGATGGGCACTTTCTGCCAGATGAGAAGTTCTCAACGAGAAACATTTCCAGAAATCCTACCAGCAGAAACTACCACTTGTGACGTCCCGTCCAGGCCATTTTGGGGAGCTGGTACCTTTGGTGGGGGGTTGCTGATGGTCAGGTAGCACCGCGAGTACCTGGGCTTGCTGCGCTCGGGCACTGGGGAGGTCCTGGAGTACAGGAGGTGATAGAAAAATGAGTCACTTTCTGGGCTCTTACGCCATCTATATTTTTTTTAAACTGCATTACTCTTTCCTTACTGAAGCTAAAAGGAATGACACAAGTTGCGATAGTGTCTAGAATATATAAAACCTGGCATAATAGGTTTCTTGCTTTATAAAATGGAACATATTCCCGTCATTCAGCTGTTACTCCTACACCCAGTGTTTCAAAACAAAGATGTGAAAACTAGGTGTGAGACATTGAAGTACGGGAAACACCATTTTAATTCAAGAAGTCATATTTATCCTCCTGAAAGGAGATTTATTTTCTTGGTAGTTGCTGCTCACTGGAACAGATTTGTGCTATCTCGCAAGAAATGCAAATTGTTGTTTAAAAGCTGTTTATTCTTGCTTAGCGCCATAGAGTGGCATTTTTTTGTTTGCATTCATGTTAAGGTTGTGCGTTTTCAAGTTCCTCTTTAAACTGTCTTTCTTCAGTCAGCGAAGCCCTTCCTGAGGCCCGCGTTGCATTTAGGGAAACGTTCATCCTGACGGCAGGGCTGAGCCAAACCAGGACAGGCTCTCTTTGGGGAAACGTGATCCCTGCTTTTGGCAGTCGCGTGGGGTTGGTAGCATCCGCAGCACATCCCTCTGGTTCGGGGTATCCACAGAAGTATTTTTATTCCTTTTGCCTAGGTTGACTGATCAAGCATTGTGCATGGCTTTTAGAGGAGCAAGGGACCATGTTTGTCAGGGACTGTAGTGATAGGACATGGAGCAATGGTTTTAAACTAAAAGAGGGAAGATTTAGATTAGATCTGAGGAAGAAATTCTTCCCTCTGTGGGCGGTGAGGCCCTGGCGCAGGCTGTCCCGAGGAGCTGTGGCTGCCCCATCCCACGGCAGGCTGGAAGCATTCTGCTGGGCCCAGACGGACTGATGCCTCCCTCAGCCAGTCCTCCCGGGCTGTCTCTTCCCCACAGCTGGTGGTTGAGGCATCCAGCAGCTCCCACACAATCCCCATCCCGTGTCTTTGAGGTTAAGCTGTGCTCCGTGCCATTGAAATCTTTCCATCCTTATCCCACCGCCCACCCACAGGTGGAGGAGGCCAGCTGCAGTCCAGCCGGTGAGGTGCCCTGGCTGGCCGTGTGTTGGCTGGGCATCGCTCTGCCAAGTGCCGGTGCTGCCAAGCTGTTTGCTGGTGGCAAGCCAGGACGGAATGAGCTCCAGCCTTAGCTGGCTCCAGGGAACCCAGGGCTTGGAGCTCTTCCACCCGCGCTCTGAGGACCTGCTCCTGGAGGTACGTACAGGCCTGTGGAGGAGCCAGCAATTTTTGGTCTGCCAAGTCTTAGCGTTAAGTCAAAGTACAGACCTGGGGAAAGGCATTTTAATGTTCTTACTGGATGCGAGCCCCAGTCTTGTTCTGCTCGGTTGTGCTCCATTGGTTCATCAGCAAATGGCCTGTTACAGATGGTCTGCACTACGGACCTTGACACGGCTTTGAGCAGCACATTGTGTGTGTGTGGCACTGAGAGATTAATAGGTCCAGGCACCTCTGTGCCTCAGAGGGCATGGATCTTCCTTCACTCACTGCTCTGGCTGCAGAGGAGGTGGGAGGTGGAGGCTGGCTAATTCTCTGCTGGCTTGTACCAGCAGCAAATGAAGCTTGGGCTGATAACAGCAGGGTAGGAGAAAGAATGTGGGCGAGGGGAAGAAGGTCCAGAGTTGACCTCCTTTGATCATTCTTGGTCCTTGGCAAGGTCTGGTGCCTGCCTGGAGCTCCAGCCTCTGCTCTTGATCCCCTCCTGTTTGTAAGTGCAGTAATTATCACAACCTCAGCTTAATGAAGCTTCCAGTTTCCTAACTGGAGCGCAGCCTTTGCCATGTTAGTGACATGGTTTAGTGGAGGGCTTGTAAGTGTTAGGTCAGAGGCTGGACTCAGTGATCTTGAACGTCTCTTCCAACCTAAATGATTCTGTGATTCTATGTTGTTTTGGGACCCATGGTTATTTTCTGTAGCACTATACACGTGCAGTTTCTTTAGGGCTGACTCCATTTCTGTGGTGCTGTTTCTCTCAAACCATCCTACCAGAGTTTTCTTGGTTAAAAAGATATTTCTGAAAGATGCTTTGTCAAAGTATACAAATATGAGTAATCAGGATTCATCTTTAAGAGGTGATTTTTAATACATTTGATTTTCATGTGTATGTACTGTTCACATTGGGTAAAGTCAACATATTGGCTGTTCTGAGCATGCAGTAATAAGTAAGACATGTTTACTGCTAGACGATAGTACTGTTGAAACAGGTCTGGCAATATCATCTGTTTTGTGATGCCAGGAACAACAAAGTGTTGCTTCAATTAAGCCCGTCACTTGCAGATCATTTCTTTTCTTATTTTGGAGGATTTGTTGAACCCACTGCTTGAAATCTGTAGGTTGCAAACTGCTCAAGAAGCAACTCGGGGAGGAGGATAGAGTGTAGGAAGGTTTCCCTCCACACTTGCCTTCACAGTTCCCCCCCAAATCAGTGCAGTCTTGGAGAGATGCCACTTTTGTGAGCAAGAATGGAATCCACCTGGCGCATTGTGAGCTAACCGAGACATGGTGGTGGTGTCCTCCTCTGAGCGTGCTGGAATAAGAGGCTGGGATATAAGAGAGAACAAATGCAAGGGGCCACTGCTTTAACGTAGAAAGAGTGGAATGTGACATAGGAAAAGCGGCCATTGTGCTGAGCTTTAGTTGCCGGTGTAAGGATGTCAAGCAGAAGTAAGAATTAGAAGACAGTGTGTCTCTGACATTTTATTTGCAGCCAGGACCCAGTTTAAAAACAAAACGACCCAAAGAAACTCCTCAGAAATCCCGTCTGGCAGCCCTGCACCAGTGGGATGCATTCTTAGTTCTGGCACTCAGGCAACTCAGTTTTAATTTCCAAGTTCAAGAGAGAGAGGCTGCTGCCATGAGTACGTCCCGTGTGCAGCCTGGCCGAAGCAGAGTTGCCGACGTCGTCCTCAGACTTCTGGGAGAGGAGCCTCCAGCCAGGCGCCGTGGATCTCGGCAGCGTGGAGAAGAGCAGTCCGTCTGCTCGGATTGAATTAGCTGACCCCTTGAGGGGTGACAGAGGGAGCGAGAGTTCAGGCAGGAGATGAGTTCCTGCAAGAGCGTGGAGGAAATTATTCCTAATTCTTCGCCTTTGCAGAGACGCATGATTGTGACCCCGGGGTAACCGTCGCATAGGTGGCCCTGTGCTCCTGCGGCAACGACAGCGGTGGTGGTGCTGCGGGGAGGCCTGCCTGATGGCTCAGCTCAGCTAAAAGGAGGAACAGTTACTGCAGGAGATGAGTACACATCAGGAGAAATGTTTTCTTCTCTGATATTCCAGGACAATCTGCGATAATCCTGAATAAACGTTTAAGGCCAAGTAAGCGCTGGGCAAGAATTAGCTGTTGGATGGGCAGAGCTAGTCCATTACACTTTTTAGGAATTATGCCCTTCTCTGAGTTTCACAGAAAGCTTGCATTAAGAGATTTTTGCACAGAATGCTCCATATTTGTGCTCCCACAATTAACTGAAGGCTGAAGCAGCACCGGTAAAACTGGAACCGATCTGCTATGGGGCTGTTGCAAGGCACGGAAAGCCTCAGTGTTACCGTTCGTCCCAAATTTAAGTATCTCTGGCCACAGTTACTCGCTGGTGAGCAGTTCCGTTTCCATAAACAGATTTGGTTAAGACCTTGTTGGAAAACAACAGTGAGAGAATTCTACTCTGGGCAATATCAGAACTCAGGCTCTTTAATCAGCAGCTCTTAATTATTTACTTCAGTCCTAGCAATGAGAAGTTCTTCGTGATTTGTGGAACTTGCAGGATTACTTAAAATGTAATTAAAAATGATACATGTGAAAGAGGAAACCCATGATGATTCTGTTAGAAAAGTCTATTTATCATGAATAATCTGCTTTACCCCCTCCAGGAAAATATTTATCCCAGTCCTACAGCAGGATCCAGGCAGCCACATCCCTGTGTGTGTGCAGAACTTGCTGGAGATCTGGGTGTGCTCCAGAGCTGGGACATTAAATGGTCACTATGTATGTGTGGAGGATGTCCTGCAGAGCATCAGGGCCAGTGTTAGTCCCCCAGTATGAGCTGCTGTTTTGTCAGCCCTGGCTGTGCCTAGGTGTAATTTGGTTATCCTGCCCATGGTTTTGCAGTGGTGCTTTGCATCATGAGCCTTTCCACACAAAACCAATTAACAAGAAATTAACAGAGTGAAGTCCCAAGTGAATTTCATGCAGTTCTGCAGCATAATCAGGAGGAAATAATTTTTTATTTTTATTTTTAGAAAGAGAAGATTTAAAGTAACTGCAGATGTTCACAACTCTCAAAATTGAGTTTTCCAATACTCATATCAGCTCTTAATTTTGCTAATTGCAAATAAAATGACTGGGAATCTCAGTGGTATTACCATGATGAATGTACTGCCCTGTGGCGATGGTTCTCATCAATGTAGAGTGTATTACTGCAGGTATCGTGGGACTTGACGCGTCCTTTTCCAGCTGGAGGTTAGGTGATATTCACTTGTCTGATAAGTTTATTATCGGACCAGCTTTTTCTATTTTTAGAAGCGTAGTACTCTTTGTGGGAAATGGGAAATGTTAGACACCTAGCTTTTATTACATAAATATTCAGGATATCGGCTGCTTCTCCATTTCGGGTCCCAGCTGAGATGAAGGCTAGGTACCTAATGCAGGAGGCCTTCTGCTAGAGGCTGCCTGCGTTGGTGCTGCTCTGTGTGGGGCCTTGCTCCAGTAAGGTGCATTTGAAATTGGTTGTGATGTTCCTGGTCTGCTCTGCATTGTGCTTAAAATATCATTTCTTTAGTATTTTCTAATAGCTTTATGGCTGCGTATCACCTGCAGTACCCTTAGCAGAAAAGCAATAGCAGGGAGAGGTCCATAGTTTGAAAAGATGTGTCTATCAGTACAAAATACTTCCTACCTACTCTCACTTTGTGCACGTGGTAGCATCTATCGTGTATGTCCTGTTGCTGAGCTGGCCCTGATCTGTCCTTGCCCATCAGGCTTGCAAGAGAAGGATGAAGCCCACTTTTTTTTCTTTTTTTTTTTTTTTCTCCTGGATTGGACTGTTTTTGCCATGTTGCTTGATATTTGCCCATATCTCTGCGACTTAAACTGCATTTCCAGAGTTCGGGAAGCCTTCTTGATTGATAGCACTACCATCAGAAGGCTCTGAGCTAATTAAATCACCCTGCCGCTTCCCAACACTACTGTCACAGACTGACCTAATTTTGACACTACAAAGCTTATCAGCAGAGTATCTATTGAGTTAGGGGAACCATAATGCTGTTTCTAGGAACAGATAGATTTTTTTCCCCTTACAACTCATTACAGTGCTGTTTATTTTTCCTCCTGGTGGGCAAGTATTAAAAACTTATGGTCTCTGCCATATGGTCTCTGTCTGTTGGTATCTGTTTCTGGAACGCTAGGTATGCTCTGGATGGGGATAAGGCCATGGTAATTCTCCAGACATGAATACAGACTAAGATCTCTGTCTCTTTTAAAGATTTCTTTCCTATGTAACATGATTTGGAATCATAACAATTTGTTGCATCCCACAAGCAAGCATGCTCTGCTGTGCTGCTAGTGGCAGCGAGCTGCCTGAGGCCACCTGAAGCTGGCAGCGCTCTGCTTTGTGCTGGGGACGTGCAGGGACAAACTCCTGCAAGGGTTTTGTCCCTATTTCTTTGTTGCTTTTGGTCTGGTGTGTGCATGTCCAGCATTGTAGATCCAGGATGAATCCATAACTTGCCAAAACATGGAGGTGGCTGGGAGCATGTTAAAAAGGAGGAGGAGAAAGGCTTCGCGTTCTGCTTGTTGCTGAAAGACTGGGAAGGAAAGTGGTAGAGGGAGCCTGGAGGGAAATGCATCATCAAGGGTGGGAAAGCAAATGATGCAAAGTGAACGAAGGCAAGCAGACCAAGAGCCCTCTGGATCAGTATTCAGCCACCAGCGGTGGGCTGCCAGTCACCCCCAGCTTCCAGCAAAGCAGCAATTTGGGGGCTCCCCGAGACAGTGCCGAAATGTCTCACGGATTCACCTCGCCGCAGAGGCCGGTCCCGTTTCCTGACGGTGAGGTCTGAGATTAAAACAATATTTTCCAATATGTGCCACGATGACCATTTATTCATAAAATTCCAGCAGTTGAGCTTCTCCAGGAAATATATTGAAAATTTTGTGATTAAGGTCAGGAGAGGTGCCAGCACATTGAACAAAAAGGCGGGCGGGGGCGCTGCAGTCATCCGAGGTCTCCTATTTGTACCACAGCTACATAAACGTGCTGCCAGGCACAAAGCATCTCCTTACTGAGCATTTTGCTAGCTCTCACTTTTTATTTGCTTGGTTAGAAGAACTCTTTTCTACTTGCTCCAACGCTTATTCAGAAAATAAATTTTATACTGCATGTTTCAGGTGGAAGTTGGCTGAGCTAACATTTCTCACAGCACCGGCTTTGTCCTTTTTTTTTTTAATTTTATTAAATGTATCTAGATACCTGAGTATGTATTCAACTTCGGGAGTTTCTAATTTTGTCTTCACAGAAATTTTATGACACTTTTTTTTTTTTCTTCCTGGCTCTTTACTGTCTGGGGAACCTGTTGCAAATTGAAACCAAATTGCTTGTGTGGGTGTGTAAGTGTGTGCAGGAGAGATGGAGAGGGGGAATAAATTGAAATCGCTGGAAAAGAGCAGCCAATAATGGGGACCTACCCAACATCAATATATAATGAGACATGGAGAAAGGTCAGATTGGCACCATTTTTCATTTGGAAGAAGAACTCTCTTGGTGCCATACAACTTATTTGCAGCAAAAGCAAGGGGATATTCTTGGTTTGGTCGTTCAGCTTCTCCTTCCCACCTCCCGCTCAGCTCTGCGTCGTGCGCACGTAGCGCCAGGACAGCGGCGTGATGGATTCTTCCGTGCAATATTTACTGTGTATAATCACAAGACAAATTCTTCTAAAATGCCACAAACAAAATAAATGCCAAGTATATATTACTTTAATGTCTCATCTGGTATTAAATCCTTGGAGGCATATTTCAGAAGCAGCTGTAATGAATATTCCCGTGGCAGAGAGGAAGGTGACATTTCATAAAGACGCAGTGTGTTCTGAACCATAGGACATTAAAACTTAAAGAAGTAAGAATATTTTTGATTTTCCTTTATTCATTTGATCTATTCTGAAAGAAAGGTATACTTTTACCATAGTCAGACCCAAGGGGATATTTTTTGGGGGTCTATATTGCCTTCCCAGTGGGTATGGGTATCCTAATGGATATGGAGCAGTGGCACAGACATTAAAACAAGGGACACTCCAAATGTAATTTGAAGTAATATGAATATAATATGAATTAAAATGTAATATTAATGTAATATGAATTTAAAAGGCAGCAGGATGTTGGCATAATGTTGCTGACTCTTCTAATTTTATCACAAGTCTCATGATCTGTGCTGAACCTTGTTTTACCTTTCTGCTCATGGCTCTGCTTTCACGTTTCAGTATTTTACGATTTTTGTTGTGGGAGATTGTAAAAGCCCCTGGTGTGGACCAGGGCCCTGTTGTGCCATGGCTGTGTGTGGCAGGATGAGGAAGATGTTCCACGTCCCAGGGCACGGGATGCAGCTGGTGCCAGCTCTGCAGTAGGCTCTGAAGCACAATCCCCCGTTACAATGGCTCGAGGCACGTGGAGTGGGAGCAGCTCTCCTGGCACAGGGAAAACTGCCAACTGCTGGGCATCAGTGCTGCTGCTCTATCTAGGAAAATAAATTTAGACTCACCAAAGTATTTTAAGGTCAGAGAATGACACGGGACTGACTCCTGACCCAGGACACTTCTGTCATTGCAGAGGGAGGGTCTGACGTCTGGTGGGCAACCAGGAGCACGGGGAAGCTTTCTGCTCCTGTGCTGGGTGAGCTCTGAGCGGTCTCCCCAGGCTGGGTCCGTGCTGCTCTGGCAGCCTTCTGGAGCTGTCGCTGTGTGCCCTTGGACTTGGGGGCACACCCGTGGTGCGGGAAGCACCCCTTCATTGCCTGCAAAAACTCTTCTGCCTGTGCTCTGCAGAGAGGACAGGTTTCAGAAATGCTGAAGAGGCTAGCCTAGGCCAAGCATACCGAAAAATGATCTAACTATGGTAGATTGAGACGGACAGGAGCAACGCAAGGTAGCTGGGAGTATCAGGCTTAGTCATAGCGGCCTGAAATAATTTTCTTCCTGTTCTGGAGTTGCCCTGATGCTGTCCTGCTCAGGATCCTGTGCCTGAGTCTCATTTTCTTCGGCTTCTAGAGAGTGAGGGTCAGAGATTTGAGTTATGGGCAGTCTTGCATCAAGCCTAGATGGGATTATGCCAACGGGGGCTTGGTGGGGTGCCGGAGCGATGCACCCTCGGGGTCCCCTGTGTGCCTGCCGCGGGTGTCAGGCGAGTGACTGCATGTCAAAAAGCCAGCAGGGCGGTGTGCTGGGCACCATGTGCAGCGCCGAGAGTGGCCCAGGGAGGCTGGAGCTGTGGTTCAGAGACCATGTGCGGAGTTTGCACCCACTGCCTGGTGGCGGGGGTGGCAAAGGGCATAGCAGAGGGGACATGTACGTGGTCGGTCTGCCGAGGGGCTGAATGGGGCCAGGACCATGGGTGTAAAAGCACACAGTTGGTTTTCATGGCAGGAGCGTGCAGCTGGTGCGCGGGCGCTGGGGAGAAGCCCTGCCACTGATGGCGCGTGGCATCGTCATTCTGAGTTGTTGCTTGCTCTGCTCTCTGGCTTTCTGTGGGTGGCTTCAGGGTTTGGTTAGGGCACCAGCATTTGTCCACCTTTACCAAGCAGGATGAGCACACGGGCAAGGAGAGAGGGTGAAATGCCGGGTCTTCAAAACTTAGCAGAATCACAATTTCTCTCTTCTGCTGCTTAGCATTTGTTATTTCATTTAGCAGCAGGACTGTAACGGGAGCTCAGCTTTCTTCTCCTATTGATCCACACTCTGAAAAATATTAAAATTGGGAGTTTTACGTTTCAGGAATAAAGATAATCTTACAACCAGGAGACGTCCTTGGGAAAAATGCTAAAACAGAGCTGTAATTTGTACACGGAGTGTCAGGAACAGCATTGCTGTATTCATATGTGTACAACATGTAAACCAGCATAACTTGCTGTAGTTTGGTCTGAGTTTACAAGAAAATTAAAGTAAGGGGTCTGCTGGAACTTAAACTCTGCTCCAGGCCCTGAGCCCTCTGACAGCCACTGGATTTCAGGGTTGACTTAGAAAAGAAGCAGTACCAGCCCCACCGCTTCTCCTGCTTAACTTTAATGGTTTAATTAAGGCATCTCATTTGCATAATGAGCGTGATAATACATTTAGAAAGATATATAATAAAAAGAACAATAACGGAGAGCTCTCTTGGAAATCGAAACAAAAATAGCCCAACTGCAAATGAGCTCGTGAAGGCTTCGCCCAGGGGATCGCTGGCTGTTAATAAAACCGTGGCAACCTCCTCGGGCGCGAACGTGCGCTGGGGAGGCAGAGGCCTCTGCTGCGTGGTGAGGGTGCTGGGCTCCCACCCAGGCCTCTGCTTCGTGGTGAGGGTGCTGGGCTCCGGCCAGGTCCCTGGGGGCCGGCGGTGCTCACCTGCTTTCTCTCTCTGGGTCTTGCAGCCCCCCCCACCGTGCGCATCGTGCACTCGGGCCTGGCGTGCAACATCGAGGAGGAGCGCTACTCGGAGCGGGTCTACACCATCCGCGAGGGCGAGACGCTGGAGCTGACCTGCCTGGTCACGGGCCATCCTCGGCCACAGGTGAGTCCCCGCCGCCGGTCCCTGCCTGTCCCAGAGCCTGCCCGGGCTGCCTCACCTGCTGCTCGGTGCTAGGCTGGAGCAGGGCTCGTCCGGGCTGTGGGTTGGGTGTTGGGGGGCTGCAGAAGAAGCATCAACAGCTAAAAAGGTTACGGCCTTTTTTCTTTTAACTAACATCTGGGAACGTGTTAAACCCAGCAAACTGATGTTGTAAAGTGGGGTCCCGGTGTGTGAGTGCTTGATATTTGTAGAGGTTGGTGGAAGGAAAGGAAATACAAACACGGGGGCAGGAACAACTGAACATAGATGGTGTGCACCAGAGCGAAGGGCTGGAGCTGGGGGGAGCTCGCCGTGCACCTGCATCATGGCCATCGTCAGAACCATGGCATTGTGGTCCTGCAGAAAATGGAGGTTAATCAGAAAGCAACTACATTTTCCCAGGCCTCACTGTTTTATAGCATCAAATTCAAAGCTAGAGAGTCTGGTCAGCCTGTGGCACAGCTGCCTGGTGTCCCCCCATCACCACCCCCCTCTTTGCCCTTGTGGGCACCTTGTGGGGTTATTTTATGTGAGGACCCTGTGCAAATGTAATGCTTAATTCACCCCTACTGTGCTTTTCTGTTTCCATCTTTTCCTTCAGTCTTTTCCATGAACCAAGCCTACTCTCTGCTCCCTTTTCTGCTGTGCCTTCTTATTTTGCTCTGCTGCTGAGTGAGCCCTGTTCTGAGAGCTGAGGGTGCACTGGTATTAGCTGGGAGAACCAAGTTTCACGGTGCACATTTTTGTATGAGATTTTGAATGCTTGAATGCCTTGCAAGTTTTTTCCCTGTGCAGTGGCAAATTAAGCATCTCTGTTGCAACCCGAAGGACGGGGATGTTGAGCCCCAGCAGAAGGGAAGTGCCGCTCGTCAGGGTGGGAGCTGGGGAAGGGGAATCCTCTGGAGACGAGTGATGTTGCTCCAGGAAGGAGGGATGTGCTGATCCTCTGCCATGTGCTCCATAGCTGTTTCCATTTTAATGAGAAGATTTAAAAATAAAGGAGGAAGACCTCCATCACCACAGCCAGTAACAGTGCTTGCGGAAGTTGGGTGGGAGCACTTTCTTACAAAACAAAAGTCTTTTACAGAACTTTTTTCCAGCACCTTGCTCCCTTAACAAGCCTCTGCGTTGAGGGGTTGGTTATGGTTAGGGAGCAAGGTGCTGCTTGGTGTGGGGAGGATGGGATCTCCCCACGCTAAAGGACTGCTCCAGCCCCCTCTGAAACATTTGGCTTTCAGTGCCTTCGAGTTCTGTTGGATTCCTTCAGCCTGCCCAAACTTCTCTTATTCGGGCTTATTTAACTTCTTTTTTAGATGCGAAGCAGGTGCTTTTCTGTGGAGATAAATAGCACACTTATGTGCAGGCAGAAAAGACCAGAATAAAGGTAGATTGATATTTCAAGTGTGCTTCCTTGGAGAATGTTTCTTTCCCAGAGCATCTCCCCCAGCAAGGGGGAGCACCTCGCGGAGCAGCAGACACCGAAGGCCCTTCTCCAGCCTGCAGGCCACAGGTGGCTTCAAAGCAAGCAGGGCCCTTATCTGTCAGTAGATGCTTTCGACCAGCCATGAAAGGTGCTGTCTTAAGCAATAACAAAGCTTATGATGCTGCTGCATTGGAAAAAAAAAAAAAAAAAAAAAAGCTGTACACCCAAAGCTCCTTATCAAGAAAGCAACCACATGGCTGCTTTTTCATAAAATCTCTATTTTCTCATCTGGGATTCAAGATAGAAAATTGATTTCTCTTCATTTTACCTGTTTATAGATTTTCTTTGTCATCCAGCACCTCAGTCGGCTCTCTTGTGCTCCCTTTCGTGTTACAGCTCTCTAAGACCTGCAATATTTTTTTTCAGATTAATTGCCTGAGAGCAGGGGGATAGTTTTGGTAGTCTCAGATGGGTGATTCTGCAGCAAAATACAGGAGGCTTGCCAGGGCTGTGTCTGAACATTAGCCTTTTTATCACCTTCCTATTAAATTTCCATTCAATTTTAGTGCTCCAGAAAGTAACAACAACAACGAAAAGGCTGAGACACTATTGTTTCTTTGCATTGCTGTGTTTAAACTTTGGCACGCACCTTTATGGGAGCTGTAGCCCCTCGGATTCCCTTGGATTCATTTCCCATAAAATCTGCCTGCTCTTAAACAAGCCTGTGATGAATCTCACCAATGTTTGTGTTGCTTTTGTCAATGGGGCTACTGGGGAAAAGCACCGATCAAGTTCAGGCAGGAGATGGGGATGGATGTAAAATCAGCAGGCTGGAGCTCGCTGTTTCCAGCTGCCATAAAACTACTCTTACCTGTCAATAATTACTCCTGGGTATTTTAAATACAGCCAGTGTAAGGTATTTTTTTTTATATTGCTTGTTGGATACATCCTGCTTTATGGGCCTGGATCTTCAGGGGAGCTCTGCAGCATCTCCTTTGTGACCGAGAGGCAGCGGCTGGCTGGGAGGGATGGTGCAGCATTTATTCTTTAGCAGTCCTCTTTTATTTGAGCAGAATCGGTCTGGGAAACTTGACAAGATATAGTTTGATTATAGTTTGTAGAAATTATTTTCAAAATAAGTTATATTTTTATTTCATCAGACCCTAGGAAGTGAGGTAATAAAACAGGTAATAATGTGTCTATTTTAAGAATACTCTTCAACTTGCGTGTGTTTCTCAGACTTTTTCAGTTATTATTGGCAAACACAGAAACTCATTCGTTTTAAATGCTGTTAGTAAGCAACTCTGTGCCAGGCATTTATAAAATCCCCCATCAGTTTTCATCTACTCCTGTCTGGCTGTTGCTGTGAACGACTATTAAACCCTTGTGTGAATAGTAAATAAGGATTAAAAAAATTATAAAGGAGTCTGAAGCAATCCTCAGTGCAACAGCAGGCTCCTTAGCCCAACCTTGCCTCTTGGGCCCAGGGTGAGCCCACCAGGGTGGGCCTCTTGGGCCCAGGGTGAGCACTGAGCTGCTCCATGCCCCCTCGGATGGGAGGATGCTTCTCGTCACTATCGGTGAAGGGGAGCAAAAGACAGATGCTTCTCAGGGAAAATCTGGGCTGAGGAGGGAAGTGTCCTGAAGTGCGATGCTCTCAGTTGCTTTCAGCTGGTTTCTACAAGCAGCAGATGCAGTGACGCTGCACAGGATCGCTGCTAGAGGAGACGTGGCAGCACAAACACAGCAAGTGGAGAAGCTGAGCTGGGTAACCTGGTGTTGGGAGGAAGACCAAAATTTACCAAAGGTGCTTGAAAGCTCAACCATCTTGTGGATTTGGCTCCCCATTGCTGGGGGGCGTCTGCCCAGCAGTTGTGCCCGTGCCATCAGGGCTTGGTCTTGCACACGCTCATGGGCCTGCAAGGCAAAAACCGTCTGGTATGGAGAAAGGAGGAGAGAAAGCTTGTGAAGGGGTAAGGGTGTTGAGGTGAGATGGTCGGTTCATGGAGGAAAGCTTCTTGTCCATCCTTTGGCAGAGAAAGCCAGGCGCTGGTGGAAGGAGAAGACAGAGGAGGAAGCTGAGGGGAGGGGAGACACCCCCTGGGTCACCCCGAGGGGTTACTCCTGGTGGAGAGGTCTTGTCTGAGGTTCCTTCAGGACCGCCACTGCATGTGTGCACTGTGTGCAGTACCACTGCTAATACTGCCTCAAAGTCGTTGTTTTTGCCAGATGATTTGGACTGATCAATTGCCATCATCTGCTTTGCTCTTTTTCACCACACGCCCAGGGCACAGGAACATGCCCTGTGCTCAGTCTGTGCCCACCGCTGTCCACTGCTGCTCTTCACACTTCAGTGGCAGCTGGACAGGGACCACGAGGACTTCTTGCCTGAGATAGAGGCTGCTGGGTGTTGTGTGGAGCAGAAGCACCATGTCAGTGTGACAGGGACTCCTGGAGGGGGACCAGCACGTTTGCACCAGGCCAAGCAGCAACCTGGTGCACCTCAAGATGCCTCTCGTGCGTGCCACCCGTTGTCCTGCCTGGTGTCTTCTGGTAGTGCTCAGGTCATTGCAGGCAGGGGCATTATAGCTACGTGGAGGTTGCCAAGTCCTGTCCTTAAACCCACGTGCAGTCCCCACTGCATGGAGATGGGAGGAGAAGTTTGGGCTCCAGTCTGAACAAGCGCTGTGCTGGCTCATGAGCAGAGTGCCTGCTCCCAGTTCTGCTCCGTGAGGTACAGAAGCCAAGCAGCAGTGCTCGGACAAACCCACCACTCCAAACGTAAGGCTTGTATCCGTAACAAGATTCCTTTAGGGTCCTCAAAGTGAAACTCTGGAACTGTCTTCTGCAAACCTCCAGGTCTGGGGACAGCATTTAACACTGGGTACAAAAGCTAAAGCAGAAAGTTCTGGTCCTGTTCAAAGCTGAGTTTGGTAACAGAGCATCTCAGAAACTAGAGGTTTGGAGCTACAGTCAACTACACCTGCAGTATTAGAGGGACTTTAAAATCATGTGCTCTGCTTAACGAAGACTTTTTTTTTCTTGTTATTGGAACCAATTAGCATTATTCACCTTCTTTCCTGATCCTGAGCTCGCAGTAGGTCTCCACAACTGCTGAGAGGCAGATTAAAAGCTAAGTGTCTAATGGTTAGAAGAGGAAAATATGTGAACTTTCCTGCTCTGCATCCCCTCAAGGTCTCAGCCAGATGGCGGGCAGGCAAGTGCCAGACCTGGCGATGGGCTGAAGATGCCAGCACTGCTGGGTGGATCTTCTCAAGAAGCCGAGCTTGGGGGAGGTTCAGCAGGACCCAGCGGAGCCCTCTGCCTGGCTGTAGAGGACATCAGGCCTTCTCGTCTGATGTTGGTCTTCTCGTTGCCTTCCTCTTGGCCCGAAAGGAGCGTCGTGACTGTGTGGCTTAGAGAGGTGCCTGTGGGTGAGCTTCTGACTGCTGCTGTAAATTGCTGGGAGCAGAGGTGCCTGCAAAGGCTGTGTGCTTGGCCATCCCAAGCACTGGCCACCTTTCTCCTCAACCCTCACTGTCCCGCGGACCATCCCCAGGACTGCAGACCTTGCTGATGCTGGGGGACCGCTGTTACCAGCACATTGCCCATCTGGTTTTCCTTCCCACCGTGTTGCAGGTCCCCTTGGATACATAACGAGGGAAGACGAGTCTCTCAGAAGGCTGTAGATGTGGCTTTCATCTGTTTTGCAAGGTGGCCACTGACCATCCAAGTCATCCAAGGGCTGGGAGGAGCAGCCCTATTTCTCTCCTTCGTGCCAGCGCTCCTTTGCGCTTTACGGGAGTGCACGTTTACTCCTTTTGTCTTTCCAGGCGTTGCTTTTACCTTTCCAACCAACCGATGTTGTTCTGTAGCAGGCTGACAGCTTGCGTGTGCCTCTGCCAGTGATGTGCCCCACGCCGGGGGGCAGTGCCGCTGCCCTGGGGGCTGTAACCCGCATGGTCGTGCCCACTGCACCTGCCCAGTGAGTGCACGGAACCCACACAAAGGTTTCTGAGGACCTTTTTGAAAGACCTTTTGAAAATACGCCTTCAGTTTACCCCAGTTTCCCACCTGCAGCATCCTCCATACAGGTAGTTACAGGTAGGTGGAGATTCAGAGACGTGCACAGTGCTGGAGGCACTAGGGGAAGCAGTTCTGTAATTTGGTTACATTTCTTTAGGTCTCATCAATATCAATGAGGCCATTGGAGAGAATAATACAGGGCTGCAGTCAGTACTGCAGAGGGAGGGAATTACAGACGCTTGTGCACAGTGGTTCCCCAAAACATCGCCCGGCTCCTGCTCACCCTGACAGCTCTGAGCACCCCAGCGTTCAGTGCATGCCCACTGGTTATCTGTGCTGTGACTGCACAGCGTTTGATACTTCTAGTCACAACCTGCAGCATTCTTATACACAGCGCTCATTACTTGATCTATTAAATGCACCGTTAGTTGCCATAGAAACTAATTTTTCTTGATTAAGTTTTTTAAAAGCCAGCAGCCATGCTCAGGTGAGGCTAATGGTGGGTGGGCAAATGCAGCTATTTTGTCATCAATTACTGTGTTCAGGATAGTACCCAGAGGTGGGTGGTTTCTTTAATTATTATTTTTATTATTATTATTATTATTTATTATTATTATTATTTTGTAACAGAATTCTGCAGTTCCCTTCCTGTTTGGGAAGTGGGGCGCTGTGAGCAATACGGCTGCGTGTCGGTGGGCTTGCTGGGGCTGTTTGCGTGTGCTGCAAGGCAAGGAGCTGCATCCGAACCCCTCGGCCCCATCCTTTCAGATGCCAGCCTAGGAACCGAGCTTTGTGCAGTGCTCGCCTGTCAGCTCTGCAGAGACACCTGAGGCTGTGCTAAGGTTGCTTACCCCTGTGGTGCAAGTAGAATATTTGCTGGTTTATCCAGCTGATAGCTGACATTTTATTTACGCCAGTGGGGCTTTCCCGTATGTGGAGGGATGTGGCTTAGGCTCACCCTGACCAGCGCCCCGTGGTCGGTGCAGCCCGTGCTGGGGGGGCAGCGACTGTGCCTGTGCCATGGCAAGGAGGGACACGGGGCCAGGGAGGTAGCAGCACCTTCTGAAGGAGCAGGGGCTGCCAGTTAGTGGTTTTTTTGTTTGTTTTTGTTTTTTGTTACTTAGTGATTTTTTCTGCGTCTTTCAGATCCGTGTGCTGTCAAACCTCGGCTTACGTTACCCCGTCACGTTCTGAGATGCACAGTGTGCTGTGTGGAGGGTAGGGTCCCTGTGTCTGTTCCCCCACCTGGGCTAGGGTTTTGGGAGCGGCTGGAGGCAGCAGCTGCTCCTTGGGGGTGGGAGGCACCCCACAGGCTCCTGCCCTGTGGGGTCACCTATGTCTGCACCTTGGTCTCAGTGCGAGGGGTGCCCTAGGTGAGGCTGTCTCACGGGCCACCAGCGCTCCTGGCCCTGCTCGCCCTCCCTCTGCCTGCATCCGTGGGTGTAGCTGTGCCGGGAGAGGAAGGGGAACCTTGGAAAGGGGCAGAAGCCACGCAGGGCTTACTCTGTGAGCAGTTCAGTGTCGTGCCATCCCTGCCACGCGTAGTGGCTGGGTGAGACAGGCGTGCACGCCCTGCTCCCAGGGAGCTCAGGCATTTTGGCTGTGCAAGGTGTGTTCGTGTGCACCGAGGTTCCTTCTGCAGAACCCTGGCCTCCAGGAAGAGCAGTGGCGGCGGCCAGGGGACGTTCTCAGATCACGTGCGGGGTGTGGGTCCCTCGGGGTGAAGCCACATCAGGACTGGTTGGCCGTGCAGGGCTGGCCTGTCTCGCACCCATGCTGTCAAAGCCGTTTTTTTCCACAGTGGGCGGGTGACGGGGTTTGTATTGCAGGTCTGTACTGCAGACGAAGTAATCGATTGATTTTGATTATCCAGCACTGTGGTACAGTGGGGTTTGATTGAGCAAGCCTGTTGCTGAAGGAAGCAATAGGCAAGACAAGAGAACTGTGATGTTTCAGGGCAGGGGATATATTTTTTTCCTCTCAAGCAAGGGGTAGGAATAAGCCAAACTTTGTGTTTATTCCCCCCCTCCAAAGACCAAATATTTTTCTTGCAGGTTATAAGTCGTTCCTTGTATATGTTTGATTCCAAAAGCTGCTATTGCTGCAAAAAATAGCTTTTCAGTTGGCCCCAGCATCTGTGCAGAGGTTCACCGCACCCTTCACGCAGAGCAGCGCTGTCGGCGTGCCGGATGCTCAGTTAGCGATGCACTCCGATGCACAAACACCTCTGTCCTGAGCAGCCCGGTGAAATGCCAAGGGGCTCCTGCTGGTTTGCCCTCCGATGTATTCCCGCTGTGGGGACGCTGTGATTTCTGTCCTAAATGTTTATTTCTCCTGTCAGAGCGGGGGAATGCTGTGGTGAGCACCGAACGCGTGTGCAGTGCTCCACGGAGGTGTGGACTCAGGTGCAGCACTTCAGGAAGAAAACATCAAATTAACTGGTCGTAGCATCAAAGGCAAAAATGGCATGGAAATTTTAATCACGTTTCTTTTAGTGCTGAAGAATGATAGAAATACATGCCCTTCACAGCTAAATGTGAGGTTTATTGAGTCAAACGTTTAGGAGGGGGTTTTCAGCATAAAATGCAGGCTAATTTAGTCATGAGTCAGGCTGGGTTTTGTCAGGTGTTCACTGAACATTTGTAAAGTCTTTCCGTGAACTGAGGAGTGTTGCATGAAATCATCATCAATTTCCCTAATAAGAGTGCAATTATTGTAATAATGATATGCAGAAGGCAATGGGAAAGCAGTTGTTCAGGGTAAGGAAACCCCTCCCCACAAATTGCTTTCTTTGGCCACATCAGCAGTTAGTTAATAAGAATTCCTACCAATTAAAACAGAAAATGTAGTATCCACTTTGCCTCAAAGGAGCCTTTCATGTTTCACTTCCAGCTGATCAAAGAGAACATCACATGCTTTCCTTTTTTTCGTTTGTTTGTTTTCTGAAATGCTGCTCTTCACATTTTAATGGACGGAGAATCAGAAAATGTTAATTCTTTCTTTGCGCGCGCGCTAATAAGGTGAAGGTAGGATCCTGCTCTGAAACATTAGAGGAGGCTACACTCACCGCACTAAGTAATTGCTATGTCATGCATTTTAAATAATGAAGGTGTTCCTGTGAAGTGCCCCAGTTGCGTGCCTGCTGACGGAGCCGCCTGGCTGCTTGGCAGGCAAGAATTGTGCCCGGCGGAGCCGGGAGAAGGCGGCAGCACCGTGCTCACCGACCTCCCGTGGGCAGCGGGAGTTTCAAAAGTTGCTTCAGCTTGCTGCTAAACTTCCTTGTTGATATCTTTGTGTTGTCTCAGTGCTAAATCTTACAAAGCCTCAGCTGTGGAAGGAAAGTCTTTATTGACGATGGCTGGAAAACCTTGAAGTGGGAGTAGGGAGAGGTGGTGAAGTGAAAGGAGGGAGGTTCAGAGGTGCTGAGACCCAGCCATTTCTGCTGACTGGGGCATCAACGGGCAAGGGTTTGCCTTCCTAAAAAGCAAGCTGGGAGAGAAAACAAACCACTTTCTCCAAATTATGCTTTGGACCTGAAGCCCTTGCCTAGTGGCAATCTCACACTGAAAACTTAGTGAAGTCATTGATTCCTGCTGGTGCCTGCGAACAGGAGGGTCATACAGAAAAGGGTGGGTGGAGTTGCCCTTGTAATGTGGGACCTGTGCAGCCTCTTCTCCACCACGCCAAGGAGTGCAGAAGCGTTTGGTGGTGGTGACAAGAAAGGCACAGCACCCTCACTGCCCCTGTGCACCCAGGCTCTGAGCCCCTGGGCTCGATGCTGCAGCAGTGCCTGCAGGCGGCGCGTGGCCTTCCCTGCGGGGCTGCACTGAGTGCTAGCGTCCTCATGAAGACAACAATTGTTCCCTCTCTGGGAGTCCAGAAGCCTTCCCAGCTTCATGGCAGGCCATCCTTCTGAGCAGGCTTTCAACTTTAAATGGAGCTGCTTTTTGTTTTGTCCTGAGCTGGCTTTCCCCTGGAATGGAGCCTCCCTTGTTGTGGGCCTTGGCACCAGGAGGACCACCTGCTTCCACACACAATTCTGCCAAACCTCTGACATCGGCACTTTCTGCTGGTGGGTTGCTAAAGTGGTTATTCACTCGGGTCTTGGGGCTGGGTCTTTGTTTTGAGAAAAATGTGACTCTTCTTTCCTGTGTCTACATAAATGTTTGGCAAATGTCTGGCTATTCTTTTTTTGTTCCCACGAATTCACATTCAGACCTGAGGGCTTATTGTTCATTATTTTTTCTACTTGTTTCATCGTTTACTGTGGCTAGTAATTATTAAAATGTAATCCTTTCTTGAATGACATCAATTTGATGTGGTAAATCAGTCGTATGCTGCAAACAGCACGTAGCCCCACTGAATATTTTGTGAATATGCCACAGGAAGAAATGTGTTTTAAAGCCATTCAACCTGTCGTCTCTGTGAAGCTGGATTAAAAGACATGTGGTTTGCAAGCTGATGAAGAAATTAAGCTCCTTGGTGGTTTTATTCTGAACAATTTGACCATTTGTATCTTGCAGGTTCTCCTGGTTCTAGGAGGCTGCTGTCTCTTGACAAGAAATATGTTTGCAGGTTTCTAAAAAGGGCCTGGAACTGGTAGAGGAAAGAGGTCACTTTATATCAAGATAAATGCAGCATCAGGGCAAGTGAAGTATAAATTTCAGTCACTCTCTCTTAGATGAGAATATTGAGCTTACGTGCTAAAGCACCAGCAATCACTGAAATGAGACTATCAGAGAATCACGCAGAGTTGGAAATGATATCCAGGCTGGTGATTTTTACCGTACCAGCTTCATACTGACCCTTGTGGAAGCTTAAAAGCTGCCAAAAATCCCCTACAGAAAGTTTCTGAAGAACACAGAGCACGAATCTCCCATCATCAGAATGAGAAGAGCAAAATTTTCCAGCTTACTGAAATATGAATGTTTCTCCTCTAAACGGATCGCCTCTTCTCTCCTTTCCTTGGGTCTTCCCCCCAGACTGCTCTGCAACCTTTGGTTTCTGGCTGTCCACCCTCAGCTTTTGTTTTCCTTTTCTAAATGGCTCTCAAACAAAGGTAGGAAGTTGGCTGGAAGGATGGACAAATCGCCTTGGGAAGCTGCAGAAGTAGCTATTTTTCCATGGCTGTTGAGCATACTAGTTTCATTGTCAAAAATGAGGCAGGTGGTTTTGGAATAAGGTCTGTTTCTGTGAGGTCTTGCTCACTGAAAAGCGGAGAAAGAATCTGTTTGTTGAACAAAGAGAGAATTTAGTAACCCGGGGAATCTGGCAGAGCGTGCAGATCTGCTGTGGCTGAAGCAGCAGCGCATTCTGGTAGCTGGTCTGTGGAAAGGTAACTCCTAAAGAAACACTTGAACATGATTTTTCTGGAGCAGAGGGGGAAATCATTTCTGTTCCTTTGGATATCGTACAAAATGTGTTCTGTATCTGGGAATAAAACTGGGGAGCAGCGAGCTCCTGGTCTTTTCTCCCATAACAGCCAGAAGTGTTCGTGGTTGGAGAACGTGTTAGTTTTGCTACCCATCTGAGTTCTTTCCCAGTAATGAAATATGTTTGATCCAAGAGTGCAGACACGTCGTGGTGCCTCTGAGGAGGCGTGGTGTGACTCCACACTCACACTGGTGCCTTCTCTGCTCGACTTCAGAGTTTGGCTCTAGAGGCGATGCCCTTCAGGGGGACACTGCTGGAAGACCAGCGTGTACTTCTGTGACTGACAGTTCATTCCCTGAACATTCAAAGCTTAATTCCTCCTCAGAGCCTTTTCCTTATGTCCCTCTAAACTGAGTGCCTGTGTCTGGGCGCTCTGTGCAGTGCCAGCGAGCTTACTGGGGAGAGAACCAGGCGCCTTGTGCCGAAGGATGCTCTGTAATCGTGGCCTACTCCTCAGAGGAGCTGAAGAGCTGTTGTGTGAGCTGTTGTTGAGCTTTGTGCCCTCTCCCCAGCCTTTGTAGTCAGCTTAGGCACTTATGCATTTGGGGGGGGGGGTTGTTGTTGTTTTAAGAGACTGCTTTGTATCGTAATAAAGAAAAGAAATCTGAACCTGAAGAAGAGAAGCTGAACTTCAAATAAGCTTAACTATTTAATCTGTGTGTAAATGTTTGACTTTCCAGCCAAAAGCAATTACAAGAAGACTCAGCTGTCACTGTCCTAATTCATTTGGTATTCGCCAGGTACCAGGCCTCATACTGTACTGCAGGGTGCACAGCTTAAAAGGTGGCAGCCACTGGGTGGGGAACAAAACTAAAAATGTTATGGAGCTGTTAAGTGTGGCTACACCGATTAGGAAGCACCTTCCAGGTAATATTGCTAGACTTTGTATTAACAATCGTCAGAGCATTTCAGGTGCATGCACAAGACTGTTCCTTGAAGCACCATGGAGTTCTTTGAATGGGAGGTGCCTGCAGCATTAATAACACCAAAATCTGGCACGATAGCAGGAAGGAGCTGCCATGCGGTATTGTCAGTTGACATGCCGGCACCTTTCAAGAAAAGCTTAGACCAGAGATGCTGCACAAAACTGAACTTAATCACTTCAGGCAGGGCTGGGGTAGAAAAAGGAACTTCCACAACGGAGAGAATACAGAGATCGGGAAAAGGACGAAGGAATGGTATGTGAGGAAATGGGGGAGCGGAGGGGCAGGCGCTGAGCTCTGCTCTCTGGGGACAGCGACAGGACCCGAGGGAACGGCATGGGGCTGGGACAGGGGAGGGTCAGGCTGGGGGTTAGGGAAAGGTTCTGCATCCAGAGGCGGTCGGGCAGTGGGCAGTGCTCTCAGACATGGGGTCTGATTTTTGGGTGGTGCTGTGTGGAGTTGGACTTGGCTGATCCTTGTGGATCCCTTCTAATTTGGGATGTTCTGTGATTCTATAGTTGGTTGTCTTATAGGTGGCTCAAAAGTACACAGAGCTTTAAAATTCCTTTCTAGGATGCAAAAGCCATCCACCGAGACAAACAGGAACAACTTGTGTGCGTTTTGCTCTGTGCTGTCTCCGGTGCAGGCTGCTATTGTTCTGCATAACAGCAAGTTCATAATTAGGCACCAAAAAAAGTGTTTCCCAGATTATTCTTGTTAGCATTTTTATTACAGAAGTTCTGCTACACTGGGTGACTGCTCCTTCTTTCTGAGTGGGTTGACTCTTTGTACCTCTGCTTGGAAAGTATAACCTTGGTGTAGTCTTGGTAGGTCCTTGTAAATAATTACAGCAACGTTACAGGCTGAATCCTCTTACTCTTTCAGATTTCAGGATCCAGGAGATAAAAATAACAAGTGAGTTTTTTTTTTTTTCTCCCTGTATGTCTATCAATCAAAATGATAAAGATATTTATGACTTGCACGTTTTAATGGTGTAATTAGATATAATTACATGTTCAAATGATTACACATATGAACACTAATTACATAATTGAAGACAATTATGCTAACTAGGTAAATACATAATTAACTAAAAATCTCTTGTAAAATCAAGGAAATTTGCACGCCATCCAAAGAAAGTAAAATCACAATAAAAAACAAATAATAACCCTTCCAGGCTGACAACCCTGAGAGCCAGCCAGCCACGTACAGTCAGAGGAGGCTTTGCCATGTAACTTTGGGTGGATGGCAGCTTAGTTCAGCTGCCTCCTCTGTTTTGTTGTTTCCTCGTAAAAACATGTTGAAAATTAAAGCAACCCAAAAAGCTGTGCTATAATTGTGGTTCTCTTGGTCTCTGGCAATGATTTTCTGAGCCCTTAGGGTAGCTTTTGGTGATTCACTGGGGTGTGGGCTTTTTGGGGAGGAAATGTTTTATATTCATAATTGTGGTGTCTTAATATAGAAGGAAGGGAGAGCTCAGAGCTAATTGAGCTCAAAGCTTCTATTTTAATGCCGCAGTGCAACTTTAATAGACCAAGAACCACGCGCTCATGGTGGCAGCAGAGCCCTACTGGGGCTGCTGGGTGGGCTCATTGCAGCATCCCCACCAGCCTCCAGGCACCAGCTTGCCCTGCGCGCCATTTCCAGCTCCAAAAGTGCATTAGGGCTTGAACAATAAACATGTAGTGCGATGTCCAAAGCCTACTTCATTAAACTCCTCAGTGCAGAAGAGCTTTTGGGGATGGATCATGTCTGTGTACTGGGAAATGCTGAATAAATGGCTGTAGCACCTCTTCCTTGTGCTATCAACTTTTCCAATTTTAAATACTCACTGGTTTGATGTCATCTTCCCTTTGGGAATCTCTGCTCATTGTTGCTTGATATTGGGGTGTTATCCTTAGCTTTTGCTCTACAAATTTGCTCCCTTAACCCTGTCCTTTTATTCTTCGTTGCAAGCTGAACTAGGTTCTTTTCTCAATTAATGTCTGTTCGCAGTTCTGTTGGTATGTGGGAACTGTTCCCGGATCCCTTTCCTTGGCACTTGTGGGAGTCATTTAAAGGTATGCCAAGAAAACTCAGCTAGACATGAATGATGCTATTTGTGATTACTGGATTTTTGATCCATTTTCTCCTTGTTGGGTTCTGATTAGAAAATAAACCGTAATCTCAAAGTCAGTAGGATTCAAACACATGCTTGACTTCATTTCCCTGAGCAAAGGTCTTGCAGAATTCTTATCAACTCTTCCAGGTGCAGGACTGCAGAGACTCAGTCCTTTCCTAATGTTGTTTAACGAATGTTTTTGAGACTCTTTCACTGGCTGAAGGAGACTTTGCCACTTCCTCATCCTATGAGACAAACAAAAGTTATGTACACAGAAATGACGTGGAAACACAGGCATTTTCTTGTGTCTGTCGCTGGGGCTTTCAAACCGAAACCCAGGAACTTCCATGCTGGCTGAGCTGTCCCTTGTCCTCTCCTTGTCCAGCACCTAGGGTCTACGGGCAGGATGTGTTCAGTCTTCCAACCTCTGGCAGTCTGATGGTTTGGGATTTCCTGATTGAAAGGTTGCAACCGATGACTGTCTTAACTAGGCATGGATAGGTGTAATTTCTGTGAATGAATATCCTCTCTTCTTGAATCACTTTAGACCCCTGGCCTTTATGCTGTCATGACGGTTAATAATTTGTGACTGCTATCCATGCACCAAAATGATAAGTTGGATGTGGAAAGAAAAATGTATTCATAAAAAACACGCAAATGACAATAAATAAATAAAAAAAAGCACCTAACTTGTTTGATAATTTTAGTCATTGCCTCCAATTTTTATGTTACGAGAAATCGTGGGCTTGATGCAGTATCTGTGGCTTGTGCTCAACATCTGCTGATCTTTTCTCCTCTTACACCCTGTTGATAGCATTTCATACTAAGCCGTCTGCTCCACTGAGCTGCCAACTCTCTCTTTTCAAGATTTCTTCTATTTTCCCTTCTCTCCCTGCTACCCACCTTTTTCCCAATTCTCCCACCTTTCAAACAAAATAAAATGTCATTTCCTTTCTTTGTCATCACAGCTAAAACAAATCAAATCTCAGGATCTCACACTCAGTCTTAGCTCAAGTTTTCCAGGTGTCACTCAGCATGAGCGAGCGTTGGTTCCTGTGAAAAGAAAATGCGTTACGGCTAATGTTACTGGGTCCTAGAGATTGTGGCTTAATTCAAAAAGCTGTCTGGAAATGAGGTGGGTGTTCATGTTTAATCTCAGAAGGATGCAATGCAGGCAGTGCTGTAGGAAACGCTGGTAAGGTCCAATGTGTTTGTAAAATTAGAACCTGCTGGTCATCAGCGTTTGGTATTTAGGCGGGATTTTCCTCAGAGTCTCTGCATGCACCAAGGCTACTTATTGGTGGTGTTTGAAATACAGCATGACTTCCCTGGATTACGATTTATGAAGTTTTTAAAATGGGAACTAGTTTAAGTAAACAGACTGATATTGCATCGCAGGAAATCAATAACCTCGGTGCTATTTGCAGAAGACAATGCAGTGGAAAAAGAGCCATTTAGGCCCGGTGGTTTATGATGTTCAGTTAAGTGGATTTAATTTGCTCAAGCAGAGGTGGGCCAAAACCGTGCCTGGATTGGCGCAGTAGTGGCTGGGGGCACTCCTGTTCCTGCAGACCCGAGCTGGGCTGGCGGAGGGGTGGCAGTGCCGTGCGTGCTCCCACAGGAGGGGAATTGAGCACCCAGGACGCCGTGTGCTGAAACCCCAGGAGGTGCAGGCATGCTCTGGCTACAAGACTGGCCGGCCGCTTCGCACACAGCAGGAAACGAGTGTGTTTTTCTGTCCTGTTGGCTCAGTCGTGCTGGAAGTATGTCGGTCTGTCTCGTGGCATTCTCCATCTGCACAGAAATAGCGTTCGATTGCAATTCTATTTTCGCCACGCGTGCAGCCGTGCTGGCGTCAGTAGCTGCTGCTTTTGTTTTCTTATTTGCATATATATTAATTTGTGACACTTGTCAGTCAGTTTCAAGGCTGCACGTCTGCCCAAAAATATCTCCCCTGATCATTGGCGCAGGCAGTAGTCAAGATTTATATTACTGAAAGACGAGAAGAGAAACATTTCCTTCTGCCTTTATCGGTTTGCTTGTTGTAAGTCTGACAGCATCTGGGCTGCCCGCTGTAAAGCTGGCTCTCCTGGCTACTTGGGTTTCTCCCTGGGGTCTTGTGGGGAAGTAAAATGGAAAAAAAAGTTCAGTCCCTCACGTATGTTCTCAAGATGTTGATTGCTTTTCCCTGAGTTTTCACTTGATATTTAAAATGTCTGAGCTGATGTGACACGCACTCTGGAGCACATTTCTGTGGCTTTAATGAGTACCGTGGCTTTGCTCTGTACCCTTGCCTGTTCTTCAACACCTTCCTGGCGGTCTGACCCTCAGAGTGGGGCCCTCGCCTTAGGCTGTATTCTGAGGGCAGTGGTAGCAGTTCCAGGTTGAGATAACGTAAACTCCTCATCCATCTGCTTATTTCCTGCTTTGTAGCACCAGATATCTCTCAGCTTTGCCATCCAGCAGTTGGGAGCGGTGGTGGAGCTGGCACGGGGCAGGTGGCTGGGGGAGATCCCTGCTCCCTGCCCTCACGGACCTGGCTCCTTTCTCTGCAGCTCATCCAGGGACTGACCTCCAGACCGCCTGCCCTCTGCCCACAGCCTGCTTTGGTAGCTCCCGTGAGTTTGCTTACACCAGACTTTGGTTCTGAAAACCAAGTTTTGTTTGAAAACAAAGTCTGGGCCTAATTGAAAGTTGCCAAGTGTCTTGTGTTTATTTGCCTTTGAACCTTTGGGGAAGCACAGTGAATGAATTTACATGCATTTTAAGTTATGAGGCTGTATTTATGGCTCTGGGTATTTAACATAGTATACCAGCATTGGAAGGCCAGCATAAAAATTAATAACTGAGAATTCAAATGGGGCCGTCTGCCTCGTTCTGCCCTTAGATTATGTTCTTTATTATGAAGGTGAAGTTATATTTCATTTTGAAGCAAGTTAATGCTGCTGAGTAAAAATCTTGAGAGAATAATAAAAAACATATCATTCACACATCTTTGGATCTTTTCAGGAAACCCATTGAATAATTCATTTGATGGACAGTGAATAATTTCTCATCAGGAAGGCCTAACCGTGCAAGGCCCTTGTATGTCCTGCCACTGTTGACAATTTTAAGACGGTACTGACCTCAGTGGAAACAAGGCTCTGTGAAATTGATTGCACTCAGCCCTTCTCGGTTAATGCTAAAGGTGCTCTGTTGCCATGCAGGCTGGAAAAAGCTCCCTCTTTCAGTGAGATATTTATAGTAAAATGTACATTGATTATTCGGTATGAAAGTGCAAATTTTTTGAAGCAGTGAAAGCTCTTAAAATCATAAGGAAAAACATTATAGTCAAAGTAAGATAAATGGCTGCAATTAATCATTTACCAGGTTACTCAAAGATGTTCTGAGAAAGTATATCTAGATGTCTCCCCAGACACTACCTTTTCACAAAGAAACCCAGACTGCTATAGGATCTTGCTTATCTAAAGCAAGATCTTGCTTTAGATAGCTCAAGCAGCATCTTATAGCTATCTATAGCACGTTGCTTTTACCAAGTAGTTGCAATATTCTTTTGTTCAGGATCCACTCAATAATTTCCTATTAAATAGTTCACTTAAACTTCCTTCATTTATGTACAGTCAATCTCTAGGCTTTCAGCCTTTGAATGTAAGCAATCCTTCCTCTACACATTAAAAGTCAGCCTTCCTACTCTTGGTGTTGGGGCATGTTAGCTATGCGATACCTGGGTTTGGGTGGGACAACTTTGACACAAGCCTTTTCACAAAAATGAAGTCAGCTTTGCTGCCTTGCAACTTGTAGCATTGGAACAACTGTGTCAAAAATGTCGTTTCTTTGAAAAATGTGATTTCTTTGAGCCTCTCTTTCCTTACCTTACTCCTCTGTGCAGGTCTGGAGTCCCCTGTCTGTGCTGTAGCACATCACTGCTGCCCTGTGGCTCGCCTGAGATGGGCCCTGCTCCTCAGTTCATGGGCGCTGAGCTGTGGTGCGGGAAGGCTCCGCAAATGCCTTTGCAGCATTTATGGTAGCATTTCTGCTTTCATCTCTGAGGGGAAAGGGGTGCAGCAAGTGTAACAGTGGGACCTTCTGTGCCAGAGCTTGGCTTTGCTGCCAGCTTTGGGCTTTATTGGGCGGCTATCCCTTCACATCTGGGAGCTTCCTATTAGTGCTAATAGCAATTAGAAATTAATTCAGACTGCTCAAGAGGTGTGTTATCCCATCATTACACATATGAATAGTTTTCTGTCCTCAGACTTAGCAGCAGCATTCCAGCCTGCCGTTTTCTTCAGCGTCTGTTTGAGGCCTGTTGGTACCCTGTCCCACCACAGGCGGGTGGCTCGGCCTGTGGGGCCGGGAGGCGGTGGTGGTGTTAAACCATTGCTGGAGATGTTTCTCTGCGCGATGAGCTGAGTTTCTGCACTGTTGGGGGAGCTGCATTTTGTTCCGTGTTACCTGTGAGATGAATCGTTTCTGTACAGGAGGTCAGTTCATACAAAACTCCAAGTTACACCGATGGGCCTTGGGAAGCTTCTGGGTAAGTTGGCTTCAGGTATAATATAGGAAATATGTCTTGCAGAAATGCAGGAAGTTCAGAGGTGAAGGGGTAGTTAGCCTACATATAGTTTTTCTCACATTATCAGATTTCAAGGTGTCTTCAGTTGTTTTTCACTCCTTGAGTGTTGCAGGTTAGCATTTTAGCATCAGAAGCAGTCCTCAGTGCAGCCTCTAATCACAGCATTGCCATGACTGCCATGGTTTGGGCTAAAGTAACCTATGGAAAACGTATGGAAATTCTTCTTGTAGGACCTGGTTGCTTATAACGTCATGGGTTTGGCACTTATGTTCTCTGTAATTAATAACCTCAATTTTTCCTGTGTTAGAAAATACTAGGAACTTACTTTTCCTCATGTTATAGCAATCGAGCTGGAAAATAATTTCTTCTGTGATCTCTGGCACTGAATCAGAACTGATCATGTGCTGCATGTTAACAGTTGTTGTGATAGATGTTTTAGATGAGAAAAAAATCATGCTGCTTAATGTTAACCCAGTGAAGCATTAGCGTGTATGTAAATATGAGCACCCAGGTTCTCCCCTGGAAGTCACTGGTCATGTACCTGTTTCCTGTGGGCAGTGCTCAGCTTTTTCTCTGGCGTTGCCGTGAAGTTTGAGCAGTCCTGGTGCTTGATTTCCCCAGGTGACTGTATCTCAGGTTCTGCAGATTTGAAGAAATACGTTTGGAAATCAAAGAATCTTCAGCCCTATGTTTGGTTCCTCACTGCTTTCTGGCCCTGACCAAGGCAGGGAGTTGTCGTTTCTGACAGGAAGGATGTGTACTTGGGATCGGCTGTAGTGCCACTCTTAATATGCCATGTAAGAAGTTTTGGACAATCAGCAGTGCTTTCACCTGAAGTCCTTTTCATGTCCGCTATTTCAGATATTGCCATACGAAACAAATAGGCAGAGAAGTTTTCGTAGCACTGTAGCACACTGCTAGCCCATAGCGATGTCTGTTCCAGTAAAGTGAGATGGTTTGTACCCTCTGTCTCACTGGGCACGCTGCATCATGCTGCCCCTGTTTTACTATGAATCAAAACTCAACACTCCCCACCCGTGTTATTTATCCATATGTGTCGCTAATCCCATAATTTAGGCATGCAGATGTGGTGAGGATGGGCTGGTGAATGCCTGGAAGATTTGCTGGAGTAAAAGTGGAGTCCTGCTGAGTAGTGGTGGGTTAGATCAGTGCTGTGTCTCCTGCCTTGTGGGCCTGGTGCAGGGACTGCCGTGGGTTGCTTTAGGTGACCAGGAGCAGGACATAAGGGAGCCCTGGGAGGTACAGATGTGGTCTGACTGTCCCCAGAGTCATAAATTGTCCTTGTAGAAGTGTTTCTTCTGTGACAAGTGGGACAGCACCCATCCAAACCAGGTGGTGTTGGAGCAGCCTGGTGATTGATGGCCGTCATGCCAAGGACTTTGAGCAGTTTTGTGCAAAAACTGTGGAGCTGAACAAGTCAGAAGTAATCAAGCCTTTTGATGCCGAGCAAATTGCTCCTCCACTCTACACTGGCATAAACGTATAAATGCATAAACTAGACTCGCCTGCACGCAACCACCAGTAATCAGTACAGCCAGCTATTTAAGGCACAGGGCAGAGGGGAGGAAAAAAAAACTAAACTTTAAATGCTTCGAAAAAACTGTTTCTCATGATTATCAAGAATCCAACTCTCAGGAGTTAGAAGAAATATATTGGAAAGCAAAGACCCTCCAGTTCTGCATCTTGTTTCTCACTGATAACAGCTTTCTAGCCCTGTCCAAGGTAATCCAACTCTCAGGAGTCAGACTTCATGATACTTGCGGGTCCTTTCCTAATTGGGGTAATCTGTGATTCTAAATCACTCTTGGCTGTAAAACCTGTGCCGTGTAAATGTGGTACAAACCCCATCCATGCTGCTCCCACGGTGGTGGCTGACATCTGCCTTGCAGTCATTTGGTTCTGCAACAGAAAGGAGGAGCTTGGTAGAAAAAAAAGGGCAGTTTTGGGTTAAAGCATGTTCCATGTGCAGTGGGCTCATATCTCCACTGTGTAGATGGAAGAAGGTCAGGGAGTTTCATACACTGAAATCTGCTTCAGACGGTTTCTTTTAATTAAAGGGGCAGAAGTCACTTTCTCCTTCCCAGCCTAAAAAGGGCCATCACATAATGTCCTCTCTGTTTATCGTGAAGGTGTGTGCTTCTTGCTTATAGTAGCTGCTGCCCCAACCATTGCTTTCCTGAGAACAAAATTAATCAGTGAAAAAACAGGCTGAAGGGATACTTTTTGTTCCTCTGGGGTTATTTTTAAGATGACTTTTTCCAAAGTCTCAGATATCTTTGGGCACGAAGAAATGCTGCACACATCCCAATGAAGTTGTGCAAAGAGCTCTCTTACAGCTGTTGGCATACAAAGGAGGACTTTAATCTCAGGCAGGGATTTGGGGATTTTAGCAGTGATCAGGAGATTCTCCTCATCCTTGTTTTCTCAGCAATGTCAGAGGGCAGCGACTGCAATCAATGGCACTGCAGTGCAGTATGAGCCCCCAGCCCTGGCACCAGGTATATTTTAAGGTGTGCATTTACTCACCCTTTCTGTGTTAGACATCAGGGTTGCAGTATACGAAAAAGACTGTTAAGACTTTGTTTTCCATCAGCTGTTTCCAAGGAAGAATGAAAAGATGCCTTGCTAAATCTATTGAAAATATTGAATGGTGACTTAAAAAGCAACCTCTAGTACTGCCAAAGCATCTCTGATTAAAACAGTGCTACCTTTGGGGCAAAGCGGTGTTTGAGCAGCTGCCTGCTGTGTATCGTGGCCTGGAAATCTCTCTTCTTTTAGGGTTACTTGTTGGAATATATATGTATGTATATATATATATACATATGTATATATATAAAGGATGATTCCCTTGCACTTGGTTCTGCAGCAGCACTGGCTGCTCCTCCCTTCACTCCCTGTGTCCAGCTGATGAAGGCAGTCACTCAGTATGTTCCAATCCAAACCCTAAAAAGACAGATTTTTTTAGGAAATTGATGCTTGGTTGCCTTGATTGTATTGCTGATTTTCTTTCTTTCTCTCTTTCTTTCTTTCCTTTTTTTTTTAACCAGTATTTTAATGTATATATACAATAATACATATAAATACTCTCTTGACAAAGACCATATTTAAAACGTGTTTCATTTTGTTAATGTCAAATGTGTTTTTCTTATCTGCTGCTTTCTTTTGGGGCAGGAGTAGTTGGTGGAAGCTGAGAAAAGTCAGGCACAATATTATTGAAGTATTTCAAATCTGTATTTTTAGTTGAAAAATGTAAAGTCTGTGATTCCTACTCAAGTTGCAGGAAGGCTCAATGAGAAGATGGAAGCTGTACGGTGAAATATGGCTGAGTGTCCCAGGGCATCTGCTTAAGCCAGTAAAATACTGTCAAAGCTAGTGATGGTTCAGAGAACTTATGGGCATGTACAAATCAGACAAGTACATAGGTCATGGCATGACTAGATGGGTCATAACTTTGTCATTTTTTAAAGACTGAATCATTTTTAAATGAATTGCTCATAAATAGTCTTTGACTTACGCCTGTTTTACAAGAAAAGAGAAAAGGAAGGAGGGATTTGCTAACTAAAGACCAGGATCATATGGCAGAGTAATGACAGCGGAGGGGTGGGATTTCCAAATCTGCAATAGCACCAGAGAGAGTAACAGTGAGTGTTTGGGAAACTGCCTCCTCAGAAGCAAGTGAGTATCTGTGTGATGGATTATCATGTATTAGTCATATTAGTTATTTGCTTATGCCATGGAGTGGTAGATGCAACTTTTCAATTAAAAGTTTGCATTATGAGTAGAAATGGCTTTGACTTCTTGGTGAAACAGCATTTATTGCCCTCCCGTATTATTCACTCTGTTAGTAGACACACAGAGCACGCAGGGTTACTTCTGCACTGGAAACCAGGAGGTTCTGAGCAGAAGAGTAGGTTATTATTATCAAACACTGATAAAATGCATCTGGATGAGCAATCGTTTTGTGCCAACCTGTGTGAAAATATTGCACTATCTGAACTATGTAGACATTCACTTAATCTACCGCCTTTGAAAATACATTTTTTAATTTTATTATTTATTTTAAGATAGTATAGAGGCTTTCTCAATCCTCTGCCATAAAGAAGCATGGATGCTTGTTTGGGATTTGAGGCCAATACCTGCCATAGGGTGTCCTATGAGCCCAGGGTCCCCCTTTGCCGCCTCTCCGCATGCTGAAAACAGGGCAATGGCAGTGCTGTGGCAGCAGTCGCCATGAAGGTCATAGTGGTAAGCAGTGCTGAGGGCCTGGACAGCAGGTGCTTCATCTCTAAGGATGGATCAGATAGATGGTCTCAGTCTCCTAAATTCACTAGAGGCCAGCCCAAAGCCTGCAGTGGAACCTGCAGTGGCTGAAACCACTGTGGACCTCTCTGTATAAAGGTCTTGAGGCTCAGCCATCTGGCATTCCTGTGCTCGGCTGTTTGATTAATGCATTAGCATAGTGTCTGAGAGTCGTCTTTGGAGTTCATTCAATAAGTTACAATGCGGTATTGATCAGCGTGTTTTCATGTGTATGTTGAGTTAAAGCTAAGGTAAATAATGAACTGAGTGAAATCAGATGAGTGACATTTCTGGGGAATACCTTTTAAGAGGAAATCGAGTCAACTATTCTTTTCATTCTTCAGGCATCTCTACATACACTACAAAATGATTTACTTATTTATAACTACTCTTCCTGCCACTGAAACATACACGTAGTTGTATTTTTCAAGCTGAAAAGCCTACCTCTGTTTACAGCCAAACATGTTCCTGTTAAAATGCTTTCTAAAAAGGAGAAGATAACTACATCAATGCTAAAACTTGGGGGGAGTGGAAGGCTTTTGTATTTATAAAAAAGATGAAAGTGGTAGTACCTAAATATATGCTTCTATATATATTTAATAAATTACATAATTTTATCAGTTACATAGATGCTGATAATACAACACCTTATTTGGATTATATGGTCTATGACAGGACAAGCTGTATTCCACTTCTTGAAACATTTTGTGTGACGGGAATGGGAGGAAGAGAGAAGTCTTGCCATTACTTTTTTTTCCAGCTAAGAATCAAACAGAGGTGTTTTTATAATTCCAGTTACATATAGGGAAATAGAGCATGCAAGAGATTCAGTGGGCATCTTAAATACTGTTTTATGATACCCAAGCATTTGAAAAATATATGATGAAATTGTATTCTGCAGCTCATGAAATCTGTTTGTTCCAAAATTATTCTGCAGCACATTTATATGGATTATTTAAAAAGCCCAAGAGCCAAGGGTTTATAATAGAAGTACAGACAGATTGGGACTGGTAAATATAGCAGTGTTAATAGCGTCTCTCTTGCATGCAGGCTGAGCGTTGTAATGTGGAGTTGGGCATATTTGCTTTATCCCAGAGCAGCAAAACCATGTGAGAGTTATACAGGTCACCTGGCAAGAGGGCAAAGCCACTCAGGCTTATGAATTTAACAAGTCAGAAAGAGATGAAAACATTTCGGAATTATTATTTTTTAATTTCAGCCTCTGAAGCTCACACCTGCCATCATTTTCAAGGGGAGAAGAATTTGCTGGTCATGATTTTTTTCATTTTGATGCCTTTTGTAGAAGACTTTTGTCCAGGAGAAGTTTCCGATGAGAGGAAAGCTGACCTCTTCCTCTTCAAGCTCCTGTGCAGGTTATGGGGTCCTGACCCCAGTCCTGGGCCAGCACTGGCTACGATGCAACTTTAATGCCTGTGCACCCTGAGGGAATGCCCTCCCTCCAGCCAAGGCAACCCTGGCCACTGTCCACCAAGGTGGACCAGACACCTTGGGGCCACCTTGGTATCCACCATGGGCCACCCAACTTCGTGCACACTCAGGAGGGCTGGAGGCACAGCGTGTCCAGCTTGGGTGCTGCCGAGGCTGCAATGCCTTGTACAGACTGGGCCAGTGTCAGCTCCAGGTGGCTTGGTAGGCAGCCTGCCTGGCAGATCCCATCAGAGCAGCGTGTAAATGTTTCTTGTATGATCATTTGATCATCTCTGGACAATCTTTGGGGACCACAGCTTGGGAAATAATAGCCAAATATTTATATTGTCTTGTGTCATTCTCATTTTTATGAATGGTTGTAGAAGATTTGGCCTTCATCCTGGAACAGGATGGGGGTGAGAAGGGACAGCTCTGAGAAGCTTCAGATGAGACATTAATTCATATTTATGCAAATATCCTATTTGTGGCCTCTATACGCAGGAAAAAACTACTGCTTAAAGCATAGGTTCTGGTCTGGAATCTAATATTGTTTGTCCTGGCCACCAAATCAGTGTGACCTGACAGAGCAGGAGGTACCTGGGGACTCTTTAGAGGTCTGGTGCACTACACACGATAGCTTACTGCACCGAGTACTACAGGCAGGGGCTCAGCACATCCAGCCTGGGTGTTGACAGTGTCTGTATCCACCTAGCTGTCACCTCCCATAAGGTCTGTAAGCCTAACAAATGTAGCTGAAGGTGAGAATCATTTGACAAAATGTGGGTACCACAGCAGTGCACAACCTAAATAAAGAGGGGTCTTTCAAATGAAGCCTTAAATTTGTTTCTGTGTATAAATGATCTGCCAGTGCTGATGGTTCCACATACTAATGTGGTTTGTCTGTAAGTTTATTTGCCATCTTCCTCTAATACAAATTATTTTTTTCTACTTCAATTCCTTTTTCCTATGACTCTTGACCCAGGCTTTTCTTCTATTCTAACTCCTTTGAAAAGACTCCCTTCCGCAGCAGCAGGGTGGTGGTGGTCTGAGCCTCAGCAGGAGGTGGAGGAGGAAGAATTCACTTTATTCCAGGGAATTTCACCTAGGGCCTGTTTTCTGGTTAACATGGCAAGTCACTGATGTCTAATTTTCACAGAGGGTCTGCATTCCCACTGGACATAAAATGCAAAAGCCTTTCAGTGACCGCTGGTCAGCCCACATCACTGCTGGAAGCAGGGGGTTTAGCAGATTGGGTGGTGACAGTGGATATTATATTAGGCCCGTTGCCTGGAGATTTCTTTACAGCCAAATGTGTCCCTTGCAACCTTCTGGAATAGTTGAATTTTGCTTGTTCACTCAGGGGGCTGTGCAGCACTTACCGAGTCAGTACCAGAGGTTCTTTGTGTTTCACTGCGGGACCTGAGCCTCTTGTGCACGGCTGTGTTCGGAAGGCAGCTGTGGTTGTAGTGGGCTGGCGTGGGCACTTTGATGGCTCTGACATTGAAAAGCTCTCTTTAAAAAGTCTTCGCATTTCAAAAAATAGTTGTCAAAGATTTTGTAATTGCTGTAAAAGGCATTTAAGAAAACGTGAAGAAATAGGTGTTCATCATTTGTGGTTTCAAGCGACTGCTTCAGATTGGATTTTATGGTTGCCAAGATAACCCATCAGCTGTTTCAAAGGTGCTTTCCAGTGTGTCCTCATCTTTCATGAATATGATTTCAGAAAAAACTATTTGTGTTCAGTGCAAGAGTACAGCAGGCTTTTTTGGTGAGCTTTGTTTGTTAATGGGGAATTTTTCTGCAGCCGTTCCAGCTGTGTCACTGAGGGTGGCTTGAGTTGTTCTCCACAGCTCTGCTAGTGGCATTTGCTTTGTGTGGCGTTTCCATCAAAAGTAATGAACTATTTCTAAGACAGGGTGATAAAGACAAGATTACAATCTCAGGGCTCTTGGATGAAGTGTTTGATTGTAAGTGTGAGCTGTTCAGTTTTCCAGAGAGGTTCCCCAGGACCTCCAATGTTAAGCACTGGCTGCTGTGTGCACGGCTCCCAGGTCAGCGATGAGATCTAGACTCTGCTCTTTTTTCCAAATTGCAGACTTCAAGTAACAATCTTTTTTGGTGCTTGCTCAGATCAGGTGGACCAAAACAGCAGGAAGTGCCTCTGACAGATTTCAAGACTCGAGTGTCTTCAATGAAACCCTGAGGATAGCCAACATCCAGCGACACCAAGGAGGCCGCTACTACTGCAAGGCCGAGAACGGCTTGGGCTCGCCGGCCATAAAGTCCATACGAGTGGACGTGTACTGTAAGTAAACCGCTTGGGACCTTCTTACCATGCTCTCTTAGAAAGAAGTGACTAGTTTTTCTGAAGTCTGGTCTAGAAACCAGAGCACTTCAGGGCAGATTCTGCAGCTTTTATGGTCAGAAGTCTTGTGGCTGCTCCCACTGAAGTCAGGTGGGGCTGCTCTTGTACAGACATATCTTAACAAACAAATAAATAAATCACAATACTATGGTAAGAAAGAGGAAGCTGAGGTCCAACTCAGTCTGCCTCTATATCAGAGGAAGATTTGTCAGCAGCACGCATGGGGTGAAGATCTAGCACATAGTACAGCCCTTAATCTCGTGTATGTTGGCTGACCTTGCTGTCAAAACTAGTAAGAGAGCAAATACAGATGCTTTTTTGTTGCTTTGCTTTAATTGGTCACTAGGGCTGATAGAAAAATAGGAAACAAATGAAAACTTCATACTGCAATCAATGTATCCCATGTGCTTGAACAAAAGAAAATAAAAACAAAAAAAATGCCCATCTGACCTGCACAAACTCCAGGGTCAGATGAGGCACGGCTCCAGTTCATAGTCAGACAGCTTTTCACTATAGGTTCAATGGTAAACTTCACGTTTAACTGTAATTATGTGATTGGATTCAGCTGTGTGAAAGTGAAAAGATCTGAAAGCCCTCATGCAGCTGTGGTTTTGTGCACACTTCAAGTTAAGAGTCTAGTTAAAAGTCTGTTTGAAATACTTCAAGGTGGAAAATCTTTGCAATATACGTTTGGAGACTCTCATATAAAGAAACATGTTCACATGCACATACGTAGTTAAACCGAGTCCTTCAAAAAGAAGCTTGTCTTGTGACTAGATAAGCATTGGGCTTTTGCTTTTCCCAATATACCCTCTCTCTGTCGGATGAACTTCAAGATGTTTGCTACTTCACAGACCCAAATGGTGGTGATTTCTGTGGTTCAGTTGTGGGATGGTGGAGAAGGGCAGTTGCCTCCTGGGGGATTTTCTTGCCTTGCAGAAATTTTCATGAGGCTCTCTTAGCCTCATGATTTGCTTACCAAGCTGTAACTCATACTAGTGCCAAATTTCTACATCTTTTATAAACAATAACCAAATGAGTAATTGCTCATTAGGTTGTTGAAGTCCAATAAATACGCAGACAGACCCTGCTGACTGCATTCAAGCACACCAGGCAGAGCAGGTACAGCACTCGGTACTGGTAACAGGGCTGGTCTGAGGCTTGCAGTGTGGATGAGGAGGCGTTCAGGGCTCGGCGGGGTGCTTCGTGGTCCCACTGCTCTGGCTGACCCCGTCTTCAGGCTGCCTGGTGAGCCGCCACCTCCTCCAGGACGCACAGCTGCTAAAAGTGTTCCGTAGGTTGGCTCCATGTAGCTGTTTGATTAAAGTCCTTAAGAACAAAAAATTAAGTCTCTTCTTGATGGCGTTTGAGTACCTCTTTCTTGCCCCAGTGCCCATGGGTGAGATTGTCCTTCATCCTTAATTTTAGGTGTGGCTGTGAACTGGTGGTGGCAAGCATGGTCTCGAGGCTGGAGTGCTGTGTGATCTGAACAGGAAAGGTTTAGAAACGTTGTTTGGAAATTCTGGTTTTTCTCAGCTTAGATTGAGACTTCCTTCTGGTAGACATCTTTTTCCTCCCGTTGTGTTTTGTTTAGCTATTAATCTGTGTTCTTGGATTTGCTGTCTGGGATTTATTATGTTTTTGTTGTTTTGTTTTCTTTTGAACATCATATGCTGCTTCTTAATGCACCTCAAATACAGATGTATTTCTGGAACATGACAGACTTCAGGTTCCAGCTGTGATTAAATCCTAGGTGATTTCCCATCATATGCAGGCTGATATTTTACCGGGTATTGTCATCTGTTAATGGTCAGATATTTGTAGGCAGGCATTGCTGGTGCAGTAAGCTCAAGGTACCGGTGTAGATTGGATCTAGCTGTGAAGAAGATAGGAGAGAAAACCCTGTACACCACAGAAGTCAGGCAAGTTAAAGCTCATAAGAAATCAAAGTATTGGAAAGTGCAGTGTTCCTGCTGAAATTTCCAAATAGCTTAAAATAATGACGTTTTATCAGTGGATATTTTGTTTTGATTTTCTGTTCATTTAAATACCTGCAGGAGGGAGCCAAGAGGCCGGAGCCCTGGCACAGGCTGCCCACAGGGTCTGGGGTCTCCTCGGGGACATCTCCAGCAGCTGCCTGGCCGTGGGGCTGGGCACCCTGCTAGGGGGCCCTGCTGGGGCTGGGTGGGGCAGAGGGGCACCCAGAGGTGCTCCAGCCCCAGCCGTGCAGTGATTGTGCAATGCTTTATAGACCGTACGTTGTGTCAGGGGCTCTCAGCAGGACTGTTGGGTGTGGGTGTGTTTTCTTGAATAATTGCCTGTGAGAAGCTTTTGCTTAGAGACCCTCCAAATGAACCAGAAAGGTTCAGAGTACTCAGCCATTGTTTTATATCAAAATGTTTTTTATTTTGTTGTTAATGAATGTTTAGCAGGATGATGTAGAGAAAGGCAATTTTCCTCATGGATTTAGGTAACTTTCAAAAATAGACCTTTGAAACAAGACTATACTCACTTTTTGAACACAAAACTTTATCAATGGAGCAAGAAAAAAATGCCTTTAATTTTGCGATAAAATCACAAAATCTCTTTAAGTAAACAAAATTTTTATTTCTGAAAAATCTATGGATGAAAAGTCGCCATAAAGAGAGAAAACCATATTATAGTTGTATTCCACGTTAGTTTTGGATCCAAGAGCACTTTTGAAGAGCTAATTTAAGTCTTCAGCCTCTAATTTAGGATTTGAAAAGGCGCTATACTTGTATAGCTTGGAAATGATTTGTTGAAAAAAAATCCACAAAAAAGTCTTTGCCTCCTCATTCATCTCCATTACTGGTACGCTGGCTGGGTGGGAAATTTTAATATCCACACTGGGTTGGAAAATATCACTCTCCAGTAATTTCCTGGGTTTCATTTTCCCGTTAGCTCTGGCATTCGGCAGCACTGGTAACCCCGCTTGCTGCTGCTGCAGTAACTCGTGGTACAGATAGAAATGGTGGCGGAGCCTGGCCTTGGTCAGTGTGAGGGGAGAGGGGAAGGTTACTTTATTTTTATGGACCTCTTGCAGTCTCGAAAATACTTTCAGGTTTGCTTTTATAGGAAGGCTCCATCAGAGGTCTGCCAGATGCATTGCACAGATCTGCAAGTGTTGAGTGGCTTATCTGTTAAAGAAGTCTCAAAATATCGTTATCAATTACCAATGATTTCAGACTCCAACCAAACCTTCTGACCATTTGGTTTGTTATATGGCTTCTCGGGCACTGGGGCCGAATTCCCAGTGTGCAGGGAGGCGCTGGCTGCAGAGTGGCCCCAGAAACCTGCCTGCAGTGGGGCACCAGCAGCTGGTGCTTGGACTCTTCTGTGTGTTTTGGGTCTTACCCGTGACGTGCCTGGGAAATGCAAGAGGGACCCATGTCCTGTGAAAGCCTTTGTTCCTTTCTCTCCCCTGGTGCTTGTTTCTATTTGGGACCATCCACAAATGGTGCTTACCAGGTCTCAGCTCACACACTGCACAGCAGGACCCAGATGGACAGGTTCATTTGGTGTTTGGAAGTAAATAACATTTGTCTTCATAGCTGTATCTTATTCCTTCATCTCTGCAAGTACAATAGAGGCATAATGGCTACTTGGTATTATTTTGGGGGACTCCATAATTCTGATTTACCGTTTTCTAAAAACTATCCGGCTATTACTCTGAATTATATGCTGCTTGAGGGCATTTCTTTTATTGCTGTTAGGCATTAAAAAACAAGAAACAACCCCCCCGCCCCCCCCCCGACATTTGATAACTACATTCATGGGTAAGGATCAGAAGTAAGGAGTTAAACTAAACACGTGCAATTGTTCTGAAAATAGCTGGGGATAGAATTCCTCTGCTGGACTGAAGGGAGAACAACTACTTAGTGAAGAATGAGTATTTTGTGTTGTTTACAGCCAAGCAGGTAACCGTGTGTCCTAGCGGGCTGGTTTTATTTGGTTCTCATCAGACATGCCTGCTAGATTGCTATATCTCAGAGAGCTCAAGGAATGTCCTATAGAGGCACCATTCCCATCATGGTGCATTCAGTCATGACACTGCTTTTAGTGACGTACCAAGGAAAGGGAGGAATTTTCTTGGCACTTCTGCAGGTGAAGGTGCTGGCACTATGCGTACTTCATTTAAAGCTACCAAGAGTAATGCTAAACAAGGCTATGATCTCTTCTGTTCCTTTACCGTACACAGATCTAAGTCAAACCATCAAAAAATGGCAGTCCTGTTTGGTCTGCTGTCAAAGTATTTCAACGTTTAAAAGTGGAAGGAAGAAAAATGAGGAATCTGTGTTGCCAAAGTTCTCATTTCATCTGCTGCTCTTGGAAACAGAGGAGCCCGTGCCTGTTCCTGGGCAGGCACAGAGCTTCATTTGAACACTTTCCAACTCCTCACCAACTTGGTTTTCTTTGCTAGTTTCTTCTAGAAAGATCTCCTTTCTGCTTTCTAGGCGGGGTGGGACTGGTAAATAAAAGAGTAACATTCACTTTCTCAGAAGACAACTTTCTATCCTTACCTTATTTATTGAAGAAAAGAACATTTTGCTCCTCTGGCTTTGGCTGAAGATCCTCTTTTCTTGCTTCAGGTTGAAAGCAAGGCACCTGCTCACCTCTGCAGTATATTCTCAGGAGGAAGGCTTCCATTCCTGCTTAGCCACCAGGAGAAGAAACTGCTGCAGACATCCAAGCTGTGTTCATCCTAGGCTTGAACTCTTTTTCTTCTTCTTTTTCTGGAAGTATCCCTTTAAAGTGTGTCTTATCTTTCCTCTTTGAAGAAAAAGCTTTTGTACTTGACTCCTAGGAACATTTTTGCTTGAGTTTTGGAGGACACTTTCCCCTTTTATAAGGAAGGAAGCTTACTGTATAAATTAAGTCTTTTGATTTAAAGAAGCAGAGCACTATCAGGGCTTTTATGCTTGTTCCTGAAGGACAATTTACCAGATTTTTAACAAAAAGGAAAAAAAAAAAAAAAAAGTACTAAATTGTTGCATTGAAAATGTATTTTTTTTAACCCTCTTACTTCACAGATCCTTGTTGGACACAAGGCCAGACTGCACAACCTGAGTAAAAGAAATTGAAAAGAATTTTAATTTATGTTAAAAGTTTTCTGCAATGAATTTGGAAGTCAGGATGAAGAATGTGTATCAAACAGATTCAGCGCACAGATATGGTGAGATTTTATTGTGCAGTATATGAGAGAGATACGCTGGCAGTAAACATTGCTTGTTGAGGAAGATCTGCAATTCCAGGATCTAGAGGTTGATCTGGGGCTTTAGGAGGAACAACCCTTACTTTTGTTCAAAGATCCACTTAAATCCACTGCAGCTCTGTTTCCAGGACCCATCCCTTTACACCAGCTGAGTTAGATACGTGTTGGTGTGCGTGTAAACTCTCACTGTGCTTAACACGTGGGGTGGTTGTAGGTATCTTGGGTCTCTGCTTACCATCTGAGAGGTTTCCCCAATTATTTCACTTCCCAGTTCGAATCTAACATTCCAGTTTTGTATGGTTTGCTCATGTGGCTTCTGCTTCTCTGACGGTTCTCAAGGTATGTGGCCGCAGCAGTTGCTTTTGCTGTCCATCATCTCCATTGCCACAAGGAAGTTTTTATTGTAGACAAATTCAGTATCTGCCCTAGGCTACCCATGAACATCATCAGACAGCCTCAAGACTTGTTAACAAGGACCGGGGGTGCTCAGGATCATGTCCTAAGCTTGTGATGGCAGCGAGGATAAGATCAAAGCAAGATCAAGCCTTGGACCCAACTCCAGGCCCAGTCTTCATGCCCTTATATTGATAGGGATCATCTCAATCTGAAGAGCACTGCTTTCAGAGGTGCATTTTCTTGCACCAGTGCTTGTCTGAGCCCAGAGGTTTTGTGTGACGCAGCTCCTCCTGCGGCTGCAGCCGTCCCCCAGGGGTTTCTCTGCGGCCCCGCAGTCGGGGTGGCACCTCTGGGGCTGCAGGACTGAGACGTGTTCCGTGCTGACAGATTATTTCAGCAAACAGGGAGCATCACAGCTTCCCTGGCTTGGGACGACACAAAATGCTGCTGATAATATGTGTCAAATGACACAAATATCAAACTGCTAATCTTCAGCATTGGAGTGCGTCTCCGAGTAGTGTGTGCCATCACAGCTCTGCGCGAGAAGTGTTATTCAGAGGGAGCGCGGGGCTGTAATTCAGAGCTCACGACGCTGGCTTCCCTTCTCAGCCTGGAAGAAGATATTTCAGGGAAACGCTGAGCTCTGTGCAGGGGCATTTAGTTGCATCGCCCTGTCTCTGTCATTACCGTTAATGGCAGTCATATTGCTCGGCCCCACACGCAGCAGTCCAGGTTCACCCCTAATTTCCTGCCCACGGCACAAATCTTGTTGTTAGCATGCAGAATCAGATTTTATGTCAATAATTATTTAATTCCTAACAATTTATTTGCTGGGCCACTGCAGAAGTACTCTGCATCGTGCTCTAGCAGGTCACTACCATAGCATTTGAATGTGTCTGACGGAAAGCCTTAGCTTTGCTTTATTTTTTCCTTAATGGCACAGAGACGCACACAGCTAGTAAGATATGCTTATTTATGTAGAGCAAAACAGTCCAATTTATTCTTGTAAGGTCGTCTGCAGTGCTGTAGGAGTCAGAGGGGTGGGTGTGATGAAGGTAACCGAGGTGAGGGAGGTTACAAGAAGCTAATGAAGACGCAGGGCTGGGAATGGGGAAGGGACTTAACCAGAACTGCCAGCTGCTCCTCACGCCGCCCCTTGTGCTCCGTCCTTCTAAGCCTTCCCTGTTCACCATGGTCCCAAGAAGCCAAAGAAACCGGATTTAAATTTGGTGAGATGAGGAGGAGGCGATGCTTTCTGCTGGAGTGCTATTTTTGTTCTGGATAAGATAACGACGTAGTCTTGTTGAATTACAAGGAGGCTGCCCTTCGATTCCCTCTTGCTACAGTGCTAGTATGTGGGCAAGTCCACCGGGCACCAGGAAGGAGAGAAAATGGGGAAACTTCTACAGAAAAATATCCAGAAGCGAGCTCTTGTACAGGAATTCTACTGAAGCAATTCCTGCATCAGTTCACAGAAGGGATTTGTAGCAAAACCCTGTTGTATGCACACAGCGTCATTGGTGGTAAAAGCGAGTGTTGAAGATGGTGCTTTCTGGTGAGCCTTACAGTATGCCCTTATAATTGCCACGTTTGTCTTTCAGCATCCCATGTTTTCCAGTTTCCATTGTATGAGTGTGTTAAAGAAATTGCTTTCACAAACCTGAGGCACTCTGCTTTCTCCATCCTAAATAACCCCCAGATTTTAAGTTATAGGCACTGGCAGCATCCCGTTCTCTAGATCTGCATGTTGTTGTTGCTGCTAGAATTCTTTTTAATGTGCAGAAATGTGCTTTTAATGTGCAGAAAACTCACGTAGGGAGAAGAGATCATGTTTCCTGTAAAACAATAACACATGCATTCCTGTAAAACAATCATACACACAGCTCTCCAAGACTTTACAGAAAATCTGCAGTTGCCTCGGCTGTTTAGGGGGCTTTCAAACGTGGTCTCCTGCGCCTGCTCAGGGTTCCCTGTTGCTGGCACAAGCGGCTGGCGCGGCACACGGCCGGCTCCCGGCGGGCTCTGCAGCGGGGACGCTGCCCGCCGGGGCTTGGCTGGCACCTTCAGCCCATGCGTTTGTGGAGCATCTTGTCTGCACTTTCCTCTGCAGATGTTTATATCAGTCTCCTGGTCACAGCAATTAAGATAAAATTCAGGGAATGAAAATATAGTTCGGCTGCTTCATTAGTTTTTGCGCTGCCTCTCTGACTTGTGTTTGCCTTGTTCTGGCTGCAATGAATCGTGTTTTTATTGCAGTGACATTTTTAATTTCCATCTCTGGTATCTGGTGATATTCATTGATATGTTATTTGATCTTCCTTTCTGTTCTTTCATTTATCAGAAGCCCAGTGACATGCTTAAATCCTCATACATATGGTTGAATGAGAGATCAGAAATAATGAATGAATTTTTTTTTTTTTTAAAAAAGGAGGAAAATTAATATAAGGCAATACCATCAGCATTGTCATATAAGGACAGCAAATATATTCATCTTTCATCACTTTTTTGTATGATACAATAAAAGAAGATACTTGGAAATGAGATATTATACAAACGGAAAGCATTTAAAAGCTTTCCCATATTGATAATTGTAATCTTTCAACATGATAGAAATATAAATGTAATCTGTGGGGCTTTGCTTATGCCCGGTCTGAGGTCAAATTTGCGTGCTGTGATGCTGGGGGCTCTGGGAGGGTGGGGGCGGTGGGAGAGGGGCAGCGAGCGGCGCTGGGGGTCTGGGCTTTGTCTGGTGCTAGATCTGCGCAAGCCTCCTGACAGCTGAGGTATCTGATGGTGGAGGTATTTTCACCAGCCCCTGTTCACCTCCTACCTCATAGGAAGCACGAAACAAAGACTTGGGTCCAATCCACATGCAATATGTGTATTTTGGAGCTGTGGACGTGTTTGGAAAGTGAGAGCAAGCTTCATTGTGAAGCAAGGTGAGGGAGTGCTGCAGCCTGCTCCTGTCGAGCAGATGCATCGCCACGCTTGCACATGCAGTGCTCTTTGTGGGAGCAGCAGAGATGCTGCAGAAAGGTGGGTGTTGGTGTGGACCCGTTGGTGCTAAGGCACGTCGTGTCGGCTTCCCGGGTGCTGGCAGGGCAGTTGGGACTGTGCTGCTGCAACTCACCCAAGGAGGTGTCACTTGGGGCATCAGGCAGCAAGCGGTCTTTTGAGAGAGAGCTTTTTGAGAGGTCTTTTTGAGAGAGACCTTTGCTTGGTCTCTGGGGCATGGTCGCAGCAGGGTTTTTGTACGGTGAGCAGCTCGTGTGAGCCAGGAGCAACTGTGAAAGCTGTGGGCAGACGTACTAGTGCCCAGACTCACTACCTGCTGGTTTCTGCTCCCCGTCTTTTTGGCTTGACAGCACCATTTTGAAACACTCCTGCTCTAACAGGCAAAAAGGCATTGTGCAAGGTGCTTGGGCTCACTGAACCTGCTGCGGCCATGGATGCTCACCAACACCACAGGTACCTGTGGGGGCTGGCCACCACACAACTGACCCACCCACAGCTGTAATGGGAGCACGAGGGAGTGGTGGAGGAGGAAATCACTGACACCCAGTGCTGCTGAAGGACTTTTTTTTAATATATGTATGTATATAAATTAAATCATCCCCTTGGTGCAGAGTCACTGCTGCAGTGCCAGGGGGTGGCTGAGGGCTCAAACCCCTTTCTGAGGACTTGTGCGGTGGCTGCAGCAACAGAGAGGTGTCAGCAGTCTTTGAGCACAAACCCAGGGGCAGGCCAAAGCGCAGGAGCACGGAGAGATGTGTCAGCTTGCCAGGACTGGGGCTAACATCAAGTAAGAGCTCAGCACCTCTCATTTTAACTGGTGAGTAGTTAATCCATTTGGTACAGCCGCATAAACTGCCAACAGGGAGCTGGTGAGATGAGGAGTCTCGTGTCACTCGCTGCGTTATTTGTGTCCTCGTGCATGCGACTCGAGATGGTGCTCACCCATTATTGCCACCAGCCCGTGGATCTTCTCATCACCACCTCTCCCAGTGCTGCTGTCTGGTGGGCCATGCTGGATGTTGGCATCGCAGGGAAATCATGGCTTTCCCTAAAACAAATTTGAAACGGGGAAGACTTCTTCTCGCTGTCGTTACTTTGGCCATTGCTTGTGCCTGCGTCTTCCATTCCCCTGGGAGAATCCGCCTGTCCCTCTCGATCTTGTTCATGAATCCTTGCTGGACGGTTGGATACAGAGGAGAGCTGCCTAATTATCGCCTGAGGAGGTACAAGATTGCAGTGGAGGATGCATCTGGGAGGCTGAAGGACAGATGATGATATCTCACAAATAGATCAGAGGCTGCTTAGCGGTACTTGCCTGAAATTAGTTTCCTGCTATGTCTGTGCACGTTATCCATGAGGGTAGGGAAAAGCACCCAGGCAAGGGTGGGAGTGTTGCAGAATTTCAGTGAGAAATGAAAAAATCCATGATCTACCCTTTTATTATCCAAAAAGCAGTTTGCCTGAGGCGTACAAGCAGAAATGCCTTTTGTAAAGATTTGTTGTTTTTTTGTTTTTGTAATTTCAATGCACATGTAGACTTTAAGAAGTTTTCTGTAACTTTTTATCCTTTTTTTTTCTTTCTTTTTTTTTTTTTTTTTTTCCTGAAAAAGAACATGCCTGAAGATTGTACTTTTCTTTGCACAGGACCTGGTTCATTCTGCTTTCTATATAGCTGTCACCCATGCCGGTATAGAGGTTTCTGCTTCCCCTGGAAGGCAATATGTTGTGTTCTCCAGTAATATGTTGTTGCTTGTTTCAATTGAGGTCTTGCTCCCTGGCATGGGAGAGCAGGCTGGGCTCCCTGCTGTGGGGTTCGGCTCTCGTGGAGTTGTTGTGAAACAAGATCTGGAATACATTTACGTGGGAGCCAGGAGAGCTAACCCAAACCGGACTGCTGCTGGGGTCACCGAAGCCATCCCTGGTGGTGCTCATCATGGCAGCTCAGACTGCTTGAGGTGCTACTGGTAGAAATCACATTTGAACCTTTCCTGCTCAGCCTAGCAGTGAAAGATGTTTTCCTGATGGATACAACAGGTAAGAAGCTGATAGTGAGCGTCTTTAGGAAGGTTAAGCAAAGCACAGCGTGGTGTCCGTGGACATTATTGACCGTAGTGGGCTACGGCAGCAGCAAGGAAAAGTAAGGAAGGAGGTAGCTGTGTATTGTGGAACAAGTGAGGCAGCTGTGCCATAAAATATTAATGCAAATGTGGAGCACTTACAGTAATTTCAATACCTTTTTACACCCCCAGCAGTCACAGTATTCAGACTGAATTAAATAGCTTTGCAGTGACTGTTAAATGTTATCAGCTCCTTACTAGCTTGTGTGCATTTTTATTTTCTACTATGAAAATCTTTGTACAAGTGAAAGAAAAAAGAAAAAAGCAAGCCTGATGTTGTTCGTGCTGATGAAAGGTTGTATTTAATGCTTGTAAAATGCCAACAAAATACTTGCATGTTCAGAATTGAGCCAGAATGATAAAATGCTTTGCGTGCTTCATGCACTGCAAAATTCCTGGTTTGTGGCACACTTCTGATCAAACCCTTTATGGTAATTTTTTTAAAACTTACATAATTGTGCACATCTAATTTTTTCAGCTGTGTGGAAAACCCTGCTTTGCCCAGCCATGCAGTTTAACCTCTTGTTGCTCCTTTCATGCTTTGCCAGGCTCTGCACAATGGCCTGTTGCAACTTACTGCTCATAACAAACACTTCTTCCTTTAAAACTTGGTGGGAAGTTGAAATACCAGGAAACAGCCTCAAGGCACAGCCCGAAAGCTGGCTGCTGCCCCAGGCACTGCGTCCCTTTGGGGTGTGTTTAAGCAGAGTCCCAAACAGAAAAGGAGGGAGATGTTTTGCCCCACGTGGTTCCATTCTCCTTCCCTGAGTTTGTGCTCATTTTTCTAAAAGTGTTTCGCTTCAGGGTGCTTGACAGAAAGCTGTTCCAAGTGTGCTAAGACCACGTTATTCAGAATGAGGGCAGCATTTAGATGGGTTTCTTTGTCCATTTCTGTAATGCAAATTGTCTACGTATCTTCTGTTTTCTGTTTGAAACATGCAATTGAAAATGCAGACCCCAACTGAGGTAGGTGGATATGGAGATTCCCCATCGGGTGCTAATATGGGAGCTGCCTGGATGCTCCTGAGTGCTGGAACTTACTGTGAACACTTAATGCTGGCCTGGGGAGGTGGCACGGCAGGGTTGTTTGCGTGTGATTCTCACTGCCTTGTCCAGCCATTTCGGATCCCCTTGAGGCTGGAGGCCTGTGTCTGTGTGCTGCTCTGCAGGGCAGACAGAGCTGGTTAGTAGGGATGGAGGGAAAATGGTTATGGAGGGGAGGAGCCTCCCCAGAGTTTCTGAGATGGGAAAGCAGATGAGTACTATAGCCCAAGAACAAAGGTGGTACAATCCCTGCAAGCCCCTGGGTCTGTGTGTGTGATTTTCTGGGCTTGTTACATTTCCAGGAGGGTGCTGTTTGCAGGAACGGATTGCTGGTCTTGTTTTCTAAGAACTGGGGACTCGCACTGAGGAACAGCAGCTGGTAGTCAGGAGCCCTATTAATGTGGCAGTCAGCGTCTGCATCCCACTTTAATAACAGAAGACGGAGTTTTCTGGGTGTTGGCAATGTAGAGCAAGCAAGAGCAATGCTCACGTCTCCTGCACTTGGCTGCACCTGTGGGATGGAACACCCGGTGAACGACACCTCTCCCGGCTCTGATGGGAAGAGAGTGGGATCAGTACGAGTTTATCTGCGCTCCAGTACTTCTGTTGCCAGCCATGCCTGGGGTGAGGCCTGCATTTCCCATCACCTGCTCGCTCAGGAAACACGAGCACCAGAGGAACACAAAACCGCGGCAGCTGCTGCGAGTGCCCTGGAGGCGCGCAGAGGAGCAGAGTGGTGGGATTTGGCTGACGAGCCAGACTCCAGGAAGGAAAGAAGAGAGAAGCAGCGGAGAGAAGCATTTCAGCAGGCTGTTGGAGTGCAGCTTCATTATTTCCTTTCATTGCCACAGCAAGCTGTTTCGGGTGCTAATTGCAGCCCCATCAGCTGAGAAGACCACCGTGAGGCTTCGAGGTCCTGCTCCACCTGCCGTGCCTGGCAGCTCCGCTCACGGTCACCTTTTACAGGCCAGGGGCTGGGCTTCGTCACAGCCCAATTTCCCGCTTCTCTTGTTTAAAAATCATTTAAAATGCAGCTGCTATTTTAAGCCTTGGCAGCCTGCTGATGGCCTGATCTGAAATGATGTTGGTTTGCCTAATAGCTTGGGATTTTTATGCAGTAGGTGTTGGGACTGCAGTGTCCCTAATAGCATATTTTAGAGTTCTGATGGATTTTTAAATAGCTTTCCAGCGTTAAGGCAGGCTTTCCTGTAATCCGCTCTTTCCAGTAAAATAGGAGCCTGGTTACCTACTGATCCGTAGTTTTCAGGATATCTATCCATGCCCCTTCTTTTCCACTCTTTTTCACTATTTTTTGCCTTCATTACTCCATCAAGCTCCATTTCAGCCTGCACTGACAGAGACCCCTGTCAAACTAAGCTTTGTTTATAAAAAAAAAATCTTTACTTAACTCTCTCTTTGAAATAAGGGAGAGTAAGGCCGGAGAGCAGCTATGGGTAAGCAAATGTCCCAAGGTATTAAGTGCTTTGTGGCTTGCTCACAGGATTTGGGGGGATGCTTTTTTTCCCCAAATCATTTTCAGTTCAGGCACACAAGTGTCAAGTAGGTCACTGGGGTACAATGTATAGGAAATTCTATTGCATGCAGGTTTCCAGAAAAAAATCCATTGCTGTTCACATTTCCTTTCCTTTCGTAGAAGTATTCACATTGTCTGTGTTTACTGAAAATAGGAACATGTGCTCCTGTGATGCCCTAACACTGTGAGATGGGAAGGGGCACCACCCAGAACCTCTAATGGGAAGTTAAGAGCATGTGTAGTGTCCACATTTAATGTGTTCTGTTTTATCTTGCTCCAGTGTGCCGGAGGCACTTCTCATATATTAAACTGACAGTGGTTAGGGAAAAACTGTAACTCTGCATAACCAAAATTTGAACAGCTGATCTCAAATGGCTTCTCACTGCCTCTTGTGGTGGCCTGGATACTGCTTCCCACCCCTGAGTGCTGTCTTTCAGTACATTTCCATGCTTTAAGGCCTTCTTTGACCATTTGATTTTTTGCAAATATGTAGGTGCAATTATAGTTTGGTTTGTAAAATATCAACAAAAATCCTGTATTGCTTTTGTGCTGGTGGGGCTCTGGGAGGCCTGCGGGAGGCTTAGCTGCAGGGCAGCTGGAAAAGCTATCTGAAACCAGAGCCAGGGCAGCCCGGCAGGATTTTGAAACAATGACCCATGATGACAATTTCATTAGTTAAAAACGGGTATGACCCCTTACTTGTGCTCTGGAGAGAGGTCTCCAGCAAACGGGGGTAGAAGGAGCTGGTTCCTATGGCCCCCTTCCCCTCATGCTCAGCCTTGGCTCCGCCACGCTCCCTCCTGGCGTGTTTGGCACTCACTGCCAGAGGTTGGTTGTTGAAATGGAACAAGAGTGCCAGGCAGCTTTTCATGGTGGTGCCTCCCGGGTTCGTTATGCGTGGTCTCCAGTCCCTCTGGAGGCTGGCGTCCATGCACGTCGAGTGGCACCAGGTGACACCAGACCGAGAAGGACCGCGGCTCTGGGAGGCGGCAGCTTTGCACTCGGAAATGGCCTGGACAGGTTTGAAGAGAGCCAAAACGTAGGCTGCAGTTGGGTAAGAAGACAGTAGGATCTCCACTCTTACCTTTTGCAGAGGAAAATAGGCGGTAGTGGACTGCAGCAGGAGGGTCTGTGAGTTGCAGCGACTCTGAACGTAGCGATATTGTGCTTGGCAGGAGGCGTGGGGACGTTGCTGGTGTGGGGGCAGCAGCCCCATGGTGCTGGTGTGGCCTGGCATGGGGGCAGCCTCAGGGGAGTGAGAAAGGCCAGAGGAGTGGCTGGTGGGCCGGGAAGGTTTCTGGTGAAGGAGTGAAATAATTTATGAGGATAAATATGAGGATTTATCAAGGAGGGGTAGGCAGAGTGCGGTTAGTAGGAGCCTTTGGATAGGCAAAAAAGAAGGGGAATATTTTTTCAAAGAGATCCCCAGAATATAAGACAGGCAGATTGGCTTAAGTTGCAGTGAGAGATCTGGGTTAGACAGCAAGAAAAGCTGTTTGATGTCAGAGATGGACAGACAGAAGACAGGCAGGGCCCTGGGCAGAGCGCAGGAGCAGGCAGCACGGGCAGTGCCCGGCCTCCTCCGGACACCGGCAGGGGGGCCGGGGTGTGACGTGGTTTCCTCACAGGACCTTCAGTCCGAGGTGGCTTCTCTGTGAGTAGGAGAGTGCAGAAAGTCCATTGGAACACACATTAAGTAACTAAACTGGGAAAAAAATACATCCATCATATTGGTATTATGTTAAGTATTATTCTTTTTAAGAAACGTATCTCAAAAGAGTTGCAGATAGACTGATGGTGTTAGTCTTTTTTTTTTTTTTCCAGTGAAACAACTGCTTTTCAAAGCAGAAAAATTCGAACCAACTCAGAGGCCACTTACTTTATTTTTGCATACGTTTGTCAATACTGAGAGGATTTTGCGTGTGTTTTTTAAGCTTGGACTTGAATTCCTATGTAGTTACAGTGCTGATTGTGTTCATGCTGGATCTGGGAAACCTACTGAAATAAATTACCACAGAGTTGGGCCCACTGTGTTTATGAAACTGCACAGCCCAGCACCAGTGCAGTCTGCAAGGCTGAATGGCATGGGCTGATTTTAAATTAAACTGATGAAGATGAAATGTGTTAAAATATCCCAACAGAGGGCTTATTTGCCAGCTGTTTGATTGTTTTCCTCTGGCATTATCTGTGAAGCAATTACACATGAATAAAAACTTCTTGAGATGCTTTCAAGGAAATATTGACCACTAACATTTTAATTAAGGCACATTGAAGCAGAAACATTTGAATCAACAATATGGACAATAGCAAAGCAGGTTGGGTTTCAAAAAAGGAGGCTTGTTTACCACCCTCCTAATAACACATCCAGTCTGTACCCTTGACTGAAGTGTCACTATAAGCTAGCTACATACGTTCATTTTCCCCTCTTTGTCTTAAAAATAATAATAAAAATTGGAAGGAAAGACAATTTTGAAATAAGCTTAGCCAGTCATTTACATCCATAAACAAAACGTGTCTGTGCATTGAACTGGTGCGTGGGCACTCGTGGAGTGGCTTGGGATGGCTCTCAAGTGCGCCCACCTCCTCACTGGTCACGACCTCAAGCTGGGGTCGCTGCCATCGCCTTGCTGTGCAGCATTTCTCTGGCGCTGCTGCTGAAGTGAGGAGAGGAAAACTTGTTCTGTGTTCTGCTGGAGAGGGAAGGATGGACACAACAGGGGTCTTGGGTGTGTGTCCGAGGTGCTACTTCAGGCAGGTCCATGCCCTTGCCTCAGTTTAGCCACAGCCCGGTAAACCTGAAGCAGTGGTCCTGGGTCTGGTGACTGTACTGAAGTGTTCAACAGGAAAATCAGCCCTTTCCTATGCAAGGAGGAGGATGTTTTTAATGCTCAGGAGTCGTCCTGTATCCACCTGTATTCCTCCTGAAAGCTGAATGCTGCTGCACACAGCAGGGTCATGGGGCTTGGCCTGGGGAAGTTCATTGCCACTACATTTTACACTGACGTAGTTTGCCCCTCAAAAAGAAATATATCATTTTCAGGAAGCCCTCAGGAAATTTTCTGCCCAAATGTTTTTTCTAAGGTGTATATGTGATGATGGGGAAGATAAATAGCCCTCATGCCTTCAGTCCTCTGTCGAAGTGCTGCTGAGCCTTGTGCTGCCCATGCCTCGCCCGGTGCCTGACTGCCCAGCCTGGCCGGCTGCACTCCCCCAGGGCTGGGTGACCCCATTTTGGTGAGGTGCTGCCCTCCCCTCCTGCAGCTCCTCCAGGTTTGACTCCACAAGCCAAGGAGGATGAAAGTGAAGCAAGTCTTGGATCAAGTACTTAGGCCTTCTGAATTAAATGGAGCAAGATGCTCTTCTAAGGTACGGTAGCATTTAGCTTCTCAGGTCACAGAAGAACTTCTGGAATTTACCCATGATAAACGTGGATATTTATAAAAGAAATCTTGAAGAGAATTTGGGACCTGCTGCTCTCATGGGATGTTTCTCTTTCATCAACAGGATCACGATGGTAAAGTTTTCTTGGGAGTGCTACAACCCCCGATTGTTTGTATGTGGTGGGATGTGCGCCCGGGTGCAAATGGCCTTGCCTGAGCCCCTGGTCCAAACTGCTCCTCTCAGCAGCAGTGGGAAGGATCAGGCTCTTCAAGAGTGCAAGGGAATCATCCTCCTACAGGCAGGGAACAAGGTAAGGTGGGTCGCACTCACCTGCCTTTCCCTGCTGTTGCGGCCCCAGCCTGCGTTAACCTGTGCGCGGTGCCGGCGCGGCCTGGAAAAGCCTCAGTGCGACAGCCTGTTAGTGTAAATGGCAGTTCAGTGTGTTGTGGATGGCATTTCCCTGCTTTTTTAATAACTCTACAGTAACTCTTATACTTAACAATTAGACACCTGGGTCTAAGAAGAGGAGTAATTTATGGTGCTTATACTTTTATGGAGTATTTAGAAGCAAAACAGCTGTTTATAGGCAATCTGCACAACCGCTGCTACTTGGCTTGGCTCGCACCCTCCAGTGAGTTCAGCGAAGCAAGCATGACTTCAGCTTAACTCTGTGTTGGAGAGATGGCAGTGTGCAAATGCAGGATTTGTTGTGGGGAGCTTATGGGCATTAAGGAAAGAAGCAGTTTATTAACAGCACCTGGAGATCACCTTCCTGGTGGATAATTTATTCTGTAGCAGGAGCTCGGCCGGGTGGACAAGCCCCAAGGAGGCATGCTTTGCTGAAGGGTTCGTTTGCTAATTCTGGAAATTGGGGGTTAGCTTTTTAGTAAGCAGCTCTCCAGAATAGACAAGACTTAAACCAGAGCTGGAGAGTCTTACAGCACTGGTCCCTTACTGAAATTTTTGCTAAAAATGGGCTTCTGGAAACATTGAGTAGAAGTGTGGAGTTAGCAGCACTGGCATGTAAACATCTCAAGGAAATCACTTCATAAAAGAGAGGCGGGGTATTTTTGTTCCTTTTTTGAAAGAAAGGACAGCTCTGGGCATGTGACAAGACTGCCCCTTTAAATACAGGAATTGCAAACTGCATCCTAAAGCTTCTTCAGTGGGTGCCATTTGAAATTCAGCCTACGTTGCCCCCGTGCCTCTCCTTCAGTGTGTGCTGTTATCCACAGTATCTTCTTCCTTACTTGAGGAAATACTCCAGGGTGTCAATCATTTGGGGATGGCAAAATGTTGAGCTTTAATAACCTACTTGAGGCTGTCCTAGGTGTGGAGATCAGCAAGGGGCTTGGAGTCCAATCAAAAGCGTTCAACCACACCTGATTCTCATCTGCTTGTGATACGGGTGATTTGGTGATGACCTGATTTTTACAAGTATAGTCATTATTTTCTGGGCTAGACCATCATTGAATTTAGCTTTTTAAATGAGCCATTATGTATTAGGTATGGGCAGTGTAGATAATAAAAAGCAGCTGAAAGTGATGATGTGTTTAGGGTTAATCAGTTAACTGGGATCTTCTGGAACCAAGCAGTGACCTTCCTTATTGCTTTTTTATGGGTTTTGTGGATAGGGAACACAGGCAAAATGCATAAGCCATCTTAAAATAACTTCTTTGGAAGACTGGTCTAGAATATTAAGGAGTACGGGTATTCTACAGGAAACATTAGCTTTGTTTGCATGACCACTTGATCTCTTACTTTGGTTTAAAAAAAAAAAGGAACACTGTTATCTACATTTCTAATTTTATTAAATAACATATATGAAAAATACTAGCCATATGCTTGGGCTATGATTCTATTTATTTCCATAACTTAATTAAGGAGGAACTCAGCACAAGCTGTCACCTTGAGGAAAGTCAATGCTAGTCAAAAACACTTTTTTTGTAGGGTTGCTTTTTTAATCCTTATAACTCAATGAAATCAGTATCTTGAAACTAAACTTTGGAATAATTCACCTGGCTGTACATGTGAATTAACCCTTTATTAAAATGCATCCAGTGATACCTCTAAATGCTGCTGCTTCAGCCTTTCCACAAACTGTTCTGTTGTCACCCTCACCTCCCACTCTTGAAGTTCTCAGTGGCTATACTTGCTCATGCTACCACACTCTCTCTCTCCTGAAATAGAAAAATCTGAAGGAAACCTGAAATCCCATTGAAAATAATGCAACAACTTCGTGAAGGTTCCACTGCAGCCCATTGGTGTTTGCTGGACATTTTTAAGGCTAATTACTGTTCTCAAAGATTTTAAGCATATTTTTTGTTAGTTAATAGAGGAAAAATAAATCTAAAGTACCTGCCTGATTAATTCTATGATTAGGTGATCTATTACTCAAAAGTATATCTAGGTCTGTATTTCTTTATTTTCAAGGATCTCTTGCAGATGGTCCCACAGAAAACTTCGGACATGGTACTGAGCAGCATGCTTGTAGATGATCAGCTTTGGGCATGGGGCTCGGATAGGATGATCGCCAGGAATGCCTTCCAGCCTCAACTATTGTTTCTGACTTAACGCAGAGTATATATTGCACTTTGTAATCTATTGTAAACTAGATTGAGCTGTAGATTGAGAAGAATGTGAGCTATTTTTGGAGATTTAAAATGATGCCACGTGAAGCAAAGATCTTGTTGCTGTTTTTATACTGGATCAACAGCTTTCCTGTGTCTTTCTCTTCACTGATTACTCTGATCTCTCCAATTTCCTTGAATGGGAGGAAAATGAAAGGGCTGAGATACAGGGCAGAGCAGAATAATGAAATCCAAACTCAGGTCGCTTCTGTGAGGTACCCAAAAAATGTTATTCACAGTAGATCAAAGGGATTATAGATAGCCTCCTATCTTACATGTCTTGCACGTAGTAACATCAGTGGATCACACCTTAAGCAGCTGATGGACCAGATCCCCTGATTTTTACACAGCATCAGAGAGAATCAGTCCTGTGACCTGGAGGGCTGGTGGGAGCATGCCGTGTGCTATTCAGAGAGAGACAGACCATCTCTCAGGTTCAGCCGTGGAAATAAGAGGAATTGACATCATGGCTTTCCATCTTCCCAGACGTGTAATCACCCAGTACATCCATTGTCCATGTAAGTGGAATGGGTGAAAGAAATAACTTTATAGTGCCTGCGTCCTTCCTGTCCTGAACAGGCAGACACTGGGCATGCTAATGAAAATTTTCATTAAGTTTGATTCAGGAGTAAGTGAATGGAACTTGATAAGTTCTAACTGTAAACCTCTTCCACGTACTGTACTTGCCTGTCAGGCACCTTTGCAAGCCACCATGTGAAGCATTTGCTCCATCCTGGCCTGCACCCTGCCTGGGGTTTATGTAAGCTTGGCCGAAGTCACATGCAGAAAGCCCTAATAAAGATGCAATTTGCTGTCTTCTTACCCAAAGGAGGCAGAGCAGAGCTGGAGTTGCTGCAGTTACTGTTGTTGTCACTGTACCCTTAAACATCCGTGCTGGGGTGGTGGCACAGGGGAAGACAAATTAGGGCAGCACATGTTTTTCAAGGTAACCAGGCTACTTCTGCCGATCTCACCATTTAAGGGAGCTCATGCCACGTGGAAATAGTTGCCTTGTGTGCTTAGGTGCAGGAGTCAGATTCTGCTCACCTTGCTCATCGGAGTGACCCTTTGGTTGTGTTAATTTGCCTGTTTCTGGCCCACCCTGGCTCTGTGGGGTCAGAGCTCCCGGCCTGGTGTTTCGGTTGTGTGTGTACAAGCCGATACCAAATGGTGGTGGTAGTGATAACAGCTGTAAGGAGAGCATGAATACAGATCTTTTTTCTTCAGCTTCAGTGAAGTCATTTGTCAACCACAAGGTCATTCCCTTTGGTTTCAAAACTCTTGCAAGGAAAAACTCAATTTCATTTTCTGAATGATCTTTGGCTAATTAGTATTGACTGGGTAGCTACATGTTAACAGACCAGCATAGCTGGAGCTGCTAATGTCTGAGCTTGGACTTGTCCCTCTTTTTTTTTTTTTCTTTTTCTTTTTTCCTCTCTCTTTGAGCTATAAATGTACTTTGAAAGGATTAACATTCTTGGGAAGCTGTTTAGTAAATATTGCAAGCTGTTACAAACTGAGAAAAAATGGTTAAATATCAAATTTACCATCCTATGACTAGTCAAGCAGTCAAATGTCTCAGAATAAGGTTCCAGATAAGTACTGGTTGGAATATAAGTTTTTCCTTAGTTTAAATCTCCATCCTCTGGTCTAATTTGCTTTACATGTGCCCATTTCCATGGGACGTTTACTGTTCCATGGCAGTTTCATGGCAAGGAACCACCTAATCTTTTATTCTCCCTTTGAAATTCTAGAATAATCAGGAGAAAAAGCCACAGGGTATGTAGAGAGCAACTGAAGACCTCTAAAGTGAGTTTGTCTTTGACCAATATTAGTTTGGCAGGGCATCCCTGAAAATCCCTTCCAACAGCTCGTAGTTAAGTGATGGCACTCAGATCGATTTAGGCTCAGGTGCTGCTGGGGGTTTGTGTTGCACCACGGTAACCTTCCCTCTCATTGCCCTTCTCTCCTGCAGCTTTGGATTTCTGTTCTGCTGCGTTGGTGCAAGGGAGGAACCCTTGATACTGTTGTGAGTGTTTTTTCTTTTTCTTTGCAAATCATAACTAAATCACTGAACAGTGCAACAATTACCTTGATTTTCAGATTTTTTTTTTTATTTTGTTTAAAAAGATTGATCCTGGCTTTATAGGAGAATTTCTTATTCATCAAGTGAGTTCTAGTCTGTTCTGTAAACTCTGTAATGTTTGCACTGAACCTCTTGCTGTCTGTTCAACTCCTGGTGAGTGACAGAACAGCTTGGATCCAAAGCCTTGTCTCCCTCCACTTCTCTGTAGCATTTTACAATGCTGCCACTGCCCAGGAATGGAGCAGCAAAGTCACGATTTTCTTCATCAGCTTTAACGGATGTGCAATAACTGCAAGGCTGCTGATGTGGCATAGCTTTGGGATATTTATGTATGTATTCCCTGGAAAAAATGAGATTCTCTTCGGGTCCATCCTGCACAAGTGCTGTGGCATTTCGGTGCTTCCCAGGACTGCGCTGAGGGATGTGACTGCCATGTGCAGTCTGTCTGCAGATCACCTGCACCAAATCACCTGTCTGCAAGCCAGGGCTTGCTCTGCCATGCCTTCATTTGCAATCACTCCCTTACTAGAAGGCTCTGGTTTTAAGTGACCGTGGATCTTGACAATAAATATGCTGCACTATTTGAATCTGGGGTTTGCTATCCTGAGCAGTGTGCTCATTATCCGGAATTACAAACTGTTTCTTTTGTGTCTACTTGTTCCTTACAAAGTGAAGGATACAGGAAGGCATAAACCAAGAAGCAATAAGAACAAACATTCAAAATTATCAGATAATTTTATTAAAATTACAGCAATTTCAATAAAAGCAAGTGTAGCAGAAAGGAAATGCAAGGGGAGCCTTTGGCTCCACAGAAGGTCTCTCAAACCCTCCTATTACCATTTGTCATTAGTCTGATTGCATCCCAGTGTGTTCCTGATACTTCTTTTTTTTTTTTTTTTTTTTCTCTCCAGCAAATAACACATTTATCATGGGCTATTTACATGTTTGTAAGTGTAGGACTGCTGCCTGTTTATAGAAATTCAAACAAGCCTCACCAAACAAAATAGTGAGTGTGGTTCAATGGCAGGGCAGAAACTTGGTTTCTGGAAGCTCCCTGGGCAGCCAGCAGGAGCAGCTCAGAGTGCTAACCACTGATGCTTGCAAGTGATGTGGAAGACGTTGGTGCTGGTTTGTGCTGAGAACTTTGTGTGGCATTAGAGAAACCTCAGCAGGGATGGAAACGCGACCTTGAGAGACAGGCACTGCGCCAGCTGAAGGCCCCAGGAGTCCCAGGCACTCATCAGAGAGCAAAACCGAATGCAGGGCAGTAATGGTAATATTAATTCATTTGTTGATTTAAAAGCACGTGGAGTCATTAGGGTTCACTGGCTCCAAACCCATTTGTGCCACAGCATCTGCCAAACGCTGCTGCGTGAGCCCCTGCCATGGGCGCGGAGGCGCGGAGCGCTGTGGTCTGCTGGAGGTGGCCGTGCCAGGCACCTGCTCCTCGGAGCCCACGTCGGGGAGGACGGGCCCTACCTCATCCAGAGCATCCATGTTAGTGAGATGGGGCTAGCTGGTGGCAGCTTAACCAAAATAAACTCTTCAGGATGGCTGAAAGGAGGCTGAAAATGCTTCAGCTGCTGAGAGCTTTCTCATGATCCTGCCTGTACCTTGCCATTGCTTGCCCCATCAGTTCATTGTAGGGCCCTTCTGAAATGTGGGATCATTTGCAACAAGAGTCAGAGGCTGAGCGCTGTGGAGAGCTCCTGGCCTGGGCTGTCACCTGGTGCCAGCCTGCCTGGGATGAGGCTGGCTGATCAGAGCCGAGCTTTGGCCGGAGCTGAAGCCAACGTTGCATCGTGCTTTTGTCCGCGCTTCTGTTGAAGGTTTTGCTGGATTAGGGATGCTCTGAAAGGGGCAGTTTGTAAAAGATGCAGAAGTTGGATTATTTCTCAGTTAGGTTAACATGTGTACATGCACATGATCATGCCGGTTATTGGTGAATGCTGCCGTGAGAATAATAAATTTTAGTTCTGTTACAGTACTGCCACTATTCAGTTTGAGGATGTTTCAGCACAGAACACCGACAGACGTAGTTTTAATTAAAAAGAGATAATTGATAGAAGAGGACAGATGGAAAACAAAGAATCACGGGAGTGGTGCTGGTCAGGTAGGAGCAGGAGTGGCCGCAGCACGCCTGCCTGCCTGCCTTGCTATTTCTGTGTGTGCCCAAAGACATGGACCTCTTGCAGTAAACGCGCTATTATAACTGACTAATATATACTGACAACCTTGCTTGTGAAAATTAAGAAGTGGTGATTAAATAATCATGCATGCAGGAATAGAAATGCAAAATTTATATTAGGATCAGCCAAGGAAGATTTATATTTTCATGTTTAGCTCATTTCAATGATGTTTAATTAGCCCTGAATAGCTGCTGAGGAAGTACCTTGCGGAATTTGTTCAATACAATAATCCCGGCATCAGTATTTTTGAACCACGGAAAAAAAGCTTACAGTTAATTAGAGTATTAATTCTGTAGCATTACCTGGCTGCGTATGCAGATTTTGTTTTATTTTCATCCTTGAAAAAATCTAGAGAGAGTGCTGTAAGGTTATTTGAATGCCTTTTATGCTATTCCTTTTCTAAATTAAAACTGTCTCTAACACATGATAATAGCTGTAGTTAGATCAGTCTGAGATAAGTACATGTCAGATGAGGTTCAAGATAATTGATGCTGTAAATATCCCTCGAGTGGAAAGATAGACCACATTAATGGCTTGAACATTCAGTCTGTTTGCAGGAATCTGATTTGAGACTTGATAGAAATAGGCTGAGATTATACAAAGCGCTGAGTTTATGGCTTACGATGTCTTTCAAATTCGCTATTGCTATCTGTAAGTATTCTCCCTCTGCCAACTGCATGCATCTGGAAACTTCCCTGATGTATGGTTTCTTTTGTAAGCTCCTCCTCTGGAGGGTGACGTTTTGTTGCTGTTCTAAAAAAACATAATGTGGGTTGTTCTGTTATTACCACAAATCTGCTCCTTTGTTTAATTTCTTTTATCTAAGGAGCAAAATGCGTGGAGGAAAGCTCGCCCTTGGGAAGCTGTCCTGGGGAGTCGGCACCTGCAAGGTGACCAGGAGAGCTCCAGGAGGCACCTGGGCAAGCTCCAGGTCCTCCACCTGCATAACCATGAATTATTTTGTACAATAAGGGTAGCAAAACTAATGAATGAAAAAGCTTGGTTTCCCACAGATCTGTGTCCTTCCTCCCCACACCTCCATCTCCATTCCCTTTCTCTAGGAAACGCTGTTCCCCATGGACTCCCCACGAGCTCCATAATGATGGGCTGTGCAGAGGGCACCCATGGGTGCCTGGCTCCATGCCAGCTGGCCATGCCAAGCTCGCGGTGAAGTGTTTCTCTCAGCTACTCTGAGCCTTGCTCCACTGCCTGCTTCTCCCTATGTGCCTACCCCAATATTATAAAACATGCTGGAGGTTAATTATCTTTGGGATCTCAATCCCCACTTGAAATTTTGCTAAAAGAGGCTAAAAAGCTCAGAAGGTTTCAGGGAAAGGAGGTTTGGCAGATGGGCAGTCAAATGCAATTACCTCAGGAAGCAAATCTTAGCACCTCTTTGGGATTCAGCTGCATTTACATACGGTAATAACGTTTTGGTATTAATTTTTGCTGATGATGCAAAATTGATGGGCATCCTCAATATGGAAAGAAGAAGACGTGGACTAGATGATCTCCTAAGGTCCCTCCCAAGGTGGATGGGATTTTTGCATGTACTCCTATAGCGGACAGGCTCTGGTGTTTCTTTCAAGTCATTGAAAAGGCTCCCCTTGTCTGGAGTCAGATGTGGGCTCTAAACATTCTGGGCAGGTTCCTCTCCCTCTTCCTCTTTGCTGTAAGTTTGTTCGATTTGCCTCCAAGGATATTTTCCTGTACCCTCCTTTCTTCATCATCTGCTCCCCACTATTTATTTCCTCCAGTCCTGCTTTTCTTTTTTTTTGTATTTCTCTTCTCCTAAAATGCATGTTTTGTGTCCTGTTCAAATAAAAATGGAAAAAAAATGTAGGGTTGTCTTTAAGAATAGAGGTTGCAAGGAAGTATGCAGAGCACTGGTGAGATTCCTAAACCGATGTTTTTTATGATAAAGAGTTTAAGGCTGGAAAATAAATGTGAACCTCAGAAGAGATTCCCACATATGCAGTGGGAACAAAATGACACTTCTGTTATATAGGTATGAACTGTCAGATATTTATAATTCTTTGGTTTAGCAAAATGTTTCTGTACCTGTTTCAGAACATATGAAATTCAGAGGAAGGCAGTAAAAGAGCAGTGGAGTATTATCAGGAGCCCCCGCTTTCCAAGGGGCTGCTATTTGCACTCAGTGCTTCCAGGATGCAGTTTTTAACAGAGAGGTAAACTTTGTGAGTAGTCTTTGAAAGAGTTTTTCTAAAGCCAGCAGCTGGAGATGGATGCAGTCTAGAACTAGACCCTCCTAGCCCAGTTGATGTTTATTACTTAAACAATTTTTAGCTTCCTTTCTTCAAAATAATGAAGGCACAAGCATTAATTCACTTTGAGATTATGCAGCCAATAATTACTTAACATATTAAAAAGTCATATTTGTGACAATTACTCCTAGTAATGGGTCATGCATGTCAGGAGGCCTTTAGCTTGAGTGTCTGTTTCTCCTGGCCTGGTTGGTAAATTGCTTTTTCTTCCATAATCTTCTGTTTCTTTAGAGGTACAGAAAGAATTAAAAAGCAAGGTTTCCTCTTTTAAAAACAAAATGGTTATTGCAGGTTTCCATCTTGAGCAATTTTATGTATTGGATATGAATTTGTGCTCCTTGGAGCAAAGTGTCCAACTGATGTTTATATGTTGATCCGACTATGTTTATAGTTGAATCTTTGTTCAAAAAAAGGAAGATTTATCACTGGGAAGCTAAAAATCCTGTAGCAGTCATACTTTGAGTTCTTTCATAACTGATTTCTTGTTATCTAACTGTGCTTTCAATCCTTGTAGTGTAAGAGTGGCTTTAGCTCTTGTTTCTTACGTGCTTTGTGTGTGCATTTGGTTTATCAGCATCTTCCCCAGCCATGTCCTGCAGGATGGGGAACTGACACACGGGTATGGTCTAATGCAAGGGGAATGAAAAGAAAGTGTAAATAACTCAATTTGTCGATTCAAACATGCTTGATTTAATAAAAATGTTAAGTAAATTTAAAAATTTACTTTTTATAAGTAAAATGTTTGTAAGTTTTATACTTGTTTTTATAAGTACAAGGTCTTGATTCTTTTCCATACTGAATTTGGACTTCCTTCTGTTTACAGCTCTTGCTGCTTGTTTTATATCTTACCGGTAGCCAAAAGAGCTCTTTTGTACCTGCTGTTTTCCCACCAAGAGATGCTTACACCCTATAATAAAATTACCATTCAGTCTTCTTCCTGATAAATACATCTGTCTCTTTACATCTTTTACTGCAAGCCAAAGTAATGGGTACTTTCTCCAGTTCATAGGTACTTTTCTGCTGCTTTTCTCTTTGCCCTTTTATTTCTTAACATTTCTTAGAATGGCTGACACCTGATTAGGATCCTGTTCTCAGGTCACCAATTCTCTATACAAAAGAAAATTGTATCCCTATATCTTCCTGCATGCAGTGAACCCAGTAGTCCCATCTATTTCAGGACTGTGCTGAGTGCGTACATTTACTAGGTTTGATTCTTCTCACAGACCGTGCCAGGGTACAGTCTTGCACTATTAGCCTTTATTATGGGTTCCTAGATGTATATTCTTCCATGTGAGCATCCCACTCTCATTATTTGCAAAAGCCACCAATCTTTATTTTGTGTAGGCCTGTGCATGTAGAAATTCAGTTTTGTAGTTGATGTTGCTTGTTTTCTGCTGCTTGTGCTAGAAATGCAAAACCCTCAGTGCCGATGTATCTACTGTCCAGGGACTCCAGTGGTAATTCTGTCCCATAAATGCTGTACATTGGCTCAGTTTGGGGTCCTTGGATAAACAAAACCAGTGCTGCATTCTTGCAGGGCTGTGCATGCCATCCTCCTAGGGTCATCTGCACATGCTGGCATGAACAGTTCATCCAGTGGGCGTAGTTTATGCAAGTTTCATTGAGGTTTATTTATAATTTTATCAGAAGAATAACGTGTTTTCTCTATAAGACTCCATTAGCTAGTGTTCATTGTATTTTTCCTCTTGGGTCCTTCGTGGCTGGACTGCAACCCTCAGCAGAGCATGGCAAGCAGAAATGGTCTCAGGCTGTGCAGGGTGCTGCTGACTGCTAAGGTCATTCTGTGTCTTTTTGTGCTGGAGGATGTTAGCACCCTTCCAGTCTTCTAGCATGTGTTTGATCTTCTCAAAATGCTATTGGAAGTCAATGTAAGCTCATCGGGGGTCTGCCAAGGTCACACTCTGGGTCTTTTTGGAGCAAGCAAGGAGGCTTGGCTTTCTTAGAGACTCTGGCCTTGTAAATGATGCTCACTTCCACTGTCGTAACTCTGCTGCACACGTAGTACAGCAATGCAGATGCGTAAGAAATCTCTTTTAAGGGGCTGGGGAAGGAAAAAATATCTCATTCAGAGCTCCAGGTAACTGAGCTCCCTTGTTTTTGGCATCCCGCCAGCTTGTTTGGAGCTCTGCTACCTGCTAATGGATGGCACGCACGACAGTTCATTACTCTTGCCACAAGTACGCAGGAATATACCCATTTTGTGCATTTTATGCATTTCCTGAATCAGGTGTAACTGCTTTATATCATACAGTACTACCTAACACCACAAGCCTGAATACTTATTGATAAGTACTGATATGTTAGGTCAAAGAGGCTAAAGTAAGGAAAATAGGGGGAAGAACTTCATATTTTTATATTTCAGAATAACTTACAAGTTAGGCAGGTGGAATATATGCATCACTGTTGCCTCCTCTATGGGTGTCTTGATGAAGCAGTTTCAATCAGTTTACCAGATGCGTGTTTTATTTATTATTATCTTGACTTCCAAATATCGCTTGCTTTGAAGACCTGAAGACAAAGGCAGCTAATTAACAAATGAAATCAGCAAGCTGTGTAGTCCCAGCAGCTGAAAAAAGATGGAATAGCAAATACAGGCTGTGATCCCGCTCCCATGGCTGTCCATGTGAAACTCTCTGGAGCTCAGGTGAGGGCTGCAGGAGATGGTTGGTCTGCGTTTCCTGCCCACAGCCGGAACGATGCCTCCAGTGCTGTACAATTCGGCATGCAGAGGACATCAACAGCAGCTGCCACACTTCTGTGGACCTTCTACACCAAGGTCTCTGACAGTTGTGCTGCAATTCCTGGTGTATTGAGATTAGGCCTATTCTGAACATTTTATTCTGGGTTCTTGGTTTGCTTGAGAGCATAAGAATGTATGAAGGGAATTTTTCCAATACATCGTTGAGCATGCGTTTGCCATCTGGGCTTCAGAAAGAGTTTGGTTCAATTCAAAGATTAAAGACTGAAAAATTGAACCTAATGGTGGCATAAACCTCTGTGGAAAACATACTTCTGTAATTATTTTCATTTTGATTAATAGATTTAACTGCGTAACACCCATGACTTCAGTTTAATATGCAGAATTATTAGTCAGTTAACTCTTTATAAATTGATCAACCCCAAATGAAAACTTTAAGATTTTTTTTCCTTGTCAAGCACTTCAAAAATTCACCATGTTGAGCTTTCCAATGCTAAATCTTTCTCAGCTGCGTTAAGATCTCTGTCTCCGCCATGAACTCCTCTCTTTCCCAGGCAAATGGTGAGCAATATCTGAAGTCAATAGCTCCCCTACCCGACTGCCGAAGCCTTGATTGTTCAAATGCTTGTAGCGAAGAACGAACACCCACGGATACTTACACATATGCACAGAGATTTAAACAATGTATTCTAGCCTCTATTTGGAAATTTAAATATCAATTAGTAACAATTCAGTTGGACATTGAAGCTGGAGTTCTGGAGAGCTCCGACAAGTGGGCATTAATGCCACCGGGATCAGGTGACTTTAAAATAGCCCAAAGACTATGAATTTGGCAGTTACCTGCCTCCATTGTAATAACTCCACAGAATGCCTTGGCAGTATTATAAAAAGCGTATTTTGTATTATGTTTGCAGCTCTCACACAGTCTGAGCAAAATACAGTCTTATATAACAACCTCCTAAAACATTTGTCTAACCCTGCACAGCAACAGGGCAGGCAGTTGAATGTTCAGTGAAATCTCACAACAATTGCAAGCATTATTTTGTCTCCTATTAGTGCTTCTTTTGCTGTGATGCAGCTGTCAAGATCTTTCCAGCACTGCTGATGGAAAAATCAGTCATATTCTGCAGTGCAAATTCTGTATTAATTGACCATTATGAAATGCTTTGGCAGAGGGCTTGCTACATTTGCATTTCCAACTTCAACTTCTTTCAGGTTTCTTTATACTCTTGTCAAAGTCCATCCCCTGCCGTACTACAGGGCCATGTGGAAAGAGTGTACCTGCTTTAGGTACCACAGGGGGTTAGTTCACATCAGCATGCATCCACTGCAAGAGAGCAGACAGCATGAGGAAGCGATGGCATCGCATCTCTTGGTATCTCAGAGTGATTTAGGTTGGAAAGGACCTCCAGTCCAACCCCCTACTCAAACCGGGGCCAACTCCTGGGCCAGTCAAGCTTCAAATGCCTCCATGGATGGGTACCCACAGTGTCTCTGGAGCCATGTCCAAGCACTTGTCTGATTGCACGGGGAATTTGCTTTCCCAGAACGGTTGAGGTTGGAAGGGACCTCCAACATCATCTAGTCCAACCCCCCTGCTCAAGCAGGGTCACCTAGAGCATGTTACTCAGGATCACATCCAGGTGGGTTTTGAATATCTCCAAAGAAGGAGACTCCACAACCTCTCTGGGCAGCCTGCTTCAGTGCTCCGTCACCTGAACCATAAAGAATTTCTTCCTTCTTACAGCGATGAAACCTCCTGTGGTTCAGTTTGTACCCATTGTCCCTTGTGCTATCAGTGGCCACCACTGAGAAGAGTTTGGCCCAATCCTCTTTACATTGTCCCCTCGGGTATTTGTAGAGGTTGATAAGATCCCCTCTTCATCTCCTCTTCTCTAGGCTACATAGGCCCTGCTCACTTGGTCTTTTCTCACAGGACAGATGCTCTAATCATCCAGCCAAACACATCTCCCTCAGCCTCTGTTTGTATGTCACCTGTTTCAGCCCCCCAAGTTGTCTTGGCGGCCTCCTCTGCGTTCGCTCTTTTATGTCCGTGTCTTCTTCTTTGTAGCATGGAGATAGTCGAGACCTGGACACGGCACTCAGGGTGTTGTCCCACAAGTGTGCATGGAGGGACAGGATCACTTCCCTGGACATGCTGCACTCTTGCTGTTGCAGCCTGGGAGGTGGCCGGCCTTCATCGGTGTAGAGACACCCACATCAGCTTTTCCACCAGGACCTCCCGGCCTCTTCTGCAGAGCTGTTTTCCATCCAGTCAGCCTCATCCTGCTGTGTGTTGAGGTGTGGATTGCAGCCTTGCACTGTCAGGCTTCACATCCACCTTAAACCCCATGTTTAGGCTTTAAGTGACTCGGTCTGTCTAGTCCCAAGTAACTTCATCAAAATGACACCGAGTCAAGACTTGAACCTCTGCATATTTCATCTAGGAGGATGCACCTTCATCTAAGGGGGAGAGATTCAAGGAGCAGTTCCATGACTTAGGGCTGGAAGCCCTTTGCTAACCACCATCCTTGTTTGGGGCATAAGGAGGTGCTTTAATAAGCAGACACTGCAAAGCATTCGTGTGTGAAATGTTCTGTTGTTCGTCAAAACGTAGGGAACAGGTGTTTGGGCCTAGGAATTGAAGCAAGCTAATTTGCTTCTTTGTATTTTCTATTGCATGAGTAGAAGATGGTGTTTCAGCAATCCCTTCCCTTTTCAAATGCTACTGTGATTTAAAATAACCTTTAAAACAAAAATGAAATCTCATTAGAAAATGCCATCCTAATTTGGAACAACAGTTTCATAATTTGTTTCTGTGATGTTAACTAAAATGTTTCGTAGGGTAGAATGAAGGTAACATTTATTTAAAATCCATACACCATTATAAGGTATTATTACTTGAATTATTCCAAATTTTGGAACATGTTTTGTTTCTAATTAATCAAGAGACTCTCAGGCTTTGTTCTTGTTACGCAAATCAAAATGTAAGCCTCTAAAGAATAATTTTAAGTGCAGACTGTTTTTCAATGTGGACATTTGAAACATGCTAATCTCTTCAAATTGTTAATGATGGGCTTCCTTTATTAATCTTTTTTTGTCTACCAGACCTCTAATTTTTCAAAACTATCAAAAATCTGAATGTTAGAAGAGCTGCTGCACCGATGGCCTGTCTGGCGCAATATCCTGTGGTGGCTACGGTTGCGTTCAGCTGGCACTTGGGGAAAGGACATGGGAGCAAAATGCAGGTGATGCTTCCACCCCAACAACTGCCCCTGTTTTCAGCACCGTTGAAAAGGGACGGAGGGGTGGGTGCCTTCAGTCATGGCAGCGTTCCTGTTGGCGCTGGTGGTTATAAGGGTTGAGCACCCTGGTTCTGCATTTTGCTGAATTGTAGCCTCAAATAAACCTGGTGAATTATACTTGCATAGGCACTCACCTGTATTCACCCTTGCAGAAATAGGGTTGCATTTGTGGATGAGTAATTAGTTAAGAACTGCTTAAGGTGTTACTTAGCCTTTATTTTGAGGGAGAAGTGCTGCTGAGGAGGTTCTGCAGGTGTTCCAGTCGAGGCTGAGCTGCACGTGAAAACACGCCGTAGCTGTGTGCCTGCAGATGGGCTTGGTCCTCCTCTGTGGGTAACAGCACCGGTGCTGTGCTGTACCTGCTGGCTTTGAGCAGCAGCCTGCGTTGGCTGCCAGCTTGCTGGGTGGTGGAACTCCTCCCGAAAGCTCGGTGAGGATCTGCTGACCACGTTGGTTGGGGCCAAGTGTTTTTAGCTGGTGATGACAGCCATTGTTGTTGTTGCTTTTTTTTCTTCTTGGGTGTAATTATTCCTTCAAACAAAGCTCATCGTAAACAACAGTAAACCCCCGCAAACAGGAATTTACTTGTTCCTGGTGGAATAAAACCCAAATTAATTCATTAAGTGTACTCACATTCCAAGGGCTATCTCTATTTCTTCCCTATTTAAGATGAATGAGTTCTGTTGTGGGGATCTAATTTTCTCTGTGATGAAGCAGTGGGAGTAATTATATGATATCTGTATTTTAATCAAGAGAAGTGTGTTCTAAAGCCTAGGATGAATTTACCTGCCTGAAGTTAAATGCATGTAACTGAAAGAAGGGAATGTGCGTTAAATTACTGTATTAAATTGCTGCTTTAAAGGAAAACAGATGCGTTCACATGATCGACATTCCAGTGGATCCTACCATTAGGATGCAAATGAGCCTGACTATTTATTACCAAAGCTTGATAAACTATTTTTTTCTAAGAGATGTTTAAATTAAAATCGTACATAAAAAATCAGTAGTGGGGATGAAAACCAGATGAAACCTAAATATTAATGGAAACATGTCAGAAATATGATTGATACTATCATATTATCATGTGTATTGTAATAAGCCAGGGTGGTGAACAAAGATCCAGTTTTGCTATGTGCTGTACGGATGAAAACAAACTCTAAAACTGGATTCTGCTCAGGAAGTTTTCAAACGTACATTTATGGGTTTTAGAGCCGCACTGCTTCTATTTTGCCATGACTTGTGTACAGGGCGGTACATGTGCTTCCCTGCTCACCACTGGTGAATGGTAAGGATCACGGTGTTGGTGGAGCCTGACTTTATCTCTGTTGTTTCTTCTGCCTTTCCAGATTTGGATGACCCGATAGTGACAGTCCACCAGAGCATAGGGGAAGCAAAGGAGCAGTTTTACTATGAGAGAACTGTGTTTCTCAGGTGTGTTGCCAACTCCAATCCACCTGTTCGGTACAGCTGGAGACGCGGCCAGGAGGTACTGCTGCAAGGCTCTGATAAAGGAGTTGAGATCTACGAGCCCTTCTTTACACAGGTAGGAAATGAAGTTGCAGTATTTATCCCTCCTTCAAGTGCTTGCACCAGGGGCTTTGTAACTGGATGCAGAGCTTGTCTGTCCGCACATCCCTGCTGGGTTTGTGGGGTGCGTTGTGGGCATGCCCTCCAGAGAACCACAGCCTGGCACATCCACCCATGTAGTTTTTAAAGAGCTACTAATATAAAAGATGTCTTCTTATTTTTTGATAAAGAAATTAGGAAGTAGGAAGCTATGGGAAGATGCACAATGAGCGCTGTCTGCAGGAGCCCCTTGGAAGTCATTTTGCTTGAGCCTGCAAGCCCAGTGCTCTGATTTGACTGCTATTTCCTAATCTTTTCCAATACAATGCAAAGTGATTCTGTACAGAAGTTACAGCCTAAAAAGCTTTTCAGGAAGGCTAAACTCTAAGGCAACTCCCTGTTTTATTATTATTATTATTATTATTCCACCTTCCACATCTTTGAATATAAGGTTTTTGTTCCAGACTTACACACTTTAAAGATGGTGTGGCAAAAATGGGAAGAAGTGCTTTTTATAAGTCTTTCTACTGTTGCTTATAGCCATGAAAGCAGACTGCGCTATCAAAAGAGTCTGTCAGATTAGATCAGATTAATTTATTGTTAGCACACTTACACAGTCTCGGAATAAAAAGGTGACATATCCTATTGTCTGTGGAGAAGTGTGTGTGATGGTACGAGAAAAAAAAAAAAGAAGAAAAGAAAAAAAGAGATGATGTTATTTTGGAAAGTCTCAAGCAACAACGAGTAAAGACAAGTGAAAACTGCCTGGTAATTTGGTCTTCATGGCAGAAAGCAAGCTGCAAATTTCATAAATAATTTTCAGCTAATGATTTGAGAGCACCTTCAGTTTTTCTTATTATTATGCTTGACAGCTTTATATTGCTACCATGGCTTGGTATTCTACTGAGAAATGTGTGCCTGGAACCTTGCAGAGATGAGAATTAGATTACATAGTCAAGTTATCGGTCTCCTAAAAGTGATGAAATTATTTTTAATTTAACGTGTATGGATTCAGTTTAGCAAATGTGTGGCTTGTTTCTTTGGATTCAAGTGTGTAAATGAAAGTATCTTTATGATTTAGTTAAAAAGCGAGGGACTCCCTTGAGGTGGTCCTTTTAGTCTTATAATGTCTCAATATGGAAATGCTGATTAATACCTTTCCAATCATCTAACAAGAACGTATCTAATAAAATGTGTCACAGGAAATTAGATTCAATATTTAAAAAAAAAAAAAAAAAAAAAGATACCTAGGTTACGGGGAGCGTTCTTCCTAGACCCTCTGTCTGGGCCCAATTAATCTGAATAAATCAGATTGTCATGTCGATAGTCCAAAGCTTATCCATAACCTTTTTATGTTTTTTGGAGGTCAGGTTGAATTAAGTATATCTTGTCTGAGTGCCTACAAGGTCTGATATGTGTTTATAAGAGGAAAGGATGTAATTAAAGGTTTAAGAATCATAAATGTCTACTGCACGTCTCTGCAGAATTGGTTCTGCTTATGATATGGTAACAAACGGTAAGAGCTGGTGTGAAGAGGGATAGAGGGGATATATCTTCAGAGCACCAAGAGGTGAATTTGAGGTGGCATTTGTTTGTTGGTTGCTTTAAAGCTGGATTATCAATCTGAAAATCAAAAGAAATGTGAGGGAAAACAGTAGCACAAATAATTTTTCTAAGTTATTGTGCCCCAAAAGGCCAGTTTTTCTTTATGCTAGTTTCTTTGTTTTATCAAATCGCAGAAGTCACTTTAAAAACTGGGCAAATAAAAAAGAATTCTTGAACTTTAAGCACAGATTTTTTCTGATGAGTAAGGTAATGTCAGCTACTTATTTTAGCTGCCATGAGGGGGTCGGGAAGGGGAAAGAACAAACGTGCAGTCTCATCTGTGGGAGTGTTAGAAATACCAAATTTTTCAAAACTGAAATCTTGATGCAGATTTTTTTCCTAAGAGTTTGCATCATCCTCATTGCACATTGTAATTGCACAGTCTGAGCGCAACATTAAATTTGCTGTATTTACAATAATTATGCAATTAGACATAATTAGACTAATTATTCAAACCAATGAAGAAAATAGATATATATTTTTACAAATCTCTGCAATCTGGGAACATGATCCAGAATACCATTGTGAGTTCAGCTCACAAGTTCCACTTGGAGTCCGCAGCTAAAGACCAAATCGGTGGGATGTAGCTGCTCTGTGTTTGAGTCTAATCCAGAACTTAATGGCTTTGGTAGCTGCGTTCCCACTAACCAGGATCAGGCCCTTCTCCAGTCCAGATGAATCTCTTTTTGAAGTAGGATCTTTTTCTTTAGGAACACCCATTCGAAGGCTTCAGCCGTGCAAACACTGAATCAGCATGAGCTTGATTTTAATCACATCATTTCTGTGGGACTGATTGTACATACAGAGCACTTCAGTTCCAATGCTCCAAACATCTACTGAGCTTGATTTAATGACTATCTCTTTTCTTTTCTTGCTAACTGTATCTTCTTTTCTTGTTTTTGTTCATTTGTTTTTGTTTTGTTTTGTTTTTGCTAGCGCTATGCGTGCATTTTCACAGACGACCACATATTTCCCTATATGTGCTCATGATGTTGTTAAAAAAAAGGCAATATGTTTCCCAAGCCGTGATGAAATTAGGAGTGGTAGCAGCTTTATAATAACATAATAATGAACATTTTTCATAGTTTGCTCTTTTGACGCCTTATGAGCTGGCTCAGTGTTTGCCTCCCAGGGCTGGGGTTGTGCCGCAGCCTGTCCTAAGCACAATACCTTTTTAGCTTATCAGCATAAACACAGGCGAAGACTTGAAAGTGGGCAGCTGGAAGAGGAGGTTGAAAATGCAGGGAAGTTTGTTATTTTAGTGCTAGGATGAATAATATGCATGTATAGTTAAATGGAGACGTATCCGATGTTTCTGCAGCCCTCCACTGTCACTCTGTCATGTATGATGCCCTGCTGTGCTCTGCTGTACTCACCTGCTTTCTTCTTGCCTTTTGTGCTCTGTGGCATCCCTGTGTGCTCAGTCTAACAGGGGATGTTGTACCTAACAGTCCATTCAGCTTTCTGTTACTGCTGTTGCTAACAATACTTCAAGATTTTGCATACGCATTTCAGCAACTTTTTCTCCCGAGTTCCCAGCTCTGCGGTGCCCATTTCACATAGAGCTGCTGTGGAAATCTCATATTTGGACACTACAGTTTTCTCTTGATCACATCAGAAGGAACTCCTTCATTACACATCCTTTTCAGGTCCCTGCTCCATCATTTACACCCCTGGCTAAAAATAAAATCCATCAGGAGCTCATTTTCAAAGGAAAAGCAGCAGGATTTCTGTAGCTTATGATTCTTTTCATCAAGCAGATTGTACTTTACGACATATTATCCAGAATAATGCTGTGACTTCAAAGACTGCCAAAACAATTTCCCCACAGCTCTCCTCGCTCCTCTGCTTCAGGCTCTTCCTAATGCTGTCTCTTGCTCCTGCAGGGGGAAACGAAGATCCTGAAGCTGAAGAACCTCCGACCTCAGGACTACGCGAATTACAGCTGCATCGCCTCGGTGAGGAATGTCTGCAGCATTCCCGACAAGATGGTGTCCTTCCGACTCTCTAACAAAACAGGTGAGCCTCCAGCAGTGACTGCCCCTGCTCATTTAATGTTCCTTTGGTGGTCTTTTGGGTTGCACGGCTTTGTTGTGTCACTTACAATATGTGTCTGTATAGTAGGAGCTACTGCGGTTGGAACTATTTAGGACCAAGCTGTAGAAGTCAATTATTTCAGTTGTTTTTTCTTTTTCTCAGCAAAGTTAAGATTTGAAGAAGATTTCTTTTTGTTTATTGGTATCAATATTTATCACTTTCTAGGTTTTATATCACAATTTATATTTTCCTCTAGTGTCAGGAGGTTTTGTTGGTGTGAATAGACTCGACTTCAAAGAAGGGATTGCAGCGAGGTAAAAGGAAAGGGCTTCTCAACCAAGGCTGGCACAGGGTAGAACATTCCTTTACAAGTCCTCCACTCTCAAATGCTTCTCACAACATTTTGCTGGAAGCTACTTATTTGTAATCAACAAAACATTTTAGGAAAATAAATCAACCTTTTGATATTCTTACATTGGTTTAAACCATTGTTTTGATATATTGATTGAGCTGATATATTCTTACAGTGAATGAAACATTGACTTCTTACATTGATTTAAATAAAAACATTTTTTTTCAGATTTAATTGCTTCAAATGAAAATATTCAAGCAGTCAAGTGTTGAACTGCTTTGCAGCAGGTTACCTCGGTATTTATCTGTCTCTGACCAAGGTGTCTGCATGTTATGGCATTTCTTGTGCCTTTGCTCTTTTCTTTGGACTTGGGCCTGGCTGAGCAAACGTCCAGTTGTGCATCTTCCTCTCTCCAGTGGTTGTGTCATTGCTGTGGATCTGGAGAGTCTCACGCCAGCTGGTGATTGCAGGAAGTGCAAGCACACTTTTGAATGCTGGTTTCTGGCAGGATGGAAATTATAGATTTTGAATCTCTTAAAGGTTTTGCATCCAGGATCAGCAGATGATTTGTGTCTGAAGTGCTTTATAGACTTGAAGCCAAAGAGCAAAGTCCTTGGCTTAGGGTTTTAAGTAATTAGAGATTTCACAGAAGTGTTTTCTGGAGAACTGTTCTGCAGGAAATGATGTAACATTTGAAGACTTCGAGTTAGATTATGCTGGGCTGTGCCTTAATAATGTGTGCTTCAAGGCACTGAAAACAGGTAGCAAATGAACAAAACAGTTGAGGTATTAACATGCTGAGTGCATCTAAGATGAACTATGAATTTTATTTGCACTTGCACATTTCACATTATTTCTGCTCTCATGGATTTATTCCAAGGAGTTGCCTTCAGCCTTTTCTGAATTTCTGATTTGACAGCAGGGACTCCAGAACTGTGTTATGTACCGTTCCTGTGCACAACCCACTGCAAAGCAAATTAACAGCCCAGCTTTAAAGCTGCCACTGGCAGTAAGGGAATTACAATCAGCTCCAAAGGTACCTAGCAAAACGTATTGGAAGCACTCATTTTATTCTCCTACTAATTTTGCCAGGAAGAAAAAATAAAAAAATAAAAAGTGAGGTTTGGCTTTCTTTACTTGGACTGACTTCATACCAGGAGAGAGATGAAATTTCATCTGCTGTGGAGTGGCATAGATGATAGTTGAGAGCAACTTTCCTCTCCACACTAGTCATAACTTTTCCACTTTCTTGCATGAGAATGAAGGATGAGGGTTGTAACCTGCAGTCTGGTTGCTCAGCAGAAGTTGTAGGGCTCTTCTTTTTCCAGCTATAGAAGTTGTCTTGTCCAGTACCTGCATATTGGCCATGACCATTATGGTCTCACAAGCAGGGCTCAGCCTCACCAAAGTGTTTCCTTCGCTCATTTGTAAGAGGGGATGATTTTATTAGTGGTGCCAGAACAGTCTCTACCATGTTGGACCTCAGCTGCTACAGAAATTTGTTTACACTATGATAATGGTGAAACTTGAAATAACATAGCCATTCCAAACTGAGCATAGGTGATCTCGATCTTATTTTGCCACAAAAATGAATTATTTCCACCTTACAAATGTCATGCTTATTTTGGGAGAAAGTTTCTTCTCTGGGAGGTAGTAGCGGTACATTAACAGGAGGAGCTCTTCAGGAATACTTGACAAGTAAACAAGCCTGAAAATGTAAATTCACACTTCTCGTGAAGTATCTGGTGGCAACTACCATCAAGAGCAAGATTAAATAGCTATAGTAATTACTGCAATAACTCATTAAAGATGATGACTGATATGTTGGTGACTCTGGGACAGAACTTTCTCATTTGATATGACATCTGTTGTAGCTATTTGTTAGAACTTCACCTTGAGTAACTTCAGAGAAGTTACGTAAATGATAAATGCAGAATAATCCAGCATAAATCCACCTTAATGAAAACCAGAACCCAAACCCGATACTCTGCTATAGAGTAGTCCTAGCCTGTCCATCTGTTTTTAATTTAAGGCTGAAGGCACGTTATGGAGATGTCTATATAATGGAAACAATAAGGACACAAACAGAAGCGTCTGTATGGTTTGCAAACATGCGTGATATTTCTTGTAATGGAGGTGACTCCAAGTGAGTTTAAGTTCAGCTACTAATTATGTGACGTCACAGTAAAATTGCTGGCAATTTCCTTGTTCCGCGTTTATCGGGTCTGTGAGCAGAGCTGGTGGGAGAGTTGTTGTAGAACTTTAGTTGTCTGTTCTGTCTGAGAGAGATGAGTAAGGAGGGTAGCTAAGAATACAGCAGCTGTGGGTTTCCACCTTGTTTCGCCTGTGATTTGGCTCACTTGGTTCAGACTTCTATCGCATGACGTGGAATTGCATTATTTGTCAAGCTCTCTTTGATTGACTGGCTTGAGGGTAAAGTTGGGAATGTCTTTCCTTGCCATGGATGCGTATGCCAGCTTGGGCTGCTCGGGGACATCGGCTGTCCCAGCAGGCAGATGGAGTTTGCGGGGGTCTGTGGACCATCTGCACAGAGCAGCTAACTCTTTGGGTGATGGACACAGTGGTGGGAGGCTGCGTGCTGCAGGGAGCACCTTGGCTCCCCACTGGTCCCGACTGATTGCCATGGCGTGCTTATGCGCGGCAGGATGTCGGCACGCTGCAAGGAGTGTTTGTCACATATGATGATTGTCAGCAGGCTGCGAGTGAGGAACTGGCGTCCAACAGATGTGAAACAAAACCAACATAGCAATTACTGTGTCCCGAGAAATTCTTAACACTTTTATGGTATCCTGCTACTACTAAGTGCTGTTTGCTTCCAGGCCACTGAGGCTTTCACAGATGGCAGTCAAGTCACCTGTTTAAACCTTTTGCTTGATAATCTTCCTGTAGTGTAAGAGAGTACGGTGTCAGAGATGCATGAACACATTTTTCCTGTTTCTTTCTCTGAAATGCTCGAGTGTCCCCACCCTCCCTTGCCAAGAACTGTAGGTGACATGGGAATGAATGTAGACATTCATTTCAAGGAAAGCATGCAAACCCGAGTGCTCTCCTGCTACTATTTATGCCACAGGCTCTTTCATACATCTATACTTCTGTTCACACACCAGAGTTGAGAGACTAATTTGAGGAACACCAGGCACGTCTTCGGGTGAGTTAGTTGAGATTTCTGCTCAGTGCAGCCTGCCGGATTGTCCCTGTGACCTTTTTGTTTTCTGTGCTCACTCTGTCTTGCTGATTGTTTCATTGTGTGTCATGGCATCACCAGAATAACAAATCAATTACTGCGATATAACCAACCCAAAGAAAACTTCCTGCCTACCTCTTGAATAATTAGAGAAGTAATTAAGCTGATGCCGTCAGATGAACACGTATTCATCAGTATACTTTGGACATGCTGTAGGTTTAAAGTGTTACACATAGGTATAATTAGGTACACTCACACCCCCTTCATTCAACAGCAGTGTCTTAATTACATCGGTTCTGCGTGAGGATGTGGAGCCTTAGACACATCATCGTGTGCCTGTAGATACTGCAGGAGTTCGAATGCATCAGCATCGTTTTTCAGACACGTGGATTTCTTTGTTCCAGTGCAGACTAGTTTAAAATACAAAAATAAAATGGATGTTGTAATGAGAGAAGCTGAGATCATCTCAGAAGCATGTGACTATGCATATGCTGAAGCCCAAGAAGACAATTAGCACTAATATTGTACAGCAGCATGCAGAGGCACTTGTTGGGCCCAGACCCACTTTGTATTTAAAGACAGCTATTACTCTGCAAGTGTATTATCTAAATAGATGAGAAATTTGAAGGGAAGCAGAAACACTCCGAAATGATTCACCTGCTGTCAGATTGCTGGTGAGTGGCAGGAGCAGAAATAGAAGGCAAGATGTGAAGAAGAACAGCAAAGGGACTAATTTTGCAGCTCTCATTTGTTTTTAGTAGACTGAGTTCCTTTAAAATCAGCACATGGAAGTTAATTTGGGTAAGTTAATGCAAGAAGGACTTAAAAAAAAATAGGAAGAAAAAGCAGAAAGGCAGCTGCTTTGCAACAAAATCAAGGGGTTATTCTGACAAGGAGGAGGAACCCTGACAACTTTCTCAGTGTATGTGCTTGAATCCAGGCTGTCGGAAGAGGAGCAGCTGTGAGAGTGGGTGTCACACTGAGTCATGACCTCCACACTTTCATAGTTTCTACGTTTCCAGTTTTTGTTGCCTCACTATGTCCCCTGTGTACCCAGGAAGACAGTCTGGCTGATCGGATTCTGGCTCCTACACCACCCTTGGGGCTTTTCTTGAGATTGCTGCTGTCCCCTCTCTCCCTTGAAGCCTCAGAGGGTTCTTGCAAGGTGCTGACGTGTCTCTTCCCCATTCACGTTTTTGAGACATTCACGTGTCTCTTCCCCATTCAAGCTCTTAGAGCTCTTACTGTGTTTGTATTCCTGAAATCAGGGACATTTTCCCTCTAAATGCTCCTTGCAGTTTGAAACAGCAAGAATCATGAAAAACAGCTGGCAGCAAATGTTTGTGGGGTGGGGGAGCACAGCGCTGCAGGTCCATTCTTCTCATAGGAATGGCTCCCTGAGACCTTTCTTATCACCTGCTTCCACTTACAGGTGGTTTGGGATCACCCCCATGATTCCTTTGTCTACCTTTTCTTTCTCTTGCCTCTTTTGGGTAAAACCTTTGATGTGATCTCCTATAGTACCCTTATAGCCAGGCTGGTGAGAGGTGGATGATTAGTGGAAAATCAGAGGAGTCTTTGTGTTTGAAAGGTGGCATGGTGTCCAGCTGGTGGTCATTTACTCAAGTCCTCCCTCAGGGATCAAAACCGGAAACAATATTGTACAATATTGTTATTAGTGACCAAAACAATGGGACCAAGTGCACTTTGAACCAGTTGTTGGATGACGCCAAGTCTGGGAGGGCCTGGGGCTAGAGAACATCACGTATGGAAGAGTCTGAGGGATCAGGGTTTGTTCGGCTTGGGGAAAATGCTTGAAATTTGACTGTATAGGGCCTGGATAGCCTGGTGTGATCAGCATTGCTTGAAGCAGGAGTCAGAGCAGAGGCCTCCAGAAATCCCTTGTGATGGAGATGATCTATGTTTCTGTGACTAAAATACGCACATCAAAAGGAAAAACAATGCTGTGGAAGCTGTAGTTTGAATTCAGCATTATCTCCTCTCCCCAGGACCTCCCTGTCTGTGCAAGAACCAATAAAAGCCCAAAGGAGCTGTCACCCTGCCCTAGCCTGAGCCCTACATTGGTACGGAGGCACTTGGTTTAAAGATGCTCAGCAGGAGCAAGCACAACGTCCTTTAGAAATATAGGGATTATATTAGTCCAAGCATTAATTATGCTCTATATCAAGCATGAATTATTGACAGATGATATTAAAATCTCTCTCCAGCTTGTATGCGACTCACTATTTAATCTATAGAGTGGGGAAAGGTGACTTGAAATACAGCGAACTCTGAATCTCACATCGTAATGCTCACACGTAATAGTAATTATGAATGGATTCTTTTAAGAGTGTTCATTGTTTCAAAGTGTTAAAGCATGATGCTTACCCATAAAACCAAACATCTAGCTTGAAAGGTTTATTTCAAACATCATTAGGATATGTAAAGAGTAGAAATAAATAGGCAGCTTTCAATATCAAAATTCTGGGCTTCCTATATATTTCTTCTAATTTGATTGAGTAAAAGCAAATAAAATATTGATCTTGAGCTACAAAGCAATTTCAGGGCCATTGATTCATTTGAAAATGTGTATTAGTTTGAATTAGACAGTTAAGGCTGTTTAGTACAGGTATCAGTACAGTATCATTAATGTTTAACGTTGAGGTTGATTTCTGGCAGCTTCTAACATAGAAATAATCCAAAACAGTAACTTTTTACCAAAAAGATGAGTATTTCAATATGTGATTTTTCAGTTGCATGACACAGTTCATTCACATAGCAGCAGAAGCTGGCACTCTGTCTGGGATTTGGTGGGAATCAAATTGAAAAAAGCTTAATTCACTTCTAATCCCTCCATTAAACAGTAGTCTGTCATGACAAATTTGCTTTGTTTCTCTTCATTCAGACAATACATCTTTAAGAGAATTATCTGACCTTAAAAAGTATTTCTCTTAGCATCCCCTGGCATTCTAAAGAGTGCTACAGTGACACGTGGTCCTGCACTACAAAGGCCTGAAATCCTCGGATAAGAAATACAGCCAGCTGCATACTCAGAGCTGAATGCTGAAGGTAGATGGTATTAATGCTATAGTAAGAAGGAATAATAGAAAATAAAGCTGGTAATGACCCTAAGAGGTCATCTATTCCTATTCTTGATGGCAGAATGCACTGGATCTAAACCCTGTCCTACCAGTGTCTGTTGGACCCGTGTTGAGGAGCTGCCAGCAGCAGAGGTTTGGCATTATTGGCAGGCAGTCTGGCCCTGTGCTTGCACGTCCCAGCTGCTGAAAGTGTTATCTGATGTCCAGCCCAAACCTGCCTTTCCATAACTACAGCCCATCACTCTGCTCCTGTCTGCTGTGGCATGGAGAAGAGATTATTACCCTTTGCCTCCTCACAGCAATGTTTTATGTATTGAAGGTGGTTATCTTGTCCTATCTCTTCTGTTGTGTAATGGACCGAGCTCCTTATTTTGTTCCCCATGAATAACATCCTCTGCGCCTCACACTGCTCCTGTTGATGTCCTCTGTCCACCTCCCTGGTGGAATTCAGTGCTTCAGGGCATGTAGGATGCTCTGCACCCAGCCTCATCAGCGTGGAGCTTGATGCAGGGCTTGTTTTGTACATCTTCCAGCAAAGTTCCTCTTTATGCAGCTCCATACGATGGCTGCTGACTTTTGCTTATGGTGGATGGCAATCTGAACACAACACTGAGGGTCTTTTCTCTGCATCACCAGTTAGTCAATCACTCGTAATCCACTAATTGGATGACTGTTACTGTCGAAAGACAGGATTTGTCTCACCTATCTAGCATGCTGAAAGCTTCAGTATCTGTACTCCGCTGGCTGTTCAAGGAGCACTGTACTCAGTGGAGAGAAACATCTCTGAAGAGCAATTCATCCCATCTATTTTTGGAGAGCAGGAATTGGGCTTTAGGGGTGCTTATATCTCATCAAGATCCATGACCTCGCATTGCACGCCTGACATTCCAGTGGTCGAAATTAGCAGAGATGAATTTAAACCTACATTGGTTAAATGTAGGCTTGCATCTAAATATAGTGATGAAGGGGACAGTTTCACGAGTGGGTTAAGCTGATTTAACACTACTCTGCTGCTAAAGGGAGGATCCTGCCTTCCCTTCATACCCTCTTGATAAAATGTCCACAGAATGAATAGTTCATACAGTGTGGGAGCTGTGAGCTATTGTAGTTGTCTTCAGAGCGTAACCACCGAGGAAGTGCTCTGAATAGCAAACGTATCCGCCTCCCTTCCTCCCTGTTGGAGCTATCAATGCCACATCTGTGCGTGAACGGCAGCACGAGCAAAGTGCGAGTCATCAAAGTGCTGCTGCTGCTCGATGAAAAGCAGCCAGGCAAATTGGGAAGAAAGAAGATGAGTCATCAAAGCTGCGTCCCCATTGGTTAAAAAACAGAAGATTTCAGAAAAAGTTGGGGGAGGAAAAAAAAAAAAAAAAAAGGCTGTTTAGAATGGAGGGAGGGGAAAGGGTTACCTGCTCCCTCCCTGGGGCCGGCACTCCAGGCCAGCTTTTATTCACATATCTGCACCCAGGGGTGTTGTTATATTGGGTAAGGGCTGAGCCCAGCAGAAAATGGACCTCGCTAAATGTAATCTGATTCTTTGCTTTATTTCTTTCCTGCAACTCTCCTTCCTGCTTCCCCTGCAACATCATAATTTTACATTCTTGATAGTATGTCTGCAACTGCGTGTATAAAGTCAAAAAAAAAATAATCTCTTCCCTTGCAAGTGCTAGAATTTTAAGGGGAATGATGAAATGAGAAAAATAGCAAGTAACAAAAAAATATGATTGATCTGTATGCTGAAGAGGTGCCATATGTTTTATGTGTCTAAATGCAAAGTCGTTGAGAACTTGCAGGTTGTTAGAGCTAGAGTGTTTTGCTACTCTTGCGCATGCAGATTGCCTGCAGCAGCTGAATGAGAAACCGCTGAAGTCCACAGCTCTAAGTGACCGGTCACTACTTGACACAACTTTATAAGACCACATTTTCACTGTGGGGATGACTGAGCACTCTCACAGCTTGCCCAGTGAGGTTGTGCAGTGTCCGTCCTTGCAGATCTTGAAAAGCTTGCTGGACATGGTCTTGGGCAACATGCTCTGGGTGTCCCTGCTGGAGCGGAGAGCTTGGACCAGATGTCCTCCAGAGGCCCTTCCAACCTGTGATTCTGTGATGAATTTCCATCCTACATCAGCAAAGAGCTCAGATTTACATGTCTCTGCCTATTTTTCCCCCTTGACTTCGTTGAAGAACTCATTGCCAAGCCCAAGGTGAACTGACCCAAGAAGCCTTGCTTCTTCCTAGCAGTGTGTGGAGCTAAGTTTGCACAGGCTGAAAGCGCAGATGAACTTCTGGCACGTGTAAGTGGATGCTTGCTTGACAGTTTGGCCCACTGGAATATCTTATTCTGGCTGGGTCAATACACGCTGGCACGTTCTGCCCGCAGGATTTCTCTCGTTTGGGAGACCAACAAGAGGAACTGTCAAACATAAGTCAGAAGATTATGGGTCTGTCGGTAAAAAGCAGGAAAGATAAAAGCAGAGAGGATGGGTGCATAAAGCGGGTTTGGTAGTTTTTTTTCTGAGAGGGTATTGATGAAAAGAAAGGACCTACAATATTGCAGCATGCTGTGACAGTGTGGTCAATAAAAAGTTTATTTTTACCCAATAATTTAAAATCTTGACCTCAGCTGGGAATTAAATATATATATATAGTTGAACTATACTGGGTAAGTAAATAAGAAATGATGCTCCCAGCACAGTGGGGACCTCAAGTGTTCTCTCTTTTTGATCTGACTTGCAAGGGACTGTTGATAATGTGTATGTGTGTTATGAGCATATGCGTTGTATTCCTGCAGGAAATCAAGCCTGTAAATTAAACAGATACACATGCACACATATATATGAGAAAGTGTAATTCAATTATGTTCTATTACTTTGGTTCTGCATATGAAATAATTCACAAAACCGGAGGAAATGATGTCTTCTCATTTTTATTCATCATAGATGAGTGAGTTGTCAAGGACATAACTTTCTGCTCTACTTCTACATGGCTATTAAATTGTTAGTTTACTTTTGTATTTCCCAGCGATCCTCAGAGCCAACTGTGACACTTCCTCAGTTCTGTATACCCAGTCCAGATACATATATTTGCCTCGTTGTAATTATAACACACCTTGGCATCAGATTTCTTCTGTGTGCTACATCAGTGTCAAATGTCTTTCTCCTATTGGTGTAGACCTGTCTCAAATACCCAGCCCCGGCAGCAGTACAGACTTTTCTGCTTTCATGTTCAGTTAACATCAGTACTGGGTCAATAATTAGATGTTTCCAGTCTCTCTGCCAGTGATCCCATGGCGGCTCTGTTTAATGTTGGAAACACTCTGCTGTAGAGCTAGGTTGTCATGTCAGAGGTGCTCGGTAGGCTGATGTTGTTAAGCACATATATCAGGGTGCTAATGATAACTTAATGACTGCTAGCTTTGCGCTGGATCTGGCAAACTTTTGCTCAAGCCATTAATCAAAAGCAGTGCTTGCTCTGTGCTGTTTTATTACTCCGTGAGGATCGGTGTATGTCGTGGACACCTCTTGTAGTTAGTCTCTGTCTGCATGTCAACAGTGCCCAACTTGTCTTGTGTGAACATGTTAATACTAACTAAAACCAAATTGATTTGGTTCTGATTTTAATTCTCCACAGGACTGGTCTGGCTGGGCCTCGGTTTCTGCCCCGCTGTACTTGCAGTAGCGCTCTGTGACGCTCTGCCATGCGCTGTGGCGTTCACAGCCAGGCTCCGCGGTGCAGTGAAATACGCGGGGTGCAGAAGCAGTACTTGCACACGAAAGCCTCTGAACTGAAGTCCCTTTAAAAAGGCTGCAGCTGCAATATGAATGGGACCTGAGCGGCTTCCCTCGCCATGAGTAGTGCCTTGTTCTTCGCAGGGGAGGGCTTGCAGCAGCACTGCGGCTCCCTTTGTGCCCTGGCAAACCAACCATGACTTGGAAATGTGGGACTGGCGCTCGGAAACCCCTGCTTCTAAAGCACGGCAAAGACGCAGAGCTCTTTTGAAAACGGAGCCATTCTCGTTACGGTGTCCAAATAGGATGTTTGGAAAGCTTGTTTCATGCACTCCCCCGTGGAAATATTTACCAAAGCTTGCTATTGTTGTATTACAAAGTTTATTATTCCTATCAGAGAGTTGAAAGAAGGTTTCCGCTGGGCAGGTTGCCTGGCCGAGTCTGCGCTGGTGCCAGGTTGAAGGCTCTGGCTGGGAGATGCTTTGCTTGCCAGTGTTTGGCCCAGTGTTTGTCTCATGAGTGCGGATGGCTGGTGGTCATCTAAGGGAGACCTAAGCCAGGGAGAAACCTTGGAAGTGGCTCTGGGCTGGTAACACACTCCACTTAGTAGGGACTGGTTTTGACGGGGACGTTTTTGCTGCATTAGAAATTCTGTACAAATTTGTGATTTCACACGTGAGCACCATCGGTGTCTCCGCCAGTTTTGGTATTGGACAGTTGTGTTGGCCCCGATGCTGAACTTCCAAACCAGTGCTGAATATTGCTTAATTACACAAAACTGAGAACATCAGCCCTGATCTGTGTGTCAGCATATCTCCATGACCCAAATGTGGTTTTGTGGTATGAAGGGATGGAGCTCTGGGGCTAGGAAGAAGGAGAAGAAAAATTTCAGACAGTTTGGAAAGATGAGCAAGAATGAGGATAAAAGTAGTAAATAAATGACATAATGCATGATTAACCAAATTCAATCATACAGCAGTGGAAAATAATAAAATACATCCCTAAATTAAACCTTCTCGTGGAGTTTTGAGGGATCTCATCAAGATTTAAGCAGAAACTGAGGAACTTATTCCTAAGGCAGGAGGCAGCTGCTTCGCAGAGGGAACTTGTAGCTGGTGTAGTCACGCATCTTTCCTTTTGATTGCACATCTACCTGCTGGGTTCTGGGGGCTTTGAAGCACTTCGATCTGAAAGTGCCTTTCATGTAAGAAGAGCCCTGTGTAAATGTGGCAACCAGCCAAGTAGCCTGCTTGGTGAAACTAACTTTTTGCAAAACTTGTATAATAAAATGAAGATTGGAGGCATAAATCACTGGCTTACTGGCATGGCAATATGCTTCTCTTCAAATGATCTCAGCTGAGACCGTGTGGAAGCTTTTTAGTGAGGATGTGAGGGTCTCCACCAGCCTCAATGCTTATCTCTTTGTGCCTATCTAAAACTGAACAGGCGTGATGTCAGTACGGGCTCCAGCCTTGTGTCAGGAACGCAGGGCGGTCTGTAGAAGTGGAAGGGAGCGTGGCTCACCCTTGTATTTCTGCTGTCACAGAAGGTGTGGATGCCACTGGGTGAAACCACTTGTGCGCTGGAGGCTGAAGCGAAACTCCCCAAAGCAGTACCGAGAGCAAACACAGCTCCGGCATATTTCAGACTTGTGCCAGGAGCACACAACTGCACATAGTGGCTTTTTCAATCGTGTCATTTTAACATGAGTCAGATCTCTTGGAGAAGTCTTTATCTCCTCTTCCTTCTGACTCAGCTGCATGATTTCCTGCTATCAAAACAGATATCGCAGTTTGGGTTTGGGCTGGGACTGCACCTTGGCTCTCCTGGCTGGGTTCAGTCATGCAAGATGCTTTACAGGTGCACAGGGTGCATAACCACGTGCAGAGCCCATTAGCATCACATCTAATTCTGTCCCTAACGAGAGCCGCTGAGAGACATTTCAGAAGAGTGTATAAAAGCAGTGCAACAGACAGATATGTGATAGTCTGTCCTCCTGCTTGACCAAAAAAAAAAAAAAAAGCCCTGAAGCATGAGTTTTAATAGTCCTTCGACAGTATTTTGGTATAATCATCAACTATTATAATTGCTCTGGATCATCTTGTCATCTTTATAAATGCCTGCTCTATTTTTTCATCACGTCAGACTGAAAATGTAGCATGGCAATGAATTAAACAGTTCTGTTTTGTGCTGTGTGTGTGTTTAGCCCCCAGAATTTACCAATAAATGAGACAAAAAAAACCATTTTAGAGAGAGGGTTACGCCAAAATTTCAGTCTCCTGAAGTGTGCAAGGATCTGAGAGGGTTTGCAGAAGCCTGGGATTGTCTTTTGGCAGTACTTCTTTCTGTCATGAAACTAGAACAGGGAGAGATCCCACAGGGCAGCAAGCTCCGTTTCCCCAGCCCAAACCTGAGCTGATCCTAAACCTTTGGTCTAACAGATATTTGCTTGGGAAATTTGGGGGAGAGGGATTCGGTGGCAATCCTACGCAGTCCAGTTCAGGGCTTACTGTCCCTCCTGTTACATGTTTGTTTGTTTTGTTTTTTCTGTGCCTTCACCACTGCTGCCAGTGCCCCAGCTCTGCATTGCCCCTCTGTGGGAAGGGCAGCTGCTTGCGGCTATGTCGCCGCAGCATCCTGTGGGAGCAGTTGGAGGTGTTCCTGTGGTCTGGGACGGGAAACATTTCTGGGTGGAGTAATGCAGAAGAGCTACCCAGCGAAGCAGACCTGCAGAAAGCCTACATGCTGTTAATTAACCCAAGTTTATTAATACAGGTCATCCAGTGGGTGACTAAACCAGTGCTTTAGCCCTGTTCTTTTCCACATCCACGTTTGGCACAAAAGCAGCTGCACATTGACTCCCATCCCTGCCCGTCCCTGGCTGAAGGAGGAAAGGTCAGTGTTTGCTGCACCGAGAGCAGAAATGAGCTCTTGGAAAGGGGAAGCGTTGGGCTGGCAGCAGCTCTCAGCACGGAGGGACACAGTCCAAGGGACCTCCAGGAGCCTTGCAGCCTCTCCATCCCCCAGCCAGAGTCTGGTAGCATGCGTGTGACGTTCAGCCAGACCAAATTCTGTCACTGCTGCACTGCAAAGCTGAAAATAAGAGGTTCTGTGTTGTTGGTACGCTGCCATAAAGTACTGATTGTCTGTAGGACTTCAAGCAAGGAAATATCAAAACAATAGATCATTGTTCCTGTGGTTTCGTATTCTCTTTGCAATAGACATTTGACCCTTTATATGCTACAGTGAGTTTCATTTGCAGGAACCCTTAGTATCTCTTCTGAATTATTTAATATTCTTTGCTTTAAAGCAGGCTTTTCATGGTAGTCGTTGAACGTGTTGCTGGATTTTTGTTTGTGTTTGCCTGGTGGGGTAGGTTGTAGTTAAGTGAAATGTGTGGTGTAAGCAAGGAGAAATTGCTGTATGCAAACCATAATTTTCATGTACTTACTGTTTTGAGTGCTGTGATGAAAGGGATGTATCACAGCATTTTTATCAACATCAGCTGCTATCTTTGTCTCTCTACCTGAAGGATGGCAAAGGGCCCCCTTTCATCTGGAGGCTTATGAGGCTATTATGGTAAACAGCAGCACCAGGTTGGGTTGACATTGTTGGAGCTTTCATCTTTTGTTCGAAGTTTTGAAGCGTTATTTGTGGTTCTCTTGTTCCCCGTCTCATGGCTGGATGTTCAGTGAGAGCAGAGAACAGCTTCTTGCCAGAGTTGTTAAAGAAAAGTCATTTACCAGGGTGGGGAGGGAAGGAGCAAGAGGGGCCAGCTGAGCTCTACCCAAGCCCCACGTTGAGTGATGACCCTGCAGGTCTGAGCTCAGCTCGAGCTGCACACCGGGTGCCTGGATCCCTGCCTCCGCCGCTTTCTCCTGAACAAATACTGCTACAGCATGGCATAGGACGTGCCACGCAGTCTCATATCTCTAATCCCCGAAGATGAGTCCATCAGCTGATGACAGAGATTGAGGTCAGGGGCTCACACTCAGACACCTACACAGTTAGTGGCTGGTGCTGCTTGTTTGCTGACCGTGTTTTTAGCCGAGCACGCAGCCTTGTTGCCTTTATGTCGGTTACACGAGCCCAGTAATTGACACTGGAAAGTGGCCGTGGGATCTTGAGCCTGGAGGAGCTGGAGGAGGAGGCTTTGCCCGTGAACCTCTGTGCTCCTGCTCTCCTGAAGTGTTTCCCTGGCTGGGGCATGGCCCGTTCCCGCTCTGCTGGGGGCGGGTGTAAAAGAAAAGTGCTTTCCCTTCGTGTGCTGCCGCTTGTGAATGCAGAGAGCCAGCTCCTCCTGGGTGAGTGCCCAGTAAAGAAAACTCCTATTTTGTAATTGACTTGTACTTGCCTTTAGTGATTATTATATTCTTTTAATATCAAAATAAGATTCACATATAAAGCAGAGCACACAGAAATATCTCTATAGTAACAGTGATAATGATATGTCATTTCCGGATGTAACATTTTTATTTCCTTTTATTTTTATTGTCACCTTTCTGGTTTTCTTTCCCTAGATTTTACGCAAAATTTCCATCCTTCACCTTTATGCACACGTTCGTCTAGCACTGCTGTTTTTCTGTGCTAGCAATGTGGGTTTAGGCTTTGGCTCATCCTTTATGCAGCTTGGAGTATTCCTTCAACGTCCTAATCCAGTAAGGGTGGATCCCTCCATAGAAATTGCAGCTCAGCATCTAAAATGGAGTGCCCTGCCATGTCGCTTCCTACTGAGCATTTCTGTTGCTCCCCGTACGTCGTGTGCAGGTATTTCAGGGAAAAGAATAGGCAAGGAGAGAGAATTAAATTTAATCTCGGGCTTCTCCCGTCTGAGAGCAGCAGCATCTTGCCATTAGCCCGTGCTGTGGTGTAGTTCAGCTGGTGTGGTGGTGGTGCTGCCCAAAGGCCCTCAGCCCCCTGCCCGCTGTGTGGTAGTTAGCGGGGGCCTAATTAGCCTGCACCTCTCCCACCTGCCAGCGAGGGAGGGGATGGAGCCAGGGCTGTGCTGTCGGCTGGGGCTGCCGGGCGCACAGCCCAAGCAGGATAAAAGGGTTCGAGCTGCGTTCTCCTGCTTACAAGTGTGCCGGGGGTGTCCCACGGGGTGACCCCTGCCTCAGCAGACGCGACTCAAACTCTATAAATTCCTCTCAGTTCGCAGCCAGGTCCCGGGGGGTTCATCGGGGAGGCGGGCGGATTAAGAGGGCTGGTTTTCAATGGAGAGGATCTGACTTGAAGAGAACAACGTGGCTTCTGTGCCAAAGAAGATTGTTACTAATGCTTTTCTTCCAGGGTTGGAAATCCAGCGTGCTGGCACCTATCCCATGCATTATACATTACTTCCCAAGCACGGCCGCGGGGCTGTCTGCACGTAAATCATCACCCGCTGTTTGACAGCGAGGGACAAGCAGGTGCCTGAGCAGGGTGCGGAGCAGGGGACGCGTGGAGCCAGGTGGAGCAGGAGGATGAGGAGCAGCCTTCTCAGAGTATGCATGGTCCTCCTAGGAGCGCCGCAGCCGAAGCCTTTGCTGATCTTACTTGACTTGAGTGTGCTTGGCCAGACTGAGCAATGGCACAGATATTGCCCCACTACACCTTCCTTTTCCTCTTGTGTTTTGCAGCATCCCCTTCAATTAAGCTTCTTGTGGACGACCCAATAGTGGTGAACCCTGGGGAGGCGATCACCTTAGTCTGTGTGACAACAGGAGGGGAGCCAGCCCCCAGCCTGACGTGGGTGAGGTCCGCTGGCGTCCTGCCCGAGAAGACGGTCCTCAACGGCGGCACACTGACGATACCTGCCATCACATCGGAAGATGCTGGCACATACAGTTGTGTCGCCAATAACAATGTTGGAAACCCTGCAAAAAAGTCCACCAACATCATTGTAAGAGGTAAGCTGAGCTGGCAAACTAACAGCCTTTACGTTGGAGGATAAATAGAACCCTAATCTGACGGGATGGCTGCATTCACACAGTGGCATCATACATTTCCAGACGTATTTCTGGTCAGTTCTAGTAATGCTTGAAGTGAATTGGTGCTGGCTTCAGGTAGCCACTGGCTCTTGTGCTGGGTTCCAGCCCCCTACTTGGGGCTGTTCCTGGGGTGAAGTGGTGCCTCTGTACCATGCAGATGCAGCAGCTCTCACTCAAATCGGGGACAAATGCTTGCCAAAGGACACCGTGTCATTGTCCATGAGTAGGGAGGCTTGCCCTTCCTCTGCACACACACTTTTAGCAGAGCCCTGAGAGCAGGGGCTGTGGCAGAGTTTCCCTTTAATGGGTCCTGGAGACATCATTTCCTACCTCATCCTTTTCTTCCTTCCTGTCAGCTGAGCATGTTACTGAAATTAAGGCTGTTGTGCATGCTGTGAATCTGCTGCCATCAGACGACTGCTCCCTGGGTAGGAGCTTTAGATTAGTATCTATGCTTTAATTATGCTAAATAGCAGGCTAAATGTCTGTCTTAGATAAAAGTAAGAGAAGAGTGCTTTCAGAGCAATTACTGCCAGGTGGAAAGAAACTCTCCCCTTGTTTACTGCTTTCTGGGTAACCCCAGGAACATGGCCAGTTGGTTTGAAGGCGGGGTTCACTTGGCTGGTAGGCATCATCTGAGTGGATTAATCTACCTGAAGCAAACAGTTCATCTGAAACTAATTTTCTATAATCTAATCTATGAATGCTACTGAAACATAAACTCCCACGCCATAGGAACTTTAAATAATACCATGTGATTAATCATACTCAGGAGAAACTGCTGTATAAGGAGCCAGTGGTGTGAATGTTTTATGAGAGCCATAACCCCTGTTCAGTTCTTATTGCCCAACGTATTATGCTCTTCAGCAGGACGATGAATTAGAAGCTATTTCTGTTCTGGGGGTCAGGGAGAGAGCATCACATCAGCCTAGGTCTGCAGGAGTTTATCAGAAGTCCACAGATTTATTTGTAATATTGTATTTCCATTCAATTTTTGACATTTGGCTTAGGGGTTTTGTTGTCAAGAGGCAAAAGCAGTGTTGTTTCAAGAACACAGCATCAACATTAATTTGCTGTGATTTACAACGGTGATGAGGTTGTGATGGGAAGATGTGAGTGAAACACACGCTCAGAATAAGCAAAGGGAGAGGAAAGGCTTTGTGTGAAAGAAAATATGAGTATTTTAATTGACCCAGCAGACAGCACCAGAGAGCCCAGAGGAAAAGCCAAGTCCCTAGCTCCCTGCAGATACAAATTCCATGAGTCATAGCATAATAATGATATGCCCTCACATTTTTATTTATAGAAGCCCATGCCTATGAGATGCCTAGGAGCTGCAAGATGTTGAACAAAATATCATTAAAACATTTGAGGAAGATTCTTTTTTTTCTTCTCTTCTGTGTGGCTGTTAATTCTGAGAAGCAACCACCACAAGGAACATCACCCCATCAAATCAGTGAAGTGCAGCCCCCCGGTACATGGCTGCATGCTGTGATTTTTCCCCTTCACTATTATTTCTGTTAAAGGGAAAGAATTGTCTTTAAAAAATCTTTTTACTCTGGCCTTAGTTGATTTATTTTTACTAAAAGGGATGCGGAGTTTAGCAGTGAAATGTGAGAGAAATTTGCACACAAGTTTGGATTTTACTTTGTGTTTACGTTTCTTAGCATTTTGCCCACAGCTCATTGCTTCTCTCTCTTTCATCTCTTTTTTTTTGTTGCTGTTTATCAGGATTTTCATACAGCAGCTGAGGAGAAAAGAGTATTTAGTTGAAATGGCAACTAAGCCTTGCAGGAGAAGCAGTTGGTAATTGGAGTTTGCAGCTTCTCTCAGGTTGGACTACCGATCCCAGGACTAGACAATAATCCCCTAATCTTACACAGATAGGAATGTAAAATTGTAAAAAGTGCCATCAGGGCTTGGATTAAATTTGTTCCCCTTAAAACTTACTAAATTTCACCGTGCATTTATCCAAACATGCCTTTATTGTGTGTGCTTCATCCAATTGATGCTACCTTATCTTCCAGCAGCTCTTGATTTTTTTTTTTTTTTTTTTCTGGGCATTTTCTTGTCTTTGTGGCTGACTGCCCAAATTCGTAAATACCCATCACACTTTCCTTTGAATCCATTATGAATGATGCCATATGACTATCATACATTTAATTAAATAAATCTAAAATCGGAGAGAATCCTTCAGAAAGAAATAAACATAAATACATAAGTGTCCAGGGTGCGAATAACTGGCTCCTATGACTGCCATGCACTGCTCCAGCAGCAGTGGGATAGCAGGTGCCACTAGTGGTATTGGTTTGCACCCTCCTAATATGCATAAGCGTTTAATGTGTGATCTCTTTGGCTGTTACTCATTTTTCTCTTCTTCCAGTGAGCATTGGCATCGAAGATGTTCTGAAAGTAAAATAGACCAAAGCTGCCATTGTAGCAAGGAACCCGTTTAGTCATAGACATCTTTGGATGTTGTTTTTTTCCTCTTTTTGCCTGTATATCTTACAAGGAACTGTAAGTCCTTCCAACAGAAACACGCTACATGCTTGCTCATTGGTTCACGTGAACGCAGGTCCCTTGCAAAACACCAGGCAGTGCATACATCTGCTGGGAAAGAGGCTCCCTCGTTCGTCACCTGCTCAGGCAAAGTACCACTTGCAGATGAAGTAAGGTACTTTATAGGTACCACTTTCTTAAGCAAGTTGTGAGCCACAGTTGGCTTCCTTTGTCGCCATTCTACTGAGCCATTGGGTCAGTGCCTTTCTCTTCCACCCATCAGATAATGTTAGCAAAAGTTTTGCTGAGATGGAGAGCAATTGTGTAGAGTACCATCATGTCATTTCTTAAGAGGCATAGATTTAATGTAATGTCTTCCATTTCCTCTGTTTGCTTTGAGCGGGAGCTCACCAGAGGCAAATAAACGACGTGGTGCATGGGGCTTTTCCAGCTGGCACAGCTGTCTCTGCAACAAGGCCACATGTTGTTTACCTGGTGAAGTCCCCATTTAGTGAGAAAGTCTGCAAAACACAGCGATTTTGAAGAATGCCATTATCAGTTTAACTCAGACACACAGACACAGATTTCTAGGTTGGAAGAGACCTCAAGATCATCGAGTCCAACCTCCAACCTAACACTAAGTACTCCACTAAACCATATCGCTAAGCTCTACATCTAAACATCTTTTAAAGACCTCCAGGGATGGTGACTCCACCACCTCCCTGGGCAGCCCGTTCCAATGCTTAATAACCCTTTCGGTAAAGAAGTACTTCCTAACATCCAACCTAAAACTCCCCTGTCGCAACTTTCGCCCATTCCCCCTCGTCCTGTCACCAGGCACGTGGGAGAACAGACCAACCCCCACCTCTCTTACCTCCTTTAAGGTAACTGTAGAGAGCGATAAGGTCGCCCCTGAGCCTCCTCTTCTCCAGGCTGAACAAGCCCAGCTCCCTCAGCCGCTCCTCGTAAGACTTGTTCTCCAGACCCCTCACCAGCTTGGTCGCCCTTCTCTGGACTCGCTCGAGCACGTCCATGTCCTTCCTGTAGCGAGGGGCCCAAAACTGAACACAGTACTCAAGGTGCAGCCTCACCAGAGCCGAGTACAGGGGCACAATCACTTCCCTAGACCTGCTGGCCACACTGCTTCTTATACAGGCCAGGATGCTCTTGGCCTTCTTGGCCACCTGAGCACACTGCTGGCTCATATTCAGCTGCCTATCAACCAATACTCCCAGGTCCTTCTCGGCCAGGCAGCTTTCCAGCCACTCATCTCCCAGCCTGTAGCTCTGCTTGGGGTTGTTGCGCCCCAGGTGCAGGACCCGGCACTTGGCCTTGTTGAACTTCATACAGTTGACCTCAGCCCATCGGTCCAGCCTATCCAGATCTTCCTGCCCTCGAGCAGATCGACACACGCACCTAACTTGGTGTCATCTGCAAACTTACTGAGGGTGCACTGGACGCCCTCATCCAGATCATCGATAAAGATATCAAAGAGGACCGGCCCCAGTACCGAGCCCTGGGGGACACCACTAGTGACCAGCCTCCAACCAGATTTGACTCCATTCACCACAACTCTCTGGGCCCGGCTATCCAGCCAGTTTCTAACCCAGCGAAGCGTACGCCAGTCCAAGCCCCGCGCAGCCAGTTTCTTGAGGAGAATGTTGTGGGGAACGGTGTCAAAAGCCTTACTGAAGTCAAGGTAGATCACATCCACAGCCTTTCCCTCATCCACCAAGCGCGTCACTTTGTCATAGAAGGAGATCAGGTTCGTCAAGCAGGACCTGCCTTTCATAAACCCATGCTGACTGGGCCTGATCGCCTGCTTGCCCTGCAAGTGCTGCGTGATGACCCTCAAGATAATCTGCTCCATGAGCTTTCCTGGCACTGAGGTCAAACTGACAGGCCTGTAGTTCCCCGGGTCTGCCCTCCGGCCCTTCTTGTAGATGGGCGTCACATTGGCTAGCCGCCAGTCAACTGGGACCTCCCCCGATAGCCAGGACTGCCGATAAATGATGGAAAGCAGCTTGGCCAGCTCCTCCGCCAGTTCTTTCAGTACCCTCGGGTGCATCCCATCTGGCCCCATTGACTTGCGCACATCCAAGCTCCGTAGCAGGTCGCCAACCATTTCCTCGTGGATAGTGAGGGCCACATCCCGTTCCCCATCCCCTTCCACCAGCTCAGGGTACCGGGTATCCAGAGAACAACTGGTCTTGCCGCTAAAGACTGAGGCAAAGGCGGCATTGAGTACCTCAGCCTTTTCCTCATCCTTAGTAACTAGGTTTCCCCTCGCATCCAGTAAAGGATGGAGATTCTCCTTAGTCCTCCGTTTCGCGTTGATATATTTGTAAAAGGATTTTTTGTTATCTTTAATGGCAGTAGCCAGATTGAGCTCCAGATGAGCTTTGGCCTTTCTAATTTTCTCCCTGCGCAGCCTCGCTACATCCTTGTAGTCCTCCTCAGTGGCCTGCCCTTTTTTCCAAAGATTATAAACCCTCTTTTTTCTGCTAAGCACAAGCCGCAACTCTCTGTTGAGCCAGGCCGGTCTTCTTCCACGCCAGCTCGTCTTTGGGCACGTGGGGACGGACCGCTCCTGTGCCGTTAAGATTTCCTTCTTGAGGAGCGCCCAGCCTTCCTGGACTCCTCTGCCCTTCAGAACTGCCTCCCAAGGGACTCGGCCAACCAGCGTCCTGAGCAGCTCAAAGTCAGCCCTCCGGAAGTCCAAGACAGCGGTTTTACTGGTCCCCTTCCTGACTTCGCCAAGAATAGAGAACTCTACCATTTCGTGGTCACTCTGCCCAAGACAGCTTCCGACCACCACATCTCCCACCAGTCCTTCTCTGTTTGTGAAGAGAAGGTCTAGTGGGGCACCACCCCTGGTAGGTTCACTGACCAGCTGCATCAGGAAGCTATCTCCCACGCTCTCCAGAAACCTCTTAGACTGCTTTCTCTGTGCCGTGTTGTGTTTCCAGGATATGTCCGGGAAGTTGAAGTCCCCCACGAGGACAAGCGCCGACGATTTTGCAACTTCTGTCAGTTGCCTATAAAACTCCTCATCCGTCTCCTCATCCTGGTTCGGCGGTCTATAACAGACCCCCACCAGGACGCTAGCCTTGCCGGCCTTCCCGCGGATCCTAACCCACAGGGATTCAACCTTATCATTCCCAGCCTGGAGTTCCACAACATCAAAAGATTCTCTAATGTAGAGAGCCACGCCACCGCCCCCTCTGTGCTGCCTATCCCTCCTGAAGAGCCGATAGCCAGGCATTGCAGCACTCCAGTCATGAGAGTGGTCCCACCATGTCTCCGTGATGGCAACCAAGTTGTAGCCTGCCTGCTGCACGATGGCTTCTAGCTCCTCCTGTTTGTTACCCATGCTGCGTGCATTAGTGTAGATGCACTTCAGTCGGGCCATCGCCTTCTTCCCCAGCCTAGCCATTGTTTCCCCCGGCACAGCTCCAACAAGCCTTGTTTGAGCCCCGTCCCCCTTCTTACCTAGTTTAAAGCGCTCTCTATGAGCCCCGCCAGCTCCTGGCCTAGGATTCGTTTTCACCTTGGAGATAGGGACCCGTCTGGGGCCATCAGGCCGGGTGCCGAGTAAAGCTCCCCATGGTGAAAAAACCCAAAACTCTACCCAAAGTTATTGCAGAATACTCCATTCCATCAAATACATTGTCATCTGTCAAGGTGTCTGAGTCAAAACAGAGAAGGAGGAAATACTACCTCATTTCAGCAGAGCTGGCTGCTCACCAATTCTAATTGTGGAAGTTTCTCAGTATTTCCTTTAGATTAATGGGTTCTTTAGATGATTGGAAGTCTGCTAGCATTTGAGTGTTGGTGGGTATTCTCCTCAGTGGCATCTTCACTTCCTGCTCTCAAACTGATGAGTAGAACAGCTTCCTTTACCGTATTTCTAGACAAAACCATTAGAAAGCAGAGGAAGCTCTAAGGGGATCTTGACTCCTCTCACTCAAGTGAGAAAAAGACTTTGCTCTTGGAGGTATTTCACTTCTTCAAAAATTTCTCTTAGGATCGTAGAAATTCTATTCTATTCTTCACTGCATATTTGAAGAAGATATCACAAGGCATTAGAGTAGAGAAAAGGTAATATTGACCTCATAATCTTTAAGACAGTGCATAAAAACACGATTGTCACAATACCATTCAGTTTTTGGGTGACAACTGAAAATGTCAAAAGAGGCAGGAATCAAGATAATCATATGCCAACGGCTTTTGGAAAATTGTACAGCTTCAACATGACTTGAACCAGTACTCAAAATTATGAGAACATGGAAGAAAAAATATTCCAAAGACACTGTGAAGGGGAAAATGAAAAAAAAAAAATCTCTCTATAAGTACCAGTATGTTACTGAAGAACTAAAGGCTTTTGCTAACGAAGGTTGTAAGGTGGCTCCTCCATCCAGGAAGAGAGAAAAAATGCTGGGTAGCATCTTTGAAGGACACCTATTCATCAAGTAGAAGCAGAGAGATGTTTTACAGGTCTTCAAATATGCAGCACTGATATTATTTGGAAGGGTGTCAATGTGCACAAGCTCAAATTTGTTGCCTCCTCAGCAAGTTCTTCCTTTACCTTCTTTAAAGAGACTCCTTCGTCTCTTCCACTGCAACTGCAACATTATTTTAATGCCAGTTGACTCTGACTCTGTGACTTTTCCTTTCTGTGAAGTGGAAACATAATGTCTAGAGTTAATTTTTCAAAGGGGTGGGATTCCCTGTCAGTTTAAATATAAAATAATAATTTTAAGTGACCTATGCTCTACATTAGCAGAAAAGCTTTTGCTGAACAAAAAGCACTCTGGGGAAATACAATTTAAGGCTGAGATTGCTGGAAGTACCTATCTCATTATGTCTTGAAAAAAAAAAAGACCCAGATTGTGAAATAAATGATATTTTTCTTGCTTTTCTATTAGATTTAACAGAAAAATATGCACTGAAATCTGGTATTTCTGATGTCCATTCTTGTACTCCTGGTTTCTCTTCTGTTTGCCCACCACAGCTCTGTTTATCCCAGAGCTTTTTCTTTGGATTTTCCCTTCTTGGCTTAGAGCAATTGCGTGACATAAAGTCTAAAATAACATCTGCATGGTTATACATCAGCACCTTTGCTGTCACCCCTGGGAGATATCAGGTGCTGTTAATAACAGAAATGGGAGCAGGGCTCCCCACGGGCTGGTGCCCAGTGCCAGAACAGAGCTATTGCTCACAGGTTTTATGCAAAAGGTGGGATTTGGGTCTTGGCAGTGCATATAAACATATTAACGAGGACATATTAAAGCATATTAACAGGGCACTCTCCAAATGCCTCTTGAACACTGACAGCCCTGGGGCACCAACCACCTCGCTAGGAAGCCTGTGCCAGTGTCTGACCACCCTCACGGTAAAGAAATGTTTCCTTACGCCCAGTCTGAACCTCCCCTGGTGCAGCTTTGTGCCATTCCCTCACGTCCCTGACTGCTTCCCCTCCCCAGGGAGCTGCAGAGAGCAAGGAGGTGGCCCCTGGACCTCCTCTTCTCCAGACTGGACAACCCAAGTGTCCCCAGCCTCTGTCTCTCCAGGGAGTCAGCAGCACCTCCCCGGTTGGTATCGCCAGCAGGCTTGTGAGGATGCACTCCTCTCCTGCATTCAGAACATGGATAACATCGTTAAACACAGCTGGCCTAGAACTGGGCCCTCGGGGACACCACTGGTGACCATCCCCCAGCCAGGTGTCGCCCCATTTACTACAAAAAGCCATTGCCAGCTAATTCTGATTCTTCCACCAAGAGGTGTGCCCTGTGACTGGGGTTGGGATCAGACAAGATTTTAGCCTAGAAAACCCAATCTCGTGGCACATCCAGCGTGTTGCTACAGTCATAAGTTACTGGTGCGCTATCCTAAAAGTTTACAGCTCTGAGAATGAATGTGTGAAAAAGTCAGGCTTCGGAGTTTAATAAGTCCATTTATTTTTATTATCTGCAATAGTACTCTCAGGCATATGTGTTCTCTCCCAGGCTGGGCTGTATTGTGGACGAGTTCATAAAATGGTTCCATATAAAAATGTAGATGGTTTATTGATTCTTCTGCCCTTTCGTTAGGACTTCTCGGAGTTTTTGTGTACAGAAATCTTATTTTTAACTAAGTTTGCTGCTCTGCCACATCCTGTGCTGCCTGTCAGGCACCACTTTTCTATGAAGGTACAAGAGTGATAGAAGAGACATTTGTTTCGTCTCTCTCCTTCTGGCCCTGGCAGCGGGGCTGCTCCAGGTGCCCATGTTCTTTCTGCAGTAGAGAGCAAGGGAAAAAGTTATCCTCACTGTCTCTTGGCTAGTAAATATGGACTGCTGATACACAGTAATTTCTTGTGCGTGGGTGTGGTGTTGTAGTTTAGTATTGTATTAGACCTTGGCTGATTAATACACGATGAGGTCTGTGTAGTCTTAACAAAATCAGCATTTTGTTTTGACAGAAGTAATTGAGTTTTTCAAAATTTTGTCTCATCCTGAAGGAAAAGAGAGAGGAAAAAAAAAAAAGGCACATTTTTTTCTTCAATCCGACATTTTGATGACCTTGAAATGTGTTTTAATGTACTTACTTGTATCGCATCAGACAACTGTGAATGAGGCTCGTAGGTCTCTGACAAATAATTTTGGAAAGTTCTATAGGATCCTGATTCATTTTTGGGGCATTGAACTGTGAAATAAAAGGGAAGCGTTGATGGGAAATGCATCCCGCCTTGGAACAAATCCAGGCTGTCATGAAGCCCTTTGGTAGAATAAAGCTCTCAGTGCCGGGGACAATCCAGTGCCAAAACCTTGGAACCTGGCCTTTGCTTTGGGTTTGCAGGAAAGGCAAGTACTGCGGGCTGAGTTTCATTTGCAGTGTGGGCAGAGAGAAGAGTGAAGATTTGCAATGGATTGCTTTTTGGCATCCAGGAAGGCTCAGCAAGGCTATTTTTTTTATTATTTTTTATTTCATTTTTTGACAGCTTTGGCACAAGAACTAAACTTTATAAAGGCATTGGCCCTGGAAAACGCCCAGCTGTAATGTTCAGAGGATTTATAATTTGTTTGGCAAGTGCACAGCCCACTGGGGATTGTGTCAGCTTCTCTGAATTGTTTAATTTATATCCCAATTCTTCCCTGCCCTGCGATGAGACTTGCAAAGTTGCAGTTTGCCTGCGAGGTGGGTGGTCTGCGGGATGGGATAGCCCTGAGCGCACAGGTCGGGCTGTGATGGCACGCGGCTGTGCCTTGGCAGGCTGTAACATCATGTCATAGGAATGCTCTTGGTTTGTTTCGCTTTCTTCTGCTTGGGGTTTCAAACCCTCCCGAACACCAGCTGCCAGTTTGTCACCACTTTATCAATCGGCTCTGTAATGGTGTGACACCTCTGGGGCAGCTCCCAGGGGCCAGGAGTTTGTGCTGCCCCCATCCTTGGAGACCTTCCAGCTCTGAGCTCATCCATCCATCTGAGCCGTGCTTCGAAGCAGGAGGATGGACTAGAGACCTCCTGAGCTGCCTCCTCATCTGAGTATCTCTGGGGACCTGTACAGCTTTGGTCTACACCTCCTCTTGCTTCAAAAAGGAAAAGCAGTAAAAGAAATAGAAACTAGTAACTGGAACACAGGTAAAAAAAGACATGGCATCTCCAAAATAATAAATCCTTTTCTTTTAAAAATTAAAAGCATTTATAAAAATAGAGACAAAACCTGAAATCTCTCCATTGTATTTGCATTTAAATTGGAAATGTGAATGCATCTGGTCTTGTAAAAGCCAAATAATTGCTTGATATTAAAAAGTTTGGAGATGCTCTAGTAGAAGATGCTTGACAACTTAATTGTTCTGATAGCTCCTGAAAGTTAAAGTTTTAAAAAAACTTTAAGCTAAAGCCATGTTGACAGAGGAAAAATAAGGTGTTGGTAAAATGCTGAGAATGTGTCTTTTTTTTTTTTTTAACAGAACTGTACTTCAGTCTTTCTTAGTATAGGAAGATAAATATAGGGAACATTCAGGCAGCATAATTTGGCAAAAATTATCTTGCAGAGTCTGAAATACCTTATTTAAGAAATTTGAATTTTGAGAAGAGAGGTCAGCATTGTTGCATTCCCCGTAAAAGCTCTTTTCTGTACTCACGCTATTTTTTAAAGTTCTCCTTATGGCCCAAACAAGGTGCCCCCTGCCTGCTCGCTCAGCAGGAATGGCTTCACCTGGGGAGAGTTCTCCTGTGTGAAAACATCAAACAGCGCTCCTTGCAGCTAATGCAGGTGAGGCTAGCTCTGTGCAGAGCTTATGAGCGATCTTATTTGATGTTAGACTGATTTTTTATTTTTATTTTTTTTTTAATTTTGAGTGAAATGTGCAGGCCTTCTTTCAGAATCAGGAAGTTTCCATATCTTGCTGAGATATAGACCCAGCAGTTGTGGGGCTGTACGGATGAACCATGAAGGTAAGGGAGTTTTCCCTGCTAGAGGAAAACTCAACCACCAGTGTGATGCTGACCTTGGCAGACCCGACCGTCCCCTGCCAGCCAAGACTGAATATGAATAATGGAGTACAAAATAGATGCAATTGCTGTGGAGGCAAGCTGGCAAGACTTTGAGTATTTTATTTCTAAAAATGCTGCAGGCTGGTGCTGTGCAGAAAATGCTGAAGGATCTGTCCCATCCCCCTTCCTTTCAGCCAGTTTGGAATCTCTTTAAGAGGCAATGGTGGAGCCCATGGTTAGAGACACAGTTATCGATCTAGGAGTTTTTAGGTCATGTGAACTGGCAGAAGACAAAGCAAGTGTTGGTAGATTTATACCATATATATATATATATATATATATATATATATATATATTTAGTATTTTTTTTAAAATCTTTTTCCTGGGGCAAGCAGTTGTTTTTGTTAGCTTTGCTCTCAAGAATGACCAGAAGGAGTGACCTTTCTTTCTGTGAGTCACTGAAATGAGCACTGATTTGGTCCCTGTGGTGCAAGACCAGGCCATGTCTGCCATGAGTTATCTGAGACTCAGCTTAAAGACCCTGGGGAGAGGATGGTTCTTTGTGGGCGGTGGTGCAGGACAGTGTTCAAGATTTCCCAGAGACAAAAAGCTGGATGGAAAGAGGTGTCTGTTGCCGCACAATTATGCTTTGATTTTATTTTATTTTTTTAAAGGCAACACTGGCATTGCGGTAGCTGAATGTAAGAATAGCACAAGAAATCAGAGGTGAAGAGTGGAAAGAGGAAACAGAAGGGCTTGTGGAAACCTGAGCATACCCAGAGGGAAAAGCTCAGCCACCAAAGGCTGCTGCTTGAGCAGCTCAATTTGCTGCCGGGGTGCTGTCTAATTAGAAGTGCTCAGCACACAGTGACAATGAGGAACTGCAGCAGGACCCGTGAACTGCAGCTTTTCTCTTCCTCATCCATTATATTTAGTCATCAGCAGATATACGAGCCTTTAACCATATATTTTAACCTTTCTTAATTGCATCTATTTTCTCCACTTGGCAGTGAGGTGGTTTGTAGAAACACAGCTGTGGCTGAGGATCCCATATCTTCTGAGACAGAGTTTGTTTCTTACAAGGTGGCGACACTCCACTACACATGACTTCGTACAGCTTCAGACTGTTAAACGTTTCTGGCTTTTTCAGTGTCCTTTGTCCCTCTGTGGTGTAGAGGGGTAGTGGAAGAGCCATGAATTGTTCATTACTGCCCCCTTTTCTGGTTTGTTAAATCTTAAGTTTGTTAGATTGTAGGTTGAGGACTCTCCCTGCCAGAATTTCAGAAGCCACTTGGATGTGGTCCTGGGCAACCTGCTCTGGGTGTTCCTGATAGAGCTGGAGGATTGGACCCAGAAGTCCCTTCTAACCTAAGCCATTCTGTGGTCTTTTCTTTGTTCGATGACCAAAGAATGGCTTTACCCAAGGTAACCCTCGTTTTTGGTTTTAAAATTGTGGCATTTTAACCATATTGTACAATTCTTCTTTATGCAACTCTGAGTTTGGACTTAAATGTTTTTCTGCTCTTATTATTCCCCAAAATCCATTAATCTTATTGTCCTCGCTTTTTGGAAAATTGACTTCTTTAAAGAACCAGCTGGCTACAGGGGTTTTGTCCAACAAGCTTGCAATTTCAATAACTAAAGCCTGCTGGTAAAGGTTCATATTCCTTATTGTCCAAAAGTTGTATTCTGCTCTAAACGCACAACCACCAACACATCGTGAGGTCCATTTCACTAGACCAAATTTTCCTAGCCCTGACCTGACTACTTGCTCAAGGCCTTCATTGAAGTGAGGCATGAAGCTCGTGTTTATGTTGGGTCTTAGCTTTGTTCGATGTGAGGCGAAGCTGAGACATTGCTTTGCATCAGGTGTAGGTGTGGCTGTGATGGTCACAGCAGAATGGCATAGTCTTAAAAATGATTCAGTTTGCAGATGTTGTCTCCTGTTTGTTACTGAAATTTTTCATATATGGTTACATGCTCATAACAGTGCTGAGTATGATGGATGGGGGTCATTCATCAGAAAGAAGTGGAAGTGATTTTGTACAAGACACTTCAGAGTAGGCTCCTCTGTGTACAGAATCAGCGTGCAGACTGAGCTGATGTGGCAACCTAGATAAACTTTCATTATGGAGAGCGATATCTGCAAAGCTGATTTCAAGGAGTGTGTTTTTGGTCTTGTAGTTTAGAATTAGTCTAGAAAACCGTAATTCTGAATGCTTTCCTTTTTATGCTTTGAAGCAGGACTTGAGTTTGCTTTCAAAAGTTTAGTTGTGTGGGGAAAAAAATTAAAAAATAGAAATAGTGTTTTCAGTGCTCCTTGTATGCACAATAATTTCAAAATGTATTTTAATGTGACAGAATGAATTTTAACAGGTTACAATGTGATATTCACCAGTGAGAAACAGCTTTTGGACAGTTGTTGAACTGTCTCTACTCAGCTTAGCTGTTTGGTAATGCAGTTTAAGGCAATGTCGTGTAGAATACCAAACACCATGAAACTGTGCTGCCCGTGGCCAAAATGAACAGAAGGACTCTGCTTCTTTGGAGGTTATGGTAAGAACTTCCTTTTACTTTTATTGATTTGGTAGGGGTAGATGTGTTATTGAAGAAAGAAATATCAGAGAAAAATTTCCATGAGTCTATTACTTCTGTGGAAATGACTTTTCATTTAGTAGAAGTTCATTTATGCCGAGCTTTCCATTTAAAAAACAAACCAGAGAATACAGACTGTGCTGCAGTTTCCAAGGTGTAGTCAGGGTCCAGATTCCTTTGTTTCATATATATTTGTTCATTTAATCATTCAGACACACAAATCTGAGACCCATCCCAGTGGTGTAGATGTAGATGTTGGATGATAGCTTTGACAAATATGTATCTAAGAAAGCAGCCAGAGGTATTAATATTTATTGTTCACTTGAGTTGCAAAGGAGCATGCTAGGATGGCTCATATCTCACAGGACACCAGTGGTACAGACCCCTGGTCAGCTGCTAATTACGTGGTCTCCCAACTTAAGCACGGATCTTTTTTCACCTGACAGAGAAGATCAGCATATTAGTCCAAGTTTGTGATTGCTTTGGAATTGGTTATTTGTATTGTAATACAACAAAGCTCAGGTCACAGAAACATTGCATCAGAGTAATGTCGTAAGTTGAAATGTGCCATTTTCTCAGCTGTTTGGGGTCTGAAAGAGATTATTTCTGGGGAGGATAAATAATTCAGAATTACTGCAGGAAAACATCACTTCATTTACTACTATACATTACTAGTATATAGTATAGTAGTATATACATATACTACTATACATTAGTGTCTGCCTTTAACCACAGTGAGTCAAATTACTTTTTTTTTCCTTATTTCTCAGCAGTAAGATACCTATTACTTTATAAAGATCATGCGTTAATGATGAAATGGACCAATCCAGATCCAGGTGCTTACACCATTTATATTAAACACGTTAATTCTGTACGTTGAACTGTTGTGTTTAAACAAGTACTGTCTCTGTTCATTGCCAGAATTACAAAGCCATTGCCTTAAAGTCAGACAAGTGCAGATAACTGTGTCTGTCACTGCCACAGCTCCATTCAAAATCAAACTGAGTTGCTCCTTGAGGGGAAGGAAGTTGAGTTTCTATTTTCCTCTGCAGAATCTGGGAACCAGCAGAGACTGAATATGTGAGCACTAGAGTGCAATGAGAAAAGTTGGCTTCTCAAGATGCCTTGACGGATTAGGGAAAAGGTTTAGGTTTACGAACGCATTTCACAAGTCTTTTAGGGACTATCTAGAATCTTTGTCGTAAGGTTGTGAATCTTTTGAATTGCAGTCATATGAAAGCAGGATTGCTTTTCCCATCTGTAAGGCTCCAAGGAGATGAGGGGCCCGGTGTGATTGAAGCAAGAGCTGGCGATAAGGCTTGGCTTTCTTTACCCACTGTCTGCCTCATATCTTTCTTTCAAGGACCAATGAATCATCCCAGTAATCATCTTTTGGTACAAAGATCACAGCAGTAACTTGTAGAGTTACATCTCAGCCTTTTAAAGCAAACAGCCAGTGTCTGGATTAACAGACTGGAGTTTCTAGAGAATGAAGCTGGGTTTGCAGCTCGCTTTCCAAACAAGCTGTTCCCCTGGTGCTTTTTGTGTCTTCCTGTCCTTTGTGGGGAAGCAGAAGCCTAGGCAAAAAGCTTAGTCCAGCACACAGAGGAGCCATGGAAGCGACCATCATTCACAGTGTTGAGCTTTGGATCAGACCTTTGGCCTTTTTCTCACTGGCCTTAAAAATAAAGTGAAGAATTTTTCCTAGTAGCACAATCTATTTTTGTGCATGTGAGAGGAAAACATCAAAGGGTCAGTAACATCTGAGCACAGGAGAGGATTGCTGTGTTGCCTGACCCAGGGGATGCAGCTGAAATGCAGAACACCGAGCAGTTTCAGAGGATCTCAGCAGCGAGTTGGATCTGGAGGTGCAGGTATCGGCATTTATTTGAAAAATTGCCAGCTCTGGGTGCTCAGAAACTAGTGGTGTACTGGGTACTGACTTCAGTAAACATCCAAATATACTCATGGTGCTTCAGGACCCATGCAGGTCCTCACGTCTGCTTGACACATTATCAGGAGAGACTCCCATCTTGTTCACTGGGAAGAGTTTAAACCAAAAATTGCTTGCCAGCCTTAACAAAACATGGAGGGGAACAACGAGAATTAGTCAAAGCCACTTCTGGTTGGTGCGCCAAGACTGAACCTCGTGTGGAACCCAACTGCTCAGTCAAGGTTAAAATCAGTGATTTGCACCATTCTGCTGCTTAATATTGCTGCACGCAGGCTGCACACAGACACAAACAGCAGCAAACACAAGGCTGAGCGTTCCCCAGTGCCCCGTGTCAGCCTAGGAGGCAGTCAGTGGCCAGCAGCTATTCTGTCAAAGCCTGCAAATAGTGCAGCAGCTGATGTATTCAGTTACGGTGTTTGATGCTGTTCACATATCATGAAATGTGCATTTGCAAGATAGGAACGTTTTGATGGATTAAAGGAGCATCTTGGGTTGATCAGGGTGGGGGTGGGAATATGGCTTAACCTGATGAATGCAAATAGGCCTTAGTTGAGATACTGAAATGAATTTTATTGCTTTGAAATGTAATTAATGAGGGAGGGCAAAGACAGTGAAGATATTTGTGAAGAGTTTGAGGATGAAAATTGTTTCATCTTTGTTTATTTGATCACATCATAGTTCTTTGGGGCCTCTTTGGAGAAAGACTGGCACTTTCCTGGGCACGTTCTGAGCCTCAAAGTGGAGTTACAGACCTATTTGCACATTTGCTGATATTTTCTAGCCCTGTGTGTTGATTATGTTATGAAATCTCTGTCGGGATGGAGCTGTAGTTAGCATGCCTGCATCACCTCCCACATTTTGCTGGTTAACCTTATCTCTCTTATTCATATATCTAATCCCGTATTTGTGACTGAAACCTTCCAGCAATGCTTCAAACATAACTGAGAATGCAGTGAAAAGCTGGAGTCCAAGTCCTTTGTATGTTTTAAAGTAGTTGATGTTATATAGGGAGATGCCTGCAAATTACAGTCCAAGAACCTACACAGGAGGAAAATCCGAACCTGTTCGTTGACTATGAATGCAAACCCCTGTGGAGAATACAAACAGAAATGTGTTTTCTGTTACCTACTGGGCTTGTACCAGGCTCAGCTCAGGTGTTCCCAAGAGGTCAGTATATGATGCACAACATAGATTGATGAGGTCTGAAGTCTGTTTGGCAACCACATTCAGCTGGTGCAGATCTAAGACTCCACAGCATTGCGTCTGGAAGAAGCAGCTTTGGATTCCCAGGACTGCTGAAGGTGCGGTGACTCTGGAGGGGTCTGCTAACCCTGTGGCCTTTTTCCAAGGGCAGCCCTGTTTGCTCTGGGCCTGAGGCTAGCTAACGGGGCCCTTCACTGCTGCAGCAACTTTTCATTCAAAGACAGGGTCATCCTGGCCCCTCCTGTCTCTGCCATCCAAGAGTACCCTGAACTCTGACTTACACAGTCCTCTTCTCCATCCCAGTGTACCTGAAAGTGGTTGATCCATTCAGAAGGGTTTCGGACCCGATGGGTCAGGAAGCTTCCAGTATGCGGAGTGATTTGGAGTTTCACCAGTCTGGAGTAGGACATCCAGGTTCAATTTCCCCTTCCTAAGAAAGAGCTGTAGTTCCAAGGATGCGGTAGCACTGTAGCCGCTATGGCTGTTTTCAGGGCCTGGGGGAGGGAGGTTTGGCATTACCAGGAGGCAGTAGCAGTGCTGCACCTTGTGGTGCTTCCATCGTTGAAAATGAACGGTGGAACAGGCCTGCCGGGAATCCCAATGAGAGGCACTCACTTTCAGTTGTTTCTGGGCCAAATACTGAGCTACTTGGCACTACTGTGTCTGGAGCCGTTCTGGCTGAAGTCCCAGGTGCCTGTGCAGGGTCAGAGGGCTGTGGGCCCATCGTGGCACCACACTGCTTCTGCTCCCCCTGCCCTCCGGCCCTGTGCCTGCAGCTGCCAGGTGCTGCTGGGCACCTGCACTTGGCTTCCTGGTGCTGTCTTCCAGATATGGATGGTGAATTTCACGTACTTTGATGGCACATCCGAAATTCCAGCATACATGGGTTAATTGTGGAGATCACTATGTTTATTCTGGTGAGAAGTGAAATTAGGGACTTACGGATGCGGGTTGTTAAATGATGCTGCTTAACTCTGTAAATCACTCCATTGTAAAGTCAGATTTTCTGCTGTTTTTATTGGCATCAGAAGGAAATGCTGATCGCTGTGCAGGTTGTTGAGCCTTGGAGGATGCTGTTGGAAAAGCAGTGCTCTGACTTTCAGCTACAGGTGGTGTTACACAGTCGGATTGTTTGATGTGAGGAGCTTCTGGCTGTTCCTGATGAGTGTAGGGTGTATGTTGACATGGCTTATGGGACTTTTTCCTCCAGTTCAGAATTTATAGAAATTTCCTTAACTTTTTCCATGCAGTACACTGAGTCATGGCCCTCCTCTAAACTGCTTCTATTTAGATGTACAAAAAATATTCAGGTTAGGTATGTGCTCTGCAGCAGTTCTTTGGTGTTTAGAGTTTGCTGTAATGAAGGGTCAATGAGTGTTAATATGACTTTTCTATTAGACCTTGCTGATCCTTTACAGGAAGGAGAAACTGCAGCAAGGAGTGCATGAGCACTCAAAGCAAACAAGAAAAATCAGAAATAAAAATAGTTTGTTGAAGTTATTAGCAAATATTTCTGGTTGAAATGTGCTGTTCATCATGCCTAATATGAGTTGTTTTTTTTTTCCAGTCTGCAAATTATTTGCATAATATATTTGCTGGATTTTGTGGATGTAAGCATTCTTTGTTCTTCTGTTTTCAAACAAAGAAGTTCAGTTTGTCTTCCAAAGTTATTTACCGTGACAGTTTCCAACTGTCATACAATGTGCGGTTCCTCCTCTTGAATCAGAGTGTGTTAGTTCCCCGAGCCTGGGGAACTGGCTGCAGCTTTTAAAAGGGAGCGAGAGATGCGGAGTAAAGGCTAGTGCATTTTCTTGCAAATTTATTTTTGATAACAATCTGAAATTTTCAAACTTCACAAATTATCAAAAGCACATCAACCACTTGGGTTTTTGAATGCACGGTTACATCTAAATAGCAGCAGTTAGGCAGACACGTTTCATGCCATACCTGATCATCAAAGCCAATGTAGAAGTCTCTTTGTTCTCTGATTGAGGGCTAGCTTCCTTAACAGAAGAAGTTCCTCACGTCACGTGCAAGAGGGTGTCCACAGGTAGCTAGATGCTATGCTGGTTTTCCTGCATTGAACAAAACAAGCCAACCAAACAAAAAAGAAACCACAACTAATTAATTAACTCTTAATTCCTTTCAGAGCTGTGGAAGTGCTAATTCAGTAAGGCATTTGTAAACTCCAAAGAGTTGTTCTGTTCAAGGAGCTACTGAGCTAACAAAATTGAGTCTGAATTAGCGTTTTCACCACTTGCAGAGATGGAAGGAGCCAACACACCAGACTTTCTTCGCATGCTTGGTGCCTTGTACATCTGTTTGCATTTGGTGCTGTTATGCTTCCTGCACGCAGCACCTGCAAACTGTGTATTACCCAAAGTATGGGATCCAGACATGGAAATATTCAGCTTGTAGCCTTCACCATTTGTAACAACACCACACTTCATTGGCTGTAAATGCGTAATTACAGGAGAGTGCTAGTAGTATGTCCTGATCTCAGTCAAACACTTCTCACCCGGGGCACTGTCCATGGGAGGGCAGAGAGAGCAGGAGAAGAAAACAGGACAACATGGAAAACTTTTCGATAGACCATGAAGTCAGCACAATGAGAAGAAATTCTGGATTTAGACATTTGTCTTCCAGTACTTGCGTTCCACCTCGATACTTGCTTGTAACATTTCCAACTGTTATTTTGCTTGTGGGGCTTTCTAGTTGGAGACAGCATACAAACATGTACATAACAACATATACATGCATACATACTGAAGCACACATATATAGGGGGATAGGGGTCTTGGGATTACATAAGTAGCATTTTGTATTCAGTGCATCAAAACATATGTGTATTTGAAGAACTTAATGGCTGACTGTGAGGCACTCCTCCAAAAATAACTATTGAACCAGCTCTGCTTTATAGCAAACAATTTGCTGGTGTAAACGGTGATAGTTCTTGTTAGCTTTATAATCATTAAAAGAGTGACAGGAAAAATAAATGAGTAGCAGTATTATTTTGCTCTTGTATAGTAGATGAGGGGAACGCTAGTGAAAGATGCTTGTCTTGCCAGGACGATAGCGGGGAATTGTGTTCCCCGGGGAGGCTGTGCCCTAGGTTGGCATGGGGTCCTCAGCACTGAACCTGCCTGTGAGATGGCCCCAAGAACCGTGCCTGTCTTAGGGCTCCCATCTGAAACGTTGAGACTGCCTCATTTCTGCTTTATGTGGGTTAGAGAATTAATTACATTTGTATGGTTAGTTTGAATAATCATGGATGGAAATAGAGGTCCTTGTAAGTGGCGATGATGTTCTCTGAGCTGCACGTGCAGCCTTCAGCCTCAGGTTGCTGCGGCGAGTGCAGGATGGGCTTTCCTGTTCTGGCGAGACGCAGCCTGAGAAGCACGCCCGCAGTACTCGCCATGGGCTCTCCCCTGAAGTTATATCCCAGAAGAGCATCTTTCTGCCTTTTGCCATTGACTGTGAGCTAGGACCTGAAGATGTACTCTCAGCTCTGTCACCTTTTGGAGCCGGCAGCAGTTTCCTCACCTGAACCAGCTAGTGCGGGCAGCAGCCCTGTGCTGCGCTGGGGTACGGCAGCCTGCCCCCGGGCAGCCGCAGGAGCAGAAGGAGCCCTCCAAGCTGCCCCGGGGGATGGCACGGCTGTGAGCCAGGGCAGGCTGTAGCCTCGGGCATGTGCTTACCTCTTCCCGTTTAACCAGCTGGCACAAAACTGTTTTGCATGGTCATGTTTGTTTCCAGATAGATTGGAGATGCTGCTGCTGGTTGTATTAGCGATGCCAGATGGACATCTCTATTTACTCTGTGCTCCCATACAATAGGGGTGAAGAAGGACTTATAAAGACATCCAGAAACAAAGATTCATGAATTATTTCAAGTCCCAATTTTTCATTTTGGAAATGACAAATATTTTAGCATTGTATGTTCTGTGATGATATTTGGTTAAGATCTCATCCTACAAAAAAAATAACCATGTGCTGAATGCGTGCATGGGAGGCTTTAGTGACTTCCTAACCATCATCTGTAGGTATAAAGTGACTCATGAATATATGTCTTGGCAAAGTCTGAAGCTGCAAAATTAGTGCTTTATTAGACTAAACTGCTTTTTTTTTTTTTTTTTTTTTTTTTTTTTTATATTTCAGCCTTAAAAAAAGGACGTTTCTGGATCACCCCTGACCCATACCATAAAGACGACAATATCCAGATTGGGCGAGAGGTGAAAATCTCCTGCCAGGTGGAAGCCATCCCTTCGGAAGAGCTGACATTCAGCTGGTTCAAAAATGGACGCCCCTTGCGAAGCTCTGAACGGATGGTCATCACACAGACTGACCCCGATGTGTCGCCTGGCACCACGAACCTGGACATCATTGACTTGAAATTCACAGACTTTGGGACATACACGTGTGTGGCATCTCTGAAAGGAGGCGGCATATCGGATATCAGCATTGATGTCAACATCTCCAGCAGTACGGGTAAGGAGGCGTTCTCTGATTTTGGTTTTAATTCTGTATAGCCAAGGGATGTCTTTGCTTGACCCATGGGAAAAAGAGGTGGATATGCAGAGCACTTCTTGTCGTGGACCTAGGTCAGGGGCTGAGTTCCTGTAATTAAAGGACAGAAACTGAGTAAGCGGCACGCGATGCTCTCTCCCAAGAGCACACTAAGGTCCAATTTACTCAGATATTCCTGCTCTTATTGTCAGAAAAATTATTGCTTCTAAAAAAGGACTTTGGCCTTTATTTTGGACTTTCAGGCATCCGGAGTCATGAAAAAATAGCTGGTAGGAAATTACAGGGAGAAGTAGGAGGGTGTTATGTTAACCAGGCTGAATCGATCCAGCTGCTCCCATCGAACAGCGAGTGCCAAGAACAGCGGAAGGAGCTCTCTTTTTTCTTAAAGATTACGCATTGCTTGGTGGTGAATCATGCTATTCCCAACAGGGAAAAAGTTTAAGATATCTATTATGCATATTTCCCGATCAGTGACTGAAACGTCTCTCTCGGATGAGCTGAAACCTTGGCTATTACCTTGACTGATAATAAATGTTTTGTTGTGGCTATCGAGTAGGAGTATGTAACACAACACTAGTCGTCTGCTTTTCTTTATCACTTTGCTAATAGCTGGTTTGTAACCAATATATTTCTTAGACCCCCCACAGTTGAAATTAATTACTGAAGTAGTCCATGTTAAAATAATAAAATGAAAAACATTCCGAATGCTGGATTTTTTCCTGCCAAAAATTACTTGTAACCAAAAATAAGGGTTGCTGGTTGATTTCTACAGGGAAAAAACAACCAAGAAACTTCTGTTTTCAGAACACTATTTTATGTTAAAGCGCAGAGGCAGAGTGTTAGTATTACAGCTGCTATCCATCCTGTCTTTTATGTAAAGCATTGCTGTGCTTTTCTCCAGATTATGCATGCTATTCACTGGGGTAAGGCATGTGTTGTGTGCTGTTTAGAAGTGAGACAACAAGGAATGCATTGAAAAGCATTTTTATAGCATGGAAAGAAAATGTTTAATAGACATCTTCTGACCCCTTTTTACCAAACACATTCAAGTGTGTGCTTTCTACTTTCTCAGAGAGATTAATTGCACTCTATTTCATCAAACAATATATCCACGTTTCTATTTTCCAACTCTTACAGTATCAGTTATGCTTGACAAGTACATATCATGTCCAAACAATCTCTCTTAACAACTGTCATGATAAATTACTATTTAGATTTTAATACTTGAACCTGCCGTCCATCCTCAGTAAGATATTGGTGCTGGTAGGAGAAGTGGTTTGCTTGCTGGCATTACATTTCAGTGAAGAGCTGGAACTGCAGTGTGCAGGGTTTCCTCAGGACCAATGAAGTTGTATAATTGCAAGCTGTCCTGTTTTGGTGCTGAGCAGAAAGCTTGGAAGACCTCGTTTACTCCATTTCTCCTCAGCTGACCTGTAGTTTACAAGTGTTTTGCATGCCCAGCTTTTTCAGTGGCATGTGTGATTGTGGTCCTTTGACGTGACAAATAACTGCAGTCCAAAACTATGCTATGGAGATTTAATTTAGCTCATACCCATCTCATGCCCAGGGATCACTTCTCCAAGTAAGCATAGAGCTTGTGTGTATGTGCAAGCTTAGAGGTGGTCCTCCAAATGGTGGCCTTGTGGTGGAGCAAGAGCTGCAGGGGTGTGTGGTCACAGGTCCTGCTCGAGCACCACGTTGCTTCTGACACGTGTCTGGGAGGTTTGCCTGCTGAAAGGTTTTCATTGAGAATATTACATACGATGCAGAGCTGAGATAGCTTGACCTGTGATCGAGTTAGGGATCACTTAAGCAAAATGGACGTAGGTAAGACCATGGGACTGGATAGGAGGTATCTAAGGGAGCTGAGCAGTGTCCCTTCAAGGCCACTTGATCATTTTGAAAGGTCGTGGTGACTTAAAGACGTCCAACAAAGACCGGAAAAATGCACATTTTAGCCTGTCTTCACAAAGGTAAGACGGAGACCCAGGGAAGCACAGGGTGGTCATCCTCACCTCAGTCCCTGGGAAGGTCAGGGAGCATGTCCTGAGACATGCAAAGACTTGTGGTCATGGATGCAGAGTCCAATTTTGTGTGCATGTAAGTGAGCAAGCAGTCAGAGTTTACACAGCTCACACTTCTGCTGTGTTTCCCACCCTGAAACATAATGCAAACATATTTAAACCTCGAGAGACAGGAGGAAAAAAAAACTCATTTCATTTAGTTTAGCTAGTCATTATTTTGTTATTTAATTATTTATTTTGGATGTGGCTTATTTTTCAGAGATCCTTGAATATTTTGCTTCTTTTTGCAAAAATTTATAAGTATAAATCAGAATTATTTTTTCTTACTGCTCGATGACTCCTGAAATGTTCTTGCCAAGTTTGGTGGACTTTTAATTGATTTCCCAGCAGCTGTGCTGGAGCAGAGCAGGGAGTCGGGTGAGATCTGGGGAGGGCTGTGCCCGTTGCAGTGCTCCAGGCTGGGGCTGCCTGGCAGAGGAGCAGCTCCGGGGGTCCCAGTAGGCACTGAGGGGGATGTAAGCAGCACTGCTCCCTGCCAGCCACGGGGGCCAATGGATACTGGGTCCAGTTTGGGGCCCCCAGTAACGGAAGGACTTCAGTAAACTGGAATGGGTCCAGCCGAGGCTGTGCAGATGGTCACATCTTCCTCTTTGGGGAACGACTGGGGGACAAGGACTTGCCCAACTTGGAGAAGAGCCAGCCCTGGGGTACCTGATGGCAGCCGTCCCCTGCTGGTAAGGGAGGTGTTGAGGGAACGGAGCTGGGCTCTTTGCAGCAGTGGGGTGGGAAGGTGGGAGACAACGGGGCAGGAGCTGGAATGGGAGGTTCAGACTGCATCTAAGGAGAACCTTTTTCCCTTTGAGGACAGCGAAGCATGAGACAACAGAGAGGTTGTGGGATCTCCATCCTGGAAGGCTTTGGAGACCTGACAAAGCAAGACCTGACCTTGCACCTGGACATGCTTTTTGCTGGTTTGTGGACTAGACACCTCTCGAGCTTCCGTCCCACCTCAGTTATCCCATGAAAACTAGGGACAGAAACGCTAACCAGCAGGCTCACGGACAGGGGAACAGTCCATCTCTTGGCTGGAAGGACCATTTTTTTTTCAGGCTTATTAATGCATATCTTGCTATCAGGTAAAGAACTGAGTAGAAAAGAGAGGATTGTTGTAGGGTAAGTGCCGAGTTTGCATGATGGATAGCGACTGCATGCAAAGTCTGCTGCCTGCTTGCTAGGGTGAAGTGGACAGCGATGTTTGTGCGGTCATGCATTTCCCATCTGGCAGAAAGTAACCGCCGTATTATCTGTACTTGCTGGGGATTCTTTGGGGAAATTGATGGGATTTATTGGAAACATCCATTAGATGACGGTACCTGTAAGCCCTTCAAAATTTCCGTAGGCAGTGACGAATTATGTCAGCTCTTACACTCACTGTCCTGTAACACTCAAGAAAATCAGTAAAGGTGTGTGTGTGGGGGAAATAGCATTTGGAATTTGCCTTGTTTAGCATCTTAAAAGATATTCTGCCTATCCGTGTGACTTCATTACCTGATTAAGTGGAAGCTGAAATAGTTTCAGTGTGCGTTTGAAGGTCATTGCTGATTCATCAGGAATCATTACTGCTGTGGTAATTATGAACATAAGGCCTAAGCACAAACACATTTTCCAAATGCCAGAACTTGCATGGACGTACTGAGTACTGTGCTGTGTGTCTGCTTTCTAGTCTCGCGAAGAACTGTCTCTTCCTGACATCCACGAGTTCCTCCTGGAGCCACAGAGTTGGGCAGGGGAGGCTGCGTCACCTCCTGAGCAAGGAAGGAGGCAGCTGGGTCCCCTCTGCCTCCAGCAGGTTGGAAAGGGATGTTTGGCTGTCCAAGGGACCTCTTATCCTCTTGGCGTGCTTGGTGATACCCTTCTTTTAGCAGGAAGGTTTTCCCCTCTGATAGTTTGTACTTTCAGCAGGAAAGGCATATGAGTGCCTCGTATAAATGGACCTGAAGTAATCCCCTAGCAGTCTCCCGACTACATCTCTGTAAAGTAGGTCACTGACTAGTGGAAATGAAGGCTCAAATGTTGTATCTTTCCCTGTAAAAGCCCTGTCATCCATAACACCAACCCAGGGCAAATGTTACTGAGAGAAAGAATGGCTCTTCTGTGTGTGCATGTCATGGGAATCTAAGGGCTGTTAATACAGCAACAAAAACAAAAATAAAACACATAAAACGGTCTCAAGATAACCAAAAAAGAGAGGTGGGTCAGAAGAGCCTGTTAGTCATTGTATGTGATCTTTTTCTCTGCCTTAAATATCATATTAAAAGAAAGAAAAATAAGGCTTTAGGTCACGTATGGTGTGCTGTGTTCAGTGTGGGCTCTTACTCTGTCTTCATCCCCCTAAATTCAGTATCAGTACAGTAGGAGATGTAACATCTGTCACTTCTGGCTTATTCTCTTCTCGTCATCCCCCTGGAGGCAGCATTGTGCAGTGAAGTGAGTTGTTCTTTCAGGGGGGTTATTTTACTTTATTCAAGGCTACGCTGCTCAGCGTTGCTGTTAGAAGGGCTGGATGGAGGAAATGGCTGATGCTTTTAGGCAGCAGGTAGCGGTGACCTTTCTATTCCTAAGAGAATTCTTTCTGCTGTTTCAATCCTACCCAGCGTGGGTACAATTAGATATTCGACGTGGTAAATCTGTCATCCCAATTCTTCGTCTCTGGGTGAATGTGAAGATGTGCAGAGTGTGTACCACCCCGGGTAGTCATGCCAAGAGACCGATTTTGTTTTGCATAAGTGCTTCCAGATAGGCAGAGTAATTCCTGAAGAACCACTGTATATGAGGCCACGCATCTGCCCTGCAGCGCGGTGATTGGGGCTTCCCTGGTAAACTAATCGGCTGTTAAATAATGATTAATTAAGTGTCCAGGCTGATGTATTAGAACATGTGGCCTTAGTGAAGTGTGTGTCCTCTGGTCATCTTGCTCCTCCTCTGATGATACATAAAAGACCTTCATTTCAGTGCTAAATGTTTATTAAAATCAAAGTGCAGCCTCTTTGCATAATGAAAAATGCTTTCTGTGAGATAATTAGTGGTCCAATTAAGATATTTGTAAACCTTAAGCACTGTCCAGAGTGATCGTTTACGGGCAGCCCTGAGATATTTCAGGGGTACTACCAGCAAATAGGCAGACCTGGCATTATTGCAGCAAATTGATTGGTTTTGTGGGCCATTATCTTCGGAGTTTATCTTTGAAGGGAGTAGGTGAACAGAAGGGACAGATAAACGCCAGATTTTGTTAAAAAGCTTTTCTTTCATCGTTCTATTTTAGTACTTAATGTGCAGAGATTTTTCTCTTTAATTTCATCCCTGGGAGCCGCAGTCCCTTCCTGTAGCACAGCTTGCAGCACGGCCAGCTGAGCTCCTTGGCTGCGTGCTCCCGCGGGCTGCCTGCCGTGCTGCCGGCGTTTCCGAGCCTCGCGGTGCCAGCTCCTGGCTCCCCCGGGACACCCGATTTCTGTGGGATGTGCTCATCCACCGTGGACTGGCTCCAGCTCGGTTTCTGGAAGTAGGCGTCCTCCTTGGCTGCTGCATGTGGCAGAGTCTCCTCGCTCTTCTCTGGAGGTCAGCTCACCGCCTCGCCTTGCGTGTGGCTCACGGAGCTCCTCAGCACGACTCCCACGAGATCACTGAGAGCTAATTTTGGCTAATTTGCTGCTGGCTGGGTATGCTCTAGGCTTAAAGAGAACCTCTTCAGAATCTGACTGCAGACTGAGGTGGTGCTTTAAGGTGTTAGAGATGTGCTGAGCTGAGTATTGATTCTGGAATTATTTTACTGTCTAAATAGATCTTTTGTGCAAGTGCCACCATGAAATCCGTGGTGGCTGCTCATGTCTTCGCTTGCAATTGGAAGCAGCTTGTGCCCAAGAAGGTGTGGGCTATGGTACTTTCTCTTCTCCCTTGCATGGGTACAGGACAGCACACAGGCAACCGAAACAACGAGAAGAGAAAGCAACTTTGAAATCAAGGCACAATTTCCTTGCAGTTTGCCTTCCACATGAGTAACTGGTAGGTCCTCTTCCACTTTGCTCACCGCTTGAGAGCCTCTCAGCACGTGCTTCCTTCTTTTAAAAGAAATATGTGTCGGGGCAGGCTGAGCACTTTTATTCTCTGTCCACAGAGATGTCCTGAGAATCCGAATAGTTGTCACTTGCTGCTCTGCAAAGGCTAAATGATCCTGCTCAAATACAGCTTGTGTACAGCTTGGTGTCCTATAGCAAAGCTCAGGCTGTCCTTCGTACCCGCCTGCAAAAAACCCCTCCATCACACAAGGAGTGTGAATCACGGGCAGGGACTGCAATGCATGCATCTTGCAGAGGATGATTAATATTAGAGATTCAGACCCTCAAATTCATAAATATTAGAGAAGGAGGATATGCAAATAATTTCACCTTTATCTTCTAGCCAGTGTAGATTCTTCAATATTGGTTATCCAGGCAGGTTTTAAATTGCTTGAACAATGTGACTTCCGACACTTATTTTGAGAAATTACCTCCGAGTAATCCCCAGTATGGATTATTTCTTGATATGCAGCTCAAACCCTCCTTTGCTTTGCTTTATCCTGTAATTACTAGTTATTAGTCCATTTTAAGCAGCCCGATCACTCTAGCCCACAACTCCTGCAAGCACAAGCAGCCACCACATCCCCGTCACTGCCTAGGTTGGCAGTCATCACTTCGGGGTTTCCCTTCTCCTTCCTGAGGCTCCCAAGGAAAGACAAAAATGAGGGTAACCCCTGCATCACCCGTGCCCACTGTAACCCCAGTGAAGTGCTCAGTGACAGTCCGTCCTTCCCCAAGTCTGCCTTGGGTCATCTCTCCAAGGCCCTCTTGACCTTCTCACATTGTCTTCTGCACCTTCATATGGTTTCTTGTAAGCAAGTTCTGGCTTTTTCCTTCCCTTCTTTGTTGCTGCAGTCACAGGGCAGCTAATTAAGCTATCTGAAGGTTTAAAATAGGGACAGTAACTGGGCTCATCAGGATGTCAGAGATCGAGATTAGACTACACTTAGATTTTTTCTACCTGGAATACACAGTGAGTAAATATATTAAGTGTATACATTTTGGCTTTTTCTTTGAACAAGCTATTTTGGTCCTGTCCCTGGGCTCCCGTAGACGGTGACTGCTGGATCAAGGATCCTACAAAATTGCATTAGTACCACCACAGGTCAGACTGCAGGGTTTAGCCTGCTTTCTGATCCCTCGTTACAGGCAGCCAAATCTGCCTGGGGAGCAGTTAAAATTAAAAAAAAAAAAGGAGAAAAAAAAAAAAACACGGGACAAGAATACAGAGATACTTCTGCCATCTGACCTTTGGTGAGTCAGCGACTTTCGGAGGCAAAGGTTGTCTGAGACCATTTTATTTAAAGGCCAGGAGGTGACATAGATCAGCAGTAGCTCTGATGTGTGTGCCTCTGCCGGTTCCAAAGGATACCAGTACGTGTTTTAAACTCGGTGGTACTTCAGAGTAACCAGCGCTTTTGTTTCTCAAGCGATAACCCTCTGCTTTAGGAAACAGGTTTAAGCTCTAAGAGCATTAACTTATTTAAGCCACTTGCTGCATGAATAAGGTGATGTTTGTTGTTTCAGATATCGGGTATAGCCAATTTATTATTCCGCGCAGGCAGGAACAGAATTGACCTTTATTTGCAGCAGGCTCTGGCTGGTGCTGCAGGAGACGTGCTGATGCCTCAGCCGAGGGCTGAGTCCCTCCCGGCCGCTGCTTGTGCCACAGCAGCACCTGCTGGGAGCGGGGTTTGCCACAGCCAGAGGCAGCCGGGCACCGCTGGCAGCCCCCAGCCCCTTGGTGGCACCTCTGCTGGCTCCTGCACCCTCGCTTGCACACCCATCTCCTGCACTTTTTGGCACCCCTCGCTCCTGCAGCTCCTGGCACCTCCCCGCTCCTGGGTCGTGGGCAGGGAAGCAACACAGGACGTGATTATTTTCTCCTCTGGTCTCTACCTCTCACCATCTTTTTTATTTTTATTCCTTCCTTCTTTCTCTGTGGGCATTGCGTTGATGTGAGTTTCTTTTATGACTTTTTTATTTTTAGGCTTTATTGCTTGTGGGAAGCAGTTGTGTGTGGTCAGGCTGCCAGCGCCTGTCAGGCAGCAGGTGCTCAGCCCGGCACCCCCCATTATTTTTTGACCCTGTAGGTAATTTAAGCCAAATTTGATGGTGGAATAAAGACCTCAGACATAATTAAGTACCTGCAAGTTTGTGAAAATAAATAGGTGGGTATAAAAAGGGAAAGCCTACCAAATCCCGCGTGGAGGTTTGATGCCGTGCTTCCTCCTAATGAGGTGAGGCAGCAGGGGATCAGCACCAGCAGGGGGGACCTGGGGCCACAGCGGTGCCGTGTGGCAGGGGAGCACCCCCGTGGGAGCTCGCTGTCCTGGGCACTGCCAGTCAAGTGTCATATGTGAAAGCTGCAGCCGGGCTTCTGATTTACGGCACTGCCCCTGCGATGATTTGTTTTAATAGGTGGCCTTGCTTCGCCTCGCTCCTTCTTTGCTTCCAGTAACAAGAATGTTAACAAATACAGTAAACCATAATAATCTGTTGGCTGGCTTATAACATGACGGATGCTGGTTGTGTTGCAAATGCCCCAGGAGGAGTCAGGTTATTCTGAGGTATCTTTCCGTGTTGGGTACTGATACAGCCTGCCTGCAAACCTCATAGTCTGTGGTGTTTGCCTTGGCAGCGTGCAGTTTTTGCAGTAGTCTTTTGCTCTCCAGAAAGGAAACTGAGTTGGAGAGGGTGAATGACTTGCTCACTGTTGCACAGGATCTTTTTTGCATGCATCGTGTTCCCCCCGCCCCAAAGACCCATGTCCTGCCATTCACTCTCCTCCCTCTCAGAAGCCAGAAGCTATGTGTGACCATGTGAAACCGTCTCTTCCTGGTGTCTTCTTTACATGAGTCATAGTTTGAGCATCCAAACTTCTGAATTTCACCCGCCTCTACTTGTCAGTCTGTGTCCTGCATTTGGCAGGGTTCTGCAGCCAGAGTTCAAGGCTGTTGCCTTTCTACACCCATGCAGTGCAGCTACAAGGGAGGCAAGTCTTTAGGAGCCCCCAGTTGCACTGACACACCTCTGCCCTCCTTCCTCTCTAGGTCCACCTCATGGACACCCTAAACCTGGCTATTTTCATGCCCCAGGTCACTGTGAGAAGCTTAGTGAATGAGTTTTTTAAACCAGAACATTGTAGGTATTTGGGAAACAGCTCCTCAACCTATTTGTATCCCATTCCTGTTTCTGGGATTTGATCAGCTTCCACAGGTGAAGCTGGCTTTGCTGCCTCCTTTCTCTTTTTTATCTTCTGGTGTGCGTTGCCGTCGAAGGCAGTGTTAGCACAGGGGTGCTCGCTGTGCCAAGCCTTGCTCCTGGCCCGGCACCTGAGATGAGAAGTTACAGCCCTTGCCCGGGTATGCGATTTGAGGCTAAGACAGACTATGATTTTGTGTTGCTGACCCGTTGTTCTCGTGGCAGTCTGGAACAAGCTGCCAGTGTAACACATCCAGAAACGGGCCTAGATGGCCTGGAGGGGCAGGGAGCAAGAGGAGAGCCAAGGAGGGTGCCTGCAGCATCCATACAACTGGGATGAGCTTTGCTCAAAGATCCAATCCCTGGGAGCAAAGTAAACGTTTTAGGGGTGGCCTGGACAGGACAGTGGGTATTTGAGCAGAATTGAGAAGCCGCAAGCCAGGCGAGCTGGGAAAAAAGTTCAGAAGGTGGCTCCTTGCGCCCTGCAGGGAGGCAGTACACAGTGTGCTTTCAGACCTCTTTAAACTGTACTTTCCTTCACAGAACAGTGACTTTTTCCCAGAGTAGCCTGTGCATCAATTGCTTTAGAAAGTGGCCTTTCGGCATCTATTTGGTGTGCTCGCTTTCAGGAGGGAAGGCGGAGGCGCCCCCTCACAAGCACCCAGCTGATGCAGGCCCAGCACAAACATGGGGTACCTCAGCGCAGAAGCGTAGGATGTAGAAATAAAGGTGAGGGAAGGGCAGGCTGGTGGGGAAGCACGGTCAGAACAGCTCAGAGAACCAGAGCGCCTGTCCAAGAGCTGGCTGTGCTCATCGCGGGGTGAGCCCAAGCTGGCACAGCCAAGCAGCTCCAGCCCTTCTGCAGGGCCCGTGCCCAGGGGCCTTGCGCAGAAGCAGGTGAGAGCCCCACGGATGTATATTCACGTCGCCATGTCGATGCCCAGTACCGTGCGTGCTGACAGCTCCCAGACTTCTGCCTCTCACTTAACCCTGAGAAGTGCCGTCCCCAGCAGGGCACAGGCTGTGTCTGCACCACGTGGAGCCCAGCGTGGGAGCTGTATAGCTGGGCACATCGTGCTGCGCCTCCTCTTCCCGAGGCAGCTGGCATGTGAGGGTCTGCAGGAAGGTCAAAGTTACTGCCACTAAGAATGATTCCAAAAGCTCCAGGACCCATTGTTTCTGTCCTGTCCCTCTCTGCCTTCATCATCCTCTTCCTTCTGTATTTTTTTCTGAGGCCTCTGCAAAGACTGCTTTCATGGCTTTGGACCTCCTTCGCTGGGGTTGGCCATCTTGTGTCCTGCAGCTCCTCCTCGCCAGCGGCATCTGCAAGGTGATCGCTCTTCAAGTGATCCAGGGCTCCTTGGTATCATAATAATCAAATAATGGATCTTGGGAATATTTTATTACGCAGTTCTTTTATTCTTTCTTTTTTTTTTTTTTTTTTTTTTTTTTTTTTTAATATATATGTATATATATATAAGATATTTTTTCCTTTACTCTCCTGTGGAAAACAGTTATTTCCACTAATGCATGTCCCATCAGATTCAGGTAGAGTTCTTAAAACCTTCAAAGCAGCTGAAAACAGCATTTTAAAGCCTACAAAAGTCTCTGATATAAACTCTGATTACCAGTGGCTTTGTCAGATGTGTTTCTCCAGCAGAGCTGTTTCTCACTGGTACAAGTCTTTTATTTCTGTCTCTGTAGGCCTGAAAATCGCCGTTGGTTATTCTGCCTGCAGATGGGAGTCCTGGTGCAGGCGGCATTTTGTCAGCCCTGGCGTTCAGACAGGGTGCTCGAGGGCAGGATGGTGTGGGAGGTGATGCTCCTAGGAGGGACTGGTTATAAAACACATGGCTCTCCAAGTGACTCAGGACAGAAGACCTGTAAGAGTAGCCAGCTTTCAGAAGGCACAAAGGGAAATGGAGAGAAGGCAGCGTTCAAATCAGGCTTTTTCATATCTTTACCCCGCCATCCAAGCATCCACAGAGCCAAAGGCAGCGTGTGTGATCTGGAGGGCACGAACAGCTTCAGCGCCGGCACTTTGATTTGCGTTGTGCTAAAAGAGAGGAGGAAATTGGATATAAAACCAATATAGGTATGATGAGATGGTAACGATAATTGAACATGGCAAAACTGTTCTCATCAGGCCTGTGGAGCTTGCAGCACTCTGTAATTATTAAATGCAATCACCTAAAACCCAGCGGCAGAGGAGCCGCCTCTGATGGGACCAACTGTGGGAACTCATTGGGATGCCCGGCGTGCAAACACTGATGGCTTTGCAAGGGGTGACAAGCGATTTCTGTTCTGGTTGAGCTCCCTGCACAGCAGTGTCTCTCCTGTGATGAGCAAGGCCTTCTCCTGGGTGCCAAGGGTTGGTCGTTCAGGGCCGGGAGTGATAAATCAGTCGCTGGTGGCAATTAGGAAGCCTTGCTCTTGAGAGGCTGCCGAGGGTGGAAGGATGGGGCCTCCAGCATGGTGGCACCACGTGTTGTGCTCACAGAGTTACCTAACTCCTGTGGGATGCAGTTCTTCACATCTTCCTTCTGGGTTTGTTAAGGCAGGTCTCTTAGGAAAAACACCGCTTTAACGAGCTTCCTGTGACAGAAACATGCCAACTGCCTTTTGCTTTCGGGCTGTGAATTCTGAGCTGGTTTCTGAATTGGCACAGCTCTTCCTCTGCCGTTATGAGTTGGGTAAAATCAGCAGCCAGGCTGTTAGAAAGAAGTGGTTTCAGTTGCAAATACCCATAAAAAGGAAAGCCGTAACTACTGGTGATAAAGGGCCAGTCTGCTGAGCACTGTTAGGGCATTTTGGCACGGGGGGCACACACGTGGTGGTGAGCGAGTTTCAGAGCTGGGGCAGTTAAATCTTACTTTAACTACTTCAGGCAGCTGAGCACCTTGCCTCATAAATATAGTAGGATTATAGTGGCTCCTGATATGTGCAATCAATGTGCATTGCTCTATGTGTATAAATGATTTCTTGGTGTATGATTACAACTGTGTAAGCGAGAAAGCCATCTGATGTTTCCGTAACACTAATTGTCTGAACTGTCTCTTTTTCTCCTTTGAAGTCCCACCCAATTTGACTGTTCCTCAAGAAAAGTCCCCCCTGGTCACTCGGGAAGGGGACACGATCGAGCTGCAGTGCCAGGTGACAGGAAAACCCAAGCCCATCATCTTGTGGTCCCGAGCCGACAAGGAGGTCGTGATGCCGGACGGGATGATGCAGACGGAGAGCTACGATGGCATCCTGAGGATCGTGAACGTGTCCAGGGAGATGACGGGAACCTACAGGTGCCAGACCAGTCAGTACAACGGGTTTAACGTGAAACCCAGGGAAGCCTTAGTACAGCTCATCGTGCAGTGTGAGTAGACACTTATTTTCTTTTCGTGTGGCTTTGCTGAGAAAAAGAAGTTGATTTATTTGTCCCCTAAGTAAACAGCAGCGAAAGTCTTATGGTTGTTACATTTTTGGTGCTGTGTTGTTTGGCTCTGCAGCTCCCTGAATTCATGGTTTTAATGTAAATACAGAAGTAAAAATGACATAGAAGTCCCATTTATACTAAAAAATTGTAGGGCCATGATTATTTTCCCAATGTCTAGCTTTATATTTCTTGACACAGGAACAAGCACACGAGGTGGGAGGACATACTTCTAGAAATGTGGATCTGATACTGACCTCGTTTGTTGGGAGTGTAAAACAAGGGGGAAAAAAGAGCAAGAGCTGTTCCATCTTAGCTGATCTGCATGCAGGTCTGCAGAGCTGCTTCTGACTCTAAATGTGAACTGTCAGCATCAGGAATGGGAGGGAAAACTTAAGAGGAAATCGATTAATTTGGAAATGCTCAGTGTTTATTATTGGAAAATGAAAAGCCTGGGTTGATATGGCTTATGGGGAGCAATGAGCTGTTGTTTGTTGCCATGTAAAAGATGTTTACTTGCATTTGTCTGTGGAATTTTCAGTACTTACATGCTTGTGCAGCCTGTACTTGTTCCAGTTTCAGATGCCCAAACGTTATGGCAGATTTGCTTTAACAGCGCTCTGTGCTCAGCACAACTGACCTCATTTGGGGCCTCCAGTGCTGAGGTACTGCAATATACGTAGTTATTGCTAATAATCAACTGATTTGTTTTTTTTCAAGGTCTGTTGTATAACAAAATATTAATGCACTTGATCACGTGTTGTGGTATCTGCCGTGCTTTCATCGGAGCTGCTTACTGGTGCACGTTTAATTTATCTTTTTGTCGGAGCACATCATCTCTTCTGTTTGTCTGTGCGGAGTCCGGCATGGCTGCAACATCCTGGTTCAGGCTGGTCGTGATGCTGGGTGCCTGGGTGCTGAAAGCTCCTTCGAGTAATTCGGTTCATGTACCGATACACATGTGGAGGGCACTCGTGATAAAGTGAGGGCTCCGGTGGGAAAGCTCTGGAGGTAAATCTGCTCCAGCAGCTACAGACAGCAAAGCCACGAGCAGCGGCGGGGACAAGTCAGCTGCCCCATCCCCACTGCCTTCCTTTGCCACTCCTATGAGAGAACAGGGCTTTCTCCTCGCTGTCTTTAGGAGCATTATGAGTCAAGAGAAGCTCAGTAATTTTCAGCTTTGCTTTTTTTATTATTATTATTATTTTATCTGAAATCCTCAGAAGCTCAGTTCAATGGAGGATACTGAACAGAAGCATTCAGAAGCACTCTTGACATGGCTGTGTACAACAGATGGGATGTGTCCCGTGGTTTGCCCTGGAAGGCTTTATTTCAAGTCTTTGAAAGTCATAGAAACTCTCCTGTTTATCCAGCAAGCTCTGCATCATTTATCCTGCTCCATTTCAAAGCTTTTAAGCAGATGCTATTATTTTCTTCAGCAAGGAGGTAATCGTGCATTTCATGTTAGAGGAAGGGATGGCTGGGTCTGGGTCCTGAGGACTGTTTCCCAGGATGCAGACCTCCCACCACCTCCTCCTCTTCAGGCCCTGAGCCAGGCCTTGGTGGACCCAGGGGACGACTGTTGCTGACTTCCAACAGCATCTGTTAGCTGGTGGATGCGGTGCTTGGGTTGCTGTTATTTTACTGCATTTTACTGGAGGAAGGAGCTCTGGCTTTATTTGTTCTGAGCACTTGATTAGAAGCAACAGTTCCAGTGTTCTGAAAGAAATGAGAGACAAATTGAAAACGGTTATAATAAATGGAAGCATAACAGGTATTTACATGAGAGTTTTCTTTAATCTGTCCTTGTTCAGATTCCTACACACTTTATTCAGATCCCAGTGAGTGACAATTTGGAGGCAAACGGACAAAGCAGATGTTGTGCAATGCTTTGATTATATTTCTTGTGGGAGGAAAGTATGTGTGTTCACATTGACTTCAGCATCATTTCCATAACTAGCATAGTATTTATTCAATTGTCATAAAAATCACTATTTTCAGTAATTTTATAGTATTTTTATATGCTTCTATTAGTTAGAAACAGGGAAAGATATTTAATGAAACATTTCCCTTTATATTCAACTCATTGATTTCAATTTGTGTATGGTACGTGGGTGTGTGAGCAGATATGTTTGTGGACCTTTGTAGCTGCATACTGTCCCATCCTCTCTGGTGTAAGGAGAGTTTCTGTTGTGGGAAAAGGGCTTTCTTTCTAACCAGAGTGGTGTATCACTGTTCAGCTCCACAGGGCTAACCTCTCAGTAGAAATACTGCTCCCAGTTGGTTCAAACTTCAGAAAGATTGCTAAGGATAAATGCAAAGATAAAGATATTTTTAAATTTGACCCACTCTTAGTTCATCCTACCAATTTTAATAGGCAGAGTTTTGCTTTTTCTCTCTTCTCTCCTGTTTTGTTCCTCTCTCTTCCCCCGTTTTCCCTTTAATACCATGCTGGGGCAACATGACGTTGGCATCCCAGACTGTGATTTTTCTATGAGAAATGGCTTTTTTCTCTGCCGTGTCATAGTTTGGCCTCAAGTCATGGTTAAAACATATGATGTTTCCTGTTGGCCATCAAATTATAAAAATTCTAATAGGGAAAAGCTAACTCATCATTGAAAACAAGAGGTAAAGGACAACACAGCTCTTTTAGCCCCCGTCTGCTGGACAAGATGTGGTCGGTGTGCTGTGCAGTCCGCTTCAAAATCTTTGTCACATCCTGAAGCGATTGTTCAACAGTAAAATTCAGAAAAGGTGCTCATTTTGAGGACTAATTGAGAAGGTTCACAAGAGGAATTTAATTGAAAATCATAATGATCCGGTTGTTAGGCACCTCTGCCCCCTGCATGGCTTTGGAGAGTGAAACACCCGCAGAAGGCAGCGGAGCCTGTCCTAAGGAAGGTGTCTGGGATGTTTTTTCTTGTCCAAGTTCCCCATCTGTAAAATAGAGATAACATTTTCCTACCCTAGAGGTTGCAGAGTTGAGATTCTGAGGATGCAGTAGTAATGAAAGACATGCCGTCCTTGATTTGATCAATAACTCCTGGATCCTTTGGTTATTGCTGTTATTGTCCTGTACTGTTTTCTCTCAGGTATGTTGTCACTCTCCCCAGGCTTTCCCCAGGGTTTGCTGAATTTGATCTTCATTGTTTGTTAGATTTTGTGAGTCCTGCTAGCTTTTCCGTGAGAGATTCATTAGGAACATGGAATACAGCACCAGGAGCAAGAAGAGCTAAGCCCGGAGGGGTGGGAGTGGATTTTTGTTGTCACTGCAAGGTCCACTGCCCATGAGGGAGTGGGAACAGCACAGCGGTGTTTGGTGCTGCAGGATGCTGCCTGCAGCAAAGTGCTCAGAGGTGGCCAAAGCTGCTCCAGACAGAGCTCTAGCTCCTGTTGAAGCTTGTGCCCGCTCTCAGGCGGCCCCACCAAGCAGGAGCCTTCCGGCCATGAGCCCAGGAAGGTCTCTGGGAGGTGGCTTCTGTGCCCTGAGTGGGACGGGCGAGGGGATGCTCTAGGCACGTGCTCCTCGGTGTGGCTGCTCCCAGCTCAGTTTGAGAAGGGCACGAAGGAACAAGCAGAAAGCAGGAGTTAGGTGCAGCGCTGGGGCTCGGAGCCCTGCGCCTGCCTGCAGCACTGACCATTTCCTTGTGTGCAAATTTAGATAAATAAAATAAATAAATAAATGCCTGCTGTTGGCAGACGGGATGCAATCCAGTAATAATTTAAATGCACCGCTTTTACTGCTGGAAGAAAACACTTGGGAAATAAAAATGCCATCAGGTACAATATAATCAAATGTTTACATCGTGTACCTTATCAAGTGATGATAGCACGAAGGACAGAATCATTTTTCACAGTGGACATTGCTGCTTCTTGGACTCGCGTTTTATATGCCGTAGTTTTACTTCGGTGCTACATAAAATATTGTTTATAATATAAACTGTTTTCCAAATGCATTGGTCTCCAAGTACTTGTAAAGCCTCTTAAAACATCAAATATATCTCCTGGTAACCTGGTTGGCAGAGCAGTCGACCACATTGTGATGCTCTGAATTTCCCTTTCAGTTTGGGTTCTGGTTTATGTATGTCATTCCTCCTCGGTAATAAATTCTGAGCAACTAATGAAATCACACTGAAGGGGAATGTCCTTCAGGGATTATATTTGAAATGGAACAGAGCTAATTAGCAAGAAATATGAGGCTGAATTATGATCTCAGGTGCATCATTCCAAATCTGGAGTGAATCAGTGGGGCATAAATTAGTTGTTCTGGTTTTACATCAGCAGGGACAGCTCAGAGTTGGGTCCTCTTTCTTTTGATTGTAGAAGTTATTTGCAGGTGAGGATTGGAAAAATTGTTTTTATGCTTTAGACAGGCAATTTCGCAGCTCAAAATTTGCCATATCTGTGACTGTCTAAATATGTGTCTTATGAAATATGTATATGTAAATATATATTATATTAATAATGAAAAATATTTTTTATGGAAAACAAAAAAGAATTAAATGTTCTCCATCCCAAATAGAACTAGAAATAATGAGCTTAAAACTCACGGAGAGACATGGAAGTTTAGGAAGGGAACCATGGGAAGCTTTTTAAAAGACAGGGCAGCTGATGGTCACAGTCACCAACCAGGAGACGTGCAGACGGGTCCATGGATGCCTTGCGTCCTTGGGAAGCCAGATAGGCAAAGCCCTGCAGGAGGCAGGGAAGGAAGGGGATGGGACTGGGAAAACTGCTCTGCTTTGGGGAAGTGCACAGTGAGCTTTAGCTCCGGAGAGCTGTGCCCCGTGTTACCAGGGCCACGACAGCAGCTCACTACTTAGGAAGATTCTTGCATTCAAGTCCTTCATTCATATTGTTGGGCAGAGGTAAATGAGTTAAGGATGCTGTGTCACGAGTGAGAATCAGCACTGCAAGCCAAGCTTCCAGAGGGAAACCCTCTAGATTTTCAAATTGGCCTATAAAATTTTGAAAATGTATTAAAAAGGGGGTTGTCAAGGAATTTCTGTAGGTGAGAAGCAACTCAGTAGGGACAATGTCTTTATTTTTGAATAACCACTGACATCTGTGTTTAAGCATGTTGAAATGACAAAGGAAATCCACATCTTATGTTTTACATTCATATTATTTACATCACATATATACTTTTTTTTCCCTTAATTCGTGATTGTACATTTGAGTAGAAGAAGCTGATTAATATTCAGGGCAAGTTTATATAATCTAATATATTCCTAGACTGTTTGGTTTGTTACTTTCTGAAGTACTTCCTTTGTAGGTCACTGGCTAGTAGCTATCTCCATAGATTGGGTTTGATTCTGATGGGAGACGGGACAAGCTGAAGGAGGCTAGAATTGGACCTTGCTACTTACATCTTTCTGTGCTATTTTTAGTGTTTTGGTTTTGTGTGTGTGGTTTTGCAGTTTTTGGTGCACGTTGCCTGTCTGCGCCTAAAGATTATCTGTCCTGTCATGGTACATGTTTAAGGTACCAGATATGGCTAACACTGTCCTTACCTTTAACCAGTCAGTAAGTCGGTACACTTTCCAGGTCCTTGGTTCTTAGACTAGAACATTTCCAGAAAACTCTCTTATGGAAAACTCTTTTTATATGAAACATTTGTCAATAACTCTTCGAGAAAGTTCTCAGTGAAAGATGATAGGGAACAATTTCAGCATAACGCTTCAGCAATTATGGCTTTGCGTGTAATTTATCTGAACGTTGCAAGGCAGGAAAAGTATGTGGAAATAATGGATGGCTTGATCAGCAAAGTGAAATACTGGGAGCTTTTTGACATTTAGCAAGGCCAAAGGCATTGACCTGGAGTGGTAATGAATATGCAAACACTGGCAACATGGAAATTGTAAATGCAAATGAGATCACTTGAATTTTTCCTTGTTTAATATTAAAGCTATATATAGAACCTCCTGAGATGTTCCTTCTTCTTCTTAGAAATTCCAAAGGACAGAGCAGCAGTGAGTACCCCCAGAAGTTAGAGCATAAACATGGATGTTATTGGAAAAAAAATGAATTACTCATTGATTCTTTTGAACAATTGGTCATGTAGAAGATGGTCTTATACACAAAGAATTTCATAGCAGCATCTGAGAGACACAACAAAAAGTTGTGTTTTTTTCTTTGTTTTTAAGAAATGAGAATGAGAGGAGGAAGAAGGTTAGTTGTAAATATTGTATATCTAAATTTAACATACATAGAATCAGAAAGGGGTGTCTTTGAATGCCCTACATCTCATGGATATGGCATCAAGGATCTGAGTAGTCAGACGGATAGTCTTGGGAGGACTTTAATCCTTTTAATCCATCAGTGCACAGTAGTTCTTTCAGGTCTGTTCACGGAAACTTGCTCTCTCTTAACCATGGTAGGTTTTTGCTGACACTGGTGTATTGGTACTCCCAGCCGTTTTAAGTTAACCCCAGGAGTGTAGGATGTCCCCCTGAAAGGCAGGAGAGGGAGGAACAGCATGAAGCAGAACAGCACCTGCTCTCCGTTAAGAGCCTTCAGTGTGCATAAGCAGTAGGCTGAAATGTGGTGGAGTTTGGGTGTGTTTAATGCTGATGGAAGAAGAAGGCTGTCCCCCCAGAGCACATGAGTGCTCTGCTCTTAAATGTCATCAAGCTGGGCAGGAACCATCCAGCAGGAATCATCCTTGGAAAGTCAGGGAACTCCTGTACGTGTCTTTGCCCTGTTGTACGCTGAGAGACGCAGGCATCTTTCTGTGATGTTCCACCTTGCTTCTTCCCAACGTGGACTTTGGGGTTAGGACTGGTATTGGTTTCGTGATTCCTATGAGGACACACAAAACTGGAGCTTCCTTCCTGATCCTGCAGCAGTAAGGGCAGGGGGTGCTGCCTAACCAGGCAAGGTTGCCTTGCCTCGACAAGGCAAGCAGACAAGCAGCTGGTTCTGGTGGTGGTCCCCTTGCAGAGACCCTGTTGTAGATAACAGGAGGGGGAAGCTGGCAGTGCCCACCTTCATTCCGATGTCAGCTTGCACAGCTGCCAGACACGCAGCACCTCCCTGAAGAAATGATGGGCTTTCTGCTCCCTCCCCAGAATGTCTGTTTCTTAGGAGGGCTTTCTCATGGGCTTTTGAGAGCAAGTGGGCATGGCTGCATGGGGAGTGAATTGGGAGCTTTAGTGCCTGTGTGCGGTATTTGCAGGAGCAATGAGGTTCTCTTCTGTCTTTGTATCGTGCATTGGGCCAGGTCTGATTCTGAAGGAGTTTTGTTGTGATATGACGACAGAGAGAGCCCACCTCCACAATTAAGAGATAGGAAGGGCAGACATACACCGTGAGATACAATGAGAAAGGACTGAAGGAAATCTGTGAGTCTCTGTGCTAGGATTTGTGGTCTTCAGTGAAATGGTCATGTGCAGCAGGGGAGCAGCAGACAAATGAATGCCACAGATAGAAAATGCCACAAATGTCAACAAACACCATGAAGGGCCTATAGCACCCACAGGAGGAGAGAAGGCAGGGAGGGCTCCCGAGCTCAGAGGGCAGTGCCAGGGCGTGCGCTGCCCTGCGCCCCCCAGCAGGGCCACGGCCTTCACTGGGACCAGAGTGGGGACACACCTCCTGACGCCAGGCACCACGTTTACAGGCAAATCTCCTTCTCACCCATTGTTTTCTAGGCCAAACGTGTTAATGGATTATACAATTGATTAAATGAATTCATGGAAGGAAAGCTACTAGGCACGCACAACCCCAGCCTTGGGGCTGCCCGTCCGCAGGCAGCTGGAAGCAGGCTGTGCGTTGGGCGCTGCTCTCTGCCCTTCTCCTGCTTTTCTCTTCTCTAAATGTTTGCTGCTGACCAGCAGCAAGTGGAGAAGAGTGCTCTAAGGTTTTTTTGTTTTTTTTTTTTTTGCTTTAATCTAATCTTAGGTTTTATCCTGTCTTTAGCATCTTAAGCTATTTGCCTCCCTTGGTCCTCTTTACTGCTTTGTTAGTAATTTAGGATGCTCTCCAATAGTGCTCTTGTTCTGTTTGTGAAAAGCGTTACACAAAGTTCAAGCACAAATATGTGCATTCGCCAAATAAAATTCATAACAAAATCAACAACCAAGCAACAGAGAGGTGAAGCAGCATAATTAGGTTGCCCATTCCGCTTTTTTTTTTTTTTTGCCTTTTTTTTTCTATTGGCTCTTTTCAACTGAAGAAGGTGCAAAGTAAATATACTCCTTTTTTTTTTTTTTCTGTATAATTTAGGTGACTTATTCCCTTAATTAAATAAATCCACATTTTAATTAAAACTATGATTGCAAAGTGAAGTATTTAAAGTTTAGGGTTTTTGGATTGATATATGTACCTAACTAATTTTGACTATGAATGCTGGTGTGTTAAATCAAGTATTTGGTTACATGATCGTTTCTTTTGCTTGGTAAATAACTCCTCTGGTCTAACTTTTGAGTGTTTCTGGCTTTAACACTCTCATGACGTAAAGTCTTCCAAGGCAATTTACGTACTTAAGGACTGGTTGTTACTTTCTGTGCATTCTCTTATGGCAGATTTTTTGTTATTATTATTCAGACGTTTTGTCCACTGCTGCTAAGTTGAAGTTTTGCAAATCATTTTGCCTGTGGAGAAAAAAATGGTGTCAGCAGGCACATTCCTTTCACTCAGCAGCAGGAACGAAATTAGACCTCAATTGTGCTGGTACATAATCAGTTTTTTTTGTGATGGAGCTAGTCCAGAGGATGCTGGACTCGCTACAGCAGTCACTGAGATGCTGTGAAAGCCAACGGGATCTTGGTTGCTGTGGGGCAGTGCTGCTTTTTCAAAGAGCTTTCTTTGGGTCATTCCCATCAGGCTTTGGAAAAATCTGTGTTGACTGTAGTGTGTGAGATCTTCCTCTACTCTTCTCCTCCCGTCAAAAAATAAAAAATAAAATGTTAGGAGTTAAATGAGAGAACAGTAGGAGTTTTGCCAGCAGCATCAGTGAGTTAAAGGCTTCAAAGGAGAAGGGACATGTAGGTTGGACATCTGTGTCAGTGGCTTAGTAGGGTGTGGGTTTTACCCTCATGCTCCCTGCATGGCTCCCCAGCTCCACCACCTTCCTGGGGAGCCCCATTCTGCTCGGTGCAGGGAGATGTAAATTGCACAAGCAGCAATGCACACACTTCTCTGACCTCAATTTCTTGATGTGGGGACCACAGCCACCTGCGCTGGGCGTCTGTGCAGCCTGCTGGCAGCATTAGTAAGCTGCACAAGTTGCTTTCTGGGGAAAGTTTGTGATTGAAAATTCCCAGTAACGGGATTTCTCATGCTCTCTTTCTGATATTCAGAAGCTTTCCACATAATAAAAGAGAAATTTCACACCTTTCATTTATTATTGGGTCGGTAAATAAAAATTCTTTAGAGTAAACAAAGAGGAGGCATATCATACCTTTCTTTTTTTTTTTTTTTTTTTTTTTTTTTTTAGAGCAACTGTTATTTCTGAGAAGTCCAGGACCTTGAAAAGATACTCAATTACTCAAACCATTCACAATTAATACATATTTGTCACTTTTCCAGGGTCCTTTGTAGCTATTTGCTCAGTCCATTCATACAGTTTCTTATCAAGAAGGCTGTTTTTAGACTCCCCTGTTTTAATCAAATGTTTCCCTGAAGGTATAGCTGCTTATTCAGATTTATTTCATCACTCATATATATTATTGGCACAATTTCTCCTTTTGCTGTGTTAGCAACCACTAATAGACTGCGTCTGTCCTCGTCCATTCTCCCTGATGGCAGTCCTCCCGTCCTGAAGCCTGGGCACAGCCGAGCCCCTCTCTGCCTGCCGCTGGGCGCAGCTTTGCTGTGCAGCCCTGGGCTTCCGTGGGAGGCAGGCACAGCAGTGTGGCATTGCTGATTCCCGTTCAGCTGCGGTCTGTTGCAAAGCCAAGGTGTTGTTTTGTAGACCTCCTTCCCACCCATTGCTTCTCCATGCTGGCTTTGTCACGCTCTTTTTCCTTGTCCAAGTACCCAGACTGGGCAGAGCCAGACAGCTCCTGCAAGTGGCCTTCGCATCTGGTCATGAACCGTTGGTGAGGGCTCAGAGCTTGGCTGCCTGATGAGCTTTACAGCACCCTGTGCTCCTGTTTCCCCCCTGTACGGGGTCACGCTTCTCTGGCTTGTGTGGCAATGCCATGGCAAACAGCACCAGATGCCTAGCTCAGGCCAAGATGCAGGACATCAGCAATTTCTCCCCCACCACCTCTCTCTTACACTCTCAAAGAAGGTAATTAGCTTACTTTGACATGATTTGCTGTTGACAAATCCCTCGTGACAGTTACTCATCTCCGTGTTACCTTCCAGGCGCTCACACATCAGTGGATTGTTTGTTGCAGCGTTTGTGGGAACTGAAATGGAGCTGTCTAGGCCATAGTTTCCCAGCTCCTCCTCCCAGCCCCGTTTTCAAGGTAGGGATTGGGTTTGTCATTGCATAGCTTTCTTGTACCTCCTGGTTCCCCCAGTTTTCTCTAGATGTTTCAGCGGTCCTTTCAGGCTCAAGCTTATTCAGGCCCTTCCAGTATGAATGTACATGTAGTCTTTACATTCTCCTGAACTCAGTTCTTCCTGCTGGGGTGACTTACTTCTGACATTTGAGGAGAGTCAGCTCTTTTATAAAATCCTGATGCGCCAAGGCAATGAAGGAGTTTGATTCTTCTGTACCAAATGGTATTTGTATGACAACTAGATTGAGTTGTAAACCTCAAACAAAATAGTTGATCTTTCTAATTCACTGCAAAGAAAATGTTGATGTTACAGAGTACCACCAGGAAAATGAGAGTAACCACAGAACTGACTTCACATGTGCTTTTGTGTATGTCCTGCGTGCAGCCCTAGGCTGGCTTTTCACTTTCCAGATAGAGGTTATAGCCTCGATCCACTCTGATGCTGTTTTTCCTTTCATAAAAGGTAGTTGACTGCGATGTCAAGGTCAACTCACTGGCAAGTTCTCTCTGTCCTATTCATTGCCTCAGCCTGATTTGAGGCTGTCGTAGCCTTTTGTCTTTAATCACATAGAGACTAAAATTCATTCCACTCTTTCATGGAACCTGAAAGGCCCCAGTTTTTGTGACTTCTCAGTCACTGACTGTCAAATAGCCAAGACACCTGGACTTGACCTTTCAGTTCCTGGAGGTGCTGATCATGGAAATTCTCACCATCTCCCTCCCTGCTCCTACCCTTCCTGTTTTGTTAGGCCATTTACAGGGATAAATTGCCTGAGGGTGAAGTTCAGCTTGTGGGTGAGACCAGTTAAATGTGCATTTTGTCATTTTAATCCTTAGTGTCTGACTGTATGGGCTGGAAATTCTCAAGAGATGTGTTGCATTACAGCTTACAGCCCACACAACAGTTAGCCAACCAATTTCTTTTCCTAATTACTCATGTAACAGACCTTTTCGAAGAAAACCACTCATTTTATTCACACAAATGCTCTTTATTCAAATCATCTTGCTGCATTTTGAATACCAAAGCTCAACATGAAAGAGACCACACTGGTGTGCGTTTTATTAATTGTATATTGTTTCAGCTTTGTTTGAAAAGCAAACTGTCTCCTGTTTGTATTGGATTGAAGGATAAAGAAGGCAATAGTACTTTATAATCTACTGAGACATCCACAGAGGCCTTGTGTATTTTGGATGTATTTGATTCTAATTTTGTCCCTGAATTTCTTTAGTGTATCTGTTGTTTAGTGCATCCACAATTATACTTGCATTTTTCTTTGGACCAGAAAATTTATATCAAAAAGAAGAAAGCAAAATAAATCCTGTCTTTAAACAACAACAACAACAAAAACTTCATCTTATTAAATTTAATATCATCAACCTGGAATGAGTTTATTTTAAGCCATTTTCTGCTGTGCTGACGTATACCTTTAAGATACAAAAACAGATTTTAGACCTGTGACCAGTGGTGTTCCCCAGGGGTCAGTGCTGGGTCCGGTCCTGTTCAACATCTTCATCGACGACCTTGATGAGGGAATAGTGTCCACCCTCAGGAAGTGTGCTGATGACACAAAGCTGGGAGGAGTGGCTGACATGCCAGAAGGCTGTGCTGCCATTCAGCGAGACCTGGACAGGCTGGAGAGATGGGCAGGAAGAAACCAAATGAGGTTTAACAAGAGCAAGTGAAGAGTCCTGCACCTGGGAAGGAACAACCGCACATATCAGTACAGGCTGGGGGATGACCTGCTGGAGAGGAGCTCTGTGGAGAAGGACCTGGGGGTCCTGGTGGACGACAGGTTGACCATGAGCCAGCAGCGTGCCCTGGTGGCCAAGAAGGCCAATGGGATCCTGGCGTGCATTAAAAGGAGCGTAGCCAGCAGGTCAAGGGAGGTGATCCTCCCCCTCTACTCTGCCCTGGTCAGGCCTCACCTGGAGTACTGTGTCCAGTTCCGGGCTCCCCAGTACAAAGAAGACAGGGATCTCCTGGAAAGAGTCCAGTGGAGGGCCACAAAGATGATACGGGGCCTGGAGCATCTTCCCTATGAAGAAAGGCTGAGAGACCTGGGTCTGTTCAGCCTTGAGAATAGAAGACTGAGAGGGGATCTTATCAATGTGTATAAATACCTGAGGTGTGGGAGACAGAGGGATTTGGCCAACCACTTTTCAGTGGTTTTTGGGGACAGGACAAGGGGCAATGGCCAAAAAATGGAGCACAGGAAGTTCTGCACCAACATGCAAAAGAACTTCTTCACGGTGAGTGTGATGGAGCACTGGGACAGGCTGCCCAGGGAGGTTGTGGAGTCTCCTTCTCCAGAGATATTCAAGGCCCGTCTGGACACCTACGTGGGCAACCTGCTTTAGGGAACCTGCTTTGGCAGGGGGGTTGGACCCGATGATCTCTTGAGGTCCCTTCCAACCCCTACAATTCTCTGATTCTGGGATTCAGAATCACAGCCTCAGGCAATGCTGACTTTACCTATAGCTCTCCTGGCCAAGGAGTGTTCACCTGCCCCAAAAAGCTCCATGGAGGAGGAGGAGGAGGGTGTCCATGCCACTGTGATGCCATCTAGTCCAAAGTTCCTTCATCCCCACCATCAGGGTCTTTTTCCTGTGTTACTGCAAGGAAAAACTGAGCCAAATGCTCACTGCACCCAGCATGAAGGCACCAGAGGCCAAAGTGGCTCAGCTGCTGTATCACACTCGGGAGGGCTGCATGTGGATGTGGACTGAAGATAGTCACCCCCTAAAGATGGTTGCAATACTTCACCCACCCCTCATATTTTTCAGATGCTCTACCAGCACCTCTGGCTGTTCAGGGTCAGCAGCGGTGCTCAGATCCATGTGCCAATCCCTGCTCATTGCTTTGTCCTTTTTGCAGGAGTCCTTCCAAACTCATCTCAAGCACTGACTCCCCTGTGGAGAGTTGTGCTCTGGTGTGAGCTGGGAGTGGCTATAATAAGATTACTGTCGTCCTGAGCAGCTTGAGCTAACGGTTTCCCAGCCAAGCCACTGGTTCCCATCACTTTTGTTGTTTAGTGGGTGGATGCCCTGCACATCCCATTTCTTTTTAGCCTCAGTCTTCAGAAACTTGCACCCATCTCCAGTGAGGGCCTTCACACCAACGCAGCAGTGCATCCCGGGTGCGGGTACAGCTACGGGGTGCTGCTGTCAGGGCAGCTTCACCCTGCGAAGAGCCCAAGCAGGAGGAGCAGCTCTCACAGATCCATGCTTCAGTCACTTTATCTTCGTAGAATCATAGAAAAATTAAGGTTGGAAAAGACCTTCAAGATCATCTGGTCCAATCATCACCCTACCACCAATGTCACCCACTAAACCATGTCCCTACACACCACATCCAACCTTTCCTTGAACACCCCCAGGGATGGTGACTTGACCACTTCCCTGGGCAACCCGTTCCAATGCCTGACTGCTCTTTCTGAGAAGAAATGTCTCCTGTTTTAATTGTATAAGAGTAGTGCTCTTTGTTCTATTCTTTGTTTTAATTGTTAAAAAGTAGGGGCACGACGTTTCCATTTTTCCACTCACCAGGGACATTGCCCGAATGCCAGGACTTTTCAACTATGATAGAGAGAGGCTTGGCAACTACATCAGCCAGTTCCCTCAGGACGCTGGGATACATGTCATCAGGTCCCATAGACCTGTACCTGTTTAGATTCATCAGGTGGTCTCAAACCTGCTCTTCACTTGCAGTGGGTAGGACTTTGATCCCCCAGCTTCCATCTGTGGGTTCAGGGAAATGAAAGACTTGGGCAGCCCGTCTACCAGTGCAGATGGAGGCAAAGAAGTTGCTGAGTACCCAGCCTTCTCCATGTCTGTCATTACCAATTACTCAGATATAGAAACTCACTCCTAATATAAGAAATTAGCCACCTATAATTGCTCACACACTACTATTTTCACCCCTCAGCCTGTTTTCACAAATGTTAGAGGTGCATGGTAGCCCTCGGGGACTCCTCCTGTCACCCCAGCGCAGCAGCCCGAAGGAAGCTGGGTCCTCTCTTGTGCTATTCCTCGAGGCTCTGCGCAGAAGGGATGCCGCCTCTTGCACAAGGGCTGGGGGATGGGAAAGAAGCACTCACACAACCCGTGAGAATCGGCAAGAGTTGTTTATTGCCGGTACCTCCTGCAGGTAAGCCTGCAGGATGCCCATGGTGTTTGGTGGCTCCAAGCTAATGCTTGGGATGGAGCCTGTGTGACAACAAGTAGGGAGCTGGCCAGGCACTCCTGCAATGCTGTTGATGCTCTCGGATGGCAGAGAGTGAAGACATGCTGCAATAGTCCCAGGTCTGTTCTGGCACAGGTGGATCCACTTCCATTGCCTCCTCCATATCTTCTGGTGGATTCAGCTCCATAGGCTCCACGGTGTTCGGTAGGAGGCTAAGCCAGTCCTTGCCTGGGACTGCCCAAACGGGATGCCTTCTGTCCAGCATGTTTTCAGGCCAAGGTGCCGAACCAGGGGGTCGTCCTGTTCCACCCCTAGGCTCTGTGCCACTCTTGGCTTGATTTTCACGCATGGGTTCAATGCTGCCGCCTGTTTTGTGGCCATGCCTGGGTCCCACGCTGTGTTCCCAACTATGGGCACGCCTCTGCTCCCCACGGCTGTCTGCCTGATGTTCCTGGCTTTGCCCCACGCCACCGTTGCGCCTATGGTAAGGCTGAGGCACCCTGTCGCTGGGTGTTTGATGGGGCGGCCTGTTCCCCGTGTCGTTGCGGTACCAGTTGTACCGCTTATACGTGTCTGTGGGCTAAGTGCCAGAGGTCTTTCGAGCACTGGTGTATCTTGTGCTGCTGGCACTATCCCTCTGCCCACCACACGTCTCCTTCCTGTCAGCTGCCTTCCTTCTTGGTGCTTCTTTGGACGGCATGGCTGTCCTTACGCACCAAGGAGGGCTGCTTCTTGCCTTTCTGCTTCTATTCTCCCTTGTGCCACGTACGCTGGCTGTCAGAGGAGCTAGTCACTGGGCGAGCGGTGGGCCAGCTGCAGGGGGCCTGTTTTATAGGGCCCGCAGCAAAGGCGGGGCAGTGGTGGCCACTGTGACCTCAGCAAGCCTCTCTGATGGAGTGGCCCACGTGTGGCCAAAGGCAGCTGTGTTGGGAGTGGCCTGGAAGATGCCCTCACATGGACAAGGAGGAGGGTTGGGGGGGCTGAGGGGCCCTTTTCTGAGGCTGGCTCCCCTGGGCCATTTGGCTTGCCAGAGAGAAAGGCTGCCCCTCGGCCACAGGGACTGCCCTGCACCTCCCATACTGTGCCCCGGGTTTATTTTTAACACTGTTTTTTAGGTAATTTCATTCTATTCTTTACAGAAAAGAACAGAAGCAAGGTGCATCTTCAGTCCTAATTCCCATGTGCGCTTTCTGCTCTGAGTGAAGAATTTCTTCCTCACATCACATCACATCTAAATCTCCCCTCCATTTGTTTAAAGCCATTATTCCTTGTTCCATGGCAACACGCCCTGATAGAGTCCCTCTCCAGCTTTCTTTTGGGCCACTTTTCTGGGTTAGGTTAGGTGGCAAAACTGCAGGACCTTGCAAATTGCAGCCTGATAAGACCTTGTTCCCCATGTTCCACATGACGTGTTCCAGCTCAGGCGCTAGCCTCTGATCGGTGTAACATAGAAACACAGAAACATTAAGGTTGGAAAACACCTCCAAAATCATCTGGTCCAACCATCACCCTACCACCAGTGTCACCCACTAACCCACGTCCCCAAGCACCACGTCCAACCTTTCCTTGAACAATTCCGTGATTCTGTGATACAAAAGCTATATTTCCTAGTGGTGAGCATAGATTTAGCTCCAGTGATTTTGGTGTTTTGCTCATTTAAGCCAGAAGAGAATTTGGCCCCAGATGTCAAAAGTAAAATTAATATTTGCCTTATAGAAATTCATCTGAATCCTTGCTAGATTTCTGACTTGGATATTAATTAAGCAAGGTGTGATCAGATCTATGATTCTCTTCAAAATATTACTTGGTTTGGTAATTTCTGATGTCACAATTTTGGATCCATCCAAACATCCAATTTGCTGTCATACTTGTATTTGACCAGACTGAATTTGTTGGTCAAAAAAATGAAGTGTAGGACCAGTAGCAAAAGCAGTCTTATCTTTTCTTGGCTCTGCACGCTGTCACCAGGACATGTCAGTTATGAGATGAAAAGTTTTTAGAAAGGTTGTTGGCCCTCTCCTTTGAAGTGATTCTTTTGCATGCAGCTAGCAGTTGCTGAACCTTATGGAGCTCTGAGCCTAAGATCCTTTCATTACTAATATTCATCTTTTCTCTTTGACACACTTGGTCTAACCCATGAGAATTTGATCCTGGATCAAAGCATCGATGTATTTCAGTGTGTAGGCAGCATATAGACATCCTGACAGTGAAAAAGCCAACTAGAATAGGAACATTCGTGTTAAATGTTACAGATAAATAAATGAGAAACATCTTGGTTCTGCCATTCATGCCATGTCATACAGTTACACAGAACACATCCATACATATCCAGTCATATCTCACTTATCCTCTATTCAAGCTCCTTCACAGGAGCTCAGACAGCTTTGTTTCTGAAAATTGGTAATTAGCAGTTTATGTCTCCCAGATGCATTATTCAGAATGATTGCCATGACCCATCTCAAAACTTTGTGGCCCTTGGAATATTACTTAGTCTGGGACTGGTCCTTCAAAATGCCTCCTTGAAAAGAAATTTAGATAGTTGATTTTTTTTCCCCTTTTGTTAAAAGAGGGAATTAGCAGTTTATGGATACTCTAAGGGCCTTCTTGATTTTCTTTTCAAATCAAGAAGGGTTTCTCAAAAAAAAAAAAAAAAAAAAAAAAGAAAGAAAAAAGAAATTATCCATGTCTGATATGTAATCAGTTCCTGTCAGACTAGAATTCAACAATGTATGCTTGCTGATTGCATCTAGCTAAAAAATGTCCCTTGTTCCCAATCATCTCAAAGGTCTCTGTATGCCAATGCATGTATGTTCTCATAGCAAAAAATACCATCTTTTATCATGTGGCATACCCAAGGCCATATCTACGTGCACTTGCCCTGGGTGTTGTGCCATGCCTTACAGTCCAGGATGAGTGTGTTTGGCACGCTGAGCTGGCATGCAGAGGTTGATGCTGTTGGCATTATAGGAGGTAGGAAAATGCCCAACTACCTGTCTCCATTTGCATTTTGAAGAAACGCTTTCTGTAATTTCCTTATGATACATATGCAGTCTGATTTTGTCTTTCTTGTAAAAAAAAAAAAAAGTGGAAAAAAAGTATTTATATATATTACGGATCATAGAATCTATGATTCTTTATATATACACTCTGTTCTGTGTCTGGCTGCTGTATATCTGGATGCTATTGTTGTTCTTATTTTTCTCTCTATATAAAACCTTTCTGTGTCTGGTAGGTAATTTTAACTAACATATTGCTAGTGACAGAGAACCAAAAAGCTCAGGCATGCACATTACATTAAAATAATTGGACATACAGAATACAGAGACTTCATCTCTGTCCCCATTTGAAAACCAGTGCAGAAGCTACATTGGGCATCAGCGAATCCATACAGAAGAGAGGAGAAGAAAGTGCAAGAGAATTAGAGTTCATTAGTGCTGCTGCTTATGCAGTGACTTGCTTTGTCAGGGGGTTATTTTTAGGCTGAAGTGGAATTCTCAAGGGGTGTGGAGCAGCTTAGCACTTCCACTGTAATGCAGATGAGCTGAGTGTATGCTGGCGGTGGTGTACCTTTGTGTTTCCAAAATTATTTTTGTGTCCAAAAGTAAGTCAATACTTGGAAATGGTCTTCAGTATTGGGTAAAGCTATCTCAGGAAGGAAAAATCAGATGAGCAAGGTTAGTAAGGATGTGAAAGCAGAAATTACCAGAATAGAATTAAGGAAGCCTCACTTTTGGAGTTGAATTTTGCTTGGATGGGGATTTGGGGTGTCCAGAATTCTGCAAGAACTGATTCATGAGGTCTCAGGTCCTGCAGCAAAGTTTTCTAACTTCTGACTGAGTCAGAAGCAGAAAATGGCAAAGGTAGTCACTATATTAAAGATTAAGTAAAATGAATATGATCCAAGCGAGAACAGGTTTGAACGCCTGACCTCAAGTTTATGCAAAACTTTCAAAGGAAAATCTAACTTAAGTGAGGAAGTTAAAGGAAAAGTAGGGTAAACTGCAACATTGGCTTGACGAATATTAGTGATGTAAGAAGTGATGGTAAAATAACTGAATTTTGAGGTAAGGGAGATGTGCAATACCTATTTGCATTAACTCTGCAAAACTGTTTTATGTATTGGAAACTGTGTTTTCAGTTATGTCTAACAAGTGACCAAAATGACTGGCTCAGAGAGAAACAGCAACAGATAGTGTTTGAAAGAGAAATATTACTCTGAAGGGGGGAGCTCCCCAAAAAGCAGCCCTGGGGACAATTATGTTTAACGTCTCAGTGATGGGGGTGGCACAAAAGATGGGCATGTTTTGATGGATATTGCTGGTGCCGTGCAGTAAGGTCCACATGCCACAGGGCATTTCCAGGTACTCACTGAAGCTGTCCTGTGATAGCCAGAAGCAATTTATCTGCACTACTCTTGCACTTTTTCTGGGCTTTTATTTCTCATTCTCAAAAGTAAATTTGATCAAAGCCCAGCAGTAGACAAATGCCAAACTTGCATCATTCTCCTTTAACAGAAGTCTGCCTGGGAGGTATTGTTCATGAGGAGGAAAATAGAGTTATCATATAGAAAGGACCTTGGTGATTTCAGAAATGCAAGAAAGTTTTGTAGGTTAAAATGAAAGTTACTGTTCTTGGAGACCATGACAGAGGTATTGCTTACATTGGTTGTTCGTTAGTGTTTGGAATGGATATAGAGAAGGGTTTGACGGGCTGCAGTAGTTAATCCAGAGATCAACAAAGTCTTGCTGGCATGGAAACCTGATCCTAGGGTGTGCTGGCAGGTATATACCCAGTGGAAAGAGAAGCATCTCTCTCATCCTTTCTGTAAGACAGCGTCAAGACGTCATCTGTGTGTTTGAGTGTATGTTCGTGATGATTGGACTTGAAATGGAACATGTGCAAAGGAGGACTTGATGTTACAGGACAAGACTAAAATAATTTGTCAGGAAATACCAAGAGATGCAATTGCACTGTGAATGTAGATAGTGGGGCTGACAGAAACGGAAAATAAGTGCTTAAAGCTATAAAATCCAATGTTGATGCAAGAAGATAGAGGTCTACCTATCGATCAAATGCATGAAGGTTTTTAATAATGACAGCAGTGAGATTTATCAGAGGGTTTGTACCTAGCTGACTATGATAGCTGGGCAGTGGATTGGTCAAACAAGATACTCTTGTGTTCGTGCATGCAGCACCTATTTGTGAAATTCTCACAAGTGGTTACAGTCAGAAAGGACTACTGTTGGTGTGCACGAACACTGCAAGAAACCAGGGTTTCCTACAGAAGAGATCAGCAACACCAAAGACCTGGTTCCTTCTGCTTTGCTTCTGCAGTTGTGCAACACATCTGTGCATTGTAAAATGCATATAAAATCATAGAATCACAGGATCATAGAATATTGGAATTCCTGAATTGGAAGGGACCCACAAGGATCATCAAGTCTAACTCCTGGCTCCAAACAGGACCACCCAAAAATCAGACCATGTGTCTGAGAGCATTGTCCAAACACTCCTTGACCTCCGGCAGGCTCGGTGCGGTGACCACTGCCCTGGGCAGCCTGTCCCAGTGCCCGACCACCTCTGGGTGCAGAACCTTTCCCTAACCCCCAGCCTGACCCTCCCCTGTCCCAGCCCCATGCCGTTCCCTCGGGCCCTGTCGCTGTCCCCAGAGAGCAGAGCTCAGCGCCTGCCCCTCTGCTCCCCTCGTGAGGGAGCTGCAGGCCACCATGAGGCCTCCCCTTGGCCTGCTCTGCTCGGGGCTGAACAAACCAGGGGAATTCAGCCCCTCCTCACATGTCTTGTCCTCCAGGCCCTTCACCATTTTGAGATGGGACTTGTGAGTTACAGATCATGGAAGTTAGTCTGTATCTGCGTAATGGACTGGTGGTTTGGCTAGCCCATACCTAGTGGGAAAGAGAGACAACATCTGTGGGGTAAAGTGGTAGAAAAAAGGAAGAAACCACAGGGCATTCAGGAAGAACATGTCACTACCTTTTTCATAGCAATGAGGTAGAATAAACCCAGCAATGCTACTAACTATGCAGAGCTCCAATATACATCTAACACAAGCCCTGGCAGAGTTCAGAAAGGAAATGAAAACAGAGAATAACATATTTCTTCAATAACCTTGAGAATTCAATTTTGGAGATAAAACAGAGCTTGATAAAATTGGTTGAGAGGCTAGATGAACTAGAACAGTAGAAGAAGCAGCTAGAAGAAAGAGAATATCGATATATAGATTTACTGAAAACAAAAAGGCAATTATGTGTAAAACATTGGGAAAAAAAAAAACTTGGAAGAAATAACATAAAATTTTATGGAATCCTAGGGGAGAAAGAAAACAATTAAATGCTGGACTTTATTCCCTTCTGCATAAAATTGCTGGACACAGGAGACAAATCTGGCTGCCCAAAACACAGCCTCAGAAACGGAGGCTATATTCTTTATTTATGCATTTGTTTATTTATTTGTGTATGTATTTGTTTATTCAAAATTGAATCTGAATACAAATCCTGGTCCAAGTTTCACAAGCAGAGCCCATTTCATTCAATAGGCAGTGTCTTATTAGCAGTCTTCCCGATGGGGATTAAATTATTCACAGCAATCATCCCTAGGAAAATACAAATGAACTCTTAAAAATACGTTCTCGTGCTGTTATATTAGTGCAGATCTTCTCACAGTGGTTTCATTTCAGAGCTAGTGTCTGTTTTAATGCTGGCCATTAAAGTGCAGATCATTTGGCCTCAGCCTCGTTTAAGACGTGGGATATTGTGTGCTTAGTGCTTTTTAGGAGCTTTTGGGCTCATTGCTCATGTGGGGCTTGCTCAGGGATTGCCAGCAGCTGGAGGGAGGGCTCAGCCCTTCTGCTACCTCCTGTGTTAGGTGCTGGGGTTTGGGGTGATCATGCTCTGCTTTGGCAGCATCGCAGCTACCGTGTCATTTTTGGGGTCTGCAGGGGGGGAGTGACACACTGTGGCGTGAGCTGCGGCTGTACTGGGAGGATGCTGGTGGAGAAAAGGGGGGTGACTCATGCAGCAAGCTATACTAATGCAGTATTTGGATTTGAATGGTGTTTTTTATTGTTGTTTCTCCTTGGCATCTGTTTTTTACCTGTCTCTTCACAGTCTATTGTCCCTGAGAGCCAAAGGTGGGTGGAAGGAGGAATCTCCTTTTTCCTCATGTCCCAGGTGCTGTTTGCTGGCCAGGTTGCAGATGCTTAGAGGAGGGGAGATCTGAAGGAGGCAGTATCCAGCAAACACTCTGGCCTTAGCTTTGTGCAAGGACATTTTTCATCATGGGGAACAACCAAATAAGCCAACCCAAAGAGCTTACCGTACCATCACCAAAAATTAATCCAGTGGTAAATACCTCCCAGCATTTTCACATGCGCTGAAATGGGGTGAAAGGATATGGGAGCCATGGGGGAAGGAGGAATGGGTCTCCCTTTTCTCACAGGAGGGAAGGCAGAGCCGTTGTGAGACTGATTGCTTTTAACAATCCTACCTCCTTCAGGGGGCAAGCTAAGGCAAAGGATTTTTAAAAATAAATGTGCGGAATTGTTTGAAGCCCATTTTTCAATCCACCTTTGAATCAGAGATACAGTAGGCACCGACATACATAAATTTTCGCCTGCACAATTTATTCAGCTTGGTTTCTTTTGGATCTGATGCAGGATGGACCTGGTAGGCTCAGATTTGCATGTGAGGGGCTGGGGATGGTCATACCCAGCCCCCTGAGAGATCGGGGGCGGCTGGGTAGGGGCTGCAGGCACCAGCTGTGGCAGCAGTTTGCTGCACATGCTGTTGGGATCACCAACTCTTCTCTCTCAGGGCTGCTACACCACGTTGCTGTCCCCAGTGAGCCTTGCTGCCTCCATCGGTGGGACTCTCTGTCAATGTTTCTTCATTTGAAATAGTGTATTCCCCTGTGAATCCTTGAGGTGAATAATGGAAAGGAGAACTTTGAGAGTTTTGTTGTTGTATTGGTGCTTTCTCTGGTGTCTGTATGTTCCAAAATAAATACACAGGTCAACAGCAATGACCCGAATCCAGCAAATGGCTCTTTGTTGGGCAGACCTGCTGGATATACCGCTCAGGACTGACTTCCTGTTGGTAGAAGTGATCTTTAATGGATACTGCAGGTTTTTAGGAATATCCAGTGTATGTACTGTGCCTGCATTTGCTTTGTTTTAGTTTTTGGGAGCCTCACATTTCAGTAGAGGGGGCAGCAGATACATTTTCTGCAGCGCCCATTGTGTTTTCTTTCTCAATTGAATTATGGTATGTTCAAAATCACAAGCAGAGCTGTCATAGCCCCCAGCTCATTATATGATCTAATATGATGTTTTCAGTGAGCTATCTTAACAAAGCAGACACTGTCTGTGGATTAAAGTGTCACAGAAGCTTTAGAAACTGATTTCTGTGCTGGCTTTTTTTATTATTATTATTGTTTTGTGTTGTTGTTGTTGTTACTGTTTTTCAATACTGTTCCAGGAAGACCCATCCCAAGCCATGGGCTAATGGTCAGAGACTAATATTTTTTAGTCTGTGTTTTACAGAGTTCAGAGAAAGGATTTGATCTCATGCTAAAGTCCTTGTTACTAGGGCACATTTCCTGACGGCTGTTTATACAAGTTATACACTTGTATATATGAGTGTTTATACAAGCAGAAGCTCCTAGGATAGGATCTGAGCCCAGCAGCTTGCAGAACCTGGGCTTTTCCACTCCTGGCGTGTGCTTCCAGGCAGTGCCTGAGCCAAAATGGTTGTTTTGATAAGATCCTTTCAAAACAAAAAGAGCTATTCAAACCCAAATGGCTGGAGGTGGAAACAAGTGACTGACATCTTCTAAACCAAATTTTCAGAAATAAATGCCTAGATTTTGCTCTGAATTAGCATATAAGTATTAAAATGTTCTTAAAGCTTTGGGGGTCAAACTTGTTGTTTATTCGTGTGTTTCCCTAGGGCGTTATAACCTTAAAACTGTTAAAAGGCAACTATTCTGTGGTGTTTTTCATTCTGACATAGAGCAAAAAACAGCCTCAAAACACAGCATTTTTTCCGGACGGGAGCTGTTGTCTGCTGGGCAGGCCCATTAATTCGGCGCTATCTGTGAGGTCCAGCAGCCTGCACGGCAGCCTCGCCAAAAGCTGCCTAAGTGGCATCACAAAGTTTTCTTTGTCCTTAAGAAAATGCAATTACATTAAGGAATTGCTTTGAGGAGTTAAACAGCAGTGAAATCTCGAGATGACGATTTCCCTCCTTTCCGTAAATGGCACCGTGGTAAGAATTAATTAGCGGGGACGTTCCAGGAGTACGGAGATAACCGAACTGCTCCATGCGAACCAAACCCAACCGTGCGGGGAAGAGCAGGGGCAGCACAGTGACAGGGTTCACTCCGCCTTTCTGTCCCCATAGATGCCATGGGACTGAGGAGCTGTGGTTGGGAAATGGAGGGTCAAGAGAGCAGAAGAGGTGTAAGCTGGCTGTGGGTGGAGCAGGAGCTGCAGCCCTGGTCTGTCTTGGTGAGCTTGGGCATGGACTTTTGGTCTTGCCAACAAAGGCTGAGCAGTTCTGGGCCTACATGAGAAAGTCTCTGGCTGTGAACGGAGGAGAAGTGAGGTGCAGGCAGGTAGAAAGGGAAGGAAGGTAGGAAGGAAGGAAGGAAGGAAGAGAGAGAAAGAAAGAAGGAAAGAAAGAAAGAAAGAAAGGAAGAAAAGAAAGGAAGGAAGAAAGAAAGAAAGAAGCATATAGCTGAATTAAAAGTATGAGACAGTTCCCAAGGAGGGAAACAAGCAGCACAGCTTCCATCGGGGGCATCTACAGCTTGTGTTTTCTTTATTAAAGTGGTGTGCTTATGATAGGGTGTCAAGTCTGCCGTTGTGCCACCTGCATCCTCCAGTGACTAACAAAGCCAAACTTGAAAGTCATTCTTTCTGTCAATGAGAACACTAGTAGAATCCTGATTTATTTATTTATTTATTTATTTATAGGATATGAACTTAATATCTTCCTTTCTGCCCTGCTTGTTTGACACTGGCTAATGGATTCAGCACTCCTGGCTGGGCTTCGTCCCTCTTGAACCCTCACCATCAAGTTTTTAATGCAGTTATTGATTGCAGCCCATCCTGGAGCAGTAATCTGGTTTACCACGACACATATCCACGTTCTAAAACAAATACATAAATTGGTATTGTTCACGGCACTTGCAAGAACTGAACAAGTTTAAAAGTTGGTTAAAGGCAGTTCTTTCCTCCACGTTGCCCAAAGGGGAAGCATTTCTCATACTACCTGCTCTCTGTGAAAGGCCACATCGTGCACACTGAGCCATCCAGACCTGTTCTGCGTCTTCCAGAGCAGGTGAAAAGAGTTGAGAGAAAGTGTTTAATTACAGAAGTAGTATAACTCCTGGTAGTCTGGTGCTCTATTCATACACAAAACATGAGTGGCTTTCCTAAAGGATGGAAAGAGGCAGACATTGGCAGTCAGATGTAAGATACAGTGTGTGATGGGGAGGACAGCATCCATTTACTTTCAAGCTGGGAAATGACTTCAGCCCATCTTGTCCCTGGTGCTCATTCTTTTTTTTCAGCACATCAATATTCTGGGCTGTTAGTAAGCAACTGCCGAGGCGCTTTGGTATCCATCTGCCGGGTCTGTAGAGCAGCAGGGAAGGAAACCAGCACGTGAACTGATGGTTTTGCTGGACTGAGGACAGACCCTGCCGTGCAGAGGATAGGTTTTAGCACTGATGCATGAGACCACAATTAGAAACATCTGCTGGGCTGCTTTGGCCCTTGCTGCAGGAGGTGTCCTCGGTTTCTCCTGTCCAGAGCTCTCTGCCATGCCCCAGTACGCTGCAGTTCCGAGCAGTCTCCACTGTTCACTGGGGGTTGCTTCGGTATATCCCATAAGACCCAACAGGTCCCTGCTGCACATGCTGCTCTTCTGCATTCTCTTTATTTTTCAGTCACTTGTCCAGTGCTGGAGCAATGTAGGCAGCAATACCCAGGTAGCACTGAATGTAGGGTTTGGATGGGGGAGACAGATGTTTCACTACATCGGGAAGAAAATTGTAAATGTTGATGCTCCCTTGAGGCTGGAAGTAGAAATGAATCCTGAATTTCCAGTGAAGGCAAGAAAGAGCTTTGCCTCAGTAAAAAATAATAAAAAAAATGAAATCTGAACTAAATCTGCATGCTTATGGGAGGAAATGATTTTACCTTTCATCCTATAAAACTACGTCTGATGCCTTCATCTGCAATGGCATTTCCTCTTGTGTCCAAGGATTTTCACCCATCACATATCTCCAGGAACAAGTGTTATCCACAAAGCAGATGGGATCTGGGGTACTTTTGAAGGAGTGAAAGAGGTTTGCTATGTCTTCTTCTGAAGCATTTCACTATATGAATATTTCCTGTACAACAGCTGCGACCCATGTAGGGTATGTTTTGGGGAGTCACCCTAAATATCAGTCCACAATGTGAGTCTGTGTAGCAGGAACTAATCTATTGTTTAATGCAGAGTCAAGTGGCATGACGGGAAGAGGCTGAGACCATCAGCACATAGCGTGTGCTTTGATTAGCACAGCCCAAATGCTCTGCACATGGCAAGAGGTGAAGGGATCACCAAAGCACCCTGAACAAGGCAGGTCAAAATATATTTGAGTATTTGCTGAGGTTCCTGAGCCATTTACATGATAGATCCTTGTCTCTCTCCCTACTTTACGTGACGATTTTGATCTGTCTTCCACAATACGTTGATGTGATAGAGTGTAGGTGAGCTCTAGGTGGTTGCTGTTTTCACCCATTTTGAATATCGCAGGTGTAAATTACTATTTCTAACTGTGAAAGACACAAATATAAAGTAGGGATGGGAGCTGTGCTCTTGCAAGTGAGAAACAGAGGGTGTTCACGGTGCCCCTGGCCAATTCTCAAGGAATTTTGTTCCACCAGTGTGTGGGAAAGTGATTCATTCGCCTTGTCCCTAAGATATGCTGCTGCAGTTAAATATCTTCAGGGCTCAGCAGTGCAATTCCCACAGTAGGATTGCAGAGATCAGATTTAAGCTTCTCTCCCATGAGCTATAGGCACCAAACACATTATTTCTCCACCTATTCCAATTTGTGTGCCACCATTTTAAGATTTACAAAACAGAGGGCAAACAATTCAAACGGAGTAAACGCACCCAAAGCTGGTCATTCTGCCTCAGCTGAGGGCACCTTGTCCTGCTCTTGTTGCTGAGGGCTTATTCTCCTCCTCTTGCTTTCTTTGTTGGCCATGAGGAATGGTCCAATGGAGAAATGGCTGCCTTGGCTCAGATTAGGCTTTCTTTATTAAACTCTGCTCTAATAAATTCCTTTTCTGAGCCCATCCTACAGGAGTATCTCCGAGCTGTTCTCTTGTGGTACTAATCTCTCACTAACTTATTTTCTTATACTTTCTTTTAAACTTTCCAAAAGTCGTCTTTGCAACCTGAAAGACAGTTTGTCCTCTAGTTCAGAGCCTATTCCCTCTCATTTTCAGCAGCTGTAACCGTGTCCCAGGCTCAGACGGCTCCAGGGTTTGAATTCCTGACCTCGGAATTTAAAAGCATTGACCTTGGCTGCTTAAGGAGCAGGGCCAGTTTAGTCAGCTTCAGCACGGTTCAGTCTCTGTTTGTTATATGTCCCAGCCTCTAAAGGAGATGAAAGCCAAACCTGGCCCAAAGGTACCAGCATAATGTGCCTTAATGCTGGGACATTCACCCGTGAAACGGCCCAAAGGCTCCCAAGGACAGAGCCGGCCTCGGCACATAAATAAATACATTTGCTTTCTTATGGGTAATTCTTTGCTGTAGTTCAACAAAAGAAAACCCTATTTGATTATAAAGTGACCTTGTTCACAAGAGAAATAAAATGCTTAGGTGAAGAAACTGATATCTGTTCCCAGCCAAATAAAGGTTGCTGCAAACACTGAAACACTGTCCAGAGCAGCAGTAAAAAAAAAAAAAAAAAAAAAGAAAAAAAGAGGGGGGGTTGTTTTAAGTCCATACACTTGTTTTATGTTCACATTTCTATATTTTCTGCTCTACCAGGAACATCTATTTACCTCCCCTGTCCAGGTAAAAAATGCTTTTTATTGCCACCCATTGTGCAGAAACCTCCCCCAGGTGTTTATGGATGTACTGCGCTCCTCGCTTGGCGTGTCTGCTCTCTGCCTTCTCTCCTGGCGTGTCTTTTCAGATTTATCCCGGTTGCATTTTGTATTTGTGGAGTGCCAGCAAGGCAGCAGCATGGCTGGGGCTCTCCTGCTGCACGCTCCGGGGGTGAAGGGCGCCCTCGGTGGCTGTGCCTCGGCGCTGGGTGTGCGTGGTGGCGTCGCCGTGGTTGTGGGACCTGGGCCTGCTGCTGGCTGGCTCTGATGGGATGCGCCTCCCATGCCTCCAGTTGGAAAAATTGCAGAGATCTGTGTGAGCAGGCGGAGGAGCGAGGCACGGTGTTCAAAACGCAGAGTTAAATCTTTTAGTCAGGGCTCCCGTGCACTGCTGGCCTGGATGTCGCCGACAGATTGTGTCAAGGCCGTATGTCAATAACTCAGCCTGATGGTAACAAGGAATCCATCGCTTCCTCTCTTTGCTAGGCATTTAGTTATATTTTGGTCTTCCTGTTAAAATCTGTGTCTTCTGCCTGTCTGGAATCTCCCATCTGCATATCTGGTCTGCTTGTTCCTGTTTCCCCTTCCCTTCCCGTGCATTTGAGCTCCCCTGTAGGACGCAGCATTTTCACACTGTGGGTGTGTTTATAGTGTGCGACCCCATCACTTCTTTATCTTTGCTTCGAGAAGTTAAACAGAGCAAACTCTTTGACTGTCTCCTTGGTAAGCCGTTTTCTCTCTCCATCAAATTATTTTCTTGTCTCTTGCTCAGACTCTCCACTTTTTAACAGCCTTTTAAGCACGTGGACAGTAGGAGCCATGCCGGCTGGTGTTGCTGGTGCTGCCCTCAGTGCTGCGCTCACCTCTTTTCTCCCACTGCCTCTTCCCCAGCTGCTCACTGTTGTGCTGGGAGCCCCTGAACTGCTTGCCCATGACGATTACTCCTTTCTCAATGTGACCTGCAGCTTTCAGAGGCACACAGAAATGTTCACTGGAGCAGCTCCAGTGTCAGACCAGTCACCACTGTTAGACCAGGCCAGCCATGACTGCTTTGTTGTAATATTCACGTGATAATTGTGTGACATGGCCTTTTTACCAAGGCAAGGCTCGTGACCTTCCTAGTCACAGATTAAACCACTCAGGCTCTAGTGCTAATATTCCTGGAAGTTAATTGTAATCAGCCCACGTACTGCATCCCCAGTGACATCCCTCCGCAGTCCAGGTGTGTCCATCAGCCGTGTGGGGCAACACTGGGGCTTTGACTGCAGTGGTATGCAGTGTTAGGGTGCGCGTCCTGCAGGGATCTCTGCTTACTGTTCAGGAGCTGGAAAAACTGCCCTGCCATGGGAGACTTGAGTAGCTCATCCTATTTAATGTAGTCAAGAAAATAAAATACATGAATTAGTTGTATTGTATATGTAAACTTTTGAGTAGTCAGTTTCCAAAAGCAAGTAGAAGATCTCAAAATGAAATGTAGTTTTTGAATCACTCGGGCAACTGAGATATGCTTATGGCATCGGATTCATTGCCAGAAATCTCTATATTGAGCTGGGATGTCTTCTGAAAAAGTCTGTATCTTCTGGCACAGCACTGGGCTGTGGATCTGACACAGAAACGCTGGAGTTAAATTCTGGAGCCTGTCAGAGGCACGGGGTCACGGCAGCTACTTCTGATCATCCCTTCTGTTGAAAGACACCATGGACCTCAAACTGTATCCTGACAGTCTGTAGACTCAAGGGGTCCCAATATGTTTCACGCCTCTAAACATTTCACCCCCACACAGGCAGCAGATGTGCTGATTTGTTAGCCACCAGAGTGACTCAGAAGCTGCTGGGGCCATGCCTTGTGAGGGGGAACCCAGCAGGGCTCCCGCGCAGCGCCCGCGCAGCCAGGCGGGATTCAGCTCCACCACTGCGGTACCACCTCTGTGCTAAGCCCCGCAAAGCAGTTAATATTCGCCCCGTTCTTGTGATTCTGGGTGTAGATGCCTCTGTATCATTCATTTCCTCTTTGTCAATATTAACTGATGTGTTAGTGATTAAGTTCAGCTAAGGCATTATTGCATCGTCATTAATCATGACTACATCTGTCATAGAAGTCATTAGAAAGAACCCGTCGCAGCTATTTTTATACCCCATTTAATTTTCATGCAGGGATCACATTTTAATTCTTGCAATGTATCTTCACAATGATAAAAATTTGCATATCTTCATTCACTGAAGAGGATCTATTAGCGCAGGCACAAATAAAAACCCTATTGCTACCGTGGGGTTTCTGTAGGAACCGGATTCCAACGTCTACGTGTTTCTGCCTACACACATGTACTACATTAAAAGGAATCACTTCACAGGTAGAATTACTACCCTGGACAATTCTAATTTGTTGGAAATTAAACATAAGTGGTTGATTCTGGCTGCTACATGACATAAATTACTAGCAAATTGCTCTGTAAGATTTCATTATAAAGTACATGCTGTTGTGAATGATTTGCTGCTTTAGTCCCGAACTTTTATTTGTGTGCCAGTGCTTGAAGGACAATGGCAGAACTTAACTTTTGTTTAAAGCCACAAAAGTCTGGAATTGATGCTATTTACTTGTCTTACTTGACCTTTTAAATCTTCCTTTACTTTTATCCAAAAGCCAAGTGCAAGACACTTTTCAAAATGCACTTGTTGAAATGCATTAAGACCTTGTATTAAAGCTGCACAGTATTTGTAGTAAACGCAAACCAAACTTGAATTAATGGAGCTTTTCCTCAGCTGGTGCAAAACGCTGAAGCGCTGCTGGCTTTTGCTGAGCAATAGCACTGCTTAAATATAGCTCCTGTGAGAATAATAGTTCTGAAATGGGATGAGAGTTCCAAGGGGAAGAATTTATATTCATAGATTGTTAAGGCTAGAAAAAAACTTCATCGCTATCTTCATAAAAGTTCACTTGGCAAATCTTGTTTTAAATACCGTTCTGCTATGCATGAAATAAGCCTGTGGCTAGCGAGTTGCACTGAAACTTGGAGGCTTTGCTCATCGCCCTAACATCACTGAGCCCCAGCCATTCTTCCAGTATCTGAGTGCAGGATAACTCAGACACCTCTCACGCGCACCTTTATATTTTTGAGACTTATCCAAAGCGCAGGAGCCATTTTTCCTGCTCCATGTCCTGGTCCTTTGCTATTTCTTTCTTTGGCCCAGGGTGGTAAGGAGGAAATCAAGGGAGAAACAGAGCCACAATGGTCTGTCTGGTGAGATGGCCACAGAGAGAATGGTAACAGACCAGGCATCACTGCTCTGAGCTCTCGGAGGTACTTGGTCACAGAGGCAAAGCAGAAATAACCCGGTGCTACACTGTCCCTTGCCTGTCCCTGGCATGGCACCCTTGTGCTGGATTGGCCTCAAAGCCCAATGCTCTCGCTGTTACAGCAGCTTCCCAAGTTTTCTGTCCGCTGTGGATCCTGAACTGTTGGTAGGAGCTGGAGCTGGAGCTGCTGCTCCTGGTGCTGAGCAACCCCCTGGACTTCAGGCCTTCAGTAACGCAAGCAGCAAGGTCGGGGCGCATTCAACACGCTGCAGGCTGGAGAGACTGCAAAGCAAATAAATGCACCCGTTAGGTACGAGAGAAAGAGAAAGAAGGGAGGCGATGGGGCATGCAGGCCATGCTGTGCACCCCGCGGGTCCCTGCAGAGGGTCGGGGTGCCCTGTGCCCACCCGCGAGGCTCCGGCACTGCTGGAGATGGGTGGGCAGGGGGTGCCTGCTGCGGGGAGGGGGTGCTGTGTGCCGTGAGGGGTGAGGTGCTTACAGAGACAGGGCAGCCTTAAAACCCAGTTATTTGTACGAGAGGGCGTGCATCAGGACGGCTGTCTAAGCCTTGCCATCCCAAGGCTTTTTGGAGAATTCGTTGGCATTTCTGGCTTTGTGCTACGAGCTTTATCTTTATCTACCAGAGGCAATCTGTTCTGCTGGGAGAATGGCTTTCTGCTTTTAATTTACTTTTGCTTACATAATGAGGCTAATAAAGAAGCACTGTTTTCCGCATCCAAGAGGAGTTCATTTTGTGGTCCTCTGAGGGAAGCAGCAAGAACTCACTGCAGAAGCAGAAATTACCTTAAACGTGTCATTTGAAGCCAATGGTTTTGGTCGGGCTGTCTTCGGTAAGGAGAGCTGATCCCACTATGGGTGTTGCAATGAAACACCTTCATAATTTAGGTTCAGTACTAGGAAGAAGTGTTTCCAAAGGCTGTAGGTTCTGGTAGAAGCCTGGTTTTGTTGCAAGAACTGTAAGATCTTCTCCCATGAAAGACTTAGTCACCGGGAAATGACCTTTCTGCAGAAATGTGGTTTAAAAGAGGGTGCCTACCTGCTTATTATTTTGTCACCCGAGATTTCTGCTGAAGCATTTCTCCCCCCACCCCTTTTAATAGTGCTTGTTTATAGTGCCTGGTTATTTGGGGGTTTTGAGAATGAACAGCTGAACAACACCTAGCAGGGCTGCTCTTCCCTTTCAGTCATTAATATATATGTCATGTACCATTGTCATCCTCCTTTATCTTAACCAGATTTACTCATTTTAATGCCACTTACCATGGCAGACCTTTTCATGGCAAGGGAGCCGGGCTCCTCCAGTGCACGCTGCCCAGCACCACAGCCTCAGGCTGCGCTCGCTGCCTTCCCAGGCATTTTTTCCACTGATATGGGAAAAAGCAGGAAAAGTCTCCAGCTAGCGTAAGGTGTGAAATTAAGTGCCTACAGTGAAAGTAGGAATATATCTTTTTTTTTGGAGCTCTGAGGAGAAAGTTGCTCCTAATGAATGGAATGGCACATCTTACCGAGCCAGGGAAAAGGGAAAAAGGTGCAGGAAACAGAGAGAGACCATGGGACTGCTGCTGAAATGGTAATGACAGTTCCTGTGTCTAATCAGGTTGTTATGTTGCCATTTTCTTTAAAGTCACATTGAATCTCAAGTTTCTCTCCAACCGAGGAGCTTGCATTCACTGATTAAATATCCAGGAGGCTGTGAAGAGATGTGAACGGGTACACAACATTGTTTTAGCAGCAGGGAAGGGGATGGTTTTATCAACAACCCTTTGGGTAGTGTGGGTCTGGCGGAAGGAGATGTGACGAGACCACCCCGAAACGCCTCAGAGTTACGCTGTGGTAGGACCCTTTTAGGTTATGGTAGAACCCTTTTAGGTCTGGCTTCGAGCTCATCTCCACGCACATCAGCCCTTCGGTACCTGTGGGAAGTCTGCTCTGTGGAGAACAAGAGGCAGATGGGGGAATCTTTCCCTCATGCCTGAACTTAAAATGAGTTTTCTGGGGTCTGACAGGTCTTCAGCGCGTTTTTTTCACAAGCTGTGCCTCCACTTCTAAGCCGCGTGTCCGAAGCTGGGGAGCAGCTCCAGGGGCACTCAGCTCCTGGTGCCTGCAGCCTGCCCAGCACCTCGGCCTCATGAAACGGTGCCATCCAGCTTTTGTTCTGCACCGCCGCGTTGTGGTGGGATTGCAGTGTCTTTTATGGGTCCATAAAACACTTGGAGACCAAGTGCATGGCTGGCAAAACTGAATACAGCACAGACCTGCCTGCAAAGCTGGCAGATTTTGTTTGTGTACAGTAACTTCTCAGCTTAAAAATGCTCCGCAGCAAGCACAGAGCCATTCCCTTCTCATCTCTTGTCACCTGCCAGTTCTCTGCGAAAGGGCCACCAGTGCTGGCACCTGCTCTCCAGAGATGTCCTTGGTCCCGGGGAGGGGCAGGAGAAATTCTGGTGCCACGACTTGCCTGCACACAGCACCGAGGCAGGGACAAGCACACGTGGCTTAGGGAGATCTCCACTTGCATTCTGAGTAGAGTTGGCAAATGAAATAAAATGCCTTCAGTCAGCAACCTAACCGTACATGCATGCAGAGGGGGAAAGTGGTCGTGTTGCCAAAGAAATCAGAGCCCACGCCTCTTAGTGCAGGTGCAGGACCCCTGCTAGATGCGTCCTTCTTGAAATCTTTAAAATGCAAAGGGTTGCTGTGGTATCATTCAAGATTTATTTTTTCAGACATTACCATTTTTACTTCCTAAAATATAATGAATAGCAGCACAGCCCATAAAAGATGATCAGCGGAGTAGGCTTTGTTGAAAGACTGTGGATTATACCAGCTTCTTGGCTTTTTACAGAAACTCATCGTTATTCAACAGTCCCATTCTTGCGAGAGCTAGTCAAATAAAGCAAATAATGATTTGCAGATATGTGGGCAGATTAATGTTACAGCTTAACTCCTAAGTTATTTCTTGTTTGTTTACTCATTTGAATATTTTTCACTTGCAAAAGTTCCACGTGTTCTATCACAAATATTGAATCTTGTAAAACTCAGCAGTGCTGCGTGATCTTTACTGCTCGCTCTGAAAATGCATTGTCCTGTCAAGGAGCCAAACCAGGACAGAGGCATCAGCCAGGAAAATCCCAGCCACTGTCTGCAACCAACAGATGCGATTGGAACCACAAAATCAGATTTGTCAAATTCTTGTGAGTGACGAGGAGGCTTCCATGAATGTAAATCCTTCTGCAAACCACCCGCTAACGTGCAATGCTGCAGCCAGTGCAAAAAAAATAGAAATAAAAATAAATAAATAAAAGGAAAGAAAGAAGAAATTTACAGCAAAATCTGCCTAACTCCAAGTCCACCTAATATGAAATTCAGCCCTTGTTAGACCTGAAATTTAGATTAGCTGGAAAGCTGCAAACTCTGTCTGAAGCTGAGCCTGGCCCACGCTGTCCCCTGCATGGTGAGGTGTGAGAGCTGATCTGCTCCCGCAGGCGAGGCAAGGCGAGGTGCACAGCCCTGCGTGCCAGGAAAGGAAAGCAGCTTGTGTCGTCTCCTGACTTCATGCAGCTGCTGTCTGCACCCAGGAGGTGAGCTCGCTTCTCCCCATGCTAAGTGGAGCTAGCCAAACTCATCTGCACGTGGGTTTCTGTACTGATGTATTACCCGGCACGGCAAGACGTGGGTTTGGGGTGTCCCACCTCTGTCACAACCCAGTGGAAGACCTCAGCCCTCCTCTGGTTTTCCACCCTGTCTGTCCCTATCCTTTGAACCCCCCGTCACAGAGTGGGGTCTCAGCCTCCCTGCTCTTTGGAGCGCTGCAACAAATACTGCTCCCAAGCCTGTCTCACCAAGAAGTGCTGGAACACAATTGCTTTCCATCCAGCACCTCCTTGAAGCTTGCTTTAGGGTTTCCTGATGCTTTGGGGGAGTCATGGCTCACTAACACCTGAAACTCGGTTGTGCTGTTGGGCTTGACATCCCCCATGAGATACATCCTCCTGAACACTGGCTGGAAGTCAGGACAAGCTTGGGAAATGTCAGAGGTCCTTTTTTCTTGCTGGTTTTACCCTGTTACATCCTCTAGGATGTCAGACAAGTTTCCTGTGACATTGGTAGCAGTGCAGATTCCCCACCATGCTCAGTTTTAGTAAAGTAAAAGGAGTATGGAAAGCACCTGGATTGATGCCTGCCAGTGCTTTGTGCCTCCTGCCACCTCTCCAGCTCTTGCAGAACGCCAGCTCGAGGTGCGTTGTCTGATTTATACTGCTAGGTGGCCTGGAGCACAAAAACTGCAAGTTTTTTACTGTGAGCATCTGTTGTTAGACCTGCTCCACAAGAGCATTCAAGTATTCGATTTCTTTTTTCCAAAGAAAACCACTATTGGTTTTATTAAGATCAGCTGAAGACTAATTAAAAACTGATGGGCTTTGGCTGATCTTGGCTAAGTAGAAAATAACAGTTTGATGGAAAATAAATCCTTAGGGAAAGTCAGTTTTCCATTCAGATGTATTGAAGAGAGTTTTTGTTGACCACTAGCAATAGAAACTGCTATAGAACATTAATTTTACAACAAGTACGGGGAAAAAAAAAAAGAGAAAAAAAGATAGGTGATGTGTGCAGCAGAGTGTTTCTCTAGAAGGAGGTAGATTCGGAAGTTTTCCCATTTTGATATGTTATTTCCCACAAAGATGATTTTTCTACTTGAAATGTTTCACCCTTTTAATGAATTGCCATCGTTTTGTACTTAAATACTATTGTAGGAGCCTGGAGGGACTCACTGCATCACCCTCAAACTGCACCTTGGACCAAGCATTGCCCTTCCCTGGCCTCCTTCACAGCGAGGAAATACCAAATCGGCCTCCCTGCCTCCAGAACTGCTGGAAAGGCATTTGCTCAAAGGCTTAACCTATTTGTCAATTAAAGTGTCCTCTGCAGAAGTTCAGCTGCATTAGGACAAAAAGCTATTAAAAAAAAAAAGCTAGGAAATACAAGTAGATTTTTATTTGTCTGACCCTTTGTACAAGGGTAGGGCTGATAAATTTGGCAGTATGACCTAAAATAAATAGATCCAATTAACTTGGTGGCTGCAATGCAATCTTCAGCTTCCTCCTCCTGGCTCTCAGGGCGTGTGCATGCTCAGGCGATGATGTACCTCTCGTTCTCCTGTTTCCAAAGTAATTACCACTTCTAAGCTGAATCTGGTAAGCACGGGGTATTGCCAGGCTCGGAGGAAAATATTTTTGCACTTGTTACTGCTGTCATATGTCATTTATGAGCATGTTAGCGGATAGTTGGGATCGTGGTTGTGGTGGTGCCACGACAGCCCTGTTACTCCATGGAGCAGGTCCTGCCCTGCGATGTGAATGTAACCGAGGCAGAGACATGGCGCTGGATGCGTTCGCCCAGGGAGATGGACCCGGCAGCACAGCGGGATTGCTGCCACGGTCAGCACGGGGCTTGGTGCACTCACAGCCAAGTGGGTAGGATTTCAGTAGGATTCCAGTTATCCCCTTAGTTTTTTAATATATATATTTATTTTTCAGAGTTTGAATGTTGATTTATTTATTTTAAAATACTCCTATTTTCAGTTATTAGTCAGATTTTCTTGTAGAGAAAATATTCCTCAAGTAGTTCTGCCACTGACAAAGATGTTTCCTTTTCCTCTTCCTTTTTATTTTTAAATAAATAATTTTTTAATATATTTTTATTAGTCTCACAACAAGAAAGGGATCTCTGAAAACTGCTTCAAAAGGATTTCTGGCACAAAAGACAGAAATTAAGCAAGAATTCTCAGTCAGATCTTCAGCTGACCATCTTCTTCTACCATCAGTAGCTGCATCTCTGATACAGTGGGTAGTTTTTGTGTTGTTTTTTTGTTTTGTTTTGTTTTGTTTTCCAGGGGTTTGTTGGTGTAGGGAAGATGCTGCCTATCCTAATAAGCTCTTACTATCAAAAATGTGATTCAGAAAGACACCTCATGGAATCACAGAATTGAATCATCGAATCATTAAGGTTGGAAAAGCCCTCCAAGATCACCTGGTCCAACCACCCCCTGCCACCAATGTCACCCACTGAACCACGTCCCTAAGCACCACGTCCAACCTCTCCTTGAACACCCCCAGGGACGGTGACTCCACCACCTCCCTGGGCAACCCGTCCCAACGCCTGACTGCTCTCTCTGAGGAGAAATGGCTCCTCATTTCCAGCCTGAACCTCCCTCATTTACCACTGTTCCTCATGACTGCAGTGGTCCCAAGATAAAATACCTTGTCCCTCCGGTGCATGGGAGTCTAATAAGCCTCTCTTTCTGTGTTCTGGAAGCTGGGCTGTGGCAGGTGCCGACGGCGAGCATGGTGTGTTGCAAACTGGGTTTTGCTTCGAACAAAGCCTGGTCAGCAAGGGCCTGGCCAGGGTTTGGCCACTGCTGTGGGCCATGCTCAGTGCCAAAACGTGCTGGTGCCCATGCCTGTGCCGGCTGCAGTCCTGCGGTCTTTTCCCATAGGCAAGCAGGAGCAGCAGGGATGTCCAGCAGCCACCTCCCAGCCCCAGCACCACTCCTGCGGGAGCATGCTGAGGCTTGGTGTTCGTGCCTTGGTCCAAACGGTTCAGGAAACTTCGGTGGTGTCACAGCTGGAAAGCAAATTTCCATGCAGACAGTGGTTTCCTTGGCATGCCACAGGTCATTGTCTATGCCCGGGGCTGGTTTGGGAATGCACACCTTCAGGCTGGTTTTGCAATTCTGTTTTAATTCACATGTAGGAGTGCAAATGATTTTTTCCAAACATAACATTTTCTTTTCGCTGAATTAAATCCATTACCTGAGGTTGTAATAGCCATCTCCCAGCTTCGGCTGGAAAATTGCTGTTGCCATTTTCACAGGGATCACAACCATTACGTATGCACGTGTCCTAAAGCTCTCTGGCCATCTGATCTTCTCGATGCCCTGGCCGTTAGGGTTCGCTCTGCCACCTCCACATTGAACTCAGGAGCTAAGTAAAACCACAGGTTAGACTATAGTGTATATTCCAGAAATATTATTTCTGGTCAAATTCATTTGAATTTTCTGTCTGGTTAATGGACAGACCCAGATCTGTCAGACGAGCATTGTGAGAAGTTTTCCATTGCATCAGGTAAGTATATTCATGATTCTTTTTTGCCCAACCCTTCAACATTTTTAGGATCTCTCATCTCCACAAAATTGAGCCTACGCTTTATGTCTTCATTTATTTAATGCATTTGCTTTCTGCAGGTCTGTGTGGGAATAAATGGAATATTACGTCAAGTAATCTCAATTCTGCCACCAAACCCCACACTGGTATGCTTTAAGCTGTACCACTATTTATTGTTCATAGGGATGATTGTTATTTTTTCAAATGGCTCATATTTGATTTTTATCTTTCCAGAAAAAATAGTATTGGTTTAGCTTAAAAAAGTTACATGCTGGGTTTGAGATGCTCCATTATTCAGCTACTTCTGGAAGTTGTTGGAGGCATTTTCATGGAGATCATGCCCTGCCTGTGTAAAGGGATAACAGCGGCTGTAAATCATTCAGGAGTTATAAAGGCTGAATAATTTACCTGTCTAGTCTTGCGTAGTGCTTCCACCGTTCTCATATCTGAGAGCACTTTTTTATGCTGCCGAGAAAGGACTGACCACTGCAGGTGGATAATTATCCTTCGTTCCTCCTACCCCAGATTGGCAGCACCAAGAGAGGAGCAAGGCGCAGGACAGATGGGTGCGGGGTGCTCGGCATGGCACATGCCAGCAGGGTGTTGGGAAGGGCTGGGGGCTTGCAGGACAGGCACCAAGTGCTCTCACTTGGGTGTCCTCGCAGGGCCCAAGGCAAAGGCAGCGCTGCAGAGGCTCCCAACAGAGCCGACGGGCAGCTGGAGGAGCTGTTCCCTCCCCTGCTTCCCAGGAGAGGGGCTCGGGGCCTGGGGACTTGGTGGTTTCACTGAGGGGTTGGTGGTTTCACCGGGGGGTTGTTGGTTTCACTGAGGGCTTGGTGGTTTCACCAGGGGGTTGGTGGTTTCACCGGGGGGTTGGTGGTTTCACCAAGCAGAGGCACAGCACAGCAGGGCAGGCAGGATGGGTGGTGCTGTGGCCGCCAGCTCCCAGCCACGCTGTGTGGCATCTCCTTTGCCCCCAGGGAGTTCGGTGGGCAGTGTTTTAGCAGAGCCGGGTCGAGAGCAGCTTGGTGGTCCCAGCTGAGCATTCATCCAAATCCCCCAAAAGTGAGCGCTGCCCGAGCGGGTTTGCTCTCCAGCCCTTGACATCAGACTGGCGGCTTCTCCACGGTAGTCAGGAAGCTGGTTTGAATTTATTTCTTGGTGTTGTTTTGTTTCCTACCCTGTTAAATAAAACCAAGTCGAGACCTGGAAAGCTTAAAGCGCCATTTCATTTTAGCTTTCAATTGCATATGAAAATAATCCCCGGAACAGCTAGAGGCGCCCAGAAAGAACAGCTGGAGGATGGAGAGACGTGGGAATAACGACTGCGGAGGGGTGGAAATTGTGCAAGGCTTTGCCAGCATCGTAATGAGCCCTGCAGTGCAGATGAATAGAGCGATCTTTCCCCAGCATGGCTCAGCATCCAGCGATCTGCTGGAGGCTGTGTTCCCACTACCGGCTCTAACAGCCGCTCGTAGGCGTATCGGCCCTGCCTGGGTCCGATCCTGCTCTGACTGCCTTCATGCCTTTAACTTCCAGTGCAAAGCATGGCAGCGAGCTGCCCGGACAGCTGCAGAGCTTTGCCTAGAGAAACAGTTCCTGTTACTTGGCTAAACATGCTGCACCAAAGGGGCTTCACCAGGCCTCACATACGCAACAAAACAGGACATCAGCTGAGTTCCTAATGCTCTCGAGCCTTAGCGCCAAGTCCGTGGAGCCTCTAGGAGCAGAGCTTCTCTGCGCAGCCTTGCCAGGGCAGTCTGCAGAGCCGTAAATCTACCACGAGCACACAGGCTTATTTTCTGCTTAGGTTCAGAACAAATGGTACTGGAGAAGGGTAAAACCCATTAACATATTTGACTAGGCATTATATATGATGTATTGACTCTGTTGGTCTATACAAGCACATTTCAGCTAGCAGACTTCCATGCATCTCATGCTGATGTATTTACACATATTTATTAATGAATCAGTGTTTGGTATAAAAGCACACAAGCCCCATTGCAAACAGCATAATGTGTAACATCTACTGTGTAATCTATGGAATACTTGCTGCCATGCCCAGAAAACAGAATGCTGCCTCTGTTGGAAGTTAAAGAAATACCACAGACTTTTCCTGAGAGTAATCTTCAGAGCCTGGGAATAATATATCAGAGGCACGGGCGTAGACACAAAATAAAATTTAAAAAATTGACTGCTTAGTCCAGCCTTCATTACTAGGTACGATACAAATCCTCGCAAGTAACTTTCCCTCACAGGCAAGCATGCCCTCAATAGCTTAAAAAAATAAAAGAAAAGGAAAGAAGAAAGGCTGGCTTTTTAAGCCGGAATGACTCTGACTTTGCACCGCACATCCCTCAGGCGATGAAGTAATTTACAATATGTTTCAATCAGATATTGGAAGCGGCACTTGCTTAAATCGTCGTGGCTCCGCTGGCATTGTAAGCGCGCGGTGGCTGCAGCCTGCTCCAGCCCTGTTCCCGGGCTGGGACGGGCTGGTCTGCAGGCGAGGAGGACATGAGCAGTGCACGCGTTTATTTGAAAGCTGTTCATCTTAATCAAAACATGACGGCTTTTTCTTTTCAGCAAAACGTCTACTTTTTACCCAGATCCAAATAAATACTCAAAAGCTGCTGATCTGGTATATGTAACCCAGTTATCGTAAGAGAAGCGGTGTTGGAGCCTGGCGACTGCTGCTGCAGGAAATTGCGAGCCACGGAAAAAGCTCAGTCCCAGTAGAGTGTTTCTATGCAGAGGCTAAAATAGGCTGATAACTTGTCTTTGGGTGGATTTGTTTTGTCGCTGTGTAATAAAAGACGTGACAGGGATCACGGAGGCTTTTCCGGCCTCCCTGTCTGGGTTCGAGTGCTTCAGCAAGGAGAAGTGTCTGTCTTGGGGACAGACCGTGCAGAGGTGCTCCCACATTGCTTCCCTGCGTCTGCCCCTGCTTCGTGTCCCTGCTCCCGTGGTCGCCCATCACCGCTGGCACCCTTCAGGGCTGGGTTCTTGTGCCCACAACACGATGCCAGGTGAAGATTCCTTGCCCTGGGATAAGATGGTGCTACCTGAACTGATTTCTCATTTTCTGGTCTTGTTTCCTCTGGCACAAATCCTAGCCCAAGAGCATGTAAAGGTTGCTCCTTCTCTGTAGTGGACAGACACCATTGCTGGAATAGCATTCCTAGTGGGTGAGTTAAATAAGAAGTGGCCACCAAAGCGACAGAAACTGAAACAGAGGCATCAGGTTTTATTTATTCCTGTTCCTAGAGTTTGGAGAGAGAGACAAATTAATTTGCTTGCTTAGGCTAGAATACAAATTGGAGAAATGAAACTGGCAGGTGAAGTCTCTGCTCAAGGTCACGCCGTCTAAATAAATTCACTGAATGGTAGGTTTTCTCCTTAACACATCTTGCTGTACAGACCATGCTATGATCCGCACCATGGAGAGCAGCTGTCCAGTCTGAAACAAACAAGCATCCTTGCTGTCATTTCTCTTGATAGCTGGGGAGACTTAATTTTCCGTTTTGTAATCCTTACGACATGAAAGTACTTGGGCTGAAAAATTCATTAAACTTTTATATAAAGCCTGTTTTAACTTCAGACTGTTTGCTTCCCAAAGATAATTGTTTAAGAGAATGAAGTGTACTCCCTTTGCAGATTTTCCATATATTTTTCAAAAACTAATACTGGAATTATGAAAGATAGGAATAAATACAGCAAAGTAAATTAAATCAAATTGCCGAAGCCTTGGGGAAGAGCTAATGCAAATGAATTAAACACATACAAGTTCCAAACAGCTACGCAGTAAGTTTCCTTCTGAGTATCTTTATTCTCAGAAGAGATACCCAGGATGCTCCCACCTTCGCTAGCTGTGAAGTCACGATCTTGTAAAACCAAAAAAAAAACCATAAAAATAAACTGTTAGCACTGCCTACAATCATATATTGTAGTTTTTATCCTTCCTTTCCTTTTCCATTAAAGTTATAACCTGTAAAAGTGTAACTCTGAAATGAGCAACCAAAGTTAATTTTCTTTTTCTGTCACTGGGTGTCATCTGCTCATGAATAGATGGAGAGTCTGTAGTTTAAAGACTGTTTTGACCTTAAAGGCAGGGGAAAGTTTTATTTAAAAGCTTTTTATAAGGCTGAAGTATCTTATGAGTAAATAAAGCAGGGGAGAAAGAAAGAGAGGACTGAATACGAATATGACAGAAGTCATTAAAGCAGAGCTGCCGTGGAGAGGTGAACAGAATTATTGTTCACTGAATAGGGTGCATCGAATGGAAATAGCAAAACAAATGAAAAGAGATGACATTATTATGAATTGTAGACAAGTTTTGAATGTTCAAACATGAAAGAGGTTCCAAAAGCAATAGGAGAAAATGATAGCAAAATCATTCATTAAAAGCTATTTAACAGACACACAACTTTCAGAAATTTCCTGTCCCCGAACTCCCCGGTGCTGGCTGTGCTCTGCCTGTTCCCTGGGATCAGCAGAGGTTGCTGAGGCAGTTCTTGGATCAGAGAGTGTTTGACCACCCCTATGTTGTATTTATTTATAGGATAATCTGCATCTGGCTTGAAGGTGGTGAACATTTTACCGGCTTTTAAAAGAATATTATGTTGGCTCTGGGAGTAAAGGTAATAGGGCTGAAGAGATTATGGGTATGGAAATCAGCGTTATCACCACTGAAGCGGGAAGAAAACATGGAGAGCCTAATTCTCTGGGAGGAGAAGGAACTGGGCTATAGTAAATATTGGGGAATTTGAGTAGTCATTTCTCTGGTATCTGTAAAATATCAAGATTCAGAAGATATTTGGAAAGAAAAAGCAATAGTAAGGCAGGGTGGTTAGAGGGAAATCGAGGGAGAGTCCGTGAAAGGCAGGTTCGGCTTGATTAGCTGAATAGCTCTCCCTTGTAAGAAAGTTGAGATCTGGCACATCTTATTTCTGTAAACTAGCTCTTATCTTTAAGCCGACAATTCCCTGCAAAGCTACTGCCTTGGGAAACTATTAGTGAAGCTGGATAAGGTAGAGGAATTGTAAAGTGAAGGCAGATGAAGACACTATTGGGTCGTGTTGAAATGGCAAATGTCAGGCTGGAGAGAGAGGCTAGTGGAATTTCTCACGAATCGATCTTCCTTTTTATTCTTTATTCTGTACCTGGGCAGAAAGAATAGTCACGCGCTGATGAAATTTTCTGATGACACAAAATCGGCGGGTATTACCAATGGAAAGAAGGCTTGCAGTACTGAAGATTTAGAATTTCTGGTCTGTTATTTGCTGTTATCTGTAGCTGTACTGCAGCCCACGTACCAGCTAAGGATCTGGCCTAAAAATTATCCACACCCATGTGATATCTGACATGTAGTTTACCACGTGAGCTGACCACGTAAAACCACAAGAAGGGTCAGGCTGGGATCGACGACGGGGTTTGGGATTGGCAGTTTCCATATCACTATCTTCTTCATCAGTCGGGTGTTAATGGAGTGTCAGTTGGGGTAGTTGTCCTCAGGGCTGTTTGTCCGCCACTTCGTCACCCCGTACCACGAAGCTCTGTGTCCTGTCTCTGATGCTGTTCACCCCTTGTGCCTCTCTGCTCACTTTGGTCCAGAATTGTGGAATTGCTCTCCCAGTCGTTCCACATACAGCTTAGATTATGTTACGAGATAAGTGGTAATTATTGTGGTGAGCTACAAATACGGTAGCTGGATGTCGTGAGCTCTGAGCAATGCTGTCTCCAAAGTTTACTTTAATCTCAAGCCTTCTGTGTTCATCGGGATGTCTTCTCTAAGCGAGAGGTGATGAGCAGCAGTGCACGTGCAAGTGCGGTTTCTAAATTACAGGAGCTGAGGGAATCTGTTTACGGCGTCCATTATGTAGGGAATTAAATATCAGGAGTCTGAAGGTTAGTGGTATCTCTGATGGAGATACCGATCAATGAAGGACCTAAGGACAAGATGCTCTTGAAGCGATAACTGTAAGAGTTCTTTCTGAAGGGAGCGCCGCGTGAACTCTGTGCAGATCCTTCTCTTGCAGCGCTCACTGGGCATTTTACATTTTCTGCCTGTAAGACACACCTTTTAACAAGGATGCAAAGATCGCATGTATTTTACTGGCACAGGAAGCTTTCAGGGTTTCTTCTTTTTCATAGGCTAAAAAGTGGGCCGTGTTTTTAAACAGGCAAAATGTCATGTCACTGTTTGCACCCACTTGCAGACGTAAGACGTGAGCGTGCTTCCCATGCACGTTACCTGTTCGAATTAGCTGTGTGTGGTGGCTGTGGCTGGGATGGGGCTCACCTCTCCTTTGCTTATATATTTTTTATCTTTCTTTTCCCTTTAATTAAATTATCCCTGTCTCAACCCATGAGCCTTTTTCTTTCTCACCGTAGTCCTCCCCCCTCTCCCTTTGAGGAGGTGGAGTGAGAGAAGTGCTTGTGCTGGAGATCAGCTGCCCAGCAGGGTGAAACCTCCACACCGTGCCAGCATCGTTCTCTACAGGTTGCCCTTCTTTTTTGCAATGATTAAGTTGTCAAAAGATAAATGAGATGGTGAAGTTAGGTTTTTGGATACACTGTATGGTATCTATATTTTATTTATTTTGCATTTTGCTAGAATGAAAAGTCTGTCAGTTTGTAACCGCAAATCTATATTATTTAAAATGCAGTTTAATTGAAGTCATGGGAAGATGGTCCGTTCTGTGCTTACTGGAACATCAAACCTACCACCTGAGTGGATAGTAGAGCTAGCCATATGATTATATAGATCTGCTGAAGCCTGAAGGCAGCTGCTGGGGGAACTGTGCTGCTTCAGGGATCCCTCTGCTCTCACTGCAAAGTTGGATCCACCACTGAACACAGAATTGCTGCCCTGAACCCAATGCCAGGGCAGTTGTTGCCTTGTGCACTTTGCCTCCACCGAGTCGAGGTTTTTAGTTCTTTGCCTCCCTCTTTCCCTGGCAGAAAGTCCCACGGCCCAGAGCTGGTGGTTCCCCTATGAGGCTGAGCCTCCTCTGCACGTGCCTGGGACCTCCGAAGTGATGGCAGTGGTGAAGCAGCACAGTGTCTGCTGGACAGTTTGGGTTTCTCTTTAGGCACTCAGTAGAAAACATTAATAAGCAGAACACAGTGCCTTGGGTGCACACGTTGCTGTTACCTATTGCTATTAAGTTTTGCATTGTCATTTCTGGGTTCCCCTCTTGTGAATGCGGTGCTGCAGCTTTTCCATGGTTAATGCTGCTCCTCACGCTAATACAAAGCTCCTGCTCTCCCCTCCTGTCTCCCGCAGACCCCCCCGCCGTGGAGCCGACCTTCCTGGAGATTCGGCAGGGCCAGGGCCGGAGCATCACCATGAGCTGCCGGGTGCTGAGGGCATACCCGACGCGGGTGCTGACCTACGAGTGGCGGCTGGGCAGCAAGCTGCTGCGCACGGGCCAGTTTGACGTGCAGGACTCCACCGAGTACACCGTCAGCAGCCTCTCCCGCGACACCTACGGCATCTACAACTGCAACATCATCAACGAGGCGGGTGCCGGCCGCTGCAGCTTCCTCGTCACAGGTAGGCTCGGCAGCATCGTGGTACTGCAGTGCTGGCACAAGTGGAGGCCATGGTCTGAGTGCTCTGCGGCTTCGTGTGTTGTTGGGTGCTGCTGCTTCTGCTTCAACTCATGCATTGCCTGAGATAAGTCTTTCAAAGCAGGTTCATAGCTGGAGGGCATCTGGTTTGGATTCCGGGGAGGTTGGTAACAAAATAGGAGATTTAGCTTATTTCACTGGTTCAAGGATAAAGTTTTTTACATGTGAAATGTAAATATCCTTCCTCCATGGGCATCTGTCAATATGCTTTTGAAATAGTCTTGAGAGAGTCATCAGGTAGCAAATTTCATCTGTTTGAAGTTTGCAATAAGGCATGAATTTCCTCTTCTCTGTTGGTATGCTCAGTGAGCAGGCAGACCCCAGTCCCGAGGAACTTCAAGCAACCCAGGTACAGAAGGGTGTTGAAATGTGCTCCTTGCCTCAAAAAGCTAAAGCCCCGTGACCCTAATACACAAGATCACAGACTCGGGGCAGGTGTGCAGCCCCTGCCATGATCTACCCATGCACTGGTTTTGGACATATTTTATATGTCTTTTATCATCAATATCCCCTATTGGACCTGAAAGTTTAACTTGGTTTTTAGAAACACAGGTCTTAATTCTTCCTCTGTTGGATGTTAGTTTCCATGGCTTGAAGACGCAGCTGCCTGATCCTGCAGGCACCCCCTGCCTGCAGCAGGCACTGGGCCCAAGCTGAGGTCCTGCCATAGCCGGAGCCACATCAGCTCGAGGCTCCCCAACCCTCTAAGCTCATTGACCAGACTTTGTTTAGCATCACAGGAGGGAAAAAAGCTCTTAAATGAGACATCTCCTCCCAAGGTCTGAGGTGGGCCAGGAACCCCTTGTTCATTTCCAGGCACCTGCCCAGCATGGGCACTCTCCAGAGGCCGGCATGGGCAGCCCCAGTCCTCCCTAGGGATGCCAGAGCAGTAGTCCCATTGCAGCGTAAAATACCTCCCATCAGCTTCTTGGAAGGAATATTAGGAAAAGAAGCCAACAAACAATGACTTCAGAATATGTAAAAGAGAGCTATCCTAGAAGAAAATATGGCCCATCTCAGTAAGGATTTTATTCTTCTTTACTGGCCTGGCTCCAGCTACAACCAGACCTGAACACAGCTCCCTGAGCCCTGCCACTGTTTAGGGTGATGGCTGTTGTTACCAGTTTCACTGCTAAAAGGGCAGCAGAAAGGTCATGGATTTAAGTGATGTGCCACAGAGTTCTTCAGCTCCCTGCCCCTGGGGAGTCTCTCAAACACCTCTCAGGGACCCTGCTCTGCTCAAGCCCTGGATGTCAGGGGAGAACCACTATACACATCTGTCCTGGGAGCAAAGAAAACATTCTTGATTCAGCTCCCCAGCATTTTTCAGTTAAATTCGTTTTTATTGGGAAAAAAAAAAATGTCCTGATTTAACGTGAATGCTTTTTTTCTCTTTTGGATGTAGTCGGTTGGCATCTTATTTGCAGGGATTACACCAGGGCCAGCAGTGTGCGGCACAACTGTGGTGGGAACAGAGCAAGTACCCGGTGACTGATGGCTCTACTTCTTTCTAAATGTAATCAAGCCTTCGGCTAAATTATCATTCAGAGCCTGCTTGGAGGTATTTTCACAGCCACCGGCTTCTCCAACTCTTTGGAGTTTAATCCAGAAGGTGGCTCTGAAGGAAACCAGAGAAAAAATCTTTTTCCTCAAATGAGTGAATGCAGTTCAATTTGCTGTTCATCACTCTTTGGACCCGATACTGTAGAAACCTATTCTAAGGCAATTATTTTGCCAAGACTGGGGCAATTTGAGTGGCTTTCTGTGATTTATTACCATGCCAAAGCAAGGCACATAACTGAAAATTAGTACTAAAATGGTTTTATGATACACTCTGTCTCTCATCCCTCCTGTGTTTTGCTCATTTTTAGTCCATGCCATTATGCGAATTTATGCTGCATTGTTGCGTTAAAGATGCTGAAAGTAACCCTTTGGGTTATGATTTCCGTGCTTTCCTCAGTCCTTTAAGGTTAAATCGCACACGCTCATATTTAGTAAATATATTCTCTGACACACGGAGTTGAAACTGCTCCCAGGGAACGGCAGCAAATGTATTCTGCTCCCAAGTCTTATCAGGACAGATGAAACTAAAGCACTGGGGAACGGAGAAAGTGTAGAAGAAAAACGACGAAATGGTGAAAAGGCGGTTTACATTCACCAGGAATGTGATTACAGGGAAAAAATAGGTCACTTCTTTGACACACACACACAGAGAAAAAAGCCAAATAAATAACCCGTGGCAGGAATCTGGCAGCAGTGGAGCACTTTGGGTGCAACCATGGGAGTTGTCGTAGCCCATTTTCCGCTGTTTTTATTTCCAGGTTTTCACGTAGTAGCAGAGTGCTGCAATGCTTACGTTGCAAGGGCTGCGGAGAGGCATTGGTATGCTAAGAGAAGGCTTTTCAGCACAGAACTGAAAGCGCCTGCATGAAAAGATTTATGCTGGCCCTAGAATTTGCAAAACCTGTTTTTATTGCACTTGGATTCTGAGCCAAATTTGAGAAGATGCAAGCTAAATAAATCACATGTGGAAAAGGGAGTTGATTTATACCGGATGGGCCAACCTGAGGCAGATTTAACCTGCTACTGTCTTAAAAATAAATGAGAACATACAAGCAAAATTGTGGGAAAGCAAGGATGAGTTCACCCTGCTCGCAGCTCCACAATCTATGTGTTCTGTTCAGTGGTTGATGGGGCACATAATGCCCAAAGAGCGACAGAAAGAACATTTCAGTCAGTGTGTGATTAAAACCCTGCCAAGACTGGAAGCAAATTGAAAAGAAAAAAGCCCTCGGATGCAGAAAATGTCATGAATGGCGCTGACTATTTGTAGGGCTTCATGTGTGTGGAGGAAGGACTTGGGTGCAGGAGGGTGCTGGTGACGGAGGCAGTGTCACCTGCTGGATGCCACATGGTGGGCACAGCATTTGTGTTCCCTGGGGAAGAGGAATGTGGGAAGAGGCATGTTTTGGGGTTTAAAGCTGTCTTCATCTGCTCCGTGCACTTCCCGCTGATGTGGTGGTGGGCTGTGCTGCTTGGTGGCAGCCCTGGAGCCTGCCTGGGCCAGGCGAGGCTGAACTCTTTATTTTTCAGACTCCTAAGCTCTCAAACACGCAGTGGTGTTGCTGGCGGAAGAGCTGGTTCTGCAGCAGGGGTTGTTTAGCAATACTCTGGGCACCCGGGCCGGGGAGCTGTTTAGGATTAAGATTATCCGTAATTGAGGTTACCTGACGAGTGTCAGCATCGCACTTTATCTTCAGCAGCTGATAACTTTGGCAAGCTTTAACCACTTGCACTGAAATCTGTCACGCTGCTGCCTGCCTCAGGCTGAATTGTTTACAAAAATTGCTGTCCAAAGAGTTGCTTTTAAGTACGGGAAACAACATTTTGTCTCATCCAGGTTAAATTCTTGCAGCTGTTTAACTGCAGCTCAGTGTGTTTGAAAGGGCCAGAAACACACCCTTGTATGATCCTTCTCTCAGGTTGCATTGTGAAATATGCCTGTAGGTCTGGACTGACAGTGCTATATACAATATCTGTGATGCTGTCTAAATTAGGATTTATAGTGCTGGATAGCACTAAAGAAAGCTGCTAATGTCATTGCATTGACATTGTTACTTTTAGGAACTGATTTCTGACCCCACGGAAGAGCTCCATGAGACTCATTTGCAAAGACAGTTATGGATGCTTGTTTTGTGTTGTTCTGTTTTGTTTTCCCTTTGTTTTCCCTATTAAATGTCGCATTAATTAATGAGCCAATATTTAATTATTTACTTATCCAGTCCTACTGCTCACTCTCAGTGCTTCTGGCCGAGACATGTCAGGCCAGTCACATAGGGTAGAACTGTCGGCTGCCAGCATGACCACAGCTCTCCCTTCCTATGGAGCATCCCTAGTGTGCTGACATTTCCTTGGAAACTACCGTCAGGGGCTCATGAGCCAGAAACTCTTGCCGTTGTGTTATTGAGGCATGCAGCTTTTACCCACAACAGGGTCCAGCGTGGTGCCTTTGCCGTTTTGCAACCCTTTGGGGCCGCCCCTGTGCTCAGGTCGCTGCCGGGAGCTTTGCTGGTATGAGCAGTGGTGAACGCTGCCAGTACTGAGCTAAAGCACGCCGCGAGCAAAGCTGGGGCCTGCACCCTGCCCATATCCCCCAGCAGGGACACTGCGAGCTGGGGGTGTCCGCTCACGGATCTCCCATCTCCTGCCTCCCTTTCCCCCAGGCCACAGGGAACCTGAACGTGAACCCCGGGCACTGACTCATCCCGTCTGCATGCCTGCGGCATCCATTCCGGTAGGAGCTGCATGGTTCCCAGAAGCCCTGTAGGAACATCCTCACTGGATGTGTGTGAGAGTCGGGAAGTTTCTGCCCTTGTGTTTCCTCTTTGCCCTCGGCACCACACGCGGTGCCTCTGGTCTGTGTGGCATCGTGCCGAAGTGGCATCAGCACTGCCGTCAGCCTTTTGTGAAAGCCAGGATACACGAGGACATCATTCTAAATCAAATTGCAGGCACTTGAAATTGCAGGGTGTTGGGCTCTTCTCCGTGGCCCCATTAGCTGAATTAAACAGTGTTCTGCCGTGTAAAGTTTTATAGCTTCGTTAATCCTTCCTTGTTAAGGAAGGCCTTTGCTCTGAACTAAGGGACAGAAGTCTGTGTTGTTTGTGGCTTCCCATTTTTTTTTTTTTTCTTAGAAATTCTTAGGGAATCGTGAAGGAACAAGGGATAGTTCCAGAGCTTATGTTTTAGGACACTGTCCTGTTTTACCTGCAGCACCAGCTCCTCGCACACCATTGGCTTAAGAGGCAGTCCAGGGCACTCTATTACTCTAACCTAGGGACAAAACCAGGTCCCTGGCAGGTTTTGGCCCATTTGAAGTGTGTGCCATCCATTTTATCCTAATTTCTGAATGAAAATATGGCCCAGAACTGAAGCAAACGCCCATGGCCTGCGTGCTTCTCCCTGCCAACGTCCTCCATAAGTGCACGGGGACGCTGGCTGCACAGCTGGCTCTATGTGGTACATCAACGTCAGGTGCTGATGAAAAATGAAAACCAGAAAAATATTTTTCCTTTTCTCTCTTCCCATTCTAACACTGCTAAGTGTTTCTATATGAGTAATACTAAAGGCCATTTGGGACAAAAATGTGTGCTCCCCATTGGTGGTGTCCCTTTAATTTCAAAACTCAAGGCAGGATGATCGATGACAGTCACAGGCATGTTACCCGTGGTCTTTGAGGAAGCTGGCATGGGGGAGGCAAGTGCTGGAAATACACTTGTTCTTTTCTTAGAATAACAAATATTCTCCTTGGTAGATACACTTCTGCTTCTCTTTTACACATCTCCCTCAGTGGGAATTAAGGAATTATATTTACTTTGTTCTTTTAAATATTTATCCTTTTTTTTTTTTTTTTTTTTTTTTAATATGTGACATTTTTCCTCCAAACCACTTAGTGTTTTTATTTTTGGCAGGGTAAAACCCCTGCTTGACTGAAGCCTAAAGAAAACTGATCCACTTCGGTGGATTCAGAATTTCTCATGTAGAGTCAGCACCAGGGGGCTTGGGGGTTTCCATTTTTAAATCCAAATCTCCCCTCTTTATGCCCTCTACTTATCTAATACCGTGGTGTTTCCCCAATGTCTTCTTGTGCCTGTCCTCTGCATCCCCGCTGCTCGAGCGAGTCCCTGCACGCACAGGTACGCGGGAGCCCTGCAGCAATGTGCTAGCGCCCGTTAGCAAGCTGCCATTAATTTTTAATCTCAAGATCTTCCCGTCAGTGTTGTCATTCCTGTTGGTTTATTTCAGCTTTTCTGTTTGTTTCCAAGTTTGGCTTCTGTCGTTGTCTCACCCCACTGAGCAGGGGCTCTCCTCGTGGCGGCAGCGCGGTGCTGGCAGAGCAGGTGTCCGCCGGCCGTCTGCCATGTTACCAGCGGGTTCAGTTCAGCCTTTTCTCTCCCCTAGAGCATCTCTTCGGCCCTTTATAGCCTTCTCGTCCAGATTAAGCCAGGGACACAGAATGGGGAGGACAGGAGGGGGCTGCAGAAGCTCACCCTCATCCCCCGGCTCTCACCACTCGCCCACGCCGCTCCCCACTGCGGTCTCACCACCTGGCCCAGCCTGGCTTCCGAGCACAAATAACAGTCATGAGGTCAAAATGTCCAGACAAATATACCAACAGCACACTCAGACATCTCTTTTAAAATATCCCACTGTCAGGTCCTTGGATGGTCCTGTCCTCCCTGTACTACGCTGCAGTTCTGTGCTCCATCTGCTCCCTACCTCAAAATCCTCTGGTTTGTCCTCTTAGACGGCTAGTCACATTAATTATTTGGCTAATTCATTATAACTTTGTAGATATTAATTTAAATAAGACAATTTCATATCATTAAAGTCCAAACCATCTTGGAGCTTGCACATGTTGCCTGGGGACATTTCGGTAAATAAAGCGGTCCTTGGACTCTCATCCCCTGGCACACTCACGTCTGATTTCGTGTGGCTTGGGAACATGCGGCACTAACCTACTTATTGCTTTTAGATACTTCATCTGCCTCGAGATTAGCCGTGACATTTTCCTGAACCGCTGAGATACTTCTGGTAGTTTGGCCCTGGGTCGCTCAGCGGCGCGTTCCCGTCTGTCAGGAGGCACTCAGATACTTTGCTTTAATGGGCAATTTTCTGATGGTTATCCTTTTGAAATCTGCTGGAGTACAAGGCTGAGGCTAAGGTCCGATTCCCTTTGCTCTTTATCATCTTCTCTTGGGTAGTGTTATTGAGAGCCTCGGATTGAATTTTCATCTCCTTACTGCTGATTTACAGCCTGAACAAAGATGCTATCACACTGATGTCTGTTTTTGAAAATTGCTTTTAAACCATGCAAAAGTAGAGAACACTGCTTTCCCCACCCCCCCTTTTTTTTTCTTTTTCTTTTTCTTTTCTTAACATTTCAGCATCAGCAAGACCAGCCGTCTTACTTTCCCGTTGTCTTCAGCAGGGTGCACGAGCGCTCGACAGCACCGGGAGGTGAAGCAGCTGCTGGTGCCCCAGCAGGGACTCCCTGGGGGACACCTGTGTAGCACTAGTTGGAGTTTTGCTGTGCTTTGCACGGGGTGAGCACATTGCTGTAGCGACTGCATCGCTGACCAAGCCTTGTGCATGGAGGAGAATCCCACTGACATGATCATTTATGATTATCACCCTGGTTTGGGATGTATCTGTTCCCCAGAAAGTAAATGTCCTTTTAACAACACCGTAGTGACAGGGATGATTTCTTCCATGGGCTTTGCAGAAGAGGAGAGCCCTGGGCATGGTCAAACCACGCCACTTCGGTGTGTGCCGACCTGGCAAGGTGGCAGCAGATCTCAGCTGTCTGCAGTGCAGCTGAGATGGGTTACAGCAGTGGTGACAAAGGCTCAGCCTCTCCCTACATGCTTAAACCAAACATTTGTACCACTCTGTTCGGCTTGATTATTACTTGAACTGGCACAGTTCTTCCCTCTTGCCTTGCAGGGGCATTCGTGTCTTGGAGGAAAACTAAGAGCCAATGCTGCTCTGCTTTTATGCATGATTGAGGAGGAAGCTTTACTGAAAACTCACCTGTATTTAGTGGTGCCACTTTCTCCAGAAAACCAAATTAAAAAATCAAATCTGATTTAGAAAATTTAAAAAAAAAAAAAAAAAGACTAAAAAAAATCTGTGCTATTTTCCTGGGAAAATACTGTGTTAGCACAGCTAGAGAATTTCTCCCTGTTCTTTGAGGACTCCATGTAAATGAGCGTGCTGTCAAGAGCACAACTCATGGCTGTTCTGCTAAAAAGGAATCAGTAATGTTGGGCAATCCCTAAATGACGAATAAAGAAGAAGGATGTCAGGCAGAGCGTGGCCCCTTCTCCTCGGCAGGGACCGAGGGCTTTGCCCAGGCTGCCCGGCGCCTGGCCGAGGGTCAGGCTGCACAGCCCTGCTGCTCGGGTCTAAAGGCTGCTGGTTATCCAGAAGGTGCTATTTTTACAGGTAAAGCTACAGGAGCATTTTCACCATGAATATTTATTTCCTAGAGCCGGCACATCTTTCAGAAGGAAAAAAAAATCAGTTTTTACAGTCAAAAAGAACTACCTTTGATATTTGCTGTCCTGAAACACTTAAGATGCTAGTGAAAGAGAAACTTTTTTTTTTTTAAATATAATCCAACCAAGTCACTGTTTGGCACACAGCAGAAATGGCTTTTTAACAGAATTAAGAAGAAATGGGGGTCTTCAAAGATAAGTGAAGAGAGGTTAAACCCAGTAAAATGGAATATGTTTTCTGAAACATTGCGTAGTTCAAAGAAAACCTAATCAAACTTCAAAACAGCTTCTTTAGCGCAGGAAAACATCAAGGCTTTTTTCCTCAACTGCAGAATTCATGTCTGCACTAATCTAAATAATGTGTATGTGTCCAGCAATGAGGTCCCATTAAACCCTTTAACAAAGGGTATTTTTTCCCCTCAATAAGTTTTGTGCCCCATGAGAACGCACGAGTGCTCTGGGCAGGGCCCTCTGGACACAGGAATGCACTTGCTGGAGTGGCTGGGGTTGGTATTTGGAAATTCAACGTGAAATATGCCAAAGGACTGAGGACAAAACATAGCTAAATTAAATACAGAGCTCGATCCAGGACAGTCACCAGGTTGGTGTCTTCCTTGTAGGAAGGATGTGGCCATGGGCCCCCCTGCTGCGGGAAGCAAACCAGCCATACGAGGGCACACTGATTGCACTGAAACACACAGGTACAGAGGAGAAAATTACATCACCTTCAGCCTGCCTTCTCCCCAAAGCCAACATGGAATTAATTGGTACAGGATTCTTTTTTTTTAAGAGCAAAAGCGGAGGAAAAATATTTTTGATTTCAATCAAAATTTGCTTTCCATTTTCCATTAAAATCATAATCAATATCATAATCAAACTTATAACAACATTATTCGCTTAATCCTTACAATGAATTATGTGCATCTCTTTTCCTTATTGCATCTTTTATCCTGCTCTGACTCCACTGCTGGCTTCTGTGGGGTGGTATCGTGGGGGGTGGAGACAGGAGGCGCCCCCAGAGAGCCCTCCAGCTGCGTTGCTCGACCTGCAGAAAGCCCCGGGCTCCACTGTGCCCCGGCTGTGCCACCCTTTGTCCCAGCAGCAGGGCAGGGTGCCGGATCTCGCTCTCCCCAAAGCCCTGCACAACGCTGATGGCATTTGCTGCTTCCCCCAACGTGACCATTTTCCTGTTTCCTTTCAGGTTGGATGTTGTGGTGCCAAAAAAGAAACAAAACTGTTTCAAATACCTAAGCTAAACTTTTTTTTTTAAAGTATCAGAAAAAAAGGGTGGTAAAGATACTGCACTTGTGCTGAAGATTTCCCCCCCAATGTAACAATATTGCCATATAAAACCATTCCAAGCCTCTGACAGATTATGATTAATCAATGTAGGAGATTATCTCCATAGAGCAGAACTTTTTTGGCACTAAGAAGATATTGATAAAACATCTTCAAGCCTGAGTGTGTCCCAGCATAGACAAGCCGTAAGAGCACGCACCATTAATGAGGCTGTGTTCCATCCAAGTAAAGGATTTTATGTCCCTTCTGAAACCTTCAGACGATTTTTTACAATTAGAACTGGAGAATTACTTTAAAAGTTGCATTTATGCATGAATATGCAGCGGAGTTGGCTAAATGCATGGTACTGGTGTTCCAGACTGCCAAAATGACTGGGGTTAGCAACTCAAGGACAAGTTACACGCTTGAAACAGGCAGGGCACAGCGTGACACCGAAACGTGGCAAGGGAGAGAGGTAATAGAAAAAAAAAGCGAGAGAGGGTTTAAGTTGGAGAGCCATGACCTAAAATCCTGTCTGAAGGCAGACTTCACCTCTGGATAATGCGCTTTGCTCTTCTTGAATAGAGAGCAGTCCTGAGCATTGCTGCAGCTCGGCTGTTTCAGAGGAGTAACAGACAGGTTAAATTAACTGAAATCCTCTGAGACCTTTCATCCACGCCATATCGCTGGCTTCCTCATGGCAGCAGGATGCAGCATCACTCTAACAGTCACCTGTTTTATTAAATCAGGAGCTCTCATCTCGGGGATATGCTCCTGCCCATCATCCGGAGCACAAAATTCGAGCATAAACCGCCTGGTTTTGGAGCCCTGTTCATTGAGTGCAGGGTGCTCCTTCCTGAGGCCAGGCGTAGCCGATCATTTGCTCACAGGCAAGGTCCAGGGCTTTAGCTGAAAAAAAATCAGTACCTGAGGATCCGTGCTTCTGGGGGGCTGGCTGCCGGCCCTCTGAGCCTGGCAGGGGAACTTGGGCCTCGCTGTGCTGCAGGCGAGCCACGTGAACACGTGCTGAGGCCTCCTCGTTGTTGATATAAAATACTATAGACATCTAATGTCGTCTTGCAAATTCACCTCAGTTCCGTTTCGCCGTTAAACAAAAGTGAGAATAATTTTGTGTGGAAAGGCAATGCAAAACACAGTGAAAAAAATACTGGTATGATTACACCTCTTTCTGCATTAATTACATGTTGTAGCATGTAATATTATAATTACATCCAACCAGTTAAATTCTGGGTCTCTGCAAGTCCCACTGAATAGACTGAAAATCTGTGGGGAGGCACTGTAACATCTTTCCTTTGCCACTTTTCCTTTTTGGGAGCCCCAGGTGCAGCAATGCCTTTGCATTTGGCTCATTCTCACTCAGGCTCATCTGGAATCACTTGCCTCTGTTTTAATCTCCAGGTCAACCCCTACCTTGTAATTCATTTTCTAGCTGACTGGTCCTACCATTTTCTAACAGTACAATGACATCCAGTTCTTGCCAAGACTTTCTTTACAGATCTTTGAAGATGATGCAGGTTGGATCATGGATGAAGATTTGGAGAAGATTTGTTGCAGTGGAGAAGATTTGTTGCAATTGCATATTTTGAAAACATGTTAGCAGCTCATGGTCTCATTTCTGGAATCAGCTTTACTGATACCTGGTCTGAAAGTTGTGTTTCTTGAGTGGGCAGAACTTTATACAAGGTCACTTTAACCTCATTGGGTTTGAAATCAAATGATTTTGCAATTGCAAATGTTTGTTTTTTTTTTTTTTGTATTCTTGCTTTGTGAGCGCACAATTTCTTTTTGTGAGAACTTCATATGTACAGAAATTATTTGGTGCTAATTGGCTACCAAGAAGGCTGTGCAATAATTCCAAACAATTTAATCAGTCCTGTTTCCTTCTGACTTCTGGGACCATATCGAAACCCAGAGTGGGACTGGAGTACCCAAGCTCCACTGCATTGCATCGCACGCTCTGTGCTGCCAAGTCTTAGCCAGCAATTCAGCCATGGTGTTAAAACTAATTCAATTAGGAGTGAAGGGGCATTAATGCAGTAATTACCGGGCTGTAATGCCCAAAGCAAGGGGAAGCCCTGTCTGCACACATGCCCTTGGGGAATCCAGAGGTGGCCGTATTTTTGTCCTTGGCCATGGCAAGCGCAGCTCTGCTGTCTCTGTTGCTCTGGGGTGCAGCAGCTTGCCAAGCAGCGAGTCTTACGCAGGGGCCATGCATGAGCCGGTGCAAAGGTGCCCAAACCGCTGCCAGACAGGACTGTTTCTTCCAAATCCTCCTCTCTTAGAAGGAATTAGTGTCCAAAACAGTGTCTGGAGCTAACTTGATCCACCCACTTCCTCTCTGCTTTAAAAGCAGACGGGCTTTGTGGTGTCAGATAAATGCGCCGTGATAGTATCACTTAGGTGCTCTTACAGAGATGAGCAGTGATAGCGAGCTGGAACAGAGGTATGTTTGTTAACTGATGCCAGATTACACATGCAAGCCATTACATTATTTGCATTTTCATGTTTTTTTTTTTTTTTTTTTTTCCTGTCGCTGTGTGCAGACATGTTCATAACTGCTGTTCTACTGAGTTTTTTTCCTGCATGCAAATAGCTTATAATTTGCCAGGTCCGCTTACATCAAAGCTGCGGATGCCTGGATACAGCAGGGATGTGCAGGGCAGCAGTGACTGAGGGCAGAGGCACCAATTCAGCAGCGCTAGAAGCAGGCAGAGGCAGTCTCCATCTTGCAGACAAGTGCCTGAGCACAGCTGGGGATCTAAGCCCCCTCAGACCCATTTCTTCTGGGCTTTTGTACTGGTGGCTTTGTTATGATGGGCACACGCTGGTGTGCTGCCTGCTGAGCTCCCCACGTGCACCAGAGGTGTCCCAGGTGCTCTGCGGGACGTGTGGGTGCTTTGCAATTCTTGGCATTGGAAATAAGCACAGATACATACCATGGGCAGGATCCTTTGAGCTTGGGCAGAAAAGCTCTCAGTTTTGGTGAGCAGACATGAGTTTGAGGTAGGCCCTGGATGGGCTGAGCTCCGTTAGCAGCCGTGAGCTGTTAGATTTCAGGATGGAGAGAGCTGCCTTTTGGTATGGCAGAGTGAGTGGGTTGACTTACTGTTAGAATTAATTTATTTCCTTGTGAAGACATCCATACAAACTACCTCTAAATCCTCACTGTCTGTAGCACTGCTTCTCGAAGGAAGATTTGATTACAAGCTGACTATAAGTTATTAGCTTTCCAGTAAGTCTAAATGAATGTTACAGGCTATAAACTGACTGTATAAGTTATAATCTCTCATGTAAAGCTTAATGATGGTTGCAGTAACATTTTTATCTTTCTCAAGGACAGGAGAAAATTTCTTACTGTGTCACTGATTGCAATAGCCTCCTAACCCAGTTCCACGTCTCAAGTCAAACTGGCGGTGTGGTATTTTATTTCTGTTCCCCACCCAGTCTGTGTTTTCCAGCGTAGTCTGTTTTCCAGCATAGGAACAGTCATGGATGGCTGAGAACTTCAGGAAACGGTAGAAGACCATATGCCACTTTATATTCTTGCCTGTGTGGTCTTAAAATTCCTTCTGAAGTATCAGTGCCATTTAAAAAATTATTTGTCATTCATCTGCTGGGCACAGCAGGTATTTGATTTTAATTAAAGACCTTGGAGACCGTGGAGAGTGCTACTCTGCTACAGTGCTACTGAGCCCAGAGTGGCTCCGAAAAATGTGCAACAGGAAAGACAATTTCCAGAGCACATGGAGGATCGGTGTTTTTTGTTTCCTGCTGAACTCACTCCTGCTGGTGGGGAATGCAAATGAACAGGAGCTTTGCCAGCCCCCCAGCAGCAGATTGTGGCAGTGCCCCAGAGCAACCCGCCCCGGGCAGGCTGAACGGCAGGAACGCAGATAGGAAAGACAGTTCTCACTCTGCTCACAGAGTTTTATGCCCATCTCTTGGTCCAAAGCCCATTAAAGGCAGTGGGTGCTGAGCCGGTGACTGCCTTCTGGACAATTAATTTCCCAACTCAGCTGAAGCAGGGTTGTGAAGTTTGGGATGTTTATTTCTCACAGGTCAGCAGTGTGACAAGTGGTGCAAAACGTGACCTTTTACCAAAGGTGGTGAGACGCTATCGCTGGGTCTCCAGCATGCTTTTGCTGTCAGCTATGAAGAGGCAAAAAACGACGTTAATTAATTACAATCTGAGGCCAAAGTCTCACCTTTAAGGAGCGGAGGGAGGGGCCATTGAGGTTCTCACAGTGGTGCAGATTTATTTATTTTTGATCCAAGACTTCCCTAGGGAAAGAAGAAGAGAAAGAAGTTAGTCACCCAAGAAGGGCAAGGAGGGTGAATGCAGCAGGGGGTTGCCCCATGGGACAAACTTCTGCCGGCATGTGCCGCTTGGTTTTAGGTGTGCTTCTGGGAGCTGCGGCTTGAAAGCTGCAGAAGCTAGGCTGCCCAAAGAAGCAGGAAAAGAGTGCAAGTCATTTTGCCGGGCAGCACTACCACTGCACCGAGTGTTTAGTCCCATGGGAAGAGAGGGGAAGTGTGGGAAAGCATCGTCCCCATGCTCATGGTGTTGGGAGCAGCGGGCACGTGGTCTTCTGTTCCTGCAGGAAGGAATTCCCCACAGCAGCAGCCTCACCCACCTGCTTAGTGGGGATTATTTATTACTAATGCTTTTCATTGGCTTTAGAACTACTCCACACTTAGATGCCTCCCAGCCGTCTGGCCAAACTGCTGCCTTATGGCTTAGGCCGCCCTTCCCGGGAAGCAGAGCCCAAAGGCCTTCCCACAGGCAAAGCTGCAGTTGTTACACGAGCCCCAGCCCTGCTCCGGGGCTCTGCAATCTCTTCAGGCCTCGCCTTCCTGCCCTCTCTGCCCCATTCCTGTCAGATCAGCAGGTTTCTGTGTTAATTTTCTCATACAAGGACAAATTCCTACTTCAGAGGTCAGTTGGAGCTGCAGGTACAGGTGGTAGCACCGAGACTCCCAGGCTCTGTATTTGCCTCCAAACAATACCTGTCCCTGGATGTGGCTCTTTAGGATGGCTAAGGGAAGGCCACATTTGTGCTTTTTGCCATCAATCCACAAGTTTTGGCCGTGTGATATCTCAGAGATGTTGTGAAGACGAAACTCTCAATGTAGTAGTACGAATGGAAGGATTTGAGGCTTTACAGAAGGTCCCAACTGAGAAATACTGTCCCCAAGTAAGTGATGTGAGGATGATGGTGGCTGCAAGCAGGGAAGAGGGCGTCTGTAGCTGCATCACTGGAGAAAGAAATCAGCCAAGCTTTTGGTTTTTAGCTTTAGGTTTTGGTTTTAGTTTTTGGTTTCATTAGGGAGAGACTGCCGTGGAAGACAGTGATGTGAAGTGGTGTGACTTTTGTTGTGAAGCAGGTAGCATATGAAATGCAGAATACAGAAGAAGACTGCAGAGGGAGCCTGTACATGGTGTGACAGAACAGAGGACCTCAGAAAGCCACAGCGGGGACCGATCTGCAAAACAGAATGGGCACTCAGGAAGGGGGAAGTTGATTTTGTTAAAGCTGTCTTGAAATTTGAGAAGAAAAAGTGGAGGCAGCTGGTCACAGGCTGGTTTACGTGTGACCTTGAATAGGAGGAGTTTCCACAGGGACTGAGGCGATTGGAAAATGTGTTTTCACTTCTAAGAGCAGTTTTGGGAAAAAAATAATGTATATATATATTTATATATCATAAAGAGACACTTTTCCAAATGTCGAAACCCATTCCTTTGTGCCGTGCATCCTGAGCTTCTTGTGACTCGGGCACCTGTCGGGTTGGGACGGATGGGGACGGGCAGGAAGGGCAGTGGCAGTGGGAAATCCGAAATGGGGCTGTGGGGAGTGGAAGGGATGAGCCTGCGGTGGGGCACAAGGCAGCTGCAGGGGCTGCTGAGGGCGAGCAGGTCAGGAATGTGAAGACATACATTCCCTTTCACGTATGCAAATAATGAACAAAGTATCCCTTCTTATTGAAAATCCTTCATAAAATATATATCCTGCAATAAAGCAGAGCACAGTAATGGGCGGCATTTTTCATAAACTTTGTTTCTTGTAGTGTTTTACACAGTTAAATATATTGTTTTGTTTAGGATTTATACTCTTCATGCATTTTAAAGATAGAAAGGTCTGGAGCTGAATTTGCCAGATGGGGAAGCATTTGTAAATCTCTGATTTTATTTTATTTTTCCCTAAACATTTATAGCTGCTGTTATAAAGTGCAAGACACCCTGATCATCGCTTATATTGAACTCCTTGTCATGTTAAGTTAAAGTGCATATGTGCTACCAGTATGGAACAGAGATGGCAAAGATGCTGCATTCACAAACCGTCTAACGCTAAGCAAATTAGCAGAAATAGATATGAAGATAGGGGGAACATAAACAGACAACGCAAGGAAATGATTCCTTCAGTGCTGTCTGCGTGTCTACTAAAGCTGTCACTGCTACTGGTGCTGTGCCTGCAGTTACTACTGTTTGTTTCTGCATGACAAGCCAGCATAAACACTAACCCGGCACTCTGAGACTCCATCTGGGGTATGTAGTCAGCTGCTATAATTAGGGAGAGAATGTCGTTGTTCATTTTATTGCCATTGCTTGAAATCAGTGGGTTGTGTTTGCATTCATTACACTTTAGATTTGCAACGCATGTTCTTGATTTCTTATTTTACTTTGGAAGGCATGTATTGGCAAGTGAAATAAAATAATTAGTTCGGGAGCTTATTTCATTTTTCTAAGGGATAAATGACCGAGTGAGGTGAAAACAGCCAGGGAAAGGTCTCCTGTGACCTGTCAAGGAATTTCTCTAGAAGGTACCAGCTCAGGACCCATGTAAGTGAGTGCATCAGTTCCCTTCTTAGGACAGCACTTTGGCTTTTGCTAAGATCTCAGTGATGCAGAGGGATGTATTATGACTTCAGCAGTAAGCAGCGACAAAGAAGAGGCTTTTCTGTTCTCGTTTGTTTTCTATGAATCAGTTCCCTATTGTCTTCCATACTATTTTTGGCCTTATGCTAGCAGAGAGATAGATAATATTTGAGATGTACTGCCTGGAGGAATTGAAATGCTGTGTGCAACAAGCTGCACAAGAAATGCTGGTGACTGCAAAAGGGCTCTGAGTGAGAGGGGCTGTTCCTGGGGAAGAGCCGTGCATTTGTTTGTCACGCTGGGACTGCTGACAGATGATGCTTGCTCCTCTTCCTGATCCAGCCTCGGATTCATTATGAAATAAGTAATTACTGAAACTAAGCATGTAACTTGATGACTCTTATCCATCAGAAGTTAATGATGTTTTAACACTGTCTGTTATAGTAACTTCTTTGATATTGATTAGCTGCTGTCACCGAATCCATACATTAAAAAACATGCATGTCTTCTGCTGGTTTGGTCAGCGTGTATGAGTGCAGCTATTGCACATGGGTTGAAAAACTGGAGATTGTTTAGAAATATGGCTAAATGCATCAGTGCAGCTATGTTCTAGTAGTCTGCAACCTCTTCTGAATTAGTGAGCTCCTGGGGAAATCCTGCTGTAACCCACACCAGGCTGGCAAGCAGGAGGAGGGGCTGAATTCCCCTGGTTTGTTCAGCCCCGAGCAGAGCAGGCCAAGGGGAGGCCTCATGGTGGCCTGCAGCTCCCTCACGAGGGGAGCAGAGGGGCAGGCGCTGAGCTCTGCTCTCTGGGGACAGCGACAGAGCCTGAGGGGATGGCATGGGGCTGGGACAGGGGAGGGTCAGGCTGGGGGTTAGGGAAAGGTTCTGCACCCAGAGGTGGTCGGGCACTGGGACAGGCGCCCCAGGGCAGTGGTTATTGCGCTGAGCCTGCCGGAGGTCAAGAAGTGTTTGGACACCGCTCTCAGACACGGGGTCTGATTTTTGCATTGTGCTGTGTGGAGCCAGGAGTGGGACTTGGTGATCCTTGTGACCCTGTGGGTCCCCTCCAAGTCAGCATATTCCATGGTTCTGTGACTCCAATCATTTCTGTCAGTCAAGCAGCAGTGCTTAGGGCTCTAAGTGATGATGGTGCTGGAGCTGCTGAGGTGTTTTTGCAGATTGCTTTGTGTCCTGTTCTTCAGCTCCATCTCAGGGACACTGCTGTTTGTCGTGGTGAGGATCCATGCTACACTGCCCCCAGTACTGATGTGGCCTCATTAGAAGGTGGCTCAGATAACTGCTCAGTGCAGAGAGATACTGTCTGCAGGCAGCAAGTTTGTTTTCCCTATGAATATTCTTGTTTAAGTCTTCTCTAGATGGTTACCCATTATACGAAGAACACCTCAACTGAGTCAGTGCTCACACTCAATGCATCTTAGAAGTGAGCGTATTCTTGTCCCACCCAGATGTTTAGGAACAACTGCTCAGAAAGGGCCTTGAGATGTGTTCCTTTGTGCAACACTAATTAATCACAGTCACATCCTCAGATCAATACTTTTTGAGATCTGGTATCACATCTCCCTGAAGTCCTGTTTCAGACTTTCATACAATCTAATGAGTAGCAAGTTGTGGCCAAAGATATTATTCAGTGGCAGGGGACAGAGCAGGATACTGTCTTAGAAAGCCTGCCACCATCCGTAGCTGCTGCCTGGAGGTGGCTCTGCAGGTAGGATATTGCCCTGGATCTGCCTAGGATGAAGGAGAGATGCAATAACGCCCAGTAAAAAGCCATTTGGCCCCTCGAAAGTAGACACAAGAAGGAAAAACTGCTGTTCACCAGAAATAATCACAGCCCTCCACAGTGTTTCTGCACTTCGGAGGTTTCAGCAGGACTGGGATGCGCTCTTGAAATCCAGATGAGGGCGATGGTGAACAGGGTGCTGGGGCTTTTTTCTTCACCCTGTGCTAACCTGAGGAAGGAGGTAGCTAAAATCCTGACCCACCCCATGCCCAGGAGGGCAGTTTGCTGTAACTGGTAACTGTCAGCTTCATAGGCAGACGCATTCGGGTTGATGGAACAGCAGCAGTGAATGCAGCAGGATGTGTAATTGTGCTGGGTGGCCTCTGCCAGTGTGCTGGGGAGGAATTCACACTTCTTGTAGCCATGCAGCCTTCAAACACAAACAGTTGGTCTGTTTGTGCATTGTTGTCTCACGCAGGTGCCAGCCCAGTTGAGCAAAACCACACTCGGCATTACTGCTCCTTCCCCTGCTCCAGCCCTCTGCCATACACAGCCACAACCTGCTGTATTGTGCACATGCAACACACTCAGAAGGTAAAAAAATAAAAATAAAAGTTTTGTTAGTGGTGGGAAGGAAAACAAATATTATACTCTGCATTAAACTGTGCCGTGCCTCCTCTGCCTGGCAGAGCCCCAAGCATCACAGTTACTCGCACTCCAGCAGTGCGAGCACAGAGGGAGGGATTAATTAAAGCTAGTGCATGTTAATGGAGCTCTAAACCTGACTGCAGATTGCCTTAACAGACACAAAAAAGTGCAATGGCATAAACCTTCCTCCTTCGGGACCCCCAGGAACAGCGGGGCAGTGAGAGGCTGCCCTGCCCAGGGATGTGGCCCTCCTGGCTCTGCTGTGCAGAGCTCTCCTTAGGACCAAGGACACTTCCCGCAGTTTTTCCCCAATATAACTCAATTGATGAAGATCTGGGGGTCCCTTCCTGGGCTGCGGGAGGCCAGTGTGCATCAAAATTGCATTCAGATGGTCAGTTTGTCACAGGTACGGCCAGTGAGCTGAAGCCTGGTGAGGTTTGGACTCAGAGGCAGGCTGAGCCCTACCTGCCTGTCCTGAAAAGTTGTAATAAATCCAGCTGCAAAGGCTGAAGGGAGCGAGGGGAGGGTGACTTCTGCTGCCCGTGCTTGAAAAGGGCAAATGATATGAGCCAGGCAAATGTTTCCTATACTCAGAACAAAACAAGAGTGGTTGCTTTTGGAAGTTCAGGCTGGTGTGACTGGAAGACTGACAGATGGAGTTGGAGCTGGCAGCTCCAAGGGATGCCCAGATGGGCTATGAGCAGCAGCAACCCCACGCTCTACATGCTTGAGACATCTCTGCTGGCAGGACATACATGATAGCCTCTGGCAAGCACAAACAGGGCTTGGAGCTGGCTGCTGAGCTAATCCATAATGCAGGCGGTTTCCTCTAGGTGACCTGCTGTCTCCACACACCCAAGTCATGCTGAGCCAGAGGCTGTTGCTAGCTCTGTCACACCCTTCATCATCTCTTTATTTCTGTGGTGAGGGAGAATCTTTGCTGGATGACATCTCCTCTGGAAATGGAACAGTTGGATGGTGGTGGGTCTTGGTGACGTGAGCTCTTCCATGGCCAGGTACACTGCCTGTGTGCCTCGTAGCTCCTGCACCATCAAAGGCAACATTTGATTTCTGCATACGCTAAAACTCTGCCCAGCTTTCTTGTACTTCTGAAGTGTGCAAGTTAAGGACTTAATGTTGTGTTGTTAAATTTTCAGCATCTCCATTTACACCAGAAATCTCTTCTGTTAGGAGGGATTTAGAATAATGCAACTCTTCATGAGCCCTCATTATTTCTCAAAAGGTGACTATGTTGTTCAAGTGCCTGTATTGTGACAAGCTTCTAATTATGGATCCTTTTTGTAGACCCCCAGAGATGCCATTATGTCCACCTGCAGTAGAAGGGGGAAGATTATCATTTGCATTCAGCGTGAGGTTTTTTTTTTCTATTATTTTCACTGCGCATAAATAAGGAAAACAAATCTTACCAACCAGTGATCCTCTTTTCATTTATCTTACATTTCATTTTTGAAAGCAGCAGTTTAGCTTTGCTTCTTTTCCTTGGAGTATTGTTGCTTGCTACTTCAGCACTAACATATCTGCTCTAATCTGCTCTAATTGAATGTGCAGCCTCATTGGGCAATCTGGCTAAACCAGCTTGGCTAAAAGGGCCTTTCATCCTCTGGAAAGAAAGGCATGGCTGGAGAGGATAACACAGCCAAAGGTAAAAGATTACTCAGTAACCACAAGATATTGACAATCCTTTTCCTTTCTCTTTTCCCTTTTCTCAATACCTTTCTGATGATTGGAGTTTTGAGAAATCTAGGGCAAACGCTTCCCATCCATCTCTAATAATACCTTGTGTATTTTGGCATACACTCCTAATACCCGAATTTAAGGGGCTGAGTAGTGAATGCATACACCTTTCCTAGGTCTACATGAGCAGGCAACTCACATCTTCTCCTGAGGCCATCCTGTGTCTTTCATTGCATTTCATAATTACTTCCACTGGCAAAATCCCCACAGAAAAAGAACAGAGGTATGAGCTTTGGGATGTGGAAAGACCTCATTCTGCTTCTGGTTTTGTCTAATGCCAAGTCTCTTGTAGACCTTCATGGGAGGATATCATCTGCAAATGTTTCTGTTTTCCATGCTTCATCTCCTTTTTGCATAACTCAGGTGATAAAATGCCACATTTAACACAGCAGAACCTGGTTTGCGTTTGCCATGTCCTGTTCCCAACAGTATTGCTCTCAAACCATAGAAAGTTCAAAGAAGGCAGAGCCATGCAGGGCAAGGATGGACCTGTGCCATGAACGAGTCAGTTTTGATTTGGGGCTTTGATCCAGTTGTATCTGTCAGGGCGAAAACTGGTGGTTAATCAAGCTTCCTACAAGTCCAGCTGTTAAAACTTGCTTTGAGTCAATCCAAACTTTTTTTACTTTAAGAAACTGAAGCAACATTGTAGTGGTGGTATGATGAGCTATAAAGAGATCAATGAAAAATGACTTAAAAAGCTAATGAGTGTCTCTCTGGAATGTGTGTGCTCTTTCACTTCTGAAACACATTGTTCCTTTAGGCCAAATCCACTGAGAGTTCTGGGGTATGCTGTAACTGTGAATTTTAAGGAAGCATTGTCCCCTCAAAGGTTTTTGGGGCAGCTCTAATTTCAGATGCCCCTAACCCTACCAAGTCTTCTGGGAGCCTTTGTGGACTCCGCTGACTTGCTTGTGCAGCGGTGCCTGGTGGTACAGGCTCAAGGATGGTGTCTGCAGCTCCAGCTATGGTTCTAGCAAATCCTGTGTCTCTAATAGTTCCCGTGTTACATCTGCCACCCTGGTTAGACGTCTCAGCTACCCCTGTGCACCTCAGATGCCACTACATGCCTATGGTTGGGCAACCAGATTGGGCACTCAGTGTCATTTTTGCTGTTATACACAAATCACTCTTTATGGGACACCCTAGAGGCCACAAAGGTACTTTACCTGTGAAGGTGTCACTGGTATTCATGGGTTTAAAAGAAACTCAAATTTAATGAATTCAAATAGTGTTTTGTCATATGTTTGGGGAATCGTGCTTAGGTTTTTCACCTTTATAAAGAAAGAAGGCTATAACAGTATTTGGTGGAATGCTTGTGTAACCAAGGATGCACTGTGAGATGTCATTTTCCCCTTTGTATCTGTTGTGCAGATTGGTATGTTCTGCTAAATAATGTACATAATGCTGTAAGTCTGCACATCTGCACTGTTACAAAAGATGGCTTATGTATGTTTTCACTTGGGAGGTGGGAGAGGAGAAGATGCGATGAAGGCAGCAGTCGCTGGAAATATCCATCTTGTATTTCCCAGCTCACGGATGTCATTCTGTATTATTTGTGCCAGGTACAGCAGCTGTCACTGAGTCTTTCCCTGCTCAGTGCAGTGCAGCTTGTTTTGATATCTCTATTTTAATCAGCTGGGCCATGAAAAATTAGTGCAGAGACATGTTACATTGCTCCAGCTTGGCTTTGTTAGAAGCTCAGTGATTTTTTCCCCTTCCCTGCTCACACCTGGGCCAAGAATGCCATTGAGGAATCAGTCAATGATAAAGGCAAACCATTGCCACAAATCTTTTAAAAAAGAATAGAGGCTGATAATTCCAAAATGTGTTTCTGGAAGAAGATGTTTAAAAGAATGACTCAAAATGCAGGTAGATGAGGGCGGTTACAGGCTGGGTATCAACACTTGGCTCCAAAACTGCCTGTCTGATCATTTTGGTTTCTTTCTTTTCCCTTTTTTGTTGCTGTCTCCTGCAGGCAAAGCCTATGCCCCCGAGTTCTACTACGACACTTACAACCCCCTGTGGCAGAACAGACCCCGTGTTTACTCCTACAGCCTCCAGTGGACCCAGATGAACCCCGACGCTGTGGACCGCATCCTTGCCTATCGCCTAGGGATCAGGCAGGTGAGGAGAGAAAATGGTTCATGCAGGAAGTGCCTTTTGATGTGCTGACCTCTGTGAGGGCTGCCTGGCCTTATTTTATTTTATTTTATTCATTTTTGTTTATTTTATTTTACTTCATGTTATTTATTCATTTTCCTCACTCTTTTCACGTTCTGTGAATCGGAGTTGTCTCTCCTCCTTCTGGAAGATCTGCTGCCATCTTGCAGCAGTAGTCCTCTGCTGTGTGCAGATCCTGGAAACTAATTTGCACATTTCCAGTGTGAAATGCAGAGATTAAAAAGCTGTTCCTCAGGTTTGCAGAGGCTGCAGCTCAAGATACACTGGAAAGATTGCATAAAAGAAGCTTGCAATGAAATGAAACTTTTTTATCTTTATGTATCTATATATCTTATGTTAGATCTTCCATGTAAATTAATACATACAGGAATAGCTGTAGCTTTGCTACCAAAACGTGTAGTGATCCTTGAGAACCGACATCTTCCTTGACCACATTAAAGCTGATCACAGATGGGTCTTTGTAGATTCGCTATGAACTTATCAGTGGGATTTGGCTCCCTTAAGGATGTGTGGGACCAACCTGCTTGCAGAGGAATTGATAGTCATCACCATTAATTCACCACTTCACAATTTTAAAAGAAAAATATCATGTCTTCTTTTAAAGTGATCACTACAAAGCTTGAGTTTTAATAGTCAATTAAATTGAAAGAACCAATTTGTGCATTGCTTAAACTCAATTATTAAATTGGAACACCTCTCCCTTACTCTGCTTCATGGGGCACCTAATGTTTGTTCACGCTTGCGCTTTTCTCCAGATAAGTCCATACAAAATCTCACAAGTCTATGTTCTGAAAAGCAAAAAAATGTTGGTGCCATACCATTTATCCATGATCCTGTCTAGGGTCTGTCCATGCGAAACTCTACAGATATGCCAGATGCTGATGTTGCCAGCTTGATTTTGGGCATTGCTAGGCTTTCTCAATGAAAATATGCATTGTTTGTAATGATGCTTCTTGCTATGGATGCCTCCCTGGCCACCAAGCTCACCTCTGCATCACCTGTTACCCACTGGGCTGCCAGCCTTTGGCAGAGCGAGGTGAGCACAGAGAGGAAGCTGTGCCGAGCCGTGCCGTGCCGTGCCATGTCGCGCACGTCCCCAGCTCCCAGCCCGGGCCTGCTGCTATTAAATGAAGATGTTTCACTACATACCTGGGACAATCCACCAGATATTGTTTAGGTCTTGTTTTGTACCTTCCTGTTGAGCTTGCCTTTCTTAAATAATACCTGAATTGATTGATTGAGAAAGTACACATTTGGGTGTTCAATGCCTGAGATAATAGTCTGTGCGGTGAGAATAGAAAACAGGGATTAAGACCAATTCTTGAAGATGTGTATAGATATTGAAAATTTGAGTGCAGAACGTATTTTGTTATCCCACAGATCTCCTGCTGGGATGAGCTTAGCAAGCTGCAAACCAAATACCCAAGTTGAGCACATTGTTAATGCTGAGTGGATGGGGCTTTGCACGGTGCAGTGGTGGAGCTGGCTGGGACAGGTCCTGGAGCAGCTCTGACACCTGGCGGGTGCCGTCTCAGAGTCTGCTTCTGCCTGAATCTGACTCATTTGGAATGAAAATCAGTGACTTTTAATAAATATTTATGCAACTCTTTGCATCACTGGGTACAAATCAGTTCTGTTACTCCCAGTACCCAAGAGGAATTATTAAATTTAAAAAAGAATTTGCTGAAGTAAAAAATATATATATATATAATGAAATTAGTGTCATTAGGTTTTTTAGCTTCTTCTTTTTTTTTTTTTTTTATTCTTCCATTTCATTTTAACTTACTTTTAATTATCTATTTTTGGTGCTTAAAATTAGTAGTTACTTTAATTACCGCAACAATCCACTCTCAGGTTAATCAAAATATGTTCCTTTCCTCTGTCTGAAGCCACATTTAAAATTTGGGTAATTTAGAAACTAGTGAGCCATCCGGACACACGTCCATTCCTGCAGTAATTCCTCCTAAAACATGGGTGATAATTAAAATTGTTACCTCCTCTGACACCTGCCGCTACTTGTTGCCAGCACATTGCCCTCTGAAACGTCTGTGTTTAGATAATTTATTTGAGTTAGCAGTGCATTTTTTACAGGATTTTGCTATTCTTATTTGACTGCATTTCTAAATATTTTTATTCTCTAATGCATTGCAAACACTGCTGGTGGGCTACGTCAGGTTGGTGTGTTGGCGTCTGCTTGTGGTTAGCTGAATGGTATTGCCTTTATCTCATCAGCAAATTGTTTTTGTATTAAGAATGATAACATCTGTGTCCAAGTGCCTGTTTCTCTTTACCTGACTTGTATATTGCTGCTTCACTTAAGAAAGGATCCAGGCAGTATTTGGGGAATACTTGTAGGATCTGTGGGATTTTCGAGGGACTGGGATGGATGAGGTGCAGAGCTGTGCTGTCTCCTGGCTAGTGGAGCCAGGTGTGCTTGAGGGCCCCAGGCCCTATAAAAGCACACAGACAGCAGCTTTCACACTCACTCAACAAGGAAACTCTATGGCTGTTTAGTTGGTGCCTCATTTTTTAGCAGTTACTACGGTTGAGGTAAGGAGGATCAGAACCGTGTGCACCGCTCGGCAGCTGGATGCTGTGGCACCACGGGTGGGGCAGATTCTGCAGCTCAGCGTCCTCAAAGCCAATTAAAGCCCAGCACCAAGAGGCCACTGTCCATGGGCTGTGTCAACTAGAAAAACAGACAAGAGCCTGTGTTTCTTAAAAAGTACTGTTACAGAAAGAATTCCCCAAATGCAACAACAGAAGACAAAAGAAAGCAAAGTGCTCTAAAATAATTGCTGCTCCTCCTGGATCCTCCCAGGAGGGAGCGTCCACCACACACTGCCATGCCATCAGGACACACTCGACATAGAAACTGCCACTATCACTGTGTTTCATGGGCAGTTTGTAGCTGTAAATAAAGACATGGGAGGAGACCTATAAAATTCTCTTAATGGAAGACATACAGATACCTTAGCTCTGCACAGCTTGCCTTTCTTCCCCGCCTTGCTGAGAGAGGCAAACAGAACAAAATTATTTTCATCACATACCCTTCCCTGACCTCAGCATGGCCCAGCTCCTTTGCTTCAGCTCTGTTCCCCCTGCTTTCTGCCCGTGTTGCACCTTTGGCACTGGAAGCTTCTCGCCAGTTTCTAGTTTCTGTTGCCAGCAAAATTTCTCAAAACTTTGCTCGTCTGAACTGGTCAAGGCAGAGACATCTCCACCTCTATAGTCGTGCTACATGCCAACCAGCAGAAATATCTTCCTGTTGTTATAATAAGCTACTAATTCCTAGCAGAACAATTTGTCTTTTTAATGAAGAAAGAACCTGGCTATGCCGTACTTCATTATCAGGCTTCTTTGCCCTTTAAAACTTTAATTATTAAGCACATCCTTTGCATTGTTTTCTGCAACTGTCTGGCAAGTGCAAAAATGGATCTAAAACACTCAGCATTGTATAAAGACTCTAATTTTCATAAAATGAAATTTTAAAATGTTAACGTTACAGACTTTGAGCTTTTTCCAGGCTGGCAGTGAAGGAGAACACATTCCGGAGCCTAGAGGATCACATCGTTCTAGTGCTTCAGAGCATCCCTAAAAATGTTCCCACTGGTGAAGGGGAAATTTGAACACAAATTTGAGCAGAAAAATAAGAGATGCATGGAGCAGCAAAGCAGGTCCCTTTGAAATGCTCATTTATGATTACTGCAGTCTTGTATGAGAGTAGGTTGGAAATTAGGGATAGAGAAGGGCACGGTCAAGAGAAGTAGGTAAGAGCCTATGGTCACTTGTTGTCAAAGAACGTGGACAATACATCTTGTGCTTGAAAATACAGATCTCACAGCAGAGGAAGAGCAAGTGAACTGAATTCATCTCAGCAATCCCGACTTAGTCATGGGGGGGTTTGAAGGTGATGGAGAGATGGGAGGGATAATCAAAAATCTTGGAATTACCTTGTAACTAGAAAAAGTTGAAATTGAGAGTTTGGGAAAATGATCTCACTTTACTGCTTTGAAAAGCCTCCAAAGAAATCAAACTTTGACTCCAGACTGCTCGCATGAAGTAGCTGCAGATTTCTCTCTGTTCCCAAGTCAAATTCACTCTGAGTGAATTACAATAAAAAGAGATGATGGTATAAACAAACCACCCACCTCACCTTCACTTGCATTTGAAGCAAGCAAGTCTGGGAAGACTACTTCTTGTTAAGAAGCCTCCAGAAGCACTTTTTTTTTTTTTTTTTTTTTTTTTTTTAACTGTTACCTGCTCTACAGCTTCTTCCACAGGACCACGTCCATGCAGCAGTCACAGTCTGGTTACTTCCTAGACCCCTGAAGGTCCCATCTGTCTGGTGCAGTCACCAAAATAAGTAGTAATATATTAAAAATACAGGGATTTGGGCATCTTTGCATGCTGTGAGTAGAGTGGCCAGTCACACAGCTGTGTGTGCAGTGGCTTAGGGCTCCGAGCTCCCTTTCTTCTTAGTGGTGCTCAGTAACCCAGCACAGCACAGCCCGCTGCACCTGTGGGACCACTTCTCTTCCGATGGGGCTTTCTTTAATTTTCTTAATGTCCCTGGAATAGGGCTACAAGGCTCCACCTCATCTGAGTCACCAGAACAGTGTTACACATTTCTGTCAGAGCCTGCATCCTGTCACATACCTTGTCACTAGCGGTAAAATACAGACATGTCTCAGGCACAAGAGGATAATTTAATGGTAGGAAAGCATGACACTGAAGAAACTTGTTCAGCATTTTCAACAGAGGTTAAAGAAACGCCAAGGGAAACTGCAGTGCGAGCACTAGGAAAGTTCTTTGAGAAAAGTACAGAGCTTGGTTTAATGCCAAATCAGGGAAACTAAGAAAGTCAAAATTGGGAGAGGATAGGTGCCATCAGGGGAAGAGGCAATCACAAGGAAAAATAAGTGTCATTTTTCTGCCTGTAGAGTGAAAATGGAAATAGATGAATGGAAATCATGTATTTACTAAAATAACATACTTAGAATGAAAGCCACTTACGAGAAATTTATGTATTTTAGCAAACTCAAGGCCCCCACCTGATGGGTAATCGTTTTGCAAATGTTCCTTCTATCAGGATCGTGGTGCTGTCATCACGAAATCAATCTATTGCAGAGGGAAAGATGTTTGCAAGCTTGGTATTTTCTTTTGTTATGCTACAGAAAATTTACAGTAGCAGTACATCAAAATGTATATAAAAATTTGATTCAGAGCCATTCAAAAATAAGTACTCACATCTGTAGTAATTAATTTTAGCAGGGGAAGTGGGAGAGTTGAAAAGGCTAATTCAAATGTATATGGGAATATTTCTAATGTTTTCATGAAACATTTTAAGCATTCTTCTGCAGAGGGAAATAGCTGTTCTGAGGATTTCTTCACAGCGTGCATTTCCTTCAGGAAGTCTAAACGAGGCTTTGCTGTTCTCCTCTTGTATCTGCACTTGTGAAATTAGAGACAGAGAATTTAGCAAAAAAAGTAGTGCAACATTCAGAAGCACGATTCTTATTGATTTTCTTGGGGTTGGTAAATTGAATTAGAGAAGCAATGGTTGTTTTACAATTTTCAGTTTGCAATGCTGACGCCTGTTATGCTTGTTCTTCACAAAACCGAGGGTTGTCTTTCAAAACAGCAAGCTGAGGGCTGTCCTTTGAGATTTGTACCAAATTCTTTTAATTGTTATTTAAAAAATATGGCTACTTTTCCCAGTTTTCTGAAAGATAAGGCAAATGCTTATGCATATTTTTTTGGGGGGAAAAAAAAAAAAGTAATGTCTTAAGAAGTCAGAGGTAGAAGTTAAACATATAAATACATCTTTTGCTGTCAGGTGCTGATATTCTGACTCTGATCCCACAGTGTCCTAGCTGACAAAGATGCTCCTCTCTTTATCCACACTCCCTGTCTTGGGCATTGAGCTGTGGGTCCCCAGAGCTGCCGGTGCGCTTGTGTTGGAGGTAGCTGGCTGTGTTTGCTAGCAATGCAAACAGAAATCCCAGGCAGAATGTGGCCATTCTCATTACCACTAAATTTGCACCATAAAACAGAACTCCTTTTCTTCACAAAAAAACTTACGGCAAAGTTTGACATAGTTGCTGACTGCAATTGCAATTTGCTGCCTGCTGGGACTGCCTTGGTTGGGTTTTTGTTATATAAGCAGACTGAAACAAACTGTTGCTATTTCATTACCAATTTTAATACCTAATTTATATGAACTTTTTGGCCTGGGTTCCTAAAGAAACAAGACCCAGAAGACTGTCCTGCCTGTGTCTGTCCATCTGTCCTACTGTCACTCTCAGAGGTTTCTGAACCCAGCTCTTCATTTGGGTCAACTCTGATGGGAGTAGGGGTGCAGCAGAGAAGGAGGGCCCCACCAGTGCTCTGAGAGCATGTGGATGGGTTAAGGAGAAAGATGCCATTATGGAAAAAAATCGAAGGGCAAGATCACATTAATCAAAAAACTGAAAAAAAATGTTAATGGGACAGAGTGTATGAATTCTCTGACTTTGTAGCCAGGTCTGTGGAAGCCCCTGCTGAACCACCTTATGTTTTTGGTGAATATTTCTAATCCCTCTCTTCAGGATGTCTCAGGCATGCCTATACTTCTCTCCCTGTATATTTATACATTGCAGGAGCCAGGGAGCTCCATGGCCAAGTCTCCTTGACTTTTGCCAGCAACGTGCAAGCAGTAATTTCCTGAAGAACAAACCCTCCCTGGGCAGGAGGTGGTCACCATGCTCGTGTGCTCGAGGCAGTGACAGGAATGTAGCCTGAGGCTTTCACTGCACGTTTCGCTTCAGTGAAAAAGAATAGAGACATGCTCGTACTGCGCACTGTGAGCTCTCACCCAGCATTGCCCGAGTCCAAGGCGCTTTGGTCAGTGCATGGCTGTCACACTTGGTTCTCATTTACTCTGGCTCAGCAGGAAAATCTGCAGTATGAATTGATTACTGCTGACAAATGCAGTGCATCAGTCAAACTTTAGGAAAGATGCAGGAGAAAATGGATTGAATTGAAGAGCAATTTAGTGAGAGAATTACTCAAGCTAGAGGAATTTATTTCTGTAAACAAGTTACTTGCTTTTGACTACATTTAAACACTTGAGGTAGGGTAGAGGCTCCCTTTGCAGGTGTACCCATGTGTGCACAGACACACGGCTGTGGCTGTGAGTGGTGCAGTCAGCGCCGTGCGTGGCTGAGCAGCACGTTTCATCCTCAGCGTGCAGCCGAGGGTGTTTCTGCAAGTTGTTGAGCCAGGTGGGCACCCCTCCAGCACAAACTATACATTACAGGATGTAATGCAAAAGCGTTTCAAAAAATACCTGTGACAACAACGGTTCTGATAGGGTTGTTTTCATATGATGTCATACAGTGGCTCATAAATATTAAAGGATTTGCAAAATAGAGCAATGAAACTTTGAAAACTGAAGATCTACACAAAAATTAAGTCATATGTCATCAGGCAAATGCATGACGAGTGAGAGTTGTGTCTGGCATGCAGTATCCTTTTCAACATAGTAAAAGATAGCATAAATAACTGCAGCTATAACTTAGTATATGAAAGGGCCTGTGAGTGTTACAGACACTTAATTCTGATGAAGGAAGCATTTTCTTTAGTGAAGATAGTTTCAGAAGCCTAGGAAAGGTTTTAAACTAGAAGAAGGTAGATTTAGATTAGATATGAGGAAGAAGTTCTTCCCTCAGAGAGCGGTGAAGCCCTGACATGGGGCTGGAACCGGGTGGGTGGGTCCCTTGGGCACCAGCCCCAGCCGCGGCATCCACACACACAGGAGGCACTCAAAGACCACTACTCCCAAGATCACCAAGTGCCCCCAAATTAAATAATGCCAGAACTGAGCTCTCAGACCGGCTGCAGAAGTGTTTCTCACTGAATGAGCTTCACCTTTTTCCTTGTGGTAGCTCCACGTGTGTCCTTACATCTTCTTGCTCCCCCACGTGCCAGGCCTGCCCTAAGGACACCCTCTGTGTTCTCCCCGTGTCGGCAGGACACGGCCCCACAGCCCTTATTTCGTGGGCTGCAATGAACCCATTGGCACCGCTTCTCTCTGAGTTTAGGAAACTGAAACATAGAGAATGGTCAGGAACACTCACTGCTGGTAGGGCTCGCCTTGGGAAATGGGTTTTTACCTCTGCATATTTAAAGGCAGCATCTTGATTCACGCTTAGAGGTGCTTCACTGGAGTTGCACAAGCAGCCTGAAATCTGGGTGTCCCATGTCACTGAGAGGGACACCGGGACCCTCACGCTGGGCTGTCATGTGCAGTGTACCTGCAGACCCACCTGTGCCTTTGTGTGGTCCTCAGCGGATGGCTGAGGGATCCCAGCTGCCTGCCGGACACTCGGGCATTTGGGGCTGTCTCCCTGCCTCCCTGTCTCACACCAGAAGTTCTGTCCTTGCAGAAACAGATGCATGCAATTTCAGAAGAAAAAATAAAAGGTTAAAACATCATTTTTACCAATAAAAATAGCAATGCCATTAAGAAACCGAACCTTTTCCCAGTCCACAATGATGTATTGTTTCTATTGGCACAACTGAGACCAGGAAGGATTTCTTTGTTTTTGTGAGGCCTGTGCAAATTTTATTTCCATTTGGAGAAAAGAGATGGTAAATGAGATTCATTCTTTTTTAAAGAATGTAGTTAGATGGGCAATTCCTTAAACAGACTTTGCTTGCTCCTAGATGAGGGACATTTAGCCAAATCACAATGTATTAGCTAGCGTATGTACTAAGTAAGTGTTTTCCTCAAGTAATGTGCATTACAGAAACTATATACTGCTGGGATGAGTGATCTGGCCCTCAAGACAACTGTTCCATCCATACTTTTGCTGTTAGAGAATTCTTTATTCTCTGAAACATACATATATTTAAATCGAATACAAACCATACTGCCATTCAATAAGCAAATCAGCACCCTACTGCAATGCGTCTGTGTTTTGGAGCTAATTTAAAACATCACAGTTACATTTTGAGAACTTCATTAAAAATCTAGTGGCTATTTCCTTTCCTCTCATGCAGTGATTGTCTTAAGTATTTAAGAAATGGTTTGTTGAAATGTTCTTATCTGACAGTTGAGCTGTTATTTTTTGGCAAAAAAATCATTCTTACTTAAAAACTTAAGCAAAATCAGTATGTTCGCTTTCCTTGAAAATGCACATTGGCATCACGCGCTTGTCTTATTGCATTATTACTCCTTGATCTATTTATGCAGAGATTCATGTAGGTTGCTTAAAATGCAGTCTTGTTTTTCCAGTTCATTTACCGAGACAACCTAGCGTGTTCAGTGTGCTCGCTAAAGAGTAAAGCTCCAGCATGCCATGCTTTAAAAGGGTTGGGTTTGTCATCCTGATTGCAGCCACATTCATTGACTTGTCACTATGTAATTATTTTGTATGGAAAAAAAAATGTCATTCATAAATAGCTTTTAGAAATCACAGGAAAATGAATTAGCTCACTAGTGACAGGAATGTGCTGTGTGCCGTTCAAGATCCAACCAGGGAAGGTTGTGGCACTGTGGTATGCTCAGCTAAGTCATTATCACTAAAATATGAAATTTGTCCTGGGATACTTTCCCGATCACGGAATTGCAGTTGTTCTTATAAGCGTAAAGTGTTTAGCTTAAACTTAGGGACTAAATCCTGACGCCACTTTGATAATTCTCTCTCTTGTTGCCCTGATAAAAACAATGGTCTGGCTACTGCAGACAGACTGCTGTTTGACATGCAGAAGCACATCCCTGCTGTTGGCAGTAGCACTGCTGGCAGTGCCCAGCGCCCCCGCTGCTGTGCTCTGTGCTCTGATGGGTGAGGGCAGCAGGTCCTAGTGTGTGAACTTCTGGTTCGCTCTGTCACTGAGAGGGAACGAGAAACTTACCCTTAAAACCATCCTTAATGCGGTTTAATAATTAACCCGCCTTTTGTGAATGCCTAACAGAACGGGGATTAAAAATTGAAAACGTCTTTGAGAGCTGCCTAGCAGTGGTGCAAGAGTAGGAAGGCCTGTGCCACTGGGGTGGGGAACAGAGCAGCTCTTGTTTAATCCCATAGACTTGTGTGAATTCATCTGGGACTTAGCCAATTTTAAAGTCTTAAAATGGATTCTGCTGGTTTATATCACATTTTAGCCTTTCTCTAAGGAGGGAGTGAAAGGTATGTACTTGAATGCAGTGTCAGCACATTCAAGGTTGTGTCTGATCTGAGTCCACGCAGATGAGAAGTCCACACTGTGACCTTTTCCTAAGAGCAAGATAATGCAGCCTGCTTTCAGTCAACAGGTGCCTCAACACTTTCCATTAAACTCTGAAATTGTGCCTTTACTTGAAGGACTTGCAGTGGTACACCCTTTACAGAAGAGATGCAGTGGATTTACTGGCACCTCCGGAGGGTCCCTCACCCAGTGTGTGGGGGCAGCAGAGCCCCGTGACACTGCACTGCGAGAAGTGAGGACGAGCCTGAATTTGTTCTGCTGAGGCAGGAAGAAATTACTTAAACTCTGCATCTGGCAAAGGCAGCAGGGCAGTTCTGCATTTTGCTGTAAACCCTTCTTTATTGCAGTGAGTGGACACTTGGCTCCATCTCCCACGTCCCTGTGCATTGAAGAATTCTGTCCCCTTGGGACACTGCAGACCAGGATCTGCTCTGCCAGCAGACAGAATCCACCCTCAGTGGTACAAGCCAAGCATGGTAACACCTAAAAGGGTTAGCGAGGGTAGGGATGAAGATCGTGCTTTAGGGAGATCGGTGCTGGACATTACAATCCTGAGTGCAATTTTGTCACTAAGATCCACCAGAAGAAAGATTGTTCATTTGAAAATGTTTTTTGTATTTGTCTTGTTAGTAGTGCTCATATTTTCATTCAAGCTCTGGGTAACTTTTTTACAAGAAGAGTTCCAAAACAGTAAGGAAAACAATAGCCCAGACAGGCAGTTGATATTAATTTATCTGAATAGAACAGAATAGAATAGAATACAATGCAGTGCAGTGCAATGCAATAGTTTAGTTGGAAGGAACTTTCAAAGATCATCTAGTCCAACTGCCTGGCCACTTCAGGGCTGACCAGAAGAGAAAGCACGTTAATGAGAGCCCTGGGGGATCAACCTCCTCGCTAGGAAGCCTGTGCCAGTGTCTGACCACCCTCACGGTAAAGGAATGTTTCCTAATGCCCAGCCTGGACCTCCCCTGGCACAGCTCTGTGCCGTTCCCATGTTCTACCATTGGTGACCAGGGAGCAGAGACTCCTATTTTCTCTGCAGTTGCCTTCCTCAGGGAGTTGCAGAGAGCAACGAGGCCACCTCTGAGCCGCCTTCTTTTCAGACAGGACAACCCGAGTGTCCCCAGCCTCTCCTCACAGGACATGCCTCCCAGCCCTTTTACCAGCTTTGATGCCTTAAGCACCAGTCAGAAAGCACCAGGTCTGCTGCACTGTGCAGCTGAGCTTTGATGCTGCCTATGAGCTGAACAGAACCACTGGACCGCAGGGAAGGAAAGGTGGCAGTGGGGGTGCTGTGCTCTGGGAGCAGTGATTGCTGGTCCTGAAGCATCAATGGAGAATACAGCCAGCATCAGGTGCAGCCTCCCAACCACAAGACCCCATAGGCACTGTGAGTAGGGTTAGCTGATGCATACACTTTATTATTAATGCGGACTGGTAGTTGCTAGTTTGGTTTAAGTCATGGAGTGAGGATGTATTCAGATTAAAGAATAGTAAAACTGAAATGTGTGACACTGGCAGAGTAGCTATTTTGCTTCTGTGCAACTCAAAGACTATAAATCCTTCTGCATGTAGCAGGTATGGAAAAAGCAGTGTAGAGTATAAGGAGTTTCCACTGCTCAGAGTCAGTGTTGCACACACAGATTCGTAAAGAATCGAAAATCACACAGCATTATTTGTAACTATCCCTCTCAGCACTCCAGTCGGAGGATGGGGACAAACAACCTTGTGGTCTTTCCTCGTGGTGACTGCATAGTTTTGGTCACCCTCCACTGGCTTCTGAAGGTGCTGAGGTCTGCCAAGACGTTGTCTGCACATACGGAACATTTTTCCATCTCATTAATAGCTCTCTGGAGAATATTCTGACATTAACGTATTTAAGCTCTGGATTTGGCTTTGGAATTGGCGACTCAGATTCTTCCAAGTTTTTTGTATTTCAAAGCATCCTTCACGTGTCCCCGGTCAGACTCTGGAGTTGGCCAACACTCCAGTAGCTGCTTCCATTAAACGTGCAGTCATGAAGTGCAGTTCAGTAACAGGGAGAGTCTGAAGGTCATGAAATAAATTAGCAAACATAGAGCACAGCATGTGCCATGTTAGGAGCATAGAAAAAATCAGGATTTTTTGCTAAAAGGCCATGAAGCCCTACATGTTGAATTCCTTGATGTTCTCCGTATGTTTCAAAGTGCATACCAAAATGGTCCCAAAGGCCACTCAGTTTCTACGCAACAGAGAATAACATCTGCCTGGATCAAACCCACATTGTGCACAGTGAACTTTCGGACCTTAACTTAAAGCTCTCGCTTCACTCAGCAAATGTTCCACTTTGCCTGGGTTTGCCTGGCGTAAATATTTTTGCGCTTTTCTATAGCAGCTCCTAAGTGGGTGGCAGCGGTGGCCTTGGCTGCAGCTCCGAGCAGCTCTCTGCTGGCAGGGTGCAGCTGCTCTGAGCAGTTCTGGTGCCATCGAGGCATCACGTGGAGGTGCTTCCTTTCCGTGACCGGCCTTTCATTGAAGACAGGTCCAGGTAGATTTTTATAAATGAGACCTGTTGGTGTATCCCGTGCTGCACAAAACATTCAAGCAGCGATAAGCGAGTGCTTCCAAATCTCTGATATTTACTATCAGCAGGATGAAAGCAAGTGAAATACGTGAGACTTTCCTGGAGAAGAAGCGAAGTTCCCGTGGCTCCGATTTCGGTGGTTGATGCACTGCTCCTCTGTGGGCAATAGCCATGTTCCCTACACCGCTGTAGCCCAGGTGACCTAGAAAACCAACGACTCCACTTTAAGGAAGACGTAAAAAGTTAGCCTGTACCTATATGCCCGAGACTAACTTGTTCAAGCTTGTTATATGAAAAATAAAGCTTCCTCCTTTTCCTTTATTTTCAGTCTGCGGAAGACTGCAGTCCCAGTCGGTTGCTAATGAGCAAGTCTCTTCAGACTGCCCCGAGCAGGTCACTTCTCTGCCTTGCACATCTCCTTTGGTCACGATTTGGCTTCATTGTATTTTAACTTCTATTTCATTCAGCAGCATGCAGGTTCAGACATATTCAAATATGTATTATATGCTCGCAGAAGGGGTTTGTGATGAAAGCTGCACAGGCACTGGCTGCAAAATGGAGCATAAAATTTTCTGTCCATGCCATAGCCCAGTTCTTTTACCCATACATGCACTGGCATGGATCCGATTTGCCATAAAGGAGAAAGTGAATACAGGTAAGTTTTTATTGCCTTTCCGATCAAGAAAGTTGCACCTACACAAATACAGTTTGTCCCTGCATGTAAGGTTATTAAAAGTAAAGAAACACCGAGAAAGACCTTCCAGCTCTGATACCCTAAATTGCAGTTTAGTTAGCAAGAGGACCGAAGTGGCCTAATTTAGATTTTAAAAGATGTTTTTATCATCAGTCATTTGTATCAAAAAAAAAAAAAAATTAAAACAGAAGGCAGTGTAATTAGCAAGTTTTTAATAGGCATTTGTGCTGTGTTTTGATTTTACTCCATCAAAAATGACCTCTCCTATTTCCTGGGTTATCCTGTCTTTAAAAACTTCAGCTGTATTGCATAATTAAAGATAGCTTAATTATTGGATCCTGTAGCTTCCAGACCTCTTGTACTATCTCTCCTTAAATTGTTCCCATTTGTTTCTCTTGCAAATACCAAGCCATAGTTTTGGATCATGGACAGCTGTTTCTGGCATCTGAACCACGCATCCATCAATTTTGTAGTCCGTGAAAACACACTGCGTCTTTGGACTCCAAGTTCCTAATTAATAACAACTCAGGGACATTTAGTTCCTTAAAAAAAGAAAAGAGATTTTTGTTGGTTTGTTTGTTGTTTTGATGATTTTCTGTGTACCAAATAAAGCCAATTACACAAAGATTAAACACAAAATAAATAAATGAAGGGCAGGAGAAATACAGAATGGTAATTTAAGGTAAAATAAATAAAATGAATGGCAGGAGGCATACAGAATGGTAATTTAAGGTAATGTAAAGAAGGCCAATCACATGCCCAGATCATTACTGTTAGCTACTGGGCTCAGCATGTCCCTGGCCCCAGCAGGCAAAGCACACGGCGCTGGCCTCTTGGTCCCCCTTGCTGTGGCAGTGGCTGGTGTCCGTGTTTGCAGGGGAGCAGAGCACTGGTACAGACTCAGCACAGAAACAGATGTGGGTTTTTGACAGTTCCAGTGATCACATGTGAAAATATTAGAAAAGAAGAGAGATGTCATCAATAGCAATATTACATGATGTGCAGTGGAAAATCAAGTGATGATAAGTGTGGCAGAGCATGCATTGCAGCTGGCCTTGTTATTTTTGCCTGAATTACAGGTATTTGTCACCGTGAGTCATTTCAGGGCCGTAACTACCCTTTGAAATGAAGCTGACACAGTTGCCACCTATCTGATAAGGTTTGTGTTGAAAATGAGATAGCTTTGATTACATTGCTGGGCAAACGTGTTAAAGAAGAGTAACCACTGGATGTCTGCAGCAGATGAGGCAGACACTGCGTGGAAATGTTCCTCTGCAGCGTGCAGATGGGTAGCAGTATTTGCCCATCAACCAAGTATTTCCCATTGCTCTTTTATATATGTGACTGCTAAAGAAAACTCCTTTTTTATCAAGAAAAATCAATTGTCAACGTATTATAAATTGTAAAGAAATGACTTTAAGGACTGCAAGAGCTTTTTTATCGGAGTATGCAGTAGATTAATACATATTGCATTCGGTTGTCGTTAATTAAAGAGATGCTTGTCTGACTTTTGAGTCAATAAAGAAATTTATGGCTGAAATCAATAGGCCAGTACAATGGACTACAGATGGTTTATTTTTATAAACATAACTGTGCATATAGGCAATCAATATTTAATCATCCCATAGGATTAATTTCTCAGGAAATCTATATGTTCAAGTCTTTTAGAGAATATAGTGTTGGCTGGTTTCTCAATAGGAAACAAGGAATAAATACCCTTTTATTGACGGCAGAGAGGAGATGGTTTCAGCCTGTTGCAATAAAATGTTGCCACACTTTTACACCCTTTCTCTGATGTCAGGGAAATTCATTTTACTTTTCTGTTAGCTTTAGGGAGCAAAGATTTCTAAATATTCTAAGGTAACCAAGATAAATGAAGAGTCTCTGTGAAGCCTTCTGTGCTCTGGATGGACTGAATGTAGGTGTGCTCTGCTAAATTAATTACAGGTTAGACACATGAAAATGCTAATAATGCTCTTGGAGCTAAAGTGTTTTTTCCTCAGTTCTTTTACAGGCATTTAAAAACCATTGGAAAACTGTTCTTTCAGTTTGGTCAAAGCAAATTTCCAAATGCATATTACATCCTTATCGTTGTAAGGATATATAATTTCTCTCCTTCAAAAATTCCTTTCAATGAACCCCAATTCTTCCTAAATTTAGAGCTCCAGACACAAATTGACATCCAGGAAGGAGTTTTACAGGGATGTTTAGTTCTGTATTCTTTCTTTGAAGAGTGAATCTTCATTTTTTAATATAAAAGGGCACAGCCTGGACATTGGAGAGAGGCTGTACGCCCCACTCCAGTGTCTTTGCTCCATCAGTGGTGTTCGGTAGATGGTTCCAATGTGGTGGGCGATGCCCACGTGGCTCCTGCCCACTCAGGGGAGCTGGAGGAGATGCCCAGACCTCTGAGGCAGAGAGGCATTGCTGCAGGAGCAGGGGCAGAGGCCAAGTTGTTCTTGCTGCTGGATGGCCCAACGCTGAGCGAGCAGGAGCTTGGGTGCTGCTCCAGGGGTCTGGCTTTGCAGAACTGCCCCGGCTTCATGCAGGGAGCTTGAACTGCCATGAAGGGATCTGCATCCTATATTTTAGAGGGTCTGGACTGTTTCAGCATTGATGCTTCCATATCACACAGAGCTTCAGAACTGTTGTGCCAACCCAGGGCACCACTGCTGTGAATTGGGAGGGCTCCCCTCGAGGATGGCAAGGTGGGCGACCAGCCTGGTGTCCAGGGCTGCCCAGCAGCTCCATGCAGCTCCCAGCCTGGTGCAGGGGCTGGCACTGGTGTCCCTGGCCCTGGGAGGGATGTCCCCAGGCAGCTCCTTCACCCTCAGCCCCTGCTGTCCTTGTTCTGCTCAGGGTTGAGCTGAACATCACGGGAGCTGTGTGGGTACGGGTTTTCTTTATTCATTTCTTCAGCAGCTGAGCTGAAAAATCAGGCAAGGGGATGTTTTCTGTCAAACCTAGTGACAATTTTTGAGATGTTTGTGGAGTTTTTTTTTTTATGGTTTCCATGGTAAAAACAAGAATTAGAACAGAGACAGTGCTGATTGCAAGGCGAAAAGATGTGTGTTGCTTCCTATGGAGAAATACCAATATCCAGTACGGCTTAGGATGCATGGTACTGAAATGAAAAATCAAACTGTTTGCCTTTCAGAATGAATAAAGTAATAGAGTTGCTTTATTTGCTTTTGTGGGTAGTTGTAGAAAAAGGGTGATAATCCAAAGCAGCAACTGACTTTGATAGAAATTAATGACTAGCTTTAGTAATAGGAAACTTTTAAAATGTATTATTAATTATTAAAAATATTTGCTGAAGTATGTGTTTCAGTATCCCCATATCCAAAGGCTATGTGTAATAGGGAGAATTTTTTACAGTAGACCTCTGTAAGGAGTCAGGAATACCTCAAAGCAACAGCTAGCTGACTTCAAACAACTGCCAGAGAGTCCGTGTTAGCTCACACAACCAGTGGCACAGCATTGTTAGCACAGCATTCACACGTAATTGGCAGCCAACCTGTTGGCATGAAGCATGAAGCACAAAACGCTGATGATGTCTGTTCCAAGAAATGATTTTTTTTTTTCGTTCTGTTGTTTTTGTCGTTGTTGTTATTTGTTCTTTTATTTTTAATGTTGAAAACTAGGTAATGTTCTGCAGAGTTTTATGTTCCTTTGATTCTTTAATTTTTGTGAAGGGACGGGTACAATCATGAAATGATGTTTAGTGGTATGCAGCTCACAGCTGACAGTAAATTGTTAAAAAAAAAGTCTGCAGAGTTTAGAAAATTTAAATAACATGTCTAAAAAATATTGAAACATAAACCATTGCACATTTAAAATATAAAATCATTCTATTTGACTCACGAGGTAACTTAGTGAATTTACAGACGTTCACAAACAGCTGGGATGTGCTCCAGCCAAGGCTTTCATTTTCTCCACCTCGAGCAGCAGCTTTTGTCCGAGAGCACTTCCCAGTTCAACTGCACAAGACGTGGTGAGCATCCATCCATGCGGGCAAGTGAGAAGGTTCATATGGGCAAATTCCCAATGCACTGCTTTAAAAATACTTTCTAAACCTTATCATAAGTATCCTTACTGTCTTCTTGGCAGCACACCCTTCGCCCTGCTCTCAAGGACAGCAGTCTCCTCGAGACAAGGCTTATCGATTGCTGGGAGGCTCCCTGGCAGCCTGGGGAGCCGCACGGTGCATTATGCATCGGTCCCACTGCGGGAAAGGTCCGGATGCCCTTTCCCTTCATTTCTGCAATGTTTCATACAGTCTGTGCTGGGAGCATGTAGCGTGGGTCACAACTCAGTGGCTGCTGTGCCTCGCGTGGCCGAGGAGCAGAGCGGTGTCCTGGCACCTTCACGTGCCTTTCCGTTCTCCGTATGTAAATTTGGCACCGCTCTCCTGGAGCACTCAGGTTTCGGTGGTTCCTGGAGGGTTTTTGTGGTCTGGGAAGGTGGGTGTGGGGGGTGTAAAACAAGGGCTGCTCATTGGCAGAGGACAGCAGGAAGGTATCTGAGTGACGTGAGCCTCCATGCCTGCCAGTGCTGGCTTTGTGGGCTGTGGGGTGTCAGAGTGACGCACTGTGCAAAGCCCAGCTGGTACCCATGGCATGTCCTCATTCACAGGTAGCCAACGAAGAAACAAGGAGGAAAAAACTGAATTTCTGTTAAACTGCACGCACCATGGGGTTCATTTTTTGTTGTCAGTCCTTACGTACGAAGAGCTATCAAAGATCTGGTATCAAATCTGAATGTTTCATGAGCTCCACTGGGATGATCTTATATAGATATAATATAAACACACATATCTGCAGTATCTTTATTATCTTTAATCCCTCCTTGTAGTGTAGTGGCCCTGGGAAACCACTGGCAGAGGAAGGCTCCACCGTTCCAGGCTATGTACAAAGTTGTGGTGGACGTTTTATCAATATCGTGTCTTACCAAGGGGGGTCTTTTAAGCTTTCAACAGGGAAGAGGCGATGCTAACTGGGGAGACAGAGGGGTGGTGCTGCTTGGGCAGCTTGCAGCCCCCAGCTACCCTGTCTCCCCCTGCCCCACGTGCTCATCCAAAAGCTTTCTGGTCTGGGTGCCAGATGTCAAAGGCAGACTGCCGCCCTGCGCACATGCAGAGTTTGTATTATAAACATATAAACTTTTCCTCACAGTAACTTGTTTTACATTTTTAACCTCATCTGAGATTTTTTTCCCTAGCATTTCTCATATGCATGGCTTAACCCCTGCGGGGCCAGCCATGAGGAGCCACCTGAGCCTCTAGCACGGCATACGGCATGTGCAAGAGCAGAAATAATGTCACAGATGTGCTCAGCACTGGTTTAACCCATCCCTGCAAAGGCTCAAATCGCAATAAAATGCACATTGACTTCAGTGGCACCAAAACGAGGACAAAGTTCCACATTCCCACTTTCTCAAGGATTGCTCTTGCTTTTTGCTTCACAGTCTGGGTTTTATTTAATGGGCATATAATTGTACGTGTGTGACATGGTTTAATGATCCAAGAATTGACATCTCTTTCCCGCTGCTATAAATTGAAAGCTTGAAGTCTCTTAATATTGCTGCAAATATCATTTATTTGGAGGAAATGTGGTAGATTTAGTACTAGATTTCAGTGATTTCAATGTGCATTTTTGTTGCATCTGCAAATTAAAGTTTTGGAATTAAAAAAAATCTGTTTTTAATAAACATGAAGCTCTGCATTGATGAACATGGGATAACTAAGAATTTCGGGCACTCACAGATACAGTGTGCTTAGTGAACTTCTCATTTTAGCCGAACTGCACCTGTACAGTTGTCTTGGGATGTGTGGTAAATATTTAATGATTTTTCCTTTGTTTTCCGGAGTAGTGTCTGTAATAAGCCTGAGTACTGCAAGTGATATTGAAATGTCAAGTCACTCTGCTGCCCAAAATGTGCGTAATTTCTACTTGTCTATGAACCAGTCAACACAATTGCAGAGACAATGTGGCACTCGTCTTGTGATGCCTTCTTAATTAGGTATTTTTTTCATTTCTTGGTAAAGGCATATGAATAAAAGAAACTATAGATTTTGATGGCTGAAAGCACTGCAGTCTATAAAGCACAGAAATCTATGCTTTGGGTTTTTTTGTTTTCGTTTTTGCTTGTTTGTTTGTTTAATAACACAGCCTCTGGTTTGCTCGATTGACTTTCATTGTTCTTGAAATCCATCCATCTTTGAGACCACAAGGATTGCTGATAATTGTGCACTAGCCTATTTCTTTCTCACTCACCGAGTGGTAAGTGCTTGGAAATCAAACTGCATTTCAGTCCTCCGGCGTGCTTTCATTAGCTCCAAACTACGCCCCAAATGTCAGCCATGGAGCCTCGCTGCCTGCAAGGGGAGGCAATGGGCGCCGGTGGAGCGGGGCCAGCAGCACATGGGCAGCTCTGGGCTGCGGGGCCCCCACCTCTGGTGCTGCCGCAGAAAGCACCTCTGGCACCATGCTCAGCCAGTTTTATTTTAAAATCGTGGAGGAAACGAGGCTGCCAGGCGTGGGGAGCCAATTTACTTCTCAGGCTTGAAGGGACAACAGGACTCGTGGGGAGCTAGTAAGGTCAGCCTCTGGAAGGTGATGAAATGAGCTGAAATGAACAGCTTTTTAAAATATTTTTAATTATTTTTAAATATTTTAATTTATTTATTTACAGGGAAAAAAAAGCTTATTAAACATTTTAGGAAATGGGTTTGAAACTTAGGGGCAGATTTGCAAAATACTTTAGGCTCCAAAAGATGGAAGAAGTCAGCGAGTGTTTGAAAAATGTCTCAGCATCTGCCTGATGGTGGGAGTGCTAATGCACCGCCACAAACTGGGCTCTCGGTCCTTTGCTGCAGTCTCTGAGAAATGTCGGAAATCCCTGGGAACTGAATTAATGCTGTGCTTCCCTGCTGCGTGCTGCACGGTGCCAGCAGGCGTCGCGCTGCCCAAGGCTGGCGTGGGACCTGCGTGCCAGGGGAGGAGCTGATGCTGTGACAGTGGGAACGGCAGCAGGGTGGCCTCACTGATGGTTTGGCGGTCTGTGGTCTCCTCTCTCTCTTACAGAAGTGCCCAGTAGCGGGTTATTTCCAGGTTAGGTCCAGATTCTTGCCGTAACTAATCCCGCTTGGTTGTTTGAAGGTTTGAGAAACACCTGGGGCAGCACAGGTCTGCGGCTGCTCCCCTGCACTCCGACGGTGAAAACAGCATTTATCCCAACAGCTCTGACATTTCCATCCTTCTTTTGATTTTAGGCTGGACAACAGCGTTGGTGGGAGCAGGAAATTACAGTGAATGGAAACATTCAAAAGGGAGAATTAATTACCTACAACCTCACTGAGCTGATCAAGCCAGAGGCATATGAAGTCCGACTAACACCCATCACCAGATTTGGGGAGGGGGACTCAACCATTCGGGTCATCAAGTATAGTGGTAAGAAGATCTTTGTGTAAGAGGAAATGTGTTGTGGTGCCCTCCGTGGTGCCTTTAGTCTGCTGCTACAGCTGCATTGTGTTGCATAGTGTGTATGAATTGCCAGTCCAGCGATGAATTACCAAAATCATATCAGTTTCTATAATATAAAAGAAAAATATAACAAATTAATGTTATCTTCATGAAATTGGTCTTATTGAAGAGTTTATTCTTGCTCTGAACACTTGGTAGGGCAATGAGTTTTGAAAAAAAAATCTACAAAACAAGTACTATTCTGAAGATGTCAAATTGGTGTTTTGATATTATCTAAATACTTTTTTTGTCAGAATCAGTATGTTTTGAGAAATGTCTATTTGAAAGTGAATGATTAAAAAGCAAAAAGACTATTCCTAGTCCAATGCAAGCAAAAAGGGTGTCTCTATATTTTCCTCCAGAAGTTTTTCATGAGAAGATTTATCCACTTCAACAGGAAAGACATAGTACTCCTTCCGTCCTTAGGAAATTGGCCACAAGTCACTCCAGGGGAGGTTAGGTTGGATATTAGGAAAAAAATCTTCACTGAAAGGGCTGTGAGGCATTGGAACAGGCTGCCCAGGGAAGTGGTTGAGTCACCATCCCTGGAGGTATTTAAAAAAACATGTAGCTGTGGTGCTCAGGGATGTGGTGTAGTGGTACTCTTGGCAGTGTTAGGTTAACAGTTGGACTTGATTTTAGCAGTGTTTTCTAACCTAACATGATTCTGTGATTCCATTCAGTCTCACAGAATTATGAGGAACTAATTCCTTGAGCTCTAAAAATAACTAAAAATACCTTTCTGAGAGCAATTATTTAAGGATAACTGAATTACTTTTTTGTTTCTCACTCGTAAAATTACAATAGATGGACAAGACATGCCTTAGAGAGAAGGTAGTTCTGTTGAAGACATCATTGTGCAGTGATGCAAGTATCAAGGGAACAAATTACATTAAACAACCTCAAATACAAATTCTAAATAACACAGTTGCACATTTCACTTAATGCCAGATCTGCTAACGATGATGATTGATGAATCTTAAGTTTACCTGTTGTAGTGAAGTGTTTGCTAAGAATGTTTCCCAAAGCTCATCTTGGCAAATGCTCAATTAAAACAACTTGTTTACTAAATCTGTCTGCTGCAACTCCTATTGGACCTTTGCTCATCATTTGGACTATTTGCTCAAGTAAATATCCATGTTCAACTTTAGTGGAGGGAAGCTGGTCTCCCTGGGCTTCCTACATACACGAGGGAAAGACCCAGGGTCTTCTGGATGGTGTTCAGGAGCAGAAGCGTCATGCAGACATTTGGGATTTCAGCAATCCCATCTCTGTGCTGGACAGTGATAGGTAGGCTTGCATCACTGCCCTCTCCTGTGTACCTTGAAATTTCTCCTGTGACTTAAATACTGATCAGTAACCCCATCCATTAGACCAGCTCCTGCTAGGAATAAAAAATAATAACAATAATAACAAAATAATAACATTTAGTGCACTCAGTCACTTCTGCTCCTTTTTGGTGGCAGTTGTACACTGGTAGATCTCAGGAGGTTGACTGAGGTCTTGGCCATATCTCACAACCACACTGAATTTGAGCTGTTAATGAAACATTATGTCGTTTGCATTTCTAGCCCCAGGCTGGCAGGAAGAACATTCCCGTGCAACATAAAAGGCATATTTTGTCTACCGTAGATTTTTTTCTGCTAGAATCTGCCATTAGCACAGATGTGAATAGCATCCCGTCTAAAACATGCTGATGGGTGCCAAAGCAAAATCCAGCTGCCCAGAGAGAGGAAGCCATCACGTTGTGCCCACTTCTGGAGGCAGTGCTCAGTGCTATTGCTCTGGTGTCGACAAAGTCACAGTGGAAGAAATCATGCGCCAGATGCTAATCAATAGGACAAACCTAAAGTGACTTCCCTTTGAAGAGGGGTTCCAGAATCACTGAGACTTTGTGTGCTTCAAATATACATTTTATCTCAGCATTCGTCCAATGACTATAGTTTCAGCAAGCTATTGCCAAGCTAATTTTAAGGATGTTGTAGTTCCAGCTATAAAACAACGATATCGCATACATTATTATTGTGCAATCCAATAGTTATAATCTGAAATGCTGGAATCTTAGAAAAGCAGTTAATGGGCTAGCAGCATGCACAGCAGCAGGCCAGCATTGATGTAAGAAATATTATAAACATTACCCAGAAAATAAAGACATCATGTGAATGTTCGTTAAAAGGAGAAGATAATTTTTTACAGTTTCTCCATTACTGTTTCCTTTTCTTTTTTTTTTAAATTGAGACCTTAAGCAGGGAGAAAAACAGTAGAATCTTCCTATCTTCATATTTTCAATGTAGTTTTAAGCTTGTGTGTGCGCAGTTTTGATCAATACCCCAGAAGCACACTGGACCTTCAGCTATATCACCCCATGTTTTCTCCCCCACTGCTTTTAGGAATATAATATATTTTTTTGAACATGTAACAGTTTCTCATCTCACAGTATCACTGACTTGCTGAGATTGGAGGCACCAGTGATATCATCCCATCCAAACCCCCTGCTCAGAGCAGGTAACCCAGGACCACATCCAACTCCGTCTTAAATATCTCCAAGGACAGACACTCCACAATATCTCTGGGCAACCTGTGCCAGTGTCTGACCACCTTTAGTGTATATAAGCTTTTTGCTTGTTTTTAAGATGTAGGCTTGTATTGTATTGCTGGTAAGGATCCCCATTGGCAAACATGCTTCTCCTTAATTTTTAAACTTTAAGTAAGCTAATAGGATTTTCACCCCATTTTAAAGTAACGCAGCCAGTGTGAAAAGCAGATCAGACACATGATAATTAGAGTTGCTAAAAATGGTATCAGTGTCTTTTGCCTTCGCTGAATGCATTCCCTTTTACACTTGAGCTTCAGTTTTTTGCACTTACAGGATGGATAGGCCATGCACTGCCTAAGAGTTATTTTGACAGCTGAAGTTGTGTTTTGTAGTATGACATCATGGGTAGGTGCTGCCCAGAAATGATTTCTCAGACTACTAGTCTTAAATGTGTAAGAATCAACTTGAATTTCTAGTGTCTTGGTTGTGTTTGCTGCCTTACCAGAGAGGAGATTTCTCCAGATTTCATCCAGAGATGATCATCCTTAAGACATGCCCGTATCTTTCCAGTGACTTTAGAGACATTCTTAGATGAGGTGTCTAACTTTCAGATAGCTCAAGTTAAGTCACATTAGTCCTGCCTGTGAAGTCGTTTTTACCTCCTGTGTAAGTCATGCAGAGCACATCACATTTTAAATTAAAACCTGCAACTGGAGATTGACAAGGAAAATGCTAATATATAAAAATAAGAGCTTCCAGCATGCTAGCCTGCTGGTAGCCATCTGAATGTCTGAAATAAAGAGACTATCAAAGTACTATGAAAGTAGGAAAAATGTCAGTAATGAGCTCTTTGCAGTATACTTTGCCATCCCAAGCTAGAGCTGTAAATACAAAAGAAAAACTCCCTGGTGTCCAAGTCCATTAATCAAAAACTTATACGTGGTGGAAGTGTTTCATAGGGAAGTTCCTTGCCTGCCATGAATTATTCTCTCCTCCAACACACAGGAAGGACGGGCGAGAAAAGAACAATCATCACAGTTGGAGCGACATTGATAATTACAGCCAAACATCACTTGACAAATTCTTTAGTAGATGCATATGTTACTCTGCTAGTGAACACAGTCTGCCAAGTAAATACAAACAGGGCAGTTTAAGTAGCACTAATAAGTGTTTTGAAGGCTGTACAGAACAGATAAGTCTTGTAGTAACAGTTTAAATATAATCTCCATCACTTTACATAAATCTGTGTCAGCCTATTCGATACAAACAGGCAATAAAGTCCTCCAGCTACTCCAATCAAACCTCAGCACTCGCTGTTTCAGATATGCACTTGTGGTTTAATATTTTTAAATTTAACTAGTAGTAAACAAGCACATTCATCTCATTTCTATGAAAAAAAGCCAAAAATACAGCATTGCTACTATTGGTATGTGGAATCAGCCCCTCATGACAGTGGCAGATAGATGGTGGTTGCCAATCACTTTGTCTTCCAGCCTATTTTCATATGTATTTAGAAACTTATTTTGTCATTATTGTCATTGCTATTTTAGTCATTATTGTTGTTGCTATTCTTATATTTCTCAAACCCGAGGGAAAAAAAAAAAAAGACAACAAATATGACATAAATGGAAGGATTTATAAGTTAATACAGATATAAATATGGGACTGTTTTATAGGTAGTATGTTAGGTTAGTTGCTGTAATGGGAGGAAGAAAGACTTGTCCACATAGTGTCAATGTTTATAGCGAAGATTGTTTTCCACTATGCTGGCCAAGTGCTTAGGGGTATGGACCCCTGATCTTGATTAAAGCTTTTAGGTTCTGGTTGTAATTACCATAAGTAGACAGTGTCCAGTGGTAGAAAACAGCAGCTGAGCATCCAGCATGCTTCTACTTAACTCTAGCTTTATGCTTTTCATAATATAGTTGGCAGCTATTTTTTTTAAAGGAGGGGCATAATGTCTCAGTCTCTGAACAAATTATGTGAACAAGAATCTGTGTTGGGAAGGATCTCTGGAAAACTTAACTGTCTGTATAAATGCAGTTACACCCAACGGAAGGGCAGGCATTAAGGAGAAACCATTCCAGCCACAGTTTTCTGTTATCACCTGCACATATACAAATCACTGAAGAGTAAAATCATCCAACAAGCTGAAATTCCAGTGGGTTTTATTCCCTGAATGATGGAGAATAGTGAGGAAGATTAAGGGATAATCCATCTTGGCTCTACTCAAGCTCAAATACTTTATGACACTTTGTTCTCCTCCTGAGGTTCTCCTCCAGTAAAACCTTCCCCCGGCGCAAGTGAGGACCAGCGAAGCAGAGCAGTGATAACCCTCTGAGGTGCAAAGACTTTCTAGACGATTCAGACTCAATCTTGGGAATTTACTCCATCAGTCATCCATTAATTTATGGCTAATTTAACCTGCTGTCTGTGTGTTGTGCACACGACAGCCTTACCTTGCAGCAGAGAGACCTAGAGCCATTACACTTTGCCGTAGAGCAGCTCAGTGTATTACTGAGAGGAGTGGGCTTTCTGGTTTTTTGTTTTGTTTTGTTTTGTTTTCCAGTTTATGATGTTAGATAAGTAAGTTCAGCCTAACTGCTTTAACTTGTTTTTCTGCTTTTGTCAATCAGTTTGAACTGCAGCTAGCTTGGCAAGAAGCCCTTTTTGCTCTGCTGTGAACAATCGGAATAGCGTGACTCAAGGTTACACACTGATGATAGTTTCCATAAAAGCCCGTACGTTTAGTTACAAAGCAAGCATCAGTAAATGTAGTTTCCAGCAATTTCAGCTAATTCCAAGTTCAATCACTCAAGAAGCTCACAAAATGAATGTTTCTTGGAGAATGAAAGGTAATTTGTTCGTAAAAGCTGTGAGGTTATCTAATATAATGTAATGACTAAGTTTCTTAAGAAAATTGCACTGGGACAAATCACTGTTCATTTGTTTTAGTGAAGCAAGATAAGATGGCAGAGTTGCAAATTTAGAGCTGTTTTAAAAGCTTCAGATTGAATCTAGAGCTAAGTAGAATCCATGGCTGGGGTCAGAAATCAAGAGCTCATGACTCTAAACACGGCCTGGGAATGGCAGCAAGACATGGAGCAACCCTTACACGGAAATCTGGCCTTACCAGATGTACACAGGATCTGGAGATAAAATTAAATTTAAATTTTTCTGTCAATAACTTTCCACCTGTGGGCTTAGCATCCTGCTGTTTTCCACATGCATGAGGGCTCGTAGGAGAAGGGCTCTGTTTCCTAAGTCACCCGTCCTCAAACTTACCTTTCTGCAAAGAGGTAGCACAGAACTGGAGACTTTCATTTTTCCTTCAGACCTGATTTCGTGTTTAGCATTGTACAGATTATTCTGGACCTAACCTTTGGTAGCCAATCCCATATTTAAAATATCTGTAGGCACAGTAGAGGTTTGACTTTCATCTTGTTTCATCCTCTGGCTGTTAGGTGAACATGAATTTAGAGGGTTCTGTGATTTTGCTGAGGGTCTATCAGACAAGAGTGCAAGTTTTATCAGCTGTCCCAGAGATTCCCAGTAGTCCTGCCAGCTCACACAAGGCATTGCACAGACCCATAAAAGAACAGACAGAAATAATATTTTTCAGCAATATTATCTCAAGGCTTCTCTGCAATGTTGGAATTTTTTTTTTTCTTTAATGCCTCCTGAGGTGAGGGGTGGGCAGGAGTGTCCCTGCCAAGGGGCAGGGAAGGGTCAGAGGTGGGATGTAAGGTGAAGGGGGAGCTGCTCTGCTGCTTCTCCTTCCCCAAGAGCACCTCCCCAGGGAGCAGCGTGCGGTGGGCTGGGGTCCTGCAGCGCGCGCTGCCTGTGCCGGCACTGCTGGTGGCCCGTGAGGACACCGAAGGACTTCGCGTTCCTTTGTCTCCTGAAATTTCTTTAAAATATATTCCCTGGTAGAAAAGGCAGAGGGCTTGCACGTCTTTCGCTTGGTTGTGTCTCTTGGCCTAATGAGATCAAACATCTTCTCACAAAATTACTGTGCTTGTTTCCTGCTGTTTAAAAAGAAAATTCTCATTTCTGAGAAGAATGCAAGTCCTGTCTGGTTCTGAAGACATCTTAAACTGAGGAATAGTACTTTTATTTAATAGAAGACTAGTTCATTATGTTACGTATTCATGATCACTGATAAAATCAACTGTTGAGTTAGGCCTGATGCAGAACCTTTGCTTCTGCTGAATTCATCCTTTCTGTAGTTGCTGCATTCCTATACAAAGGCATCACCCTGGAGTTTTGCTGTGCAGCTGTCCTCTTCCTTACAGTACCTGTGCTAACAATCTAGCTTAGATGCTTAATTACAGCACCCCCAAGCTGCGGGTGCTAGTGATGGCGCATACACATTGTGGATGAGGGAGGCTTTTCTCACTGCAGCCACTGCCTTCAGCCTGTCACCGAGCTACAAAATGTGCTCAAAAAGGAAGGTATTGGTTTTGCTGGCTGTCTCAGTGTGGGACCCATAGTCCAGGGGAGGAGAATGATCTGTGGGGAATTTAGGATAATATGTGTGTTGATGAACTGCAATTTCCCCTTTGTACTAATTTTATTTTTTCTCTGTCTTCCAGCTCCAGTAAATCCACACCTACGTAAGTATTTCTTTATCTTTTTTAGATTTTTTTTCCACATGAAGAACTGTCCTTGCACTTGTTGTCCCTTGCAGTTAAAAAGTAAATGCCAATGACGGCACTTTGGATTGTGCCCCATGGATTGCATTGTCCACTTTAGTTGTGCATGCAGGCTGAGCCGGTGGCTGACGGTGCCATTCCTCTCCTTCTGCTGAGGTGCTAAAGAATCAGTAGATGGAGGGAGGAAAAATTATAGCTCCAGATCATCTTTCTTTCACCCTACCCCAAACAGTCCATCTAAAGGAAAAAAAATAATATTCTAAAAATAAACTCCATTTCTGGGGCACAGCAGCTCAGTGTGTATGGGTGAAGGTACAGTTTGGTCATAGAAGCAGCTAAATGCCTGACTGTTGGAGTACTCAGTAGGATCTGTGCCTGATCCTCGCCAGGTGTGTTAAAATGTTAAAAGAAAAGTAAGTTTCTGAAATTTTCCGAATTTATTTATCCTTGCATGAGAACTGCATTTGCACTTGTTGAGGTATCTCAGCTTGAGCAGCGGGGCTGGACCCGATGACCTCCCGAAGTCCCTTCCAACCTTCCCTGCTCCGTTGTTCTGAACGAGTTATTTTGATACTTCCAGATGTAGTCAGGAGCTCATCCACAGCTTTAAAACAAAAAGAAGACTGTTTTTTTCATGCAGTGCATACATGAATCATGGACCTCATTTGCACAGAGAAATGTGGAGACCAAAGGTGTGACGAGGGTGTGAAAGTGCTGAGACAAATTCACAGGCGGCAGCTCCACAGGCATGATTGCAAGTGCAGACTCTAGCTACATCCTTGCTAATGTGCTGCTGCTTGGGAGCACAGGGATATTGCAGGGGAGGAGTGACTCTTGGTACAGCTGGATCCCACACATTTAATCCACAGGCACCAAATCCCTACCGATATCACAGACAGGAGACTGGGCTGGAGCTGCAGCGTGTGAAACCAACTTATTCCTTACAGTCTCCCCATCTGTCCACTTCATGATTTATTTCCATGATATGCACGTAGCAAGTGCGTATTTTGTCTGTGGGAACATACTCTGCCATTATTCTTGCTTTTAATCATATATGCAAAAAATACTCTTGTAAAGGGAGTGGGCTAGCAGTTATTGCTAATATCGTGCAGCCACAGACAGGCAGGAAAGCAGCACTGGGCTGTGCGACAATCCTCTCTGTCTCTCTCTCACACAGATAGCTAAGCCTTACTGTAAATTTTAAAATTATTTGCTGAAGATCTTGTGCGATGCATTAATAATTAATCAGGGCTCAATTCAAAGCTCACAGGAGCTGAAGGAACCAATCCCATTCTCTTAAATGAGCAGGAGATGAGGCCCATGCTAATTAATATATTAAATATATACTCTATGATGTTAAGAAAGAAAAGCATTGCAGTCCCAAGTGCTTTGCACTATAATCTTCCATGATTTTAAGATCTGAAATTGTCTCATTTTCAAAATGTCTCTGTTGCTCACTTAAAAGCTGCAGCTCTAGTAGGCACATGGCACAGTGCAAGTGGCATCCAAAGTGCCCTTGAGATAGAAACTGAGTTAGCTCAGGGGAGGGAGACTTCTGACAACCTGCCCACCATTTCCTTCGTCTGCTTGTTGAGTCTGCCTCTCTATGCGCTGCTGGTAATGGAAAGTTTGCGCACCAGGAGCTGTCGTGCACCCAGTGTGATTTCCTTCAGATGACCAAAGAGACGGAAAAATCCTGAAGGCTTGCTTTTTTTCCCCAAAGACTTCTCGAGTGAAATCCTTTGATGGGGAAGAAATCTGCAAATGGGTTCAAACCAGTAAGCTGGAGAAGAGAGGTTCTGCCTCCCCTTACAAATCCAATCTCATCTTTATCCATGCTTTTTACAATCTCATTTTATTTAACTGAAAATACAGAATGAATGAGGATTTATATATATATTATATAACATCAATCAGATTGTTTCTTTTCTAAACCTATTGGGCTGAATTCTAATTCTATTTACACCACCATGAATGAAGAGTAAGTGCTGTATTCACGTGGGACAAGATATCTGTATTGGAAACTGAAGTCACACCTTGCTGCTTAAATTCTGGAATAATCACATTGCATAGGGCAGTCATTTTAATGAGATTTCTGCAATACAAAAGAGAGTAGTATTGAATGACTTAAACATTGAGATGTAGCCTTAGAACTGCATTTTACTTTGTAAGGTATAATATAAAACATTTAGCGTAAACTTTTAAGAATTTCATATGAACTAGTGCAACTGGATGTTACACTTGAATACTGGAAGAGATTAGATGATAAAGAGTCATATTCAACTTGAATTTTATGGAACACGAATTCCTGTCACAATGAAGAGCCTTTCACCTGGAGAAGAGTTTCAGATTTTGCCCTAATTGGCAATAACATTATGAATAACCTGCGCTGCCGTGTGCTTTGACAAAAATTCACCGCTGTTTTTAATGGTAATTGGTACTATCATTGGTGTTTTCAGCAACCCGCAGTGGTCTGAGCAGTGTCATGAGCTGGAGCTCCCATGGGTCCCTGGGGAAGAGCCAGCTGTTCCTCTTGCTCTAGGTGTGCCTCTTTAGTGAACAGGTCAGGACCATCCAGGTCTATTTAAATGCCCCTATTTCTTGCATAGGGAAAGTACTGAGCTAACCCTGGGGAACTATTTCCCATTTTTATTAATCTCTTATTTTTTATGAAGTGTTCAGTGACAAGAATATTTAGCACTAACCTTTTCCAGTGTATTGCAAATGGCAGAGTCCCGTGGGAAACCAATGTTTTCATAACAGATAAATGGCAAACTTTTACTTGCCTTCCTTCATCTGGCCTGATTTTTTTAAAATTTATTTTTTATTTTTTTCACTCAAAGAAAAGGCTTTTGTTCTGCTGATGTGGAATTTCTTAATGAAGCTCTGAGGGCATGGCGTGACATGGAAATGCAGCTTTTAAGGTACTGGAGGGGCAGTGGTAGAAACCGCTGAATGGCTGGAAATGCTTTGTCTTTATCCGCTTTGCTGCAGGACTGCATATGGTAGTCAGTGTTTTTGCCCTTCAGTTACTTTTTTGCCCTTTAATTCTATCTATCTCACTGTGCAGAAACAGCACCTTTCATGCTGTAGGAAGGGTGTACGTAAGTGGAGGTGGAAGCCCAATGTACAGAAGATAGCGTAAACCCAGCAGTTCAGAGCTTGCAGCATGTAAAAGGCGTTGTTGGAGATGAGAGACACAGCTGGCATTTTGCTCGGAGTGCTTCACTCGTGTCCTTGTGTCTTTCAAGAGCTTCATCAGGGTCTTTACACTCTCTTCCTGGTCTTCGGGACAGAGACGGAGGTGTCGATCTACATCCATTCAAATGCTTCCCTCTTCAAGGATTTGGGATGCAATTTGGATGCACAGGTGTTCATTGTGGCCTTACTCTGTGATATGCTCATCTCTCAGGAAGAACCTCTCTTTGTATTTCTTCCCTGCAATGCCTACGGTGATGCTTCTGTGTTGAATGATTTCGCCTATTGCCACTTCTACATCATTCAAAATTCGGGATTCAGAAGGCACTTCTTCCAGGATCAAACCACGGGGCAAGGTCCTGAAATTAGCTCCTCATCATGTTGATGGTTCTCAGTCGCTTTTGCCAGTTAAGGAATTGTGCCTTAGGAAATTAATTCGCCTGGAGGATCTAATAAAGATGATGGATTTATTGAGAAATCAAGTCAATCTGCTTTGAGGTGCTAATGGGCACGGAAAGTTTCTGTGGACTGCATTTCCGTGATAACCTGTTTTTGTGGAGCAGTGGTTATGCTGACTGCTGTGGAGTAGGAAGTTTGTGTTGCTGTGCATCAGCAGAGTCAGAATGAGGAAGACTTGGAAAGCTCTCCTAATGCACCTGGTGGTTTGGGTTGAATTTCAAAGCCTGCTTTTTCAGTCTGCAGTGTTATATGATTTTAAACAAGCTTCAGAGCAGCATCCTTGCTTAGCAGTACATATCCAAGCTAAGCGCAGGTCCCTCTGTCTTTGCTGATTTGCAGTGAAGCTCCAGTGGCTTAAGTGGATTTATAGTTTACTGAAACCTCAAACCTGCAAACATTTATACACCTTCTCAATTTAACACAGATGAATAATCCCATGACGCCTGGTGTTAGAGTTCCTCATAACAATGAATATAAATTGCACCCCTATAAAGAAGGCTGTAGCTGACACAGTATGCAGACAGCTGCATTCTCCCTAGAGAAGAGAGATTTGCTTGTTTTCTCAGATAAATCAATTGCCTTTGCTGGAAGAGTAAACTCAGCAGGAACTGTTCATGTGCATAAAATTAAGCTTTTACACATTTTTCTGCATGGGGCCTTATTCTGTTCTGAGATGAAAATTGAACCTTGAAGTTTTGATGTGTTTGGTTCCTAAATGTCTGATGATGGGACTTTCCCATCCCATCGTAACCTGGCAGGTAGGATCACTGGAATGGTGAGTCTTACAGACCTGTTTCACAACAGAGAGGGTCCCAGTAGTCCTGTCTGGGGTTCTTGGTGGGTTTTTGTTGATGTTGCTTTTTCTTTAGAAGCTTTTAGAACTTGTCCTCAAGACAACAGAGATCCTAGTGAACAGGCTAGGAGGTGTCCTCAGGAGATGATACAGTCACCTGTCCTGCTCATATAGGTTCAGATAGACCTAATCCTTCCTCCCAGACATTTCTCTAATTGATAATTATAATTCAGAGCTAACGACTTGATGCTCATTCTGAGCAATTCATTCACTTTGTTTTTTTTAGAAAGATTTTCTAAAATCTTTCTACTCTAAATCACCTTTCCTCTCATTTTAGCCATTATTTGCTTTCTCATCCCTACCGAAAACTGAGAAAAATGTAAGAGAGGTCACTTGGAGGCCACGTTTTTCCTTTTGAAAGGTTGTCTCCCACTTTTCCTTAATGTCCCTAGCCAAAATAACCAACTTCTTACTTTTTTCCCCATACTTCATATTTTATGGACATGCTGTTTGTTCTTCCCAGCTTTTTAGAAATCCTAGCAGGGTAAGAAGAGACAATGTTTCTAAGAGCTATTACATACAGCTGAATATATGAGGAGAATCTAAACAATAAGACTTGAATATAATTTCAAGTAACACTAAGACAAACTGATGACTGATTTTTTTATTTTTATTGGGTTCACTTGAAAGAAAACACTCAACACTAGAGAATGATGTAAAAACAAATGTACATCTATTTCTGGTACTGTTAATGAGCATCATCCTACAACATGTCCATTCTAATTGACAACTGCTTTGACAAACACACCTTTAATAGTTTCCGTCACTAAATTTCTGCTCATTTGCTGTGTTGGCAGGAGAGTTCCACTGTGGCTTTGAGGACGGTAACATTTGCCTTTTCACTCAAGACGATACAGACAATTTTGACTGGACAAAGCAAAGCACTGCCACCAGAGACACAAAATATACCCCCAACACTGGGCCAAATGCAGATCGGACTGGCTCCAAGGAAGGTAAGCTCCAGAGGTGCGCCTGGTCCCAAAAGCTATGGCCATTTTCCTAATCATACCAAGAATGCTCATACTTCAAGGACTTCTAAAAGAAACTGCCAGTGCTGAGGCATGTGACTGGTCCCTAAGCAGAATTCACTAACGATGCCATTAAGCATCTTGTATTGTTTCTATTGTGCCATTTTCAAAGCGATTGCTTTCATGTTACAGTCTGGTGGAGAAATATTCTAGCACATCTTGAAATATTCTTCTGTTTTATGTAATTTAAATTCTAACTTGGACTCTCACAATGAGATTTTTTGCCCCATTTTTACTTTGGGTGTTGCTAATCATGTAATTTTCAATCTGCTAACCCTGTCAACAGAAGTGTGCCATCTTGACTGTAGTACATATTTTAATTTCAAAAGTCAGACGTACTGTGCTGAATTTATCAAGTACTGCAATAACTCATGCTATTTCATTGTATGCCCCCGGCCCCTCTATTACCAATGGGGAAAATCATACTGCTTTGTATTTGCTTGGTTGGATTAAGTAAAAACTCTCTCTGTTGTTGGCACAGACCAGATCAGAATAAATTAATATTGTCTCCTTGTGAGCTTTTGAACTGGAATTGACATGGGCACATTCAAATGTTCATTGAAAGGTTTCCATCAAAATTTTTTTACCTTATTTTAAGTGTCCTCCCTTCTCACTGTTTATGGGAACAAACTGCAACCTTGAGACTGAAGTCTGAACCCCATCATAAAGATTTTTTCTTTTCTTGTGCATATACAATCTTGTATCGATTTTAAGTTGTTTATGAGAACTGACCTGCTAGCCCTGATTTTACTCTTGGTAGAAAACAACTTTGAAGCAGCTGTGGAAAACACGTGGGCTTAATGCAGAACAAACATGGCCTGGAAACCATGGTGATGTCAGATGAATGTGAAAAATGAATCAAGATACCTGATAGTCCTGGTGTCTTCCTGCATGTGTATGTGTTAGATTTTTAAGACTGCAACTTAACAATTTTCATTTGGACTTCCCCCAGGTTTCTACATGTACATCGAAACATCGCGCCCCAGGCTGGAAGGAGAAAAGGCCAGACTTGTCAGTCCCGTTTTCAGTGTTGCTCCAAAGAATCCTTATGGAGCTACGAACACAGCCTACTGTTTTAGCTTCTACTACCACATGTATGGACAGCACATAGGTAGGAGAAAGCCAATGGCCTTGTCTTTTCACTTTGGGAGAAATAGCAGCAGAAAAGTCCAGCTGTGTTAAAGGAAAACACGGGAGGACTACTGAAACCAGCTGCAACCAAGGCTAGCAAGAGAGGCTCCTGATAGCATCCTTATGGCCACAAAATATTTTCCCACTAATCAGCATGCTAGCAGGAGCCCCTCTTAGGTTGACAAGAGCATGTCATGTACGCGTGGGGTGTTGAGCAGGGGAAATTTAAAGTGTGAAAAAATGGAGGTGATTCTTGCAAATGCTTTGCCTGGTTTTGAGTGTTTTGCCTGGTCACAGTGTTTTGACCCACTCCTTGCTAGATTTGGAGTGAAGCAGTTAGCAGCAGCCCTTCTGTGTGGGCAGCTGTAGCAGCACAGCCTGTGCCATGCGACAGCACGTGGCTCCGTCAGGGAAGTCCTGAGCAATTCACTCAAAAGCTGGGGGAGTCTATCTTTGCAACAGGTATCTTTAGGTCTATTTTTAGTCCTAGCTCTTTTAACACGGACATTTAATTACTTCACATAGTGTAAAAATAAAAGCTGTGGGAAAATATTAAACTATAAGCCAGAGCCAATTTTTCTAAATCCTCTAAATCCCCGTGGAGTTCTCGGTGCTTACCAGTATGTTGAGAGGCTTTCCTGTGCCAATCTGACCTGACTTGATGTATTTTTATATATATTTTCAAGGGCAAGCACATCCCCATAGTGCATTCTGGTGGTTGCTTGGGGAAACCTTCGCCTGCCTGCAGGAAGGGTTCAGGTTATAAATAGAGCAGACACATTCACATAGTTTTGTTGGGTGTCTCTGCACTGCTGAGCGCTTGCACACAGCCCCCAGTGTAAGTTCTTCTCACTCTGCATTGCAATAGGAACTTGCCTGTGTGTTTGAAGGAACTGATGGAGCCATGTCATGCTAAGTGAAAAAAATATATAAAATGATCTGCTTCTGGTACAGGACAGTGAAGAGCAAAATTATGAACATCAGAGGTCAAAGATTTTTTCTGGAATACCTCTAAGTTCAGAAAAAGTATAAGAAAAACAGTCACTGACGCTGACACCTGCCCTCAAAACAGTGACCTCTGCTGCAATTTTGTTCTTTTTCTTTGGCTACCTTTCCTGTAAGTGTATGACCTTAGCTTTTTTGCTGAAATTGCCCTTTTCTATGTAATTACTTGAATTGATATTCATAATATCATCCGACAAAGGAGCTGACCTACAGGTGAAGATGGTGGCAATGATGATTAGTGATCAGTTACAAAGGACTTGTTAATGGAGATGTGGACACCTACTTGTCAAAAACCAAAATTGCTCGATATCTCTTCTATTCTTTAACGTTAAAAAATATAGACACCATCATTCCATCATTTTAGCTAATGTTCAAAGTGATCTATTTGGAACAGCTTTGTACAAAACAAAGACAGAAAAATAGTAAATTAATAGCATCAGCCACGTTTAAATGCAGGCACATACAGGCTCACTAAATTCAACATTATAATTCCTCATAATGACCAAAAGTTATGAAGCACATGAAAATGCAAAATGCATCCAAGAAATAATTTATGAAATCAGCAAATATATATCATTCGATTCCCCAGATATGAACTCTATCACCTAAATTTTTATGAGGATAGTAAAAAACTGAAGAGAAAAGAAAAACCTCATGAGTGATAATATTCTTAGACATCAGTGATTTAAGCACATGGATATTTTAGGACTTGTCACATTGATGAGGTAACTGCTTGAATGAGTTTTTGAAGGTTTGTGGTCTTAGAAATTACTTTGGGTTAGGGAAAGGGTCATTATAGCACAATGGTTTGCTCAGGCGAATCAAACTTAATCAGTGTTTCAGATGATGTATATTTGATAACCTTCATTTAGAAGATACATTTTCCATAGCAGCACATTGTTTAGTTTCTCTTTTAATATTTCTGCTGTTGAAAGTTATGTAGCTAAAGGTTTCTTTTTATTCTGGTGAAAGTTTGGCCTATGGTTGGTTCTGATCATATTTTGAACAGCTACTTTAAAGCTGAAAATTCATTTAAATGGCTTACTCTTCTGAACTCACCTTCAGTCTTCTTGTGCTCACCTTCTGACTGTGGAAATAATCTCTGCCCACAAATGTGTTGTGACCCCAAATATTTTGAATATACTGTATAACTCCATGTATTTCTACCCTACATTCTCTTACTATTCTGCATCATGCTGTCAAAAGAGGCTAAAATTTATTCCAAATGAACACGTCCAAAAGAACTTGACAAAGTTAGTGCTGCAATGAGGTCAAATAAATGAATAACCTCCAGCGGTTGCTTCCAACTGACATCGCACTATGCGTCTGTTAAATATGTTTTCCATATCTGTGAGCCCTGATTAATTTCCAAATGTCCAGAGGACCTGGGGTCTTGGTGGGCACCAAGCTGACCATTCATAATAGATATATACATATATATATAAATATTTAATAACATATTTTTATATGTATATATGTTTACTATGAAAGTGGTCAAACCGGGCACAGATTGCCCAGCGAGGTTACTGAGTCCTTGGTGATATCCAAAATTGGATTGGAAACATTCCTGGGCATCTTGCTATAACTGATCAAACAGGGGCTTGGAGGGGAGGGACGCTCTCCTAAGGCGCCTTCAACCTCAAAGTTCCTGTGATTCCATGTGAAAAATTTAATTGATAATGTTTTTTTCAGAGGAGTGCCATTTTATTAAGGATTAATCCCTCATGGATCATTCTAAATGTGACTACTAAAGCAGACTGCCTTACCACGAACTGTTAGAGGCCTTGACCTTCAGTGCTGTTCTGGAGTTTGTAACCAACATACAGCAGGTTCTTCGCATCCCCATTTGGGAATGAGCCCTGCCAGAGGGGGCAGCTATGGGCTGCAATACGCGCTGCCAGCTCATTCATTTCTTCACAAGAGCAGGATAGGAGCTGCCAACTGAGACCTCATATATGATCTCTGTGCTGAAGTGTCTCTCTTTTGAATAACCTTGAGCTGCTGATTCTTGACCTGACTTCACTCAAAATTGGAATGTCTTGCAGGGGAATTTGGCTTAAATAAATTCTAGCCTATTCCTCCCTTGTACCTATGGACCAGCTGTTCAGAGAAGATACGAGGCCATTAACCTTTGTTTTTTCATCCGTAGTGCTGAAGCATTGTTCAACAGACTTTGGTGCTGCAAGTCAGCATTTCCACTGGGTTGCTTTATTATCCCTTGTTAACAATATCTGTAAGGTTTCAAAGCAGTACTAGGGTTATTATTCCCACGTCTCAGGGGTAAAGTGCTTTGTTTCCAAAGCAGTGTCTGTGCTCATCAAAATGTTTCTGCATATTCCAAATTTGAAGGATCCCAAATAAAATGGAGAAGCAGCATGGAACGACTCTCTGTTGCTGCTGCAGACTGATTTTGGAGATTTAGGGGAAAAGATGCTTCATCCTCTGTTCTTAAAGGAGTGACCCCAATGCCATCAATTTGAGAATATGGCTGTTGCATGACATTGAAAAAAACAGCCTACCAGTTTAGCTGGCTCAGCTTCTCTGCCTGCTGTTCAGGTCTTCGGTGTCTCTGGAGAAGAGGCTGAAAACTTCTGTAGCAATCAGGAGAGGTACTTGGGAGGCTTTGCAGCAGCAGAGCACAGATCTGAGATTAGCACTGATGCTATAGCACAGCTCTGACGAGATAAACAGGGACCTACATCCCATGCCATGGCGGTTAGATTCAGAACGATAAAGTGTTTCTTTACCTGAAATAGATGTCTCTTGCTCACAAGTCAGAGTTTAATTCCTGACAGATCTCACACAGCTAGCTCTGAGGGCGCTGACTGCCAAGGAAAGTGCTTGTGCTGTCCTGCACATGCTTCAAAAGGAGCAGATAGATTACTTTAAGCATAAAAAATAATAGAAAATCCCAATACTTGATTTACAGAAAAAAAAAAAAAAAAGCCATTGTTGGGGAACAAGAAAATAAAGTCACTGTTCTTGCTGTGTCTCTATGTTGAGACAGAAAGAGGTTGTAGCTCCATTAGAGTTGTCACTATCTTTTTTAAGCAATCTGTATTTCTGATTTTTCCATCTATGCCCCAAAATGGAGCATTTCTAATTGACACTCCTAGAACAGTCATTTTTCTTACCATTAGAGAGCCATCACAAAATGAGAGGCGAAGCCAAACGCGCTGTCAGAGCCCCCTGGGAATGCCGTCTGTGCCGTACCGATGAGCGCTCAAGCTGCCGCCACTGTGCTGTGGCCGGTGATGTCTCCGGGGCACCCTGCCCTCCCTTGGCAGGGCGCTGTCAGAAAATAAACTTCAGGCCTTGATTCACAGCTGCTATTCCTGCCTGCTGTAGCAGGCCCCTACTCACGAGTCCCTTCTTCACACCTTTGTCTGGGATGGTTGTGTCGCTGCAGGTGAACTCCTACTAGGCACACCTCCATGTGAGCCATGCAGCCAACCCATCCTCCTCCACAGCATCACTTTTGCAAAGGTATATAACTTTTCTGAAGCCTTACTGGCAGAAAACGATGCATTTCAAGGCAGGGCATTTGGTGCAGGTGTCACTAGTTGAGCTTTCAGCTGCATTTTGGGCATGTGCCTACAAGCTAACCCACGTGCTGGGCAGTGGCTGAGCGAGGCTGGAGCAGGAATGGTTATTTCATGTTTTAAGTAAGACTGCTATCACCCTGCTATTAATTTCAAGAAATTATGTGCCACGGAGAGACTGAGTGTGCTTTGAACAATCTTAAATCTCTGTAAGCTCAGCAGTGATGGAATTACATGCTTTTCATGCCTAAATTATTTAGTTATTCCACACAGGCCTGCAGCATGCGCTGTATCAGCCTGCACAAATGGGTGAAATAATTACCAGCTATTCATCCCTTGTTTGATACTGGCATTGTTTTTTGTCTTTATGAGAAATAACTTTAAATGTACTGCTATTTTGTAACTTCAGGTAATCTTGTCTAAGACTGCTTTTTCTTGTACTTTGGACCCAGCACAGTTGTTGAAGATACTTGGGGAGAAGCAAATGGGAAAGAAGGGAGAGCTGTGTTGGCTGAAAGGCTCAGACCTCACCCAAGAGCTGCTGTTTCAGAGGGGCTGAGGGCTGAGGAGCTGCCTGCTGTGAGCAGCACAGCCCAGCCCTGCCACGTTATTGCTGGGTGGGCTGCAGGGCACCAGGAGAGGATCCTGAGCATTTCCTTCCTTCAGCCCCCGTCAGGTAGAGGTGTTTTTGATGTACCCAGTAGTGTGCATACAGGCAGAGACAGACCATCCCTGTTCCAAGCTGCGTCTCCTTTGTGCTGCTTCTTCACCCTTCCCTGCACTTGAAAACCGAGTGCTGCAGGAGGGCGATGTGGTGCCGCCCGGCCGCTCTGGCCAGCACCACCTCCCCACCTCCCTCAAAAAAGATGTATGGCCTCAGTCTGGGCACCCTGGTGAAATACCCGTGATGAGAATATTTGCTGCTCCATTACCCGTTTAGCCTTATGTTCTTCAAGGCTCTGAGCTCTGCTATTGCTAGAAATAAGAACTTTTTATTAGCAAGAGCTGAGTCACTGTGCAGCTGCCTCAGATCTGAGAAGTCTCATTGCAAACGTAATTTGTATCAGCTTCCCAGCTGCCAGTCCTAACACCCTGAAAAATGTGGTCCTGCGTGAACTTGGCTGAACATTCTTAAATGGAAGCAAACGTGGTGATTTGTATCATACAGAGAACGCTGCCCCACACACCTGCAAACAGAGTGGGGAGCAAGAGGGAACGAAATCTCCAAACCATGAGTGACTGAGCCCTGCTCGATCACATCGATGCTGGTGCACCAAGGCAGTCTGGTGTGTGTTCATGGTCCAAGGCCGAGAAAGGAGCCAGGGAGATGGGCACTGTGCAGGAAAGTGCTGAATGCAGGCAGCCTGCTCCCTGTTGCAGACAATGCCTGTGCTGGAGCCAGTAACTTAATGGTTAGCAGTGGGGAAAGACCCAGGGCTATGGTTTGTGTTTTTTTTCCAAGGTGGGGTGAGGGACAGTTTTCCTGAGGTTATTTGAACTCAGAGGATTGTCTTGCCCTTCAAAAATGGCATAGTGTCCTTCATAATGGCAAAAAGGGCATAACATCTATTTCTGAGATAGATTTGCCAAGATCAATGGCACTCTATTATTTAAACCATGTACAAACAAGAAGTTGGGCAGTCTTTATAAGCAAGAACTTCTATTTTCTTTTCCTTTTTTTTTTTTTTTTTTTTTTTTTAATAAGGAAACTGCATTGCTTATTTATCTTTGGGTAAGGAGGCTATAAATGCACTAAAGCACAGAAAACTCCATTTTGCCCACTCACCCTGGGAAGCCCCGTGTCCTTCCCAAGCTGCTGGGAGCAAGAGGCACAGCTCTGCCTGCTAGGGGCCTCAGCTGGTTTCTGTGCCATCCTCTGCTGAGAGCTCACTTGATCAACGCACGGTTTTCCTGAGTTTAAAAGTTTTCAAATATGAGCCAAGACCCCTTCCACACCCACTGCTATCCACTGCAGAGGTCTGTCCCAGGCTGCATGCTGCAGAAGGGCAGAGCCCCCCAGCACCCCTCTTTCTCCAGCCCAGCATCTTGCTCCACCACAGCCTGGCCAGCTCGGGTTCCTGCCTAACCACTCAAGTTCTTGCCCTCTCTTCCAGGAAGCCTGAACGTTTACCTGCGGTTGAAAGGACAGACCACGATAGAGAACCCATTGTGGTCTTCAAGTGGAAATAAGGGCCAGCATTGGAACCAAGCCCGCGTTAATATAAACCCCCCGACTTCATTTCAGGTAAGGAACTGGCCTGTCCGTTGCTTCGTGGTGCACCAAGACCTCACACCAAAACTGGAGTATTTGGTTTGCTGTGGAGGGGGACATCACGAATGGGGCAGGCGTACGGTGACCCTTGCCTTCTGAGACAGGATTTCACAGCATCATTTCAGCTCTGAAAGCTGCTTTATGGACAGATAATTGCCTTCCTTGCTGCAAATAGGTGAGCATCTCAGAGCTTAATAATGCACACTTCAATGGCAGAGCAGCAGCTATTTCCTAGGAGAGGAAATGCCATTCGGTTTTCAGACAATGCTGTTAGCTGATAATACATGTATATATATATTTATTTATTTTAGATTAGCAACCAGAATATGAAATTTCTTCCTGTGAAAAAAATATTTAGGGTCTATGGTAATGTCTGTGTTAGAAGTCTCTTGGTATACTCGTGTTCTCCACGAAAAAAGGAATGCTCCGGGCCTCTGCTGAGAGGGGCCGAAGCAGCAGTGCTGCCTGTACAGGGCAGCGCCGTGGCAGAGCTGCTTGCTTCATTCACTGCACGTTATGACAGGTTTCACACGTCTCCGTTTGGGTTTGACAGTGAGATGCTGACAGACTATTACAGGCAGCTCTCATTCACGAGCTGTTTGTAACTGGCACAGACCCAGAAGCCGGCTGCCACCAGCAGGCCCGCCTGTGTTTGGGACATGGGTTGTGCACCACGATGCCCGCCTGCCCGGGTGCTCTGTCCCCTCTCTGGGGCACCCAGGTCCCCCCAAGGAGATGATGGCTTTGGGGAAAAGCAGACATTGCATGAGATTCAAAACTGCTATCTGAAACCTGTGGGTTGGGGTTCAGTGTAGGGGTAGCTGCTGCTCCTGACCCTTTGTTTTTATTTCCGTGCACGAGAGGCAATGAGAGAAATGATTTGGCACAGGTGATGACAGAAGAATTGCATGGGAGGAAATTAGAGGAAAATTATTGGAGATGGATATGCAAAATGTAGCATGATGTGATGCTGGAGTTAAACAACGATGGAATTGGGCAAGAAAAGCACAGAGGAGAGGATGAGTGCTGAAGAGCATGGCAGGGAGCTGCTCCGAGGGGGTAAAGGCAGGGCAAGTCCAAGCAGAATGAACAGTGAGGGAGAGAAAAATGATTTAGTGTCTGAACATAATAACTGCAGTGGTGAGGGGAGAGAAGAGAGGGTCGGGGAAGCTGAAATGAAGTGTTTGCAGGTGTGTCCGTGAGGGATTCGTGAGACTTGAGAGGGGCTTTGGCAGCAGTAAGGGAAGGGTGGGGGTGTCAGCTCTGGGCAGAGGGATGCCAAGGGTTTGGCACCAGCAATGAGGAGTGGAGGAGGGCGATAGGGTGCCAGCTGGGGGGCAGCTCATCAGCTCAGAGAGGAGGCACAGTTTGGAGGAGAGGCGAGCTGAGGTCTCTGCCAGGCACAGGGCAGCCTGAGGCCTGAGCCCACAGCTGGCCCTGGGGATGCGAGCATCAGCCCTCGCAGGGGCCCTGGCTTTCAGAGAAATAAAGTCACTGGGGTCACTTCTGCTGCTGGCACACCTCCCCTCGTATTTCTTAAAGCCATAATCACTGGTGCCACTACTGGTACAAAAAAATGGCAGCTCCTCTTCTTGGCTGTTTTTCACCTTTCACATTGTTTTTAAAGGCTTTGGCATAAAATAGATGTAAAGCCATGAAGCTCTGCACAAATACAACAAATAAATGTCAGGGTGGTGGGAATCTTAAATTACTTTTTTAACTGCTCTTGCATCACACAAACTTTATTTTCTATTTAGGAGTCTAAATAGGAAAGAATATAAACCTCCCAGTTAAATTTAAAGAGAGTGAATTGAAGTGAATCTTTGCAGTAAAACAGTACACTGACACAGAAATTAAAACTTTTTATTGATTAATTTGTATGGGGAAGTGCTGCCCAAACTTGTTTATACCTCCCCAGTCCTCATGGCAGATAACAAAGCTCCTGTCGTGAAGGGCTGAGAGCACTACAGCGCTTTGAGTCAGGAGAAGCTCTGCATAAAAGCTATCTCAGTGCCAGCATCAGCTCAGGAGTTGGTGGTGGAGCCTCCACCGCACTGCCCCCAAGTGCTGCTGCTTCAACAAGGCTCTGCAGGTGTGTGCAGGACTGAGCATCCCTTCTCGTCCCACCCTGGCCACTCACATGAGGCCATTGGAAGGGGCCATCTCGCTAGTGATGGTGTGGTGGTGGTGTTGGTGGTGGTCACCATTGCTGCCAAATTCCAACCTGGACCACTGAAATCTTCAGCCCCGTACAGGCAGTGAAATGGTGCCCAGAGGCAGCCTGTGGCTGTTGGTAGAAGTGACATCTGAGATGTGAACCTAAAGCTACACCCTTGCCATCATGCTGTCTGGATGGGGACATTCGTGGGGCTCATCTCCACTTCTTCTTCGGAGATTTGCCAGGAAAGAAAAATCGATCTGAAATCATGTTGAAGAAGCACAAGCTGAATCCCCCCAAGACTCTTGGGATAGTTCTGGGGGCACTGCAGGGATAATTTCCATTTCCCCAATAAGAGAGCAGAGTGGCCTTTGGTGTATTTGTAAGCCCCACTGTTCTTCTGCTAACTGCAGTATTTTTAACAACAGCTTTGTGAAGTCACAGACATGCAGATAATAGGTTTTGTGGGAGACTGATAGGAGATCCTGATCATCTGGCACCTCCTGCAAATAGCTGTGAACTGCGGGCTGGATGGTGCCTCATGCGCTGCCAATATTCATCTGCGGTGATTTGTTCGGAGCATGTGGCCAAGCTGGCTAATAGCAAGCCATCTTTGAGGCCTATAAAACACACTGCCAACTGCAGATTTTAATTAAATGCTCACCGTTGTATTTGCATAGAATCATTTTGTCTGGAAACAGTGTTTTTCATTGTCAGGAAAGATTCAACTTGAGACTCAGCTGCAGGTGATAAGCCGTCTGCCAAGGAGCAGGAGGGCAGGCTGTGCTTTGGGGGAGAGGAGAAGGCGCTCTCCTCTCGAGCTGGATACTCCCCCTTGTCAGAGGCAGAGTGGAAAAACTGTGAGATGGGTAATTACGTGAGACATTGTTTTCAGACATCAGGATAAATTATGGAAAAGCTCACTATTTTCCCAATCACAGTTCCCTGTTGCACTAATATACACCTTGTTACAGTAATTAACCTACAGCATCGCACTTCAGTGAAACACTGATGGAGTCACCTGCTCCAAACGCACCGCTTTCACATTTATTTAGTGCTCTCCGTGCAGACCTTGCCGCCTGCCTTAGGACACCACAGGCAGGCTGTAAATACATGCCTTCATCTTGGCAGCTCTCTGCTGCGGGGTCAGGCACCTGCCGGGTACCCAGGATGGGATGGGTCGTGGCCCAGGCTGAGGGACGTGCTGAAGGGCAGGGAGGAGAGCTGCCGGTGCCATGCGATGTCTCGTGGCATCAGGCTCCATCGCCTCGTGCTGCTGGGCGATGCTCCTGCAGCCGGGCTGGCTCCAGGCAGAGCGGAGCCCCTCTGTGATTTACAGGGGCATCTTCCTCCACCCCGAGTGTGTACTCATCATTTATAATGAAAGTTATTCATTTCAAACAAGCGGCTCTGCCTGAAATGTATTAATGAGCAAAGAAATGTCAGAAGCTGCCAGAAGAAGGGGCTTGGACCTGTGTCCTGCTGAAATCAATGGACGCAGAGAGAGCCCATCCGAGTGCCCCAGCCACATCCCTAATGCAGTTAGTTCATTACCAAGTGTAATTTAAGCATTTTTCTCCAGATGGTATTAATATTTTTTGTCAAATTGGCTCTACCCCCAAGAGTTAATTTCTCCATTAGTGCCACAGCAAGCCCTTATAAAATTCATTGAATTTCATGCATATATTGTTGCAGATTAAAGTTTAAAAACTTTTCACCTGAGTTAACCAAACATATTTCAAAGGGCTGAGGGGGTGGGGGGAGGAAGGAAAGGAGAGAGAGTTGTGCAAATGGTGCTGCTTGGGAAATGTACTCTGCACGTAATTCCTTCATCTCTTTAGAATGGCTTTGAAGTTCGCTAGTGAATAAATTCCTTGCTTCACAGAATGGGTCCACTTCTCTGCAGAGCTAATTAAGCAGCAGCATGGCAGGACAGCATCACATCGTGTTTGGGAGAGGAAAGCAGACAACTTTGTTTCTTTAGTACAACAGCAATGTGCAACCAACCAACCTTACAGCAAATACACTGCTCACCTTGCTACAAGGCGTGTGTGCCCGTACAGGCAGCATTTCCCTTCCCAGGTGTGCAGCTGGGGTTTCAGAGTAGGAATATTTGACAGAATATGACTCATAGTCCCCTTAAAGCACAAGCATCCTTTTGGCAAAAGTCAAAGCCCTGAAGAGGAATGAAATCTCTACCCTGACCCTCCCTAAGACAAAATAATGTCCTACAAAAATGTAAATGCAAGATCATTCCTAGAAGGGATCAGTGCTTCTGTGCACATGTATGAGCCACTGAAAGGAGTAGGAGAGAGGTGGTGTGGCCACTGTCATCGGTTCCTGCCATGGCAGGAGATGTGGGAGGTTAAAGTCCACCACAGCTGTCACAGGAGATCTCTGGGACCTTGGGGAATACGAATCAAAGGCAGTCCCCCAACCCCTGAGGTAAATTGAATCCCTGTTAATGGATGAAGGAAGACCAACCCGACTCCTGAGAGGTTTCTCACCAGTTTTTTGTGGGCCAGGAAGCAACTCCCAAGGGGAAGGGTGCAGGGGAGGCAGCTCCCGTCCTTATGCAGGCAGAGAAGTGCCATCACAGTGTAGGTGGGGGAGCCTGGTGTGGGAAATGGGGGGACTGGCTGGGCCATTTTTGAGAAGCAGAGGCCTCATTTTACTGTGGAGTTCTCCTGGCCCATGGGTGTGTTTTCGCACAGTCTGGGGTCAAGGGGATGCTCAGTTCTTTGACATGGAGCAGTTGCTGTTCTTCAAACTGTGCCTCTGCCATTTGCTTCAAGTGGCAGGAGATTCTGAGGAAAGCACCCTGAATCTCTTTAAATCTTTGCATTTAATCCCCTTTTTTTCCTTGCTGGGATTTGCATCCACCAGCAGTGCTGGGGTGCTGAGTGCACATACATGTCAAAGCCTACCCTTAGTGTTTCCCATTGTTGGTGGCCTGAGTTGTCTGTTGTCTGAGATGTCCTTGGTGCATGAAGTGAGACCCTAATGAGAAGGAGAACCTCCAGAGCTTCTCTTCCTCTCATTTTGGCACAGAGACACCATGGAAGACACCAAAGTATGTCGTGGTGGGAATTGTGAGCTCTGGTGTTTGCTCACTGTCAGAGGCTGGAGGCAGAAGGCAATTCAAGAGCAGGAGACTCCTGTTTTTTCTTGCAGTCTGCAAATGCCCTATCACAAAACTGAATTTAGAGAACTAAGCATTTTCCCTGAGCTAAGCTCACATCCCATGTGTTCACCTCACAAGTATGTATGAGCTCAGTGGTCATCTTCTGCCCCATACAAAGTGTTTGCGTTATTCCAAGCCCCTCGGTGCAGTTTAAAGCTGTGCAAAATGCAGCTATATGTTTTCTGCTTGTCGTGCTATCAGCTGCTTGTTCTTTATAATTTTTTGCAGCTCATATTTGAAGGGATCCGGGGCCCAGGCATTGAAGGTGACATTGCTATCGACGATGTATCAATTGTGGAAGGAGAGTGTATGAAGTCCGACCAGCCGGCCAACAGTAAGTGGCTCTTCTACACCCTGGGGAGAGCAAATTGCTTCTTGAGCTGCAAAATTGAGGTATCTCTAAAATGGATGTCCTGCAGGAGAGCAAAATATTGTTGGGTTAAGTTGGAGAGGCTTACATTGAAAAGTTTTCCCTTCCGTCTGCACAGCAGAGGAAGGAGCCCCTGGTGCAGGAGGGCCCCAAGTGCATGGAGCATTTGAGGTGGCATGGCCATCCAAGGGCTGCGCTTCTGGCAGCTTCGGATGGTTCCAGATGGACAGACAGACAAAGCAATATTAGAAAAATGGTTAGGGGGTCGGAACAATGTGAAATTAATAAATAGAAGTATCACGATTGCGTGTGGACCTTCTTTCATCCCTCCACCCCCATGTCTGCATTATAACACAAACCTTTAATTCTACCTTTTTCCCCCTTTTTGTAGATTTACGATCAGGTGCTGTTGGGACATTAGCGCATATACGACTTATCCCAGTTATCATCCTCATGTCTGTCTTAAGTCATCAGAGGTGACCTTATCCTGGCAGAGGCTACAAAAGATTCACCAGGCACTGGCATGAAGAAAGAGTCTTTGTAAAATGGACATTTAAAAACAAACTACCAAAGATTCCTCCACTGACTGACTCAAAAGTTAAATAAATACATAATAAATAAAAAAAAATTAAAAAGCACTGGGGACATAAAAGGCATCACAGGAGTGTAACTCACTATGAACCACGTGTGAGAACGAGATCTGGCCTAAGTAAGGAAGAGACCTTCAGGTGCTTTTGTGGTCAATAATGAATACAGCATCATCTGGTTGAACTCTCGGAAAAGAGCTATAGAAACCCTTGTCAAAGCACAAAGTCATGGCTGGTTTTGTTTCAAATGAATAGTTTGCTTGTTACCATGGAAACCTAATGGCCTGCCAAAAAAAAAAAAAAAAGGAAAAAAATGGAGAGAGAGAGGAAATAATAAAAATAAAACACAGAGAGAGAAACACCTCACTGTAAACAGGGTATGTGAAGAGCTGGCATTCATTTTCCCTTCAAGAAGGTTTTTAGCATAGAGTTAAATAAATGTAGGCCCTTTTGCCTTTGGCTGTCACTTCCCCTAGAGAATAACCCTAAATCAGAGCTGTTTTAAGACATTTATGTTTCATTTCTCATGGCTATGCTTGATAACTGTATGCTGTCTCCTTTTGCATGCATTACTATCCAGGATGTGCGACCTGGGCTTACATATTACACAGGCTTATCGGAGCTTGCTTGCGGCCACTCGAACACCCCTCTCCCCTCCCCAACTAAGTCATCTGTTCTAATGAAGTGAAGAAACCAAACCACCGTCTTTTATAAATTGCCATGGAAACCAAGTGCCTTCAATGAAACAAGCCTGATTTAAAAAAATATATATAATAATAATAATTTCAACACAGAAGCTTGCACTGCTAAAATGTGGTTTGTGCAAACTATTTTCTAAACAAACTACGGAGCCTGGGTGTGCAGACTGCAGGCGAGGAAACGAAGCCGCTCCTGGAGATGGATGGACCTAAGCTGCTGCGTAAGCCCTTTCGGATGAGATATTTGTTGTTTAACCTTCCAGACAGCCATGGCCTTTCAGCTTATTATCCATTAGAAAATAGCTTCCGTTGGTCCTGGAAATGGGAGCAGCACTTTTGATTTGTTTGGTTTGTTTCAGGTTATCAGGTGGGTCAACCAGAGGAAAAGGTGGTTAAGATGCACTTAGCGCCGGTGGTCAGAGGCAGAAGGGGTTTTCCTCCCCTGACCTCGGCAGGCAAGGCTGTACGGGCCCGGGGTGCGCGTGGGGACGGCGGCGCAGGGGGACACGAGGCCACTGCCACGCTCCACAGCTGTGGGGGCACAGCCTGGTGCTGGCGACGTGCGGGTGGCGCGGGGCCTCTGCCTGCGTGGGCAGGGAGGGGGGTCCTGGTATTGTGGCGAAGTCTAAAATCCACTCTTGTGACAAAAGGAAAGCTGTGCACGTGGTGTTGCAGCTGCCTGAACACGTACCGTTAGCCAGCCAGTTTTCCACTGCATTGTAAATTTCCCTGACAGTTGGTTATGACAATTTGAAGACCTTTTTCCTTAAATTATCTCAGCTTTTAACTTCATTTAAAAGAAAAAAAAAGACTTTTGTCTAAAGAAGAGTATTATTATTATAATTATTATTATTATTATTATTATTGTGTTCTCTCAACACCCTAGGATTAAAAAAACTGATATGCAAGTAATTGGAGTACAAACATGAAAATAAACAAACAAATGAGTATAATATTTGCAAATATGAGTATAAAAAGCACAACGAGATGCAGTAAAACGTTGACAAGGCTTGATTTTTTTTTATTCTGTAGAGAACTGTTTGTGCAAATTCAGTAATTCAACTGAAGAGATAATTTTACAGCTATGTTCAATAAAGCCTCTTTCCAGGTAAGGTATGCCGCGTGGTACGTGTGTTTGTTGAGCTATGTGCACATGCGCCCCGGACGGGTGCGACTGGGATGATGTGGTTTTTCCTCTGACAAACTGGTGCTGTCTGAAGATGTAATGGTCTGTACTGGTGGTGCTCAGAGGAAGGAGCTTTCTGAGGACGCTGTCAGAGCTGTTTTGTAGGTGTTTTGTGGTGTCTAATACCCGTGCTGCAGTGAAACAGCTGATCGGAGGACAGTGGGAGCTCGGAGCCTGGTTGGACTGTGGGGTTTGACACTGCAGGTGTTTGTAAATAAAAGAAATTTCCCACTGGAAGCACTGGATTTTAACTGTGGACCAGAGAACTGTGTCAGGTATGGTAAGACCCTGATGGAGATTTTCTCTTAGGAGGTCAGTGTGCCTTGTAATTCAGGATTTGTGGACATCAGACCTTCATGAGCATCCTCCTTGTGAAAGCCAAAGGACTGTGGTGTCATCTGAGAGACTCCTCTGTGGGCGTTTTTGGCGTGGCTGTCTCCGGAGGGGCCAGCTTTGCATACACGCTGCAAGACAGGCCGTGTCCGGAGCCCTGCCGGGAGGGAACGTCGCTTTTGCAGCACTTTCCCATTACAGTTCCTGCTGCACCTCTGGCAGTCACCAGAGCTAGGCCCTGTGGCTCATGGCCTGGCTCGAGCAGCAGCTGAGGAAGCTGTCTGTGGCAGGAGGAGCATGTCACCACCACCATGGGGCCAGGCCCCACCACGCCGGGCCTGGCCTGCGTCTCCTCATGCTCGCTGACGGCAAGGCTGTGCCTGGGTTCTGTGACACCCATTGCACTGTCCTGATCGGGTGGAATGGGGAGTGTGGAAATAAAGAGTGGCCATCTGTCAGTCATTTTGAGGTAAAGTGTGAACCATTCTGTTCCCTTTAAAATGTTTTCCCTCAAATTTATCCCTCCCAAAACCAGACTGAAAGTAAACTGAAATTTGGATGCCCGTTGTTCGGCGCAGGCCAGGAAAAGTGACTTTGAAGCTGCTGCTCCTGGCCAGGGACTCTGTGGGGAGGGAGGATTTGGGAACTGTGCTGCTATGCCTCGTTCTTAGGCAGCCTGGAGATGGCCACTAAATTGGAGATTGTGTGTGTTGTGGAGATCACACGCTAAACTGCAAACTGAAATCCCTATTTCCTCCTCATGTTTTGATTTTTCTTTCCTTGATGGAGGACCTGGATGAATATTTGATGAAAGTTTTCAATTGACAGCCAAAGCTGTCTTCTTTCAGAGCAGGATAGGCTGTTTTTTCCAGAAAAAGGACAAGTCTGTGTGTGACAGGAAATTTATTTGCCCTGCCTATTTCAGTTCTGTTCTGCTCACTTGGGTGCAGAAGAAGGTGCTAAGAAAGGCAGGTTTTTCTCCTTTAGATGTTGGTTCAGTAGTAGTGCTATCTTCCTTTACATTCCTAACATAAGGCACTGAAAAGACAGGTTTTTACCTTGGGCCATGAGCAAGAAGTACAGACTGAGATAGATATTTACTATTCCGGATTTGTATGTTCCTGACATATTTTTTTAATGGTTCCTCTGTGTGAAAGTGGACTTACAGCAACTACAACACCTGGCTGCTGGGATCAGCTGCCAGGCTTTTTAGGGAAGTGGCTGTGGGAGTCAGCTGGGTGTTCCCAAGGCAGAGGTAGGTGGACCCCACGACAAACTTTCCAATGTATTTTATTCTTTCTCAGGGTGATCTGGGAGAACAAGGACATTACTGGAGTATTCCCCTTTTGTCACCTCCAGCGAAGGCATCCAAGTTCATTTTTTTCACAAAGCATGCAGTTTGAATGGGAAATCCCACATAGAGTTGCCAAGTGCTTTGATCTCACTGTGCTACTTCTCCAGCCAGCCCCAGCTAAGCTTGGATCCTGGATGGGACATGAGGGAGGATAAAAGAACAGAGACTACAAGGAGGAAAACACATCACAAAACATTTTACAAATGTACAATTAAGATTTGAAGGCAAGGAGCACCTCCTGGAGAGCCCGTCAACGTGGCGATAACTTATGCGTATAAAAATAAAAGCATTAACTACTGGATAGTACAGAGAAGAGGTTCTTTACACAGAGCTCACATCATGTCAGCCAGTTTTTGGAAATGATTATCTAAGTGTATGCTACTGTCAGGCCCACATAAATCCTTGGAAATGTGAAATTCCTTCACGAAATCAGAGGCTTTGGAGGAGGAACTGCCAGCTCAGCCAAGGAGATGGAGAGGCTACTGCCTGTTCCTAGGCAGAAATGCTGACCTCTGGGGATGCCAAAGCAGCTTCCTCCCTGACACCAAACACTTGAACCTCTGCTGCATTCACCAATGTAAATATCATCATTTAGTCAGAACAGCTCTTGGGGCAATCAGAATCCCCAAACTTTAAAACAGAGCTGATCAGTTAAAACGTCAGCTTTTTGTTCAAAGTTGGTTTCTCTTTTACTGCCTTGTAAGGTCAGTGAAATCCCTTTGTAGTGAGCAGTTTAGTCAGAACAATTGGATTTTTTTTTTCCCACCCTTGGTGGAAGAGGCCATACTGGTTTAATTTCTGGAGGATTTACTCACTAGTATCATGCATCAAAGGATAATTGAAACACTCTTCCTCCCCCAAAAGAACTGCTATCCATCAGAAGAATGGATTTCTAGAGCAGTTCAATAACAAATGTAGTCTCGTATCATACACACTATCTGCCTGTATATAAAGAGGTTGGATGCCAGCTGGATTATTTCTTGTATTTTCCTAGAAAATAATAAAAACCTACAAATATATATATATTTCAGATTTTTTTTTGGAACCTGCACCACAGGTGCATGCTCCATCATTTATGGCTGCACCACCACAACGCAAGTCAGTCTCAGCAGCACAGAAAGAATTAAACTCATGTTCTAGCCACTGGGTTTTCCTTCATGCCAAGCATATCGCTGCCACACAGCTCATGCAGTCCTGCAGTCGAGGGATGTTTACTCTTCAGAAATGTTAGGTCATTTTTTCTAAACCCCAATCCCAGCATCTCCCTGTAGATCCCACAGGAACGCACCCCAGCACACAGAGGCAAGGAAAGCACCCTGCAGGACACAGAGCGGGGAGTGACATGCGGGGCACGCTTTCTCATCAGTCTTAAAACCACTGAAAAGGTGGAAGGGGAATGATGCATTTGAGTTTTGCCCTTTACATTACTCATAAGGTCATTGCAACTCCCCGCTGTTGGGAGGTTTGTGATCCCCACTTCTTGCTGCCAACATAAACGTGTTCATGGCCACTTTGGTGCCATTTGTTCTTGGGCCAGCAGCATTATGTTTGTGGAGTTAACCTCCTCTCACTCTGTGCTCCCGACTGCCTTCAGGTCCCCTTTTCATTGTTTTTGGCCAAGCTAAAATATTTCTATCTCTGGTTTAGAAAATATATATAGTAAAAAAAAAAAAAAAAAAGGAGCTATCATTAACCCAAATACAGGACACTTGGGGTAATACATCCTGATGTGACTTACTAAAACATGACAGTTCACCATTGTATCTGTCAGATGAGTTAGCCTGTATTACGAGTTTTATATTATGGGAAGGATGTTGTATTTTTTTCCCCAGAACACAATGTCCACAGTCTGTGAAGTAGGCATACAATTTATGTGAGTGCGTCTGGACAGCGGGTCTTCCAGAGGTTTCAGTGATGACACTAAGATTTTGCTTTAATAAAATAGCATCTTACCCACATTTCTCAGAGAAACAATCGTGATATAATGAGACTACTCGATTAACGATAAACTGATCGAGTCAGAGGCAGAAAGACACAATTTACTGGGGGGAGGGGGCAAGGGGGATGATTTCCTTCTACTACCCAAAAATATCCAAGTTCAGCAGTGAGCTCCCAATCAAATGAATATTGTGAAACTCACTGAGAGCAGCCCTAGTACTTTAATTATAAAATCTGTGGGAAACCTGACAAGAAACTGAAAAGTAAATAAGAAAATGTTTACATTCCCTCTGTAGATGTTTCCGTGCATCGTGGTAGCCTCACCTAACACGGTCTCTTCCAGCTGGCTCTTTGTATGACATGGTCAGGTTTCCTCCTGTTGCATATGGCCTTATCAGAGCCTACCAAGGACCTATGACAGGTGACTTGCAACCGATTTCCTTCCATTTCTATTCCCTGTATATTTTTTTCTATTGAGAAGGAGACTTGAATGTTGGCAGGTGCTTGGACAAATGAATATTTATGTAGCTTTGCTCACAGTTAAGGTCACAGCTGACAACTGGAGAAATGTCACCACTGATGCCTCAAGACCCAGGATCTTTGCATGCCCCGAGTCTTCACTTTCTGCAGGCTAGAGGTTTGCAGTCCTCAGCCCATAAGGACAAAACAGGAACACTGCAACAACCATGACTGTAAAACCTATTGAGTGGTTTTCAACGGATATGACCACAAAAGAGATTGAAGTAACACGTTTCTGTGAGTAAGAATTAGCAGCCTCAGCACCTTCTCAGGAAAGACCAGATGCGCTTCTGCTTGCACACTACCAACTGCAAATGGGAAAAAAAAATCTCTGTGTTTGTGTAAATATTATATAAATAACTGTAATTGTATGTATTTAATGTATATATAATGATTATTACATTTTAACTATCTCAAGTATTGTATATAGCCAAACTTGGTCTCTTATTTTACTAGAACACCCACTGTAGATTTATTTTTTGTCATTGTTGTTAATGTATCTGGTTAAATTACAAACTGGTTTCACTTTTACCTCAAAGGGTATATGTTCTTTATGTATATTTTATAAAGAAAAAAAAAATCACTCAGTATTTTTGGTTACCTCTTCAATTGCCAGCAGTATTTTCTGCCTTTCCCTCTTTGGCTGTGTGCTGCCTTTGCTCCTGCCCCCCAGATCCACTGCAGGGAAGGGTGGAGGGTAGTTGGGAGGGACTGGGGCTGGTGGGCAATGTTACTTGCTCAATGCATCCCTGCCTTCCTGAAATAGGTAAGAAAGGAGGACTGTCTCTGCTCAACCCACCCCTCCACCCCTTGCTTAGTATTGAAAGGTTTTGATTAGACCACAAAAAGACTACGCCATCCTCTTCAGTTCTGGGGCCTTTCCTTTTGCTTGGTGCCAGCAGAGTCACAAGGTTTTGCCTGGTTGTACAGACAGCTGAGGGTTGAAGTCCATTTCTTTGACCTTCCATAACGCCCAAACACTATCCCTGGGAAGCCGAACAAGAGAAACACGCATGAAGAGGTGTGCAAATCTCATGCCAGACCAAGTTATTTTAGAGCTGAGCCACTGTAAGAGCACTCCTCCCAAAGCTGACCTTGTGCTACAGATGGGAGGGCTGCATGTAGATACCCAAAGACAGAAAGTGTAACCCTGCCTTTGTGTAGTGGGGTGGCATGGCACAGCATGCCCAGATCCAGCCTGGACCTGACGGTATGATGAGTCCAGATGCATCAAGGTCAGTGGCACCATGGTATGATGTGGGGGATGCCCATGTGGATGTGGGGCTGATGTCCATTCTCTGCCACAGGCACGACCTCAGTGTTTCTATTTCTTGTCCAGCTTTGCTACTGAGGCTGCAGGCTAGGGCTGGAATCTATCAAAAGCTGTGAGCATGCAGAACACGATCAGGCACACTTTTAATCAAGGGGTTTCCAGAGAACTGTAAGGTGAAGAATTAGAAGTGTTATTTGTTCTTAAAATACGGTGGTATTAGCACAATTAAGAACACGAATGCTCCAGGTTTCACTGACTAGCTACTAAATATTTTTAAAGGCCTAAGTAGACCATTAAATTTCTCTGTTTTTTGGTGTCCTGGTGCAAATCAAGGGCAAAATGCTGCTCTTTGATCTGACCGTGTTGTGTGTCCATGTCATGTTGCTGGAGAAATGAATGCACAAAGAGGAAATCATACGTGGATGGGGAGCCCTCACTTGCGGTTCCTCCTGTGGCTATGTTGTGCTGGTCTATGCGGAGATAAACTTTTTTACAACCTTTCAGAATTAAAAGTCTATTTTTTATTGTAGGTGAAATGAGTAGGTAAAATTTCTGTACAATCTACAGAAATAAAAGCACATTTTGTTTCTCGTTACATTTTGAAAATGCTGATATTTCTTTGACCTTTTCAGGTGCCATGGTTGCCTCCATCATTTCTTTGATTAGATTTGTGACTGTCAGCTTTTAAGCATGTGTTCAAATTAATTCAAAAGATAAAACTCAGAGTTCCCAGGCAAGTCTTGCTCTCCAGTGGCCTCCGCCTCAGAAGTGACAAACAGCAGCGCACTGAAATTCATGGAATACAAAATGCTGGTCTCCTACTTTTCAGCTCAAAATTTTCACTATCCCATTGGACCTCACAACCCGAAACCCTTTTATGTGCCCTCATTCTGTCCATAGGATATCCTGTATTCACCCCAGTGAATACAGAAGGCCAAAGCACAGAAGGCCAAAGCACTTTCTTCACATTATTTCAGACACACCGACCTGCTTCTTCTTCCTCTCGTGGTAATTATGTTTTAGACAGAAGATCCACATGGGGCCAAGAGATGATGCAAAGGCACTTACTCTGTAGTTTAGACACAGCCAGTACTATATATATATATCTATTAGAAGCATTGTATACAGCTAAGTAAGGTGCCCACTGGCAAACACAGGTGCTCTGTATCCTTGCCTACAATTGCCACCCTGTCTCCATCCTGCCTACGGGACTGAGACTTGAACCTCACTGTCTACATCCTCCTTGATTCCATACATTTTTTGTGGAGGCTAAGACTCATGCAAACACCTATGCAATAATACTTGATTTTGGCATTGTTTAGTATCAAAAACATCAGTAAATGTGTGGCACAGATTTTACCAAACTTTCAGTTTGTGGAACCTTTGTATCTGTGGGACCTGGGCCTTTTCAGAGTAAAATTAGCAAGAACTGAGTGGCAAGCCTTGTCTGTAGGACAGACAGTGTGTCAGTCAATATTTACTCCTAACCAGCTGCTTATTTCTGTGGAGTTGCTGGATCTGGGCATGAGTGTTGCAACATGTTGAGCTGCCAGGGCTGTCAGATCTTTGTCCCTGGGGAATGTTTTTTATTCTTGTCAGAGTTTTTTTTTAGTATGTTCTCTCTCTCTCTCTCTCTCACTCTTTTTTTTTTTTTTTTTTTTTTTTTTAATGAGAGGCGGACAGGTGATGTATTTGCAAGGATTAATGTACTAGTGTAGTGGATCTTGGCCTTTCACAATTCCCATTGTTTGCTCCAATCCCACCAGAACACAATGCTTCTTTCATAATCATTAAATATAGAGTGAAAAATAATGAGAAAAAAAAAAAAGCTATAAACATGATATTCTGATGAGGGATGTGAATCCCAATTTATTCTTGTTGCACCAACAGTGGCCTGATAACACCAACAGGCTCAATCCTGCGATAGCTGAATTGAGGCAGGAGGTACATTAAGGAACAACAATGACAAAGAGAAGAGAATTTATTTATTTATTATTTTTTTTTTCCAGTCTCCTGGGATCACAGTGGCTACTGGGGTTCAGCCCATCTACTGGGGGTTGAAGACTAGATTCCAAGGACAGGATCAGGCACAACCTAGTATTTATGCTGCTAATTTACTGCTAAGAAGGCACCCAAGTACTCAAGTGGCCAGATTGTCACCCCGAAGCTCCCTCCTGATGCCATGTCCCCTCCGGCAGACACGAGCTCAGGTACCCCGTCCCAGCTGTGCCATCCTTTCCATCTACACAGAGAGGGGAAAAGCGGCCATGGCAGGGCTCAGAGAGGTTTTGGGCAGGGAGAGGTGAACTCAAGGCTCTTCAGCCTGCACTGGAGGCACTGAGAGAGAATGCGACTGCAAGTCTAGCGGGGCCTGGAGAAGAAGTGGGAATGAGTGTGCATTTTTCTCACAACAGAAACAATTGCTTGGCCTTACAACAGCTTTTCTTTCCAAGTTTGTTTCTGTTTATAATCTGCAGAGATAAAAAGCCTTTCTGCAAGTAAAACCCACCCCACATGGACAAAATGATTTTCAGAAGTCATGTTGAGTGTGGCAAGTCACTGGTCTCAGCGTGCAATAGGTTCGTGTGCTGGTACAACGTTGTCCTCCTGAGGCCCAGTCTGGCTGCCTCATCCTGCGTTTGCCACCTATTGCCTGGGAGATGCCCTGGTCAGGCACCTCCTGGTGTGAGATACCCTCCCCTTCCTGGCTTTTGATGAGCAAGGTAAACAGTAAGTACTGCAAATACAGCCCAGGGCTTGGACCTGAGCAGCCACACTTAGAAACATCTTCTGGAGCTCTCCTTGTGCTGATGAACAGCACAAGGAGACATGGACAGGCTCGGCCACCCAGTACCTCCTCCTTGTATTCCTTGCTCGTTGTGATCTTTGACAACTCTCCTTCGATGCTATTCTTCTGATTCCCTTGAAATATCAGCAATGCGCTCTTGTGCCTTTGCCTCCATATCAGTAGCTTTCAAGAGACTCTTCCAAGGGGTTAATGTCCCGAGACTCACCTTTCCTTGCAGAAACTAGAAATATGGCAAACACAAACTCTGTTTTGTTTTAAAAGACAAAATGTTCAACACGTATTAATAAATCGTTAATTGCTAATAGGTGGTAATTGCATCCTGTGTGAAGGCACTGAGAGATCCTGACTGAGGCTTAAATGGCCCCTAACCCTCTTCCTAATTGCCATTACAGGCCCAGCCACTCACTCAGCAAGGGGCTTCCCAGTGCATGTCCCATCCCCTGCTGGGTCTGAACACAGACGAATGCTAATACAGAGCTAATGCAAGGGAGATTGACCACTTGAAAGAAAAGAAAGTATTTGATTTGATTAAAAAAAATAAATAAATAAATCAAGGGCTCTTTTTAATTAAAGAGACGTATTTAACAGGGTAACTGGCTGAAAGTGCAGCCTGACATTTTCTGTTCGATTCAGCGTAGGGAACATCTGGGACATCTTCCCTTTGCATGACGGGGAGCATGTGTCCCTGGGTATGTGTACGACACTGAGCATAATGAGGCTGCCTGGTAGGACCACTGGATGAGACCTTGATGTCATTACTGCTACCAGCAGCAGCATTACAACAATGATAGCAGGGCTCTATGGGACGTGGGGGCTGCCAGGAATGAGGCAGCTGCTGTCTGCATGAGGTTTGTCTCTGGATAACAAACACTTAATCATATTTCATAAAAGGGAGTAAAATAAGAAGGTGCTGTGATTATTACCTGTCGTTGAGTCCTAGTGGTTAGAGACACCTGTTAAAGTGGGGACTGGCTCCGTGGGCCTGGGTGCAGCTTGGGCTGGCGGGTGGCTGCAGGGCTCCCAGCTGGCTGCATGCCTCACGTGAAAGCTTGCGCAGCAGGAACTGGCTGTGAAAGCACCATTTTCAGAAAAAAAAAAAAAAAAAAAGTGCTTTGGATGATGCTAGAGGACCACAAGTCCCCACACATGGTAACACTGGCAAGGTTTTGAGTATTAGTGCTAGTGAGGCTGTCCAGTTTTGAAGGACCCCATGTGTGCCTGTGTGGTTTTCTATGCTGGAACTTTACCCGTGCAGTCAGCTTTACCCATAACGAACAAGTGCAGATGTGCCTGGTCTAGGACACGTGGCTTCAGGGTCTATCAGAAAGGAGGCTCATTTTCTTGCCTAGGCTTGCAGGACAATAGGACAAGGAAGAAAAGTGGAGAACATGAAAAAATCTTTTATTAGCTTACAGTAACTCTTCCCTACTAAAATTAAAACTGATGCGAGTGATCAATCCTATCGTTTTCGTATTTTATTGGGAGCTTAAGCCGTTACCAGAGAACAAAGCTACCACTGTCTGACCCAGAAAATAGGGTGCTGCCATAACCAAGCAGTGAGCATCAGGTGTGTGCTCCTAAAAAACAGCAGAAGTATTTTGCTGCCTTACATACAATACCCAATCCTTCCTGACCTCCTCCAGGGTCAGCACTGCCTCTGGCAGTGGTGAAAATCAAATATTTCCCCTGCTCTTTCCTGCATTTGCGCTATCAGCCACTGAGAAAAACCTCATAACCTTTCCTGTTTTTTCTAGCAGGACTGCTGACTTTTATCATCACAAATTGGCGTTTAGTCTTTTTTTTTTTTTTTTTTTTTTTTTTTTTTTTTTTTTAATGCTGATAGCAAAGAGGGAAAAAAAAAAAAGAAGAGTGAATGTGTCCCTCAGTTGTTATGTTTTTCTGAGTTACAAAAAGTGGATTACATTTTTTTTAATGTAAGAAGAGGAAAAATGCGTGACAGGGGCTGGACAAGCTTCCTTGCTTCCTTCACAAAAGCTCCGTTTTCAGAAACCAAACTGGGGCTAAAATTTGGCAGTCACTGGATGCAAAAGCCTCTGGTTACTGCACTTTTACACCATTCCAGGAATACGGGTGTCGCTTGACCATTGCTGTAGGGGTTTTTCAGGTGGGAGGGACCAAAGCAGCACCCTCCCTGCACTGCTGGGCCCATGGCTCTGGTGGGAACGATGGAGCTGCCTCCTCCTGACAGATACATGCCCCAGGGATGGAGCACTTGCAGATTTGAAATTGGACCAAAAACTGGCTCCAGGAAGACCTTCGTCTGAATAGGACCAATAAGATCTGGATATGTCAGTGGCAGAGCTGCTCAGGCTCTGTCTGGTTGTATTTGCTTGCTCTCATCTGAAGCAGTAGAGACTCCCCACAGCTGGAGGTAAGATGGACAGGGTGGCCGTGCTGCTCCTACTGGCTGTGACTGCTCTGTCTGGGTGACTTCTGGCCAGTCCTCGTTTGCATTCATAGGCTGAGCTGAGACGTGTGCAGGTCATGCAGGAGTTTTTGACCAGGTGGAACTAACAGAGATTGTTTTGTTCTTTCCTGCCTTCCTCCACAGGGCAGGCTGGCAGGGTCAGCTCTTTGACTCGCTGCCCAGGCATCCACAGCGTGTTGGTCTCCTGTGGCACAGAACAACTTATCCTCTTCTAGAGAATGAAAGATTTCCATTTATTTACTGTCATGAGAGTGGATGTAGGGACTTAAGCTTAATGGTCTGTGACATTCAGGTTATGATCCGAGTGATCTAAGAATTTCATCTGCAGTTAAAGCATATGAATTTTTTCTTAGTGTACACACTAGCTTCACAGCAGAGATATATTTTTCAAATGAGTAATCAGGCAGGATTTTACATTCGTTATGTGGTTAAAGGCAGAAACAGTGTCAGGGGACATATGGTCCTTTCTTGACAGTAACTCAGTCTTTCACAAACCTGTAAAATGAGGACCGACTTACGACTGCTCAGCGTTTCTAATGCCAGGATGCAAATCTCACAAATTCATCACCCTGCCCTGGGAATGGAGAGATACATGGGACTGGTGTTTGTAGAACAGTCGGCAGAATTTGTCTTTGTAGATAACAATACTTAAGTCACCTTGTGCGGAGAAGTTGTGATTGCATTTCATCCGTTTCCATGAGCTGCTGTCATCTGATCAGTGTGTCTTATCACAGCGTGGTCTAAGCTGAGCATGTTAACACCCTTCATAATATGTGAGAGTGGCACCTTTATTGGCACCAGCCCCATCACTGTGTTCCTGCTTCCATGTTGCAGGGGTATAAGGGCAGTGGGAAAGGCCTGGGAAGTCTGCAAGTGCAAGGTCTGGCTGAGCTGGGGAGCTGGGGGCAAGGGCAGGGCTGGAGATAGGAGCTGGATTTGATATTGGGATTTGATATTGGATTTGATATTTGATATTGGGCCCTGAAGGGATCTCTGACCCAATCCTCTTCAGATGAGCTGTGGTGTGCAGCCATAGTCCATGCCAGCAGGACTGTGATCCCTGCAGCACAGCTACAACCAATTCCTTCCAACAAATGCTTTTGTCTCATACTTCATCACTTCCCATTGCAATCTCTGCAGCGGAGAACCCAGATGAGGCCAAAGACATCTTTTCCCCGATCTTATTTGGTCTGGTCAGTAAAAATCGCATGACGTGCCAGACCAAGAGAGTAAATCCAAAAGGCAGCCTGGCTGTGTCACCTCGTGCTGCAGCTGGAGCGGGGACAGGGGCCTGCTCTGGCTTCTCTTGCAGCCATGAGTGCTGCCAACAAGGTGCTGTGTGTCCTTCAGCACAAAGGGGGAAAGAACAGGCACCTCGGAGCCCCGTGCCTCTGCCAGCACCCAGGGCGTGTTCACACAGTGCAAGGGAATCACAAGACCTGGCTCGTTTTGCAAGCTGATTACATGATCCGCAGACACATTCCTTGGGACAATGATAATCTAGTCAGAGAAAGCTGAAGAAGTTGTAGCGCAGTACAAATTCCTTCCATTTTATTAATTGAATCAAATTCTTCCTTTGCTGATATGCAGAAGACCATATTTGCTAACTTTGCCATTCCTAATGAAAATCTTCTCACATCTGGGACATGTATTATATACCCAGCTAGAATATTAAATGCATTTCCTCTATTATATAGATTTCTTTTTATTTAAGATGAAAAATTAATTGAACAACGAATCTTCCTGCTTCTACAGTTGCTGTAAGTAGTGACATTTAATTTAATTTCTAAAAGTACACATTCCATTTCACTTTTTAAATGGCATATTTATTTTTCTAATAAACTTTAATTTTAGTCCCTTAAGGAGCATGATCATGTTGAGATCCAGACTAAATTCTGCATTTCCCTTTAAATTGCAGACATTAGTCAGAATGTACTAGAATTATTGCTTCTTTTGCTTAACCTTAAAGGAGACAAGATTGTCATTTTCCTTTGCAGTTGATCTTCAGAGTTAATGACTCTCGCCACTAAAAGGTTGTGGTTTACTTCAGTTCCTATTTTGTCCGGTTCAAGTTGGAGTATCTTGCTATGGTTTTAACTTATGTTAAAAAGGTCATTACTATTCTATAGTCTCACTTATCATACCTGGGGCTCTCCTATTTCATCTTTATTTATTTATTGAACAAACTATGTAAAACATCATTTTTAAAGACTTCACGAAAGGTGGCTTTGGTACAATGTAATTATTCCACTGCTGAAATGCAAAGTGTCATGCAAGTATAAAAAGTGAGAAGGCCAAAGTCTCCAAGCTGGTGGATAATTTAGTGGCCATGAAATATTGAGGATTAAGTAAAGAATGTAGTTGCAACTGTCTGCCTGCTCCCAGCAAGACAGGTAGTTTATTCACCTCTAGCTGCTTGTAAATGAAGCCAACATAGTTCTGAATGTCTGTATTATTAACAAGAAGAATTAAAAGTATTTACAACTCTGTGTTTAAGAAACCATTCCCCAGATAAAGCTGCGGTCTTTCCTATTGGCCTGTTTCTGAGCTCCATGAGTAGAAGCCATGGTAGCTCTATAACCAGGGGACAAGTATCTCAGCAGTAGGCCAGGTATATGCTGCTGCACCTTAAATTTTGTGTTCATCTGGACTGGCTGTATTGAAGCTAGGTGAAGGATTTCTGCCTGTACTTCTGACTGTATTCAGACTTCTAAATAAAATCTTTGTTGATCAGACAGATGAGGCTCTTTATATATATATAAAATAATTATATAGTAATTATTATATAATAATAACAATAATATTATAACATATTATAATTATATTCATAGTATATATCATAAATATATAACATATTATAATATGTTATATTATAATATAATAATTATATATTATATAATTATTGTATATACAAAAATTACTTTTCCTGTATGAGCTAGCTAGAAAGAAGCAAAAATATTGCCAAAGAGCAATATTTTCTTTCCAACAAATCATAAAGTGAAAGAGTCAGAAGATAAAATTGTGAATTTAACAGCCAGCTAGTATCAGCTTCTAATGTTATTAAAAAGTCCTAACTTCAACAAAGCCCAATATACCCGTTGCTCCTCAAAAGAGAAGCTATATATTTATGAGTCAAAGCTAAAACTGATAATATATTTTATTGTTTAAATATAACTTTCTTTCCAAATAAGAACTGTGCACTTCTGCATGTTAGAAATCAGAGCCGTGTCTTTTCTTGTTCCATATCGTGTTACAAACTGGTGGAGATAGAGAAATAAATGCATTGTGGGTAACACAGGTGTATACAGAGTAGGACAAATCAGTTAAAAAAAATCCTTATTAAGGTAATATACAAAAATATACAAGAACAAGAAAGAAAATATTCCAACAATCTGAAAATGTCTCGGTAAGATACAAGTTTAAAACTTAAACAACTCATTTAACAGGGGAACATTTTCAAAACCAATTGTACTAATTTTGAAACACAATTTTCACATTCAAAAAGCCATGAAAATCCTCCAGCTGAAAATAAGCATAAGAGAGATTTCTAAAATATTATCAGCACCTGCAGAGTAACAATGAGAGCAATGGAAAATCAGAGAACTGAAATACAAACACTTGGCAATCAAGCAACAGGAACGGTAAAATTTCTGCTTCCCACAATGCCCATCATGCCTATGGGGCTGCAGGGGTTGGGGAGAGGATGGATGGATGGGTAAAAGTCTACCCCATGGTATCGAAACAGAGAAAGAGGGCAACTGAGAGCTTACTTGAAAAATAACTGGGAGTGACTTTGTGGGTCTTTCTGCAGTAAGACTTTAGGGAACTGTATTTTGGATTTATTTATTTATTTATTTTAAATTGTGCTGTGTATATGCAGCACAAACAAACTTGTCAGGGTAACTCACAATATTGAAAACATTTAAATGTGTCCCTTTTACCAGTCTGAATGACAGGGTCAGGGCTCCAAAAGTGCCCTAAGATAGAAATTTTGCCCTGGCAAAATGCTGTAAGTGAATTAATTGTGCTACAGACGGTTTGGATTGTCCTTGGGGTGTGACAGCAAACGTTCATGGCAATCGCTTGTAAGTCCATGTGTGAGTGCTCAGTACGTACTGGTAACATTCACTTTATTTACTAACAATTCAGTATAACAAGAGTGATACAGATGAATGCTACTTGGTAATTTAAGTAATCTTAAATTTCCTGGCTGATTTCTTAAGAATTCAAGATATGATATTTTTTGTCCAAGGTGAAGTTAACCTAAAAAAGAATTTATCTTGAAATTAGTAATCTAGTACTCTCTGAATTCTGAAAGGCAATAACTTACATTTTATCTCCTTCTGACTATATTGTATTTATGGATCTAGTTAACTTGATTTAGTCTTTAAAATTTAACTAACACCTTGGCAAAGTTATAAAGCTGATGCTCATTTGTGCTATTGAAATACCAAATGGGAATAGTCTGCCTAGCACCAGAACACATTAGTGTTTAAAATTTATTTAAAAATGAAGTAATCTGTATTTCTTTGAAAAGCCCAAGTGTACAATTCAGGCATAGATTACATTGAAAACAAGATCAGTTGGTGTGACCTTTTGACTGGAAGAGGTGGAAAATGGTCTCTCTCTCTTCATCTTCCTTCAAGCTGCTCTTCAAGTCCCATCCTTCCTTGTCGCCAAAGAGAAGTTGAACCCATGAACAAAAGAGGAATGAGCTGCAGGCAAAAATTAGGTTCTTTGTATGACTTACCACATTCATTGTTAATAAAAAGGGCCTATATATATATCTGTGTATAATATATGCACTTGCATATTCCAGCATACATATAAATGTCATAGATTTTTCATTACATAGTTTTTCCATTGTATTTTTCAATTTTTTCTTATATCATTGTCAGTTTTTTTGTTTGTTTGTTTGTTTTGTTGTCATTTTTTCCTGCTTATGCATACAAAATCTAATGTAACTCACTCTGGATGCTGAATAGCATGTCAGGAAATTTTACTAGTATAGGTAAGCCGCATGCAGTGTAAATACAGGTTGAACTGTGATCAGACAGTTTGCTAAGAAGCTTTTTCTTGCTTTAAAAGGTCAGTGGACAATGTGACAACAGTGTGACACAAGCAAACATGATCAGCAATGCCATCCAACTTAACCAGGCTTCAGAAACTTTATTGCCTTGGATATGATCAGTCTGCTTTAACCTCTCCAGTGGTCAGCTCTTTCTTTGTTCTTTCCCTCTTGTCTCATCTCCCTACAGTGACTTTGTACTCATCTGCTGGTTTTATTTAAAGTCATTCATTTTCTGGTGCCAGACAATGAATTGATTTTTTTTTTTTCTTCTGCCCAGTATCCTTGTTGACCTATAAGGGCAAAATGTTTTACTCCTTCATCTTTTAAATTTTTTTAGTGGTACTACTTTATTTTGTCTGTACACTTTTATTCCCATGAGACGAACAGACAACACCTCCTGGTGTGTGGTCATCAGCGTTGGTGATGGTATGGTGATGACTTAGCTGTGAACCTGATGACAAATAACTGCATCAAAGGACGTGAAATGACAAGTTGAGGCCACAGCTGGTGTGCTGGGGCAGGTCTGGGCTCCCATGGACAAGAATGACAGGGAACTTGTGGAGCAAGTCAAGAAAAAGGCTGTGACAATGAAGAAGGGACTGGAGCATCTCTCCTATGAGGAGAGGCCGAGAGAGCTGGGATCAGCCTGGAGAAAAGAAAGCTCAGGAGGTTTTTATCCTCTTATCCATGTGTATAACTGCCGGAAGGGAGGGTGCAGAGATGGAGCCAGACAAAGGGGAAAGACTGAACATTTACAAATATTTCTGTTGTTGTTGTTGTTTTAACTGTGAGGACTTTTGAACACTGGCACAGGTTGCCCAGAGAGGTTGTGGCGTCTCCATCGGAAACCATCTGGACAGGAGCCTGGGCAACCTGCTCTGCACTGCACAAGGTGACCTGCAGAGGTGCCTTCCAGCCTCTGCCACTCTGTGATTCTGTGAAACAGTTTATGCCAGAAAAACTGATTGTCAGCCATATATCTGGTACAGCCTAAACTATTTTCTCAACTGGAAATTGTTCTTGAAGCAATAGAATTTGCTGTTGTTATAGCTGATGTAAACTAAGGAAACGATTAATTTCTTTTAAATTTAGCTAAAAAAAAAATCATTTGCTTACCTAGGTTTATCGTGTCATTGGGAGTGTGATCAGTGTTGCCAAAAAGAGCACTTAATTTTCTGGTTTGGACAGTTATGGCACTATGGGATGAGCTGCCCAGAGGTGCCTGTCATTCCTGATACCCCGAGAGAGCCTGGACAGAAGCACAGGGCTCTGAAGGCAGCCTGAGCATCAGCTGGACTGGCCCGAAGGGGACATCCCTGCACCCCGTGCTGTGCAGCAGCTTGGCAGGGGGCTGCAATCGGGAACGAGCCCTGGAGAAGCTGAACACTGCTAGACAAATCTCACACATTAGCTATTGCTCAATACATGCATTAATTAAAGCGCCTTAACTCCTGATTAATAACGATTTACTGGTGCAAGTACGTAAATACTTTACTGAATCCTAATTGAGTTTGTAATAGCTGCCGTGAAGCATAAAATAGACCTGTGCTGGGTACCCCATGTGAAAATGGGTCCGCGTTGAAACCAGTCTGTGCTGGCAAGCCAAGTCCTCCGTTCGTGCTGTAACACCAAGGAGTTATTTATCAGCACGTTTTGGGTTTTTGTGATTTATCAAGTTCACTGTCACTAACGTTGATGTGATACTCCGGTGTTTGGGATAATTTCTGTATTCATTATTGAAGCTCCTTGTCCTCCTTTTTTCACTTTCTTTCATCATTTATTTAATGAATTGGAATATTTAGATCTTTTACACTGCAGTTATGTCACTGCAAGCTGACATTGCTGCCACTTTAGCAGAGCTGCTAACCGTTATTTACCAAAATAACTATGGAAAAAGCAGACATCCTTCTCTTTAATCTCTGAAAAAAAACTTTGTTTCCAATCACACTGCTCTATGAACTGTTTTCCTGTTTTCCTGACTACTGCTTGGCATGGGTTGAATCAGAACGATGGATGTATCATTTAAAAATAACTACTCTAAACTGCTCTGTATTAAAATCTTGTCTTCATGGGCAGTCTCCCTGGCAAGCTGGATTCATGCACTAGAGCATTTGCATACTCTGGAATATTTGCTAGCAAGAGCTTTCTAGAAAATAGCAGCCCAGGTTCTGTCCTGACTGGTGAACTGCCTCCACCTTGTCAAATGATACACACACGCCTACTGGACCTAGATGTAGTCCCTATTTATAGCTGTTGGACATAGGTCAAAACCCACTAAATTTGCTCATTATTGTCTTCATTTTCAGAGACTGCATGGCTGCATCTCTTGGGCTTGGAGGGTTTTTTTTTGTCGAAGTGTGGTGATCTGTGTGGCATGCAAAGAACCTACAAAGTGTTACATCTACTCTGGAAGTCTTTCCCCCCCAGCACATATTATTTTTGAAACACAGCGACACTATTAGAGTGAAATATGTGAAATCAATGTTAAATTAGTGAGAATTAAGTGAAATCCCCTAGTGATGTGCTTTGAGGTGGCTGTCTTCTTGAATATCCATTGTTTGCTCAACACAGAGCTTTCCTATACTGAAATGACTGGCTCCCTGGGTTATTTGCCACTTCTCTGGGACAGTAAATTCTGTGTTCAGGCTGCCGGGATGATAGGTAGAACTTCATTTATGGAAAACCAATTCACTCTGTCCAAGAACTGGGATCACTAAGCTTTAAGGCCTAGTTTTATGCTGAAGCTTTAAGATGCTGGTGTATAAAAGCCTTCAGGCTTAGCTCTGCTCTACTATTACTGCCGTAATGCCACATCAGTGACTGAAACTGTATTTCCATGCCATTGCTTAGCAGTATCAGTCCTCTGATATCTCCTGTTTTATGCTGTTCTGTTTTTCTTTTTAAAAGCCAACTGGAGAGCTCATATAGTAGTAGGCAGGTATAAATTTCTTCCCTTGTAATATATTTAATAATCTGAAGCTAAGGAGCAGTGTTAAAAAGGAGTGTGTTGAAATGACGGTAAAAACTAAAAATACTCTGAAGCCTGTGGAAATTAACTCACCTAGTTATTGAAGAAGATCATTTAAATATCAGCTGGTAGATAGAAGCCGTCTCATTATCAGTGACAAAAGGCCACAGTCCTCAGTTGTATGATCATTTGGACTAAATTTATTGATATTGACTAATGTTTTTCACCACTGCGAAGACGTGTCTAACCTGCCTAACTACCTGTATAAAGAGAATTCCTGAAACTGTAATATTTTACCCTTGAATATAACTCCATGTATTGTTCATACTATACAGTATACAGCTGAGGTTCTGTGATTGCAACATGAACTACTGCCTTGCATCTAAAAATAATGATTTATTTTTGTACATATTGCGCTCTAAAAATAATGCTTTATTTAAAGTTAATGTCATTAATATCAATGTGCCTTTGAGGGATGTGGCATATATATATATATATGACATAGATATGGCATCTATCTATAGATGTATATATACAAGGATACTGGGCAGATAACATAAATCGCAGATCTGTGATCACCTCAAAAATTATAAGTTATAGAGAGCTTAAAATAAAGCAGGTCAAGGATATATATACATTTCTCATCTCTCCTCTGTTTTTTGAAGACCTGGAATGAAAAGCAAGAAACAATTTCTTGCTTGTAACTTTATATTGTCCTCAAATCAAACAGATTTTCATTTCTTTGTTGCCACTGCTGCTTTGGCCTTCCCAGTTGCCAATGACTTTCAGCGTTAAACTGAGGGTCAAGGTAACTACAGATGTTATGTGAGATGTGGAAGAAGTAGCACACAGATGATAAAACGCTTCTGTGGGTTTGTCACAGCTAGCCTAGAGGGAAGAGCACCCTCTCCCACTGCCAATGTGCCTGTAGAGGAGACACTGCAGGAGCAGTTGGGGGATGTACCTTTGCTCTTACCCGAGAGAACAGACAAGCTCTTGGAAGAACTGTTGGTTTGGCCAGTTACACTTTCAATACAGCCCAGACCACTACGCAAAAGCAATGGTGATGTTTTAACCTGCTTGAAGTGTTGTCTCTGCAGTCCTGCCCTCTTGGCATGCAGTGGAAAAACAGCTGCTGTGTCCTGTGGGGACAGCACTGGGACATACACACCTTCAGAGGCAACAGGGCTGCTTTGACTGAAGAACACAGAAAATGAAAAAAGGGGAAAACACAATTTTCCATCATCTAATAGATTTTGTGGAAAGAAAACCATTCTCTCTACATCAGATCCCCAAACCTAAAAGTACAAGAACTGCTTTACAAGACCACAATAAAGATTTATCAGGCCTAACATCCTGTCCTCAGTGGTGTCAGCGGGAAATAACAAAGAAAGAAATGAAAACAAGGGTCACACGTACTCCTGTTGCCTTAGAGCAGTCCCTGGAGAGCTACCAATAAGAGACTTTGAGTCAGGTATCTCTTTGCACTACAGCTCTCAATATTCTTCTTTCATACATTTATGCAATTGCTTTTTGAGCCCATGTTAATAACAGCATCTACAGGAAAGGGATTTCACAGTTTACCTGCATGGTGCACGAAGGAGAGCTCCTTCTGCTTGCTGGGGCTCTGTCTCCCATCTGACACCACTTGGCTGTTTTGTTGGAAGTGATGGGAACAGTTATTCCCTGTGCGCTGTCTTCAGGGCATTCCTGATTTTGTAGACGTCTGCCATGTTCTTCCAGGATGAGTTTTGGCTATTTAATTATTCCTCGTATGAAAGGCTGTTCATACCTTAAATCGTTTTTGTTACTTTCTTTATGTGTTTTTCACTTCCCTTTCACCACGGAGGTCGATACCTTCCCCCTGCTCTTTCTACATGCCTCCACAGGAGTCTGGTGGCTTTACCTTGCTGGGCAGCTGAACTCCACCACATCCGCTCTCACTCCCCCTCCTTAGAAGAAGAGGCAACAGAAAGGTTGTCCTGGAAGCAACAGAAAATTATTAATTAAAGGGCTCCAGATATTTATTTCATCTTCTGCTGCTTCTGAACAGCTTCAACACGAGAAATGGTTTCATGGAAGTGATGGAGCGTTTGTAGCATGCCCCGAGTGTGGTGTCTGCAGTGACGCAGGTAACGCCTGCAGCCTGCAGGTCCCTCTCAGGATGCTTTGTGTCACCAGACATGCCATACTGCCTTTCATGCAATGCTCAGACCAAAGAATGTGCTAAGCATTATCTGGCAGTTGCCCTTCCTGCTACTGGCTTTGCTCACCCACTTGGCCATGCTCAGAACAGACTTTTACATGTTTTCCAATTTACCAGGTGGCAGGTCTGGTGGTGCACTGAGAGGTCGATGAAAAGTAAAAAGGAACTGAGCTGGGACAGAAAAATCCCTCTCCCACCACTACCCTGCTCCTCTGGTGTTTGCCGCAGGGCAACATGTCAACCATGGCAGTCTGGGTCACATTCCCCAAATGGTAAAACACCATCTTTGATTTTTAGTTTTTAGATTTGAATTGATATCTATATGATTCATAATGAACCTGCAACATATCACAATGTAATATAATATAAAACAATACAATATCCACTACTGTAAAGGTGTCCTTTTTCAAATGACTGTGGCATGCAGGAATAGGTTTTAGAGAGCACTTGGGCATCTCCTGCCCATTGATGTCAGTCTCAGTTTTGGGACCCTTAAGCCATATGCAAAGGCAGGTTGTGCCTTTGTAAGAGGATGCACAGGAAGGGTCTGGGATGGTCAGGAAAGGATCTCTCTTCATTAAAATTTACTGAGACTTGGGGAACCAACTGGATCAATCCTGTGTGTCCAGCAAGGCCCAGCTCCTCATAACACCCCTAAAAATGCAATGCTACGTTTTATGTGGATGCTGGTAGATCTGCCTACACCTTTCCATGCCCGTTTCCTCACAAATATGGCTGTTAGGAACTTAGTTCTTGTTATAGTCACTTCTGATCAGAATAATGAGGAAACACTGGAGAAGCCTATGTCCAACCCGCTGTCATGGGGCTCACTTGTACCGAAGGCCAGGGAGCTGAAGTGAAGGGGAGGCTCTTCATGCCAACAGGGCAAAACCATGAGAAGCAGATGCCTCTTGGTGCTGCTGCCAAGCCTGCCTCTGATTGATGAGGAGCTCCTCTGGGGCTTAGAGCAACCTGATCTAATGGAAGACGTCCCTGGCCGTGTCAGGGGGGTGGAACTAGATGTTCTTTAAGGTCACTGTAAACCCAGCCTGCTCTATGATTCAAAGACCAACATGTCTCCCCAGCAGGTTTTGAAGCCTTCGCACTGCGCATGCTGGCACACGGGTTTGCTCCCTTCTGGTCAGCGCTGACTGGTCTATTTAGCAGAAACCACATGGCCTTGCAGCAGCTGGCACTTTATATAAATGTGTGCATCAATAAATAAACCACCTTCTCCAGGAAGTTGCTTTTAAAAGCTCAAGATTTATGTATCTGAGCAGGATGTTTGTTACAGAGAATGATTTTAATGTGCTTTGGTGGAGCAGAGAAGCAGAATGCAAAGAGAGGTCTTGCATCAAGGATGCCCACAAAGCAGGATGCAAGCAGCATGCTAACATGACTGCATAGACCTGTGATTAATGGCATCAGTTAGCATGTTGGGAGGGAGCAATAACATCTCTCTTGATTGTTTGGATATGTGAACAGGGAATGGAAGATGCAAATGAAACCTCGGGAGTGAGTTTAAAGAAACCCCTGGGTACAACCTACTGGAGGGGCTGCCCTCTACCAGGACTTGGTGGAAATATCTCCATGTCACTGGGAAGGCCCAGCTTCATCTATATACAAGCGCTGCTAGCATGCATCAGCCCTGTAATCCCAATGACCTTGGTCCTCTCGCTGATGACACCCACCAAGCAGGGAAGGTGCAAGACAGGAGCCATTAGGTGTGCAGGAATCTTCAGTTTTGTTTCCTCTGGGCACTATTGATTTCAATCTTCTTTATACACCTGGCATGAAGCTTTCATAATCTTTTCTAAAGTTTGTACTGAAGGCTCTGCTCAGACTTTGTATCTTCTTTCTTGCAACTTGAAATCTTATTCTTCCCAACCATATTTAGTTTATTTATTTATTTATTTATTTATTCCCCCATTGAGTCTGTTCTGACAGTGAATTTCTTAGAAAAACTATGCACAATGCGGTAAAATAATTTGTTTTTAGGGCAAGCTATTTTTCAGGCTAGTTCAGTCTCTTCACATCTTTGTCAGGTACTCGCCAGAGCCACACTGAAAACTAAAGTGACTCTTTGCCTACTTTCCAAAACTGGTGGCCATTCATATTTTGCAGTTAGAAGGAATGAGACAGCTCCATCACAGAGTCTCAGTTATATTTAAATATTTGTATTTTCATTAATTCACTTGTCTCTGAGTTGTTTCCCAAACAGAGCAGCAGTTCCCAAACAAAAAGATCCATAATTTACAGTGAAGTGTTAGAATGCAAGTAGTATCTTTTCCTTTCCTTTAAATTCATTCAACATGTCTATTTTATTTTGAATTGATTCATAAGAGTTCTTAGAAGACTTATATATAATTCATAAACAATTTCTATTTTTTATGTCCCTTAAGCTGGTTTGATTACTTCTTCCTTATCTTTGTTTCTTTCCTCCATTTTTTTTTTTTTTTTTTTTTTTTTTTCTGGCAAATGTAATGCTAGTTGCCATGGTAACTTCTGCTTTCTACTATCTTTTAGATATTTTTCCCTCCCCTTTCCCTGCCTTCCCAGAAGAAACTGCTGGTCCATTTGAAGACCTCTCCCCTGCTCACCTCCTCACTGGCTGCACCGTTGCACTGGCCGCAAGAGATTTCCACAGAGAAACTGCAAAGAAATTTCCCAGGCTCTCTGCAATCTTTGTAAGCCCCAGGGACACCCTCCAGCACACGCAGGTACCACTGGCTCCTTGCAGCAGCTGCCTGCTGTGCACCTTGTGCTGCAGAGCCAGGAAGGAGAGAGGACAGATCCTGATGCTCCATCTGCATCCTCATCTCCATGTCCATGTCCATGTCCATCTCTTTGCCCACTTCCATCTCTTTGCCCAGCTCTCAGGTTCACCCTCCCCATTGTCCAAAAGAAAAGAGAGAGGGAGAGAGAGGGAGAGAGAGGGAGAGAGAGAGAAAGAGAGAGAGAGAGAACAATAAATGAATAAATAAAAAAATACAGACCAACCAACGCCCCTAGCTGTATGTATAACAGCTTTCCCATGGCCCACCATCCTAGTAGGCCCAAGCCTGCTCCCCTTGGAGAGCTGAACCACTCGGATGAGAGGGTGGGCAAGGACCCAAGTTTATAAACGTGGGATTTAGAGGCCATCCTACATTTTTGAGCTGATTGAGGCAGTTCAGGGAAAGCTATGAGCTAGCACTGCCCTCTGTATCCTACAGGGCACTTCCAGCTTTTATTGCTGGGAAGTCTGTGCTTTGTAGCTGGGTCTGTGCTGGGATCCCCATGGCCACGGGAGAGGTATGAGGTGAGGGATATCTCCAGGTGCCCCTTAGCTCTCAGCTCCCTGCATCGTTCTGCAGCCTGTCGCAGGGTGACGGGAGGGTTTGGCAAACCTCCCCGACGCCTTTCTGCTCGGGCTGTGGTGAATGCACACAGCACTGGCCACAGCTCACGGTCACATCAGAGAGACAGAAGCAGTAGGACAGAAGTGAACATGCTGTTTATGTGCCTGTTTTGCTGAAATATGCATTTAAACATAAATAAGTAACAACAGCAAAGTGAGTGGAAGGAGCACAGGCAGGTTTATCATTTCATATGATTTTATAAATAACTCTGCAATATTCCCACTCCACAGTACTCCTCACACCAGCTTGGATTCACCACCCTCAGCTTTTTAATCCTCCTTTGGGAAGCAAGCTGTGGCAGCGTATGGCACATGGAGCAGCTCCCCAAGGCGACGGCAGCACTGACCCCTCCTGGTGCAAAGGGGTGCAAAAAGGTTCCCCCATGGGACCCACTGGGAGGGATGGAGGAGGAGAAGGTCCCATTCAGGGTGACATTTGCAGGAACTTTGTCCACTTTACTGGCTCTGCTCATGCACTGGGAAAACTGGGCAGCTTGGGAGTCCCCAGGTCTGCCTGCCCATCACAGCTACTGTCTTTGGCTGTTTTTTTTTTTAGACCATCGTATACAAATGTCTGTGGGTACAGCCCAGCCTCACCTGCTATTCCTGTCTGTGCTCACCAGAAATAACTGCTTCCCTGCAGGGGAATTACTGCCGCTGCCCATCTACTGCAGGGAAAAAACTGCATGGCTCACATAGCTTGAACCAGATCAGAGTTGAAGTGGTTTATTGACTTATTAACAACACTTAATTAACTGGCAATCAGTGAACTGCACATTCGAGATCAATATCAGTAATGCCACAGGTAAGCCACAGTGCAAGACACTCACAAAATAGTGGTAAACACCTGCAAATTTCTCAACATGTCTATAATCCCAGTTATAATTACAGGTTGTAATTACACAGACACACACACGATGTGTGTACAAGCACCCTTGCCAGTGGCAGGTGATGGGAAAGCTGCTCTGTGTGACCTTGGAGAGGTCCTGTTGGCATCGGGGCTGCTTCTGCCCCCAGCAAACCGGCTTTTGACTCTTTCCATTCCCAGGTCTCTTCCCACCGTTATAAATGTTCATGCTTCTTTTCAAGCTTCTCGGCTTCAGACATCTTTTTGTGACCACTCACTCCCAGTTTAATCCAGGTGATGGTTCCTCCTTAAGACGGCTGGCTTCGGACAAGCTCTCTCTGGTTTAGCATTTCTGTCCCCCCTCATGCGGTGTGCCACGTCCAGCCAGCGTCAATCCTGCTCTGCAAAGCACCTGTACATGCAGGGAGAGCTGAGGGAGGAAAGGTGTGTCCTGGTGACTATCGCTGGTGACAATCACACTTGTTTCTCCTTGGCAGACAAGGTGAGCACAGACACACTCGTCAGCATCTCAGGCCTGTGAACTACAAGTCCCAGATCGTTTGTGTGTCTCCATTGTGGCACATTTCCACGAAGTCAGAGCAAGGTGAGTCCATTGGGAACTCCACCAATGCAGAGTTTGGTTTTCTTTTCAAGGTGTTGGTTTCAGGTGAGGTGTACCTGGTGAATGAAATTCTGTGGAACAGGGGGAGTGTTACTTCTTCTCTATTTATTGCTGCTGAAAAATTGCAACTAGGCTTGAAACAGAAGTTTTCTCCTTCAATTAAAAACCAAACCAAACCAAAACCCAAAGAAATAAAAACAGGAGAACCAAGAACCAGATAAATGGTTCCAATATTGATGTGACCATGAAGTTTCCATGAGTCTTTGGTAGCAGCCATGGGGGAGAATGGCGAATGAAGTGCCTTTTTTCTCACATCAGAGAATCTCAAAACAGAATGCAACACCAAATAATCACACTCCACCTTTCTGTGTGTGTGAGGAATACCAAAATGTTTCAATCTGCATTACTAGCCCACAGAATTAGCATATAAAGCCATTCACTCTGAGACAGATAATCTGCAGTATGACCTTGCTATTTCCTGCTTTAAGAGAGCAGGCTGAGGGCCAAGGTTTTTTTTTTGTGTATTGTGTGCTGTTCTTTAACATATATAAATAATACATGTTCAGAAGGAAAAGAAAAGCTATTAGCAAACACAAAGACAGCATGAGGGGCCCATGGTAAGTGCATAATTTATTCCTCCCTTTTCCTTCCAAACTAAAAAGAGATGGGGAAGGGGGGTTAATTTGCTCCAGTGTTTAGTTAATTACCTCAAGCATTCCACAACATGGGTTTTACAAATATTTGTGCACTACTAACTTGTTATATCTAATTTATATACCGTTTAATATGTTACTGTTGTAGTGTCTCATGACCCAGCTAAGCATCTGAAACAGGTCAAATGAGCAAGAATTCTGCTTTCTCACTTTGCTTCCTTATTTTTGGGGTTATTTCACTCGTTAAAGCAGCATCCTTTGACACGAGTTCTGCAGCGAGAATATCTGCTTTATTGTAATTATTTCTATTACTTGTAATAATAATATTATTAGTAGCCCTTGCATGTCAGCAGCAGTGGAGGCTTTGTGGTGCCTCCAGCCCACGACAGCAGGAGGTCCCATCTGTCCCTGAGTGCCACCTGCTGCTGGCACCTCTGTCCCGAGGCAAAGCTGTGGCTGCTGCTCCCTCCTCTCCTCCACTGCCATGTGTCCCCCTGCCCTCTGACAACACTTTGTGTGGCCGTACTGTGAACTCGATCACTAAAAAACTCTTCCTCACTAAACAGGGGTGTTTGCTTGTTTTTATCCAAGGTTTCTGTAAAATGCATGTAGCTGGCATATGGAACTTGTACATGTACAATGCTACAGACCTGGAGAGATATTTCTGAGTCTCCTGAAATGGGTTTCTGGGAGTGCATAATATTTATTGCTTTAAAAGGCACCAAATCTGAAATTTTGAGAAAGCACAGTTTATTTTGGAACAGACATCTGGTGGCTGTTGTGTGATTTTATTTTCTCCAATTTAATTAATGCACTTTAATCTGGCTTCCTAAACAAGTAGTCCAGCTCAGACATCAGCCCCCAAACTCCCCCATGTCTTCTTAACTTTTGTCAAATTTTTGGCCAGCTTCAAACAAATGTGACAGTGGTGTACACGTATCAGTTGTGTTTCTACACTATTTGTGGAAATGTGTAGCCTGCTCACTCCTCACTACTAATAACTGAGCAAGGCTCGCTTTTTATTTCACCCACTATTAGGCATCAGAGAGTGCACTTGAGACCTTACACATACATTGCATGAAGCACAGCTTCATCAGCTTCAGTGTTCAAAGGAGTATTTTTTCTTGTGCTCTGTGTTACTGGTTTCAATCAGGTGATCCCACTCCTTGCGCATCAGCCAAGCAGGCAAGAGGTCTCTCTGCCCCAAAGCCTGCTGCTTTCCATCCAGCAGTTTTTCCATTTTCTTGGTTGATTGGGAGTCAAGCGTGGTGTGGCGATGGTCCAGAAGTCCCTCTCTCGGCTCCTGCCCAGGCACCCGTGAGTGTGCATCACCTCTGAGCAGAGCAGAGTTGATGTGTCTGCAGTTTCTTTGTACTGAGACGCAGAAGAGGTAAGTTGCTTATGGTTGACAGCAGTTATGGGAGTTTTAATTTGTATTCCAGGAGTGCAGAAAGAACCAGTATTTAGTGCTTTTCTGACAATGCCATCCACAATGCACTTACTCCTTCTTGCAGCAATTTCCTTTCTTCTACACTTTATTTTGTTTTGGAGGCTTGGAAAGAACTCTTTCTGCAGGAATAGAGGTGAAAATATTTCCCTACTAAAATGTTTCAGATTGACTGTTATTTCTCTTTCCTTCATTTAATTTCATTCCTTCAACCTCTTGTGCTTAAAAGTTAGCATTTATATGTGCCCACATAATTTAAAACCTTTCTTCCTCTTTCTAGATTCTGCCTGGGGACCAGCAGGTAGGTAGATTTGCCTCATTTCTTTCCCACTAATGCAAAACAAATGAATAGCTGCATATTAGAAATAACCCATATTGTACTCATCATAAAACATGCCCATCACAATGTGACAGAGAAGCCTAAGAAGCACTGGACTTCAGAGAAAGCTGGCACCAGCAAAATTATCCCACAGCACCATGTACTTCAGCAGTATCTGCAATAACAAAAATTTCAGCAAAAGGCTCAGTTGCTGGATAAAGATGCTGCAGCAAAGCAAGATGTAATGGAGAATTGCAAAGGATAGGAAATGTATGATTAACTGATCTCAAAAAAACGGGAACTCACCTACTTTATGATCAAATAGCGCAGTACATTTCCATGGACTTGGGCAGCTCACTTTAAAGTCAATATTAGATGATTTTACAAGGGAAGGAGGGAAAGAAGTAATCCATCACATGAAGAAATATGAAACTGCTGAAAATAATTCTAAGGAAGAATGTGGTTATGTTGGAGTTTACTGTGAATTCGTATCGAATTCATTCACAGTGGACTTGTCAGGATAAACGTCCTGGGAGGAACAGGCTGGAGCCTCCTGCCCACACCTCAAAGTCCAGCTCTGAAAGCTGACCTGCTGCATTCTGCACCTAGTTGCTGGGCTGAAACAGAGAGCTCTGAAAACAGACGAAGGGCTGATGGTTGAAATAACAGACGTGTGGCTGGATACAAATTAGGGCTCCTTAAGCTTTCCAGGGAGCCGGTAAACCATGTAGATTGTTAAAGCACCAAGTGTCCTGTGTTTGGGTTGTTTTATTGGTAAGATGAGATTGTGCGTATTTGTACAAAACACTATTTTCAAATGCTGTATTTACAACTCATTGCAGGACCCGAAGGGGAGAGCTGGTGTAAACCAGCCCAGTCTGAACTATTAATTAAGGCAAGTGACAGCAACAGCGACCTTCAGGGCAGTGAGAAGATGGAAGGATCCTGCCCCCCTCTTCTGGTGATCAAGGGTCCTTCCTCATTGCAGTCATTGCCCAGAGCACTGACCGAGAGGGTGGGAAATGCTGTTTTCTGGAGGCGGGGGGGTGTTGTGCACATCTGGTTTTGTATCTGCAATAATTAGTTGCTCAGGCAAAACAGGTTCGTTTGAGCACCTGTGGCTTTTTGCATGTATTCCTTACCTCACCACCAATACTTTTTAGGTGAAACACAAGGGTTAGTGTCTGAAAACTGTGTGCTGTTTTCAGAGATGCTGAGTTTCTGCTGCTTCCATGGAGCCTGGAGGGATTCTGTGGGTTTAACCCCTCTGCAAGGCACAGTAATTCCTCAGGTGCCCAACTTGCAATACCTTACTTCTTCCTTCTAATATTGCAAGATAAACACAGGTCTAAATCTCACGCAGGGTTGGCATCGCTTGTGTAGGTGCTTTGAGTTGTAGTTATCTGGTGAGAAGTGGGAGGAAGGAGTTTACGATGACTGCAGCACACCGTCACCAACGCTTCAGTAATGAGTGGAAATGTGGCCTCTCCTAGATCTTCATGAAACCTTCCTAGCTGACAAGAAAAGAAAATTTAGTATTTTTAAAGTAAGCTAAAAAACTGCTATTTATATTTCAGTGTAAAACAGGACATTTCAAATGAAATGAAAAATTTACATAATTTTTGTTAAGTAGTATAACGTAGATCATTCTCTGTCAAAAGTGTTTTACAAGAAATCTCTTGGCTGAAACTGTTACAGTAGCTCAAGATACATAGTCCATGCTGTAATTACACTCAAAATATACAGCAATCTTACAACACAACAATTGTGTTATTTTCCTTAGAAGAAAATAACACTGACATTTTGCCACATGCCCTAGTGACATTCAGCATCTCATAGACTTGGGCTGAACAGAGAGTCTCACCAACCATCTTGCATTGTTCAATTTTTATTATGCTCTTCAGCATTTTTGATTGGCATTAACAGCTTGACACTGTTAGGAGAGAAAGAGGAGCTTTTCATTGTCTGTAATTATGAGACAAGTAGATTTGATGCTGGATGAATCAATAATTCTATTTCAAGCAAATGCTCAAATTTGTAGTCTTTAATTCCAAGAAATATTACATGTATTCAGAGAAGGCATCGTTAAATAGAAGTAGTGATAATTGCCTGCCTGTCTTAAAAAAAAAATAAAATAAAAAAAAGTTGACCTTGCATATAAATTTTCCCTCAAGGAATCCATTAGTCTTTTTTATGTTAGTTAGCACAGTTGGTAGTAATGATTCAGAGAATAAATGAACTAATAGCTTTATGCATGATCTGGGGTGACTGACCTGAAATGGCTGGGAAGAGTTCATATAAAAACCGGTATGCTTCATTTGCTGTCAAATGCTGTTTTGACTTTTATGTGGCCTTTGTTGCTGGACATACAGATCCTCCAGTTCCTCGCTCAGGATGCCGAGGTGAGAAGAGACCTGTGCTGTTTGTTACCATGAGGGCGCTGCATGCAAGCTGCTGATGGCATGAGGGCTGCGTTTCATGGATGAGCCATGAGTATCTGCCTCCTCTGCTTTATCCCCACCAACGCAGCTTTCTGCATCACTGGCAAAGAGACTGCGGAAATGTTTTATTATTGCAAGATGTATTTCGCAAGGCAGATGTGGATTTAGGCATTGTATCAGACTCTGTCACTGCTTTATACTGCAGGAGGGACACTGGAGGTTGCCCCCTGTGCCTGCACTGATCAGCCAGGCAAGGTCCTGCGGTGCCTTGCACGTGTCGGCTGCCTGCTCCCTGGCTGCCTGCATTACCCCTCCTGCCTTCTTGCTGCACAGCCTGTAGAAGTCTTTCCCAGGAGATCCACCTCTTTTGATTCTACTTTTAAAAACTGTTGATATCTTTCAAAATTATTTTCCTTCTTTTTTGATCAGCTCCAGTGCAGGGCTGTGTGTGCCCAGTTATATCTCTGTTTACTGGAGAGTACTCTTCTGCACGAATGCTCAAGCAGATATTGTGGAGACACGAGCCACAGCACAATCGCTGCATCCACATCTTTATCAGTCAACTCCTTCAAGGTCAAGATCTTGTCACAAGCTGAAAGAACTCATCAAAGCAACAGCTTTGAGGAGATAAACTGCTGCAGGTGTCATCCAGTTCATCAATGCAGTCCTTCAGGTTGTCTGACAGAGTTCCCAGACCAATTGTCACTGCTTTGTCCTTTCCCTCCTTATTCTTTGTAACCCTCTTCTCCAGTAGTGGAGGTTACAGACTCTTTTCCTGTAATCTTTACCAGATGCTCATCCCAAGGAGAGAGATGTGCTGTAACGGAAGGTGTTTTGGTAGAAATGAGACCAAAATTTCTGAATCAACAAGATTCCCTTACTTGCACTGAACTGTCCTGTAAAAATTTTCAGTTTGCCCTTTCCTTATCCTAGGGCTGATTTTTTGGTACTGTAGGCTCTCATTTCCCAGCCTTATCAGGACAGTGCTGGTAACAGCCCCCCAGGGAAGGGCACCAGCTCTGAGCTGGACAGCCCTGGCCTGCTGTAGGTTCACCATGGGACATTGCATTTTCTGCATCAACCATTGCTTCCATCAGCACTGAAGGGACAATGTCCAACACACAGCTGGGCATTCTCGTGTGCAGAGAGCCTGGCTGTGCCTGTAAGCAGAGCGGGCAGCAGAGAGTGGCCCCGCATGGCACTTGGGCTGATTTGCTCTGGAGTGCCCAGGCTGAGGGACGTCGCTGCTTTCCAGCTGCAGCTGGCATCTCCATGTGGCTGCACAAAGCAGTGGGTGGAAGAGGTGATAGTCCAGCTTTTCTCAGCACTGGGGTCATCACAGTAATTGCTTTCAGTACTTAGAGGTGGCTTACAAAAAAGTTGGGGAGTGGCTTTTTACTTCGGCAGCTAGCGATAGGACAAGAGGGGATGGTTTTTAAATTGAAAGAGGTGAGATTTAGTTTAGATGTTCGGAGGAAATTCTTCCCTCAGAGGGCAGTGAGGCCCTGGCGCAGGCTGCCCCGAGGAGCTGTGGCTGCCCCATCCCTGGCAGTGCCCAAGGCCAGGCTGGATGGGGCTGGGGGCAGCCTGGGCTGGGGGCAGCCTGGGCTGGGGGCAGGGGACCCTGCCATGGCAGGGGCTGGATATTTATTGTTGCTGACATGCCTAACAAATATACTCCTATAAACCCTTATTTAGCAATTGTTCTTAATTTGCATTCATAATCCCTGCATTTAAATGTTATGAAACCTTTCCAGTTGAATATTCACATTTGCACATCAGATCTGAATTCTTCAAGGCTTTTTTCTTCTCTATTATTGGTTTTCATCCACCCTAATAAGTAAAAGTCCAGTTTAGGGCACAGGTATTTCAGTGCTTTTGGCAGGATCACCCAGCTGTGCTCCAGCCTCACATTTTAACTGAAAGACTTAGCTTTAGTGTTCAGCTGTAGCAGGGTCATGTTAATGGTGCTTCATTCTTGGGGCTCGCCCAGTCCAACACCACTTGGTAATGAAAAAAATAAAAGCTTCCTTTTAATCCTAAAGGAGATTTTAAAATGTGGAGCTAAAACGTGCTCCCAGACCCCTCATGTTTCTAACAAAGGAATCAGACATCATCCATGGTGGCACCGCTGGGTCTGCTTAGAGTGTGGAGCGAGCTCTGGCCAGGGCATCTGCTGGCCAGGGCCCTTCATTTGCCTCCCTCAGCCCTGGCACAGCTCGAGCTTTGTGAAGGTTTACACACTTACCTCTGCCCCACCACCATCTCCAGGCCTTCTGAAATCACAGCAACTCCTCTGGAAGGAGATGTGCCCCATTAAATACAAAAATTGCTGAAGGAGGATTTGAAACAAGGATGATTGAATGATGATACTCACAGAAGCAGAGAGGCATACGGAGGAATGAAAGCAGATCATTTGCAGATTAGCAGTAAAACTTGTACACTTGAGGAATAGAGCAATACTCAGTCTGTCAGAGAGCTGAATTCTCTGCTAATTAAAAGTGTTAGACTTCAGCTGAATTATCCCTATACCTCAAGCTCAAGGAGTCCTTACTGCAGCCTGTGCAGCATTCATGGCATGCCAAGATGGGGGTAGCTGGGGGACGGGCACTGCTGAGCTTCAGCTGCTCAGGTTTCCTTCCCAGACTGCCCTGGGTAGTGCCTTGATCCTTACTGGCTTTTGAATTTAGGTGTGTTACAAAAATTAAAGAGCATGAAAAAAGCCTACACGTACGTAGTCAACCTCAAATTCATGATGCTGAGGAAAGGAGGAAAATGACTCTTTAAGTAAAAGAAAAATGAAGTATGAAAGACCCAAATTCTTACAATAAGTAAGAACAAGTACAAGATGGTATTTGGGTATAGTATATAAAAAAAATACATTTCTGGGTGAAATGAATAGAGAAGTTAATGGTTTGGTAAAAAGGAATTGTATTATCAAAACATTATCAGCAAATAAGTTACCTAATTGCCTTCTTAAATCACAGATGGAAGGGGTCTGGAATCTAAAAAATTTTAGATGAGTTTTTTCTTCCCCAAAATACAAGCCAATTAAATTATCTCAGAGATGATTAGATGTTGAGCGTGACATGTTCAACAGAGGAGTTCCAAGGAAAGATTCAAAGTGAAAGAAAAGGCAAGAGCAAGCAGAGAATACATTTGCAATGAACCTGCAATGACCTTTAGGAAACATACGTAACTGACTCTTTTGTGGGTCAATGGACTCAGGAAGCTCCCAGCTGACAGATCCCTGGGGACAGGACAGGATGCAGGGGTGTGTCACCAGCTGTGTCTCTTCTCACAATCTTCCCTTGGCGTTCACAGTGGGCCACAGTTGGCATCAGGACATTAGGCTTCATTCTGTCTTGCTGCTGATGTTCCTGTATTCCTCTAGAGTGCCTTCCTCTCCTGTCCATTATTCTGAGATACATTTATATGTAAAAGGCTTTGAATTCGTCATGGCAGACTACAGAGCTTAGAAAATGAGTACAAGCAATTTAGAGCAATATTGCTAGGTTGGATATTGACAAAAGGCTAAAAATGATTAAGAAGCAGGGTGGATTACCTTCCCAATGGCAGAGATAATATCCTATCTCCGGCTATCTGGGAGATGCAGACACCAGAGAAGAAGAGAACGGATTCCTGAGGCAATGGCCCGCAAAGGAAGATGTATCATGAGTACCAGGGAAAGTACAAAGTCCATTAGACCGTGCAAGGTCCCAGAGGAGCTGGTGTATGAAAGCTGGATGGATTTGCAATATTGACTTTCTTTCTCAACAAGAAAATGAATCATTGAATATTATTATTGAAGAGGAAATGACACAGAATAGAAACTTGTAATAAATCACTATCTGATTGGATTTACTGAAGCCAAAAAATTAACCATAGGAAAAAAATTGCTTGGTGCCACAGCTTAGACAGTAGATTCTCAGATGCACAGGTTTTTCTTCTTTCCTTTCAGTGAGATATGCTCAGTCATAACTCACTTCTAAGGTGTCCACATCTCCCATTCATAAATTCTTGTCAGGCTCTGATATTAACTGCTGTGCTGAAAACATCCGCCCTCTCCCCGGTCTCCAGCTAAAGAGAAAGTTAGTAAAGAGGAAATTTTAGTGTCAGCTGAAATAACTTTGACCCAGAAATTACAGCACGGAGTGAGCTGTGAGCTTCCACTTACCAAAAATCTAGTCAGGTAAGGATTTTAAAGGCATAAAACACCTTAACTAGTAGATATCTCCTTAGTACTCTTTGCACATTACAGTGAAGAGATGCATTCACTTCTTTGTCAGATGTGTCTTTTCCTAAGGCTCACAGTACTTGTCCCACTCTTGCAAATGTAATGCTCTTATTCCACACTTCTGTAACCCTGAACAGCAGTGAGAAATCGATAGATTTTCCTCCAAATAGATTAACTGCCGAGGGGAGGGCTTGCAACACATTATAAGTGCTCAGTGACCTAAACCAGTAGATCTTCCCCCAGCTGTAACAAGGTGCATTATCAGCTCCTGATGAAAGCACACCTCCTTGGCTGGGCAGATAGCAGGGTGCCTGTGAGAAGGTGGCAGCACTGGTGTGCACATATTGGTGGAGATGACGGCTGTGTGCCATACTAGGCAAAGTTAATATGCAAAGATTGAGACAAAGTGGTTAAAGGAATTTTTGATTCATCACCCACATCTATGACTTTTTTTTTTTGTTTGTTTGTTTGTTTCCACAATGGAAAAAATATTTGAGAATTTTGAGAAGAGAGGAGGAGAGGGGAGGAGAGGAGAGGAGAGGAGAGGAGAGGAGAGGAGCGAGAAGAGAAGAGAAGAGAAGAGAAGAGAAGAGAAGAGAAGAGAAGAGAAGAGAAGAGAAGAGAAGAGAAGAGAAGAGAAGAGGACTGTTTTACCCCAAAGGCCACAATTGTTTTCAGGAAAGATAAAAGTGATAAAAGATGAGAGAGTCATGGGGCAGAGTTGCTGATGAAAAAACTCTAATACAGATCTCATTTCTCTCTGTGACACACTGCCTCCTCTATGAAATTATTTCTATATTTGCTCCCCATGTTCCCTGTTCGACCATTTAAAGATAAAGATTGCATTTCCCAGGTTTTATCATCATGGCTTTGCAGGTTTTTGTCTCCCACAAAGGATACATCTTCCCAGAGTTTAAGAGCTCTATATAATCTGTCAGGAGTATAATATAATGTGCATTCAACATGTCTACAGTTAACTTTATTAAGGCCAGGACTCTCCTTCCCCTTTTTAATAAGCTTTTTGGTCTCAGCCACATGAACTTTCCTCTTGGGCAGTTGTTTCCTCCTGGGAGATAGATGAGTAGGAAGGGTATATGTTACAACCAAAGAAGGCACTAAGGGAAGATTTCTATTTCATTCCTAAATCTCTCTCTCCCTCCACTTTTCATAGTGATCACTTGGTTTGATTGTAAGCAGTTCTAGTAAGCGCATTGTTGTCCCAGGTAGGATCAATAGAGGTCCTGGAAATGTAGAAAATTTCTTAGTTATCCTGAACTTCAGCTGATAGTTCAACAGCCAAGAAAAAAATCTGAGATGATCACTGATTTATTTGGGACAGGGACAAGTGGACTGGGAGCTGAAGAGTTCTTGGAAGTAGCTAAATTTACACTTGAAGTCACCATGGTTAAGGTGGAGAGGAGACCTACAGTGTTCAGTCCTACACCACCTACACAGAAAACTGGGGGGATGTGAGGGAATATTGTGGAAGGGTGGATTGATGCAGAGGGGAAGTGACCAGAAGGGAAAAGAGAGGAGAAACATCACCATCTGTGACTGAGAGGAAAGAAAGTGTTATAGGTGGTGATGCAAGAGTAGAAGCAGAGAAAGGTCACATCACTTTCTACCTTTATTTTCTGGCTACACTGGGTAAGCCATGAGACTGAAGCACCATCAACATGACACTGCTACAGCTGAACATTAAAATGAAGACTTTCAGTTAAAACATGAATCTGGAGCACAGCTGGGTGATCCTGCCAAAACCACTGAAAACTCTCTGCCCTAAACTGAACTTATATTTGAGTGGATGAAAACCGATAATAGAAAAGAAACAATATTTGAAGCATCCAGATCTGATGCACGTATCTGAATACTGACAGCAGATTCCTTTCTCTAACCACTGTTTTCCAATACCGCAAGTTAGGTCTGAACCCTTAGATAATGTCTGATGATCTACTGCAGCAATGTTTTTTCTGACATTGCTTCTACTAACACTGTGTGAGGTTGTGTGATGAGCTGCAGCATTTTGTATCCTTGGACCTCAGCGCCCAGGTAATCTCTCTGTCAAGAATCTCAATTATTTTACAAGCAAACACTCTTTTCTGCCAGTGTGTGCTTTTGTCCCCTGCCAGGCAGCCTGGCACAGCAGGTCTATGTGCTGGAGGAGACCACACAAAGAAATTCCCTTTCCATTGCAATATTATTCTCCTCTGATCTAGCAGATACTATTCTTAATGATTTATTAAGTGTGGACTCTAATAATTTTTGATCTGCCACTGTAGCTCTGCCAAGTTAATACTCGGGGCATTTTTTTATGAATTCAATCACTGGCTCCTTTTCTACCTGCAGATCTCTGGCTAGCAGAAGTCAGAGAGCTCGTTATAGATGCTCTGAAGGACTTTCTGCAGTAGATATCTTTTGTTTGCATTGTGTCATGCATGAGCTTAAATCACGGTTGGTGTCAGTAGCTCAAGGCCACAGAGATTGCTAGTTTTACACATTTTAATGCTATTTTGCAGTAACTCTCTTCTAACCATGTGGTATCTGTACACAGAGCAGCACACACTGACTAAGAAATGTCATAATTCCCAGTTGGCAGCAAAACACTTTTTCACCTACAAAGGACGAGCACAGAAATTGCGGTCATGCTTTTTTCAAGCTGTGAAATCTTGACATACCCCATGTTTGCAGGCTTGCCACTTTGTACTGTATTCTGGTTTGCTCCATCTGACGTTGAGATCTCTTTCTCCCTTGCGTTTCTCAGCATAGCACATGCAGTCCTGCAGGCAGCAAGCTGCCAGGACAAGGAGAACAGGGAGGATGGGGTGCTCTGGCACCAACCACACTCCTTGCCCAAAGCACATCCACAGCCTCCTGCCTCAGCACCATCCCTGGGCATCCTGAGGGTGCTCTTAACAGGAGGGTGGATAATAGCAGTGTGAGTGAAGATTTTAGAGGGTACTCAGCACACCATAAAATGTATTGCTCTCAAGGAATGAATAATTGCACTTCTCCATGACCAGCATGCCTAATCACCACCTGGAAGACTGGAATGTCACAGCCTAGCTCAACTGCAAATGCTGTTGGTTTACAAAACCAATATATACTTTAAATACCCCAAAGGCAGCACCAGGCATGCTGCTGCAGCTCAGTGAATTAGCATTATTCATGTGTGCAGCACTTCTTACCTTGAGAATGTACTTATCCTTTAGTTTCATGGGGATATTTTTCTACTTTTCTTTGTACAGCAGGTTCAGTCTCCAGCAGCATTCATGCTGAGCACTGACTCTCTCCTCCCTAACAATCATTTTGCTTTTCGGGAACGCACTGATCACTGTTAGCTTTGCTCTCCGCATGAACTCCAGCTGTTCTGCCCTGAAGGCAGCTTTAAACTGGGATACCTTTTCAAATCCATAGGACAGCGCCAGACTTCTGCAGCAGTGTCTGTTTTGGTAACCCCTCCGATCTCCTGCTATTGCAGTTTTCTTTGTTCCTTTCTCCATCACAGCACCAACAAATGGCTTGTTTATACCCATTTATTTTCATTCTCCTGATGTTTGTATAGTGATGTGTGCTCCTCCTCACCGCAGCTCCCAGTAAGGATTGCTGGTAAGGAATAAATTCATCTTTCCTCTCTGCTGCAAGCCGTGTCCTTGAGCTGAAGAAATAAAACCTGTGGTGAAGTGTTCTGCACTGCGTGAACCCCTAGCAAAGGGGCAAAGACAACCCTTGTGTTTTGTCATGGAGCAACGTGTCCCCCCAGCTGAAGCAGGTTTCAGGGAGGTAGGAGGTCTTTTTACAGACCCCGTGAGCGGTGCCTTCCTCTGCACAATGCCACGGTGGCTTCTCACGTTGCCATCTCATCTGTGTGTCACTCCTGCTCTGATGTGAAGCTCAGCTAGTTGCTGTAGCTTTACGCACCTGATGGCCTTTCTGCCCACCCAGCACATTCTCCTCACCATAAAGGCAAATGGGTTCCTCTGGGAGGAGTTAAATGAGTACTGGAGCAACCTGCCCCTGCAACTGGTCAGTGCTGCTTGAGGAAATAACATGGCCAAATGCTGGGGAAAACTGCTAATATTTAAACCTACTTGCATCAGAAATTCTCTTGTTAAGGATGAAACAGACATAAATTGGCCTAGTGGTTTCATAATAGCAAATTGTAACAATAAAAAAATCATTAAAATCTTATTGGATATGTCTAGGGCCACTGGTGGGCGATTGCTTGTCTTATTAACCACATTAATATCCTTTATGCAACAAATTTCAATTTCATCTATGGTAATTCGTGCACGGCATACAAAGAAGATGATTAAACACTAAAAACAAAGTGTGTTTTTTTCAGAAGCAGCTACTTCACTGCATTTCCCACTGTGACAGTGGTGGGACTGGTGCTGGACAAAAGGACAAGCCTCACGTGCACCGTCCCTTGGTCTCCCAACCTGCTGCTGGGGAGCATCACCCAGAGCAGCATGGCCTCAGAAAATGATAGCTTTGGTAGGAAAACTGTACTATTCTCAGGTCTCATCCAAAACACAGCCACAGTTTCTACTTCAAAATATATCTTTTTAACTGTGATGTAATGCTGCGCTGGGGAGAGATTTCCTTGTAAAGGAAAGTCAGTGCAGAGAAAATATAAATATATTTCTAGCTGGTTAATTTTTTTCAAAGTGTAGAGAATGGAATTTGAATACATTTAAATAACAGCCTATTAATTTATCCTTCTTTGACCTTCTTGTTCTATTATTTATCTAGTTTTAATGTTTCTTCCCTCTGTTTGCTGGCTAGTTTCGGAAGCCTACCTCATCTTGCACAGTGTATTCATCATTTTGGTTTGGGTCATTAATCCCTGCTTTTCCTTCAAAAGATAATACATGTTTAATGTCTGGGTAATGTAATAGGCAGTAAGACAGAAGTATTTGACACACTTCTGAAGGACGTTAGAATAATGCTCTTCCAAATTTATTTAGATATCTATATTTCATTTGCAAGATATTCAGTGGTCTTTCAATGATCTAATGGGTTTATATAGTCTACAATTATTTTGAAAATGGATATAAAACCACCTTCTTTAGGAAATAAGTCAATAGCTGGCAGAGAGGAATGAGAAAATGTATTTTTCTTATTACATTCCCTATTTATTTATCACAGGACTTCCCACACATTCTTCAGTACCACCATGCTCTAGCTCTTTTAAAAGCTGGGAAAACTGGGGTTCCCTCTGGGCAGCACTCACACCATGCTGCACACAGCAGGCATCCTGCAGGCTGCAGACAAATGAGATGGGTGCCAGGAGCGTGGTGGGGACAGAGTGTCACAGTGTGTACATACATGCTGAATATATACATATACCGTATAACGTTATGGTGCATGAGCTCTGCTGTGAGCTTGGGTTTGAGTTCAGCAGCTCCAGTTCTCCTGAGAGGGATAGCGAAGACTTGCTTTAAACCAGACTGGGGAAAAAGATAACAACAGGAATGCTCTGCCCTCAGGCCGGTGGGTTGGAAGGGAGAAGCTGTGGTTCCTCCCGATGTCCCCAGCAGATTGCCGGTGCTCTGAGCCCCCCAGAACAAGACCACCCATGAAAGGTTGACTGGGACATTCGCACAGATCAGCAGACATCTGCCCTTACCGCCCCCTCAGCCAGGTGCGGAGGGAGTGGCGTGACCATCAGGATTAGGGCTGTTCTGGGAAAAGGTGGGAGCACGGTTTGTTCCTTACAGTGCAGCTGCACCAGCTTGAAAAACACACCAGAAAATGAGAATTCACTGGGACAGCAACATCTCTGTCTGACCACTGGCTGGCTGACCCTTGGAGGAGGAGGGAAGGGTGCTTCCTTTTGGGTCAGAATCATCCATAAAAAAACTGCTTAAATTTCCCCAAAGAGACCAATTGCCTCAGTAAATGATTCAGACTATGTCTGGGGTTGATAGCTAATTATTATTAAACATTCATGTTATTTTGCATTTAAGCAGCTTTTTTTTTTTTTTTTTTTTTTTTTTTTTTTTTTTTTTTAATTTAGGTCCAGAACTGGATATTGCAGAACAGCCCTGTGTTTCAGGAACATGATAGTAGTGAATCTATGTCTTCTCTCACAGAGCAGCAGCTAGTTCTCATCTGCATTGGGAAAAGAGAGAGAAAAATATATATTTTTTGTGAAATACATTATGTTTTCTATCTTTTATCTTGGTTGGAAGAAAGATGTTTTCCAGCACTGGTGATGTACCTTGCTCCCAGGTGCGGTGGTGGCAGGGGACAGCAATGTCCATGTTAAATGTACAGAGCTGAATGCCAAAGGGTAATTAGAAATATCATAAAAGTAATTTGGATGCTGAACTTGCTGGAAGTCCTGGGCATCTTAAAGAGCAAATATTATCATGATTATTTCTCCTAAGGAAAACAACCATGAAGGGACAACAGCTCATCTATGTGAGTTCTCCACAGCTCTCCACTTCAGAAAAAGCCTGTAGCTAAATCTTTAAATCTGCTGCAGTGTTGTAACATGGCCACTATTATCGTCACTGTCCAAACAGTTTATAGCTTAGGGAAAACAGAAAACAGCCACACTAGTTCATTTGTGGGAAGATCTGAGAAACAGCACCATGGCTGTACCTGCCTGCCTTGGACAGCCCTGCTCCTGCACCTCTGCCTGCGTTGTCCCTCTGTGCCATACCGGGCAGCACGCTTCCTCTCACTCTGGTCCTGGAAAATAAATGTCCAGAAGCTCTGTGCCTGAGTGCAGGACCAGCCCATCAGTGCTCTCTGGCTGTGTGTTACGGAGCGAGGTGAAGCCAGCAGCTCTGCTCTCCTCCAAGCCCCTGCTGCAGAGCTCTCCTCCTTCCCTTCTGCCCCTTCCCACTGCCCATGTGCTGGCCTCCTCCTCATTAATGCATCGGAAATCCTCCAGATACGGGCCAGAACACGTCTTGGGAGTTTACCTTTGCTGTTCGGCATCTTGGGGAAGGTTTGGGACAGTGGCTGATCACGTGTGTATTGCAAACCCTGGTGCCTGAGCAGCCTGGGTGAGGATGTGTTCTGCACCGCCGCACCAGGGGAGGAACGTCATCCTAATCCAGCCCCTCAGTGCTGAAACTGTACTCCTCTAATATCCACCTGCCTTTATGCTGATAAATAATTGATGAATGCGGCTGGCCTGCACACTTTTTTATTATTAAAAAAAAAAAAGGAAATACTTTTTACCAAGTTTCTCCAGCATGTGTTGTATTTTCACTTGTATATAAAAACCCACAAAAACAACTGCAGGAATAATATTTGGCCTTCCATAATGGAAATCAAAACAATTACCTGACTTGGTGACATTTTTCAGAATTTACCTATTGAAGACAAACTGCTTCCTTACTTTTCTTAACAAAACACTTCCTTGTTGAAATGGACATTTCTAAGAATAGCTTTGAGTGCGAAACAATCCATTTTTCCCTTTAAAATAATAGATTGAAATATATTCTACTAATAATTCACACTCTAATGGTGTTATCCTAATAATATTCTATTAATTAGGATATTACTTACCTGACCTGATAAGTATTTTTCAGTTCTCTGGGGAAAACAGAGCAGTATTACTGCATTTATTTACAGAGACAAAATGACCCAGCAAATTAGTAATAATATGAGAAATATCATAGTTTATTTCTGGCCACTTTCTGAATTCTCACTTCCATACAATGTATAGTTTTTAATTATCTGCTTACAGTAGGAGAGAGTTTGCAACCTTTTAATGATCAGAAAAAAAGCATTTTGCTTTCATTTTCATTAACTGAGAGCAGACTGCCAGGGTTGCATTTTGGGGTACCCTTGGTCCCTGCCAGCAGTGTGCAGATCTCACTACTTGCACATCTGAGCAACTGCAGGGGAATTAGAGGTGATGATGGCCATTAATGTTTGGTTATGTGGCTTTGTATACGTGCCATTTATAACTTGCATTTAGTCATCCCATTTTTAATCTGAAAGATATTTTAACTCAAAGATGTTCTATTAATAATGGCCCATGCTGAGCTGCTTGGTAGGAATGCTTAATTTATAGATAGATAGATAGATAGATAGATAGATAGATAGATAGATAGATACCTATATATATACATATCTCTATATATGGCATTTGACTTTTCAGATAGGGCCAGCTTGAGCAAAAGATAAGAACAGGGCCTGATACAAATCCGAGGGTGCAGGCAGTGCTGCTGACACGTCATCCCACCTCAACAGCTCCTCACTCTTGGCAGCTTTTACTCACAAGAGTAGTTTACACCAAAAGGACTACAGAAGTGAGTAGTGAGAACAAGGAGATTGCAGTGCAGGTGGGAAGAGGAGCAGTGTTAAAATATAAGGCAGCAATGTCTAATATTTGCCAGCTGGTGGCAAAGGTGGCTCCCAGCCCCCAGGGGCAGCAGGCAGGGCCTGGGCAGCAGGAGCAGAGAAGGGCTCGGAGGAGGAGAGGGGGCTCAGGGACATCCACGGGTATGGATACTTGATGGGGGGCAGTAAGGCGATGGAGCTGGGCTCTTTGCAGTGGTGCCCAACGACAGGACAGGAGGCAATGGGCACAAACTAAAATAAAAACAAAACAAACAAACAACTACAAGAAAATTCACTTGAACATAATAAAAGACTTTTTTCTTTTTCTTTTTTTTTTTAATTGTGTGGTTGTTTGAACTCCGGAGCACAGAGGCTGTAGAGTCTCTGTCCTTGAAGATGGTCAAAACTGGGCTAGACGCAGTGCAGAACAACTTGCTCCAGCTTCCAGCTGGCCCTGCTCCTGGTGGGGAGCTGGGTGAGGTGGTCTCCAGAGCTGCCTCCAGACTCAACAATTTTGTCCTTCAGTGTGATTCTGTGAAACGTGTTTTTTGTTTGTTTGTTTGTTCTATTTTGTTTTTCCAAAAGGTTTAGTGGGTTTATCTGTCTAACTTTTAAATCTGATAGCCTGTTAGTACCTGTAGCTCCATTTTGGTCCACAGGAAGCATATCCATGCAGATGAAAGAGAATGTGGCTCTTGCAGGATTTATTAATCTGTCCATTTTACATTAACTACCTAGGCAAAATGATAGGCATTTCTTATTTGAAACTTGTTATAGAGAAACATATGGTCTTGTACATGAAGTGAGAATAATTTCAAGTTTTGAAATTCTATCTACACACTGACATGAATACCCAATAGCAGCAAAAGAAATTTGAAAGCAGTTTAGACTAAGCCTGGGTATAATAATCTGCAAATGAAATGCAAATTCCTCTCAGCAGGAGTGCAATATGCTGTTGTCTCAACAGGGGTACTATTTACTGTTGCTTTGGAAACATGAATAAGGGGAAGCATGGCCCATTGCTTAGATGGAGGGTAAAAAGCAGATCATACCGTTGTTCTTCCAAACCTGGCCTTCAGAAGTGGACTGTTCACCCTAAGAGGATGGGATGTGCAGTAATTAATAGCAATTACATTCATACAGAACCCTATGGAAGCTTCTGTCCACTCCTGCACCTTTTTAACTCAGGAAAGAGGAAGAGAGTTGTGATTCATGATACAAAGGTCTGTCCACTCCTGGATCTTTGTATTGTGAATCACAACTGCCTTCCCCTTTCCTGAGTTAAAATAATCTTAGATATACCCTCAATATACAGCTGATGAGTGAGGCTTAAATACCCCTACGTTTATTAGAGCTGAACTCTTGACATATGTTTGACATCTTTCTGTTGCTGCTGGATTGCCAGTAAGCAGCCTGATAGCTCTTTCATACACAAACCTTCAGCACTCCATGCTTTGGTACACAGTGCTCTGCCTAGAAACTTTTCACACTGCCCTCTTTGTGGGTTAATATATACAAATTTCCTGTATCAAGATCTACAACCTGCAACAACTACATAGTAAAAAATGTAGCTAGAACTGCCATCCGCAGCTTATGGTCAATAAAAAAGAAATTCTTGTACTCCATTTAATTAATATTTGTATCAAGAGAATTGTTAAAGTCTAGGCAGCTGTTATTGTCCACACTCTCAATACTTTAAATGTTGATACCATTTGTCTCATATTCCAAAAATACTTCAGATACCAAAGTAATCATAAAGACTCTATTGCTGCTAATGTTCACTTTCATCGGTGCTCAACTTAATGTTTAAATGTGTGCTTTGTGTTACACGTGGTGGAAGGTGTTTAACCATTGATATCCATGACTCTGGAATTTCATGTGTTAATTGGAAGACATTTTTTATTTTTTTCAGCTATTTGGTAAGAAGAAGCACAGCATTTTCTCACGAAATGTTTTTGACTCAGAAGAGAGTACTGAGGCTATGCAGTGTATGCAGGGATTTCCCCTTTATTCCAACACCTGAACAGTGCTAGGTTTTAGCTGAGTTGTCAGCTCAGAGACAACGGTGGAGCGCAAATAGTCCTGTTTTCCTTAACATGCTTTAATAATGTGAAGAGATACATTGACCTCCCTGGGCTGGCACAGTCACCTTTGGAAAGGGCTTTCGGAAGTTATGATGGAAACTGAAAGGAATTGCCATTTATTACGGTGGCAAAGTCACAAATACAGTGAGTATGGATGGGACTGAGGTCTACTGCCTAGTGAAACAGAATACTTTGTGTTCAGTGTTCCAATATTTTCATAAATAATTGGTTCACACATTCAGAGCAATCAGGCTCATTTCTTAAATGGCATTAATTGTCATTTCTTAACTGATCGGGCAGTAAAGCCAAAAGAATAGTAACAACAAAACACTGTAGGGAAATATGCTGTTTTAAGTATGTGGAGGATCTCCTAAAGTTAATTTCAATTTAATTTATTTTCTTTAATGAATGTGACTGCCAGAATGGAAATAGAGTGCAGTTTTCTACATTTTCTTTCTGAACCTCATAGGTACTATAAAAAAATGACATTTTTCATTGTGCAATGCTTTGCAGAAGAGATTTTAAAACAAATAAGTGTGTTATGCTATCCAGTGTCATTAAACATCATAAATCATCAGGATTGCTGCTTGAGAACTCGAAGCAATAGGTAATATTCCATGAAGCTAATTTATAAAAGGCTATGAACTCTATTAGTCCCTTGTAAGTGACACCATTGACACAAAATATTTTGCAAATAAGATAAACAAAAGAAAAATAGATGGTAAAGTGAGTTCAAAGACGTTTCAAAATGGCAAGGTTCACCATCATGAGCCTGAATTTCATACTTCATAATTTATTTTCATTGATGCTAAATAGCAAATGTTTGCATATCTAATGTCAATAATTATTATTGCAATTCTACAGATGCCTTCGCCAAGACGACCAGCTCCTCACAGGAGAGAGCAGAGCTGTACCAGCTAACACAGCCTCTGCTCTGAAGAGCTCATAGTCCCTGTGCTCCTGCCAGCCACAGGCTGGGAGAGCAAACACTGCTGTTGTCGTTACAGGGTCGGGAAGTTCATCCAAGTCACAGAAAGGACATTTTAAATAGAATTAAAATTAATATGTTTCTAATATGTTTCTAATGTTTCCGAGGCGATCGGCTCCGGGGCAGGCGCGTTCTGCAGCGGAGCGGGGGATCGGGACAGGCCGGGCTTTTTTTCCCACATCGAGGCCGCTCGAGGCAGCCGCCAGGACCCGGCAGCCCTCGCGAGGGAGGCTGACGAGGCGCAGGCGGAGCCAGCAGCGCCCCCTCCCCGGCCGTTCAAAAGCAGCCCCCAGGGAGCGCGAGCGACCGGGAGCGCGAGCGACCAGGGCGGGCAAACAGGGCGTGGCGCGTCAGAAGGGCGGGGCGCGGCAGTTGGCGCGGCAGTTCGCGCGGGGAGGGCGGAGAGGGCAGAGTTTCCCCCCGCCCATAAGAACAACACCTTTAACGGCTGTCGACCGCTAGCTAGGCTGCAATGGTCTACACCAGGCAGAGCGCTCTCTCTAGAAAGTCTGTAACCACCCAGACTGACCGCCTGCACAACAATGCGGCAGTTCAGGTCTCTGGGTGCAGGGAGTGTCTGAGCCTGTTGCTGCCATCTGAGGGAGGCAGAGGCAACGTGTGTGTGAGGTGCGAGCAGGTGGATGACCTGGTCCGCCTGGTGACAGAACTCAAAGAGGAGGTGGAGAAGTTGAGGGCTATCAGGGAGTGTGAGCGGGAGATAGACTGGTGGAGCGACTCCCTGCAGGGCTTGAAAGAGAGGTACTGGGGCGAGACACCCCAAATGGGGGTGGACCCCCTGCCCTGTCGCTGTCGGGCAGAGGGAGGCGACGTAGGAGTTGAGGAGGAATGGAGACAGGTCCCTGCTCGACCTCGCAGGCAACGCACCCCCCCACCGGTCCCTCCTTCCCAGGTGCCCTTACATAACAGATTTGAGGCCCTGGAGCTTGAGAGGCCGGTGAGTGAGGACGAGGTAGAAAGTCTACCCAGGAGGATGCCTAGGGCGAGGAAGCTGACTCCACGCCTCAAGACAGCCTCCACCAAGAAAGACAGAAGGGTGATCGTTGTAGGTGACTCCCTTCTCAGGGGAACAGAGGGCCCTATTTGTCGACCTGACCCTACCCGTAGGGAAGTCTGCTGCCTCCCTGGGGCCAGGGTCAGGGATGTTGCCAGGAAGCTTCCCAACCTGGTTCGCCCCTCTGACTACTACCCTCTTTTGATAGTCCAGGCTGGCAGTGATGATATTGAAGAGAGAAGCCTGAAGGCTATCAAAAGGGACTTTAGGGGACTGGGACGGTTAGTGGATGGAGCGGGAGTAGAGGTGGTGTTTTCATCCATCCCTGCAGTGGCAGGGAGGGGTACCGAGAGGACACAGAAAGCCCACCTGATTAACACGTGGCTCAGAGACTGGTGCCAATACAGAAATTTTGGGTTTTTTGACCATGGGGCGCTTTACTCGGCACCCGGCCTGGTGACCGCAGACGGGTCCCTATCTCTAAGGGTAAAACGGATCCTAGCCCAGGAGCTGGCAGGGCTCGTTGAGAGGGCTTTAAACTAGGAAAGAAGGGGGACAGGGCTGAAATAAGTCTTGTTGGAGCTGTACCAGGGGGAACAATGGCAAGGCCGGGGGAGAAGGCAATGGCCCGACTGAAGTGCATCTACACTAATGCACGCAGCATGGGTAACAAACAAGAGGAGCTGGAAGCCATCGTGCAGCAGGAAGGCTATGACTTGGTTGCCATCACGGAAACGTGGTGGGACCACTCTCATGACTGGAATGCTGCAATGCCTGGCTATAGGCTCTTCAGAAGGGACAGGCAGCACAGAAGGGGTGGTGGTGTGGCTCTCTATATTAGAGAGTGTTTTGATGTTGAGGAACTTGAGGCTGGGAATGATAAGGTTGAGTCTCTGTGGGTTAGGATCAGAGGGAAGGCCAACAAGGCAAGCATCCCGGTGGGGGTCTGTTATAGACTGCCGAACCAGGATGAGGAGACAGATGAGGAGTTCTACAGGCAGCTGGCAGAAGCCGTGAAATCGTCAGCGCTTGTTCTCGTGGGGGACTTCAACTTCCCAGACATATCCTGGAAGCACAACACAGCCCAGAGAAAGCAGTCTAAGAGGTTTCTGGAGAGCGTGGAAGATAGCTTCCTGATGCAGCTGGTTAGTGAGCCTACCAGGGGAGGTGCCCCGCTAGACCTTCTGTTCACAAACAGTGACGGACTGGTGGGAGATGTGGTGGTCGAGAGCTGTCTTGGGCAGAGTGACTGCGAAATGGTTCAGTTCTCTATTCTTGGCGAAGTCAGGAAGGGGACCAGTAAAACCGCTGTCTTGGACTTCCGGAGGGCTGACTTTGAGCTGTTCAGGACACTGGTTGGCAGAGTCCCTTGGGAGGAGGTTCTGAAGGGCAGAGGAGTCCAGGAAGGCTGGGCACTCCTCAAGAAGGAAATCTTAATGGCTCAGGAGCAGTCCGTCCCCACATGCCCAAAGACGAGCCGGCGCGAAACTAGACCGGCCTGGCTGAACAGAGAGTTGTGGCTCGAGCTTAGGAGTAAAAGGAGGGTTTATAATCTGTGGAAAAGAGGGCGGGCTACTCAAGAGGACTATAAGGATGTTGCGAGGCTGTGCAGGGATAAAATTAAGAAGGCCAAAGCTCATCTGGAGCTCAATCTGGCTACTGCCGTTAAAGATAACAAAAAAAAGTTTTTACAAATACATCAACACAAAAAGGAGGACTAAGGAGAATCTCCATCCTTTACTGGATGCGGGGGGAAACTTAGTTACAAAAGATGAGGAAAAGGCTGAGGTACTCAATGCCTTCTTTGCCTCAGTCTTTAGCGGCAAGACCAGTTGTTCTCTGGATACCCGGTACCCTGAGCTGGTGGAAGGGGATGGGGAACAGGATGTGGCCCTCACTATCCACGAGGAAATGGTTGGCGACCTGCTACAGCACTTGGATGTACGCAAGTCAATGGGGCCAGATGGGATCCACCCGAGGGTACTGAGCGAACTGGCGGAGGAGCTGGCCAAGCCGCTTTCCATCATTTATTGGCAGTCCTGGCTATCAGGAGAGGTCCCAGTCGACTGGCGGCTGGCAAATGTGACGCCCATCTACAAGAAGGGCTGGAGGGTAGACCTGGGGAACTATAGGCCTGTTAGTTTGACCTCAGTGCCAGGGAAGCTCATGGAGCAGATTATCTTGAATGTCGTCACGCGGCACTTGAAGGGCAACCAGGCGATCAGGCCCAGTCAGCATGGGTTTATGAAAGGTAGGTCCTGCTTTACGAACCTGATCTCCTTCTATGACCAAGTGACGCGCCTGGTGGATGAGGGGAAGGCTGTGGATGTGATCTACCTTGACTTCAGTAAGGCTTTTGACACCATTTCCCACAACATTCTCCTCAAGAAACTGGCTGCTCGCGGCTTGGACTGGCGTACGCTTCGTTGGGTTAAAAACAGGCTGGATGGCCGGGCCCAAAGAGTTGTGGTGAATGGAGCCAAATCCAGTTGGAGGCCGGTTACTAGTGGAGTCCCCCAGGGCTCAGTGCTGGGGCCAGTCCTCTTTAATATCTTTATTGATGACCTGGACGAGGGGATCGAGTGCACCCTCAGTAAGTTTGCAGATGACACCAAGTTAGGTGCGTGTGTTGATCTGCTCGAGGGAAGGAAGGCTCTGCAGGAGGATCTGGATAGGCTGGAGCGATGGGCTGAGGTCAGCTGTATGAAGTTCAACAAGGCCAAGTGCCGGGTCCTGCACCTGGGGCGCAACAACCCCAAGCCGCGCTACAGGCTGGGAGATGAGTGGTTGGAAAGCTGCCTGGCCGAGAAGGACCTGGGAGTACTGGTTGATAGGCAGCTGAATATGAGCCAGCAGTGTGCTCAGGTGGACAAGAAGGCCAAGAGCATCCTGGCTTGTATAAGAAGCAGCGTGGCCAGCAGGTCTAGGGAGGTGATTGACCCCTGTACTCGGCTCTGGTGAGGCCGCACCTCGAGTACTGTGTTCAGTTTTGGGCCCCTCGCTACAAGAAGGACATGGAGGTGCTCGAGAGAGTCCAGAGAAGGGCGACAAAGCTGGTGTGGGGTCTGGAGAACAAGTCTTACGAGGAGCGGCTGAGGGAGCTGGGGTTGTTTAGCCTGGAGAAGAGGAGGCTTAGGGGAGACCTCATCGCTCTCTATAGGTACCTTAAAGGAGGCTGTAGAGAGGTGGGGGTTGGTGTATTCTCCCACGTGCCTGGTGGCAGGACGAGGGGGAATGGGCTAAAGTTGCGCCAGGGGAGGTTTAGGTTGGATATTAGGAAGAACTTCTTTACTGAAAGGGTTGTTAGGCATTGGAATGGGCTGCCCAGGGAAGTGGTTGAGTCGCCATCCCTGGAGGTCTTTAAAAGACGTTTAGATGTAGTCCTTAGTGATATGGTTTAGTGGAGGTGTTGTTAGTGTTAGGACAGAGGTTGGACTAGATGATCTTGGAGGTCTCTTCCAACCTAGACGATTCTGTGATTCTGTAATATTCAGACTAATATCAAAACCCAGGACCATCATTTCACATTTGATTTCAGAAACCTTAGATGTATAGAAGTTTAAGTTAACTAATAAGAATTCCTCAAAGCCAGAGACAATGGAGAAGGCTGCCTTTTTGGTCAGTTGTAGAATAAGGAAGAAAGGCAGCACTCCTGGGATTGACTGTGGACCAGGAGGAGTTTATTGCCAGTCAGATACATCTCTTTATTAATGTGGTAAAATTATTGAGGTGAAAGCCTGTGGCTGGAGTGTGAGAGCCTAGTAATAATAATAGCACTTAGTGAGGGTCCTGCTTGCAGGGAATGCTTCTTCCTAATCAAGTGCTTTGCTATCTCTTCATATGAGAATTCAGATGTTGTTTTAACAAACAGCTGCCTATTCTTTATGAAAATCACGTCCATGACCTGGTAGCAGTGCCTCTCTTTAGGGAATCTGGAAGTATTTCAAAATAGAGCATCCAGTGCATTTCTCACCACCAAAAACTCAAGGCTCAGTGCTTACTGCTCTGCATGTTCATGCTGTGCTATGATGTGACGGGATTTCTCAGTGCACAGTGGGATTCACACCTAAGGCGGGACAATGGGGAGTGCGACTGCAGCGCTGCAGGTGGGGAGACCCCAGCACAGGCTCTGCCTTCCCCAGCCAGCAGCAGCACTTCTGCTGGGAGCTGTGCTGAGCGCAAGTGAACAGGCACACAAGAAGTGTCCCAGTCCCCTGCAGCAGTGAAATGCATGGGGAACGCCAAAACGAAGGAGTAGTGACTGCATCCAGTTCAGTAAAAATGCCTAGGCGCATTTAACTGTCCAACGACAGTTAAAAAAAACAACCAAACAAACAAACATATGGACCAAAATTTGCATGTGAGAAGGTGGATTATTTCTTGAAAAATAACAGTAAGGTGAACTATTCTGTCTGTCATCCCTTTCTCAAGTGAAATAAACTTGTGTGGGAGGCAGGAAAGTAAACTAATAACAGAAGGAGTCTCTTTGGAAAAGCTGTAAAGGAGTTTGTGTATTCATTTGCAAATCACAGACACCTCACCCCTCGGACACCTTTAAGAGGCAGCACTTTTCCCTCTTCCTTTCAGTATTTTTCCTACCTGTTTCCCTGTGTCTTTCCTCTTCCCTGGGCTTTCCTGGCAGTGCTGACTGGGAGCCAGGACTCAACCTGGACCCAGCGTCGCTGTGAGGAGGATGCGAACAAGGGACTGCCCAGATGTACCCATGTGGTGGAGCAGGAAGGGAGCCAGCGTTCTGACAGATGTGTGTTCATGTCCGTTTGCCACCCCAAAAAAACTTACCCACGAGTAGTGCGATGTTGTGCTTCCCCCTGTTATGACCACTTTGTCACATCCATTGTCTGCTTTGTTAAGGCCAGATAACAGCAGTAGGCACAATCCCTGACAGCTCAGAATGAAGTAAGAAACTCTCTCCTTTGGACCATCAAGTGTCATGAGAAAACAGGGAACTTTAGTTAATATTCTTAACATTGAGACTCTAAGCAATGCTAATTGTTCCTCTGCATAACCACTCCATTTATTTTTATATTTTTTTTTTACAATTCTGTCGTGCCTGATTCACACTCCCTTGCATTTATTAGGCAATAATTTCCAACTTGTTGTGCATTTCTTACCACATCCATCAGGGTAATCATGCAAACTGGTGGCTCTGTAGTTATAATCCTGCTCTCACTTTACAGCAATACTGTTACTGGAATGTATCTGTCTCCTTAATATCACCATTCCTATAAATATGGACAGCAATCTTCCCAAAAGCAGATAATCCCTCTCAATGTAATGATAAGGCAGAATTTTCCAACTGCTTTAATAAATTATCAAAGTGCAAGAAGGATATGGTCATTGGAATATAAACCTCAGTGGGACCTCAGGAGGTCATCTTTTCTATTTCCCTGTTCTGAGACAAGTTCAAAAGCTTCTAAGCAATCCTCAGGATATTTTTGTCAAACATAAAAAATAATAATAGTAATATCACGACTAACAATCATTTCACAGCCATGCATTAGAATGTCCCAGATTCTCTGCTTCATCATCCACATGTTAAGGAAAGCATTTAAGAGTAAATCCAGGACAGCCCTTTGCAAGACGCATTTCACATGCCCTAAAATAGAACAGTGATAACTAATCACTGGGTGTTCGGGTTGATGATCCGTCAGTATTCTGATGATTTGCATTCATCGTATTTCATTCATAGGAATATCAGGTGCAACTATGCAAAAAGGGCTGCTAGAGCAAAAATAGTGACTTCTTCCTCTCTCCAATTACTCTTCTGATAACAGAAAGTTTGTTGGCTTGACACTGTTGCCTTTGAGAAAATCACACTGGATGTTATATCATCTTACTCTTCTAACGCTTATAAATAGATTGCTAAACAATGTTTCAGTGTCCTTCTTTGCAGAGGTTATGCTGATAACTCTACAGTGCTGTCTCTTCTTATCTGTTGTCTTTTTAAAGACAGGTCCTGTATTTGTTCTTTTCTGTACTTTGGGGACCTTACCTGCCCTTTCTGAATTTTCCAGGGTAGTCACTAACAGTTTAGAAATTGGTATATTTGATTCTCTGAATACTAAGATGGTTTTCACCAGGTCTCATTGAGTCAAATGTATATAACTCAGATAAATATTGTTGCACCAATTCTGCATTGTGTTGTTGATAGCTATGTTAATATTAATTCTCAAGAACAACTTATTAGTATTCATATTTTTACATGAAGACTGAGAAAAAAAAAAAAAAGCTCTATAAGCATTCAAGACTTCTGCTTGTTTTTCCATCTTGCCCATGAAATAACAAAACTACATTTTTCTGTCATTATTTCTAGTGTCTTCCTGCCACTTTCTCCTATGTTCTTTCCAGCTGTAATTCTTTGTGTTCCTTATTTCTCCCATTTCTCTGCCTTTTTGTTTTTACTGTTGCTTTCTTCTTGTCCCAGGAATGTGAGGTGAATGACTGCTTGCACAGCTGCACATTTTCCAGACCTAGAGAGGCAGAGAGCTCAGACCTAGAAGTGTGTTCAGGAACCTGCTTGTCTTTTGGAGTGCAGAGGCTGTAGGTCCATGCCTCATTCATCCAGCATAGGCCTCCATCTCCACCTTCTCATGGAGGATCTCACTAGGGCAGGATCAACCTTCGCATAGGAGTCAGCTCTTTTAGAACAGGGATTTGGGTGCAATAATTGTGGTTTTCCTGGGCACTGAAATCAAAGTCATTGCTGATACTGACTTCGCCTGGTCTGTCAAAAATCTGTCATTGGACCGGCACAGTAAGAGGTGAAACTTTATTTCATTTTCTTCATCTCCTCAGAAAATTTTACTTAGTAAGATTGTGTATATCCTCTAAACAAAAAGGACTCTGTACAATGTTCTCAACATCTTTCTTTACCTCTTCCTGTGTTTTCTTCCTCTGTTAATTAATTAGAATATATAACTCCATTATACAATTCCAATAGTAAATATATCCTTAGGACACCACTGCTCCATTCCACAAATTCATTAAATTTGGCCTCAGAACCCCATTTGGCTTCTTATAGCCTCATCCAGACTGAACTCTCGAGGCAGATGCTTTTCTACTAGAATGAGTTTGGCTAACAGCACTGCTCAACATACATTTTTATTTGAATGTGAAAGGACTCTCCAGCCAAACATACTTTAAATTCATATGAAGGGCTCATAGTTACCAAGGATCCATTACATAAGTTAACTGAAGAAATACTCTTCCCATGGCCAGATTTTAAAATTCAGGCCTCCTAAGACCTAAGCTTAGGAGAGAGTTGTCATGCTACTAATATATAATTTAACCAAGAATCTGACTATTCCTTAGTAGTCCCAGTAATATTAGCAGTGACATTTTTTGCATAAATCTTCCCTACATTTTAATGCTCAGGAGAAAGTAGAGGAGTTATAATGTATAATATACCTTGTTTTGTATGTTTTAACATTTAAAGGATGAATATGATTCATACCCCTGAGGCATTCATCTATTAAAATGCCAGTGTAATGGATCTGAAAATTTTGGCAGGGAAAAGAATAGGAAATTTTTTCTTTCTTTGAGTGAGCGAGATTGTCCTTTCCTGAATATGATGGATCATCCAGGAGAGAAAATGGGAATTGATACCTAAGATTTGGCTTTGTTATTGTTAAGTGAAATTTATCATGCTCTGCAGCAGGAGAAATTATTGTATTTTTTCTCACAGTGCATTAAATGCAGCTGGTAATTTAGGAAAGGAGATATGAATTCTTCTGGAACTTGTAGGTGACTGATGAGTGTGGTTCCCTCCAAGCTGAAAGCAGACTTAAATGTTGACAGTTGCGAATCCATAGACCTTCTTATACAACAAAAATATACTACCATAAAGCTTAGACAGGTTTTCATATTGTTTACATTTACATTTTGAAATTTTCAATATTACATGTTAATTTGTTGCCTCAGGTGTTGGGTTATCTGTGGACAACAGTCCCTCTGCGGAGTACATGCTCCACCATGGAGCACCTCTCTTGCTCTGACCTTGCTGTCCTCTCCCTGCCAGTTTCTCCACTCCAGATAGCTCTTCTGACACTTTCTTAAATATTTTTCAGAGGCACATATTGAAGAGGACTGGTCCTAAAATGGAGCCCTGGGGAACCCCACTAGTGAGAGGTCACCAGCCCGATGTAACCACGTTTACAAAAACCTTCTGGGCCCAATCCATCAGCCAATTGTTCACCCATCTTATTATGCTTTTATCTAACTGTATTCTGGTGAGACAGTATCAAAAGCTTTACTGAATATTTGGTGCAGGAATAGAAACTTCCAGCCTGAAGTCCAAAATGGCCAAAGCTGACAATAAAGCTCCAAAGATTGATTTTTCACAGCATCACAGAATGGTCAAGTTTGGAAGGGACCTCTGGACACCATCTGGTCTAACCCTTCTGCTCAGTCAGGGACATGTACAGCAAGACCATGTCAAGCTGCCTTTTGCAGGTCTCCAAGGAGAGAGACTCCACAACTCTTTGAGCAACCTGTTCCAATTTTCAGTCACCTGCATTTTCATCTCTCATCAATGACATTTCTACTCCAAAGACAGACTGTACAAATCGGGATTCAGAAAGAGCTCTAAAAATTTTCAGGAAAACAAAACATGGAGATGTAGACAGAATTTAGAGGAACTATAGGTGACAATTAAAGTCTTACCATAGATCTTGGTCTGGAACTATCTTCAGGAAAAAATGAACAAAATAGTCTAATTAAAAAAAAAAAAAAAGCTTAATTTGTCACATCTAACTTTTCAGTCTGACAGGTCAAGGTCCTCAAACCTCAGACATATTTGGCCCAAGTTGAATCTGATACCATTATTCCTAAAATAGAGGGAGGTGGGATAATAGTTTTAATGGAAAAAAAGGTAATTTAACAGCAAGTATTAACAAAGGAGATTGACAGTTGCTGAGAAGCAATGTGTGCATCATTTTAAATCTAACCATAGCACTAGCTCGGACAACAATCTGAATATTTCCCAGGCAGGCCTTGGTTACACAACAAGGTGGCCAACGACATTAAATTTCTTCAACAGGAAGCAAGGAAAACAAATGAAAAAAACTTCAATATAATGAGAACTGTGAGACCACAAATAAAAAGTAATTAAGTAATTGCTAAGGGATGTCATTCTATGCAAAGTGAATATTCCTATAACTAACAATTCACTCCTCATTTATCCTCAGTTCTGTACGTTTTATTCTAAAATGTTTGTAATTGTCTATTTTGCCCCATTGATACACAGACTGTCAATAAAATAGCAGATATTCATTCAGAGCATGTATGATGCTACTGCTTTCATGTTTCAAATATACTGTGTAATTCAAGGATTTGAGAAAATGTAATTTTAAAAAAGGACTATTTAAGAAGATACATGATTACTTAAAACTGAACTTTAATATATTGTTCTATTTTCTTTTTACCCCTAGGATAACTTCAGTCTTTGTACTGTAATGTAATTTGGCACTGGGGAATGGAATGAGTAAAGATATAAGTTATTTAGGCATTCAGAACGACTAAATGAAAAATAATCACTTCAGACAAGGAGCGGACATTATTAGCTGCTAATAACATCTGCTCTTACAGATTATTATCATTCTAGCAACCTTTCCATTAATTCGTTTTGCTGACTATCTGGACAGAAAGTGAGTTCTGATTTTCTCCAAATTCATCAAAGTGCTCCTGGAGTAATCATTTCTCATTTATAGTTTGAGTGCTCCATTCAGCCAGCACATTTGTCATGACTGACACAAGGCTATGAAACCTTACAGCTCTCCATAAGGTATCTAAAAGCAGGGAGAACTACGCACCATGAGACACTCAAGGAGCTACAAGTCTATAAAAGTGCATTAACTCTTGCGCTGTCTTGTTGACAGAGACAATGTAGACCTCAACAGTTTTATTGCCTATGGGCTTGGATGTTCACTGTGATACTTGGGACATATATGACAAAATGGACAACAGAGAGTTTGGATAATCAAAATGTCTCTTCCAAAGCTTGGAGCAATCTTTCACATGATTAGCCCTGCTAATTTAACACAGGGAATATTTATGAAACTTAGGAAATGCTCAAGAGCATGCATGCACACAAAATAAAATCCCACAAATGCACTGAGAGTGATGCAGGGTAAACTGCCCTTATAGGACACTATGGGAATGAGACTAGGTAACTGATAAGGGAAGCCAAATCGAGCAAGTAAGCAGCAGTGCCCAGTGGGCAATGGCAGCATTTCTTAAAAATCAAATATGAGGCTTTTTCCAGAGGTAGTTCACATGGAAAATGCAGACATATCTTGCCAGTATCTCTGCTGTTGTAGCTGGAATTAGAGTTTTATCTTTGGCAGCAAGACAGATTTAAGATAGTATCTGCTAGAATCAAACACCTCAGGTGAAATGATTATTAATTATTAATTATTATTTATTTTCCATTATTGTCCTAATATTTTAAAAAGAGAGAGGTAGAAGTGATCCAAAGGAAAATAGTGCACTTAGCATGGTTAATAATGCAGAAGTTGTTTTCTGAGACTAGTAAGGTAGGTCTGAAAATGAAAGATTTAGACATATTTAGAGAAAGCAATCTGGTTTCACAGGAGGCATATTTGGTCACATTCTGTTTTCTTCTTCAGTGTGTGTTTGTGTGTGCTAATGAAAATATGAAGGCAGCAGCGCTGGGTTTTTCAAAGGAGAGCTTTCCCTGCTCTGGTGTATGTATCATCAGCAACACAAGAATCATCTGTGGACATGCACCAGCTAATATGCCTCCTTTTCCTCACAAAAAGTGGACAGTCACTAGTCCACACAGTGTGCCTTGCCCAAAGAAACAATAGTTTCTCTAGAATACCTTCTGAATTTCTTGTTCAGGGATCAAATATTCTTTTTATTTTGCAGTATCATGTAGTTAAAACAAAGTAACCCCACCTAGGGAAGAACGTGAGAAATGTATATTGAGTACGCCGAGGCAATCGGCTCCGGGGCAGGCGCGTTCTGCAGCGGAGCGGGGGATCGGGACAGGCCGGGCTTTTTTTCCCACATCGAGGCCGCTCGAGGGAGCCGCCAGGACCCGGCAGCCCTCGCGAGGGAGGCTGACGAGGCGCAGGCGGAGCCAGCAGCGCCCCCTCCCCGGCCGTTCAAAAGCAGCCCCCAGGGAGCGCGAGCGACCGGGGGCGGGGCGCGGCAGTTTGCGCGGCAGTTCGCGCAGGCAGGGAGGGCGGAGAGGGCAGAGTTCCCCCCCCCCCCCCCATAAGAACAACACCTTTAACGGCTGTCGACTGCTAACTAGGCTGCAATGGTCTACACCAGGCAGAGCGCTCTCTCTAGAAAGTCTGTAACCACCCAGACTGACCGCCTGCACAACAATGCGGCAGTTCAGGTCTCTGGGTAAAGGGAGTGTCTGAGCCTGTTGCTGCCATCTGAGGGAGGCAGAGGCAACGTGTGTGTGAGGTGCGAGCAGGTGGACGACCTGGTCCGCCTGGTGACAGAACTCAAAGAGGAGGTGGATAGGTTGAGGGCTATCAGGGAGTGTGAGCGGGAGATAGACTGGTGGAGCGACTCCCTGCAGGGCTTGAAGGAGAGGTACTGGGGCGAGACACCCCAAATGGGGGTGGACCCCCTGCCCTGTCGCTGTCGGGCAGAGGGAGGCGACCTAGGAGTTGAGGAGGAATGGAGACAGGTCCCTGCTCGACCTCGCAGGCAACGCACCCCCCCACCGGCCCCTCCTTCCCAGGTGCCCTTACATAACAGATTTGAGGCCCTGGAGCTTGAGAGGCCGGTGAGTGAGGACGAGGTAGAAAGTCTACCCAGGAGGATGCCTAGGGCGAGGAAGCTGACTCCACACCTCAAGACAGCCTCCACCAAGAAAGACAGAAGGGTGATCGTTGTAGGTGACTCCCTTCTCAGGGGAACAGAGGGCCCTATTTGTCGACCTGACCCTACCCGTAGGGAAGTCTGCTGCCTCCCTGGGGCCAGGGTCAGGGATGTTGCCAGGAAGCTTCCCAACCTGGTTCGCCCCTCTGACTACTACCCTCTTTTGATAGTCCAGGCTGGCAGTGATGATATTGAAGAGAGAAGCCTGAAGGCTATCAAATGGGACTTTAGGGGACTGGGACGGTTAGTGGATGGAGTGGGAGTACAGGTGGTGTTTTCGTCCATCCCTGCAGTGGCAGGGAGGGGTACCGAGAGGACACAGAAAGCCCACCTGATTAACACGTGGCTCAGAGACTGGTGCCAATACAGAAATGTTGGGTTTTTTGACCATGGGGCGCTTTACTCGGCACCCGGCCTGGTGACCGCAGACGGGTCCCCATCTCCAAGGGGAAAATGGATCCTAGCCCAGGAGCTGGCAGGGCTCGTTGAGAGGGCTTTAAACTAGGAAAGAAGGGGGACAGGGCTGAAATAAGTCTTGTTGGAGCTGTACCGGGGGAACAATGGCAAGGCCAGGGGAGAAGGCAATGGCCCGACTGAAGTGCATCTACACTAATGCACGCAGCATGGGTAACAAACAAGAGGAGCTGGAAGCCATTGTGCAGCAGGAAGGCTATGACTTGGTTGCCATCACGGAAACGTGGTGGGACCACTCTCATGACTGGAGTGCTGCAATGCCTGGCTATAGGCTCTTCAGAAGGGACAGGCAGCACAGAAGGGGTGGTGGTGTGGCTCTCTATATTAGAGAGTGTTTTGATGTTGAGGAACTTGAGGCTGGGAATGATAAGGTTGAGTCTCTGTGGGTTAGGATCAGAGGGAAGGCCAACAAGGCAAGCATCCTGGTGGGGGTCTGTTATAGACTGCCGAACCAGGATGAGGAGACGGATGAGGAGTTCTACAGGCAGCTGGCAGAAGCCGTGAAATCGTCAGCGCTTGTTCTCGTGGGGGACTTCAACTTCCCAGACATATCCTGGAAGCACAACACAGCCCAGAGAAAGCAGTCTAAGAGGTTTCTGGAGAGCGTGGAAGATAGCTTCCTGACGCAGCTGGTTAGTGAGCCTACCAGGGGAGGTGCCCCGCTAGACCTTCTGTTCACAAACAGTGACGGACTGGTGGGAGATGTGGTGGTCGAGAGCTGTCTTGGGCAGAGTGACCGCGAAATGGTTCAGTTCTCTATTCTTGGCGAAGTCAGGAAGGGGACCAGTAAAACCGCTGTCTTGGACTTCCGGAGGGCTGACTTTGAGCTGTTCAGGACACTGGTTGGCAGAGTCCCTTGGGAGGAGGTTCTGAAGGGCAGAGGAGTCCAGGAAGGCTGGGCACTCTTCAAGAAGGAAATCTTAATGGCTCAGGAGCGGTCTGTCCCCACATGCCCAAAGATGAGCCGGCGCGGAACTAGACCGGCCTGGCTGAACAGAGAGTTGTGGCTCGAGCTTAGGAGTAAAAGGAGGGTTTATAATCTTTGGAAAAGAGGGCGGGCTACTCAAGAGGACTATAAGGATGTTGCGAGGCTGTGCAGGGATAAAATTAAGAAGGCCAAAGCTCATCTGGAGCTCAATCTGGCTACTGCCGTTAAAGATAACAAAAAAAAGTTTTTACAAATACATCAACACAAAAAGGAGGACTAAGGAGAATCTCCATCCTTTACTGGATGCGGGGGGAAACTTAGTTACAAAAGATGAGGAAAAGGCTGAGGTACTCAATGCCTTCTTTGCCTCAGTCTTTAGCGGCAAGACCAGTTGTTCTCTGGATACCCGGTACCCTGAGCTGGTGGAAGGGGATGGGGAACGGGATGTGGCCCTCACTATCCACGAGGAAATGGTTGGCGACCTGCTACAGCACTTGGATGTACGCAAGTCAATGGGGCCAGATGGGATCCACCCGAGGGTACTGAGCGAACTGGCGGAGGAGCTGGCTAAGCCGCTTTCCATCATTTATTGGCAGTCCTGGCTATCAGGAGAGGTCCCAGTCGACTGGCGGCTGGCAAATGTGACGCCCATCTACAAGAAGGGCCGGAGGGTAGACCTGGGGAACTATAGGCCTGTTAGTTTGACCTCCGTGCCAGGGAAGCTCATGGAGCAGATTATCTTGAATGTCGTCACGCGGCACTTGAAGGGCAACCAGGCGATCAGGCCCAGTCAGCATGGGTTTATGAAAGGTAGGTCCTGCTTTACGAACCTGATCTCCTTCTATGACCAAGTGACGCGCCTGGTGGATGAGGGGAAGGCTGTGGATGTGATCTACCTTGACTTCAGTAAGGCTTTTGACACCATTTCCCACAACATTCTCCTCAAGAAACTGGCTGCTCGCGGCTTGGACTGGCGTACGCTTCGTTGGGTTAAAAACAGGCTGGATGGCCGGGCCCAAAGAGTTGTGGTGAATGGAGTCAAATCCAGTTGGAGGCCGGTTACTAGTGGAGTCCCCCAGGGCTCAGTGCTGGGGCCGGTCCTCTTTAATATCTTTATCGATGATCTGGACGAGGGGATCGAGTGCACCCTCAGTAAGTTTGCAGATGACACCAAGTTAGGTGCGTGTGTTGATCTGCTCGAGGGAAGGAAGGCTCTGCAGGAGGATCTGGATAGGCTGGAGCGATGGACTGAGGTCAACTGTATGAAGTTCAACAAGGCCAAGTGCCGGGTCCTGCACCTGGGGCGCAACAACCCCAAGCAGCGCTACAGGCTGGGAGATGAGTGGTTGGAAAGCTGCCTGGCCGAGAAGGACCTGGGAATACTGGTTGATAGGCAGCTGAATATGAGCCAGCAGTGTGCTCAGATGGCCAAGAAGGCCAAGAGCATCCTGGCTTGTATAAGAAGCAGCGTGGCCAGCAGGTCTAGGGAGGTGATTGACCCCTGTACTCGGCTCTGGTGAGGCTGCACCTCGAGTACTGTGTTCAGTTTGGGGCCCCTCGCTACAAGAAGGACATGGAGGTGCTCGAGAGAGTCCAGAGAAGGGCGACAAAGCTGGTGTGGGGTCTGGAGAACAAGTCTTAAGAGGAGCGGCTGAGGGAGCTGGGGTTGTTTAGCCTGGAGAAGAGGAGGTTCAGGGGAGACCTTATCGCTCTCTATAGGTACCTTAAAGGAGGCTGTAGAGAGGTGGGGGTTGGTGTATTCTCCCACGTGCCTGGTGGCAGGACGAGGGGGAATGGGCTCAAGTTGCACTAGGGGAGGTTTAGGTTGGATATTAGGAAGAACTTCTTTACTGAAAGGGTTGTTAGGCATTGGAATGGGCTGCCCAGGGAAGTGGTTGAGTCGCCATCCCTGGAGGTCTTTAAAAGACGTTTAGATGTAGTCCTTAGTGATATGGTTTAGTGGAGGTGTTGTTAGTGTTAGGACAGAGGTTGGACTAGATGATCTTGGAGGTCTCTTCCAACCTAGACAATTCTGTGATTTCTGTGATTTCTGTATGTGTTCACACTAGAGACATTACTTCTGTATCAGTGTTAGTATTAAAAGAATATTCAATGTCCATGCAAACAAGAAGAGAGAAGATTTGGTGACTGAAATGGTCTGTCATAGTCTGGAAATCTGAACATCTTCATTCATTTCTATCTTCAGATAAAGAAGAGAATGTCTGCTTTCCAGGAATGGATAAAAGAACAACAAAACCTTACAATACTGAGAAATGCTTGTAACAATCCTGTATTTAGACAACAATAATGACCAAATATCAGACGCAGGGTTTAGCCTGTTTCTTGTCTGTTCTGAAGAACTATGTTTTTCCTGAACCACTTCTGCCAGACTATCTGTTTTCTGTAGATATCTGAAGGGTTTTGGACAACAATTATAGATTAGTAAAGAGGCAAGTTTCCTGCCTGGAAAGGGAAGCACTTTCCCTGGAAGTGCTCAAGGCCAGGCTGGATGGGGCTTTGGGCAACCTGGTCTGGTGGGAGATGTCCCTGCCCATGATGGGGGTGGGGGGTGGGGGTGGAATTAGATGATCTTTTATGTCCCTTCCAGTCAAAACCGTTCTAAGATTCTATGAAAATAGCTATATGTGAATGTGCTTAGGAGAGCTGAAGAGGAGCTTTTAGTGATGCAATGCCACACAGATTGTCTTCAGGCAGTCCACATCTGCACAAAGAATCAGAGAGAGCATCCAGAGCTTTTTATCTTCTGTTTGACAAATCCATGGAGCAATACTCAATAAATAGATTAGTCAACTAAAGGTTAATACTTTCAAAGGCTTTATTGGAAGCGAACGATTGTGTGCTTGGGATATTCCAGCATTTTTCCTTGCCTACTTCTAATTCCCTAACGAATCTGCTGACATTAAAAGCTGTATTTTGGACAACTTTCAGGGGGACTCAGCAAAACTGTTTTAATGACTATCTCCTGCTTATGTATATACTGGAGACAGTAAATGTATCTGAGGCTGGAGACAAATATATGAACATGGATCTTTGGGAATTGCACAGCACTTCACTAAAACAGGAATGAATGTTATTTTAATATATACATGTATGTCTTATTTACCTTTTTTAGGTTTTGTTTCTAAATCAAAAGGAAGAGGATAAAATTATACAGTTAATTCAGTGAGAAGATGACTTCAGCAGAGATACTTAAAAGGAACACCAAGATCCCCATCCACAAGAAATGTGCTTTTTCCTTTATATACTTATGGGTTTCCTCATTCTTTTCTTAGGCTTCCTGAGGCTAGGCTTCTGTTTCAGTTCATTCTATTCTAAATTTGTAACCTTTCCGTATCACTCTTCCTTACTCATATTAGACAACAAATAAACAGCTGGCGTATAGAAAATAGATGAATAATTTTTACTATTTCATGTTGCTGCCTAAAGGAACCCAAATTTCTCCATCCAGCACACCAATGACCAGAGTGCCTCATAAATATAAAGGACAAAGTAGAAATAAGAGGAGAAAATAAAAAGCACAGGGAAAAGGCAGAATACAGGTCCCTTCAGTGTCTTAACTACATGTCAGTAGGTAGTATGAGAGAACAGGAGGACAGTGTTACGTATATCAATTTTTTGTGATCAAAAGAGCAAAAGAGACAAAGCTGTGAGCCACAGTTCACCTTGGCTCTGTGGCTGGTGATCTCAGAGCCACCATGGTATCTCTGATCATGCACCAGCACATGGAGAAATGAAGTTGGTAATGAAGTTGGTCATGTTTCTACGGAGGCTGTTTGGCCTCCATCAAAATCACTGTGCAGTATCTCTTCGTCCTGCAGTGTGACCCCCTCAGAGTCTCGTTTCAGCTGCTTGATCAGCACCAAAACATCTGCTTCAGAAAGCAGCTCTCCCTTTAAGTGATGGAATTGTGGATGGATGGATATGTCTGCAAACACTTTTGGTGTTTGACCTAGGTCTTCATAGTGGTGAAATCTTCTTTCTACTAGGTTATACTTGTTCTTCACATCACTCTATCTTTTCCTGGTAAAGCTAAAGAGCAGTAAGTTCTGCTTTAAAGAAATACACAATAGTGTTAAAAACAAAACAAAACAAAACTACAGCAAAAACAACAACAACAAACAAAACAAACAAAACAAACATAAAGCCATTAAGGAGGTGGCAATAATGTAACATACTGAAGCACTTCACAAAAGTCATAAAATAAGTCCTAGAAATCTTTGTGTCAATCAAATACAAACAGCTTATGCATTTCCATGAAAATACCAGCATAATTCAGCCTGAAAAAAAGTAAATTGTTGCAATATTCTTACTTTGTGTTTTAAATACTTTATGCAATCAGAAATCTTCCTTGCTGATTGATTTAGCTAACTGATTATACATAAAATATGCTTTAAAAATCCTTCTAATCCTACAATTTAATTTATGATTCAAAGAGAAATTCACATTTTATTCTGTTGCTTAAAGTGACAATTTAGTTATATCATTAAAAAAAAAACACATTTTTTTCTCTCTTTCTGATTGAAAAGTAAACATCGCACATTCAAACTTTAGACTCTTTTTATACTATATGCCGAACATTTATTTACTAACAGTAGTAATATAATAATAAAAGAAGAATTTTTCTCTGTTATAAACGTGTTAAATGAAAATTAAAAATTCTGAACTGAAAAATGAAGATTGGCTAGAATAATATGTTTGAATGTGGTATACATTTTCAATAACCACCCAAGCTGATTAGTAAATGTGACCATTCCCCTTAAAGTCATTCTTTACTGAGTCAGGCAGCTGCTTGGCAAATACACAGCTTGATTCAGGTTGATCATATGCACATAATACCCCAAAGCCAGGGATGCAGTACCATCAGCTGAAAGACTACAACAATTAATCTCCATGAATCCATCAGCCCTTCATAGTAGGGCCAAATAAGGGCACAAGATGAGGACCAAGGCCACAGAAATATCAAGTTGTCTCTCCTCAATGCAAAGGAGTGAAGAAATAGCAATCATATGATGGGGCAAAATCAGGTGTGAAGAGCACACTGAGATACTGTGGATGGAGAAACATCAAGGCCAAGAACAAACCATTCTATTGAGTATGTTAGTAGGTACATAACAGCAAACTGTTCCTGCGGCCATGTAATTGTGAAAATGTACATCTGATTATGCAAGGAAGATTGAGATCTGTAATGCTGTTTTCCTAGTTCAGCCTATTTAAAAATTCCTTTAAAATTATTGGAACATATCATGAAACAAGGTATTGAGAAAGACTTAGGAGATGGTAAGGAAGTAATTAAGAGACAGAGTGGAATTTCCAGATCTTGTCACATTGATACAATTTCTTTCTATGATATTTTAACGGGCTCTGTGGATGGATAAGAGGTATCAACATCTTATATTTTGATTTAGCAAGGGTTTTGACCTTGACTTTAATGTTACTTTTTCAATCAAGACAAGGGAAGATGTTACAGGGGATACTATTGTACAAGTGAAAAAATGCTGGCAAAATAGACATTGGTTATCAAAGGTTTACACATAAAATGCAAAAACTAATTTACACTGGGATTTTGTCTGGTGTCACAGAAGAAAAAGTAAATAACAGTACCACTTCAGTTTATCTATGGAATATCTTACTCTACTTTAACAACAGTTCTTGGATGTGTCCCATTTTAAGTTCCAGGAGGTTAGACCAGGTCTCCAACATGATAGATTCTGTGCTGTTTAATGTATACTGAGATTTTTACAGCTATGACACTACTCTGATATAATGACTGGTCAATAACGTCTCATTAGGGTCTTGTTAGATGTAGTTAAGAAAAACATAGATGACAAAAATACAACCAGTAGGAATTACATTAAAAAGTAATCTGATAGATTGTCTCCTGGGGAAAGTATGGTACCTTCTGCTCTGAAGAATAAATGCTTTAAAGATCAAGTGGGCACACTTTGCAAAGTAGCAATATGTCTTTTTTTTTTTTTTTTTTCTGTATTTCTGGATTATCATTCTAATAGGTGCAGGTAAAATTGTGTCTGGTGACTTCTTTCCTCATAAGATGAAAAAAGGCAAAAAAAAGACAAACAAACAAACAAACAACAAAAAAAAAAAACACCACTGATTATTCTGGAATAGACACATCCCCCTGCCTTTTCCAGATCCTGGTAATAAAATATGATAGAGGTGATAAATTCCAGCTTTCACCAAGAAGGAAATTAGCTGTAAATGCTGGCCAAAGGAGCAGGTTGGTTTTATTTCTGGAATCTAAATATTTCTAGGCATTGTGTCTTCCATCAGGAAATGTTTTGTATCATCAACATCACCAGGAACAAAAGGAAACAACAGCGAATTTTGACTATAAACTCAGGCCAACACAAGTGATAGAAAATAAATAATACAATTTTATAACATTCAGTATCATTTCACCAAATATTTGTCAGAAATATGTTTGAATAAAGATGGAACTAACTAAAGTATAGTCAACTTTCAAGATTACGAAAATAAAATAAAATAAAACCAAACCAAACCAAAACAAAACAAAACTCGAATTCCTTTCTATCCTGAATGATTATTTTCAAATTTCTGGTGTTTTTTTTTAGGGCATTCATATGTCACAGTAAAATAAAAATACCAGAATACTTTATTTTTTCTACCTGTGTGCCAAATGGTTACCTTTCCAATCCATTATTAGATCCGGAGAGGAGAGGAGAGGAGAGGAGAGGAGAGGAGAGGAGAGGAGAGGAGAGGAGAGGAGAGGAGAGGAGAGGAGAGGAGAGGAGAGGAGAGGAGAGGAGAGGAGAGGAAAAAGGAAAAAAAAGGAAAAAGGAAAAAGGAAAAGACCAATTATTTCAACTTACATTGTATAAACATAAAAAAGTGCTCAATCCACATGTTTAGGAAAAGCATTATAGTAGTAAGTTTAAAATATTTATGGAACTGGTTTTTGAATAATTGAAAATCCTTGTAACCATTCTAGTAGCATTTAAAGTAAAATGTGAATTCAAATAAAGCAAAAAAAAAAAAAAAGGATCAAAAAGGTGATCACTTTCTTGCTATATTATAAAAGGCAGCATTTCTATTCTCTTTGTTGCAGAAGCACTTGCAAATCACTGAGTATGAAACAGTTGTATGAGTCTTTATACAAGCATACACTGAAACATAATATGATACCATACGAAGTTAAAGGATGATTATTAAAAACAGCACCAGTATTTATTCCCTCTTATCTTCAGCTGAAGGTTTTTTCTATTAGATAATACCATCTCTCATAAAAGCTAAAAAATTACACAATGACAGTTCTTTAAGGGCATCTGCATGTATGTTCACAAAAAAAGCTTTTAATGTGAAACTTGATAGACCATTTCAGGAGTTTAAAATCATTCTTTTTTCTTGTATCTAGATAACAAGGTACTGTTTTCCTTTGTAACAGGATTTAGGAAATAATGAGTATTGTCATCAAATGGTCCTGTGCTCCAAAGTACTGTGTGAGGTGCTAGTGCTGTGTGTCATCTACAAGAAAAGCCTTTAGTTTTAAGAACATGCAGAAGTTTGCTTCTTTGGACAGTCATTGAAACAACTTTATTCATTTCCTAATAATGCCATATTTTTAAAAGTAATTGGTGATATCCTCAATTAAAAACAATAATAATTTTTTTTTTTTTTTTTCAAAACCACCATTTTTGCTAATCAGTTTCAATTCTGGTTCTTTTTTGGTACATTTTTTGGTGGATGTATAAAAGTCTTGTAAGACATTCTTCAAAAGCTGTAGTAGCTCACTAGCTATCATCCACCTGAGTACAGGAAAAAATAGTGTGCCCAGCAATTCGTGAACTTTTAGGATGGATAAAATGATGAGGCATTCAGATGAAATTTCCTTTTTCCAGGTGACATACACTAGATGCAAAAAAGCAGAGTATTTCACTGGCTTGACAAGAAAGGGGCCAAAATGAGCCAAAATATCTCAGAGTGATTTTAAAGAAGCTACAGTGGCAGAAGCCTTCTAGTAGGTGCTCACACACACTCCCACGTCAAAAGTTCACAGCCAATAACAGCCATAATGTGACAATTTAACCCCATTTATGCTGTGATGGACTGCACTGGTGCATGGCAGTGATGTATCTGCATGCGTCTCTTCCTCCTCTTCCTGATTTGTTTCCTCCACTTTATATTGTAGAGGCCATGGGAAGAAGCTTCTGCCTGAACAAGTAAGAAATGCCAGAGCAAAATAAAATGAATTCCGTTGTGTGATACTTGCTGGAAGGAGTTAATGTAAAAAGCCAAGATCACCAAGTGAAGGCGGGGGAAACCCTTTTCCTCAATCTGGACACAAGAAGAGATGGGTGGTCACTTGGGATGTTCCCATAAGACCTACTGATAGGAAGCCTGAAGCTCACTACTGAAGCTATCAGGGGCTCAGATATCTTTCCAAATGGTGAGGCATGCTCATATATACCACTTAACATCTGCAGAAGTATAAAAATAATGGCAGAGGGACACCACTGCAGGGTTGTAGGCTTAGGCTGACAAACCTTCACAAGTCAGTGGGGACATCACAGGGCTTTTGCTATGCTGCATAAAGCATGACATCCTCTGCATGCAGCCAGCTTCCTTCCCTCCTTACAACTTGCACAGCACATCTCGATACTTCAGTCACAGAAACCTGATGTCTTGGCTGATGTTAGCAAGATAAATATTGCAAGGGGGACCCCAGCTCAGAGTGGGATTTTGATAGGGCAAGATTGAAGCAGTAAGAGATATCCCTCAGTAAGTCTGCTCTTAATGCACAGTCCTAGAAAGACCTTTATTTTCATGAAATTACCTAATGGTTTCTTAAGCCCACATCAATTTTTAGCATTCTCAGTGTTCTGAGACAGTTGCATAAGAGCTATGCATTGTGTGAGGAAGTTCTGCTTTTCCTTTTTCCTGAACAGAGCATCTGCTGGTTTCACACTGCTACAGATTTTATGGCAAGATTAGTCCAAGCTGGTAGAAACAAAGCATATGAAAGTGAAGTTCCGTAGCCTGTATTCCTGGTGCAGCATTGCCCTGGGAGCTGCTCTGCCACTGAGTGCATCCCTCCAGCCCAGCAGCCTGCCTGTGCCACCTTCGGATTCCCTCTGAATACAGATTTGCCCTTAACCTTTTGGCAGGAACCATTGTAGCTAATGTTTCCCTGATTCACTTCCACCCCTCTGTGTGGCTCCCTAACAGGACAATATTTGCAGCATTTTGTGTCAGTGTTGCCTTTGTTCCTTGTCACCTCGGTGCACAGGGAAGTGACTGAACCCACAAGCCCCCCAGCCTCCCCAACAAGCCTCAGCACAATGAAAACAGTTACTTTAAACAAATCAAATCCAGCACCCTGCTGCCATCAGACAAGAGGACACCAGGTTCATCCATTCTCGTTGCTGTGTTCGTGACACACAGGTAGGACTCCTCTATTTTCTTTCAATCCCATAGAAATTGAATACAAAGCAAAACACAGGCTCTCCACTGTGCGTAGTATTTTGTTATAAATCAGATGGAGAAAAGTCTTCCCCTCCAGCTATGACAGCTGCAAGAATGTCTAGAATAGAGGGAGAAAGATTTTTAACACTTACTTCTCTTTTTTGCATCAGCTTGCTACAGTGCCTACCCATTCTGTGAGGGACGCAGGCCGTGGCCTGGCTCTGCCCTGGGAAGCAAGCCCAAGCCTGTCTGAAATGGTTGGAACCTTCTCACTGCTCGGCACGGAGTGCTCCTCCACCTTATATTAAACCTCTGTATTTAAAGGAAGAGAAATATTTCCAAGAGGAAAAATTAATGGCTTGATATGTATTGCATATGGAAAAGAAAAAAGTCCACAAAAAGAAGAGTGTGTGCGCTAGTATGTGTATATGCTAGTGGTCAATGCAAATGATTCATTTACTGCAGATTAAAACAAAATCTTCAAACGGAAAGGTGGGCTATTGCTTGAAGTCACTTGTTTCCTAATACCATTTTCAGTTTCATGATTTTGGAATATTCTAGTTGAGAATATTTGATTGAAAAATAATTATCTTCGGCAGTCACAATGAACATTAACAGGACTCAGGATACCCATATCACATTGAGAGCTGCCCAAGCCTATGGCACTTTTCCTGCTGTTGCTAAAACTGAAAAAATACAGCTTACTTCCCTTTCTCTTTCTAGGAAACTGAGGAGTCTGCAGTGTGGATGAGAGAAGAGAGGGCTCCTTCATAAAATAGGATTACAAGAACTAAGACTCAGAGTTTCTGAGCTATTTTCTATTATTCTGTGTATGGCTGAATGAATAAACTTTGCTTTGTAACTTAAAAGAATCCTTAGAAATTTCTTCTCAAACTTTGTAGTTCTTCAAATTTAGTTTTAAATGATTCCATTTTAACATAACCATGAAATTGAAGACTATCAAAATTCAAGTGGTTTTCCATGGAATAGCCAGGAGCTCTCTTCTGCAATGTTGCTACAAAAAGCTATGAAAATTGTAAAAGAAAAATATATAAAGCCAAGGTTTCTGGATGTTAAGTTTTACAATATTTTCTCTAATAAAGTATTGAAGGGAAAGGTCAAAGTTGTAGAAAAGAGAGTTCCTCACAGGTTTTAATGGAAATTGAAATGTGAATTTAGCATCATCATATAAGACCATGTGCTGTAAGAAACAGATAGGAAAACAACCATAATTAATACTTCTACACTTCTGAACAGAAGCTAGAAACTGGCTCTTACTTTCACAAAGTTGACTCTGAAACCTCTCAGGAAATCGATGTATTTATTTCTCAGTTCAAGAATAGGGGGAAAAAATATTAATTTATTTTTTAACCACTTAGCCCAAATAATGGCTTACAGACAGACCCTTAGAATCCCTTCACACCATGAGTTATGTTTGTGTTCCACACTTCTCTGCTTGCAATACATTTTCCAAGCCATGCAGCAGATAAGCATCACTATACTGGCCAGCAGTAGAATAAATGCTGCACCATATGGATACCTAAACATAATGCCTTGGTTGGATTTTTTTCATTTTTCCAAGATAAGTGGAATGGGGTCAAAAGAAATAGAATAGCTATGCAAGTATTTGCAAAGAGTATTCCTACAGAGTACTTTCTGAATTGCACAGGAGAAAGACCAGATGTCATATCAACAGCTGAGGAATAGCTGGAGAGGAGGAAAAGCTGATTTTTTGGTGGTGAATGAGAGGCAGAAGGAGAATGACAGTGATTTACAGAAAAACCTGGGGGACAGTAGCATATTTGGGAGAACTGCATGGTTACATTGTAAGATGTGAAGGTTTGAAGTCTTATCTCCATGACAAATACGTGATCAGAAGAATGATTTTCTCCTTTTCACCAAAATAATATAATTCCACACTGCTTTTCCTGTTTCATGTATGTGTTTGGATCATTGTGATAACAGAAAGGCAAAGAAACCAGAGCAGCATATAAGGGCTTGCTCATCACTCATCAGGCACCAGCTGACTGTGCTGTGCATTGTCCTACTTTCCTAGGCGAGGTTCTAATGCCTTTATGGGCACTGCATTTACTGCATCTCACCTTTGTTTGTCTATCCCTGTGTGTAATGGCAATATCGTGTGATCTGTTAACAAAAACAATAGAGAAATTTCCATAATTAATAAGTGTAAAGGAAGACAGGTCACAACAATTCAGGACAGCAGATAATGGACTCCATGCTATTGAGGAGACAGTGCCTTCCTCGTGCCTTCCTGAGTTATGTATACACTTCCAGGTCATGTGTATTTATGTGGATATGTTCAGATGTGGAAGTCTGTACATAAATTCAGCCGCTACAGTCATCATCCCCACACTGGTGGTAATTATTCAAAAGGCACGTAGCTCTGGAGCACTCAGGTATGTTTTGTGGTGCATTTTCTTAGCACGTAAAAGACACTCCTGTTGCTCAGTCTGGTGGCATCATATAAATCACCGACAGACTAGCGATACATGCTGGAGAGGGGTGCAATACATCAGAAGGTTTGATGTGTCTGTAGTCCAAGCAATCTATGGCAGATAACTTCTGAAACCATGGCCCCGCGGCTGGCAGTTGTGTCACCCTGTGCTGCCCCAGAAGCTGTGCCTTGGTGGTTCTCAGGTCTTCAACATGAGAAAGGCTGGGTGGTTTTGGCCAGCTCATGGCCTGTGGCCTGTGCTCTGGGTTTGGGTGTGAAATGGGCAGAAGCAGCCCTGATCCGGAGCATTCACCCCAACAGCTTCCTGTCTCCTTTGCCCGAGAGCTCGCTGCAGTGACTGCTGATGCAGCGCACTGCCCACCGAGCCAGGCGGCATGGGCTGGCCCCACCAGGCTGACAGAAACGCCAGGGCTCTTCTGAAGTTAATCCCCTCCCAGCCGCTTGCTTGCTTCTGTCAGTGGTTGTTAATTAATCCCTGGGACAATATAACCAAGACACAGGTGAATTCTCCATTCTGGAGCTTTGGTTTCCCACCCCTGTTTCACTCTACCTGTGCTCATTCAAGGGAGCACAGATTCAGACCAGCTGTAGCAGCCTGTGCCAGGTGGAAGGACAAGCCATCAGACATGAGCAGCCACCTCTGCTTTAAAGTTTGCACATCTGAATGAGGCCCAAGTGTCTTTGAAACTCCTGCTTTTGCTCCTGAGTCTGCTACAGCTTCTTTTCTGCTTACTCCTGCTAGTATCTTGCTCTCTAGTGTTTGTCAACAAGATCCTAATCTATAATTCAATTTAACCACTTTGATTTTCTCTCTCAATGGACAGGCTGGTAAGAGACTGTGATGTATCTGAGACTGGACTAAAATGTAAATTAGCTTAACAGAATCTTTCCTTTTAATTAGAATAATTATTTTTCTGCACTTCCTACATTCATGAAGATATTCAGCCTATGGGTGAGTAAATTAAATTTAAGGGTATGTAATTCACATTGTATTTTTGTAGGACTCTGAGTCATAGCTTATTTTTAATCTTAATTAGAACTGTAGATCCTCTAATCAAGCAAAATGTGGCATAACAATTTAACACATTGTGGGGCTGGCTGATAAATCTGGTGCTCGGGAAGCAGTGCCGTGATTCAGTGCAGTACAGTCCGGGCGAGAAGTTATCACCCTCATCATCAGCAATGAATTTGTGGATCTCAGTGTGCCAGGTAGCAGAAAGCTGCCATCCCTGGATAATGGCAGCAGCTCAGCCTCTGAGGGTTGAGTTTCCACTGCAGTGAGGGGTCACTGACTGAAGTAGACACAGCAACTTGCTAAGCTGGCTTTTACCTGTGAACTCTGTGCTGTGCACCCTCAGCAGAACTGACAGCGGTCACCACGCATTGCCAGCTTGCCCCAGCTTCTGAAAATAGCCAGCACAACAGAAAGCAGCTTGGACGATAGAACAATGTTCCTGTGAATAATATAATATTATGCCACAGTGGTAAACTGTATGATCTGCACCGGCAGAGCTGCTTCATCAGAACTGTCTCACTGGGAGGTTCGCACTTCTCCAGGGTATTCCAGCATTTGGACTGTCACCTCAAGCCAGTTAATAAACTCAAATAAAGTGAAATTAACTTCTTTCTCTGTTAGTTTCTGGCAAATGGTGGAAGGGCCACTGTCGAGGCTGTTTTGTGTTCATTCAGTGCTCCCAACATTAAAGCAGAAGCTAAAGGCTGAGCTGGAACTTGGATGCTCAGTGAGACATCATGGTTTGAAAATTTGTTTCATTTAGAAGGTGCTGGGTGTCAGTGCTTGGGTTTTGTTGGAGACATGACAGTCAGAACAGTGAAGGGGCAATGCCCTAAAGACAATGGTGACCATTTTGATTTCTGGGTAGATTTTTGGAAGATGGAAGGATGCAGGACCAGAATATTAAGTAACTGGCTCTTCCTCAACACTCAGCAAAAGTAGACATTGGTCATGGGCAAACCAGCTCTTAGTACAATCAATAATACTCATGTTATCCTAATGCTGGACTCTCCACTTTAGCATCACTAAGGAGCTCATAAAGTTATGACTTTTACAGGTGACTGTGGAGCTAGAGCTTGTGCTGAAACACCAATATTCTTTGGTCCTAATGACATACTTTAGTCCTAAGACTATGTAGAAAGTATTTACCCTGCTGCTGATAAAGACAGTTTCATGTTTTATTTTGCTGTCTGGATGCCATTTGCATCTCTGCATGGTCTTGATGAAGGTTGTAGAGTTGGTGAAACAAAGCTTGACCAAATTCCTGCAACAGCAAGCTAGAGAAAGGAAGACACTGTGTAAGCAAAGGACCAGGCAGAGTGGACATGCTGAGATCCCTCTGAAAATGTGAGCCCTAAAGGTAGCAAAGAGCAAAAGGAAAAGGGTAGGAATAAGCACTCTTCCAGGAGAGAGGGTTTTAAAATTTATTAAGTAGTCTAGAAAAAATAATGTTAAAAAAGTTTGTTTTGCTTTTTTCTTGTTCTTATTTCCATTTCCCATTCCCTATTGTGTCATTAGAATAAAGGGAAGCAAATGGGAGAGAAGAGGAAAAATGAATATAAAAGACAAAAGAAAAGGGGATAAAAATACCAAATAATAATAAAAAATGTTAATAAAGTATTCATGAAATGCTTTACACCGCAATGGGGATAGAACTCTAATTTTCTTTTTTAACACAATAAAGAAAACTGATTTTGAAAATTTTAATTTTCTATGGTAACTTATTACAGGTGGTTTGTTTTTTCTCCAGCTCTTATCATACCCAAGAGAACATAATTCAGTTAGTAGAAAGAGTCAAGAATATTGAATCTCCACCTGTTGAATAAAATGCAGATTTTGGACAACTACAACTGTAATCCATCTGTATCACTTACTGAACAATTGGGTCCTTTGGTAAAGAAGTATAATTTTCTTGTAGTACAAATACAGTTCTTTTCCAAAACTACCTCAGAATGAGCATTTTGCAAGAGAACAGGTGGTTGCAGAAAACAAGGTTCAGTAAAGAATGACAGACATTACAGTGGATAAACTGAAGGGTTAAAAAAAAAAATGAATTTGGTAATAAAATCTAAAAATTGAATACTACTGAATTCTTTCTGCATTTATATAGCTTAAATTCAGAATATATGTATATACATTGACCACCCTCAACAAGGGTCTTGTGAAATACAACAAAACAGAAATTAAAATAATAGAAACAGCACAGGTCAGGTATGGTAACATCTAGATGATGCACAGCAGTAAATGGAGCATTGCCAGCTCCATTATTTGAGCAATACTGCTCTGGGTACCCGTGGGGAAAATCTTCTGGCTAAGGTGAGAGATGAGGAAGCTGAATCCAGGTCATCAATAGCGCTCTGTGTGCAAGTGGGGCTGCTGGATGGTGCCAACATGAAATCTCTTATTGCTTGTGACCTTTCTGTGATAGGAAGAAAAAAATGTTGTGATGTTTCAGGCTGAATGTAAAGCAAAACAGAGAAGTCTATTTTAGGATACAAAAAAAGATAAAGAATTTAAGGTAGATGATCAAAAGAAGAAAATAGCTATAAAAATAACGTGTTAAGTTCCTATATTACAGAAGTACAAAGGTTGAAGATCACAGTGAATATATCCACAAAGGGCTGTAGCTGAAATGTTGCTAAGCAGCATCACAGTCTGTATCCCTCAAGTGGCATTTGAAATCAGGATCATCTCTACAAACTGCAAGAGAGCTTTCCTCCCTTCCCACCTTGCCAGCTCATTTTCATTCAGGGTGGCAGAGGCTGCAAACTTTACAGCTTCCTTCTAAACTCAGCGTTTGAGCAAAGTGTTCCCCAGACTCCTGCCAATGTGCTCCGGCATCAGCAGAGGTGAGCTGCCGTGCTGGATGATGCCTGGTGACTGACTGATGACCTATTCACAGACAGAGCATCCTCCGGACAGTTTATCCCAGCCGGTACTCATTAATGAGAGAACTTGGGCAACAGCAAGAAGAAAAAAAAAAAAAAAAGGCATAGTTTCATTACAAGAATCTGCACAAGTTATTTTAATTTGGAACTGAATTTGCATGAGAAGGGTGTGAACACCTGAGAGGTTTTAGTATGCAGATCCTTATGGGAGTTTTGCAGAGGAGCTTTCAGGCAGAGCTGGAAATTAATGTTTTAATACACTTAGAAGCTAATGCACAAAATACACACTAGACACATCACACTGGTAGCTCTCAAACATCTTCTCTCACAGTCCCAATTCTGGTATAACTCTCCTCCCATTGGCATCTCCAGACTCATAACACTGAATTGGAAACCCCTGAAATAATATCTTTTGGTTTTCTTTGACTCCTTCAGTTTTCCAATTGTTCATGTTCCTTGTAAAACTTATGCTGGGAAGTGAGTGATCCTGCAAAGGCTATAACCTTCTGCCAGCAGCTTCAGCAGGGACCACGGGGCAAGTGCTTCCAGACAGCCCCTGCTATGGCAGCATGTACCTGCTTCCACTCGTCTTCTCCCTGGTGCACAGGTGCACCGGGGAGCACATGTGCACCCACCAGAGGTGCACATGTTCAGCTACTTTCATGTCATCCTTAAACCCTCTAGCACAGCAGCCTGTAGAGCATGCATGCTTGACAAAGACACTGAGCACACTGGAGGCATGCTCTTGGTCCTGCCACCTCCGTGTTGCACTGTTCCATGTGGCCTTGTGCTGTGTGTACGTGTCTGTGCTGTGCCGGCTGTACCCCCACTACAGGAGGGGACATATCAGAGCAAGGATCATTCTGTACACATCCTCATATTTGTTCTATGCTGGTTGCATAGGGGAAAAAATACTGGGCTAGGTGATTATTTGATCTGGCTCACCATGGCAGATCATATTTTAGTGAATGGGCAAAGTGGTCTCACAGATTCACAGCAAAGCATTAAGTACCCAAAATGCCTGGGGATGGTAGGAAGGATGTCTGAAAGTATCCAAGAGGGACTGTGTGTAACCTAGTGAATACTTCCCAGTGATCCCAAGCCTGGGAAGACCTGCAACCAGTTGAGCCACCTGAGCCACCATGGTAACTGGAGAGGATCCAGCCCTGGCAGTGTGCAGCACTCTGCTGACATCTGGCAGGTCTCTGGTCCTGACAGGATAACACAGCTCCCCCAAAACACAGCACGAGCTGCTTCTGAGCTCTGTCTTTCCCCTCTGAGTTGCTTTGTATGCTGTCCTTCATCACATCTCGCTGTATAAAACATTAATCTATTGTGAGGAAAAAGAGATGCAGCCGCTCCAGTGGATGACTGCTTTGTTCAGGGCATGGATTTTGCTGGGCTTCAGGTTCCTACAGGGAAAAGAAATGCCTTGTGAGGAGCACCTCATGAAAGATAGTGGAAAGCTGGCTGAAACGGCCAGAAACCTGAGGGATTTGTACAAGGACAACTGAGAGATGGTGCAGTATTTTTTCATCTGGCAACAAAATCCTTGAATGTTCCTCTTGAATATCACACTGCAATGAAACAGGTGAAGAAGGAAGGGAATTACAGTGTTTCAAACTGTAAGGAAAGCAGACTAGAAGATTAACTAGGAGTCTGTAGTCAATCCCACTGGTAGAGCTTGCTTGCAGCTAATGCAGCTGTATTTACTTTATAGATCCAAAGCAGGGCACTGGAAGTGCTATCTCGCAGCTCTGACCTCTGCCTCTGGCCCATGCAGAGCTGTCAACATCAGCTCGTACTGAAGTCATAATAACTGGGATTCCTCAGTCTTCACAGAATTGCATAGAAACAGCTTGTCAAAATTTAATTCATTGAATATCATGGCCTTACTATTGCAGTTTAACCCTCACCCCTGCAACAGCACATCACCAGGCTCTCCTAGAGAGAGCACACTATAAAAGAACAATATTTTATGTGCTTGTTTTATTTCTTTAAGCGTATACTGTCCATATGCTCTAGATGCTGTGAGGATAACTCAGAGACAAGAAAATTCATGTTCAGACATAACCAATATGTGGCAGTGAAACTCAGAATAATCCACTAACAGCAAAGCAGAAAACTGAATAATTTAATTCCCTTTTCATTTCTAACAACTCTACCCTATATTTGTATATATGGGACCAGGAAGTACAGGGAAAACTAGATTTCAACCCCTTGCTCTTTCCAGAGAAGTGCACCCTGATGGATAGGAAGGGAAGAACAAAACAGATCAATATTCAGCAGGCTGAATGAATGCTGCCAAAACACATGGCACATCCCACGAGCTCGCGGACTCCCAAAGGGGTCGCAGCTCTCAGCAGGTGCCTGTGCCCCTGCTCACTGCCACCAGCAGCAAACCCACTGCAGCTCCAGCCACTGCTGGGTGCAAGGGGATGAAGTAAATGAGGTCACTGCAGAAACAAGGTTGTTCTCTGATATTTTGTGACCTTGCGGAAAGCTCTGGAGCTTTCCAGCAGCCACCAGCTTTTCCAGCTCCACCAGCTCTGGAGAGCATAGTTGAAGAGTCACAGTGCAGACACAGCTTGAGCTTGAACTCACTTACCCCTCAAATTGCCAAAACATGATGGGAATGCTCAGCATGCAGCTGCCCTGCCTTGCACCTCCCTGGCTGCACTGGGCTAGCTGGGGACGATGCCCTGAGCAGATGTGGTGGGATGCAGCAGGAATGGGTACAACCTGCTCCCCTCCTGCACAGGGAAACAGGTGAGTGTGCATCAGTGGGTATCAACTGCTTTCTACGTTAAAAATAAAAATAAAAATAAAAATAAAAATAAACAAACAAACAAATAAATGCAGCAAAGATCCTCCATCCTGTCGTCCTGTCTGCAAGTGAGAACTGCAGATGCTCAGGAAGAGTGTGTATGAGTGATTGCCCTGCCCCAAGACATTCTCCCCGCTGCCAGCAGTAAGCAGTTTAAGCTATTTCCAAATCAGCATTTTTAATATGCTCCAAAGAACCCACCCCCTGTGATTATGCCTAATCCTTTCTGAAAACATTTCTATTTTGGGCAACTCGCTTTGACAATAAGTCATAATTTAATTATTTACTGCACATATCCGTGTTTTCAGAAGTCTGTGTTTAGCTGAACTCAGCACAGTGGAGAAGCCAGGAGTCGCCAGAAGACTTCAGCTTGGGAGCACAACTGCTTTTCTTTGTGTTCGAGGCATTTTGCTCTGTTTGCCATTCATTGTGGCAGAGCTGCTGTGGCTTTTTGTGCTCACCTGTGAGTGCCTTGGCTTGGGAAAAATTTCCCTGGTAAAAGGTAAAAGTATTTTTGCTTCCAAGTGCTCTTTTCTCATTCTTGCTGTAAAATGTTGTTATAGAATAAAAAGGCTGATAAGGACACTATGGAATATTTGGTGTATACAATTTGTGCAGTGTGCAGATGTCTGTGGGGAGATGGGGAAGGACATCAAGCAGTCACTGCTATTTTGGCATAAAGTACCAGCCTGGACTCTCTCGGTCCCCTGAAATGAGGCAGCTACTGCAGATCCCTGGTCAGAAGGCCCTCCTGGGCAGTGAACTGGAATAAGGAGATTATCATTCCCCACTGCTGAGGCTCTGGGGTCAGCTTTGGGGGGAGTGAGCCTGGGAAGGAGCATGGCCTCGGGCTCTGGGATCATGGCCGGGCCACCGAACGGTACCCCCGCAGCACTGCAGTCTCCAGTGGGACCTCGACATCCCGCCCATGAGCAGCCTGGAGCAACCTCAGCTGAAGGCGAGCCCTCTCTTCCACCAGCAGAAACACGTTTCAGCTGAGTGCTCAGCTTGAAATCCACACAAGCCTGAAATCTAAGTGCTTGTCCATCAGTCTTCTGCTGTGGATTAAATTTGTATCTTTTAAATGAGCTGTGTTTAAGGAATAGAGATGAAATGGCACTAACAGCACAACATTTTCTGGCACTGTCTACTGCTTTTCATTATAAAAATCTAGGTCAAGATTATTTTAAAAGTAGCTTTCCAAGTGAGAAGTATCAGTCAGACATAGAACATTTGCCTGAAAATAGCTAATATAAAATAGGCACGAAACTGCCAGATAAGCACAGGGTGCAAAAACATTGTTCCTGCTCTTGGTAATGTCTCAGCAGCTTCCTAGCACATAAAAACTAGCTGTAATCACACATTTTGCTTTACTTCTCTCTATCACACTGATGGCCAATTTATCCACAGCAGCGTATTTACAGGCCTGTTTACCGAATTGAAATTCTTCTCTAGAGCGGATGCTACATTGCCTCAGAGTGCAATAGGATTTAATTGAAGCAGCATGAGAGAGCTGATGAATGGGATGCTTGCAATGAAGGGACCGGAACTGGGACAGAATTTCAATGGAGAAATTAAAATTCCACGTTAGCTATTCTTAGCAGGTAGCAGAGATGACACAAGATCATCTTCCAAGCATGTAGAGACGAGGCTATTTACTACAAACTATTGACAGAAACCTTATTTCCAGTCATGCAAAAAAATTATCACAGTTTAATTTGGTTTTGAATGCCATTATACGTGTATACATGTGATGCTCATGATGCATGTATGACATACATTCAAGTGACAGAGAATACCAAGACCTTGTGTAAATCATGGAAGATCGGCAACACAAGGATTTTTTTTTGGTATGGCTTTTTTTCTTCTGTACTCCAGACATACCAGCTTCTGCCATGTGATTCTTTTCCTTAACTCTGAGGATATCCATGCCATAGCTTAACCTGGGTGGCAGACTTTCTACTCCACCTGCAATATGTGCCTTATATGCCCCAGTGCCTTATGGAAAAAGTGCCTTAATGTGCTCCGCAGTGCCTTATGGAAGAAGGGACACAACCAGAGACTTCACTGGCCTTGTGTTGTCTTCCCACACAACATAGAGATACAGAAAACCAGACACATTGATTTGGGGTCTTTACTCTTTAGCTTTATGGCAAAAATCTCTTTGGACCATAAAAGAGCTATGCAGTATTTTCTGATAGCATCAGGAGTAAAGAGAAAACACGTGCAGGGGTGAGCACGATGGAGCTGCAGCAAGGAAAGCAGGGTCAGGGTTAGCCACCCAGCTGCCCTGCCAGCTGCAGGTGCTGCCACAAGCACAGGAAGAGGTGCTCCTGGTGCCACCTCAGCTGATTCTTGCGTGGGGTCCTCCAGAGCTTCTTCAGCCACCGCTGGCCCAAGCTTTGTGTGATGCTTTGGATGCAATGCCCTGTAAATTCCATAAACCATCTGTGCTAATCTTTGGGACCAAAGAACATGTAGCATGGGCATATGGTCCACTCAGAGCCCATTTGGTGAGATGTTCAGATAAAAAAAAATTAAAAAAAAATAAAAAAATAAAAAAAGGGGGCACTCTGATGTTGCCCATCCCTTCGCAGAGCTTTTCTGTAGGCCCTGCTGTTTCATCAGGTGCCTGCTTTCAGAGCAACCCAGGTGGGCCCAGAGACATCCCCTCGCAGTGTGGTTTCTGTGAGGACTGTAGAACTGAGGCCACAGAGCTGCTCTGGTCTGAGACGAAATTATTTGCTAGTCCTGTAGAAACACACACATGCATACAGAGCATCAGCCATTCCTGTGAGCTTCACGATCACCATCCAGGCCAGACTGGAAGGGGTTTGCTCCATTAACTAAGGACCTGGATAGGACCACATGAGTTTTCCTGAAGCCCTTCCTTCTCAGACACCTTCCACCCTGTGGCTGGATTGAACGTTCACTTGGGTAAGGTCTGCCCTGACAGAAGTGGAGACAGGTCTTGATGAGTCAAAGTTTTTGCTTCACTCTCCTTGTTTAGGTAATTACGATCAATAGAAGACAATTTTCTTACTTATTCCTATTCTGGAAAATAGAAAAAAGAAAATGATTTAAAATAAGCATTAAAAACTAGTTGGGGTGTAGAGCCAAGAACAGTTAAAGATAGAAATGGATTGAAACATGGAAACTAATGGTTAAGACATCTGAATTTCTCAGTTCTGCCTGCACTTTAATAACTTTTCTTGCAATTGATGCACCTCACTGTTTGTCTCTGAACACAACTTTTCTGTTTGTTTGTTTGTTGGCTTTGTTTTGTTTTGTTTTTAAGGATCTATTTTAAAGCATCTCTGTATTATTCTACCTATCTTACTAATATGAAAAAAACTGCTCAGGGTGCACCTATTCTCATCAGATGAATAACGGTCCTACATTATGTGACCATTCTGACTTTCTGTATTTATTATTGCCCATTGTGTATTTTTCTATCTAAAACATTTAGTACAAGTACTTATTCTGGAGCATGTGGTAGAGAAAAAGCCGATCTGTTTCGCTAAATGTTATTATGTGCAGTAGAAAAAAAAATCATTTTCACAGCTGAAGCTTGGTTTCATAAAAGAAAATTGGTCATTTTATTTATTTAATTTTTCTTCTCAGCAGTTACCAGAAATTTAAAATGACAAAATAATTTATAGTACAATAGACCCATTATTATGCTTCTGTAATAACTTGTGGCAGTGGGAAGTTTATGGAAATCTATGCTTTGAAGGTATTTTTTTTTTTGTAATGGCAGAACATCAGAAATTATTTTGAATTTTGCCCACTGTGCTGTCTCAAAATATACTGGAAGTATCTGTGGATTGAATCAGAATTCTCACAGACAAGCCAGAAAATGCTAATTAAAATTCAATAGTTTTTTCATTACCTTCACAAATGCAAATAATGTACTCTAAACACTTGCAAATAAGTGTTATTGATCCTTCTGAGTCAAAGCAGCTTCAGTGCTAATGGGACTCTTTGGTTGCCTTCCTACAGCTTAGAGACTAATTGTACTTGCTTGTATCCAGCAGCCCTTAGGTGTCCAAGAACGGTGACTGTCCATGCCTCAGAAACCTTGCCAGTCTGAGGATGCGATTTTGCACAAAACTAAGGCTCAAAATATTTCTTATGTTTTACTATTTTCATTGAGGAAGGGGTGTGCTCCCCTGTGCATCACTCCACTGTAACAGAGCTGAGCTGCCACTGATTTTCCTCAAGAAAATCTAGAATTTAAAAAGTATCTGGTTTTGAACAGACCACAGACTAAGATATTGGGAAAAAAAGAAAAAAAACCACCACCACCACCACCAACAACAACAACAAAAAAAAACTATTGCAAGGTGGAAGAGACTGAAAATTATTTTTCAATAAATGGAAAACAAAATTTTTTTCTCTTTCATGTAAATATATATTGGGGAAATCAGTTAGAAACAGAAGATACAAAGTCAAGAACACTTCATTCTTGTGTTAGCTTGTTTGCCTCCCAATGGAAAAATAATAATAAGATAAAAGTCAACATATCTCCATGAATTACTTTAATTTCTATTAACCAATAGAAAGGAGGAAAACAGCCTACTAGAAACTGCTGATGTAAGCATACTTTCTCAGTTTTGCCCCGTCCATGGCTGAGGTTGGAAACCTTGTGTATTCACTCCTAAACCACCCAACCTGAGAAACTCTGGAGCAAACCCCACACTGGAGTGTGGCTGTGAACACGACACAACTGCATTTCCACGCACATCCATGGAGTGCTTCCACTTAACACCATATAATGCACAGATGCTCTGGGGCTTAAGGCCTGACTTAAGAAAGATGTAAGCAGGCACTTGGTGACAGGGACTGTGGGAGGCTGGGAAGAAGTCACAGAGGACATCCCAGGGCACATTTGGGAACAGGTAGGGCTGCAGCCAAGTGCAGATGCATGGATGGCAGTTGTGGAACTTGAAGGATCCTGGTATTTCAAAATTTTACTCTTAATTGGATTCTGACACCCTTCCCAGTAGAAAAACACTGGGTAGGTAAGCAGATTTGTCCTGGTCGCTGTGTGCTTTCAGGGGTCAGCTCAGGCTGCAAGGACAGACGGACACGGCTGTGGGACATGTCCCTACAGCTGACCCACATACACATGGTGCTGACCGCCTCATCTGGGCGATGGCAAACAACAAGAACTGCTGGGTGAGCAAGGGTAGGCCAGGAAAGGCCTAAAAGGTGTTATATGTAGGGTGCTCGCTTAGAGGCTGTTTGTAGCCCATCACCACCTGGAAGAGGGGGCCACCACCTGGGAAGGAGGGGCTGGGCTCATCACAGATGGACCCTCCCAGCCTTTCCCACAGGGCTAGCTTTGTTGCAGCAGAGAAATATATAGACTGTCTGAGTTAGTTACAAGTTGGACAAGTCAGGAGTGTTTGTGGAGAACTGCTGCTCATTGAAGTGGAGTGCTAATGGGACTGGGAGTGATGCGTACACCTTGCTGCAGCTGTAGATGAACTGCTGCGTGTCAGCAAAGGCATTTATCCATCCCAGTGGTATTTTTTCAAACATGTAAAAGAAGCACTGAAACCTGGTAAGCTATAAAAGGCTAGGGGAAGACCAAAACAAGTCCTTTCTAGTCACAGGAGAAGTCTCAGCAAGCCTGTGGGAGAAAAAAAAAAATCACAAATGGAAAGAAAATAGAGCTTTGAAATATTTGACAACTCAGATACAGTATATAAAGAGGTCTAAACCATGAAAACATTTATAGAAAAGGCTTGACATATGTTGCTGCCTTGAATTAATTTGCTTTAATTGATTGGCGAATTTTAGTTTCCTGGTGGACATATGAAGTATTTAACAGTACTGCGCTGTACAGGAGATGTCAGAAAGTCTAAAATATGATTCTCCTCTGGTTCACAGTTCAGCTGATGCTCTAGGCTTCCATAAAAAACAATTTATTTTTTATTTTTTTGAATTAAAAAGTGTTCTGTCACTCTAAATTGCTTTCCTGTGTGTTTTCATCTTGAAAAAAGCAGGTGGATACGAACAAGCCCAAACTTATTGTTATTTCTTAGTAATTCCCACAAGTACGAGATTTGCAAGGTACCATTCAGAAAACATGCTGATGCTGGTGGGCAGGAGACCTGTGGGCAAAACTAGGCAGACTTTGAGAGAAGAGGCAGAGCTTTAATTTGAAACTAAAACATAGCTGGCACAAAGAAATCTCCATGCAACACCAGCTTAGTTCCCATTACAGTTGATAATTCTCGTTTCAATGAACTAAACATCCTGGTTCAAAATTAGATCAATGAAATCTAAAAGGAAGTAACAGAATTTGAACAAAATGATTCTTTTAAAAATGTTTTCTGTCCTCCTAAAGCTATTTCCAAATTGGATAATGTAGGATAGAAATCAAGCTAATTAAGGAAAAAAGTTGTTCATTAGACTCTACTCTCCAAACTAAAGCAAGGTAGTGTAACGATGGCTTCCAAAACTGCTACTTTTAAAGTTTGTTATAGGTGTTGGTGGGTTTTTGGTGGCAGCAGGTGGCTTTGTAGTTGGTTGGATTTGTTTTTGTTTTTAAGTAGTTATTTTGACCACCTACATTTAAAATTGAAACCCACACTCCCGATGGTCTTCCTACAGCACAAAGGGCTGACACGCACCCACTGCCAGCTCGAGCATCCTGACCTGTGCTGGAGGCTGAGCAGAGCCTTCAGGCCAGCCTCACCCCACACAGCAGCTGGGCAGGGGTAAGCAGCCTGGAGCTGAGGATGTGAAATAAACCCTTCTGAGCTGAGCAGCCAGGGCGAGCGGCAGCAGTGTCCTGGCTCCGGTGGAGATTTGACAACTCGTTCCACAAAAAAGATGGAAATTCAGCTGTTTTCATGGGCATTTCGCTCCCTAACATAGGGGGCTGTATTGGCTGTTTCAGGCTCCGTGCAGAGGTCCTGAGGCACGTGGAATCGCCCGTGTAGTGAGCGGTGCCTGCGCTCTGCACAAGGTGACACTTACTCAGATGCGCAAGGATGGAGCCAAACCCCTTAGCTCTTTTCCCCAAGTCTTTGTTTGAACTTGAACCATAAAGACAGCTACTCCTGCTTTAAAAACAAAAAGTGGATTGATGGATTTTAGACACTTTCACAGCTCAGTAACAGCTGAAACATTTTCCGAATCACAGTTTTGGACAGGAAGGGCTAAATTTTCCCTGAAAGCTCCTCGCAAGCTGATGGTTGGTCTGCAGATAGCCCAGGGGAGATACGCCACTTGCAGAGAATGCAGGGATGAATGCAGAATGCTTTAGGCTCTTGGGCTAACATTATGGTTTGCTATGACAAGTGTTTTACTGGATGAATGTCTGCTCTAGCCATTCTCAAAGGGAAGGAATAAACATAGAGAAGTACAAAAAGAGCACTTAGGTAAGGTAAGAAGTTATAATTCTTGACTGACTATCTAAAAAAAAAAAAAAAAAAAAAGGCAGTTTTCTTCCAAAGATACTGCACTCGAAGAGTATGGGTGGAAAATGAGACTTTTGCAAAAACATAAAAGCAGGTTTACAGCTCAGTGCTGAATGAGGGGTCAGAGCCCAAAGATCTCTGCCCTGCAGCATAGCCACGTGCTGAGGCACTCGGGGTGCTCGGAGCCCAGCTGGAAAGCTGGGGCTAAAAGTGAAGTCAATAACAAAGGAGAAGCAATTCAAATGAGCAAAGCTTTGGGCTGTACGTGAGGGAAGCAGAACAAAGTGGCTCCAGGAATGATGGATTGCTTGGAAAAGCAACTTCAAGGCTCTATATGCCCTTGTAATAAACTAGCACAGCAAGAAACAATAAACATAACGAGCAGAATCAAACAGGACTGAAATTAAGACTGTTTTGCCCCTCTGAACAACCTGAGAAATGGCACCAGCTGGCAGCGAAGGGAGCGCTGGTCCTGCCGTGGGGCAGCTCAGCCCTCCTGGTGTGCCCCATCGTGGGCTGTATCGCAGGGGGCAGAGCTCTCGTGGCGCTGCCCCGCTCCTCAGCACCAGGCTGAAAAAGCACCACTTACGCCTTTGCAGGCTTCTCTTTTGCTGCCCGTCATCTTTGAGTGCTTTATTCTTAGACGAAAAGCACAGTGGCTGAACTGCTTATTCTGCAATCAGAGCACGTGCAAAGTATATTCCTCTCCCTTACCTCCACAGATTTATAGGACTGCATTTCTTCTTTAATTGAAAGTTCATTTTTCAGGGCGGATGCAGCACATGCAAGCCAGCCCTGGCAGTTCACAGCCGGGGAGGCTCGGAGGGGTGGCAGTGGGCTCCCGGCCAGCTCCACGGACACTGGGCCTGGGGCAAGGGCATGAGAGCAGTGCGAGCAGTGCGAGCAGTGCGATGTCACCCTGGAGCCTGCAGCAGCCTGTGCAAGTCGCCATCCAAGCTAGCCAAAGGGCCTTGGCAGGCCAGCCTTGGTCCTCCGGCCCTGGCTAGTGCCCACCTCCTCCACCAAGTCCCAGCGAGTGCCGTGCATGGAGTCACTTCACTGGCACCAGAAGTGGCCAGAGCACGGGGACAAGAGATGGAATTGCTCTTTAAGGACAGAGGCAGGTTAAAAACCGGCCCATCTGGTATGCAATTTAGAGAGAAGTGAGACTGGATTTGGTGCTTAGAGTAAGTACAAGTCGATGACTGATCTTCCCTGTACTGGTCCATGGAAGCAACCCAGAGCCTCTATGCACATAAACCTGCATAGCTGAATCAGCTCCAACTGTGTGGGACATCTTTATGCCCTGCTCCACAGGTTTATGCCCTGCTGTTGCCCAAGAGCAGAGCACAGGCAGCCTCAGCCAGGCCAGGGCCTGCCCTTGTTTGGCTCCTTGCCTCAGCTGCAGTGACCCCCAGGAGCTCTTTGGTGCAGCTGGCAAGTCTACAAACAGAGTTTTGTTTCCAGAAACCCTCCAGCCCTCCCTTGCAGACATGCAAGCCTGTCCTTTGCTGGGAGATATGCTGCAGCATGGAGCTGGGTCTGCTGAGTTCCTGCGGCTTATTCTGCTCCATGTGCTGACAGTAAGGAATAAGTAGGTTTTATAATTGGAAATATTATGGGAACGCACTGGAATTAGCAGGGATGTATTTGTTTCTCTCCCTCCCCTTCCTACTCAAGTAACTGTGTTGCAGTATAAATGCATACCTGCAAAACACTAGAAGTGTAAGAGGTGATGTACTGGCTCAGAGCAGCAGTTCACATCGTGCGCTCGCCCATTTCAGATGCATGTCAAAAGGGAAACCTATGGAAAAGAAGAACTGCTCCAGGTTACCATCCCGCTTCTAACAGCTCTTTGAGAGGCAGAGACTTCCTTCCTTCCGTGCACTTGCCCATTTTCCCTTTCCAAACTGACAATGAATTTGAGCTCTGGTAAAGGAAGCATGAATAAGTACTTCAGGGTTTCTGCAGATCTGATGCACGGGTTCTTAATGAGCTCTCTGCTCATTGCACACTGCTGTGTGCTCAACTCTACTTGCACATCAACGCTGGGGAAGAGGAGGGGTGAGGGGAAAGATTGATGACCCTGGGGCTGTAACCAAAGAGCATCCCACAGGGATGGACAGGGAGATGATAGTGAACGACTCCGGCTTCTTCCTAACTGCCATGAGAAAATCGCCTTGTCTGGACAGACAGTGCTGATGCCAGCCACGTTTGCGAGGCAGTAACCCTGACTTTAAAATTTATACAGAGTCTGCTTGTCCCTTTGCAGGTGAAGATGGTATTTGGACACACAGGACAACCAGTGAAGCCATGGCTGTCTAGGGTGAAAGCTGCTGTAGGCCTGCACTGATTTCCTCTTGTTGCATATGGTGGAGAGCCTCCCCTGCACATCTGAGATCACAGGGCTGTTCAACAAGCTTCTTGTTTTCTCCCAGCGTTTTATACTGTCAAGAATGAGACCGCATGAAAACAGAAAACTGACATGTTAACCTGTATCAGCTCACTTTTAGCTCGTGTGTCGTCAGAACATACTCTATGTCACCAAAGTGATTCATGGATTCATATGATCCATTCTTATGTGGTGCTGTGTTTTCAGGGGATGTTCCCAAAGACCAGGGATTCCTACCCTCTGGATTACACACATGCAAGCAGCAGCCTCGCGTGCAGGCATGGCAGCCTGATGAGCGCTGCAGAAACAGCAGCAAAGCCCTTTCAGTGCTATCCTGAGTAATGCAAAACTAGCTGGCGTATCACTGGCTTTGGCATTTTCTAACTGCTGCAGCTATTTTAGCATTTACATAGCTAAAGAGCCATCCGAACCATCAAGCTTGTGATGAGAAGCTCTGGCCCTGTGTGCTGCACTGGCCTGGGACGTGACGCCGGCGGTCCAGCACGATGCATGGCACAGCGTGGTGCAGAAATCCTCTGGCAGACAGCGAGGCGTGCTGGCCTGGCACACACACCCCAGGCAGCCTCAGGAGCGGGTTGGCGAGGGGAAGTGACAGAGTGTCCTGCGGGACCTCAGAGCTCAGCCCTGCACAGGAACCTGCTAGCAGGACTGCCCGGCAGCGCCACTGCGTGCTGCTCACCCAAGTCACAAGTGCGGCACTGAATTAGGGCAGGCGAGACCGAGGAGCTGCGGCAAGCAGCTCTGCCGATATGATCTCCTCAAGTCTGACTGCTGATTGCTAAAAAAATAAAAGAATTATTACTTAAGAAAGAGAACAAAAAATGGTAGTTCATTTGTGGAACGTTGTTCTTACTTCTTTGAAGAGATGCTGGTTCTGGAAAGCAGAGGTAAAGCTGCAAACCGCAGATTGGTCAGAATTTGATTCATAACTGCTTATTAGATTACTTTTAATCTTTATTCTTCAGCCATTTAATATTCTCTTCTCAAATGGACAACTCAGATTGAATACTTATGTTAGTCATAATGTGCACTAACTTCAATGAGCAATTGAATTTGGACTTCTTTACCACATCTTTCCTTACGTGTCACAGTGACTCATATTAAGACAGGAAACAGTGTAGGCAAGCTAGCTTTTATTTCCAACAGACATTTAATTTTCTACATTCCACATAGTGTAAAACAAAGCAAACTTACAAAAAGCTGGCATTTTCGTGCTGAATGTCCCAGTACTGTCTACCAAGCTATTCTAAATGCCTTAGGTTAGAGCAGACCTGGCTCAGTTAATTGCAGTTGCAGCTCACTGGGTGAATTTATTGAGGTCACCTGGGTGCAAGGCAGGCTGCTGGCTGTGGGTCTGCTGGGGCGGGCAGGCTTTGCATACTCATCTGGGCAGAGGAGCAGGGGCTCTCCTGGAAAGAACGGGGGAAACTTCATCGCCTGCAAGGGGTTCTGGGGAGCACCAGGGGGCTTTGTGTGGGAGAGGTGGTGCAGAGACCACAGCAGGGCTGAAGAAAATACAAATGTCCTGTTTCAGTTCCCAATGACTTGAAAGTAAATATCTCAATAATAGCATCTTATTTCTTTGGCGGAGGGTAAAATTCCCACAGACAACTTTGGGGAAACACTTTTTCATTCTACTGAAATGAAACGCCTGAAAAAAGCATTCAGTCAAGGAAAATTGCTCTTTGCAGGTGTCATGAGTGGAGCATACGGAGGGAGTTAATCTTAAGGGGTGTTGTTTTAGTAGAACAAGAAGCATTAAACATTCGTGTTGTTTTGGAGCTCCCTGTACATTTTTTCAAAGCATATTGATGCATTCAAAGGAAGAAGGATGCAGTGATGGAAATGGTACTGTGTGTGTTTGTACAACCAACATTACAAGCGTGGATTTTGCTCTTTTACTCCAACTCCGGATTGTGGTTCCTGGCAGCTTCCTGGGCTGTAATGAGAGAGAGTGAGAACAGCACAAGCTCCGTCCTCTTCCAAAGGGCAAAATTTGTTTGGGCTTTGTCAGGTCCCCTAAGTTGGCATGGCAAAGTGTATTTTCCCCATAAGAAATCTGTTAAAATAGAACAAAAATAGTCATTATAATGAGCTTTTCTTTAGACTGTATTCTGATTGTTTAAGATGTGAAGAATTTTCCCTTGCACGTTATTTGCTTTTACCCCCATGCAGCTAATACTGTACTTAACAAAGCTGATACATAAACTACTTTGAATGGCTTTTCAGCTCTTAACACTGAGAACAACTTAATTAGGCATGGTGAATTCAAACGACCTTGTGGATCTTGTAATGCCTTCTGTAAGGCTATTGCCATCCTGTAGCAGCCACGTGTTCCTCAGTGCTCCACTTTCTTTCACCTTTAATAGCCATGAATATAATTTAATATAGAGCAGCTATGTAATAATCTAAGTGCAGGCTGTGACTTGTTCAGTACAGTGAGGTGATTATGCCTTGGACTGTAAGACTTTTTAATGTAAATATATGATTTAATTAAAAGATGTGGAAGGAGGAGTTAAAAAAAAAAGGAAAATGATACAACAACATCTGCACATCCACCCCTCCAAGCAAAGATAATCTGTATGCATGTTCTGGCATAGGCAAGCCTTAGAAGTCTGTGGTCTGAGCAACCAAAAATATCACTGAAGTCCTGAAAAAACATGTTCTGGGAGGAGAACAAAGGAGGCTGTGGCACCCTCCAGGGGTGTGTGGCCTCATGGCGAGCAAACTCGCAGCATGCCTGGGACACCCTCACTGCAGTGATGTGCCTTAGGACCAAGGTCTTCAATCTGGGTGATCTACTGCCAGTAGGAGGATGGAGATAGAAAGATATTGTAAAGTTACCTCAGAGATCCCAAACAGGTATGTATTAGTTAGTGCTGATTTCGTTAGATTCCTATACTGTGAGTCTTAGCCGGGGAGAAGAGGAATAAATTGTATAAATAGACCGTGGAAATCTGTATTAATGTGTGGTCTTACGTCTCCAGATCAGTTATTCCCTATTGGGAAAGGGAGCACTCCTCCTGATCCCTTGGGATCCCTTCCCAAGTACATGTGTCCTACATACAGCTCTTCTTCCACCAGGAATCATGTTGATCTGTGTATGTGTGTGCTGCAACATCTCTCTAGGTAACAGTGGTGTTCATTCTAACTCCATATTGCTCCTCTGCATCGGGAAATTCCACTTTTTTATGTGACTTTCCAACTTTTCTTTCCTAAAAGCACACCACTGCCTTTGTCTTGGCTGGATTGCCTCGCTGTGGTTCTTGTGCCATTTCTCCTGTTCACAGTTTTGATCCTAACTTCAGAGTGGTTGTAGTGCTTCACAGCTGCCACCCACAAATTGTGTAGGTGAGTTCTCTATTCCATGACACAAGTTCTTAAGGAAGTATTAAATCCTAAGGGACAAAATCCTAAGGGAATTCATTTGAAATGTCCCCTGAGTTTGACAGCAAAACATCGATAGATGCTCAGACTATCTCTGTGCTTACTGTATAGTGTTTTCATACACCCACCCTCTTCCCCCCCCCGTCTTTTTTCATATACCTACCCCCTTTCCCCACAAAAAACTTTTTAGTTTCTGAAAACACCCTGTGAGGCTGCATCAGTTACATTAAAAACCGCATCTCATTACCAGAGTAAAAATACAACATGTATGTTTTCACATATTCTTTCAGTTGAAAATGAGATATAGGACAAATAGGAGTCTTGAAAGAATACACCTTTATCAATATTACCTCCTTTTCTATACAATAATTACCTCTATTGCTGTTCTGTGTCCTTGGCCAGACAGTGACTTTTCTCCCTTGCTCCCCTTACAGGGAAGTCACTGAGCTGTATTTCGGCATCCATGGACAAGGCACTCGGGGGTTCTCACGCTGAGCCCCCACCAGGGCCCACGCGATGCTGACTGTAGATCACAGACACCAAGGCAGAAGAGATGTTGGAGAATGTCACTGGTGTTTTCTCAGTTACATCCATCTGGAAGAAAAATGAACACGGTTGGGTGTGTGCCTTCCATAACTGCTTAGTAATGGTTTCCTGTCTATGTATCTAACACACTAATTCCTGCTGTGGGAGCTGGTACAACTTGGTTGACTAAACCTATTTCTCCAACGTAATTCCTACCCATGTTATTATGAATACAGAAATAAAGGCTAAAAAGGCTAAACTAAGGATTCAGGTGATGCCATTGAAGTCAAAAAAATTAAGAAAAAAAAGTCATTTGAAATCCCAGGCTGACGTGCATTTTGGCAAGACAAAACCTGAAGTGCTGGAATGTAATATATAAAATAGCACTAGAATATAAATCATGACAAAGCAATTAGTCTTGTTTCTAGTATGAAATGCAGTTTGCAGCATATTAAAATTCCGATGAGCTCCATCTGCTTAAACTATGCTTACTTATAATTTAATTACACAAGGTATCCATGCCTGAGTCATTAACAGCATTATGAATAATGTGATTCATTAGCAGTGGCCTACATGTGCTGTTTGTTTCTTTTTGTCCCTGAGATATATATCAGTTACTTACAAAGATTTATATTTTGACAATCTCCATCTGGGCTATTCTAATACAATTTTCCAGGACATATTTGTTCTATTTCAGTGAGTAAGGCATGTTGCAATCTTTCTCTGAGGTATGGGAACAGCTTTATAAGTGCTTAGACAGCTGTGTAGTTCCACAGTGTCGGTGGAGTTGCATTTTCTCCAAATAGAACTGCTTTTTACAACCACAAGCAATAAGCAATATTCTGCTGTGTTTCTGTTGGTAGTGTTTCAGTCAATATTTTGACTTTTTTTTTTTTCTGAGTTGGAATGGTAACTTTGCAGGCAGGCAGCAAAATAAGTAAGTTGCATTTTTTTGTGGACAGGTAGTATTGAAAACTAGGAAAAAATCATATTTTTAATGCAAAACATTTGGATAAAATGAGTAAAAAAGTCAATCTTTTCAATAAAATTTTACATAGTTCAAAGCCTTTCCTCTCCCACTGACATTCAGTTTGTATGGTTAGTATTTCTTTATAGAGTTATCTCTTCAAGTAATGTAAATGTAATCACATTAAGACCTCAAGGTTTTTTTTATAGGAAAGCAGGGCAGCAGTTAACTGACTAATTATAATAGTCGTCAAAGTGTGGCAATTGCTAACCAAAATCTAGTCATGGTGTTAGGGGCTGTTCTCATACATACGTAACATAAAACATCCAGCATTCTTTATATACCAAACCTTATCCAAAAAGGCAGATTTAGGCACTGGTAATAAGAAAACAGATGTTTTCCAAAAAGCATCACTGCATATTTACTCCATGTTACACTCTTACCCAACCATTTATGTTGGCTCTGTTTGAGGGCAGGATGATGCACTCGGTGAAGTTCTGATCTGAACTGATTCAGCCAATAGAGTTTTACATACCTAACCTGATTCTCCTTTCCACTACTGATTAGAAATGAGATAACAAGCAAAAAGTTCATTTTCTAATGTATGACTGAATCGTTGTACACAGAGTTGATACCAGGCAGAAATGACCGCTGGCATTCCCTTCCACTGCTTTTCACGATACCATGAATGTAGCTGCACATGCAGCATATTTCGCTCATCTCAAGGAAAACTTTTCAAGAATGGTGATAAATAGCTGATCAGAAGAGATAAAATAGGTACAGTCAAGCCTGACTGATGCTCTCATAGTCTCTGCTACAGCTGAAAGCTACTTTCCGTGGGGACAGCAGAACTCATGGACCGATCCCATAATTTGTTCCAGAAGTTCCTTGTTTTGAGGAGAGATATTAGCAATATAAAAGCAGAATGGATCTCTCAGATCCTCATCAGCCTACAGTCTCAAGCAATTTCATGCCTATTAATCTTTATTCCAGGGGAGGTCCCAGGCTGTCGCAGAGTCAGCCTGAGGATCACTGCAAGAGGTGATGTTGCTGCTAAATGGTTTCAGAATGAAACCTTTCGCTTTCTGGAAAATCCTACATATTAGAATTGGTAAGGAATTAAGGGGTGACAAATTAGGTCTGAATTGTTACAAATAATCTATTAAATATGAAACGCTACACTTCTTTCTTGCTAACATTTAGGCAGTTTTCTGTTGATAGCTTGAAATAGTAGGGTCCTTTGGGGGAAAAAAAGCAAGTGAGCTTTCTGGGGGCTGTCACATGATGGACAGCGATGATTTGAACCCACAACCTCCCAGTTACTCTAAGGCAAGTGTGTTGGCCAGTCAGATGGTTTTGTTAGCCTGATGAACACAACATCCGCAAAGACATTCCTCCAAGAACAGTTCACGTGTACGTGCTTTGAGAAGCAATGGAGAGAATGCAATAAATATGGTAACTAGCAGGTGATGAGGAATCCGATGAAAATAAATTCAATACAGCTATGAAGACTAAATGAAAGTCTTAGTACGTATATAAATCTTCTGCTCTTTATTAAGTCCTGCAAAGATTTATTAAATTTTGTATGGCTTAAGAAATACAAAAGAACTGTAATAAAAAAGGAGAGGGGAGATTGCTTATAATTCACATTTTAATAATGGTCAAATGGGTTGATTAGATCTTTTCAGATATGATGAATATTACAGAATATTATACAAACTAATATTTGTGGAAAATTTATGCAACTCATAGATGTTCAGGTTGTTCAACCTTAAACTATAAAAGTAAATCATTTTATAGCTTTAAATATCTTTGGCATCAAGGATTCTACTTAAAAGCATATGATTTCAGCGTTATTTTTATCAGAATCTCTTGCTTTTTGTGTAACTTAAATTTAATTTATACAAATGAACTGTTATGGGCTGTATAAAGTTTTAATCTCTTCCCATACAGTGTAAGCATAACTCTGCTCTGTTTATTCCCAGAGTGTTAACCCAGGTCTGGAACCAGCCATGAGCAATGGGCATCTGATAGCAGATAGGTGCAACGAGGGCTTCCACCTCAGCAAGAGAAGGTGATGTTGACTGAAGAGCCCCCTGAGAGAGGCCAAGGCAGTACACAGCAGCTCTTGGCATGAAGACCTCATCCAGAGAAGTCACATATGAGGAGACAGAAAAGGGAATTAACAACTTAAATAACTAGCCACAGTCACTTGAGGTGTAAGGTAAGGAGTGCACAAAAGGCACTGAAAACCCGTGGGTGGATAATGGTTATGTCTGGTAGGTGTTTTGCTGGAAAACAACACCTGGCATACTACGGTACAGCAAGAGGCAATCTAGTTTTAGAAGGCACCATTCAACACTATAATCAACTTTGTGCACTAGAGCCACAGAAAAATAAGCTGTAAGGAAAAATGACTGCCTGGCAATGTCTTATCAAATTGAAAGAGAACATCTATCAGTCTGATTGTTGTGTGCTTTAATTGTTTTACTAGGGGGAAAAAAAAAAAAAAAAAAGAAGAAAAGGAAGATACAGATTCTGCCTCAAGCATGAAATAAGTGGACACATTACTTCAGCTGGTCCCTTCAAGTTGCTCATGTATGCAGTCTTAGCCAGGACTTTGGAGGGAACTAAGATGAGCTTGCAGAGAGGGAGCTGGTCACCTTGCACGTCTTTCTTCGCTGGAGAGCAGAAACACACTTACCAACAACACGTCAGGCTGACTGGTGTATGGTAATTCTCGTATCACCAAAACATGCTGACAACTTCAAAGCTTCATTTACATCACATATAGTTCTGAACAAAAATGAAGTTATTAAAAATTCCTATTAACAAGAAAGTTTACAGGAGGACCAAGGGACCTCTGTATAAGCAAGGGAAAATCAATTGATTAACTGAAAAAAGGATGGTGAAGTAGCTGGAAAGTGAAATTATGGTGTTTGGAATATGCTTTCCATTGAAAATGCAATGCAAAATTTGTTTATCAAAGGGCACTTGTCGTGGGAACTCAGACTGAGGACTCAACAGAGACCGAAGCCTCTCAGGAATCTATGAAAAAGAGTTAAATTCAAGAACACTAAAGCCACAGGAGTAAGAGTTCTGAGGGTTCTGAAAAAAAAAAATGGTAAAATAAAACAGATAATAGGAAATAAAGTCACATTTCTTTGCTCTGGTGGGATAAGATACACATGAGGACTACAATGCTAACTTCTTTAAAGAAATGACATGTAAAATAAGCTATGGATATTAGCATATTACACTAATATCACTGAATGCATATTGCAGAATTATCTCTGTCCACCACAGACAACTCCACATATAGTTATTGTTTAAATATTTTAGTTTTTTTTTTTTTTCCCTGTAAGATCCGAAGGTCATTCATATTTGTTTCCTTCTCAGAAAAATGTGAAAAATAAAATGCAAAAGTAGGTCATTACTTAACTGCAATATTGACAGATGGATTTTCCAAGTGTGATTTCTAAATCTGAGTATATTTAAATGTGTGAGTTTGGCTAAAATGCATGCAGTAATATCTGTGTTTAACTGTATGTCCTTGTAATGTATATCACATATGAAGAAAATGAAGAGTTGATTTGTAAATCATTGAAAAATTACGTCTTTTTTTTTTTCATACAAAGAGATTTTGAATATATGAGTGTCCAGAAAATAACCCACAAAATAAATAAATAAATAAAGTAAAATAAAATAAAATAAAATAAAATAAAATAAAAACCTTCATAGTGAGGTTAATAGTTAATTTGATCAACTTGTGAAGCATTTGCAGAGTTGGACTGATTTTCCCTGAATTTACAATTTACCATGAAAGATACTTGTAAAAGATTGTGCTCTCATGAATGGAGACAGGGATAAAGCTCCACTGATCACTTGCCTGGGTGGAATAATTTGGGAAAGAAAACACAAACCCGGTCTGAACAGGGGCTAACCTAGAAAAATATTTGTGATTCTGTGATTCTGTGAAAATCTTCTAGAGTTTATGGAGTAATGAGGATGACAGCAGCATCAGGGCTCAGTTTCCACTAGTACTTTCAAGAAGTCCAGAGCTGGTTGTGCTGCAGTCTCCTCAGCTCCCGGAGGGGAGGCACAAGCCCTGTGTCCCCCCTGGCTGCCCACACAGGACATGTGCTGGTGCTGTTCTGTAGTTGTTGCCCTGATGGTACAGACTGTGCTTACTCCTGTTCGGTAAGTTCATCACAATGCAAGAGTTCATGTGACACCTGTGCTCTTGTTATTAATGCCAACTGTTAATGAAATACAGAGAAGACATACCTCCATTTTGCTGTTGGTGCTTGTGATCCCATATGAGCCTCAGATACCGCTTTTGTTCCATTGGTCTTCCATGCTTAAGCATAATTAACTTTTACAGTTGTCAATATTAATGTTTTCTTGTCCTCTCTGGCCTTCGCCCTCCTCCACAGACATTATTTGGGGTTTGCCATGACAGCCAAATATATTAGTTACATGGTTTATTCTGCCTTCTTGATTAAAATCTGTTGATTGAAAATCTTTACCTTGATAGAGTGAGAAAATGTGGTTGTTCTCTTCCTCCCCTACGGGAGAAAGGAAATTTACTAAATGCACTGTCAGAAACAACAGCTTTCCATGGCTTGTCTGACAGCTGAAAGCCAGCCAGCTCCTGGGGCTTGGCCACGGCTGAGCTCTGCGTGGCTGCTCCTGCCAAAACACCTCCTGAAGGTCCCAGCATCACCCCCGTGCTGACGCCCGCCCGCTGCCAGTAGCTGGCTGCCCAGCAGGGCCGGAACAGCTCTTTGTGGTGACTGTTTTAACAATTTGTTCAGAAATAAATAAATAAATCAAGCAGCATTTTTTGCTGGATGGATGGAGCACCAGCAATAACACCATGTTCACTGGAATTCCAGCTGGGCTTTGTAACACCCAGATGTGTGAGAGATTGTCAGAGGACACCAAACCCTTTATTGCCTTGGTGGAGGGGACAAATGTGTCTGGAAATGTGCAAACCAAACTGTGTTTCAGCGCTTTGGGAAGTGCTCCCTGTCCTGGATGCTGAAAACAGAGGAATAACGTGTCTAAGAAACAGGCCAGGCTCACTCCAGGAGCAACACTCCCCACAGCCTGTAGGTATGCAACAGCTTCGCTATGTGGTCAACCACTGATGGAGGTTCATTACATCCTGTGGGCAGGCAGAGGAGAAATCTGGTCATAATGAAGCTGTTTTACTAAGATGAGAAGCTATTTTAGCCTTAGGCTTCTACTTGGCTTCTTTTCAGTTCATACAAAAAAATAAATCCCATCGCTATTAAGTATTTAAAATCAAATGTGGAAAGGAAAATGTTTTTGCTCATTGTTATTTTCAGGTTTATCTTTTCCTCTGCAAGAGTTTGGAAACTAATACTGTTTAAATGTTATTCTTGGAATGAAAATTCATCCTTTAAAATGAAGCCCCGGTCAGCATCTATTATTCTGCAAGTCAGGCAGCAGCTTCATGAAGATTCATCCTGGCCTAGTGCATGGAAACAGTGCAAGACTGGCGTGGAGGTTTCCAACTGAAATGCTGAATTTTCTCATTTATTATCTGTCGTGGTGGTGTTTTTCTTTATTTTTCTTTCTTTTTTTTTTCTTTCTTTTTTTTTTCTTTTTTTTTTTCTACTGTTATTACTGCTGATTGCAAAGATTTTTTATGCCTTCTTTGCAATCAGCACTCTTTCCTCCTTATTTATTTATTAATGCCCCAACCCGTATTTGTGATCTCAAAATTGCTCCCATGGTGACAAATGGGTAATGTCACAAAGAAGCTGATTGTAACATTACTGCATGGACAGGGCAGGAACTCAGGCTGAGCTAAATGGAAGAGCTTCTGTTTACCCACAAATATCCTAATACACAGTAATGAAGGCAAAGGAAATGTAGGCAATTCAAGAGGTGTCTTGAATAATGAATTATTTTTAATCTTCCAAATGTGGCAATGCTTTCTTTTCATGTGGAGAAAAAGGTGCTATGCAATGTGAGCTGTAATTCTGATACAAAAATATTACTGAGAGGCAGAAAGATGCGAGAATTTCCATCTAGACTTGTATCCTGTGCCTTATTTGTGGGTACAAGACCCAAGGCCATTATCTTCTGGGCTGATGAAGCTTCAGGAGGTAAGCATTTAACAGAGAACACACAGTGGGCATGTATGGGCAGATGCAACCTAAGGGCAAAGTTAGGGCAATCGGCCCCTCTGCCTTGTACTCAGAATTCCATAGCATCAAAATACAATTAAGTTCTCTCTGCATTACCCCTCTGGAGCCCTCTAAACACAGGAGTACAGCAGCCCTCTCAAGCAGGGTGAGGCCCCCAGTGGTGGACCTCCCTGCGTCGCAGTTACAGGTTCTTCTGCATGACAGAAATGGAAACTGCAAGGTGAGCTGAAGCTAATTAAAAGACATTGATTTGCTCTAAAAATCCTATGGATGAAAATTGTAAAATTGTAAATGAAAATTGATTTTTTTTTATTTGTCACAGAATAAGCAGTAAAAGAAGAGAATTTTTAAATAGCTTTATGAGTGCGTAGGCTAAGGAACTGTTAAAAAAAAAAAAAGAAAAGAAACAAAGAAAGATCTTTCTGTTCAGGACTGCAGGAAAACACAAACTGTAGCACATGAACATTTTTTAGATATAGCACTTCTTTGGCACTGTAGCTATCCTGATCCCCAGCTTTCAAAACCCACTTGTCCCAAATATGCACCATGTCAAAGCAGCCAGTAGGCACATCTTTGTATTTCTCTAAAATATCTGAAATCAGTATATTTCAATATGTCATTGCCTGACTACTACAAGCTGCTTTTGCAATAACTTCTTTTCTCCTTTTCAATTTCCTAGGAGGATTTACTCTCAGCTGCAGGGTGCTGAACCTGAGCATTTCCTTCCAATTTAAAGATGAAGGATCAAATCCTTAGTTATCAAATCCTTAGTATGAATGTTCAGGCTTATTCAGGGATTCACCCCATTTCCACCAAGCTACAAAAGGGCTGTTACCAACACACCTCCATGGCAAAGGGTGGTATTCTGCAGGGAGTTTGCACAAATAAGTGTGACTCAGTGGACACAGAAAAATGAGCTTGCAAGGGCCAAGGCAAATCCTGCAGCTGGCACTTTTAAAATATGAACCAACAAAGACAAGCCTTACGGGTTTGCCTGAAGAATTGAACAATGTTAGTTCATTGCTACTGAGGGAGGAAGGAAGATGAGCTACTCTTAGTAGAAAAAATAACTTAGAGCATTCTGCGTAGAGAAATCACTTGTAGGTGTTTTTTTTGTGTTGTTTTTAACTGTCCTCTCATTTTGACTCCCTCCTCCCCCATCAATGTCATATTCCATCAATTGAGTTTTGAGCTTTGTACCCCTGAGAAATCAGCAGCTATTGATCAGCAACATGATGACTGCTGGCACCCTACCTTGCAGTTTGCACCTTCTCCCAGCTGTGTTTAACCAGCTGATGTCCCGTGCTTGGCAGCATGCTTCTGATGCTGTTCCACGAAAGCTGGCAAAGAAAAGCTGGCATGCTGGGAGAGCCTGGGAGATGCTGGGAGAGCCTGGGAGATGCTGGGAGATGCTGGGAGCTTTCAAGGTGGATGCAGTGCCAGAGCAACAGCAATGGAGGAGCACAGCACAGGGACACAGTTATATGCCCAGTCATCAGCATCAAAACCTTGTGATCTATTAAGTGCCTAATTACCTTATACAGCATTCCTGAATCACTGGTTATAATCAGACAGAAATTACTTTCAAAAATCTTATTTATTTCTATTCCTTCATTAATATTCAAGATTACCAGGCACTTTTTCTGGAACTTCTCCTTGCATCGTGGAAATCCCAGCATCCTCCTTGTGGGCCACAATTTCCCCTCAGCAGCAGCACTGATGCAAATCTTTATCAACACCCATGAAAGGAATGGCGCTTCTAAAATTTTATACTGGTACAATTTTCCTTAATATCTTCTTTTGTAGATGGTGCTTTGTGTTTATGAAGCATCGGATAAAGTGTATAAATACCAAATTCAATGAGTTCTGCATACTGAAGTGCTGCAAATGGGAACGGAACACAATGCCTCAAATGTTCCTGTTATGCCTAAGCCTGAAGGGACCATCTGTGAAAGCATGTAGGAGCGTAATGCTATCCATGCACAGTTCACATATTGGTGGAGACAGTCAGGCTGCACTGAATTCCTCTGAAGGAATCTTGCGAAGGAAATAATGGCCCAGCTTTGGAGAGCAGAGTTATCCTCATGAAAACCACACAAAATCTGCGAAATGATGGTTCTTCAGAAGCAGCCTTTCCACAAGCCCCACTGTCCACAATGTGCACATCTACAACACCCCGAGGCAGCCTGTAACTCACATTAGATGCCTTTATCCCTTCTGCCCTACTGTCAGTCAGCTGGTGGGAAATTTAATAGTGGCCAATTCATTACCTTTTAGGCACTGAATTTTCCTCTGAAGCTCTATTCCCCTTGTGAGTCACGCCTCGCAGACTGCTAGGACTGCCTCTGCTTCAGGCTCCTTCCCTCTCCCCAGGCCCTAGAACAAATATTGATCTTTCCTATCCTATTAACCTAGGCTGCTGATATTATTATGCATGGTTTACATTACGTTTATGCTTTGGAACAGAAGAGGAAAAGCTCTTGCTAAGTTTTTACCCACTGCAGATGTCCCTAGCCCATACAGCATGGGGCAGAGGGCTGGTTCTGTCTAAAATAGCGAAGGCATATCTTAAGAATAAGACTCCTTATTCATCCAGGATATTGCCAGAGATCTTTTGTCTCTTGTAAAAGAACCCATCATATGTGATCTCCTCTTTAGTTCAATTTGTAGTTCAGCTTGACTTTTCCACTCTTACCGTGTGCCAGTTCCCAAGGACAAGTCATGCATTCAGTGTCCAGTACCTCCCACGCTGAGGATCAACCCTGCCCTCCCTCTGTGCTGCAGTAATTGCTGCCTCCCCAAAGTTTCTCCATCACATTAATTTCTCTCAGGAGAATGCCAGCATTTTTTTCAGCAATTTTATTTCCTCAGTAATTTTCAGTTCATCAGCCCACTGTTGTGTCTTGACCTAGCAGAAAGCCCTCATTAGTCTGTCCTGCTCCCCTTTTCTCCCTCATCTTGGGACAAGATGGCTGGCTTTGTCTTTGTAAACAACAGGCTTGGAATGTTAATTTCCATAGAAGGAGACATTTAAATATTCATTTTGCAATTACTGTAACTGTGTCTTTCTCAAAGATCAGCATGTTGAAATCAAATTTGTTTTGCCATGTGTAATTACTTGACACCTGAAGAGCAGCTGGTGAGGTACTGTCTTGCCAGCATCACTCTTCAGGTTTGGAAGGGAGCATCATGTTTAAATTCAGGGTGAGGCACTTCTGTGCCTTTTAAATGGGTAGTTGTTACAATATTTCTGCCGCAAGGGTAGTCTCAGACACGGTTCAAGTGTCAATATGGTCTTTATGGTCTATCTTTTATAGTCTATCTCTGAATTATTCTTCCTTCATTGAAGATATCAGCATGCTTCAATCTATTGCCTTGTAGCTATGCTGCAACTTCTTTGTGGTGTATGAAGTGTAGAAATAGCAACTTGTTTCATGGTAAAGTAGATAAATAAATAGATCTGAAATAAACGTAGCTGCCGAACTCTGACATGGCTTTAGAAGAAACTTCTTCATCCCATTTGTCTGTTCTCTCAGTAAGGCATTAGATAACACCAATCAGAATTACATCACAAGGCACAGAGCTGGAGAGCAAACACATGGGCTAAAGAGAACCTCATGAGCTAAAAACGTTTGTAAATTAGCACTGCCTTTCTCCAAAGGCTTAAAAATGAGAAAGTTCATCTTTAAGTGGCTGTCCATTTTCTCTTGGCACATCCTTCATTCCTTTTTCGAGATTTCTTGCAATAATATCCTGAAATGAGGGTAGCCAATTTACATAAGTAAAACTATGGAAAGTTATCAAGATCTGTTTTTTATTTTCATTCATACACGATGTCCTCACAGACTCTTCAGCTGCTACCCAGTAAGAACATACCCATTCACACACCATTATGGGAACTGCATTACCACCAAAGCAAATCTGAAGCTTGCAGATGATGACAGGAGGCTGGTCCTGATTCCGTCACAGCTGACCTTGTTATTTCCTCACTTCACCATGTTCCAAACTGTTCTCCATGACATTTCTCATCCATGTTCCAAACTGTTCTCCATGACATTTCTCATCCATGTTCCAAACTGTTCTCCATGACATTTCTCATCCATGTTTATGTGGGCTTTGGCAGGTAACAAACTGGAAGTCAAACAAAATCACAAAATCAGTAACAGCTGAAACCGTGACCAGAACTGTATGAATCCATCTGCTGGAAACTTTGAGGCCACCAAATACTGTGATTACTTGGAGGAGGCCTTCTTTCCACATCTATGCTGCACCTGGGTTCTTTTCTTCAAATTAGTTATTAAAATAATGCTTCAGAGGATTAACTGGCTTTTGTACCCATCCGCTTAAGGCAGCTGGTGCTGGTTCTTAGCATACAATACGCAACTGAGCCAAGTCCTATATTGTCCAGGTTTTGTTTTCTGTGTGGTTTCTGAATCCCTTAACATTGCCTCTGACATTAGGAAATAATTGACCAGCTGTTCTTCCATCAAATGAAACAATATAGGTTACAGCAAAAAAACAAAACTATTTTGGGTATAAAAGATGGCAGTTAGCACAGAGAAATCATTAAACACTCACTTTCCATTATGGCATGCATCCCTGTGTTTGTACCAGATTATTCAGTGTTTATGGTAATAGTATTGTTGGTTCTAGTTGTTCTTTTACACTCACAGAGATTATAAACCAAAAACTGTTTGAGAAACAGGTTAGGAAAAAGAGAACAAGAAATTCAGGATTCAGCCACTATGTTGTAACCATCTGTGTTTTGTCTTCCACGTACACCTTGGGGATGAGTCTAGGAACTGAGTCAGCGAAAGAAGGCACCATCCGATGGCCAAGTCCTGACCACTGACAGAGGGGTGTCTGTCATCCAATATGACTATCTTTTGTTCACCCTTTTAATTTTAATTTTTATTTTTTCTAAAATATTAGATTTTATAGAAGAAATAGAAATGGGCAAACCAAAACTTTGAATTGCTTATTAATACTTTTGCATAAAACAGCTTTAAGACTCAGCACAGCTTTGGCTTGTGTTTGGGGGTTTTTGGAGAGTGCTGCATGTCTGTAAAAAGCAAATCTGACACCCAGATTTCAGTGCTGGGCAGCAAAACAATGGCAGGAGGCTAGGAAAGGCCTCCTGGCCCCTACAGTTTATTCTTAAAAAACAGGAGAGAATTAGAGATCAAAGGAAAGCAAACACAGCTCTGTCTAATCTTGATGCTTTTGTAAATTTTTCAGCTTCTGCCAAGCCCCCTTAGGACTCTCATTTGCTGTGGGAGTGAGAAACCTAAATAAATCTTTGAGTGTTTAATCTTCCTGTTCTATGGCAATGATTGTGTTCATCTCCACCACTTTCCCCCAAATTTTCTTGCTGCCTAAGCTGTAAAGGGTTCAGGGTGAGAATTCTTCTCACAGTGGGTAAGGTCTGCACTGATCATAAGTCTCTCTGAAATAACTGTAAGAGTGGACAGTGCTTTTGTGTGATTTACCTTGTCCTAAGGGGCATGCTTAAGATAGATGGAAATTGATTTTTTCTCTAGAAGTATCTTTCTTGTTCTGGTGAGTGTAGTTGGAAACTAGTTGTAAACTACATGCCTTAAATAAAGCCCAGTGGTATGAACCCACTATTTGCTTTCAAAAAACTTAGCATACATGTATACCTAGAGCCTGGCCTTCCCAGAGCTGCAGAGGGATGCAGGCCCCACCTCCCTTTGAGGAAATAGGATGCAGGTGCAGAGGGCTTTAGTTATAATCGGGACACAGTGTGCAGATGCACAGTGCCACCTACACCACATGAAGTCTGTGTAGGTGAGCACAAACTCGTCAGAACAACAAAAGGGAGGTGAACGTGTTGTCCTTTCTGATAGCCCGTGTTTTGTCCAAGATCTGTCCCCACCAGCAACCTCCTCATGTACGTGGGGTTGGGAAAGTCCGAGAAACCCCTGCAAACTTAGAGGGTGAAATGATTTCATAACAGCAACTAGGGCTCTGTACGGGGTACCCAAAGGGGCTGCTGCACGGTGTTGAAAGTCACAATGGAGAGCATGCAGTGCAAAGCAGGGAAACAAATGTATGACAAGAACCTGTGGATTCGTTTGTTTTGCTCCAGGCAGTGATCTGAACCAAACCCTCTGGCACCCCGGGGGACCCTGGGGCTCTCTCTGCTGGGCAGCCTCCGTGGGCTTGGCGTTTCCATACTGCACCTGACGGACAGCCCCGCGACCGTGCTGCGGGGAGTCGGCTGCAGCAGCCACAGCAGCACGAGTGGCTCTGCGGTCAGTCAGCCCATGTCCTGCTGCATGGCCACTGCTGGCTGGAAGGAATTCGCATCACGCTGAGCAATTAACACTCTCACCAGCTGACAGGGCACAGCCCTGCCAGGGGCTCAGCACCAGCAAGGCGCCCGCCCCAGCCCCTGCTGCCCCTTCCCATGCCAGCATGCCCCATGCAGTGCTGGCACAGATACAGGACCACATGTGTCACTCTGTACTGACTTCACATTAACGGTCTAGCACAAAGACACACACCTATCAATTATATATTACATGAGACATATAGCACAGCATTTCTGCAGGGTCTCCACACACCACATGCCCAGTACAGGTGTATTTATAGCAAAAAGGTTGTTCCTGCACCGAAGTGCTTTCAAGCTCAATAGTTATAACAGAAGCTGAGAGAAAAGAAGAATTATTACGCCCATTTTCCCCTTTTAGAATTGACGTCTAAATAGACTAAATAATATGCCAGGCAGTCAGCAACAAAGCACAAATCCTTCTGTCATTTACAGACCCGAAATGGGAGGTTGCCAGCATCCTCCTTTGAAACTAGTCCATTTGCAGAGTATGATTTGCTGTTTATTCCATGCACACTTTTTTGCCCAATATTTCTTTCTCTGCAACGTTGGAAAGCAGACCTCAGAAAGTGCCCCATCAGCACTTGGATAATGAAGGTCATGTCTTTTGCTGACTCCTGTTAGAAGGGTCCCTGGGTGCCATTTCAGTTACCGGCAGTTCAGCGAGCAGGCACGCTTTCCTTTTTCCCTTCTTATTTGTTTTTTTTTTTTTTTTTTTTTTTTTTTTGCCTGTTTTGCAGTGTTTCATAGTCCAAAGCACCTGATTAATTCAGTACCCTCTGCATAGCTCTCAGGCAGCTGTATGATTAGGCTCCAAATGCATTTTAAGCCGATATGTGCTGAACTGCTGTGGTCTTCCATAAATTCTTTCATGACCGTGAGAAGCAAGCATCCACTTAATAAGTAGGGTCTCCATTAATCCTATGATCTCACAATGCCTCAACAATTCTTTCAGGAAAAAAAAGTCACACCTTTACACCTTGGAGTTTCAATAATCAAATTATTTCTGCCTTCTCCACCCTTACCTTTGTGCAGAGGCACGAGTTGGTTTATCCTCATGTCACAGCCCCACTGCTGTCATCATGTATCAGGCAAATAGATTTCAGGCAGTCAAGATATGTGGGTGTTTGATCTACTAAACATGGTAAAACACAAGTAGTGACCCATCAGCAGATGTTTTATGAAAGGAGATGGTTCTTCATGTCAGAGTGGCCACCTAAACCAGGCAGAAAAGGGAACCGAGGAAGAAGAGTGCAGCCATGCTGTTGTGCTCAGTGAAGACTCAAATTAAGGAGAGGACACAAAGGAAGGCAGTTAATACAGGCAACCTGCTCCCCTATCACTTCCGAAACACTTCTGTGGGAGCACTGAAATCTGCCAGCTGGACCCATCCGGATGGCTTTGAGCACTGTAGCGTTGGGCTCAGTTACAGCTCTCAGCCAGACCACTGGCCACATCTGCAGCTGAGTGCAGCACAGCGATGTGGAGCACTCGTGTTTATAGGACAAAAGAAAAGCACATGATAAAGAACATACTCTCAGAAGTCCTGAAAAGCAATGCACTTTATATCCCAAAAAGGCTGCAAAAAACCTTGAGAGAGCTGATGACTTAGCTGAAACCTAGTTTTGGACTGAGGCTTCTCCCATGAGAGAGGTGTTTGCTAAGAGACCATTAGGAAAGACAGGAGAAGAACACAGCTTACAACAAAGCTTTCAAATGAGGATGAATGTGTTTATCAGTGGTCAGTGATGAACCTTTGATGTGCCTTGGAGGAGCAGAGATCTCATGCATAAAACATAATCGCCGCGCAGGGCCCTGATCTAGATTCTTCATTAATATGATGCATTTTGCATTTGCATCAAGGCATGACAAACCTGCTACTGCTTATTCCAAAACAGAAAAATTATCTTGCATCTAGTTTCCAGGACTACTTTGCTCACAGCCTCCCTCATACCAAACCCTTTTGATTAGAGTAAATAAAGTGATTCAAGAGAGATATAAAGTATTCATAAAGTGCACATAGAGAAACAAGGAGTGAAGATATGACAGATTTCAAATCTGGGAGAGGTACAGTTTTAGATTTTGAAAAGGCTTATATATTATTTGCAACATGTTAGTACTGCTAGACCCAAGTCACATTTGCTTTGTGCTGGGCTCTGTACCTACACAAGTGAAGGCAGAGATGACCTGAGAAGCTTATATTATAAACAGGTTAAAAATGCAAGTAGAAAAAAACAAAACAAAACAAAAGTGAACCCTGGTAAGGCTCCAGAATTCAGCTGCAAACTGAAACTCTATCTTCCAGAAATAGAGACTTTCCATAATCTGAGGGTTCCTTGGTTTTGAGCCTATCTGATTGTCTTTCTTGATCTTTTCTGGAGACCTGGATATTATGCTGGTTAAATATTAATCCAAAACAGCACTCTGCCAAATAGCCAGCACAGATTATGTCTAATCATCAGTCTTATATTTTGGTTTTCTTTCAGACATTTTAATGAAAACAGCTCTGAGTTCTGGAGTTGTATTTACAAGCTGGCCAGGCAGTGGCTCATGTTTGGGATGAGCTGTCGTTCAGTTTGGCTTTGCTGTCTTCCAGCTTTCACTCTCCTCTCACGGAGAGTTTCTTGTCCCTAAAGAATGCTTTATCAGCCCTCCAGCTGGGATCTTGGGACAGAAAAAGAGATCAGCCCCTCTTCAGTGATTCCTTGTAGGACTTTCACTCGAACCTTCCATGGGATCCAATGCTCTCAAGTGTTTGACCCGAGAGCTGCCTCCAAAGAGCTCAAAGTGCACATCTGCAGATGCTGCAGGTTATCTTCAGTATCCTTGAAGAGGAAATAGTGTGCACACATCCCATGTCTGTAGTGGCTTTCCAGCTCCCTTCCAGAGGCAAGCTGAATTTGCCCTTTTGATCTTTCTCATGCAGCTACATCTAACTTGGCCATGGTCTCATACCATGTGTTTGAGTGTCCTGTGTTGATGCTCCTGCAATTCAGGAAAGCTGAGGCAATAGGCTGAATGAACAAAATTTGCCTACTGGAACTGCCAAGGGCATTCTTTGAATCTCATCTTGTTATCCATAATGATCTTCTCAGGGTTGATGGCATTTATGGAAACTGTGTTTTCGTTTTTGTTTTGTTTTAATTGGGAAGTGTATTTCACAACTATGGACAGTGGGACAGATTTCTGGATTCCTGTAGATTTATAAGGGAAGGAGAGGGATGGAAACATGGTAGGTGGAATTATAACAGATGCAGGAAGAAGACTGAGGACATACATGTTACTCTGTTATTCATTTGCTTTTTACGAGTATTTTATCACTTCTTTCCATGCATAGTGAGTGAACAGGTGTTAGAAGTAGGAAAGCATGCTTAGATGCTGCAATGGATGAGGAAGAAGCAAGAAACAAGCACATCCATCAAGAAATTAAAACTGTTTACAATGGAAAAAGTAAAATCTTGTCATTGTCTTTGTCTTGTCTAAGTGACAGGGCATTCCCCTCTTGTGGGTATGTAGTTCTTTGTAGTCTAGCTCAGCAATCAGAATGAGAGAGATTTTTGGACATCTTCAGATGTTCTACAAGTAGGTTCCCTCCTGCTTTAATAAAAATAATCTATTTTGTCCTAGATAATGCTACTCTGATTTAAGTGGATGTCAAGCAAAAGAAGCTCTCCAAAAAAAATTACAGCAGAGATGTCTCTTTAATTTAAAATCTCTTATAAGGGAATTGAATCAAGTGAAAGAAAAAATGATCCTGAATTTCCCTGTTTCTTAGAGAAAGTTGTCAGTCTTACTAAGACATATCTTTTAGCTCTTCAGAAGAGTTCTGTGTCCTTTCCAGTAAAATGGTATTTTTAAGTAGTCAACACTTCTGTTTATCTTGGGATATTCCCCTAAAACTACTGTTTTAGTAGTTTAAAATATACCACCAGAATCTAACATTTATCCAAACAATATTTACAACATAACGATTTCTTTGTGCTTGGGAGAATTACTCTTGATTTACTCTGATTGATTCTGATCCTGCTTTACATCTCATAATGTTAGAAATTGGTCTTTATTATTGGTAATTCTCCTGACAGTGTTGAGTTGATTCTTATTGCTGTTAAGAGCCCAATGTGTAACATGTTAATGGTCCATGGCTTTGCCTTAGGAAGGCCGACTAACGAACCGGTTGTTTATGGCTGGTAATGATTGATTTGTCAGTGATTATATTGCTTAATTCAACAGCAGCATGAATCAAAGATGACACTTCTTTCTTTTTAGGCTGTCACTTAGCCTTTAGTGCTCTTCACAGTAATGGGTGTTGAAAGGTGTTTATTGTGATGGCCTCTCTCCACGTTCCCTTCCTACAGCACTGCCATAAACTATTTTTTAGTGCATGTGGCTATGGAAATAAACGGCTGATGATTGAATTGCACAGCGAAGGAGAAGGCCCCAGATATTAACCTCGCCATGATAGCCAGCTTATATGTGGTGTTACTCATTCCTGGCGCTCAGCCACAGGGTCGGGTTCAACATGATGCCATATGTCAGCTGAGCCAGAAGAGCTGTCCACATGTGTGTGCATTTAGCCTGCAACAAACACACTAATTCAACCTCGCTCAGGATGCAGTGAAGTAAGTTGAAACAAGCCAAATTACTCAACGGTGAAAGGCGCACCCATGAGCAGCTCCTGAGGCTCAGCTGATGTGCGCTGATACACTTAGCCTCAATAATTCAATCAGGCTTCCTAGAAGCCTGGATGTCAAAGATGCTTTGCACAACTTAGTGAGTGCTATGAACTTTGGCAGCAACTTTGGGACTACAAAAGAGGTAATAAATTATGGGTTTATACTGTTTCAGTCTCTTTAGGAATCATTTAAGTGTTCATGAAGGTGTAAAGGGACCCCTGTGTAGCATCAGGTCTCAAAGCCAAAATAAGTCCTACCATAGGGAAAGTCATTCCTCCAAAATGCCCCCTCCAAAACTGCATGTTTGCCACATGCAGAGCTGCTGCAGGAGGTAGCTTGGCAGCCCCAGTTGTTTGGGATGCTGGCACGCTCCTGCCCAGCTGCTCTGCAGACCGCAGCTCCTCCCTACCACTCCATCTGCAGGTTTGGGACTGGAGGGGCAGCTGCAGCCCATGCAGCCTTGTGCACAAGTGGTGTAGCCAGCATTGATTCTGGCAGGCTGGGGTTTCTCTTCCCACGCCGCTCTCTGCTTGCCAGGCTGTAGACCAGTAGATCTCATTCCTGTAAGACATTGAGATTTGTAAGGGCACATTTCTGTTACTTCTTCATTTCCAAGTGTCTAAACTCATGGAAAAATAAGGATGTGTGAAGAGCAATAGCCCTCCAATATTCTTGCCCTCCCAAATCCTCTTAGAAACATCTCCCCATGCACATTGTTTCTCCTATGGCTCTTGGTGACTCGTGGGGACCGTGCTGCAGGACATCTTCTGCCACTTGCTCTAGAAAGTGGGACAGTCTGGAGCCTTTTGGGCTGCTGGATATGTTCTTGTGAGCCACATGGACGTGATGCACAACTTCACTTTTCTGCTTTCAAAAGTTTCTGCCTTCTGGACAGCATTACCAAAGTCTCATGACCAAATGTCATCAATTTTTCTCCACATGACTGAAGGCAAAGTGAAACAGCTTATTCACCTCTTTCATGAAAAAAATCCCATTTCTTTCTGATGTAGGCATATAAAAGGTATTGCCACCTACATCTCATCAAAATTTGAATTTTGAAATTCCTTTGCTGAGATCTACAAAAAGATTTTTTCCAGTATTGTACAAGCCCAGATACATAGCTGGAAATTCTGTTCACCAAAATAGAGACCACAATATTACCATTTCAGTTAGACAGATTCGGTGATTCTTTTCTCTGCTGTCTCTAGACATATAATTGCAAAATGATTAATAGTACTGTAAAAAAGACACATTCTTCATTCCAAGGGTAGCATAACCACTAGTACTTCAAATGCACAAAACCGACAGGAAAAACGACAGAAAATAAAAATGCATCAGCTGTTATTACTTAACAGACCAATTTAACTGAAATGTTCATGAATTAGCCTGGATAGAATTGCTTTGGAGACAGCCTGTCTGTGAAATAAACGAATTTCTATTTTTTTTTTTGCCAAAAATATTGTTGTGCCTGCTACACAAACTTCCCCGTTTGATGTGACAAAGAATATTTGCAAGTAAAAGTTAGTTTTGGAAACAATTTTTTAGCAATGATAACATGTTGACCAGAGCTCTTTGATAAGATGACATTACTAGTGAAATCACTACTTTCTGAATAAATGTATAGCTGGAAGTGAAACATTACATTTTCCCACCTTTACTTTGTTCTTGTTTCAGCAGCACATGCCTTAGAAAACAAAGATACACATTTACAAGCCTCAGAGGCATCTGATGAATTCACACTTCTCTCCAACCTGTTTCCCAAATAAATATAACTGCAGACAACCTGAAAGCTCGGCTTATTCTTACACTTGGAGATGTGTCAGTCAGCCTCCTGAATATACCCCTTTGCTTTAAGATGAAGGAGATAGCTTACCTTTCTGTGTATATACACTTATATACAAAATACACTGGTTTTAAAATGTGTAATTATAGTGGAAATGCTGGGGATGAATTGATATGAACTGATGAAATGCTGTGGTCAAGGCACAAATGAGGGATTTTTCTTTCCTGAATGCAATTAAGATTGCTTAAATTCAGAGAACTTCTGTAAGAACACTATTTCAAGCTGCTTCACAAAACTTACTAGAATTATGGATGGAAACAAATACCTCACTTGCAGCTGTGCATTTTGGATATGAGGATTTGGACAGGGAGAGTGTTCAGGTGCTTCTTTAATGAGCTGTAAGCAAACACGCACAACACCCAGGCTGAGTATGCCAGGAGGAAAAAATGATAGCAGACGTGTGCAGTGGCAAAGTCCTGTCTTGTTTTCTGCTCCACTTTCAGCTACATTTACTTCACAGTGACATTGCCTGGAGCAACTTTTAAAATTTCCCCTCTCTTCTCGTCACCAGCCAAAGCCAAACTCTTGCAGAACTGCAGCTCAGCTCAGCTTGGCACTGAAGTGAATAATTCACCCTGCTATACACAGTGGTACCTAAAGAAAAAGTTTTTTTGAGTCCAGCTCTGAGCTGTGATTTATCAAAGTTAGCATCCTCTCCTGGGTTACTCTGAATTACTTATGGGTGGATCTGTACCAACATCAATCTGAGGTCGCAGGAAGACGCCGTGTCCCATTTCAACCATTCTAGCTTCAGAGAAGCCCACCCAACCTGCTCACAGCAAGTCCCACCTTTCTCTTTATGCTTGAAAGGCAGAGGGGGAAGGCAGGAATGAAAAGTGCTGAAAGTCAGTGGAATGAGGCTGCATAAAAGCAGAAGCAAAATGAATGAGAAAACAAAATACAGCGTGCTGGAGATGTGCAAACCAGAGGGACTAGCAAAGAGAGAATGAAAGCTGGGGAGGCAGCGAGAGAAAAGAGAGGCAGAAAATCAGCAGAAAGGCAACCCAGGAAGAGCATAACCAGGAGCTGAGCACATCTGTTCTGGCAGTGAGATCACACTGAGTTACCCAAGGTGTGAGAATAGTCCAGGCAAAAATACGTGGCAAAGACAAAGAACAGGAATGAGGAAAGCCCAAAGGATCTGCCCTGCTGCTATTTTAGGGAATAATAAGCCAAAAGGATGAAGTCCAAATCACATGGCCATGGTACATTGGGTCCATGATCCTTTTCTTTTTATTCAGGGCCCTGGGGGCACTGATATGCCTTAATGGCCATAACCAGCCTTAAGAACCCATTTTAGCTCAGCCCAGGGCCATCGGCCCCTGCCTGAGATATGCTGGAGGGGTGCAGGTCTCCAGCACAGCCAAAGCCAGTGTTGTGCCCAAATCCATGCCCATGCCCAGTTGTGGACAATGCTGCTGCGGACCCTAGTCTGCAGGCTGACTTCCCAGCTTGACCTTGCCTTTGTCCCACAAAGTCATCTGATGGGCTGAACTCTTGATTAAATGTCACTTACTACCTTGTCTTTGCCTGATTGTCAGCAGGAGCTGTCGCTGTCACCATTCTGCCTGCCAGCCTCTACAGTGGGACAAGCTCTGGCAGCTGAGGACATGCCCTGCTGCTTGCCCCATGCTCGGTTCACCACCTTTAGGGAGCAGCCAGCCCACACTGCTCCCTGGCACTGATGAAGGAAACGTCTGGGAGCCACTCACACAATCACCTTTGGACTTGGGGTTTGAAACTGTGAGCAAATCTGTTTGCTGTGGCGGGTCTATCACTTCTCTTTGCCTTCCTCCCCAGCTAACATGAGCTATAAGCCTGGACTCAAGAAAAGAGTAGAAAACAGAACATAAAACCACCTCTCCTGTACCAAAGTACCAAAATCAGCCTTTAAAAATCCCAGCAGATGGCACACACTACTGTCACCAGGATCAGATGGACCTACCATTCATCTTGGATCTAAAGACTGTTGAGGGTTTTAAAGCTTTTGGCTACAAGTCTCTTCATCCTTCCCATTAAATCTCCTCTAATTTCCTGTTCAAGGATCTCTAAAAGGTTTTTTCCTGTTCAAGGATCTCTAAAAGGCTTTTTCCTGCTAAACCAGTTAACATGCACACATGGGCTGTGTTCAGAAGCATCCTTCCAAGCTGTGGCTTTGCCTCAGAGCAGCTCTGCAGAAGTGGCTTCTGTGCAGCTGAAGCAGCCTCTGCTCCCTGTGTGTGGAAGCTTCCCTGGATGGAAACTCTCCTCTGCATCTCAGAAAACAGCAACACAAAATGACGACACTAAAATAAGCTTTAATAGCTAATCATTTCACCTTCTCCTTCTCCAGAAGAACCTGAAAAAAAAAAAAAAAACAAAAAACATAAATTTGTGAAGTCCAAGGAAGGTGGGCAAGCTCCCTTCAAGCCCCTACAGAATCTGAATGAGGAAACATGAGAGCAGATCCAACCCCTAACCCATTTTGAGTCTGTGACATTCACAGCAATTTAGTGACCATCATTTGTAGTTGAGAGTCTATAGAAATGTCTGAAAAATTTGTGGAATTTCTATCACCATCAAAGGGGGGAGGGATAAAATCTGAGGGTAGGCTTATAGAGCTGTAAAAAATGATGGTATTTGGCTATTAAAATACAAATTACTGTTAAATCCCATGTAAAAAGGGATAAAGCCAGGAATGCTAGGACTAGATCTAATCAGCAATATCTAATTAAAACTTATATGTAATGCTTCAATGGGCATTAGCAAAGATTTGAATTCAGTCTGGCATTCGCCAGCTTTCATCAATGTATCCTTCTGCGTATGCAGAGATACACATATATAAAAATACTGAATGTGCTCCGTGCACTCAGTAAAGAGGAAGAAGGCAAGGACATTAAACAATTCTAATCCATTGCATTAGCTCAGGAAAACGAAGCTTTTGGTTTTGTATTTTTCTATGTAAATGAGATGGACGACAGATCAGATGCCTGGTTAAAGTGACACTTGGGGAGGAATCGCTGCAGTGACAAGCTCTGGAATTGGGACACTGGAAGGACGGCTGCCTGGCTGGTAAAAGAACAGCCTGGTGATACAAGAACAGCCCTGGTGAGGGTGCATGAACTTCTGCACGCTGGAAGCACCACAAGTGTTTCTGAATCTTGGCTTCCTGTCTTCCTGATATTAATTTTATATAGCTTCATCATTTTGGAGCTACACGGTGTGTTCTTAACAAAGCTGCCATTGTGTTTTTTTTTTTCATTTAAATCTATTAACTCAGTCTCGAAGCTGTTATTTCACTGTCACTCCTGTGTCAGCACACGGCGGGACCGTGCCGCCAGGCAGGACAAGGGAGGAGGAGGGATGAGTGAGAGTTGTGCTCGGAGCATAGGCGCTAAACTACGAAACCAGGGCCATGGATTCCCAAGCACAGCACCCAAAATTAGGGGATGCTTCTTATTTGATCTCTTTGATCCTCTGTTTTTATGTCTGCAAAGCAGAGAGAAAATGTTTTCTTTCTTGCCTTGGCGTTACTCCCAAAGCACGTCCACCAAGCTCTTTGATCCTGTAGCGAGAGATTGAACCCTTCCACCCCCAAGAAGCTTTGACTGATTGCAGCACCCCTAGGAGCTGAAGCCACGGGGTGTGTAAGGTGCTGAGTAAGCACTGCCACTTCCGTACCCTTCACAGGGTCTTTGGTGGGGGAAAGCAGTCCTTAAATGCTGTACCACAATGCATGGCCCATGGGAAGAGCAAATGAAAACCCTTAATTCTGCCCCATGCTTCCTGGGGGACTGAATCTGTGAACTTCTCCCGTGGCTTTTAAAATAGCTTTTGGGTTGTAAACATGCACATACACAATCAAAGGCTCCTAGTAACCTAGCCTGCCCTCTCCAAAAATAACATTTCCTTTATTTTCCATTATTTACAAGGAGCTTGCACCAGCTATCCTGCTCAGTGACTGAGCCCTGGCTCCCGAGATAGCCACTGCTTTGTTTTTCTGAGGCACAAAATCCCTGGGCTGCGGCAGGGAGAGTTACAGCCATTAGCCTGCGTCTTTGCAGAAACCTGACACAGAAAGCATTGGAGTTCCAAGTCTTATTGATTTTACCAAGCGACTTGAAACAACAATTAACCTTTCTAACTATGCGTCTTTCTTTAAAATGCATCTCAGTTGCTTTTCAAAGTTTACTTTTAAAAATTAATGAATCGATGCAATTTTACAGCTATTGACCAATTTAAAATGTCAAGGTTGTAGCAGGAGGGAACACTAAAGAGATGCAAATCCTGTTATGCAATCTCCTGGGCACTGTTTGGTTGGACACTTTGAGGACTCGGCTCTCAGCTATGGTTCTTGTCTCTTTATGTTTTATCTCCTTTAATACTCTTTAGTGAACTTAGTAGATTCCATATGCATTTATAACACCTTGGAAAACAGCCTGGCCTTATTTAGAAATGTGTGTGCTTATGTACATTTCCAGTCATGGAGATGAAAACTGTCACACACAGCATTTATTATTTAAGCAGGGGCTCAGCACTTAGCTTCCATCGAGGGATACAAGCATGGCTATTTCAGGCTGAACACTACAAGCCCCTCAGCAAACTTGGAGCCCTACCAGGATTCAGCCTATACCCGGATCTCCCTCTTGGACAAGCTTTCTATTCCCCAGCCACATGTTAATGGTGTACCAGAATTTTCCTCTTTTCTTTTTCAGTTTCCAAAATATGATATAGATACTTTACAGAGAGAAAATTAAGCACTACTCACCCTAAAGATATCTGATCATTAGAGGAAGGGAGGAGCCAGCTCAGTATATTCATGTCAGTGTTAACAGTTGTTTTGTTTTGTTTTGTTTTGTTTTGTTTTTCCTGTAGAGTTTGTAATTTCTGTCCACGGAATTCCTCTTTGCTGAGGCTGCCGAACAACTGGCACAATTATCTGCTGATTAACACGGGACATGGGACAACAAGTCAGCTTGGGTTTCTAACCATCTAGACAGAACCAAAACGCCTAGATTACTGAAGGTTAGAAGCATCTATCCAGGTAGTTTTGATGCTAGCAAATAGCCTTATTTTAAGACTTAAAATTAGCCAAATTAGTTAAATTGCTGCTCAGTTCAGTGGTAGTTTGCTTAATTGAAAGTACAGAGAATTGACGGACATTCTCAGTGAAGTCTAGAGCTTTCAGCCTCAGGACAGCTCCCTGTGTTTGTGTTGGCTCCTGGGCAAGGCAGTGGGGGGGGGGGGGGGGGGGGGCGGAAGTAGAAGAATTAAAAAAAAGCCCCCAGATTTCTCTCTCTATTGTAAGGAACGATACTCTCAAACAAGAAAATCAGGAATCTTACCTTCAGATATCTATGATTTTTTAACGGAATTAAAAACAAAACTAATACAGAAATAAACAGACCAAAAAACCAGCATCCAGTCCAACTACTTAGCTGTGAGGGAACTGAGCATCCTCAGTGAGCAAACACCTTTTAGAGACAGACCAAGCTCCCTATACAAGATGTGAAAAGCATTTTTTTTTTTATTCCAAAGATGTGAGTCATGAGCCACGTGCGAGGGGCTTTGTCAGACCATGAACACAAATCTCTAACAGAGAACCGGCCAAACTTGAACTCCCATCTCGATCATTAGGCTATCTCAAATTAAATTTCCCCACAACATAAGCAAAACTGTTATTTCAATAGAGACCAAACAAAATATTTTCCTCCAGGCTCATTCCCAAGCCCCAGGAATGAGACGACCATCCCGCCTGAGGCATCAGCAGGCACTGGCCAGAGGCAGCGTGCTTCTGCCTGGTGGCTCCACAGCGCAAAGGGCACAGCTTCCACACGCTGCCCTGGGGCCTCCTACAGAAACATCTGGCTGCCGTGTAAGATAAGCAAATGGAAAATTTCAGAATGGGAAAAAAAAAAAAAAGTCAGCATGCATCTTAATAACAGGCTAAAGTGGCTTATAATTAGCTCATACTAAGCACTGATGAAGGAAAAATCTTAAAGAAAAAGGAAGACTGAATTTTAAATGAATTAAGGTGATAGTAATGGTCTGCATTTACTTGTCCTATAGATTAGTTTGCTGACTACTTTTTTTTTTTTCCTGGAGGGCCTTTTAATTATGCACAGAAATCTCATCAAATACAGATGAAGAAGGTCAGAACAATTAGTATAAAACAAACACTTCAGCATAATGCACCATAATGATTATTTTCGCAACAATCAGTTAGCAAGCTCCAAGAATGTTTGATGCATTTTAAACTAAGTCATTATCAGATATCCCAAAACTTATAATCATAACAGCACTTCAGCAGATCAGCCAGCCACGCTCCCTGTGCAAGGCCATACCCCTTTAGCCGGCTGTTCCTGGGACTCCAAATCTGGTTCACGCTCTGAGTGGCCTCACTGAAGTAGCTGCAACCTGACAAAAGCTGGATTCAGGAAGGAGATATATAAGGATAAAGCAGGTTGGTACTAATATATATATTGAGTTTACTGCTGCTGTTATTCTGCAAGCTTTAGGAGGCGTCTCAAGTCCAGAAACCGCAGATTTACCTTTTTTTTTTTTTTTTTTTTCAGCTGGTCACATAAAATTGTTCAGCAGAGGGTTTCTTCTCCTCCTGGAGGCACGTATGTCCATGTATGTGGCAATGCAGTGCACTCTGAAGTGTCAATAGGGCACCTTAAGAGGTAACAGAAAGAAGGAAAAATAGGAAGCAGGACTGAAAAAGAGATAAAAACCTTACATTTCAAGCTTTAACCTAAGCCCTAACTTCACCAGCTTTATGCTCAGTGCTGCTGGAGACAGGAACTCTCAGCTTGTGCTAATGAGAAAACATTTTTCTAAAAGGTTTGCCAGGCTGCAGGCTGTCAGCTTCTAGTTCACTTTTAAGGAACAGCCATGGCTATTTTACTACTACCTGCCACACTCTCCAGCACAGTTAGTGCAACGGCAGCCCCCTTTCTGTTTCCATGGGCCCACCGTTCCTCTCTGTGCATGGTCCCTGAAGCTTTGTGTTTGATGCCATCTTGCCCTACAGCAGCTTCTTGTCCATGGGGAGCACTCAGCAGACTCATGATGACCAAGGAAGAAGCATGCACAGAGACAGCATGCAATAAAAGTTCAGAGAGAGGATTTTGGAGACACTAGGCAGAACTGGGAAATGGATTCAAAACTCCTTAGCTCCAAGCAAGTTGTCATCTAACTTCGTGCCATGATGAATTAAGGGCATGTAGACATGGGTATGGCTATGAAAACTGCCTCATTCCTTTATGTCCAAGCATGGTTTCACTAAGCCAGAGAACCACCGGCAGCTCAGAGACATTTCCCACTGGCACACAAACTCCTCCTGACCTGAGTGCCACAGCCCACGGTGCTGCACGCTCGGGGCTCAGGCACGCTATAAATAATTGGCATTTCCCCGGAGGACCCAAGGTGTGTTAGTGCCTGGATGCTTGAAGCCCTGGAGGCTTGAAGCCCTCTGCGTGGCTGACACAAGCTGCACACTACTGGTGCTGTGAGATCGGCGGGTGCAGGGGGAGCAGGAGCTGTTGACCATCAGAGGGTACAAGGACACTGGTCAGGAGGAAAACACCCCCTCGTATGGTGGCTTTCACTCCCCTACCAGAAGCACAGGACATATTAGAGAGAGTTTAGGTATCTGAGAATAACAATGGAAAATGTCACCGTGATTCGAAGTAAATGGGTGTTTGCCGATGCTAACACACTGTACATTATTAGTGCTACAGGAATGACCTTTTCTTACAGCAACGTGGAGAGCGAGATTGTGCCCGTAGGGTATACTCTAAAGCATATTGGAGTTAATGGGAGCCTTTCGGTTAGCTGTAAGGGATTGTATTAGGTCTTCACAAACAGGACTGTGCGTTGAAAAGGGAGGAGGACAGGAGAGAGAGGGGAGAAGAGGAGCGAGGATGTTTATGTGGAGGCTTGCTGGACACAGCAGCACACCTGCATGCACTGGGGTGTGCAGTCCCAGCCCAGCGGGCACCAGATGACCTGCCACCTCTCCGGGCTGTTCTTGGAAATGGCCGAGGTAATGGCTGATGCTGTCTGTGCATCTCCGGGAAGCTGCAGTTACCTTTGGCCATGTGTTTGTACCAGTTGCCCAGTTATGTATTGCTACCTGTGACTTTTTTCAGTTCATACAGTTTTAGAAAAGCTGGGAATTAATTTCTTATTGATTTATGCTACATTAATAGCAAGTCACCACAGGAAATGTAAATAATTTTTTCAAATGGATGCTGTAAATCTCCTTAAGTTCATTGTTTAATTTTGGGAATGAGCTTACACTCTTGTTTATTACTGATTCATTAGCCTTTACCTAATTTTCATTAACTGCATGCAAACCAAGACACTGTGGTGACAGTTTCCTTAAATGAAAAGAACAAAGCAGCTTTCTATTCCTCTGCACAATACTCAACAGGTGACCGGCCAAGAATCCCTCCCTGCTGTCTGTCTTCTCTCCTGGGGCTCTGGTTCCCAGTTACCTTCGCTGCTATCTCCCCTCTTCCTTGGGAGCTGGCTGCTTTCACCCCCTTTCTTCACCACCTTTTTCATCTCATGTCTTCTGCAGAGCTGCAAACGTGTCTTTGCTCATTTCTAGGTGGGCGCTCTCTTTGTCTTGTCCTATTAGACACACACTTCACCTAGATCCTGTTGTCTGAATTCCCTCTTTGCTCAAATTCTGTATTTTCTCCTCTCCCTGTCCTTCTGTACTCCTTCCATTCCCTCCTGAACTCCAGCTCTATGTCAGGCTGCTGCTTCTCATCTCCACATCTCCTTCTGAGTGAGCAATAACAGGTAGCAATTCACATAGAACACCTTCTGCCTGGTAGCCACTCAAAGATAATGTACAGCCTTCAGCTTGGAAGACTTCTGTCCTTTTCACAACACACAGCACGAAGCACCTGGGGGACCTAAAGATGAATCGCCATTTCCACACCAAGCATAACGTCAGAGACAGGTAAGGTCTAATGTCCCTAATGGATTTGCAGCTCAGTTAGACTCCAGGAAGAACATTAATCAGTATCTCTCTTTTCACGACTACAACATATTCCTACTGTCATAAATGCAGCGCAACTCTCGCGATTTCTGATTTGTATTATTTGCAGTATGTGTTCAACAGTACTAATTTAAGACCTCCTTTATAACTCCTTTCTGTCAAGGAGAAGACTCCTACGAAGCACAGTGGCAACCAGCCTGGAGGGTGCCACTGTAGCTCACAAAGCAGACATCCTGTCTGGAGACGGAGCTGTTCCCTGTGTACGGGCAGGCTGCATATTTCATAAATGCTCTTTCCTCTTGATCTGATATCTTTTTGACCCAGAACTGACCCCTAAACCTTAATTGGTGGAAAGTCAGTCACCTACATTACCTGCCTAGATGACTTGACACGACCAGCCATGTAACAAGCAGATTTTTATTAATACAAATAGTACTTAGAGCACAATCTGTCAGCTATGCAGATTGATAATGATTCTGACTTTGCAGAGAACTAATTATTTTTTCTCCTAAAACATTTACTGGCAGTAAATCTCACACAGCCAGCATCTGGCAGCTAGGAAAAATAACTTGTTTTTCAAGGGGTTTACTGGAGTTCCTCTGTCTTCATTACATCTATATGAAGCAGTCATAGCCTACTGACTTTACATGTAAATATCCCCAGAAATAGCATTAAATTCAAGACGCTGCTGACACAAGTGAGAGACCAAAGAGCTATACTGGTGAGTTTCTCCCTGGCACATACACTTCAGTATCAGATTTACATCTTCAGGATTGAAACTTCTGTCCATTCCTCTTCCTCGTTCTGCCTTCTCCCCCAGCATTCCCTTTCCTGAGTAACTTCATGTGAATAAGCTGAAATGCAACCACTCAAGAGTAAAACAAAATGAACCAGTCCCCTGCCCCCTGCTTTGTCTTATATCAGATTGTTTTTACGAAAACACGTATGTAAAAGTCAGACTCGTCTATTTGAGGACAAACTAGTGTGATATTCCTTTTCTTACTGATATAGAGATAGGTCAGCAAAAAATAAACAAAAATGGATGGTGTGAGCTATACCAGCACAAGAGCATGGAGATCCCCAAGCCCCTCCAGTCATGCATGCACACCAGGTGCAGCTCACACCCATCTCTTCTTTGACAAAAATTCCTTTATATTTTCATAATCCTCATATCACTTTATCTTCACAGTCTTCTTCAGTGTTTGCTTTTAAGTGGCTTACTAAAGAGGTGTTATATGTTCATACAGTATCTCACATAGCTGGGGTCTTTTCCACAAGTCCAACTCCCAGTAACCTAGTTATTATAAAAGCAATAATAAGGTTAAAAAAATACAAAATAGTCTTCTGTATATTTCTGTAAATATGTTGTTTTATACAAATAACCCACTGTAATGGCTGTTATTTTCTCTACCAACAACTGTCACACAACTTCTCCACTACCCTGCCCAGTCATTCACATGTTCATATGTTTTTTAAGAGTACACGCACCATTTACTTGGACCTAGCATACTACCTCTTCTTTTTCCCCTGCTATCCTACCTTTTTACCTTTTTTTTTTTTTTTTTTTTGATCATATTGATAACCTGGACAACGAGAGGCCTCGATGTACCTAGTATGTCAGATAAAGTATGAGCCTTTTTTCAACAAAAAAGTATGGTTTATATATTCTCATTAACTACAGACAAGTCTCCCCTGCCTCCAAATATGAATATTGGCAGAGCCCATCAAGTTTAGAGACTGAAGAATATGCCTGTTATATACTGAAGAATATGCCTCTGCAAACATAAAGATTATATGCATATATAAAACTAAACCAAGGAAGGAACTCAATGGTAATGTACCTGTTACATGGAGAGCCATCACCTAATAACTGCACTGTAAATGCAAACATTGTGCTAATTCAGAAGATGAGTTTTATAGACAAACTCAGTGGATTAACGCTTTTATCATGTTCTTTTCTTTTATACTTGGCATGGCTTTTGTCTCCAAATTTCTTTTCAGCCATCTCATTGCTTTGCTAGTTATTTTTGAAATACATTAACAAGAATGCTGAAAGGAAAGGTGAGCAAAGGACACTGTCAGCTACTGAACTGTGCAATGAGGAGGTGATCAATCCAGGTTTGGTCCACTTAATTTTCAGTCAACATAATGAGTACATTTGTTTTGCTGTTCTTTTAAGCTTTGTTGTCAAGGATACAACAATATCCCCTATGTCAGAAGATGAATCTACTATGAAGAACTACTTTTCATTGGCATTTACTCAATCAAACTTGACATAAAGGCAGCATCTATCCAATAATTTTTTACTTAAAGTAAAGTCATTAGTTATAATATCCTGCTCAACAACAAAAAACATAAATCTTTCTGAAAGCCAGCTGGAGTGACATTGAATGCTACTTATTTTTTGCCTGAAAAGGACAGACTCTATAGTGGTCATGCACTGACATATTCTCTTATGACTGAGGTGAAGGGGTCAAACTTGGTATACAGAACAAGGGAGAGAATAAATGTGATAATCTATATGCATAGGGCCACCGTAAATGCAGCTATTGAAGCACACAGCGAAGAGGGGGGAAGGTTATACCCAGCCTGCACGCAGCACCTCCATCATGCAGGCTGCATATCCAAACCCAAACACTCCTGTTCCATTAGCTACGTCCTGTAATGAGGCACATTACACAGTGTATCTTCCCAAATTGATGCACGCTATTGCAAGACGCTTCTGCTTAAAAAAACAAACAATCCGGTCTATGTGCTGTGCCCAGCACAATGCACTAAACACATATATCAGCTAAACACATGGCAGAGCTATAATCTTTCCGTCACTCACTGACCACTTGTTTGAAAATGAAAATACTACCTGCTCACTCCCTGCTCTCTTTTGGAGCTCAGATTGTGATCTAGGAAGATGTTTGCTGGCTAATAGGCAGCTCGGGTAGCTTTTAACCCTCTTGCTCCAATAGATGATGGCACAGAGAGGCTGATACAGACTCATGACCTTTTTTCTCACCACAACATGGTTTTAGAGGCAGTCTCTCTCCACACCAGGAATGATTGAGATCTTTTCATTCTTAAGCATTACAGAAAAGCACTGACAGTAGAATGTATCAAAAATATATCTTGCTAGCCAACACTGATTGTTTTTTTCAATAGACTTATCAAAGCAGATTCAAGAAATCTGTATTATATCTGGAGTGAAGTGGCAGATACTGTCTCAGAGAAATTCTACCTTGAAAACTAATTAAGTAGGCTTAGATAGAAGCACTTTCATGTGGGTTGGAAATTAATTGAAAGGCAGCATACAAAAGGTAATGATGAATATTAATATGCTGAATTGGTGGCAATATCAAATAGGGTGAGATTTTTATCTACTGCTGTGGACAGGGAAATATTATAGAAAGATGTTAAAACCATGCAATTTCAATTAAGGAAAAAAAAAAAAAGGCAAACAGGCTAATACACACATGGCTTGGAAGGAAACACACTCAAGAGAAGTGTGAACTTCTAAATTGAGAAGAGATATAGACACCATGAGCAGCCACAAGGCAGCAGTGGATGCTCAGTCAGCACTGCCTACCCATGGCTCCAGCCTCTCCTTCCTTCGTGGCTATGTGCTACCCACACAGATGAAAACAGAGCTGCTGCGAAGGATGCTGGCCACATCCCGTGCAGCCCTTGGGCACTGTATCCACACCACACCCAGGAGGCATGCAGATGCCTGATGAAACTTCAGTCTGTGTTGTGTTGTGGATGGGATGCAGCACACTGCAGACGGCTGGAGCTATCACTCCTTCATCTCCTTTGCCTTTTTCTTCAGTGTGATGCACCTGATTTCCAATGGAAAAATGACTAATACACATATAAATACATGTTATTCATGATAAAAGACATAGCCAATTAATTTCCTTTGTTGAGAAGCTGGTAAGCAAAAACGCATGAGATTGAAACTACTTACGTTTCACTCAGATGGTTTTTTTTTTTTGAGTTACTTGACTCCTTGTTGCTACATGCACATATGTAACTTTCCTTTGAATGAGTGCCAGGACATCTATAAATTATGGTATGAAAAGAAGTTTTACCATTTTCCATTAAAAATAAACAGGTCAGTGCAGAAACCTTCATCCCTCAGAGATAACTATGTAAAACACTTGAAATCATATCCTGGAAGACCTGGTAACACTGTACTGGAGGGGCAGGTGATTTCTGACAGAGTTACCAGGTAATGGCAACACCAAGTATCAATTCATTTTGAGGAGTGTGGGCAATTTTCCCACCTATGAATCGATACATGGAGAACACACAATGAGGCCTTGCCAGGACCACAGCTTTTGGCCAAGCCCTTCAGTGACACCTCACATATACAGATGTTCAATTTTCTATAAAGTGGATGGTGATGAACTCCCAAAGCTGTCACTGTAAATCTGTTACTTTTATGAGTAGATGCTGTGCAGTAGTCTCAGCTCTGCGTTCAGCAGCCCAATCGTAGCAATTTTCACGGTATGGACCACAGCATGGTCTCTGGGAGGTGCTTGGACTGCCCACAGAAAGGAGGGCCAAAGGAGCACCACCTGCACAACCTTTCCCATCCAGAACCACTCTCAGGTGAGCTGAGCAGTGCTTGGACTTCTTTAATGAACAATTTGACCAAGCACTGCTCTTCAAGTACACACTTACACGTCTTGGGCAGAAGGACTGTTTTCTTACTCATTAAAAACACAGATGGAATAGCCAACCTGTTAGCAATCCTTTTCTGATCTAAATCAAGCATGCACATTGAGGGAAGGTTCAAGAAACACTCTATGGCCAGTGGTATACACAGCAAAGCCAGCCCAGAGACCCTTGCATTCATTTGGAAGTTGTTCCAGTAAATTGGGAAAGCAGTTTAGGGAATAATTAAGGATCAGACCAGTCTCCTTGGCAGAAGATGAGGGAATTAGACCAGGAATTAGAACAGACTCATAAGTTCTGTGAACTACTGAGACTTTTCTGTGTGCCAAGATTTGTAGAGGAAAAACATTCAGAGCTCAGAAACCTGCAACTGGGAAATAAAATTTTTGCATCTTTAAGTTCGTGCTGGTACCATTACAGCTGAAAAGCAGCAGCTTATTCCAACAGCATGAATCACATCCAGCGGTCACTTATAATAAAAAGTGCTAGGCCTTAATCAAACAGACAAGGTCAGGGAGTTGGTAGAAGCTTAAAAACAATTATCTAGGTCTGCTTGAAAACAGGAATGTTATTTCTCAGGGAAAAGAAAAAAAAAAAAAAGAAAGAAAAGAAAGAAGTGACAATAATAACAATTAAAAAAAAAAAAAAAACACAAAACAAAACAAAGCTGCCATTTGTTTTTGTCTGGCCCCAAAGAGGACCTAGGTCTGCTGGAACTCCTCATCCAGCGTGGACAAGGCCCTCAGCTGCAAGGCAGAAACCTGGTGGCACATTCCCTGAATCTGCTGCAAACCAGTATTGGAGGTGGTGAGGGAGGAGTGGGAGCCTCCAGCCCAGCTCTGTAACCCACAGCACACACAGGTTCACTGCTGAGCTCTTTTTGCTGAGAGCCTGGCATTTTGCATGCCTCCGTTTGCTAATTACCCACACGATGGTACTCCAACTTGCTTTGGCACACCTCTGGCATTTAATGTCTTTAAATATTGACAGATGGATTGTTGTCTCCTGTTACTCTGTGAAAGCTGGGAGCATAATGCTAAGCTGATTAAAAGAAGGGGGATCACCAGTTAAATCCATTTCTTCCTGACTTCTAAATGTGGATGCACCTTTTCATTGCTTAAGGGATATATTTTTGTAAAAGATCTGGCTCCTGAACTAGCAGTACAAACACTCCCTGGATGCTCTTGCAAGAAGCAGACTTTCTTGTTATTCTGCTTAAAGAGTTTTTCACCCTACTTATCCTGCTGTGTAAAAAGTGCGCCTTTTTTTTTTTTTTTTGGTCTCACCTTGCAAAAGAAAGAGTCAATTTTGTTCCTTCATTGGAAAAAAAAATGAATAATAGACAAAGCCTGCTACTTAAAAGGAAAATTGTTTAGTGCCTCAGGGTCCAAACTTACAGCAAACCACGTTGTCCAAACCATTGCCTCTGCCCAGACTGGCTATTGATCTGAACAGACAAAAGGGAAGCGAGGGAATGGAGAAATAAAGAGGCTGTTTGAACCTCGCCCAGCAGGTAAGTGGCAGAGCTGGGAAGAGCAGCCAGCACTTCTGCCTCTGTAACACTGTGCCTTGTTCACTAGACCAGATCAAGAGCCAGGGAAGATATTTCATCTGGGTTTTTAGAAGCTTTTATTGTTATGTCTCAGAAAATGCTAATCAGTGGTGGGGCTGTGAGCCCAGAAGTACCGCTGAAATGACATCACAGCCTCAGAAGGGGGGAGGCAAGGAGAAAATTTGGGAGCTACACTTTTCTTTTCCTTCCCTCGTCACATGTTGATGTTATACTTGCAGCTGATCATACTTTTCTGCTGTAAGCAAATGCATTTTTGCCCTTCTGGTGCCTGCAGCTACCTCAGGAGGGGAGCAGAGGGACAGGCGCTGAGCTCTGGTCTCTGGGGACAGCGACAGGACCCGAGGGGACGGCATGGGGCTGGGACAGGGGAGGGTCAGGCTGGGGGTTAGGGAAAGGTTCTGCACCCAGAGGTGGTCGGGCACTGGGACAGGCCTCCCAGGGCAGTGGTCATCGCACCGAGCCTGACGAAATTCAAGGAGCATTTGGACACCACCCTCAGACACGTGGTCTGATTTTTGGGTGGTGCTGTGTAGAGCCAGGAGCTGGACTCCATGATCCTTGTGGGTCCCTTCCAACTCAGGCTATTCTATGATTCTGTGATTCTATCTTGAGTGCAAATACATCTCAAACCAGTTCTTTACATCTGTTGATCTCCACGGTGCTTATTAGGCCCCAAGGACTGAGCTTGGCAAGTGTTTGTGCCCATGCTCACCTCCACCATGCGAGTCGCTGCAGCCAAGGGAATGCAGCCTTTGCATGGGCACAAGCATGAGCGTGTTCCTAACTGCTTGCTGGGTTGCTCAACTGCTAATTGACCCAATAAAAATGATCAAATAGAAATTTCCACTTTTTTAAAGACTGGAAGCTTACAGACTGCAGGTAAATGAAGATGGAAAACAAGTCAAGGGAAACCAAAATTAACATCAGTCTTCTAAGAAGATACTGGCATGAATATGTATGATACATTATAGATTTGACTGTTGAATGACCCGTAACTCATCAGAAGTAATGGCTTACACTGAGTAATGGAGGCTTCTCTTTCAAGATGAAGCATTAGTCACTTAAATGCCTTCCACATCATAATGCTAAAAACCTTTTGGATATTTAACTTAAGTGCTGTTTTCTTTATAAGAATTTATAAAAAATCATTCCCAAATTAAATATGGCATAGCATTAGTCACAATAAATACTCCAAAACACATTTCCTTGCATTTTCTTTGGCTTTGCTGTCATCTCTTTGCCAGCATTTGGCTGTTACCTGTGCAAAGGGAAGGAAGAGTCTCATTCCCTCTTGTCTAGGAAAGAGACCAGGAATGAAACAGGTTCCCCTGTGCAGGCAGAGCTGAAGAACAGGCTTAGCCAAAGGAGCGAGAGCATTTTGAGGCCTGAGCCTCTGTGACACTGTTACAACCCAAATAATGCTCTGGGTGTTATTGCTTCCATGAGTCGGATGGTCTGGGCGTTTGTGGACCTGCAGAGGGTGACTGAACAGCAGCACTGCCCATCGCATCACGCTTTAAGAAGCAGCCACATGCAGGTTTTGCCTTTCTGCTGTGCCTGAGCTAAAACCATGAAACCAGAACTTCACTGGTCATGCTGGGAAAGTCTTTGCAAAACAAAAGCCTGAATCAGGCAATAGCTAGAACAGATGATTCCTACAGATTCATTCAGCATTGGTAATTGGCCAAATCCAGAGCTGTATTTTCAGATCAAGAAGTATATAGGAATTTTGTCTGTACAAGAACTTAATGAAATGTGCTGCATTTGTGTTTCTGGAAAGTTATGACTCTGTCCCACACAGTTTTCCTGAACAATTCAAGTTTTGTCCATTTAATTTAATGTTTGTCTTTCTCTCTGTCCCTTAACTTTAAACAAAGAAATCCATGCCACCGTGTCCATCTGCCACCCACCATTACCAGTGCCTCAAAGCAAATTCCATACTGCTCTTGGGCTGTCAGGGGAGGAAAACAGGCAGAGAGCTGGGGGGTCTCCTGCCTTCCCCATGCTCCGTGCTTCTGATCTCTCAGCTGGAGAACCATGGATTTAACGATGATTTGATGAATGTGGCAGCTGGCGGAGCGGAGAGGTGGGATGGGGAGAAAGGCAGGCTTGGAGCACCATCTGAGCCTCCCTGAGCATGTGCCAGCAGCTCCAGAGTCTCCTCTGCCAGGAGGCTGCAGGCACAACATGAAGAGGCAGAGTCATAAGGATTTTACACCCAGCCAGCTCAAATTCTCCTGAATTCTTCCCTACTGAACCATTAGGCTAAAAGATATAAAAAGGCACTGTGTCACTGCTACAATTCACTAAGTAAAATTGATTTTGTAAAGGTAATTTTGCTAAGGAATTCACCAAAAATTGAAAAAAATGTCATTTGAGGTCAGCTTTTCTACTCAGGCTTGCAAAGCAGCACTGAAAAACCAAGCAGATAATGGTTTATGCTGCATTGTATTGCATTTGCTATTTGATGGTCTGGTAACATTTTAATAGTCTTGAATGAGCATTTAATTTAGATTTAATAGGGCAGCTTCTCTGTTGTAATTAAATATCAATTGATTGTTAAAAGAGCACTTGCTAGATTTAATATATAAGAGATAAACCTGGTTTGCTGTATAATTAACTCAGAACACAACAATAAAAGTGCAATTAAATTTCTAGAACACAGAACTTGTAAAAAAGTTTATCAAGTTGGTGGACATTAGAGGAATTAAATAAAAATGGTGTTAAAAATTGTGTTTAATAAGGATACTAAGATCTATTAATTAGCTTGGTTAACTATTGATGATTTTGACCTTTGATGTAGAGATTGCTTTGAGATGGAAATCAAACAATGAAAGCGACTGTTCCCACTGGGCATGCATGGTACCACCAGCCTGTTTTCTTCAAACAGGTATAGAAAAAATGTCAGATATCTAATGTAATTTTCATGTGGTTTTTTTTTTTTTTCAGCATTAATAGTTAGTGTTTATCTTATCTACACTTTAAAAATTCATCCTTTTAAATATTTAGCTTCACCGTAATTTACAAATAGGTACTTAAATCCCACTCTGTTTTCCACATCTATGTTTTAGCCATTACTCCTGAAGATTTTTTAATAGGGTCAGTCTCTTAAAAATGGAGCAACCAAAAAGCCTGGCAGAGCAATGTTACTGACTATTAACCATGACGAGCCATCCGTGTGCGGAGCATTAACCCTGTATCAGAATCAGCCTCCATCCTACCAGCCACAGGAGAACAAATACATAGAAGATGCAAGCATCAGAGGAATCATCTCAAAGCATGCTTAACTGGCTGTCCATGTTCTGAGCTCCCATTACATATGCAAAGCTCCTTGCTACTAAATTGTTTTCTCCTTACAAGACATTGACAAGATGCTCTTCACAACTCACACGCATCTTGCGATGTGCCTGCACAGCAGTGACCGTGCCTGCAACGCACTTTCCTCTCCCAACATACGCTGCACACCAAAACTGAACAAAAACATGGCAGAATATCATAACTTCTATTTTGCAGAATATTCTAACTTCTCTTCTCTATATAACTTCTGGGTCCCGCGGCAGAGGAAGCCCAACCCGTCACCTTCCATGTGTCCTCAGACATTTTGCTTCCATTCAAATTCATGGAGACGAAGTTTTTTCAATAAAAGCCATTTCAAATAATGCAGTTGGCATCCCATTTTGGGACGCCTGCCACGAAGCCCTGTTGGTGTGCATCACAGGGCCTGAGCCCTCCCCATGACCGGACCCCATGGCTGCAGAGGAGCGGGGACACGAGCTGGCTGTGTGTTTTGTAGGGATGTCGGGTGTCCGGAACCTCTGCCTGGCTCTGCATGGCCTTCAGAGATGGGACTTGCTGCCACAGCTCAGCCACACTCAAAAGCTACCTTGTATCATGATGGCAAATCTCACAGATGCAGGTGTGGATGCACTGAAAACCACCATTCTTCTTCTTCTTTTTCTTCTTCTTCTTCTTCTTCTTATTAGTAGTAGTAGTAATAATAATAATAATTTCATTTTCCTTGAAATTACCTATCAAAACCATTCCATGTATTTGACAAAAAAAGTAAAACCAAGATTGATTTTTAAGTCAATCTTTCCTGAAAATGCCCAAGAGGAGTGTGCTTTATGCTGTTAAGACAGAATTGCTATTAAAATAAAATTGCTAATAGCAGGTAAGGCTTTAAGGGCGCTGGTGCGTTGTGTAAAGCAGGAAGAAAACCAAGATGGTACTGAGGCCAGTGTGATGGGCAGAAGGACATTAACGACGGCTGTTGTCACAGCCCCCCGGGGGCTGGGATTTTGGGGAGCAGGTGGGACTTCTGATTAATTCACATTTTTTCCACTGAACACGAGAGAAGTGCAGGTTAAAATACAACTCCAGTGCAAAGACCAGTGAGCTGCACTAAGAGCAGCGAGAACAGCCTCTTCAATCACGCTGTTTGCTTTTGTCCAGATAGTGCTTCTAGATGAGTCCAGGTAGAAATGGAGTGGAACATGATAAGTTTTCTCACAGCAGCCATGCCCAGGTCACAGAGCTCTGCTCTTATTTATGCTGTGGCGGTGGAACAACCCGCATTTACAGCACGGGGGAGCCAGTTTGGAGGACACGGATGGAAGCAGGCTTACCTGCATGCTGGCTTTTATTAGAGCTTGAAAAGCCAGCAAGCAGGGAGCCAGGAAGCAAATATTACCACGTAAGAGACAATGGCACACTTCAGACCGTGGTGAAAACAGAGGATTGAAATCATCACAGGTTGGGCTCTGCTGGCACTGGCAGCTTTTGCTCCTCCGTACCTCTACGTTCCCAGTAAAGCTGGCCCTTAGGAATATTTGCGTGGCTGTTAAAGCAACCCTGCACCTCAGCTCTTGGTATTCTGGCACAGCTCCTGCCACAAGGAAGTTCTACATTGGATAAGGCTCCTGGCTTCTACTTTAATATAAATATACAGAAAATCTTCATTAAAGGCAAAAATGTTCTACAGTATGTGCTCAAGATAGATGAAGAACTGAAAAATCTGTCTCAGTGGCTAGTGAGAAAAATCTGGCAACTAATTCCTGAAATTCACGGATAGCAGCTGCTAAATAATGGGGGGGGGGACACAACTGCTGCTGTAGGTGACTTGCTCTGCTCACATGGACAAGCTTTGAGTCCTAAATCACTTCCTAGTCTCAAACACACAATGCAAAACTGGAATGAAGCAAAGCACTCAACTGGAACCACTTTTAGCACAACAGCAAGAATATGCTTGGATGTTCTATATTTGATTTGAGGTCTAACTTGCATATCTTATTTCCCCCAAAAATGCTGGTGGAAAATTAGTAGCAACCTTCTGTAACTCACAGGCCAAGCAACACAATTTACCAATATGTAAATCTCACTTCCACGTGGCTCAAAAATAGCAAAGCTTAAAGGCTTTGCAGCTGAGAACCAAACTGATCCAGCTCCCTGGAGAGTTAATGCAAAATCTCCCATTGACTTTTACAGGCATTAGAGCAGACCCTCGGCTGACTTTTTAATCTACAAAGGGAAAATAATTGGGATTTCCAGAAAATTGGCTCAGCACAATTTTAACACTATAAATGTTTCTGCTTGGAAACAGTACAAATTGCATGTTTTTTTCCCAATCCAACGATAAAACAATTCCCATAATAAATACGCTGTTAAAATGCTTTCTGGAGAAAGTCCCATCCTTGAAAGATGCTTTTGCTAGGGGTATTTCTGAGGCGATGTTCTCATTTCAGAACACCTCATGTCCGCCCAAGTGCTAATTGCTCATATCATTACTTTCTAAGAGGCAGCATCTTTCTATCTCCTTCCTTTCCTCCTGCCAAAAATCTTCCTACACCTGTCTTTATAGCTAGTTTTCCTCACTCTGCCCCCCACTTTTATTATAGAAAGGAAGTAATTAAAAACAAAAAGTTCTAGTATTAGCACAACAGCAAGGATATAGAACAAGAATATAGCATCAAGAAATTCTAAGAATTAAGGTTGCTTTTGTAACATATCCAGATCTCCTTCTTCACAGGAAGCAGCCACGGCTAAAGCCCAAGCTGTAGCCCCCTGCTCCCTCAGAGGGGGTCGAGGGGAGGGTGCAGGGTCATGGCCCTTGTCCACTGATGGAAGGAGATGTACAGTCATCTGTTAAAGTGGAGTGACCAGATTGGCAATCCGAAATTTTAGTGAAAGAGGACTGGGAAAAGTCTCAGGTTTCAGAATACACACAGGTATGGAAGTATGCTACCTTCACAGTGGATTTGTGCTACTTCAGCAATTTTTCTGCATTGGCTTTTACTTATTGTCTTTATTTTTCAAGACAGAATTATCATAATAGCCAGGATAACTTTTGTTGCTCATACTCCAGGAAAACCCTCTCTCTCACCACCCAAAAAAAATCTTTTCCTGTGAAAATGGGTTATTCACTTATGTGAATATCTTCATTTTAATATGGCAGCACATCCTCACTGAAGTATTACCTCAAACTGGCACTTTCCCTTTCTGAGTGAAGTTTGAAAACACACATGTGCAGGAAATCAGAGCCACATGGAGCAGGTGGCAGCATGGCGCTCCTGCTGCAGTTTTCCTCCCTCACCTTCTCCGTTTACAGCCCTGGAAGATTCTTGCAGGTGGAGAGCCACGTGCGCTTGGCTGGAGCCTCTCCACTAACAAGCACCTTCATTAGCATGCACATTTCATCAGCAGAAACCAAGCTTTTTTTTTTTTTTTTTTTTTTTTCCCTTGAAGGAAGAACAAACAAAAGCTTTATTATTCTCTGCATTGTCTGCAGAAGTCAGACAACTCTTTGGCTTCAATGAAGATCAAATATTAATGCCATATTCCAAGCAGGATTTTTGAAGCTATCAGCAGCTCATGCTTGTTGAAAACAGTGGCTAGAGAAAACTCTTCACAGCAAAGTCCTTTAAAGTGTGTGATGCTAACAGATGAAAAACAGTAGGTTGTTGAATGTAATTTTTGAAGAAATTGAGTGAAGCCACGGTAGAGCAGCCAGAATTGCATGCCCAATAACAGTGTGGAAGGCAGTGGGAGCAGCAGTGGACGGCAGTGGGAGAAGCAATTCATTTTCAAATAGGGAACTTCAGAAACGAGCAGGAAGGAGAGGCTGCGGTTTGCCTGGCCCTCGGGGTGTGCTGGCTGCAGGGCCCAGCTCACTTTTAGATGTAATCCCATCAACCAGCCACTGGCTTGAGCCAGGCAAGGTGTGAGAAACAGCGACAGCACTGTCACCTCCTCTAGAACAACCCCTATCGATCTGCGAGCTTCGGGTGGAAGTAGTCATTGCCAGTAAATAACAATTCTTTTTTCTTTTCATTTACATTTTCCCACTTCTTATTCTTTGCAAGCAAAGGTGGGTTCTTAGTTTGCTTATATTCACAGTGAGTCCGTGTCCTGATCCACCAGGGATCACAGGGCAGGCAGAGGAAGGAGGGACGAAGAGCATGACAGCAGGATGGCCCTCCTGCCCTGCAGAGGAGGCAGGCAGAGATTTCCTAGAGGACTGGGAGCACTGACTTGCTTTCATAAGGGTGTTTGTGTTGGTTCACCCTTCTAGCAGTAGGCCACTCCCAGGCCAGCTAGCACTGCCTCTCATTGCTGAGAGAGGCAGCGTCCCACAGGAGTGTCCCTGCCACGTCAGGGGAGCTCTGACTGCTCCTGTAACAACTACCCCAACGGGAAGAGTATCGCGTATGTCGGAAGCCATAAGGAGATGGAGATTTCTGCTTGCTTTTTTAAAAGAATAAGAAATAAAAATTCCAGCTGGGCTTTTTTACTCATGTAAAGATTTGGGAGCATCAGGAGCATCCTTGTGAATTTCCAGGAGCTGTGAGCCTAAATGCCTTGTGTGCCTGAATGCTCAAAATCTTTTCCAACACAGCTAGAGGAGTTGTGGTCACCCAGGTGTTCACTGGTCCATCTCACTCCCCAGCCTGCCCATGTCAGATGCTGAAAACGCTTAGGAGCTATTATCAAAGGTGGTTAAAGCACGAGAATGATCATCCTGGGTCCGACCCAAGGTCCATCTGGGACCATCTTCCATCTGGGTCCATCTTCCTGTCCCTGAGTGTGGCCATGCCTACCCCAGCTTCTAGCTTGGCGATCTGCTGAGCAGGAGGTGTGACAAAAGCCACTACCTGTCTGAAAGACGTGAGCTTCCCTGCAGAACTGCTGGGGATAATAAAGACTGTTTAAACTCTTTGGAGAATGGTGTTATAATTTACAACAAAAGTACCCTCAAATCTTTCAAGAAGGGATCATAAACACTATGTGCATTCCCACTCAAAGCCAGACTGCTAGATGTATTGTTTCCAAAGACCACCACTTTCATTAGGTTGGCTACTAATTGTTTTTTTTACTTTTTTTTTTTTGATTTACAAACAGATTTCTTACTCCTACACGTTGTACATCACAAAGAAAATGGAATGTGTTCTTCCAAAGTCCTTAACAATTCCTTTCAGCTCTGCAGCATCCAAGATCACAGAGAAATAAAGTAAGAACAAAGTTATAGCAGATGTAAATATTAGCGAGAGACCGTACTTCATCTTGCTCATCTGTGGGGCTCCAGAGAGCAGAGCAATGGATATACTGCTCTCAGTCGTCAAAACCCTGCAACTGCACACACCTGGATATCAATTACCTGCGTGCTGCACTGCATCACTGACAAATGTGCAGTGACAAGGGAGGCAGATTAGACCCATTTTAATTTTTCTTGTATTGTCTCCAAAAAGTCGCCATAAAATGTGAAGAAATATGTGTTGCTATGGAACAGCTTAGGGACATCTGATGGCATTAACTCTTTAACAACCACTCCTACACAAAACTCTGCTGTGCTTTTATGCACAGGCAATCTGCCTTTTGTACTCCCCTGACTGTTATTTTGTTCCAAGGACATAGCTGGTGCAGCAGGAATTACAGCTTTGGAAGACCAAGAAGCAAATTAAATGTCCAGTTTCCACTTTAAAGCAATGCTGCTGTCTTTGGGATGACTCAATTGCTCTTCTTTACCATCCCCTCACTGTATTTGGGCTTATCCTTTTTCCACCCACATGATATTACACAAGCCTTGAAAGTGCTCAGTGTGTTTCTACAGCGTGGGATCCCTCATTTTTCCATGGCTCTTGGTATGGGCACTGGAGCACCCAGTCACCCCCAGGCTGACAAGGACACTACGGGAATCATGCTGAACAGCACAGGACAGGAGCTGTCAGCCTCCAAGCACTGACAGTGCAGGCTGACCCTCAGTGAGAGAAACTGCCCCTATTTCTTAGAGAAATAATGAAATTAAGGGCCACTGTCAGAACGAAATACAATTTGTGGAGGACACACGTATTTGCATTTCACAAAGTGATTCCTAGCACCCAGCGAGATGTCACTAACGTAACAGGGGGACCAAAGATGTTCAACTCCCTGTGCCTGATGTGCTGCCTCTGACGTCCTCGTCTACAGCTGAGTTCCCAAGTAATGAAGGAGCCTGCTTTCCTCATGGACACGCACAGCCTGGGACCTCACCCCACCTCACAGAGCCAACCAGCTCAGCTCAGCACTGAGACATGAGGGGAAAGCCACAGACCGTCCTGCAGCACTTCCAGGACTCCCCACTGCTAAGACATGCTCCGTGCTGGGAGCCCCTCCCTGGGGACTTCCCCTGCCACCCCCCATCCTCCCCATGTAAAGACCTCAGGTGACTTCTGCCCGTGAAGGCTGCTCCAAAGGACAGGCTTCCAGAAATGAGAAATGCACATGGGACTCTGGGTGTCAGGACGAGCTGTGACACTGGGACCTGCTGGGGGCTGTGGGGCCACCACCGCTGCAGGGCCCTGGCTGCACGGTGACCCTGTCTGCACAGTGACCCTGTCATCTGCCACGGTCCCACCCGCAGAAGAGTTGGGTCTGCACGGCTGCCTTTTCAAATGTCCATTTGGAATCACAGAATCATAGAATATCCCAAGTTGGAAGGGACCCATAAGGATCATCAAGTCCAACTCCTGGAGGTAAGCAAAGCGGATGACGATGACCCGCCATCTCCTCCCGTGGTCCCTGTGCTTTTTAACATCAATGTTTTATCCTCTTGGATCACGCTGAATCCAGAGGTCCCTCAGCACTCCACAATCCTTCAAATAACCAGTAGTGGGGAATGATGAACAGAGCAGGAGCAAACAGAGAGACGCAAGGGGAACAGACATCCTCCATGGCACCTTCCCTCTGTGAATTTCAGTGGATCTGCAGTCTCTAAAGTCTCTCTCCATCCCTGCATTAGTCTGGTAACTCATCCCCTCCCAGGAATGCAGGATCATGTATACAGATATTAGAGAGGGAGAGAAGCAGAAGGAAGAGGAGAAAGACAGACTGTAGGTCTGCATCCAGCCCAACAGACATACTGAACACGCACCTGTGGTGCCAACTCCTCTGCCATCCTGGCACTAACATTAAGAAAGAAAAATCTTCCCCTTAGCAGCACGCATGAGTGCTTCAGTGACCTTACGATGACATTAATTTGTTGTGGCTTCTTAAAGAAGATTTCAATTATTGCAGATTTTTAATACCATTGGGGAAAACACAGAGGGCTGTCAGCATTGGCTGATCTGAAATGCGATGCAATTATCATCCAGCCTTAGTAAAGGATTTTAAATTAAAGACAACTTGGTCTGTAAATACTTTGTGTCTAGATTATTGTTCTCTTTTTCTAATGGCTTTTGGCATAGGCCTTGTCAGTGGTTTATTGTACAACCCTTTGGCTGTGACAGTGTCTTCTATGAATAAATCATACACTTCACTAAGCACCAGACGATGGCAAAATGCAACAGCAGATGAAATAAGCAATAAAGAACCATTACAGCTGCCTGTTCTCCTCTACAGGTTTACACCATCATCTGATTTAATTTCCTATTTGTAAAAGCACAGCTCACTGCAATGCCATTATGAAATAAAATCATAAATGTTCACATGGGCACAAATGAAAAGTGAGGCACCTGCTCAGTTACGAGGTATTTACTCCCTCAGCAGTGTTGTTCAGCATCTATTTGTACGCTTGGGTCAGAAAGACACCGGAGGATTTACAGAGGATGAAATACCTTGCGCATATTACTGCTACAACTGCAACGCGCCAGAGCTGTGTGTGTCCCATGGCTGAGATCAGCTTTCACCACCTGAGGGAAATGCAGTTAGCAGTGGGAGGGGATAGAAGAGGCAACACATCGATTTCTGTCCTGCAGGCAGTGGTGGCATTGAGCGTGCCTGGCTCTGAGGCTGGACATGCCAATGCTCTGCTGCCACAGAGGAGCAGCTCTGCATGGAGCTCAGGGCCCCAGTGTGCCCTGAGAGCCCTGGGCAGCTGGGTCTCCTCTCCAGAGCGTGCAGCAGTAAGGCTGCACCCCCTGCTCAGGGTCACAGGGGATGAGAAGAGCAATGTCAGGGCTATAATTCAGCCTTTTGTTCATCTACTGCCTCAACCATCCTTCTATCCTAACCCCTTTCTGAGACGTCAGGCCAAGCACAGCTCATCCAAATTACAGCGAAGGCAAAGCTCTGGGAGATGTCACTGTGCTGGAAACAAAGCCATCCATGCCAGTGGTCGCAGCCATTCTGCAGTCCTGTCGTGGAAATGTGGTGCTTAGCAGAATTGATTTGGGTCTCCAGCTCTTTTTCCTGTTTCTCTTCCTAACCGTCCTTCATAAACGTGAGTGGCTATAACAGTGTGGGTGTTTTTGCTGACTGCATTTGTTTCAGAGTGGCTCTGAGCAGATGTACCGTTACAGTATGCCACAGCCTGACACCACTGTAAGTGGATGAAGTTTTACCAAGGAGAGGTACAACTGAAAAAAATCATCCATTTACTGAGCTAGAGCTCTACATGCCTCTCTGGTGTGAAAATACCAACCATGACAGCCAGTTGTGTTCTCAAGGGAAAACAGTGGGGACAAATATGAGAAAATGGATCCCAGACCAAGCTGCGGGGCAGCAGACACTTAACTTTACTCCTGCCCACAGAGCATCTGCCTGCCCATCAAGCAGTCAGCTCACACTGAAGCCAGAACAAACATCGGGATATGCACAGAAACCTGGACTTCTCTGGCCTTTGTCTGACGCTGGAGAGAGACCTGGTGGAGAGAGGGACACAGAGGAAGGACAACGTCGGGGTAAGGATCTCTTCCCTGCCCCCAGGTAGCACCTGCTGAGCGGCTGCAACTTCCCCGAGCCAGCACTGCCTCGCCCAGGCTCCTCTTCCTCCCCACAATGAAGAAAAGTGTCCCAGAGAAAGCCTTGGAAGACACACCTGGCTTTGTTAAAAAGACTGCAGTGCTGGTCAGGCCACTCAGTGAGAACAAGCATCTGCTGCATTTGCCAGCGTCATGCAGCCCATTGCGCACACACTCCCAGGTGACCGCATGCCCAGTATCTGCAGGGGAGGCTACCCGATTGCTGGAGACTGCTGCCAAGAAAGCGTTCCAGCAAAGCCCTGGAATAATATCTGTTCTCTACACACACAATATGGCAATGACACAGTCAGCAGCCATGCATTCCTGCAGCACTTTAATGCCTATCACTGCAGAGGCTGGTTTTTGACACCATATCACTCCCTCTGCTTCACCAAAATCTTCTTGGTTGTATGAGTATGTAAAATTGCCAAAGAGCTCTGTAGATGATTTCCATGTAAGCTCTCTGGTATGGTAAACGACAGCTCCAGCACTCATCCAGGCAGTATTTTAGGTTTACAGTTTAAACCTGAGCACTGACCTTTCAAAATATAATTTTTCTCTAGTAAAGCTGAGATAGGGACAAAGTAAATGGAAAGCTTGTAGCTACATACTGATTTATATTTACCGCCAGCTTCTGTTAAACTACGGACATCCCAAGATCTTCAGCTGCTGTAAATGGGGACACTTTCACCAACGTCCCCTTTGGTGTCCAGCCCTGGCTGGGGTCAGCCCCCTGCTCCGTGGGAACAACACTGCACCTGGTATCACACCCACCTAGCTCAACAACACTTACCATACACAAAAACACAATAAAAAGTATTTTCCCTCTTTTAGTACTTACCTCTTCACTGTCTGGGTGAGCTGATGATGTTTCCAGCAAAGGCTGAAGGAGAGAAAAGCACCCAGCACTGAGGCTGCCGACCCCCTGCCAGTCCCCCTCTGCACCCACGCACTGTGAAGCAGAAGTGTCCTGGGCCCCCCTTGCAGCTTTTTCTTCTATGCTTATAGTACTCTCCTGTGCCCGTTGTTTTTCAGAGATCTGATCTACTTTTTACTTTCTGTACAACTCCTTTTTGCTCGGAGTCAATAAAAGATCTCATGGTTTAGCCGTTGCAGTCTCTTTCTGCCCTTCTTATTGCTCCTCTGCATTGGGATGGATTGTATGAGTGTCCTTAATAACAATTTTTAAAGAACTGCCAACTTGCTTGAACTCCTTTGTTCATTTACTCTTGTTTCCCAGAGGATCTCACCAGCCAGTTCTGAGTTTATTGGACTTTGCCGTATAGAAGGTCATTGCTTTTCTTGGTGGATTTTTGAAAATGTTGGGGGAGTTTTTTTTCAATTTTCTGCACTTTTTATTCTTCCACAGCCTTTCTAATTATTGTGATCTAAATTTCATGGCCATGCTCACAAGTTACTCTCCCCTGTCATGTTCTCTGTCAGTTTGTCTGTTGCTCTGTATCAGAATCAGAAACTCTCATATTTTTATCCATGTTGGGTATTTGAATATCAGTTCTAGCCCCTTTTCCTGGATGGCTTTCAGCCAGTTCCCCAGGACTAGGAACATCAGCATGAGTTCAGGTTTCATGCAAACCATGGGACCTCCTCAGGGATTTATCAAGCAGCTCTTCATTTGCAGTAAGTCAGCTTGCTGCTAGGGAACTAGCAGACAGAGGTTCAGAAATATCCCCCACCCCTGGAAAAAAAAAAAAAAATTAAAAAAACCCTCCAGGGTCTCTTGAACATGTCTGAATGCAAAGTGTTTTCTCCAAACCCTCTGAAGACAATCCCTTTCTGACAAGATGGGGCACAGAAAGAGGCCAGGGACAACGGCAGCGAGCTCCACGTATCCCCTGCCACCCTCCCCACAGCCTGCAGGGAAACAGAAACACCCTGCAGTGCTCGCCCACGCAGGGGTAATAGTGGTGCAGATCCGTGTGAACCTGAGGACCCCTCCATTAAACATTGATTTGTCAATATGTTGCAGAACTGAGAAGGGAAGCAACAAAAGCTTTTGAGAGCAGGCTGCCTAGCACCCGCGGTTGAGTACCGAGCCACCCTGAGGATCTTCACAGCAAGCCCTTCCTCACTTGTCACCAATAGCCCAGGAAAAACTGATAGCACATAACATCAGCCAACGGGACAGTCTGCTGAGTGCTTGGGGCCACAGCCCAGGCCAGGTGTCAGAACCGCTCAGCACCTTTTCAGGTATAGAAGTGGGAAATGAATTCCTCTTGAAGTCAGCTCCCTCTTTTTTTGCATCATTTCCGTATAGGGTTTTTAAAATGAACACTGGTTGTGTGGCAAAGAGACAAATGGAAAAAGAAATTCACTGCTTCCCCCCTCCCACCATGCATCTATAGCTTTATTCCTTTTTCCACTAGACTAAAAAAACGAAACATTCAGGGAGGAACAAGAGATAACAGCAGCAGGTGAGGCACAGCCATGCTACTGACCTGATATATAGCCTTGGTTGAATCACTTTGTCTTTCTGAATGCTGTGTCCACCTGTGAAATGAAATGCCTGCTCTCTGCAGAGAGTCAGTGAGGCTGCATGAGTTATGGATGTGCCATGTGCAGTAAGCGCTATAAAGGTGCTCAAAGACTCCCCAGGTGAATTATATTTAATTGGAGACATCAGGATGGGGCACCAAAATTTTGAAGAAAGGTTCCCACTAGAGAAATACTTCCAAATAGAAGTGATCACCCAGTGGTCTGGAGGGAGAGAAGACGGATTCTTCCATGGCCACATTTTAAAAATAGAGAAATGTTTTAAGGTTTATTTTATTGTTGCCAGAGCCACAAACAAAACTCCATTCTCCAAAAAGCATTCCCCAACTTTTGAAGTGGCGCTCACATTGCAGATAGGCAGCTGTAAATAGGCTAATTGCTTATCTCTGGGAGACAACCTTTAAAATGTTCCAAGCCTATGACAAAATGCAATGGCTCTGATCAGTTGTAAAACAACCACAAATAAAAGAAAAAAACTTAAACCTTGATGCATTTTCTGCTCTGGGTGCTAGAACACAAATGCACGTTAGTGGGTTTCTGCTCTTGGAAGATTGTGTCTTTTGTAATGTGCTTATAAATTTTTAAGATCATCTCATGTAGCTATGAAACACCAAACATGGGAAGTGCATTTGGCAGAAGCCTATGAATGTCAGCAAGATGTTAAGGATGATAACATCAGTCACCTTTTTAGTGCCTGCTGTTAACTCCAAAAGCTTTATGTGCCGTAAGAGGTCAGGTATATTGGAAGAAATGTTTGGTTTCCATCTCAGTTGCAATTACAATGTTAAATCCCCTTTTAGATGTTGGGATCTGAGGACAGAAGGGAATTTATTTGCTAGATGGCATCTCTTGCACAAAGTGGCATAAACCAGAAACCTGTATCTACTTTAAAGACACTGCATACAATTTACCGTCCTGTAATTATTGGTAAAGAAACACTTGTTTGGGAAGTCCTCAGAGCCACAGCTTTATAGCTTTATAATGGGTGAATACAGGGATCTCAGCCAGGACCTGAACTTTCTTTTTTCATTTTTATGTGTGATTTTAATTTGAAATTACAAATTAGATTAATTACTTGTATCAGAAGGCCCTTATTTTGTTCTTGTTGCTTTCTAATCTCCCTTCCTCTTGTCTTCCTCTCTCTGGCTATCACCACTACCTTTGCTAGCCCCTGCCCCCTCCAAGTATCCCCATCCCCAGTCCCAGGTTTGCCCCGTGCCACCCCACAGGGCATGCCCCACAGGGGGCATCTAGGACACCAGAGTCACAGTCCTGTTGAGCACCTGTTGCTGGGTCTAAGCACACACTTACGCACTGGTCCCGCATTGATAAATTTGAACCTTTGCCTCCTCACCTGCCTCCCATCCTCTCCTTAACCCTGCTAACTCAGAGCTCCTTATTCATATTCTGAACTTGCTCTTATTTCTTCTCTGCTCTCCATTTTTATTTATTTTTTTCCCCCAGAAAATTCAGTAGGCACAGACTATCAGCATCTTTAAGCACCTAATGACCTTCACAAATCTGGCCCACAGTCACTTTATGCTTATATTTCCTGGAAAAAGCCCTTTCTATTGCATTTTTTCACCTTAGAGGTTTTTAACCAACTGAAGGACCTAAGACATCCAGCTTCCACAGGAGTCCAGGCCGGAATAATGTACACAGGCATCTGACATCCACCGTTACACCTCACACAGCTCCTGCTTCATATCGCCAAAGAGCCCAAGCCTACTCTTACCAAGGACAAATGTTTCCCAGGGAATTTAAGAAGCCAATTAGCTGGCTTTATCACCACCATTTAGTGGTTATGTGCTCTCTCTCTGGCCACGTTCCTTCCTATTAATAAGATGGAGGTGACCAGCTTTGAAGCGTACTCTGATTCATAAATCCTGCTCAGTAATGCCAAAGCTGCTGAATGCACAAAGTCTGATTTGGGAACTGCTTTTGTTATCGCAGGGAGAGAAGAGCCCCAGTTTAAGGTCAGCAAAATTTCTAAGGCTTCACCCATATTATCTTAGATGGACGAGGCATTACAGGGGCATTGCTTTCTGTCTTTATTACTGTCTGGCAACATCTGCAGCTGCAATTATCCCAGAGCTGCAGGAGGGGATGAACTCCATCCAGTGTCACCTACAATATCTGTCATCTTTTAGTCGTGCTGCCTGAATACACCTCTGTTGCAAGGAGCCTTCTCTGTAATACAGACTGATAGTACAAAACCCCATCTTTTGATATGGGGTCTGTATTATTTGGTCATGCATTTTGCTCTGTATTTTTGCAAATTCCCATTAGCAAACACAAAAGACATTAAGTTTGCTTGACTAAATAAATGTTTGGCTCCACAAAACCCACTCGTGCACATTACAAAGCTTTTTTACCTTCCTACACACCCTGTCCATTAATACATTGAACCACAAGGATTCCAGAAAAGGGCTGGTATCTGGCAAGTTTCAGAAGGAACAGAGGCTGTAAAAGCTGTTCCCACTGCCCATTCTAGAACTAGTTGAGAAAATATGAATGCATTAAAGATGGATGCATAAACCTTTATTTATTTATAGTTTTGTGTGTGTGTGTGTGTGTGTGCTGTTTTTGTTTTTAAACCTGGTAAAGCTGCATGCAGCAGAGAAAACTACCATAGCTGAAAATTCTGGCTTAAGAGATGCTTTTCTAAATGCTAACTCAATAATCAGTTTGACCTCACCTCTGAATGCAGGAAGCAGTGAGGTCCTTGGGTAGCAGTCCGATTTTCTATTATTACTGAGAGGCTCTAGCTGTGATCAGGTACAGACTGTTGGAGTGCTGAGAGTACAACTGGTCAGGAGATGGCCTTGCTACAGGAATATCCCAGTCTCAGCGAAACAGAGAAGTGGTGAGAACAAGGCCACTAGCTGAGCATGGGGAGACTGGGCACATTGCTGAAGGTACAGCCTGGTGCTGGGTCTTTTGGACCACCAACTTGCCTGAGAGTTAGTCCCACGAATGGTCAGGTTGCACTGACTTCAGCTCTCACAGTCCTGCAAGCTGATGCTGACGTGGGTGATCACTTTTCTTGGGCTTCAGTGGGAGTCCCATGAACAGAGGACTTACAAAGTTGTGTTCCCAGGAATGTTTTTGTGATCCTAATGGGCTATTCACCTTATTGCCTATTCCCCCCAAGTACAGCATACTCGGTATGTACAAAATTAACAGAAATGTCACGCACTTCAATTAATTCAAACTTACATGAGCAATAAATACATCATTTGCATTATTACTAACATACAATTTAAGAGGCATGTTTGGATATGAATCTAACATGATAGCTTTAGTACGTTAATTAGATAATTGCTAAACATACTAATTGATTTTTAATTAGAGAGAGCGAAGCCTGCAGCAGAGCCAGGACTGGCAGACTTCTCTGTCATTAGAGAACAAAAGGAACTTCAGTAATGCTTCAGCATCCCCAGGCTCAGACGTGTCCTGTTTTCTGTACCTTTTTCTCTAAGTCGCTTCCAAACCCACCAAGGTTTCCCCATCCGCTGATTTTCTTACAGTTTTAAAGATTCTTGGTTAAAAGAGAAAAAGCTTAAAAAATAAAAATAAAAAATCCTAGGAGAAAGATGTTTAAACATGTTAGCTTGAATTCACTTTTCTGTCTATAAACAGTAAATTCAGGACCTAAAACAGCCACCTCTACAGATTTGCCACCAGGAATAGATTTCAGTTTCCTTTTTGACTTATGTTTTGCCACCTCCTCTGAGGCCATACTTATTCATCCCTTAGAAATCTTCTCCAGCTCCTGTGCACGAGCACAGCAGTCGGCCGCCAGGGAGCTGGAGGCCCAGTTCATCACACCAGCACCCACCAAATCCCCCCAGTTCAGGGCAGTGGCACTAAGGCACTGTCACTGCTACGCAGCCAAACATGGCTGAAGAGCTTTCCTCGTTGTCTTTCAGAACAGTCTTCAGGACTGAAGACTTCATAGGATTCAAAGTGCACACCATCCTGTAAGCCGAAGAGGCAGAGAACCACGCTTGCTCCCTGGACTACAATCCCAGCCTCCAAGAAGCCTCCAGGGGGATGTTTCCAGGTTTGCACGCGATGTGGATCTCCACAGAAATCAATCAACTGCTGCCTGTTGGTAATAGTCTGCATTACTTACAAACCCCTTTTATTTGCCACCTTATACTGGAGGTCTGCCAGCACACCTTGGTGCCACCTTTGCCGTGGCTGTTGCCCCTGTGAGGTTTTTTCCAGGGACTGAGACCAAGGCCCTCAATCCACGCTCCTTGTGCATGAAATTTTCTCCTGGCCGCACTGTTGCCTACGCAAGAAACACACCGATCTAAAACCAGCTTGGAGGCACTGCCTTTCGCATCGCTCTGTGTGCATTTTACCATGAGATGTCACATTATTTTCACCTGTACTTGTTCCACAGATCCCTGAAACGAGGGCATGAGGACAGCTTTAGAAATGAAGGCAGCTTCTGATCTGCCAGTTTTTAGCAGGGATAGTATACAAGAGGGACCTGAAGCGGTACATCTGTTCCACCACTTTCCTCTGTAACCCCTGCCTGTCCAAAACTGCGAAGCACACCTGAGTTAGCCTACCCATACTGTACAAATGGACAATTTCTCCTGTTCCCTTCTTATGAACAGAAGAGCTAGGTCGGAGAGCCAGCTGCTGCCCAAAGGGAACATCTCCACCAAAGTCCCTGGGACTGGTGAGTGGGCAGAAGAGCTGCTGTCAGCCCAGAGGCACTGGCAGGATCATGGCTTTAAGGGCTTCTAAGCTCAACTCCATCCCTGGCGAGGTGAGTCTGGATCTGCTCCACCCACGGGAGCCATCGCAGAAAGGAGCTGACAGCAGCCTCCTCTATGGGTAACAACAGTCGCTTGCTGATAGTCCCCATCTGCCATGGAGGCCCCAGCGGCCCTGCTCTCCTGGACGAGGGTGATCTCTTGTGTGTTTGGGACAGTGACAGGAGATGTGCACAAAGGGAGGCTCAAAGTCCAGGTGGAGATCAGTAACGAGTGGTGTTCCTCAGGAGTCAGTACTGGGACCAGTGCCGTTTAACATCTTTGGCAGTGACACGGGCAGTGGGGCAGTGACATGGGTAGTGCACCCTTGGCGTGTTTATAGATGATGACAAGCTGTGTGGTGTGGCCAACACACTGCATGGAAGGGATGGCATCCTGAGGGACCTGGACAGGCCTGGGAGGTGGGCCTGTGTGAACCTCGAGAGGTTCAACAAGTCCAAGTGCAAGGCCCTGCATCTGGGCTGGGGCAATCCCAAGCACAAACACAGGCTGGGTGGGGAATGGATTGAGAGCAGCTCTGAGGGGGAATGGCTTTAGACTAAAAAGGGGTAGGTTCAGATTAGATGTTAGGAGGAAGTTCTCTCCTCAGAGGGTGGTGAAGCCCTGGCGCAGGCTGCCCTGAGGAGCTGTGGCTGCCCCATCCCTGAGGGTGCCCAAGGCAAGGCTGCATGGGGCTGGGGGCAGCCTGAGCTGGGGGCAGGGGGCCCTGCCCATGGCAGGGGCTGGAGCCAGGTGGGCTGTGATGTCCCTTCCAACCCAAAACATCCTGTGGTTCTGTGAGTCTAGGAGACGGGGTAGAGAAAGAGAGAGCACGGGTGGAGGAAGGGGAAGAGAATTTGTTTGAACTTAAGGAGTTTCAGGAAAAAAATACATAAGGAATTTAATGCTATGTACTGAGACAGCTGCAAAGTTCTCTGACATGCCCCAAATCCACATAGAGGAACTACATCTCTACAGAAGAATGTTGGTCTCTTCAAGATAAAAAATACCCAGTAGGAGCATCTCTGGATTCACAGAGTGCTCTCCACAGAGCTCAGAAGCTGCCAGGCCAGCACCCACCACCCCAAATGGAGCTTAATACAGTTCCCTGAAAACGTACTTGGGGCACTCCAGGCTAAATCCTACCTTCACCCTCCTTAGCCTGTGAATGAGTTTCGAGATGGCAGGAGGGGGCTTTTTCCTTCCTCAGCTCCATGTGCTGAACTATTTCAGCACTGAGACCACAGCGGGATCAAACCCTGCATTCCCATCTATTTACTGCTCATCACCCGGACACTCACCAACACCGGAGTAGCCACAGGTTTGTTTTTCACCTGTGCAGACAAATTGCTGCTTGGGACACCCACCACCAAGGCTGACCAGCAGTACACCCATCACCTAAGCCAAACCCTTGGTTATGAAGATGTGCCACCTATTTTGTGTCCCTGCTGAGTGGCAGTTCCTGTGTTGATGCTCACAGATACTCAGTGATGGCTGCAGAGCTCACCTCTCCATGGGCGGAAGATCATGTCTTTGCTCAACTCAGTCCTACTTCAGGGAACTTGACCCCAAGCTGAGTTTTTTTTTTTTTTTTTTTTTTCAGATTATGCAGCTCGCTGCAGATTTCTAAGTGGCAGTGACACTTCCCAGCCAGTAAAGAAATCAGCCAGCAGAAGTACAGCTGCTTGCTGTCACGGTGCCCAACGCAGAGAACCGCATGCCTTGAGGTGAGTATTGCCCCAAGGCAAACACAGAGAGACTTAACGATTCTGCAGAAGGAGCCCTTCTTGCAGCTGCTGGAGTGGAGGAGAGCCCTGGTGTCTGAATTTCACCAGTGTGCTCAGGTCAGTTGTCTTACGGCACGGGAAGCCATCTGAGCACATACCTAATTTTCCTTTATAGATCTGACATGTCTGCACTCGTACGTGTTAGACCTAGAGGGATTATGACACTCTGCTACTGAAAAGCGACATGAAAGATTTTGGGAGGGTGGATTACTTTACACATCTGAGACTTTAAATGCATCTTAAAGTGTATTACTCCAAAACTGCAGCCACATCTGAGAAGACAAATTTCTGACAGCATATTGTCAGTCTATTTCTTTTACTTTCCTGGATAGTTCTAAAAATTGTTTCCAGATGAAGCTCTCACATGCAAGAATCCAATATTACATGTTCTAGTTATGTTTTTCTCATTCTTACATAAAATAACTTCTTTTCAGTAAAATTTCTCCCACATGCCCTGGAGGACTATCCAGTGGAAATGCCAGGGATCAGTTTTCAGATTACGTCTTGCCTTTTATTAGGCTGCCAAAGCCCTCCACACCCACCCAAAATCCCAGCCTGTGCATGCTCCAGCTCCTGTTCAGATGCAAGGATGAGCTGGTGCACATGCTCGAGATCAGATCTTTCCAGTCAGCCACCAAAACTGGCCTCACACAAAACAATTCACCCAATCCAGGCTCAGAAAGGAAGAGATGAGTGTGACTTTGGCAGGGAATTTAAAGGCTCAGTTCTGCCCTCTCTTTGCCACAGGGGCTGCAGGATCCTCTTGGAAAAAGCTTTTGCTAGAGGTGTCGGGGCAAGGTCATGGCATAGCCTGGAGTAAGTAGTAGTACCCCAGACTTCAATGGCCAGGAATATAACTGGCCAGGGATGCTCTTCTATAGCTAAAACAGTGCCCGAAAACCGAAAAGTGAGCGCTTTGGATGACCTCCCAGACCCTGCCAGAATTCCTGCATTACTCCTTGCTGCTTTCCAACATCCATCCACACCTGGTTTTTGTTCTCACCACTGATGTTCCATCATGCCACTGTCCAGACACTTGTCTCACCCTCCTTGGGCCACAACTGAGCATCTGTATTTACGAAAATACAAAGCCCTTATGAAAACAAACTCGTACTTGTGAACACAGCGAACTAAATCTGCAGAGACTGAAATGCTGCATTTTATCTCAAGCTATGGGGTCGATCAACAAAAAGCAGGATGGAAAATGATGCTCCAGACTGCTCCCCGGAGCAGTTTGAACCTTTGAGAGTCATCGCACAGCTGTTCAGCAAAAAAACACCACATATTTTATCCTCCCCTCTCCACCTCCCTCATAAACACCATTTACTAAAAGCTCATGTTTTGCTCTGTTCCCTCCAAGCCCGACATGCAGCATGTTTGATATTTCGATCTCTTTGGCCATGCATCGTTCCCAAGCCTCCCAACTCATCCTGCTACAGCTCGGCACCCTGAAGCCTGATCACATTTGCATTTCGCGTTGGCAGCTCCGTGCAAGTCACAGCTGCGACGGGCCATGAGGTGCTGTCCTGCGATGGTCTGTGACATGCTGTCCTGCTGAGCCGTCGTGCCAGGCCGCGTTGCGCGGGGTGAGCCGCTTTGCAAAGTCACAGGTAAAACTAGCAAGGCGGTTTGCAGCCAGGCACAGAGAAAGCAGTTTGCTGTGACTTGACGTGACAACAAATGACTTCTGCCATTTGCCAGCACTGCGTGCAAGCAGTGCCAGTGCTGGCAGCCCCCCTCCACGGAACATGGCGGCTCTGGCACTGCAGAGAGCTCTGCTGCACAGGGCGGCTGCTTCTCACTCTGCGAGCAGGGCTGGGGGCAGCCAGATACCTTTCTTTATAGCAGCCGATGAACAAAAATAAACATTCATATCTCAGGAAGCCCAGGGGCAGCAGGGCAGCTGACTGGAGGAAGGATGAGCGGGGTACTGCAGCTGGGCTCTCCTGCAGCTCCGTTATGAAAAACAAGAGCAGTGTTCCCCGCCAGGGCAGCCAGAGGCTGGCAGACAAAGGGAACGTGAAGCATCTCACATCCCTATAAATGCACTTTCTGTTCTTAAAAAAGATGAGTTGGAGCAGCAATCACACGGACAGCCTGTGCTTTACCTGCTGCATGGCAGGTAGAGATGCCACGGACGAGAGAGTGAGGCTGAGCTGAGCTGCAGTGATTGCCTCTCCCCAGCCCGAGCTCTGCCCAGCGGGGAGAGGGGAAATTAAAATGTGGGACAGGGCGAGGGGGTGCTGACAGGGTTCCACAGTGCAGCTGAAACCATGAGACCATCGGCACTTCATGACAAGGAAAATGAACTGTTTCAGAAAGCTTCATGCAAAAATGTTATTTCCAACTCAAGGGAAATCCTTTTGCCTTCTTTTATGGAAGACACTTACCCAAAAGCTGGCTTTGTATGTAGGAATGGTGTCATAGCAGGGCTTCTTTCTTGTTTTAATTTGTTTTGTTTGTCTTCTTCCAGCTTTTTTCTTTTTTCTTTTTTTTTTCTTTAAGAACATTGCACTGCTTTTGGGAGCTTTCACAGTGACTAGACCAGATAGAGAGAGACACATCACATACCATGGAGGGGAACAGTGCCCCAGGAAATCGCTGGCAATTCAGAACAGCCACAAAAAAATGAGGAAAAAGCACTCACGAGTACTTTATGTGAAATTCTGTCCCAGTATAGGCAAGGGGAGCTTTGGGCACCAGCTTCAACAAGTATGGGATTCTGCCTTCAGACTTTAAAAGCCAGCATGCAGATTACTAAACCTCTTGTACCACACACAAGGTTCTGTAAATCGTAGGCAACACTGCCTTTGCTGATGAATGAACTGCAGAAGAATTTATTGTGACAAGGTCTGAAACTCTGGCTGCCTGGCTGAGCCACCGAGGTCGCACACAGCTGGAGCTCTGAAGTGCCATCGCCCCATCAAGTCGCTGTCAAATACCAAGAGGCAGGGGGAGAATTTGGCTATCTAGGGTGCACGGGCAGCACTGTTTGAAAATAGGGAGATGATCCAGCACCTCGGGACATACCGAGGGGTTCACGTGGAGAATTGCAAATGTATGGTTATGTGTTAACAGCTATCCAAAAGGAAACCAGCTATACAACAACTTACTGCAACAGGAGAGGGACCGGAGATGCAGCATCTGCAGGCACGGAGTGGCAAGGGGAAAGGCTGCTCATCACAGACTTCTCTGCCTAAGGAGAGAAATGAGCTTAACCACCATTTGGTGGAGATATTTAAAAATGGGCTGCACGAGGGGCTTCCCTCCTGCAGCTGCTGGAACGGGGGCTACTGGCCACAGAGCAGTTCATGCATCTGCCCCAGCCCTCTGCAGGCAGACTGCCTGCAAATCCATAGATGCATTTTAAAAACATGCAAGATGATATCAGACCATTGTTGACAGCTCAGGAGAACATATCTCAAAAAAAAAAAAAAAAAAAAAAAGGCTACTGTAAGTCCAGCAAACTGCAATTTTGCAGTCCTTCTTGTGGCTTCTCCAACTGCTTTTGGCTTTCTTTCTTTCTTTTTTTTTCCCCAACAACCTTACACTTTTCGTGCCAAGTTAGAGTGGGTTTTCATTAGCAAGGAAAAGGTTGATGTCAAAGACAATCAAAAGATTTCAAAGGAGAGCTACCAGCTGCATACTATCAGCACACATCACAATGTAACACCAGTGCTGTGCGCCTCCTTGCTGCTCCATGATGCACCTCACACTTCTCCACCTGTGCTTCTTGACTAATTGACTGCTTCACCAGTGCCAGTTCACTAACTCAGTGCTTCCAGTATCATTCAGGAACAAGTAATGTGGTAACAGAGCCAGGCTTTAGCTGGACACGTGATGCATCTGCATGCAGGGTGCTTTACCCTGAGGAAACCACATGCTCAGGGATCTCTGATGAGCAGCAGATACAAATGTTCCAAGCAGCATGTCCTCAGCGGATGTGACAGCATGTGGGAGGGTCAGATGTCGCACCACAGCTGTCTTTGGGCTCTTAGCACAGGAAAAACAAAAGAAGCAGGTGATCTACAGCAGGAGCTGCACCTTTACAGCTACAGAACCAAGCAGTGCGTAAGAGCAGAGTGACGGTGTGTGGATGAAATGGCACGCTGCTGTGTAGCCTGGCTCTGACACAAATCTACAATGCCTGGGTAAAATATATGCAGGTTGTCTCAGACGATCTCCTGAGGGGGAGGGATTCCCATCTGTTTTTTAGAAAACTGAACCAGAAAAGACTTCAAAATTGTAATTTTGTTTCAGCAGCAGCACATGGATTTCATTATGCAGCTTCTAGAGAGATTACTGACATTTCTGAATAGGTGCTGGCAGACGGATGTGTTGTTTGTTCATTATTTTCCAGCAGTCAGCTCTCAACTACTAGTATTAAAATGTGTTAAACATCGTACAGGCAAAGGGTATGGGAAATAGGTAAAGAGTTTGTAATTACATGAGAGCGTGCAGATTGCTAACCTGAGTCAGACAAAAGGCCCACCTCGCCCAGCATTGCTTCTGGCAGTGGACAGCTGTGGACGGGCAGCAGAAGGGGGAGGCAAGCTGTGCTAGCCCTCAGCACGTCCTCGCTACCTCCAGCACTCCTCTCCGCCACCTTCCTTGGCCAGAGGCTGTACCTGCATCCTTACTCTTAATTAACGGCCAATAAAACCTGTCCCATGACATATGTCATTGCTATCACCGAATAGCAGTAGAAGACTGAGACACACGTACCTTTCTAGCTTAAAAAATAAGCCCTCCTGAGCTGGAGGGTTACAGCACATCAGTCAAACCCACCTGAAACAATTAAACCATGACCAACTAATTGGTCTCCAGAAGTGCTGGCAGCAGAGAACTATCAAAGAACTTTCTGGCAGCCTCCGCTAGACACCAGCATATGCTCTACGTTCATTAATGAACTGAAAATACACACAGAATAACAATCAATAAAATTAAACCACTTTTTCCTCTCCTTACACCTTGCCAGGAAGGCTGACAAAAGGGCCGAGAGATTTATTTCGGGCAGTACTGCTCACGTGGAGACCCATGCAGACGGAGGCCGGCTGTCTGAACACAGCTGAGGACACAGTGAGACGGGCAAAGAGGAGGACGCTGGCACCCCTGCATGGCTGGAATCCGTCCGCCGACACACCTGGCTGAACACGGTGTGCTCAGAGCAGCCAGGAAAAAAAACGCGGGTTCAGGTGGAAGGCCGGGGCCAGCGGGGAGGCCCGTGACAGTGGTGGGGGCCAAGAGCAGCGCTCTGCAGCCCCTCCAGCACAGCTGGGGGGCACAGACACACCACGGATCTGGCTCACTGTCCTGCCGAGCCTCCAGCATCTGCTCCGGGATGAGGGATGAAGCCTGAAGACACAGGGAGCAGCACCACCACAGGGTTTACGGCCTCTCCCTCTTGGAACAGAGAAAGGCTGGCCAAGGGACTGAAAAATTAATTCTCACTCGTATTTCCTAACACATTAGGCTTGCAAAGGTTACTGCCAGGAGCTGGTAAGACTTCACATTTACCTCTTTAATGCTTATTTCTCATTAATTTTTTTTTTTCTGCAGCTATAACAAATGACACCTGGGAGGAAAGAGGCCTGCTGGTCACTGCCTCCCATTTGTCACGGACACCCAGGAAGACGCAGAGTCAACGTGAGAGCTTGGTGCTGTGCAGAGCCACCAGACAGCTCACGCGATGGGTGACGGGTAAGTCTGTGATATAAGCACGGGGCAACAAAAGCCCATCAACGCATGGAACAGGGGAGACCGGAGAGATGTCTCAGGGGAGTCAGTTCTTTGGGCCAGTGATGTTCCTGGATGGGCTTAAATAGGTGAGGGGAAAAATTATTTTCTCTTGATAATCCTGACAGTGGTGAAGCCGAGAATTCAATACTGACTACTGGTCTCGTGCTTTCATTTCTAAAAGGAGGTTGAAAAATTGGAGTGGAACAGAACTACAGAAATTACTCAAGGACTGGGAAAAATGCCATGTGCTGAGAGCTCGATGGAGAGAAAATGTGATTACACAGGATAAGCACCTCTACGGGGAGAAAAATGCCTGGTACGGCAGGACTCCCTGCCATCCTGAGGAAGGCAGAACAGGCAAACTAAAACAGGAAAACAGCCAGAATGCTTTAGAAGAGGTGGGAGCTGAGCACAAGCTTTACCAGGACTGATGGGCTCCCCACCTCCTCCACCCAGGACGCGGTGTCTTCTCTGTGCCAACCCTTAAAGCTGGCAGCCCCGAGGCGCAGTCCTGAGACCCAGCGTGCCTCCTTCCCGACACCTCCAGATCTGTGGAGGTCAGCACACGGGGGACATGACGATGCCCCAAAGCAGCTGTGAAATGAGGCAGGGCTGGCTACTGGACAGAGCAGAGGCGCTGCAGACGGAGCTGAGCTTTGCCTGGGCTGATTTATCCCAGTGAGAAGAAAATGTGCTGCTGGGAGCTGAGCTCAGCTATCTCCACATGGAATTATATTCTGATCTTCATCTCCCATCCCACACACCCAGTGAATTCAGAGCTGCAAGAACCAGAGAGGAGGAGACTGACAGTTCCACCATGGAAGTTGTGTCATTTCTTAGACTCTTTGCAAAGAAACCTTCTCTGATTACAACACTGACCCACCAGATGGAAAGGAAAAAACATCAGTTATTCAGGTACCAGCTGCAGCAACAAGCTGGGAAACCAGCCCGAGGATAGCATGGCTCCCTGCATTATGGAGGTGCTCAGAGGCTGTAAAACACTCACCCATGATCAAATGTCATCAGTATTTTTCTTTCTGCAGCACTGACATTAACGCTGATACCCTATTTAACACACTCAGACTCATTTCAGCCACAGCCCTGGTCTCAGACTGGCAGCGTGCCCACAGCTGCCGCGGGTAGGGAGCAGGGAAAGCCCACGAGGGGCAGCATCACCTCTGTGGGCCACCTTGAATGGCTTCTGTCTCTTTCTCTACCTGGATCTTTGCTGGGCTGGTGGGCTGCAGGAACGAAAGTGTTACATATTGTGGATTAACTCTGCAGAGCATCACTGCTATCCTGGTTAGTAGCCAAAAAAAACCAAAAAACAAACAAACAAAAAAAACTGTTGGGCTGTCACAGGTTCATTTTACAGTTACACATTAATTTTACACAAAATTATAGTTGTGAATTCTTTTGTGTCAATTTTTGTGTCAATTAATCAGTTGATTTAAGCTTTTTTATTCAGTTTTTTTGTTTGCTTGTTTTTGGTTTTCTCACAAATATGCATTTCTGCCCCTACAAACCTTAAGGCAAGAACTCAGGAAACGTTTTACTGTCTGAAGCTCAGTGGCTCTCCCGTATCTCCAGCTCACAGAAGAAAACTGCTGTGCCCAAGGTGACTATGTGCTGAACTTTTGGTGACACCCAGCAGTTGTGGGTGGGCAAAGGCCTTGAACAAATGTGAGCTGACAGCAGATTCAGCATGTGTACCTGCACGCCTTCGCGCAGACACAGTTTTCAATGGGTGAATAGCCCTGATAGGCTTTTTTCCCCCTCTTGTTCTTCTCTTTTTCATTAGCATTTATTTGGCAGTACCCCCAAAACATAGTAAATTATTCATGCCTGAGAAAAAAACTAAGAAATATCAAAATCCAGCTACCAGCACACAATGTAGAAATGGAAGGCAAGGTTATTTATAGTGGCAATCCTGATTTTTTCCTTTTCTGCTTTCAGGAACCAAAGCAACCCACAGCAGAGCTGCAATTGGCAGTACAGTGCAGCAGTGGGGGTTGGACATGCTCACAGTCCCGAGGAGGCTCTCCTCTTGTAGGGATTTAAATGCACAAATTACATTTGTTAGGTAACAAAGCATGAGACACAAGAACTTACAGTAAAATAACAATAACAGCATCACAGCGATATAGAACGTGCGCTACCAAGTACAATCCCAGCCTGTGCTTGCTGTGTCATTGTGCTACTCGAAACAAGTTGGTGGCTGCAGGGATGAGACCTGCGGGCAGGAGGGGTCCTGTGCGGCCGTGCCTGTCCCTGCTGTGTTCCCCCGGGGCCACCACCACGAGAAACGCCGCTCTTTTGGTGAGCGATCTGGTTCACGCCAGGGAGTAGCAGTGCTAATGTAAATAATTCACCACAGAAGGATTTTATGAGAGCTATAAAACAAGCTCCATTGTAAATGTTACAAATCTGTGAAGCTTTGCAGGCTCATCTAGCAGCCATGGCACTGGCAGTTTGCAGCCCTCTCTCCTCCCTCACGAGTGAGAAGAAAAGCCAAGAGCTTGCTCAGGAGCTTGAGCAGGGCTATTTGTGTAGGGTGAGCTACACCAGCGGTGCTGGGAGACTCCCTCCTTCCTGGGGCCATGGCCACTGACAGCCAGTAACATCAGAAAATTTTCTGTGCAAATCGGTGTAAGAGCTCACAAAGAGTGGAGTGCCAAAACTCCTGATATTAAAGGAGTCATCTTTTTTTTTTTTCAATTATTTGATGAAAATGTGAGAAAAGAGGTAACTTCTTTCCCTTTTACTCCTGTTCTAACAGGTAAAAGTTTGGTTTCATTAACCTTGGAAGATGCTTACCCTGTTATCTCTCCAGCCATCTCCCCCAGCGCTCCTAATACCACATTACAAATCAGGTTTTCATCATTCTGCCTTATCTAAAACCAAACTGGTACTGTCTGGAATACCCTTCTGTGGGGATGACTCTCTTACTCTTCAGAAAATGGATTCATTGGAAATATTTTTCTGTTTTGACAATTGATTTCTTATGTTTCAGCCTTAGGGTTCATTTTTAATTGGTGCAATTTTTCCATTTGTCAGCAATACTTCTCTAAATGTTTGTAAAACCTATTAATCTGTCAAGGGAAAAATAGTGCTGTAATTTGTCTTTCTCATGTAATTCCTGTCATGTGAGATGTGGTTCTCTGGAATGGACAAGACTTTTAACAGAGAAATTACCTATAATAACTTCCTGTATTTTATGCTTTAAAAAAAAATAAAAATGTAAAGGAAGTAGTTGAATCCCCACAGTAGAGTTCTGCATAATCTTGTGGTTTTGGCAAGAGACCTTTGGGCAAAGCTTTCAAACAGAATCATACTGAAAATATGTCTATAAGCAACTTGACGAGGTAAAAATTGGGGCTTCTGAGAAAGAGATTCTTTAGTCAACCTCAGTAAAACAGCTTACCATTCAGGGACAGTTTCCTTCTGATCCTGATAGATAGCAATTAGCTTATTCAATGGTACTTGGGGTTCATAAGCCTTCAGAAACTGGTTGAAATATCATCTTTTCTTTTAATCCTGCCAAGTTCTTAACCTCCCACAGCAGCTACTCAGATAATCCAAGCTGGTGCTCTTCAGTGCTGAACAAACACCTCCTCTTCATTTTTGAACCAGGTCTGAAACATTTAACAGCAAGTTTCTTGTGTTTGTTTTCTCCCTTCCCCACAAGGCTGAGGCTGTAGCTCCAAGATCATTATCACTGGATCCACGCACTACTAGTTTATGCAGATACAGTTCTTTCAGACGGCACCTGCGATAGTGAAAAACAGCCTGCTTTCTGCTTTCCTGAAAGATTTATGAAGGCAGCAGGAAGCAGAGGGTACATGATGCAGACACAAAGTTAAATATGTTTTAAGAAACTCACATCATGAGAGCTAGTTTATGTAAGATCAGCACATTTGCCTCCCGGGGCCACGACATTTTTCATCTGGTACCAAGTGTCCTAGAGCCAGACAAGAGCATGGTTTCACTCCCATCTCCCTGTCCATAAAATACCAAACTCTGGCATAACATTAACAGCCCCAAGCTCAAGAAGAAGCTCTGCATAAAGCCCACTGGCACTTTGCTGGACTGGAGCCTGTGCCAGGCCAGATACCCCCACAAAGAGAAAGCTCCTCTGAAGGCACCTCCATGTCAATAAGAGCTGGCGGGCCAGGGCTGCAGCACAGCTGGGAGCATGGGGGTTTGTCTGAGCTCTGCTGAACCAGGCTGATGGCACCGGCACAGTTCTGGCAGGAGATTTTTATTTATCTGCAACACTTTGCTTTGTCCCTCCACTGGGCACTGCTGTGCTTGACCTTCCCACACGTGGGAGCACTCGATGGCTTTAGTGAGGATCTCGTAACATTTATTTGCAATTCATTGCTAGCCATTGAAAAGATGAGGATCGATGGGCAGTGGGGAGGACGGAGGGCTGGAAAATGCAGAAGAAGGAGAGAAAAGGAGGGTTAGAAAAACAACAGAAGGGCTCAGAAAAACTTGTGAGCACATCTCTGGACGGGAGGTGTGAAAGGCTGCTGGGGTCCAGGAGTCATGGGTGGACTCTGGGATGCTCATCAAAAGACTTTAGGACTTTGTGCTAATTGATGCCATTTATTAACTTGTGGTGCTTGACATGCTGTAGTAAAGGCCAATGTGCCTATTCATCCAGACCATGAATATTTGATCTTTGTCCAGTATTAATCCATTAGTTAAAGATAGAATGTGTAGACAGATGATAGACTATAAATTGTGAAACAGTTGAAAAACAAATAATTAAGAAGCTGTATTCTATATCTGAATGTAGTGATTTAAAGTGTCACCAACACTTTCTCTCCTAATGTCCCTAGACCACAAATATTTGCAATACGGATGGAGGTTCAGCCTGCTGCTGGGGAATGCTGCCAAAAAAGCTGTTCAGCCTAATAGGAATATGGGGAATTTGGAAAAAAAAAAATAAGAAAAAAGAAAAACTGTTAAGAAGAAAGGGTGAAAGTACCACCAGCTTTACATAACACTGTGAGACAGGAGAGAAAATAACTATATATAATAAGGAAACTTGAGAAAATTTCTGATGCGCATATGATTTTCCTAATCCTACTCATTCAGGATTTTTTCACTTTCAAGAACCTGACTGCAGACCTGCGTTAAGAGAGTCAATAAATATTTTTCTCTATATCTTTCTGGACTGAGAAGCGTTTGAGTTCATATTACTTTTTTTTTTCCTTCCTTTTCACATTTGGATACATAGCTTTAGCAGAAAGTGCCTCACGTCTCAGTTTTACCCCATCACGTCTGCTTTCCATATTAACCTTTTACAGAAGGTAGTGCTGCCACATGAGGAATCCTCTACCTCAGAGATGCTTTTGCAACATTACCTGATCCGAAGGCACAAAGAAAATGGGAACCTCTCTGTGGTCCCTGGTGGATTTCAAAAAATTCACTGGGATATTGAGGAAATAAATCGTGTAGAGAAGAACACAGGCCTCTATGTTCCTAAAAGTTGACCAAACTGTTAGTTTTTATTTGCATGGCTTATGTTCAAGTTGCTACTTAATGGTACAGCTAGAAATGAGAAATAGCCTTTTCTAGCAATTTATCAATGTAAGGAACAGGAAAAGAGCATAGAGAATAATAATTTTTTTAAAAATAGGCTATTGTCTAAAGCCAAGAATTTCTGGTATTTTAAAATTTTTTTCTTGACCAAACTGAAATCTGCAGAACGGAGTAGGTAGTTCATGTAAGCTATTCCAATAATAGAAACAAACTGGGACTGATGCAACACTGAAGACTGCCCTGATGTGACCAGCACACTGGATGGCTCAGGAAACTCTGTACCATTCTCTACAGAATTAATACTACTGCACAATAAAATCCTGTCATTGGAAAAGACATTTCAAAGAGCGTGAAAATCTTCCACCTAATAAGCAAGTTTATCTAAAAACAAAACAAAACACAGTTTTGGAGGTTTAGCAAGTTCCCAAATCCATTTCTATCTCAGGGATCCTCCAAGTAGTACACAAAAATTCATTGCCACTACTTAAAAAAAGTGTAATTCAAGAGTCATTCATTCAGGTCTATGCCACATTGGGTGCAAAGTCCAACTTCAGTTGCTGTCAAAGGATGTTTGTTTTCTTCAAAATTTCTAAATGTCATTATTGTTACTAATTTTTAACATCTAAAATGGCAATTAAGGACATGGAAATTTTTTCATAGGATGGAAAATTACATATTAATTGTAGAATAATAATGGTGTTTACTGCCTATGGCATATAACACTAGAATTTCAAAGCATTGTGTTTACCAGTGTCAGATCAGGAAATAAATATGATAGTGGGGGGTCTGTTGGGCTCTATTTAACTCCCCAGATGCTATGAATGCGTCTAAACACCACTCTTGCCGCACAACACCAGCTTTGTCCTGGTCTGGCCCAAGCCCCCACAGAGGCTGGGACAGCAGTTCAGTTTTGCAGCAGTCAGGGTTCACTGGGCCAGTAAGCTCAGTGAGTGCGATGCCATTTCAGATGACAGCCCCATCTGGAAACGAAGAAAGATTAATTCATGCCAAAGGCAGAGTTGTGATACCTAAAATGGTCCTTTGAAGAGGAATTATGGCACATTAACCCTCATTCTTAATTAACTACAGAATTCATACTGTCCGCTCTCATAAATGTAACTCAGCAGAGCCCCGGGAACTCCGGCTCACAACACGTGCTGGTTTTACAGCTTGATGGAGCTGCAGATGGCCTGCAGAAAAAAGTGACTTGGATTATTGAATGAAAGCAAGGTGCTGTCTCCACCCAGGGAGCAGGCGGGGAGAAGCACTCCACTGCTGCAACGCAGCCAAGCCAAGCCATCCCAGAAAAGCACACGGCCGTGAGAAACACCTCCTGAGCCTCCTGCCCTGCAGACTGGCCTCTGGCTGGCCTCTCACCAGGAGCTGCACGATGGGCTGGCGGTGGGCACTGGGTGCACACACAGCTCTGCCCCCATGCTCCCTGCCCTGCTGCACTGCCGCCGCTATGTGCTGGCTGTGTGCACAGGTTGGAGCATGATGCTGGATTCACTTGCTGGCATTTCTGGTAAATGCTGGTCAGCAGGGCTACAGCTGGGTTGGGCCTGATGCTGTGCAGATACCAGCAGGCTGGAGACCTGATTTGGGCAGTGCTTCCCTCTAGCAGTGAGCAGCCGTTCACATGAATGGACCCTGCAGTCCTCTTAAGCACGAACTGAAGAACCAAACGTCACCTTTTACATGCCCATGCCAGCACAAGGAGGAAACGCATTGATGCAATTGAGACAGGCAGAATATAAAGCTTCCCCCAAAACTGCTGCCTACTGAAGAGTTGTTCTGCTGTTACGTTAACACCTTGCACATAACCCATCTGAACAGAGCACCCCTTCTGAACACCAGTGCATCCCTTGCTTCATGTGATACATAAAGCACAAATTGCAATGTGTCAGTATTTACACCGTTCTGAAATGTTGGGTGAGGGTGTACCAGGACACTAAATGCAGCAGTGCACACCTTTCCCGGGCATGCCTCCTGGTGTGTGCAGTGTCTAAGGGTGGAAAAAGGGGCTGGATGTCCCGCTCGCTCCAGCAGCTGCCCCGACCACTTCGCTGCCCACAGAGGCAGTGCAGCTGGTCTCCAGGGAGATAACAGGAGAGATTCTGAGATGTTTAGAAAGCCAAGGAGACAGCTATGTACTACAAATAGCAAGTCCTTCATCCTTGGCAAAGAGAAAGGAAGAAGTCAGCCTGGACTTACTCCTGCTTGGGCACAGCAGGAGAGGCAGAGGCTGACCACACTGCCCCTGGTCCAGGCAGGGGTAATTGCACACGGCCAGTGCTTCATATTGTTTCTGAGGGAAAAGGGAGAGGCCACTGCTGGTTTAATTCAAGCACGGAGGAGAAATATTCACGTTCACTTGCCAGAAAAGGCACCTTAACACTACTGATCCTTGCCACTGCAGGTCCTGTGAATGGGACTTGGTGGAGTCAGCCCTTCCAATGCAAGGGCCAAATCTGTTCACTGAAGTAATGGTTTTGTCCCCAGCCTGTAGCTAGCTGTACAAGATCTCCTATGTCTCCTTTTCCCTGCAGGGTGATATTTAAAAATGGAAACCGAGCCCTAAGTGACACCATCTTTACTCCTGGCTTCTCATCAGAATTGGACATTTCATTTGAAGAACCGAGAAATTATAAAATTGTATCACACAGTGCAGAAAACAAATAAGAAATCAAAATAATCAATCTACAAGGTCTACATTTTTTAAGACATTTCCATGTTTTCCCTACTATTGCTCTCTAAAGAACAGCAGAAGGAAAAGTCAAACCCAGCCATCACACAGACGCCTTGTAACACACATTGCACTGCATCGAGATGTGAGGATCATTTAAATTGGTTTTGATATGTAACCTTATCTGCAGACAGATTAGGTTTGATTTATTTTCCATTGCAGAATGGAAGTAAAGTTCTTGAACACAGAGAAATTTCAAAAACAAGCAAACAAACAATAAAAACAAAAAGAAAACAAAACCAGTGTATCCAGCACAGCTCCACTGGTGCCTGCAAATGCAGCCCTTAGTGGAGCTGTGTGTAACATGAAGGAAAAAATTGCTACGATTTTCTTGATAGTTGGACGTCAACCTCTATTAGTGAAGGCCAGCAGGTCAGAAGGTCACATCCAAAGAAAAAGGCTTTACATCTAGCAAATTGGCATTAGTGCTGCAGTGTAGCAAGACCCATCAGAAGGTGTCTGACTTTTTCAGAGCAAGGATCCAACCTCTGGAGTTTGTTGCTCGTGGTCATATTTCTGTGTTCTGCTGAATTTGTGGCAAAGTACAGGATTTCCAGTTAATACATTTCACAGAATCACAGATTTGTAGGGGTTGGAAGGGAATCCACATTTCCCTTTGTGGATCCCGATGTAAAGGGTGCCCACACCTTGTAATATATGGTATCTTGTACATGACTGCCCAAAATGGTATGACGTTATTTTACAAGCATTTAACAATACCTTCAGACTTCCGTATAGTATTTTAGTATTACAAATTCACTAAACAATTTCTCATGCCGATGTGTTGCTTCTCTTAAAAAATAAAAGGGATTCATATCAGTAAGAGTGACTTATCTCTACTCTTCCATGAAATTACTTTTGCACAATATAGTATTTCCAAAAATACACTTAAAAGCAAAGCATCGCGCGTGCAGGGACCACAGTTCAATGGTTGCCCAGAGTGCAGCTTAAACGAGGAGCTGTGACTTTGCACCTCAGCTCCCGACGCCTGGATCTGTATGTGGCACTGCTCTTGGTGCACTTCTGAAAATGACTGATTCCTGGGAAAATCTCTCTTCTTCCGCCACCTAACCAGCAGAATGCTAAATTGCAGCAGCATATCATGGAGCAAGGGCCACAACACAGTTCGAACACAGATGTAAATCTGATACCAGTTTCTAGTTACAAGCACATAACTATTCATGCGGGTATCCAGGGCCTGCCACGGCTCTGTCACACTGCAGGCAAGTTTAACATGAATGAGCTGATCACTTTTTCAAGTGCAATTCACAGCAGGTGACACAGGTTGTTGGGTAACTTTGCCACAGTGACTGGCTAAGGAATTACTGACGGGTTTTCAGCCTAGACAAGACAACTAGATCACGCAAGCTGATCTTTTTTACAGCACAACACACCAAAGTTTATCCTGCTGCTTCTGTGCAGAGCCCAGGTTTGTTTGACCAAAACATGTGTTCATGGGGTCTTTGGCAAGAACTCGATTCTTTTTTACCACAACTTTTAATTATTTTTCCATGTGACTCATACCTGTTCCTTTTGATCAGTAGCACATTAGACCTTGATGACTCTTCTAAAATTTCTCCAGCACTACAAACTTTAATTTATGTACTTGTTTTGTTAGTTTATAAACTGTTCATCCAAAATATCCTCAATTGTTTTAGGTCATTTGGGAGCAAACTATCAAGCCCTACCTATAAAAAACTATTTTTTTATTTGCAGGTATTGTGGAGCACTGGAAAGGACAATAACTTCTCATTAAATGAGTGCACCTGCTTCTGTCCAAGAAAAGTGCAGAAGCAGTTCACAAATATCAGCATTAGCAACCTTTCTGTCTCCATCTAGACAACGCTGCTCTAAGGATTTCTTTTATCATGGTAAAGAGAAAACAGAAGGCGGTTGGTCAAGGCCAGCAGAAGAGTGAGCATTAACCTGAGTGTACACTGTAACAGGGAATACATGAGAAGGAACAGCTTCAAAGGCCTAAAAGCTATGAAAACTTGCTCACTGCCCTGAAATACACGGACATAAAAAGATGTGCTCTGAAGAGATGGGCAAGTTCACAAGGGCTCGCAATCCGAGTACACAACAATAATAATGCATTGACAAGGCAACGCTCCAAAACACGGTGTGCTGCCACCTGCATGGCCCAAGAGAGCACCACAGTCATCTCAAGGAACAGGGAATGCTTTTGCACCTCGTCCAGGAGCATGTGAGCCACGGACTTGTCCCCTCAGCACTGCAGGTGCTGCGTTCCCACTTGTTCTAGAAATAAGCTTGGTCCTAAGAGTGAACATCAAGCACAGGAGCTGACCTCTCTCTTTTGCTGTGCTTACTTTTTACCTTTTGGCTAGGCAGACATTATTGCAATAATAATAATAGCTACTTACAATTTTCTCCTAGCATCACCCCCCCAAAAAAAAACCTCAAAAACATTCCCAATAGACACTTCTCTTGTAGGGACTTTATAAATATATATATATATAGGGCATATTTTGCTACTTTTTTTTTTAATAAGCCTCAGTTTATCAAGATTCTATTTGCAGCGTTTCTTTTCCTACTCTCTTTCAGAAATACAAAGTTATAAGGCTTTAACATCAGAGGCTCTGGTGGTCAAAAGCCAGCTACAACTACATGCAAGACTCTAGATTGCACTCAGCTATTTAACACTGGAATTATTAACAGACACACACCTTTGTGCAGTATCCTCCTCAGTTCCTCTCCGCTCGGTGTAAAGACATTAAAAGCAGTAAGAAGGATTCTGAAAATCCTTCCAGCCCCACGGTGCTGCTTCCCATCTATTCCCATCCATTTGTTCAAATGGCCTCAGGGCCACAAAATTCTCTCAGTAATTCAAGGAAGTAAATGTTGATTTATGGTGAAGCAAAGGCACCATATTACTTATTCTGTTAAGCAAAATGAAGTTATTGCAAGGTAGCAGTGGAAAATTTACGGTTTTTTTTTCTTCTTTCTTTTTTTTTTCTTTTAAGCACTGTTTTGTCCCTTGGTGCTCAGCAGCTCCTGAACTTTTTTTGCTGTTTAGTACCTAGGGGCAAATGCTCGTTTACTCACAGGCTCCACACTGGGTCTCTAAACCACGACGAGATTACGCAGGTTGCAGTTCCCCCAAAGAGCTGCAATCTTTTGTAGGTGGAAACCATGACTTGGTTTGCATTTATACATCATTCAGCACAGTTGCTCCACTGGGCTCTGCTAATAGTGATTGCTGTCATTTGTGTCACAGCTTCCTGCAGCGATGGTGCACTGAACACACAGCCAGCAGAAGGGCGGTCAGCTGCGCTCATGAATGATACCAGAGCAAATGTACCCACTTCCACATGCATCCATCACAAATCAGACTATCAGCAAAGCTACTGGCAGCCTCTGCATGCATCTCTGATAACCTGATCAGTAACAGGTTGTTGTGGTTTAACCAGGACACAGGTTTAAAACAGAACAAAACAAAACTCTTGTGGAAATAGATACTCAGCCGGTGACTTTCCCTGCCTGCAAGCACTCCATGGAACGAGTTGTGCACGAAACTGACAAAGTGCACAACTTTTTAATTTTCATAAGGAGTAGTGAAAATGTAAGGTAGTTGAAAACCATTAATTTTCTGAAGCTTCAGAAACAGTCAAGCACTATTTGTAAGATCAAAAGCGTGACAGTGAATGAAGTACAATGGAGCATCGTTGTAAGATGCGTTTCCATTGTGTAATGTTATGTTCTGGATCTCTGACACTAAATTTGTCTCTTCTCCATTGAAAATCTGCAAAGATGCCAAACCACTAACTTTGAGGAACCCCTGACTTGCAAGAAATGTTTGATCATTATCTCTGACCCTAAGGCATCCATCCCTCTGTTGGGCTTTGAACAGGAAACTCAGAGGGGCTAACCTTCTCCTTCCTATAGATAAATTGATCTCTTTCTCTTAATTGCCACTCCTTCATGAACTTTGGCTGGCCGTGCTTACAAGACTTAGAAGCAGAAACTTAGCAAGTTATTTGAATTACAAGGGTTCTTCTAATGTTTTCTCTATACCTTTTCCTATTAATCTTTGTAACCTCCACTCAAATATTGCGGCACTGCAGGTATCAGGCAGCTTGACCTTTACAACTTCCCATTATTGACCAAAATATAACATTAACACAAAACGCCATTCTTTCATAGAAGAGCTATTTGCCTGGTTAATTGTGAAGAAATTATTCTGTTAGAATAAATGGCTGCAGGTGCTTGTTAGAAGAAAACTATTAGAAAATCCTAATTCATTTTCAAAAGAGTTACAGAATTATAATTTATGAAGGCAGCATTCTTTTAACTAGTTATAATGATGAAGTATTGTGTTCAGAGCTCGAACGATAAGATGCCTGAAGGAGTTCTTCCAATTACAAACAGATTATACGTGCAGCGTTAGAGCAATGCCACTTTATCTGGAGTAAAGGAAGATCAAATAAAGGCTATGAATGCCTCACCAATACAAAACACTGAAGCATTCAGGCTGATGATTAATAAAAGGTCCAAGTCTGAATTTGTAATTATGAGTGTCTAGTAAAACAACAAGAAAATTGAATGAAAACAGGTGTTTTCTCAGTGTACTTACTTGTACAAGATTGCAGTACTTTAGGGAAAGGACCGTATCTTTCCTAAGAGCCATCCTGTGTTTGCTACCACAGCATCAGATTCCAGAGAAAATCTACAGGTAACAGCCTGAATGTTACTGCTACTGAATAATATTGTTACGGCAGGAATAAAGAGACAGCCCTCTTACATGCCTCCTGGCATGCTTTTTCAAAGCTTTTTGAAACTGCAGGCAGACTTTCAGTTTTTGGAGAACTTCTGGTTTGTTTGCTTCCTTCTTGTGCTCCCTGGTGGGAGATGGGGCAGGACAACTGGTTCTCTCACCAAGGGTCTTGAACCACAGACAATCCCCCAAACCTGGCAGCCACCAGGGATGTGTTCAGCTAGAGATCTAAGAGAGGGGGCTGCCACAAGCTGGTTACAGCTACCTCTGTTGCAGCAGTGCTGTACACATATCAGTAAAACAGATGACTCCAGCAATTTCCTGACCTGATACATCCCCGGTGGCTTACCAACAGCATCAGTTTGCAAAACCTAGATACAAGCTGGGAAAAAGGCAAAAAACTTCAGACTTAAATCTTCATCTGTAATCATATGGTATCAGCTGGTCTGGTATGGCTAAGCCTCTAGAAGTGCATGAAATCTTGGTCAGCCAGCTACAGCAGGTGAGAATTACTTTTCTTTCCCATATGCATGGGCTCCAAGAACAGAAGCAGACACCTGAGACCTTGCAATCCCCATAACATAGACAAGTACTTTCTGACCTTGAAACACTTTCAGTAAATCCACTGATATCCCTTATTCCCTGTATCCAGCATTGGCTAATAGAGTAACAAATGTTAGACACTGAAAAGTATTGACCAACAAGGGAGACTCTGGGGTTTGTCTGACCCCATCCCAGGTTACACGTGGGAGAGTGCCAAGACGTACACGGCACAGGCAGTGTTAACCCCTCACACAGCACTTGTCTCTCTGTAGGGATTGCTTTGGAACACCAAACATATTGAAGGGAATTTATTTTAACGGGTACACTAAATACTCAGAGATGGCATAATAAACAAGTCTGGTTCACAAAATTAAGCTGCTATAGTTTACAAGGACTGTGCAGCAACTGCACGTACTAGTGATTCAGAAAGGCAGGTAAATAATTACTGGCAGTCATGGTCTGTAATTCCTGCATGCATACAGCTCACAAACCCTTCCCATCTAAATTTGTCCTTTTCTTGTGTGCTAATGTCTTAGGAGATCTTGATATTTGAGCTTCATGAATATTAAAATCAGTTCTGCACTGAGCTGTAAGAGCTTTGTACAGCCTTTCACTGCACTCTGCATGCCCTCAATGAAAGGAGTTGCATTGCACTGCAGTTTATGATCTTGGCTGGGTGTGAGTCAATGAATGCACACTCAACTGTTCCCCTGTGCTTAATGAAGGTTGTAAAAGCCAGTGAGAGCTGTAATACATTCTTATTTGCATATGCAGGCTGAATAATCCTGTTCACTTGTGTGCGTTACTAGCCTATTGTACAGCTCATCAGGAGTACTAGAAGAGAGTTATTTTATTTGTCTAAAACTTGCACAATAAGAACAAAAATGATCCCTCAAGGCTTTTCCTTCCAATAATTAATCATTGTAAAAGACTGCATTGATAAATAAATAAATAGGTTTCACAGAGCTACTGTTCAAGGTCTTCTCTGCCAACTCATCCACTACCCAAGTCCTACTTCACCTTCTGAAGGTGAATGCTGAAGAATACACATTATGCACACGCTATCTTTGTTTATCAGTCTCAGCACTGCTCAGGACATTCCTTTCCTCCGATTTACAAGCTGCCATGTTTCAGGAGTCAAGTCTCCAAGAGCAGACATGAAGAAAAGAGCTGGCGTACCAGCATCATAAAAACATTAATGTTTTCTGTGGCCGGTCTGAACTGTATATATAGAATGCAACAGAAACAGAATAAGCAGAAAATGGTATTAGTATTGGTTGTTTTCTTGTTTATTGTCTTTAAATACCTCCCAGAACAAGCTCAGGGTATAGCCTCGACTGTAATAGGCAATGCAGTAGCCACCTCCACTCAACAGAGAGAAAAATACAGAATGATCACTGCCCAGAGCAGCAAGGTCAAACACACAAAGTCTAGAAAGCACCCCCAAAGTATGTTTTATCATCCCAAATAAATTAGGGCAATATCCTTTATTAAAGGCTTGTATATTAGTAAAGCCCTAAATCTGTCTTCCAGGATCCCTTTTTCTACATAATTCTAAAATAGTCAATGAAAGTATGTAATTCCTCATTATTTCTACCAGGCCTTATCTTTGTGTTCATACCATTGTGGTGAGCGCAGTTCTTTACCGCTTGGCAATGTACAGTGTAGATCACGTCAATGCAGAGCAAGTTTGAAAAGCTGCTAAGGTCAGAGTCTTGCAGTCATTTGCACCGTAATTACAGAATTCATGAGCCACACAGCACAGACACCACAGCATGGTCTGCTTAGGACTTCTGGGTATGAGCATGCTGATTAAGTACTATTAATAACAAAACGCACTGTGGACCTTTCACCATAAGGAAGAGGCAGAGAAGAGCTGGGCACTGAAGACTGAGCAAAGACGCTGAAGATGGGCTCTTTGCCTTACCTGAACGCAACTTGGCAGCATGCATATCACTCAAAAGGGAATTCATTTTAAATTAGTCTGGATGGTACACAAACTCAGGGGGGACAGGATGAAGCCCAGGCTAAAAGCCTGTCTCTGCTACAGCTTCATCTCTCAGGTCAAATTCAAACGTGAACCAGCTTCCAAAGCCAGGAAGACCCCGAACAGGCAGAACCGAGATGATCCATAGCTAAAGCCAGAAGCCTTCCCAGTAGGCTGGGAGCCAGGCATTAAAATTCCTCAGATAGATATCATTGTCAGACCTCTCATGTAAGCCAGAAGAAAATACCAGAGAAGCTGCAGTCCAACCAGAAATGAGAATTTCATGCTTGTTGAATGTTTTGCAGATAACTTCCCACAGTAAAATCGGTAAATCAGAGAGAGGCTAATGAAAGTCTTCCTATAATGCATCGAGATTTACTAATAGAAACCTGTAGCTCTACCCTTGTCTCATTTATATTAACACACTTCCACTAGTGTTTGCACAAGGACATCGCTTGAGGCCAGCTGAAGATACAAACCACCATGCCCAGTGCAGGATCAGCATCGGCTCACACGGAGTGCCTGTCTCATCCCTCCCTCTCCGTGAACCACGTACAACAAATAAAATGAAGCTCATCTGGGGCCAGTGGGAGGACAGATGACTTGAGCTGAATTTGAACCAGGCCAAATGGGGCACCAGCTGCAGAGTGGAGCTGATGCACAGAGCAGCAATGCCAACACAGGCAGCTTTCCCACTCCTGCTATGACTGATGGCAAAGAGAATGACACTGGAGAGCAAACAGCAAACGTCCAGATGATTTAAGAGGGTCTGAACTACAGAACACTAAATAAATATATTCTTTACTGAATCCTTCTTGTTTTATGTAGCTGTGGTGCTACATCACCTCATCAACTCCCAGAACAATAGTATGTCTAAGAAACATGTGGCTGTATCAATAAGGAAGAGGAAGACAGAGGACAATTAAATGGAAATCTTTAAATTCTAAACACTGTAATTTATGTTGACATATGCGTAGTGGGATGTGGGCAGTATTTTTTTTAATGGGAGAAAAACTGGAGAAGACGCAGGAAAGCGCCACCAAAATAATTCAATGGTTAAAGAAAATACTTTATATGAAGACATTTAAAGAATTCACTGTTTCTGTTCACCAAAAAGGAAAAACAAGAGGGAATGGTGGGGATGTGGGGCAGGACACCTCTGGCCCGAGTTCCACGGGGCCCCACCTGCAGGCAGGGACTGTCAGCCCAGGGCTCGCTGCGGCACCGCTGCCTGCAGGCGGGCACGACCCCCACTCACTGAATTAAAATTCTGTGCAGTCTCTTTGAAACTACAGAAATTTATCTCAGGTCTTTGTGCCAAGTTGAAAGAGTCAGGGGAAAAAAGGTTATGGTTTGGTCCGTGGCCGGGAGTATACATTTCCAAATCAGCCTGGTTTTAGTATTCCAGCCTCACCCCTGCTTTAGTGCAAAATGACCAGACCGAAACCACGTGCCCAAAGGTTAAAGACAGGCAGGTAATCCAGGAACTAAAAATAAAAAGATGTGAAAGCCCACGCTTAAGGGAGTATTAGCAGCTACCATAAATGATACAGATATGCAAGCAGATGCAGATAAGGGACAAAAAGAAGAAATAACAAGTTTTGAAAGATAAATTGAGATTTATCTGAGTATTATTTCATATGGCTCTGTCTCCCTGATAAATCCGCAGGGGGTGGTGATTCATTTTCAAAGCCTTGCTTGAGGATTTAGCTATGTGATTCCCATTAACACCACAGCTAAATCCCTCCACACCATTTCTGAAGTCTAGCACCAGACGTAGGCACGGAGTGACAAAACAGTTGCAAGATACAATCAAGGGGCAGTGAGAGACAGGAGTTACCAAATGCTATCTGTAAGGACTGAAAACATCTTTTTATATAAGTGAATTGCAAAAATATAAGCAGCAAACGAGAAAGGATTGTGGAAGATGGTTAATGGCTGACTGTGTGAGAATGGCACAGTAAGGTGTGGGAGAGGCCACCAAGAATGCTATGGGAAGATAATTTTGCAAGACTTGTCTCTCCTAAAAGACACAATTAATTATTTACATTGGATTTACATGCAGGCACTAATCAGAGTATGGAAATCAAGTACTAATAAAGAGATGGAGAACTGTCTTTGCACGTCAATGTGCTTCTGTATCCACTGCCTGAGCCACCAGGACTGTGCTGCTCGTGTGCCCATCACACGTCGCTGTTAAAGTGAGTAAATATTGGTTAATGACACCAAAACTGTCACTCGTAACCTGCACAAAGCAGACAGCAGGCATGGAGGGTCAAAGGCATCTACCAGCAGATCTTCTGCTGATCCCAAATCACATTCACGCTCCCTAAACTATGACCAGACTTGAAAGTAAAACTTGCTTTACATTTTCTTCTTTCTTTTTTAAACTACAGATTGAGTGAATGATGTTTCCTTGACATGTGCCTGTTTCATCAAAACTTTCTTTGAGATAGTCTTACCTCAAAAATTCAACAATGATGTCAGGTTTCTTTCAATTTCAAACATTTCAGAAATATTATTTCTAAGATATTAAAACTCAGAATTCATAGTAAAAATTTTTCAACTTTGTTTAAAATATTTCAGTTTTCTGAAACTGGCACTTCTAGTAATTACCAATTTCTTATTATTTAATTTTTAATGAAACAGAAAAAAAGTAGTCAAAAAAAAAACACTTCTGCTTGAAGTCTTCGTTTCATAAAATGCATTCTTTGCTGAAACAAATTAGATTTTGTGATGTCATCTATACTGTAATGCCACAAGAAGAACTAGCGAAGAGCAAAACTGGAGAGGTGATTGCAAGAATGATGAGAGAAATTTAATTAGACGTGAAAATGTTAATGAGAAGTTGTGTATAATACATGAAAAAAAGATGCAGTCTTCCATAAGAGACATTTAATCAAAGATTTTGTTGCTGTCTAATTATAAAAGTAATTAAAATAGTGTTTGTATGAAGCCCCTATGTGGAGGAGAGAACAATAGGATACAGAGAGGGATAAATGGATAAGACTTTAAAGAAGAGGCATTAATCAGAAAGTGAGGGTAAGGGATCTCCCTTGTTATAATGAATTTTAGTGAATTGCTGCACCGTTTCAAACCAGGCTTTTGCACTGGGAAGAAATGTTTAACTCATTGCTTGCATTTTGGAGGTTAATCTATTATAATTTATTCTCTGAAATAGCTGCAGCTATAGAGGAAAAAAATAGATTGCATTAAACAGCTAAAGTCTATCCAGTCTCTGCCAGAAAAAAAGAAAATGAAGAAGAAAAAAAAGATAAATTTGGAAGAGTTGTAGATGACTAAGAAGATGTAGAGATACTCGGAGGTGGCCTGGAAAATTCAATTGCTATTCTCCTGAGGTCCACCAGCTGGTTTATCAGCCTAAGCAACGTCCTCACCGCTGCAAGGTGACCCCGCCGGGAGCTCCTCTGGGCTCTGCCAGCTCGCAGTTCCCTCTGCGCTGGGTGCTTCAGCCCCTTATCAGAGCAATCTTCACTCCTAATTGCTCCTGGGTCACATCCTCGGCTGGAGAAACTCCGGGAGCACAAAAAACTTCCATTTTCATAAGTGGGGCAGCCACCTGTAGCCTGAATTTGGAGGTGACTGACTGCTACCTGTCATGGGTGCAGCGAGGGCCCCTGGGTGATGCACAAGGGTGGTGGTACTCCTTTGGACACTGCTGATCATGGACAGTCATGGACACTCCTGATCATTCCCCATTGCATAGGGTCAAAATTCAGCTCATGGAACGTGGCTGCACTTCCGCTGTGGAATGGAGAGAAGCTGTATGAAAGTGTAACTTTTTTCCCTTTCTAGACAGAAGACAAAAACGCCTGTGCTGAAAATGCATTTATCACACCACTGCTATGTGGCTCCCCAAATGGAGCGAGAGCATGGGGTTGGAGGTGAGCCAGCCCGAGCCCTGCTTCACACGAGTTTCCCCGGGAAGAGAGAGGGGAAACTCAATCAACCCTGGCATTTGCAGACAGAACACATTTACTTCGCTCACTCTGATAAGCTCCTTAAAGGTTTTCCAAAGATAAAAACATATTTAAGTGAACATAATGCATGTCTAGCAAACAGTCCTACAGCAAATCAATGTGTCAGATGAGGTGAAAATGCCCGTCCCTTAAAACCCCAAACTATTAATCTGATCAAAGGTACTCAATTCACAGTCCTAAACCTGAAAAGAGAAAGGCAGTGAAAATCACTTTTGAAAAATCACAACAGGTAAGACCATTAGCACAGAGGAGTTAGAAAAGTGGCTTTTCAAGAGGGGGAGCAGGGTCCTGGGTGGCGAACAAGCCTCCTGCAAGGCTCCAAGCTCCAGTGTCTGCCACAGGAGCGATATGGATGGACTGGGAACCATCAGCTTGTGGGTAGGACAGAGCACGCAGTGACGGCACAGGGAACCAAGCTGGGTGACAGGCTGCTTTTGTCACCTGAACAGACAGACCCATGTCATTTTGTATTTAACAAAAATGTTTGGCTTTGCTTTAAGTGAAAAGACAATCAAAAATTTTATAAGAAATCAAAGGGGAGAATTATTGCCAGACAGGAGTAGCAGAAGAAATGAGCAGCAGGTGAAACACGTTTATGTTGAGGTGTGCTACAGAGAGCCATTTTCTGTAGCTGTGTTTTCATATTTCAAAAGTCCTAAAAATGAGCCTAGTGAAGCAAAAGAACATTGAGGACACAAACACAGGGTTTGCCCAGGGGCTCTGTGGTGTTTAAGCGTGCCTCGCTGGAGAGGTGCCTCGGTGACTGCCCTGCACCGTGGCAAGGTGCTTGTCCAGGCAAACCGACCACCGGCACAAAACATCACACCTTTTGGTGCCGTGTTAACGCGGAGCAGCTAAAGGTCTGACCTCTGGGTTTTGCTGGGAATGGTTTGCCTGCACCTCCAGCTGCCCAGCACTGCTAACGTGCTGCCATGCCATTCCTAGCAGAGCAGGGAAAAGGCAGAGTTCTCTCCAGCAAAAAATACATGGAAGCGGAAAAGAACCAAACCAATGCTGCTTTCATTAAAATGCTCAAAAGCATAGAAATATTTTCCTCTGTCAAACCTGAAAACCTTCAGACGTTCAGATGAGAAATGCTGGTAAAACCATGTTATGTGCCCACCAAGTTATTTAGGAAGGGCTAACTGACCTTCATTGACTGCTTTGTCATTATGAACCTGAAATATGTATTACAGATCAAAGAAACCCTTCAGCCTAGCCCTGCCCACCCTATCTCCATCCCTGACCAGCCGAGTCCTCTGCAACTACTCAGAAGTATGGCTTTTCCTGCAAGGTTGACAACAGCAGGTCAAGCAATGGATAAAGGTGGGAGTGAAAAATTCATTCCAGGTGTGACTGGAGCAAACTGAATGTCAGAAAAACCTCTGGGTTTTAATTCCATCCAACAGTTCCTGGGATGAACATGCTGCCTGATGCCCTGTTTTCTGCGTATGTTGCTCTCAGTATCCACTTTTTAATGTTGCCTTCCCTTTCAACACCTCCTTCCTACAGCACCTCACACAATGGGACCCAGACAGTCAAATCTAGAGGTAGTGCCATGACGTCCTGATGAAGATACCATCAAAGACACAAGGATGGCACTTGCTTGACCTGTTCCTCTGCTCCCGAGCCACACTGCCAGGAGCACATCCATCTTCTCAGCCTCTTCAAAACCTCCATTTTCCACTTGGTAGCTCTCCCCAGCAGGGATGCCACAGCTTGTACTGGTGATGAGCATGCTCTCTGCGGTGTGGGATATATAGGCTTTACTGACTGCCTTCTACACTGCAAAAAAAAGTATTTTTGAATCTTAACATTTTTTCCTTTCTTTCTCAAACTTCTCAATTCCTGTGTGAAAAAAAAAGGATCTGGCTTTTATTTCATAGCACTAGGGAATTTCATAATACACTGCAGTCATACATAAAGTCATGAAAAAGGAAACAGCTTCCCACTGCAACTAAAATGCCTTGATGCAGCACATATTCTAAACAGAGAAAACACTACCGGGCAGGACTTTTTGTCTTCTAAATGTCCCTGCCATTTTAAAGGGATTTATTTATTAATGTCTATTATGAGCACAAAGATAATACACAAGCACAGCATTCTTCCATATTTTATAAAATAAGGAAAAAATAGTCACTGCAGAAGAAGCCACCATGAATTCAGCTTAAGCATGAAACCGAAATGTCTGAGAGCTTTGGTAGGTAAGAAAATGACAATCAGGACAATAGTAAAGGTACACAGCGCCTGCTGCTAAACTATCATCCTCTTTTTCAGAGCAGGCATACTTTTTTTCTGACTGCAAGGAAATAATATGAGATACTTAGCTCCAAATTCTGTTTTGACACTTTTCTGTTGGTTTCTAAAACTGGCCAGCTGCTGCTTTTCCTCACGTAAGCTGTCCCACGCTGGATATGGATTTACACTGGCAAATCCACAGGCCAGAGGTCACTTTTGCCCGGTGCTCTGCTGCATGAACCAAAACATATCACTACCTGTCCTTTAACATTTTTGTTCTTTCCCCCAGTTTCATCCCAGGCCTGGGTATGAAATTTATGATGTTACATTGGACGACAGCAGGAAATTTTAGAGCAGAGTCTTTTTCTCCTTTAACAGTATTTCTCTCTTTCTAGCTTTCCTCCTGGTCTTGTTTGTTCTCCCTGAGCCCATTTACTTTTTGTCCTTTGCAGAAGGCAGTCCCAAAACATATCAAAGCATCATTGTTGCCATGGGGCTTTCTTCTCCAATGTTTTTGCTTCTGGCAGCTCTGAGCACCCGGAGGCTGTGCTCGGATGCAGAGCAGGAGCTCTGAGCTCCGGGAAAGAGATGCTTTTCACCCACCTCCAGAAACTGCCACCTGCAAGCATAAGTATTCTGAGTCTGGTGTCTAAAGCATAACGGCTTCACAGCTCCCTCAATTAAGTTTCTGGTGGAACACAGGTGATAAAATCTCATGTGGTGATGCTGAGGGAGATGATGAAAGAGAGGAAGCTGATAGATCTGGTGGTCCCTGTCAGAGAGGAGAAACTCAAAAGATTTCCAAGGATAAAGGCAGTAGGTGGTGGTTGATAAGTGAAGGATGAAGAAAATGTCAAGGAAATGTCTATGCTATGAGTAGGAGAGCACAAGGACTGCCTGTAAGCAGAGGTCCAAGAGCTTTATTAAAACAGCAAGAAAAGCCAATGGGAAGGAGGGAGGAGGAGGGTGGGTGGCTGGCTGGAGCATGAAATGGGAAAGAAATTGCATAGGTGTTCAGAAGTAAAGGAGAAGGTGAAAAGTGGAGGAAAACAATAGAAATAGGAGAGAAGCTCATCACCACTAATGCTATCATGTGTGCAAACATGTTCCATTTCCCTGGTTTTAGGGAGCACATGTGTCTGTGGATCGGGCAGCCGAGGTCCGGCTCTGTTGAGCTCAAGATTGACTAGTTTATGAGACATGGCTCTGATGCGGCTGCCCACAGCAGCCAGGTTGAACTGTGTGACTCCAGCAAGTCTTTTTCTGATCCTTTTCCTGGTCCTATTCCTCTGTTTCTTTTGAACATTTCCCAGCTGTGTGGTTGACTGTCACACCTCCACCACTACCCTTTGAACTCTCCAGGACTTGGTTGCTTCTCTGCTTCTGGAGTTATTTTCTCATCCTTCAAAGTTATAAAAACTTTCAAACTAAATATGAAAAATTAAATAAGATGAGAAAATTATGCCAAACCTGACTTGAAAAGACCTCTTTTTCCTAAGAAAACTAGAATTGAAGTTCTCTTACCATTTGTTTTTAATAGATAGGCATTACATTCTCATGCACTGAGAATGCTAGAATTACTGAGATGCTTTGAAACACTAAAACCTTTTACAATTCATGTGAATCACATTTTTAACATAAATTTTGTCTTAGAAATCACTGGCAGACATTAAATCATTTTGGACACCGCAATTATAAACAGATTAATATTCACTCAAAATGAGTCTCCTATCAATAAGAAACAAACTAAGGTTGCATCATAAGGACCAGAATAAAAACGCAGTTGCAGATTGCACAGTGAAGTATTTAAATAAATCTTTCTAAGGCCTGGTATTTCTTTGTGCAGCCCTACAGCTCTTGGGATAGATTGGGCTATTTAAATGAGCATACATTGAAGAGAGAGTGATAGCCAAGCAACTGGGCTTTATTTTAAGAAATTAATTTTATTTTGTCTCTCATTCCCATGATCAAAATCATGGAGTATAGAATTATCTTATATACTGGAGAAGGTTAGGAATGGTCTTTTTATTTTTTCTTCCAAGCCAGGAAACACAATGTTTTACCCAGGAAAGATTTATACCTAAGTAACATAGGAAAAAAAAAAAAAAAAGAAACGCCAGACAAAAAACCATTATGCAGGTTGCAGTCCAGGACATTGGGTGTTACTATGAATCTCATGCTGAACATGAATCAGAAATGTCATTTTATTGCAGAAAAAAACAAACAGGCCCTGAAATGTTTTATCTGCAGTAGACTGCAAATTCAGAGAAGTAATCCTCTGTGCCCTTCTGTATTGAAGTACCGCACACAGTTTACACCAGTGCCTTTACTGCGGATATGGATGGTTGGGGGTGAGGCCAAAAAATGGTGATGGACATAACCAGAAAATAACCACAAATCAGAAAAAAAATAAAATAAACACATATGACCTACAAGGAATGATGGAACAAACTAGGATTTGTAAACCAAGACAGAAGACAGATTTCTACAGACAGTAGTTTTCAAGGTCATAGAAGGCTGTTGCGTGCTCACTCGCTATAGGGTAAGGAGTCATATGCCTAAATGCCAGGAAGGATGGCTTAAATTAATTCCCCCCCAAATTACATTCTAACACAAGGGCTACTGAAATCCAGGAAGTCATTGCTTGGGAAGCTTCAGATTCACCATCCCTGGAGACTTTAGGAAGAAATCTGTGTTTTCTGCCAGAAAACACCAACGTGTGGAACATCCTTATCTAGTATAGCAACCAGACTAGAGACTTCTCCAGGCCTCTTCGAGTCCCATACATGAGCATCAGATTGTACATAAACAGAGAAAAGAAGCCTAAGAAGTGAGGTAGGCACAAGGAAATCCTCAGTGTACAATATATTCTGAACATAATATTCCCTTTCTTATTTCTTTCCTTCCCTAATTCCATCCATTCTTAGAGGTTTCCAGTAACATTATAGTGCTGGGTACCCCAAAGGCATACAGCCTAGCCTGCCCAGTCCATTTAAAAGCTCTATTCATACCCATGTAAAGAAAGTTTCCTCAGTGCTAAATGGGAGAAATAGTCTGATACCCAGTAGATATCTCAACTGACATAGGCTAAAAGAGAGCTGCCCACATTGTTTTTCTAAAGTTAAAGCTAAAACACAAAATTAAAGATTGTGATTACATGAGATGGGCAAAGATGTCTGATAGTAAGGGAGCATTTTACTTCAATAATAAACATTTATAGGCATCGAGCAGTCTTGGTTCGGCACCACTGTGGATATATAATTTTTATAATTTATAAACAATCAAAAAACTTGCCAAAAACAACCAAGACGCATTCTTTTACACAAAGTATACTTTTCATAATTTAGTTCTAGGTGTTCCCGCATTTGTTTTTAAGGATCAGTAACATAAAATAGGGTTTTAGTCATTCGTGAAAATTTCACTGGGGTTACTGCAGCATACTAATCATTCCTAACATTTCTATGAGAATAGCAACAGCAAGAGGAGTATAGAGGAAAGACTGGCTTATCAATCTAATAGCTCATGCCTGCTGTCAGTTTATCACTCTTTGAAATATTAGCAAACAATCCCAATTATCACCAAGAAAAGTATTTTTGCCTTTGTCCTGCTCCACCTGTAGGCTGAAACTAATTGATGCAACACAGCAAGAAAAATATATCACAATAAATGATCAGGCTTTCTCTGCACTAACTATACGTTCTCCTGGCTCAGCCAGGATTCAAAGACGGCTCACAAATGTCCACAGGCCAATCTGAGCTGGTAGAAAGGATGAAGCTGTCAGAGAGGTGAAAGATGAGTTGTGCTTAGTGCAAGAGAAATTAAAATGAGAAGAGCTGAGCAGTATGCAGGTGATGGATGTCAGCGGGGATATGGAAGGCTGTTTGCAGTCAAAGTGCAAAGTGGTAAAAATCCAATTAGCACATTAACTTCTTCCTGAACTGAACCCCACTTCTTGGAGGCTTTGCTCTCCTGCTCAGACCATTCTACCTAACTCCATACTGGATCAGCCCAGTGGGCTCCCCAGCCCCCCAAGCCCTCAGTACTGTGTCATGTAAAGTGTCTGAAAACCCTTGTTGGCTTTGTGAAAGAAATACTGAATTTATTTAGACAACCTCTCTGTATTGTTCTCATCTCTTGACTGAAAATGAGACTGCAGATTCTAACCTGAGTATGGAAGGATGCTCACTGAGCACACCCAGAGAGCGCCTACACAGGAACTGGAAAAGTCAAAGTGATTTACGTTTTAGCAGTCAAGGTGTCAAGGCCAGACTCTCCGGGAGATCAGTTCTCTGAAAAATTGAACGTGATCCACAAAAGATGAATCACAGCATGCAAATACATGGATCACGTCCCATCCTATCCGCCAATGCTGGCTCTGCCTTTGCTAGCTTTGTTACAGATATTTCCATTTCACACAAAAGAAACAAAGAGCAAGGGAAGATTTTCCATGCCCAGGCTGAATTCTCTGTTCTTTACACGGTCAACGGATATAGGCACCCAGTAAGCAACTCTCTCCAAATTCCTCTCTGGAGAATTACAGGTGATCCTGACAGTTAACTCCAAAGGTAAGGGGTAGAGCTTTGGAAGGATGAATCTAGGTAAGTTTTATTTCCATATAAGATGCTACATACAAATTCTGCTCAGATTTGCATTGGAAGAAATCCCACGAGCTCCAACAAGAAGATAATTTCTTCTCTATATTTTAAAAGATGTTACAAGGATTTAAATCATTTAACTTGACAACTTCCTTCAAAAACATCAGCCTATCACTGTACCATAGTTCTGCTACCACCACATCCCTAGCCAGCAGCTGCCAGTACTGGTTCTGTTTCCACCAGAAGAATGTAGACTTACCCAGACATATGCAGATGCAAACTTCTGAATTCATGTGAATCAACTTGCCTGTTTGAAACCCAGGGAGGAACACGGTGCACAGTTACTTAAAAATAGATGTGGGGATGGTTTTATTTGACCTGAGATCTAGCACAAGCCTCTCCTCTGATTAAGAATAAAGTTAAAATCAATCCCTTTCCTAGGCAGTGAGAAAGTTTGACCCATTTATCCCTCATCTGAAAAAGGTAAAATCGCATCTGCAATAGTGAAACCAGAAAATTCCATTAGTCCATTTCCTAATTAGATTTGTAATCAGGTTATACTATCTAAAAGAGGTTTATTTGGTCAAAAAGGAAGTCTGAACTTTTTGAACTCAGAGGAACTATGATTTCATTGTGGATAATTCCAGGAAAAAAAAAAAAAAAAGTTAAAAAAAAAAGTATTAAAAGGAATGAGTCAGGGTAGTTGAGGTATTGGCACATGAAACTGCTATCCTGACCAAATGTTTTCTTCCCTGTGCTTCTTTATGGATACTTCCCCACAGCAGAGCCCCCTACCTCTACATTCTTTCACAGGGATTTGCAATCTGTAAGTCACCATCATGGTACTATGGCTTCCAGCAACCAACGTCCTCCCCCTGCTCCTTTTTTTAAACAGACCTTGTAGCATTATCTGAAGGTATAGCATCTGGTAAATCCCAGAACATTATATTTGCCTTCTGTCATTCACTTCCAAACAAACTGCTTCAGGTATCACCCCTTCTAACCTTCCAGGTATTTTGTAGAGGAAAAGCCATGCCTTCCCTCTGGCAGATTCAATGCAAATAAGCTAGAAGAGTGCCTTCATTTTTATTTCTGTTCAAAGCAAACAAATCTCAGTCAAATCAATGTAGACCTCTTACTCAGATGAACAAAATATAATGCTTCATCTTTCATAAGATAGCTTATTACATAATTTAATATTAATGAACTTTATTTCATGCAGAGTTTCACAGGGTTTTCTATTTAGTAACTGCATTAGGCTTATGGAACCTCCTAGAAAAATAAAACTTTGAAATTAACCAAAGGTATAATAGAATTTACAAGTGGAACTTAATCATGGCAAGCTATTTTTTATGCTTTGCAAACCAGGTTAATACTTCGATGACATTGTTTTATAAAAATAAATCATAAACTCTATAGAAATCATTAAAATACATGCAATTACAATCCTCAAGACAGCACTAGAGGAAAATAGAGCATGAAACAGAACTGTAGTTATATTCTTTTCTGTCCCCAAGCTCCATACAGCATTTCTTCCACTTTATCTCCAATTTAATAGGCAATAGTTGCTTACCATATTGTAAACACATATTAGCCCTCATAACAATCGGAGGCCTAATCCAGTGCATCTTTAAAAACCAGAACAATTTAACATCATCTAGAACAACTAGAACAACTTCAGCACAGTAAATTCCTTATCACTGAATTCAAACTTCTTTTGTAAAAGATGCATAAAGAACTGCTTCCATGAATCTGCTGGAATCACCTCCAGTACCTATTACACAAGGCCAAGGTACATCAGATGACCTTGGACAATTCCTTTATCTTTCAAACTTAAGCACTGCTGGGCTGGCTGAGGATGTCCCCTCTTCCTCACCCACACCTCCTCAAATTACTGTGCCACTATGCATGTGTGTAAATATCCTCATGTGTTTTAGTGTTCAAGAGATGCTCTAGATAACCGCATACCAGAAGAAGAAATGAAAGGAATTTTTCTGGGAATTATCTATCCCCAAAGGCCTTGCCTTTGTCCTCAGCCTGTTTCCCTGTAAGAAGGCTCCATATTCAGCAAACTGATGTATACGTAAAGGTCTAGCTAAACGGTCTTAGGTAGAAAATCCAAGGACTGAGAAAATTAATTCCATTCAGGACAACAGTATGTGAAATGAAGTTTTGGATGAAATTATTGGAGACCAGATCCGTCCAACCACACAGCCTTATCTATCTTTGTACTTAATCTTAAGTTCTAAGATATCCCCTGATAACTGTGAGATTGTATGCGGTTCAAAAAGGGTTCTTCACTTTCAAAAAGATTCCATAAATCATGACACCTGATAAATATTTAATTTTATTTTTTGTCTGGGATCTTGAGCCTGTTTCTTGTTTTCATATAGCTTACTACTAATCATGGTGGGGGACAAATCTGCATATGCACACACACACACCACAGATGAACGGAGAAAGTTGTCTGATACTGTCCTGCTCTTCCCAGCATGGTATTCAGTGACAATTCCCAACATACCTGAGCCATTCTTACAAAAGTGTGATCTTAGCTAAAGCACAGAAGTAAATTGAACAGACAAAATTCTAGATATGTTATTAGCAGTCAAATAACAAACCAAATACCCTGTTGGTTGAGTAATGTATTTAAAAGTAGCATCTGAATCCATCATATCCTCAAAGTCCCTGCTTAATTAGACGACTGACCTGATGCGATGGCTACGCTGCCTGCATAACCACCGAGTTTTCAGGGAGTTTGTTTTTTTTGTTTTCAAACAATGTTCAGCCAGGCTCTCAAAAACATAAGTGCATAAACAACCACTTTCGTAATTAAATATCTACCCAGAAAGACTGCAGCAGAAGTGGAACAAGGTCCTCTGGCACACCCTGACAAAGACCATAGGACAGCGGGGCTTCAGCAGGACAGAGGTGCTGGAGCCCAGGACTAAAATATACCATCCGCCAGTTGCCTTCCCAAGGAATTGTGAAGGCCCAGGGGTCCCTCCTCGTGTGAAAGGAGGGCATCTGCACTCAGGTCCTTGGTCACCTAAAACTCTGCTTTGGCAGTCCCCAGAGCACAGCTCTGCTTCCATCCCTAGGTGATCTAGGAACTGGGTCAATCACCTGGCTCCCCAAAGCCTGACAGGTCATGAAGGACCTGACCCCAGCAAAGACACTGATGGGTACAAGAGGGTCTGCCTGCTCACAATAAACCCAGGCAGTGTCACAGCATCTATTACTCCAGCCCACACTGGCTATGAAGATCATGGTCTGGAAGCTCTGTATGAGATGAGGGCAGCCCCAGGTTTAGCCACCAGGGTTATTGCCCCTTTTTTCCACCTTCTCATATTCTCTTTTAATCACTTTCAGCATCTCTGCCCCAACATGGAAAACTCCTTTCGGTGGGAGCAGCAGATGGCTGTGACATACCAAGCTACAGCTCCTGCCAGCCCTGCTACATCTCCCTCCTCCACAGAGGTGGATTTTCCCAAAGCCAGACACCAATTTTGCTTTTGTGCTTCAGTCAGACTGTATAACAAACAGTAATCCCACAAATAAAACCCTATAGCCACTGTATGCAGCTGTGCTGCAGTGCTAGAAATGTAAGAGATGCAAATCGAGGTCAATGCTGCCTCAGGATGACCAAGGCTCCTTAGAGCCAACCTCCTTTACCCTTTTGCATCGCTGTGTTGGCTCCACACCACTTCAGGCTCCTGGAGCCCTTCACAGTTGCCAAGACAAAAGCCTCCAGCAACACACAACAAAAGCTTTCCCCTGGAAGTAAGCTAAGCAGAAAACTTCCTGGGATCGCTGCTTGGCACTCTTTGCACCATATGTCAGTGCTTTCACTTTCCTACATCGCTCATCACTACTTCAGGAAGGTGCTTTGCTGGGCAGCATCTTCCCTGCCCGGTCTTACTCTTCATGCCAACTTCACATGCTCGTTATGGCTTCCTTGCTGCTGCTCTGGTGACAGCAGAAAAGGTGCAGCAACCAACCTCATGGGCTGAGCTAGCAGGCAGCAGGCACAGAGCCTCTGTAGGTTCAATAGCAATCCACTGCTCTTCTGTAGAGAACAGAAGAAAGAGAGCTAAAATTCAAGTGTCATGAATCCCTGCAGATCATCACAAGCTTCTGCACTGTGTTAGCATTGAGAAACTAAGTGTAATAGTCAACAGACCTTGGAGCTGGAGGAATGCCTTGCTTAGAATAGGGATGCCAGCACCAGGGCAGGAGATGAGACACTAAAGCACATACATCTACATGATAGTTTCTGATATTTAGTAACAATGCATATAACTGTAGGGAAATATTGAACCATCTTACAGTGAAACTTAACTCACATGCACACTATAAGTCCTTTAGCATGGGAAGGTCTCTCTGCACAAGCCACAGAGTCACAAAATTCCGGCCAGAAGGGACTTTTAGAGATCTCTGGTTCAGCCCTCGCTCAAATCAGAGCCAACTTTGAAGTTGGATCTAATCTGAAAATTAGGTCAGGTTGCTCAGGGCCTCGTTCAGCTGAGTTTTGATTTCTAAGACTGAAGATCAAACATCATCTCTGTACCCCTGGGTGTCCACTGCCATAGTGGATTTTATTCTCCTAATATCTAATTAGCACTTCTCAAAACCTGTGTCCACTGCATCTCATCCTATCACTGTGTACCTCCGAGAATCAGTGCACCAAGAACCCCAGGTCCTTCTTTGCAGGTCTGCTTTCCAGCCGGCCAGCCCATACTGGTGCCCGGGGTTATCCCACCCAGGGACAGGGCTGCGCTTCCCTTGGTTGAGCCCCATCCAGCTCCTGGCATCTCATTTCTCCAGTGTGTCCACATCTCCTGAGAGTCAGCCCTACTCCTCTATTTGAGGGGGTCTTGACTTACAATACTTCCTACAATAATACTCACAGAATGTGCATGTATCCTTTCTCTTCTCCTATCATTTGCTTCCTCCCTTTGTTGGTTCTCTCTCTGTTTGGCAGAACAGCTCACAGCCAGTGCTGTTAGTGAACACTACTCAACTGTCCTTGCGTTGCAGAGACCTTCCCCCAAGATCCTTCCCTGCACCCCCATGCAGCAGGGCAGATGCAATTTCATCAAGCTTTTGGGATGCAGCAGAACCGGCAGCCACGTGCTAGCTGTTGGAAGCGGATGGGAGAGAAGTACCCGCAATCAGTGAACCTGAAGCAGCAGAGCACTTTTGTTCTCCCTCCCAGCTCTGTGAGCGGCTGTGCCATCGTGCTGGGAGCGTGCCCAGCCAGCAGCAGGCCACTCGCCTGCCACCGGGCAGATCCAGCAAGCAACGAGCACCAGGAGGGCTGTGGTGACACCCAGCAGGAGCGGCTGTCTGGCAACTACAGCTGATAATCACCAAACCTGCTGATGGAGAAAATGCTTTGTGATATCCCTAATGAGTCCAAGATTATCTGTTTGCCCAAGGTGTGAAAAAGCAGCAATAACAGCTGTGTTCATTAGCACACTTTTACTGTGTCTGTAGTTATTTTCTTGGGAGGTGGGCAGTGAGCAGACAGCAAGGGCAAGCAGTGGGCAGGATGGGTGGGAGAAAGCCATGGAATTATTTATGTGGCAGTGGTCAGCTGTGTGAAATTTGCATTCAACTAAGCAATTACAGGCAGACGATAATGCTGCAGAGAGCACAGCCTGGCAAAGAGCTTAGAGCTGAATAGAATTTTCAAAAGCAGAGGTTGCAGGCAGTGGAACGCATCCTTCTGTAGTCTGGGCTTCCTTGCAACAAACACCTGTAGGGTCCAACTGTGTGGGACCTCAGTCTACCAAAACCAGGGATGAAGCAGCAGATGTCACCTCAGTCTTTCAGTAGGAGAGCTGAAATGGCATGAGGAACAGAGAAATGTGCTAAGGAGATTTCTTCTAGCCATTTTCTCCTATCCCCTCCTTATTCTACCAGGAAAAGCCCACAAATTACAATCTGCCGCTAACTGGAAAGCTCCTCAGCCATCTTACATTGCTGTTCATAAAGAGAAATCCTGTTTCAACTTGATTCATCGTTCATCAGAAATGGAAAGGGTTACTTGGGACCAGCTTGACATACAAGCCAGCTCTTGCCGTGTCACCTGAACACAACCCCCATTACACGGTGAAACAGCAGCCTCTTAAGCTGACCGCAGCATACAACAGATCACATAGGCACGTGTATGACAAGTAGGGACAGCCCTTACAAACAGGAGTAAAATAAATGAATTTCTCTTTCCAGAAAGAGAGCAGTACAAATTCCTTCTTGCTCGGGAAAGCAACATATGGGTGGTACCCTAGTGCGTCAGACTGAGTAACTCAGAACCAGCTACCAGTCTGCAACTCTGAAAAACATCCCTCGCTCCTTATCAACTTCTTACTTTAAATAGAATACAAAGTAAAATGGCTTCAGTTTAAATTTTTCCTTTGCTTCTCTAGCAGCATGCACTTTTCCTAAAGGCACATCATTAGATCAGACTACTTCAGCCAAAGGCATTATATCCTTTGAACTAACTCTTCTTGGAGCAAGAATATTCATTACAGCTTTGCACAGTGCCTATCCTCAGCATATCCTAGGCTTGCTTTGGAAACCTACAGACTACAGTAAAACAAACAGAAGAGACAGAAGAATGGCAAATAAGTTACAATAATGACTCTGCCTGCACTAAATAGCTTCCCAGAATTACTCTTGAGGCAAAATTCATTAAATTCGAACAAGCTCAGAACCTGAATCAGTTGCTCACATAAAGGTGTTTAGTGCTTTTTGAGGCACCTTAGTCTACCAGAAACCTCTGTGGGATATGGTAGAGACATCTAGAAACATCTGCCCTGCAGCCCAGGCTGGGTACCATGGGGGTAGCTCAAAGCAGCTCGTGTTCAGGCACCCCTCCTGTCAGACACTCATTGCTCTTCTGTCCCTGAAACGTATCCTTCTCCCCACTTCCTCTCTCTTCATAGTGCAGTGCTCCTTCTTTTATGGTTGGACAAATGCTCAGCATGTATCTTGTTCTATTTCATCCACATTTTTGTAGTCTCCTCTTTGGGTCTGTACTGGTGTCGGTTTCCAAGGCAGAGGAGCAACCACCAGCCCTTCAGACCCTGTCCTTGCAAGGTCACTGCCAGCAGGGACGTGTCAACACAGTTCCCATGCTAAGCCCTATCCTTTTCCTCACTACTAAATTTTATTACTGCAACATTTTGATTCTACTGCACCAAGAACTAAACTTTAAAACGAAACCACAATTATTTATGTCCTTGATGAGCCCCTGTTTAAGGCCAGGTTAGATGAGGCCCTGGGCAACCTGATCTAGCGGGTGGCATCCCTGCCTCAGGGGTTTGGAACTGGATGGTCTTTAAGGTCCCTTCCAACTCGAGCCATTCTATAAATTCTATGATTATATGCCTAGAAGTACTTGTTCTGTGCAAAAAGAAAATAAATAGTTTTTATACTATGATTCAAGTATGTGTTTCAGAGGTGCTTAAAGGACATTTTCAAACATCTTGTGAATCAGGGAGACCCATGTTTGTCTGCTGATCTCCAAAACGTCACTGCAGTATAGGGAAGAGTGGAGCAATACATCTATTACATGAATGTTTGTTGGAAAACACTAGAGCAAATCACTGAGGATCCAACAGAAATATCTAACAGTTTAAAAGAGCTGATGGGGCACAGGCAGCACATATTTGCCAAAACGAGAGACAGGGTAGCTGATCTGATTTCCTTTGCTACCATGGCAATGAGCCTTGTGGTCAGAGAAATAGAGAACATTTCATTATTTTAGAGAGACTTTTGACAATACCTTTCATGACAGCAACTACTTCCTCCTTCACCAAAGTAGTCTGGGAGAGGAGTCCTTGAGCACTGTTAAACTGGCAGAGGAAGGGAAGCAAAGAAATAATTTTCCCAATTTTTGTGATTCCATATACTGCTTTCCTAAATGAGCTAGATGAAAGAATAAAAAGGGCATCTACAAGATATGTGGAAGACAAGAAAGCAGGACATATCAAAAGTGTTTTGTAGAACAGGAGCAAAATTTCAGTCACATTGGCAATTCAGAGAAAGCACACATACATAAAAAAAAAAGACAGGGAAAAAAAAAAAGAAAAAAGAAAAAAAAGAATCTAGGGGTGAAATTCCACAAGAGAAAGTGCAAAAACTCTATGTGTAGGTAAAAAGCAAATACACAGAAGAAAGAGGCTTGAGAACATTTGGTTAGCTGGCCACAGTGCTAGAAATGATTGTGGGGAGAGAGATAAAATGAAGCACAAAGGAAAAGGAAATATCATGTTGAGCGTTATTAATTGGACTGCTGGATAGCAAACACTGGAGGCAAACCCCCAGTTCTGTGCAGACCTGGGGAGGCCTGGAGAACACACTCCTATCATTAGCATTGCTCTTTAAAAATCCAAACTAATTGGAAAGTGTCAAGTGGTGGAAAGGCGACAGATTTATTGAATGCAAATTCTGAGGCGAGAGGGGAGAGGTAAGAGAACACTGAAAGGAAACAGAGTGCCAACATGTAAAACACCCCGGTTAGAAGAAGGGTCATCAGCTCCTCTCCGTACCCCCTAGCTTGTAGATAAAAAGTAATTGAAAAAAAATTAATAGAAGATTTAAAGGCAATAATGGCAAGAACTTTCTAACTAAAAGGTAGTAAAACACTGGAACAGCTACCTCGGGACAATGTAATTCCCCTTCATTACAGGTTTTACTGTCTTTTAGCATGTCTCAGGAAGGTCTGAGTCACTCCAGCAGCTGCCTCTAAGGACCGTCAATGCCTGCACGTCCACAGCCATGAAGTGCCACCGGCACAGCGCTGCCATGTGCCCGCCTCAGCTGGAGTCACGGAGGCAGAAACACAAAGTGCAGAGACATTCCTTGTCCTTAACTGGCAGCTAAGCTGTCCCAGCCCCATGCTTTAATTGCTACCCTGCCCTGAGTCTCCCCAATAATCCTAGCGCAGACCTTTCAGCCAACTCGTTTCAACTCATTGCAACTCATTTTAGTCATTTCAAGAGGTATACGTCATGAAGGACTGCAGTAATAAACTGCTTCTTTGTAACCATGTATGTGGGAGGTTACAGTATTTACATTGTTTAAATAAATAAATAAATAAATAAAAACAAGTTAACAGAAGAGTGGGAAGAGGTATTTCTTTTGCTTTAAACTGTAAATAAAAATCTCAATATACAAAATGTCAAGAATTTTTTAAAAAGTTTCTAAGGAAACTTTTGATGAATGAAGTCCTGAACAAAGCCTACAATGAGGGCATGGGTTTTATTTGTTTTTACCAGTTTGAACTGGGTGTGTATGAGAAATCTCTTTACTAAATTCAGGCATATGGAAAAGTGATACTACATCATAGTCTTTCCTGTATGCATCTGTTATTTGCAAAACAACAGCGAAATACCAAGCATTTATGAGGTTGAGTTTTCTTCACTCTTCTGACAGCAATACATTAAAATTATATTTCGTTTTTACTGTTGACTTCATTTTTACCTATACAGTAGATATAAAATGAATTATTTGTACATTAATAAGCCAGCACAGGCTAATTGTTTGTATGGTTTGCAAAAAAGAATCTATGGTGTTTTTTTCCAATACAGTTTGAAATAAATAAATAAATAAGGAAGAAAAGTGCAAGGCTCCTGTGATTTTGAAGTTTGTACCATTATTTAAAATACAAAAGCAATGAGATAACATATAGTAGGAATCCTGTTACCTGAACTATTGTTTTATTACAGCAGGGACAATGATTTTACTTCTGTATCTACAGTAACAGCATAGAATTGTCTTTATTGTAAGGCTTAATTCTGAGAGACTAATGGGTGCTGCTAAAGCTCCAATGTTAATTTGGTCAGGTCATTTGACTGCCAAAATGACTGCCTTTGCCAGGCATTGCGCTCCTGTCCAGACCTTGCATGCACAGCAAGTTTCACTTGTGTAAAGGAGATCATTTTTAATATTGATTTTTTTTTTCAAACCGATCCGACCTCTGTACTGGTTGAATCAATTCACAACTGGGTGGCTCATATCAATACAGTGGGCAAATTAAGGCAGTATCGATAAGCCAGTACTAAATCCCTTCACGAATGGGCATGTGAGTGCTGCAGCCGCGCAACTAAACCTGTTGGACATCCTTCAAAGCAGTGCAATTTCTGACAGGGCAAGCCAGGAGCTGTTCTGCAACTGCTCCCTCCTCTTCCCCACTAAACCCAAGCCGGCACAGCTCAGACACTTTCCCTGGTCCCCCAAAATCATGCGGCATGACACCCAACTGCACGAGCTCCACAGAAACCAAAGCTGCTCTGTAATGCCAGGGGACTGGCTCCACATTAACACTCGCTGGGCCCCGTGCTCCAGGAGCAACACAATTTAAATCTAGCAAAAGGCTCCGTGTTCCCGGCCTAATGCTCTGAAATTGATACAGAGTACCATCGTTGGGAAAAGGGACGTGGTGACCTTTCAAAAACCAGGGAAAAAAAATCTAATCTAAATAAGAAAGAAAGGTTGTACCTACAATCTTTTAAGTATGATAGAGACAAGCATATAAATCCAACTGACCAGGGAGAGGCAATTAGAGTGATGGATTGCAGCCAATTCAATAGAGATGTGAAATACTGAAACAACTCTCAAATACAAATTATCACACAAAATTACCCTTAGCCCGCTCAAACTTTTCAGAAAATTAGTCATTCACATCACCAGCGTATTTGGACCATATGCCAGCATGTTTTTTCCACCCTAGCACCAGCCAAGCACAGCGGGGTCATTCCACAGCCCGGGGCTTCCCCACGCGGCCCGGCAGAGCTCCTCTCCCTGCCTCCCGCCGGCACCGCAGGTGGGAAGTAGCTACATGGGATTATTTTACTACTCCTAGGGACTCCACAAGATTTCCTAGGAGAGGAAGAGGGGAGAGAAAGAATACTTGTTTCTGTGGGTATTCTGGGCACTATGCACCATGGTAAACGACAAACCCTGGGGAACGTGATCAGCCCTGGCATAGTCGTACAGCCTGGCCTTGGGAAGGTCTCTTCTGTATGTCTAGCTTTTCCAGTGAGAGCATTGGATATGTCCTTTGCAATATGGCAATGTTTTATTTTTATCTAAAGTTTTTCTATCTGAATACCACAACAGCAAAGGAAACAACCACAGGTTAATCTTTGCAGGACACCCATGATGTTCTGCAGGGTATCCAAAAGCACAGAAAGCTCCTACTTGGAGCCAGTGGACCAAGTGCCTCCTTTCTCCCAGGAAATTCCACATGACCCTGTGCTAGGGAGCAGACACAGTATGGCTGGTGCTTACAGAAATCATCAGCCCTGCTGTATATACACAGCAACCGTGGCTGCATGATGGGAGCATTGCCGTGTGCAACCTAGAATAAGGAATAGGCCAGCCTGGCCTGAAAGTCTGGGAGTGTCTGGTGTGTGCTGTAGTCCCCAACATTCTTTGCCACATTTGCTTTCCATGCTTTATGAAGGAAAGAATATTTAGTAATTAAGAGAGGTGTTTATACAACAACAGTAATGCAGATAGATGATACCCGTGATGGGAGACTCAAGATGCCACCTAGATTGCTTCCAGCTGCTATCTTTCAGTGGAGGATAAGACAGACTTTTTTTGTTTTTAAATTAAGATGGTGAAGAGCCAGAAGTACCAAGCTAAACAGGAGAAGTCACCGAGGGATGAGGTCCTTGTGCCCTCTCACCTCCTCCTGGCAGGTGCTCTTCCCTCTGTGCAGATCCAACACAAGCATGAAGAGCAGCAGGAAGCTTTGACAGAGGACCCAGTGCAAGACCAACGTGCAAACTAATTCAAGTGTGTGTCTTCCACAGCACAGGGTCTGAGGAATGGCCCTCCTCCTCCAACAGTGTGATCCACTCCTCCTAAAACATGCAGTTACATTGATTTGAGCTGCAGTAAGAGCGATGGCTGAAGACTGATCCAGGTGGTTCAATCGTTAGGAAAAAGCCCCAAGAGGAGAGGCCAAGCTGTGCACGAGGTGCAGCCATGTCCTCTTCCAGTTACAATAAGGTACTCAATGCTGGGCTGTCAGCCCCATAGGACAGCGAGACGGGATGTCCTTCCTCAGCAGGATGGAGGTAAGAATCATGGTGGCAGAGCTGCTTCAATGTCCCTGTTCATAGCAGCATCCTCCTCACCCTTTTCTTTTTCTTTCCTGTTTTTTTGTTGTTTTGGTTTGGTTTTGCCACTGGAGCCGAGCACACATTTGCAAGCTGCAGTCCTGTGAATTCTACCCACGCGTCTCCATTGGTTTAATTTCAGTTAAGCAGGACATTTTGCTAACACCATAATGAAAGGGATTTTAAAATAGATCCTGGTAATAACTCTAACATCAATTTTCTGACACCAGATCAGAAGGCTTTCAATTTAAAGCATTCCCACATGATATTTGTCAGGAAATCTGGAGTGTTATTTTCTCAATACCGGTAGATAGCAAGTTTTTCCTTTTTAATACAGTTCCACCTGGCATGCTGCAGCCACATAGTCATTACAAACCTGATCCAAAATGAAGTGAGGGAAACAGAAATTCTCAGAAATTTCAGCAGGCTGCGGGTGAAGCTTTACATCTCCATCAGATTCAGAGATCTGTTCAGATATCTTTCCCTTCCTAGCCCACTGCAGTCTCAGATATGGTCCTTGCTGTCTTACCATTCTGTAGACGAAGATCTCTCTTATATTGTCCTAAGCAGATTTTCCTTGTTTTTCCTAAACTTTCAGTGTTTTCAGCAGCAAATTTACACACTTTACTTCATACATTGCATAGCATTAAGCAAACATGACTACAAATTTGTTCATATTTTTCTCATTTTGAAATGTAAATAATTGTATATAATTTAATTTAGCCAAATCTTAATTGCTCAACAGTGGTGACTGTATGTTGAAGTGCTTTGTCATTTCCCCAAATTCTTGCTCATTTGATTAATTTGGACTAAACAAAATGGTCCCATGGAACAGTTTCTTAGATCAACATAGTTCTAAGAGTCAGATTTATAATCTGAATGCTGAAATCTGAAAGTTCAAATTCCTAGGAAGTTTCCGGACACTTTTTTTTTTATTCAGCTGACCTTGGGAAGTAAGCAGTCATTTCCTTGAGCTGGGTATCCTCACGCAGGTGTACACATTTAAGCATAGAAAATGAATCCTTGAAAGGCTTCCAGGGCAAGGTTCCTGTGAAGGTCTCCAGGCCACCCCTGCTCAGACGAGGTTGCTTGGGATCTTACCCTGTTATTTTGAAAATTTTCAGGGATGGGGATTGCACAGCCTCCCTGGGCAACTTAAGGTGAGGAGGTTTTTCCTCACATCCAGCTGGAATTTCCCTTGCTACACCTTTTATTTTTACTGTTCACCTTTGAGAAGAGTCTGGCTCTACCTTCTGCACCATTCAGCTTTAAGCAGGGCAGTCAGATCTCTTCACATTGTCGAGTTATGATAAAGGAATGTCAATGTCATCCATAGACTTGATGAGGGTGCTCCCCGTTATCCATGTCACTGATGAGGATGTACTGATGGGCCACTACGTTCCTATCAGTATTTTACCTTTCAGAGATGCAGCTCATAACTGGTTTCTACTTAGACTTAAATCACTGGGCAGTAGCCTCTGAGTCCAACAACACCTAGAAAATTTAAGTCAATTTAGGTTAATTTGGGCACTACATGAGGGAGGTTCTCAGGGAGCCATAATCAGTCATGTGTTAAGCAATCCTTGCAACAGACTTCTGGACTGTTTTCTTGGACTTTGGTGCATAAATTCTGATAAAATAATGTTTTAGTAGGCTAAGTAAGTTCTCTAGTCCTCACAGCTAAGGTCATAATTCCACTGACACTTCAATTTGTTGACCTCCACATAAATAACATCAATAAAGCAATGGGACTTTTACACCAAAAGAGCTCATAAGTGAGCACGAGTCAACGGACTTCGAGAACCTTCTTGATGATAAGCTCAAGCAAATTGAGTAGTTATAAAGAGTGATTTCAGTAAGAAGTTTTGGCAAGAAAATCTTAGAGGAACATATTTTTTAAATGATTTCTGTAGGTCCTGTAAATAGTCTGTACAATACCACAATAGATACAATTCTCCTAAATTTGTCAGATTTAGAATATTTATTTATTGACAACTGCTGTATTGGATAATAAAACTTGATTATGCCCCTGCTATTGTCACCTACAGAGAGTAAATCATGTGTTTATTCAAGACAATATCTCTGTTATGCTTGGTGTGCTATCATAGAAGGTATTTAGAAAGACCAGTATGTTTTGTTGAAAAAAGGAGCATGAACGCATTTGATTAAGTGGGAAAGTACTTTCAGAGGAAGAAGAAATATTAAGTTCCAAAGGATCTATAATCCAGAACAGAAAGCTGAACAAAAGTGAGGTGGTTAGGAGCATGAAACCAATGAAATTCATTATATGAAAAGCATACTTCATTTCTAAGAGTCTTATTGGAACCAGTACAGCCTTTGAGACAAAATAAAAGAATAAACCAAATTGTTGGAACAGGCTGCCAAGTGGTAGCATCTTCAGGACAAAGCAGTATTTCTTTCTATTTACTCTGTCTTAGCCAAAAGCAAGCTACTGGTTCTGATACAGAGCTTCATATGCAAAATGTCACAAGATGGCATTTTTTCAGGAGTCATAGTAGGTGATCTAATTGGTCCTTCCAACTTCACTCCTAATTTGTTCCACGTCCTGCCATGCACACAAGATGGTAGTTCCTTAGCAAAAATTCATGGAGCTCAGAACAGCGAATGAAAGATATCAAGAAAAACAAAACCTAAGCTAAACACAGAGGAAAAAACAAAAAAAGAAGTATCCAAATAAACTCCACAGACTGTCAACGGATAAAGCCAGAATGTCTGAAGTCAAATTTTCATAGGAAAGGTTTTACAGTGAATAAAAAAAATCACTAATTTTAACGGGCACCCACTGTTCAAAATATTGACAAAATACTGTTTTAGTCTTCAAGTACTTCAGGACTTTCTTAAACATAAATCAGATTAACTTTGGAAAAGAATATGATTTCATTTTTGGTTAACACATTGACTGCATCCAAGACACTGGTACAGAAAGGAAAACACCCTTCTGTTATACAGGTACTACACAAGCATGGAGAAAGATTTTAGTACAGCCGTAGACCTGTCTGTATGTTGGGTTCTCCCGCTAAATATGTTTTTAAGACAAGGACCTACAATCTTGAATTCATGCCTGTTAAATAGAGGTATTGTGGAGTTTGCATTTTGTATCCTTACTCAAAATGGTCTTTACTATACATTCATCACAGGAAAAGTCATTGGGAGTTTATTGGTGGGGTTAAGCTAAATAAGGTCTTCAAAGCAACAAATACTAATAGTCCCTTGCAGTTCAGGAATGAAAAAAACACTACGTGAAGAAGAATCTACAGAAAAAATTTCATGCAGAAGTAAAAATAAGCTAGCTGTAGCTCAGTAAGCAAGACCTAAGACTGAGATGCAGAGCTCTATACCGACTAATCAGTAAAATCACTAACATTTCCACTAAAATATTGTTTTGGTCTAATGAAGACAAAAATCAATAACAAAAGCAGTTAGAGTAGCAATAGTAGCAGTAGAGTAGTAGTAACATTACTAATAATTTTAGATGAAACCAAATAATTAATTTTATTTGTGCTTAAAGTATCTTCAAAGAAGTAAAGTGAACTTTGCATTTTACATAATTCTAAAAATAGTAGAATAGTTTTGTTTTGAAAGACTTGAAATTGAGTTTGTCTTAAGGGAAAGTATTTTCTTTCCTTTTGGACTACATTAAACTTAGATTCAGGCTTAGATGTGATAGAATCTATCAAAAAAACACGTGCTAGACAGAAGAAAACAATTTGGAATGCATAACTTGAGCTGTCTCCAAATGTTAGAGATCATAAACCTTCTGGATTTCGTTCAAGAGATTGTAATGAACTAGTAGTTAACCTGGGTATATTTAAAAATGAAACCTGAGGATTATGAGAGTTCAAATGGGCATGGTGGAAGCCATTTACACAACAGTTAATTACAGGGAGAATATTTGATAACGTACCTCCAGCATTTCCCTCTCTCTGAGGGAGAGTAATTTTCCAGTAATCTTTGCAGACACTGAGCAATAGGTAACCCAGGAAAACCAGCTGACATTTTAATCCTGTATTTGCTGCAAATGACATAATAACCTAAATAAAAGCTTCATCCACAAGGAGCAGTTTTGAAGGCTGCTATGACAGTACTAATATCAAGGAGAGATGCAGTCTGCCAAGGATAGGAATCTAAATATTGTCGTAAAAGCCCGCAATAGACTGGGATGGAGCAGCAATAAAGCAGTATGCTGTCTTGTGCTCCCAGATTAAAGAGTCACTACAACACAGGGTGCACCCTTTCTGTTCTTCTATCGCTTTCCATATCCTCTTTCAATGTCTGCTTTTAATCCCACAAAATAAATATTTCACTTTGGCAACCATTTGTTCTTCATGCTTCCAGAAGGAAGCAACAGATCCAGTTGTCTAAAAGGAGTGCTCTCCTTGCTAAGCAACCACTCCCCAGTAAGAATCAGGTCACTAATGTCACCACTCTGCAAAGCATCCTTTCTTCACGGCTACTCTTATTTGATTTCACCATTAACTCCTAACAATATGAATTGCTAATTTCTAACCAATTCAATTGCACTTTTTTTCTTCTGCCTTTTGTCACATCATTTCTCCTGCTCCTGCTCCCAGCAGTCTTGGGTGGTGTTTAGGATGGACCTGCAAATGGTCCAATTCCTACCCTTTCAGCTAGGATTTTCAGTGAGTTGCAGCATGCTTTAGGAGATGCAGGTCATCAACTTCAGCAATGGCTTTCCCAGTCAAGGCATGTTTCCCAACCTGCTATAAACCAATAAAACACTTCCTAAAAAATGGAAGCCTAATTCAAGGATTAAGTATTTCTTTGCCTACCTCCATAACGCCACTTGAAATGGCTCATTACTGCAAGGGCCATGTTTGCCATTAACCTGGTGAGAAGAACCTGTCAAGGAAGTTAATTTTGAAGCAATGTGTAATAACCTTTGGAGCTACCTTTGAATCACTTAAAGAATAAGTGAGCAGAAAGAAACCAGTGATCTTCCAGCATGCTGACAGCCTGTTCACACTTAAGAAATACTTGGGATTACTTTCTGGCATGCCTAGAAAAATAAAGAAGGTTTCTGGCAGTTTTGTGCTCTTCACAGACACAATAAAGCACCATTAGAAGTGCTCAATATAACTTGAAAAGCTTTACATTCTCATCTGAATATAGTCTTCTGACAGTCAATCGCTAATCTCTCTTCAATACTTTGAAAAGGTTTCAGGGTATATTTGAGCTACAAACGATGCAGAACGCATCCTTAAGGGTGATAAAGTGCTTGTTGTGCATTACAGCTTAATAACAACAATACAATATTGGTGATTTATTTTGATCTGAGGACTAGTGGATGCACTCTTTTATCAAGTTCATTACTGTAATAGCTGCTTACCTTCCAACAGTACACTAAACAATGGGATTGATTATTTTCATATTCCGTCCCCAAAGATGCAAGTAGTAGCAGTATCATGCTTTATTTCAGAAGAATGTTTCAATGATCCAGGCCACTGGGCCCTTGCCGATGAGAAGTAAGTCTCTAAACCAGACTTCACATTCTGCAGAAAGTCAGAGGCAAAATCTATAGGCAGGCTGTTATGCACTGGCAGGAGCTGTGAGCTCTGCCAGTAAACAGGGCCAGACATCTCTTTTCCTATATTCACATAGACTGAAAGCTTTGCCTCTAGAACCATGAAAAACCAGTGAGGGAATTCAAAAGCACAAAACAACTGTTTAAGATTTTACTTATTTTGAGCATGAAACTTCAAAGAGGAAGTATGAAATACATTGAATGCTTCCTCTTGTAGGATTTCTTTATCCATGAGCTCAAGCATCGCCTGTAGTACTGGGGTTGTGAATTTGTTAAAGGACAGGCAGGTCGCACCAGCCCTATAGTACTGACACTCAAGCCAGTCAACTTAAAGGCTACCCTGATGGAGAATGACACCAGCCTGGGATAACTGTAGAAAACCAGAAGAAATCTGACCAAGTATCAATGCAACTTCCCACTAAAAATGATTAGGTACCTCCTTCCAAGAGATACCCAGACATTTCTAGAATATTTTCCTTGACCGTGGTACTTTAAACCAGGAGAGACAGCCAGACTACATACTTTGGAGAACTAAGAATGAATTTCATCCCTCTTTCTGATGGTAATACAACATTTGTCAGCAATTTCCCTCTTCCAAAGTTACGCAGTTGTCCAGATAAAACTGCATCTTGATTGTCAAGCATTAGATGTAAGGTTGGATTGGGTACATGCAAAGATCTTCGGAGAGCTCCTCTTTGAAAGACTATGCAAACAGTGGCTGTCTCAAATCAAAACATCCAGCTGAAGCATCTTCTATATCAGTAAGACAGATGAATAATTGAAAGATAACTGGAGAAGAATGCATTGATTTTGTTAGGAAAGTATTGTCATAATTCTTGTTACCAGAAGTAGAAATAACATGCACTGAATACACAGGCTTTGCCTCAACTCTCCAAGGTGTCCAGAATTTGTCAATGAACAAATCTACAAACTGTGGGGATACAGAACATAGCCACTCTCTTTAAGATTCAACCTATGCATTTTCCACTGCACTAAGACTTTTTTTTTTTTTTTTTTTTTGGTATATGGGGTTTTCCATACTTTTAATCAGGTGTAGACTGCAATATAACTGTAGGAATATGGGAATGGAAGAGACCTCTAAATCAACGACTCCAGGCCTCATCTATTACTATACTATAAAATCAGCTTCACCAATTTACCACAATCCTTCTTAAACCTAGTCAGTTTTTGGTCCCATAAACAATATCTGGAAACTCTTCTAGAATTTTACTGTTCAGAGAGCAAGAAAAATTTGCTCAACCTTTCAGTCCAAATGCATTAAAAGTTGAGCTCTACCCTTCTGATCGTGAACGAGTAACTTTTGTTTTAAGTTATTCTTTCCCTTCCTTGTGTTTGGCTGACAAGGCAATACCATATTCCCCTGCAGCTCTTGTTCCATCTTGTAATAAAGGTCTCTTAAAAAATAAGAGACAAAGACAATATTTGGACTGAAACATTCAATTCTGAGCTTGTGCATGCAGCTAAAAATGATGCACAAAGTGCTGGTGAGACTGTAGTGAAGGAACGCATGCAGGCAAGAAACCATTGGTACACATGTTGCCTCGTTCTGCCTCAAAGTTAAACCTGGTCTTCTTCTATTCTTGGTCTCAAACATCCACAGCTTAGCAGCATCACTCTGGTGTACTGAAAGCAACAGTTCCCTCAGGTTCAAACCCACCCAGGGGCCATTTTCCCTGGGGCTGTTCTTGTGCAGAATTTCTCTCACTTAGCTGACCCTGCAGGTGACCGAGAATTGATTAAAATTGGTAGCAGACTCATCCAAAGACGGAAATGTTTGCACCTACGGGACTTCAGAGTTGTTCTGTAAGTCTTTCAATGGCTCCTAATCTTTGCTTAGCACAACTTTACATGGTGATAAGGATGTGAAGAGAAAGGTACATATTTAATAAACCAAGATATCATTTGATCATAAAATTGTCACTTAGAGAGAAGGGAGCTAGCAGAAGATGAAAACCCTTTCCCCATTCCTGCCACAAGTCCTCCATGGAGGCCACAGCTGAACAGGCAGAAAATTTTAACTTCTAATATCAATATGAAGGTCTTATTAAAAAGAAAAAACACACACTAAAAAAAAATAAAAATAATTCCAGCGATAATTGACAGCTTGCAATAAGAAAAATTCCAACAAAACCTTAGAGAAAATAATTCACTAAGAGAGCCATTAAACATTGGAACAGGGGCCAAAAAAAAAAAAAGTTATCTTCATCCTTGCAGACTTTCAAAAACTGACGGGACAAGGTCCTCAGCAACCTGATCCTCTTTGAAGTTAGTCTGGCTTTGAACAAGACATTGTATTGAAGATCTCTAGATGTACCTTACAATGGTTCCGCAGAAAATGAAAAATATGTATGTATGGGTGCCATAAACCATATATGATTCCTCTTACTCTCCTCTGTAAATTTTCCTTGGCATCACTGTTTATTGACACCTTAAAAATGTGTACCTCCCACCACCCACGGTCTCTGCCCATACCTTTAGGATATTGATAGTACAGTAAACCACAGCTAGGAGGATGCTCAACAGCAGCAGAATTGGCGATTTTACTATATCAAGATTTTGTGTTTGGAATACTAAAACCTCTGCGGGTACTGAATTACATAAAAGGCATGCATCAATGAAATTAGAGAAAAAGGGTGCAGAAATGCATGTGAAATTCACGGCTATACATGAAAGCAGAATTTAGTCTACATGCGTACTATAACCTTCTGAAGGATTTTTCTTTTGACTTAATGTTTTGAACCATGAAGAAAATTTGCTACAGAAAAGTTACTTGCCCATAAAAGGTGAATTTTATATAACAAATGTTTGATTTTTTAAATTATTCTATATATCACATGCTCCCAGCATTTAGTGAATTTTAGCCATTTTTTTCCATATGGCATTATGAATACATCTCTACAATGTAATTCCCACTGCAACCATGAAATCAGATTTAATGTGTTTTGAGCAGCATTTCCCTGTTCTTAAATGTTACATCAAGACTCCCAGTTCTACACGCTTAAAACTAGGGGCACCAGGGTTGGCTGGCAGAAGCAGTGCATTGGGCCTATAACTTTAAGGAAGGCAAAACAAATATTCAAGGTACCAAACAGGCTTTGATTACAGACATTTTCCTGGCCAGGTTGATGATACTTCAAGACTGATTTTACTGCATGTGATGATCCTTTTTCCTTTACCTACTAACACTAGCTTTCATTACCTCTCGAGTTTGGAGCTAAGTGAGAAGAAAACTGCCACCATCTCTTCTTGTAAAGAGCTACTGAATTCTCTCCCCTTTTCTCAAGTCTCTCCTCACAAAATAATTGAGCAGGCAACATTTTGGTGGCCATTTCTTTTTCCTGGTGACCTGACAACTGTGACTCCTTCCTTTTATATTTTCAATCATATTTCAAACATATCAGGATATTCGATTTCCTTGATGTCCCCAAGGTTCAACCATATTTTTCAACACAGCATTTCCCCCACCTTGAAGTCCACAATATACCTCCCGCACTGAGTGATTCACACAAGAAAGCAACTATGCTGAGCCACTGAAAAGAGATTTCTCAGCAGTTACATTATGCATTTTTTAAATCAATAATGCTGACCATATAAGTGGTTGTGAATTGCAAGCAATCCTTCTTTATTTTATAATCATCCCTAATATTCTACCTAGTAATACTAATACCTAGTATTCAAAGTACTTGCTAACCTCAGCAAATTACCTATTTATGCTTAGCTTTTAACATTTTTTTCTACCTCATTACCAGTATTAATTTCACCCCTTTTCTACACCATTATATTCTCATAAATTTCTGAGTTATTCTAAGTAATTACATTATGTATTTAGGCAGTCAGACTTTTTCAGTCTAAAACTGCCTTTTTTTTTTCCCTAATAAAAGCCATGTGCTTGAAATGTATTGATTGTTTTTCCTAGAACTCACGCATCTTCTGTGGTTTTGGGGGTTTCTTTCTTTCTTTTTCTTTTTTTTTTTTTTTTTTGCTAAGGACTTTATTTTGTACATTCTGAAGGGAGCATTTATAACTGTCCGTGTGTAAGACATGCAATTTGTACCATACACAGACAACAAACAGCGCCCATACTTCCATTTGAATTTCCAGCAATGGAACATGGCATATTGGCACGTACCAACCCATTAAATGAGGTACTGCAAATGACATTAGATATCATTAGACATGATCTGGAAGAGAGAGCAGACAGTGAGCTTACAAGGTTGCAGGGAATTTATTCAAGATAATGAAATTATTTTTGTTTGTGAAGATTTGAGGGGCAATAAAATGGTGGATGAAATTCAGAATCTGTCATTACAAAAATGCATACGACGAGTAAAAGCCTGTAACGTTCTTACACAACAATAGATATTAAATTAGCCATTACTCCAGGAGAAAGACTGCGAGACTGCAGAGGCATTGTAGAAAGTTGTTCAAAAACATAGCTCAAAACCCAGAAGCAGTAAAAAAAACCACAACCAGAATATCAAAAAAGGACCAAAGAATAGAAAGAAAAAAATAAAATGCCATGCCCACAACCTGAGCTCTTCCTTCAGCAGTGGCCAACCCTCTTCATTAAAGTGTAATACACCTTAAATCAGGTAGAGTGAAGAAGACTGAAAGAGCTACAGGACGAGAGACTAAATAGGTCCCTTAAGGGGGAGAAAGAGGACAATGTGGATGATGATACGGCAGAGACCATTACAATCTTAATAGATGTGCATAGATTGAATAAGGAACAATTATTCCTTGTTCTTCCAAACAGAGCAACTAAGCACATATATCGAAATTACCAGGTGGTTCTAAAATTGACATTAAAACAAACAGAACACAGAATTTTCTTGTGACCACAGATATATGAAGGTTATGGAATCATACATACTGGGAAGGTCAGAACTTGAAAAATGGAAAATAAATTATTGCATGACACATCAATTCAGGAATATACAGCAGGCTAAATACAAGGTTCTATTCTGAAAATCCGCAATTTTCTAATTATCAGTAGATTGGTTCTGATTCAATACCATATACGTTAGTGCTCAGTGCCACTTGAGACAGCTTAGAGTAGAGCCCTGCCTGGCCTTTAGCTCTTGCTCTGTAAGGACAGATGTAGTCAGTCACCCTTGGATCAGCTAATCCCAGGCAGGTGTCTTGGATATCCTTGCCTGCCATGCATGGGACAACAAATCCTACCTTACAAGGTAGACCAGTGGAAAGATGACTCCATTCTTACTATTATTTACAGTTTTTCTTAGGCAATAGTTAGGCAATAGCAGATTGTTTGCTCCTGAAAACAAGATGGTTCAATGATGGAGATTTTCAGAGCAGCATAACTTAAAATTTATTTTCTTTTGTAAAAAAAAAAAAAAAAAAAAATCTTTGAAAAGGAAATACAAGAATGTAAATGTAAATATAATTTATATCAGACTAAATGATTTTATGTTACTTCTATTGTATATGAAATGAGAAATATGTAATGACCTCTCAGTCACTTCCATTACAATAACGAAAAAAAAGTAGTAACAATTGGTAATGAGCATACTTTCCTACGTAATGCAGGATGTCTAAGTTCATCTCATACAGGAATTACATATAAGCAATGGACAGGTACCTTCAAAGTTGATGATCACCAGACACCTAATTCCACCACGGCCTTTAGTTCACTGGAGACTACTCATTCTGCATTGTTCTCATTTCTTCCAGTTCTGCGATCTCATTTGTTCTGAATTTGTTGAGCCACAAGTTTCACAGCTATAGCAATAACTCAGATTAGCTCTATCCTACCTAACTACCACGATTGTAAAACCTGCTGTGCAAAACTGTCTTGAGCATCTTCAGACTATAAATATTATTCTTAACTGTCATATCCAGTGGCACATTAATTGATTTATATTTCAAAAGGATCAGTAAGCCATGGATTGGATACCCCCTAGTTTCTCTCCCTTCATTCTTGCTTTCCCTCTGCAACATTTTTTTTCCATCCCTCCATTGTACCCTGCAGCAAAAGAAGCCTAAATTAGCTACACCACTGCCTGGTATCCAGACACTAATTTTAAGTGCCATGGCAGAACACAGACATTAGCTAATTAGTATAGTTGATTTTAACCCACTGTAAATAACTCTAAAGTAAAATATTTAACTATGCCATAACAAAACGCTTTTGATCTTAATCACTCAGTGCCCATGCATGCTATGCAGCAGGATAGCCACACATCAAAGCAGCAATAACAATAATTTTATATTCATAACAATTTTTCCAGCAGTGTAATACTTAATAGAGATTTTTAATTTATTGTAAATAAATGACGCATGAAATACTTTTTATGCCTGAAACACTAGATGTAAAATTGCATGGTTAAAAAATAATCTAATTTTACTTTTACAGATTCTAAATATTTTAAGTCCAATGTGCATCATTAAGCAATATCAATGATACCTCTCACATTTTCCAGTTAATGGCTTTTAGAAGAGAACTTCTCCCATCCAGTGTTGTACAGTACCCCATTATCTAATATACAAGCAGCCTGGCCTCACTGCTGTTTGTAGCTTTATGTAGAAACCCTGGATTTTAAAATAATCTGACACAGACTTCTACTCACAGCAGGTCCCCACTAACATTGCACTGCAAAATCTAGACACATCTACTGTCCCTCCTCCTCCTTTGGGTCTTTCTTAAAAGAAATGTGGCTTGGCTGCAGAATCTCCAAGGGCCATAGAAAGAAGCCAGAGCATCCCTCACGGTCCAGGATGTGGACTTTTGACTTTTTTTGTTGTTTAAACTTTAACTCAGTTAACAAAAGAGAACAGGAACTACAGAGGGAAAATGGATTTTTAAAAGTTTTCTTCCTACCTGCTACTGGGCTCAGGACCACTAGCAGTCACTAGCGTGACTGAAATGAGTAATTCACCTTGCCAGCAGACAGAATACAGACAAGATGCTGGGCCCAGTATGGGGGCTTCTCCAGAAACAAACCCACAAGATTCAGTCAGCAAGCAACCACACACAGCACTGCACCAGCGCTTGGTCCAGCAGAGTTTATCCTCACTTCCTCCAGAGGAATACAAACACTCCACAAGGACGAAAAACAGAAAGAGTCAAAGCCAGAGTCCACCCAGCTCAGGCAAGTCTCCAATGTTGGCCATGGGAGATCCCCTCAGACACTGCTTGTTCTCAGATTCTTGTACGTGAATTCATATAATCCCTTTTAGGCTTCCGTCTGTGGGTTGTGCCATTCCCAAGCACCTCTTACACATTTTCTGTCCACACCAATTCCCTTCCTGACTTCCCAGTTTTACTAACAGCTTGGGCATCCCTTGAAGGGTGCTCTTCAAATGCTTTTTCTAGACATGTGAATTTCCTTTTTTACATTTGACCTGCTATGATTTGCGGGCTTTTCATTTCTCTGCAATTTTGAAAGGAGACAATTCATAAAGTTCCAAGATCAAAACTCATTTCCCCAGACTTTGCAATGGCATAAGTCTGTCAGTAAAAGGGGAGTGGAATCAACAGAAGAATTGCCAGGATTTTTCTGTCTGAAGCCAACGTAACACGTGCGTGATGTAGCAAGAGAGCAGAGACCACTTAAGATGTCACTTATTAGTTCTGCTTTTCTGCTTCTGTCAGCTTGGTGGTCCTGTGTATTTCCTTCCACATTAGCCCACACTGACGAGGTACTACAGTATCTTACCTTGGAAACATCACTGCTGCTTTGAGAAAGCTGTGCTCGCCATTTCCGACAGAAATCACCTAACACACACATAGGGTTCTTCTCATTCTTATGGTTACAGAAAATGCTGCCCATCATTAAAATTTCAATACAGACAAGATACTTTTAGGCATTTGTAACTTGACTGAACCAGATGTACCTGGGTGTCCATAAAAAAATTCTGGGCAGCATCCATGCAAGAGAAGGAGCTTAGATAAGGAAGAATCGATGCCACTTTGAAAGTGTTAGAATGAAGTATTGATATTTTAAGTCTACATTAACACTAATGGCAAAACTATAAATCATGGACAAGCTTAATAAAAAGAATCCTGTCTTGTGACTGCTCATAAGAGGTCTTGGATTGATTTTTGACAACAGTCAGGTAATTCTGAGATCAATAGGACACAAAATCCACCTATTTGCTTATTAGTAGCAGAATTAGATTTTGTCACACAAAGACTCACTGCTTATAAAGCCTGCTTCATGTGTAAAGAACATGCATCTTCTAGCAATGAAATTGAATGTTAATTGTTTGATATAAAATTAAGATTAAATTACAGCCCTCTTAAACTTCTATACGCTCATACTTCAATGCAACCAAATGAATAATTAAATTGATAAAAATGTAAACTGAAAATTGCAAAGATTTTAAAAATTAATGCATAACCTTAACAGTTCATACTGCAACTCCCAAATACAACTGCAGATTGACTTAAGAGAAGCAGTTTCTGCCAGCTAAGACTGCTCTGATATTGGCTGCTGACAGTTGCAAAAAAGGCTGTGCTTATTTGTAAACCAACTAAGTTAATGGAGCAATTCCTCAAGAGATTTTTGAGTTGACCTGGAAAAGATGTGTGGCAATAAAAATGAAAAACAACGCAGAAGATTGCATTTTAGATGTCACCCAAACAAGGGTTAGATTGGACTAATGTGGTCCATGTATGTTCCAGCAAACACGTTCAGATGTACCGAATCCAGTCCTTTATCGTGTTTTGTTTTGTCTTTTTTTTGGTGCCAAAGCCCCTAGAGCATGCATGTATACAACAAGAGACTGAGCAGCTGTGACGACTTCTGATTTTATTACATAAAACATGACTCTCACAAGGCTTTCAAATTAAGATGGCACAAAGCACCCCTTCAATGAGCACAGAACCCAACAGATGTTACTTCTGATCAGCAGTGGTCTTCTCTATCTGTAGGAATTTGAGACTTTGGGACAGGTTATTTCTGCGGGCTTCGGTTGGGTAAAATGTAGACATCACAGTTACTGTGAGCATGTCTGCTGAAGGAGCACAAGCTGGATGGCACACACCAATCGCATCAAACCTATTCTCACTTGTCTCTTTGACAGAGCCTACAGAGATGAGATTTCTGCCCAACACTTGCTATTCAAAATCCTGCACTTTCTCAGTGAACTTACAACATACTTTTGCATACAAATTAATTAATAGCTCTTGTTCATATACAGAAATGAAACAAAAGTTAAAATAGAGGAACACACTAGGAAAGTGCTATGAAAGCACTTAAGTTACCAAAATTTCTATCACTGTCTGTCTTACTACGACTGAGATGGAAATTGTTCATAATGTTGCTAGGAGCAGAACATTTCTGAAAATGATGAGAGTTTTATGGTACTAAAGAACAACTGTTTGGTTATTCTCAACTGATGGGAGCTTCATAGCTAACTCTACACATTGCCATACGCTGTTGAAGTGAGCTCCGTCTAATGACCCCAGTTGCTACTTTTACTCTGAAAGGGTAGGAAAATGAACAATTCCCAAACTATAATAAATTCTTACAAACCCTGTTCTTATCCTTTACTGAATGCCACACACACACACACAAATCCCTCATGCCCTCATTTTTGCCAGATTTATGCAACCCATCTGTTCTGCTAAACTGTTTCTAGCTTTTAAAGCCAAAGTAATTGCTTTTTTTGCCTCCACGTGCTTTATGCATATTTATGATAATTTTCCTTTTTCTAGCCAAATACTCTCTTTTCTACAGAACCAATCATTACTAATCAGAACGCCCAAATTGCATGAAGTAGCCAGACGACCTCCAATGGGCAGAACATCTCTCTGTTCAAGCAAGCTGCGACACAGAAGTCGAAAGAAAGAATCAAAATCCTAGGCATCTGATGATTTGAGGTCCCTTATGGAGGAGGTATAGCTGTGCATGAGCACAGCGGGTGAAGAATTCATAGCAAGTGTTCAACACAGCCTAAATACTCTCATCCCCAATGCAGGGGAAGAACTGGAGAAGCTGGAAGGAATGTAGCAGTAGGATGTGCTGTGAGTGTGACATGCTGGCAAGTCCAGGGTATGTACAGATGAAAAGAAATGTGACACATCTACAGAAACCTAAAGAGCCCCAGCAAAGCCTTGAGGAAGGAGAGAGACTTTCTTTGCCCTGGGAAATCTGACCTACCCATTTTCTACATCCAGTGACACTGCTTTGAATTGGGGTGGGTGCTGAATTCTGCCCCTCACCAGCAGTGCCAAAGTGTAAGCTTTTAAAACACCTGTGAGGAGATGCTGTTTTTGTTTCCTCTCTTGGCAACATAAGCCAATCTTTGGAAGGATTTGAATTTTATATTAGTGACCTTTCAGTTTATGGAAAGACAGATCAGATTATAGCACATAATTCAAACACATTGAGATAATTGTGACTGATGAACTGAGAGCACACAGAAGGAATCCATAAATTACAATTCTGAGATAGTGATCAAGGAAGACAGGATGAGAGTACTTGCAGGAGACTCTGGCAACACTGCCACCTAATAATACAAGAGCTTAAGTTTTCTTTTAGAATAATTTTAGAAATATTTTAGAAAACATCTATCTTTTCCTCAGTCTTCAAGATATTTCCATTCTACATACAAAAAAAAAAAAGCTCTGTTAAACCTGTGAGAAAGCCAAGGAGAGCATTTTGGGAGAGTCAAGAAATCTATTAACAGTATCCAAAGTTTACTGACATTTCCAGCCGCACAAGTATTTCAGCAAATATCAAGGCACAACTTTGGGGATTCTGCTGCAGTACCCTGGCAATAAAGAGAGGCATTTTGCGTCAGATTCTCACCCCAAAGGAGGATGCTATCTAATGTGTTCAGACAAATTCCCAGAAGTTTCCTAGCATTCTGATGTTTCAATAATTGCCTCCCATTAGCACTATTCCTAAACTATCAGCATCTAGACAAGGTACTGCCTGGAGACAGAGACCAGTCACAGAATAAGCAACCCAAACCCAGCTGGAGAACACACATCGTGAAACAGCAACTGAAGCCTAGGCTTCTATAGAGATTCAGATTAATGCAGTAGGAAAGTATTTGTGCTGTTCTGACTGCTCTTAGTCACAGGAGAAGAATACAGCTGATTAAAGTAGCAACTACTACAAATCACTTTCAAAATTATAAGTACTTGGCCCTATTGCTTGTCAGCCTTCAGCTGTTCAGCCACGAGAAGGCCAATTACCCACTGGTGTCCTCTAGTCCTCGATGGATATCATGTCCCAGAGCAGCTGAATTCGTCTCTGTCACATGGATTTGACAAAAGCTGGTGACTATGTATGACAATAACGGTGGCATAGCTAATCCAATAAAATGGATTTTTAAATGTTTTCTAATCCATGCCTTAAAATGCACTGCCTGTGAATGTTTACATAGCAGTTGCTGAAAGTGTATTCTTACTTATTAGCATGTTGAGCATTTTAAAAATCTTTGACTGCAGAAAAGTGATTAAAAAATGGTTCTTAAATGTTGGTTTCTGAATTGTTACAGGACATACTTCACAGCAAACAGAAGAAACAGGTGAAAACTATATGAAATGGAGCATTAAGGGAAACACACTCCTGGATTTTAAACATTACAGTACAAATTGGAGAGACCTTTGGAAAGCATCATCTGGTGCATGAGTTACAGGAAAAGTGACTTAGAGCTGTCATTACATTAAAAGACTGTCCTCCACAGTCACAATGATTTATGAGTGCACAACCCTGACACACATACTGGAAAAGAAAAATTACACAGGTTTTCCTGCTTGAGCTGCTAACTAGCACCAAGCTTCTGTTATGCATGAGGACATGCAGCGGCCATCAAAACACTAGGATGAGCTTCCAGCCTACGAAAATGGAAATCAATCAGATTAGGAACAAAGAACACATATTTTTGAACTTTAAATGGTTCATCACTGAATGCAGAAACAGCCCTGCCACCAGCAGAAGTTGGTGTGGGACCCCAGAACCCTGTGGGACAGAGCCCACCTGACAAGCTGCAGTTTTGCAGCTTTATGAGGTACTGTGGGAGAAAACTAGAGTGATGTGTCCTTGTTTAAGTGATGAGATGTAAACAAAGAGAACTCCATTAATCTCAGAAAGAGAAGTCTGGCAGTGACCTTTTTTTGGTTCCTTTTTTTTTTTTTTTCCCCTCCCTACTGCTCCTATCACTGTGTTGACTGAGTTGCACGTTTCCATCAGCTTGCCAACTGCTGCACTTCAAGTTCAGAGCTGGTCTAGCTGAAAACCTCTCAAAGAAGCAGCTATTCAAATACGTCACTGTCCAGGTTGGTTCCTTACAAGGAACATGTTCCCTCCTAAAATCTCCTTCCTGTGGTAAATCATTTCAGCTGTGTACTCTCTAAACATAAGGTGAGTATTTCAATTCTTTCATTATAAATTTTCAATCATTTCTGCAGCCCTTTTATTAGTTTTCTTTTGGTTATTCTTAACCTGCATACTAAAGAAAGTGCATCTTCCTATCTTCATTTCCTTGCTACCTGCACTGCAATCAAAACGAATGGATTAAGAATTCCCAGAAAAACAGAAACAAAACTAAACCACCAAAAAAAAAAAAAAAAAAAAAGACAAGAGAAGAGAAGGACTCAGCAAAGACATGGACTAGAATTTCAGAATCTTGAAATTAAATTAATGAAAGGAATTATTCAGACTATGACATTACGTGGAATTAATCACGATTGCACTAAGGCTTAATTGAGCCATTAGGAAAATATGCTCATTGAAGAGAGAGAACTGGAGAGGATGGTAGAAGAAGTATCATTTGTTAACAGCAGGAGGTACATCAATGTTAACATTCTGATACAGATGGCTACCAGGACTAGAAGAACCAGATGTGACTGAGAACTTCCCAAACGCTGAATGAAGGGTTTCCCACCCATAACTTTATGTTCTGGAGGTGGATCTTCACAAGCTAGAAGCGCACATCAGCAGGCCGCGTGCTTATTATCAATGCAGATAAAAGATACGTTCTCAGTGCCATCCCACAACAACTTAATTCCCCTGTATTTTGATATGCAATGCCATAACCCCTCTACTCCAGAGGGAAGACTTCAAAGAGCCATTGAACACACAGGCCTACAGAACTAATGGAAAATATTCCCCAAAAAATCTCATGATAGGTTAATAACTTTCTTTTCTCCAACTGGGACTATCTCAACGAATTACTGATCCACAAAGCATGGATAATTATACTGATACCAATTAACAGCAGGTAACAAATCTCCAATGCAGTAAGTAAAAATAAATCTAGTCTGCACTAAGCTGATGAAAATGGAGTTTATAAATTTGTGTTAGAAAAGCAAAACTGTACAGCTCCTCCTGGAATGTCTTACTGAGGGGCAACAAGCCTTGGGTAACCAGAGATTCCTGGTGACCACGAGAGTCATCAGAAGTCATTGGCAGGCACATAACAGAGATCTCTGGCAGCTGTTTGTAAGTGACAACAAAGAGCAAAGTCCTTGAGGAGTTCTCCAGCTATTAAAAAAATAATAATTCTTTTGCTTTGACTTTTAATATGCCGTGGCACATAGGACCATCACAGACCTTTGCTGTTTAAGCCATCCAGATGTGCAACTGCCATTAAACTTCAGCAAAAGGAGTGCATGTCCAGCCTGCCTGAGGGGACCAGCAAATGCCCCAGTGAGGACAAGCAAGTGAGAAAGAAGGAAAAGCACTGTGAAGAGATCTGCACACACTTCTCCAGGATAGCCCACCTCTGTCCATGTAACCTGAGCATGACTGGAAAACCACGCTGAGAAGGAAGTACATTGGTCGTGTCATCCAGCCTGAAGCACGGTGATAGAAACAGAAAAGCAAAGAACAGATACAGCAGGGCTGTTGCTATCCGGAGCACTAAGCGCATTCAAGGAATTCTCACGTTCAAAGAAGTTTTTCACCAAAAGTCACAACTAGCTGCAAACTAACCACAAAGAAGAGGTGCTCTCAGGGCAATGGGTGGGCTCTGCTCACTCCAGCATCCTGGTGGTAGCAGTACCATTGAACCAGAAAATCCTGGAGCTCCAGGGCAAACCCAGCACACCTGGCACTCCTCTGGCCAGGTGGCAGCTGGGACATCGCGCTGATTGTGCCAGAGATTGCTTGCAGATGTCTGGTAAATTAATCAATGCCTGGGCTTCTCCTGAGCTTCTACCTACTATAATAAATCTGGATATCAGGTTGACAGAGTCCGGTGATACTTGCAATGGCTTTAAATTAAGTACCTGGAACACCAACAGAATACGGATAAAGTAGCGAGCATTTTAGAAGTGAATGCACTCTCTAATCTAAAATAAACTTTCAAAGCCTTGTTTGGGTGAAAAAATGTGGCTGTCTAGCATGGTGCAAAGTTTGGTTGGGTTCGTTCTTCTTGGCAAGCCCAGTGTAGTTGAGAACAGTCGGCTCCTGCTCACCTAAGCAGCTGGAAGCAGTTCAGGTGTCTCTAAATTAGACTTCAGCCTAGAAAAGTGGCACTCTACTGCACGCTATTCCATGTGCTGGAATTAAACTTTTCAGTTATCATAGTCCAAAGCATGATGATCCCCACAGGGTCCCAAGGATGCTTTGGGACAGCATTGTTCTACGCATTTGCAGAACATGAAGTCTTCTCTGCACTCGAGCAATGAAAATCAATACATTTGTAATTGCCACCTTATGTCTACCACACTTCACTAAAAAATCCTTTAATTAGTTTCTTCCAGGAATACATGTGTCATTTAGGTAATTAAATCCAATCTCTCTTGTAAAGGATACTATGCCATCAAATCCCGTTTACAAGCTCATTGTGCTCCACCTTATGACCACCAGTCTTCACCTTCTCACTGAAGGACTTTGCTGTCATGGTTGCTAAAAACCATTTGGTTATTTATGCTTGGATCTCAGTCAGAGAAGGGCCTACGAGCATCGAGACACATCACCTTCGTGCCTTCTGCTTCCAAGGCTGTTGGTATAAAAATTATTCTTATAGAACCTCAAATCAAAATGCATATAGGTGAATGGCACAGAGATAGCCCCTCGTATAAATTTGAGGGACAAAACACACCTTGAATCTTCATGAAGTCCAGAAAACTCCCCTAAGTCATCAGCATGGACATTTTCCAGTTATAGCACTGGAAACACGTTACAAAGGTCGCAAAAGATTTCCAAGTATCACCTAATGCAAAACTATCATTAGGATAGGAACAAGTTCTTCAGGTCACTCAAGGTAATAAAAAAGACCACCCCTTAGTCAGTAATTAATTTTTCCTCGCAAAAAGATCGTAATGTGAACATTGAAGTCAACATTTTCAGATAGGGATATCAAGCTTTTTCTGTAAAATAAGGCTTTTTCTCCCCACAGTTTTCACCGTTCTGGAAGAACAAATCTTTTTGAAGACAGAAATGCAAATACTTCCAGATTACCACATTAAAAATCCTAGTTTCCATCCAAAGTAAATTTTAAATTAAATGGAGATATTACTGCAACAGAAGTTACACTGGTGAGACTTGCTGCTTCATAACCTTCACATATATGTTTGTTTCATGGTAAGACTTTTTACCGATTTGGTAAAAAAAAAAAAAATAAAGTGCTGCAAGCTGTACAGCATGAGGAAAAAAAAACAACGTCTCACAGAAAGAATGTTTGCTTTACAGGTGAGCACAACATCAGAATATCGAGTCAACGCACACCCCTACCACGGGGATTTCTCAGGGCCTTGCTCCTCCACTTGGGTGCCCTGGGGGTGCTCACAACCCAACCCCTGCAGTGAGATATGTGTGCGCCTGCTCTGGTTTGCAAACTTAGCCATGCTGGTGCTGCACCCGGCCTGAGGCCTGCCAAGGAGCAAAACAGACGATCTCAGTGCCACTCTCACCCAGCTCGGAACCACGACTGATCTTGAGCAGGTTGGGTCGGTCACTGCCTTGTCTTGCTCCCCATTTAGGAAACAATCCTGGAAAAGTCCAGCATGACACCTTCCCCTTCTGCAGGCACCTTGTCACACACACAGCCGCATCAGCCACAGCTCGGGGCAGGCGAGCTCAGCGCTGCCTCAGCACCAGCTGCTGCACGGGCTTAAAAAACCCCAAACCAAGCACATTTAGGAGACTCGCAGCCCAGAAAGCAATTCAAAACAGAACTTGAAGTTATTAACAACATTCTAAATTTCACAATTGAAGGTAATTTCATGGATTTTTGGACCTGACTCAGGGTTTTTTAAATGCCCGAAGCCAGCTATACCACAGCTGTGGAGGAATCAATATTAAAAAAGCCCAGGTCCTCCAAACTCAGAGCATCAATAGATACTTACTTCGCTCTGTAAATTATCCAAACTAATAGGCTGCTCTCTGGTAGTTACACATTTGCTCTTGTGTTAAGATCTGTGTGAAGTTAAGGTGGCTGCATGGCCGTAAGGCAACACGGCCGTGTCTCCTGCACCCCGACAGACAGACTGTGCCGTGAAGGCGCTTGGGCAGCACACAGAGTTTGCAGCCGTTACTTGCATTCTGCCCTGTGAGCACCTTCACCATCATGTAAAACGCTCCTTGAAGTACAACCAACAGGACAGTCAGTCATTTTGCTGTTATCTGCTATCCCAAGTAATTTTATGAGGTTTCTTCATCTAATTAATGCAGTTTATACCCCATTTGCTGCAAAACAGCTCAGCAAGTTAATATATATATATAATTATCATTTAAAGTCATACAACTAGATGAAATGAGAGTTTATCATTCCTCACGTCTCCCACATAAGGGACTTGACTCTTTATGCTCTAGGAAATGTTAATTAACATCTATGGGCTTTGCACCTGGGTAGTAAAGCCAGGAGTCAGGATTTGGAGGATTTAGGAGAGAAGAGCTGTGCAGTGGCACCTTCCAAGCATGCAGATGTGAGCGCTGGAAGTGGAACTAACGAACAGGAGACAGACATCCCACAGGCATTTTGCAGGGGGCGTTCCTCAAGACCAAGGCTTGTTTCCCCCAGCCCAAGCAATCCAGGTTTCCCCACCGCTACCTCACCCAGCTCATAACCTCTGAGATCTGCCAGCACCACCAGCCACCACTGAAAGCAACTGCTCTGTTGCTGTGTTTTTGAGAAAAATCTGGACTGTACCCAAACCAGCAACACCCTTAGCACCACAGCAAAACGTCTTCACATCCACCCTCTTCCCTCTCCACCTCCTCCTCTGCTCTTGCCAGAGATACAGCAGCCCCTGCAGCAGGCTGCCCAACAGCCCCCCTCTGCGTGGAGCCAAAGTAGTTCAATCTTCCTTGTACTCTGATGTTCAGGCCTCGCAGCAGCTTTATTTATTTATTTATTTTATTTATTTATTTTGCACTACTACAGGAAAATCTGGACACCAAAATATGCAACAGCCAAACTTTTCCAGTTTTCACTGGGGGCAATTTCAGCTAACCCTTAATCCATTTAGATATTGCTTTCCCAACAATATTGTTTTTTCAAATGTGCATCAAAGCATAGTAGCCTTCCCAGGTGTGCTAGCTTCCAAAGAAGGTATTTTGTACATGTTAATTAAGAGATTTTTCACGCGAGATCTTTGTACCAAAAATTAAATGGAGCTGAATTTTAGCAGGCATCAAAAGTGTTGCTACTCTGATTCTTCCCCTCAAGCCAGTTTAAAATAAATAAATTAACCCCCCTCCCCAAGAAACATACAGCAGGGAACTTTAGTTTCCTAGTCTGGTTTTATATGTATGCATGTATATATATATATTATATATATGTGTGTGTGCGCTTGTATAAACAGATATTAAGCATGATTTTATGTTTCTATTTAGCCCTTTGATTTACCAGGAAAGCTGCTTTGTTATTTTCCCCCAGCACTAGGGGAAAGCAAGATTTTATAGAAATAGTTCTTGGCAGAACTTTTTGTGAATTTCTTCCAGTGAAAGATTGCCTCTGCTGTACAGGTGAGACTTCTCTGCCACCTCTTTCTTCTTTGGGTAAGAAAAGAGACGAGTAGACAGGATCCATTCAGCAGTACTTTTTGACCCCAGATTCCTCTGCATTTTTTTCTTAACATTGTTTTTATGATATTTCAGTAAATGGCTTTTAGTCCCCCCACCCTCCTGTCTCCTCCTCTCTCCCGCTGCCACCTGACCCCTCGCAAACCCCCTCACCCCCCAGCCAGTTCTTCTTTTCATGATAAAGGCACATTAAACAGATCTGGCACTGAGCACACTGCAGCTTATCATTGCTACAACTGAAATGCCAGGAAGTTAAAAGCACATGCAGCAGTCACACGTGCTTTCAGAGCTCAGCTGCTTGTAGGAATTCAGAGGGCTGTGGGCTTTTTCCCCCCCCCCCCCCCCAACTACATTTTTAAAAGAAATGAAAAAACTCTCTACCCAGTCTCTGCTTCGATTCCCAGAGGAACACGTTGAGCAGAAATTAAGGTGCTGTGAGGGGTTTCTGGTTCAGGTGCTGCAGGAGGCTGTTTTCTGCCCTGCGTTAGGTATCACTCCACCTGCAGGACCCCACCCTCAAGGGAAAGGGGCTCCTCAGACATCAGAAGACCCCAAGCACTTTTGACAAATGGGTATTATACGTGTTCCCTCTCACACACTCAATTTCAGTGTTACAAAGCCACCAAGAGCATAACCCCCATAGCTTACACCACCCACTACAGAGGGCTGGTGCAGCCTTTCTCCCCAAGGAGTGCTGGAGGAGCAAAGCCCCGCACTGGGACCAGACACACTCACAGCCCACGGAGAGCTCTTTGCCCCCTGGGAGGCTCAGAGACCAGAGGCTGCAGCCTGCCCCCCCGCCCCACCTGCGGTGAGCTTGGCTAAGCAACACACTGGTGTTGGGGTGGCCAGTTTGGGCTTTTCTTCCCCAACAAAAGCAATTTATCAACAGTTTGCCGTTTTCTGGCAGGCAAGTCCTGCAATCACACCAGATGAAAACTCTGCCTATCATAATTCTTAAAACTGCATTATTTTTTTTAATTACCATAATTATCAAAATGCAATTTTAAGCCAAGAGCTTGGTAACAGTTAGGACCAGAAAGATGCAGCACCAGCATCCAGCCCAGGGAAAGCTTAAGACTCTTCAGTCCTCTGCCATCTTTAACAGAAGCTGAATTACACCTTGGGTTACGGGTAAGGTGCCTGGCTAGGGCACAGCCCCCCGAGCCCCTCAGCCATGCTCGTGCCACACCAGGTTGGTGGCTGCCTGCCCGAGCGCAGCAGAGGGCGAGGTGACTGTGCCATCTAGCTGCAGCTGCTGCGAGGCTTCCGCACACAGCGCGTTGAACTGCTCTGCAGATAGACACCACAGCATTTATTTCATCCGTGCCACGCTGGATATTGCCGCATGCAAAGGAGGTTAGTTTGGCCAAGAGGTATGTTGCTACAAAGAACCAATCAAGCATATAGGCGATAGGAATAGTTACTCTCCTTTTATTTACATTTTTCTTCTACTACGAGCTTAGCTAGCATTAAGATTGTCACTTTACGTTTCTTGTTTCCATGCTGTTTTATGTCTATTCATTTAAATCTCCCTCTCACCAACATACGTTAACCCCCCCCCCCCCCCCCCATTTGTCTGATGGCTCCTCTCCTCCTGGTCCTGCATTGCCCTGCACTACTCCCAGGCAGCTGCAGCACCCTTCAATGCACAGCAGTTGATTTTACAAGATGTGGAAAGGGTGACAGGGCATAGCTCGTAACTTCAGCAGCAAACGCAGGCTTCAAAATGAAAATGTGAAGGCATGGGGTTTGATTCATCAGGAGCAAGGATTACTTTAATGATGCAGAAACAAACTAAATATATTTTTAATTTCATATTTTAATTTGTCAAGAGTATCTCAGTGGCTTTTAAATGAGATTTAAAGTGCATTTTATTCCGCCAGGAATAAATTCAGTGACTGGCTAAAATTAGATTAGTGGCTCCAGTGCCTAATTAGCAATTGGTTTGGAGGCTTCATTTTGGAACATTCTGGGCCATATCTCATTAACCCCTCTTTAAATAACCTTCTCTGTCGATATATGACTTTTGCAAAAGCCGGGCAGGATTTGGGAACAAGGCACAAGTACGGGGACATTGTCTTGGTTTATAGCTGGAAACTGAGGCAGGCCATCCACTTTAGGGCTGGACCCACAAGGAGCTGGGCTGGGAGCAGGCAGCAGGGCACTGGGCTTTGCCCTGTGCTGGCATGGAGCAGGAGCAACGTCCTTCAAAAGCCTGGATGAGACAGCCCTATTCACATCAAATGGCACCGGCCCCAGGGGAACGAGGACTGAGTTAGCCTTCCTCCCATGTCCTCAGTTGTCCCTAACAGCTCGTTAGTGGTACAGCCAACACATCCTACCCCCAACATGGTAGTTCAGCATCTACTGCGTGTTCCTGATTAATGCTTGCCAAAGAACAATTTCCTGCCTCTGGCAAGATAATTCTCAGGAATACCCAGGAATAGGAAAAATTGACAGCAGTTGCTGGATGCTTGATTGCTGTAATGGCACATCATCGGCTTTGAAAGACAGCTAGGCATTTGTTGCCATCATAACAGAGTTAGATATCATCCAACCTGTGAGCTCCCTTTCTCATTTCTCCTTATGTTCTGTTCCTATGCAGCCATTCATTTCTCATTTACATTTTTTTTAAACAGTACAATGATTTCCAAAATTAAATTAATACAAACTTTTTACAGTCCTCTTTTCCACGTATCTTTTATTGTTTTTATTACCATGACTGGGCTGGCTTTGGCTTATTTTTCATCATGGAGCATTTTACAGGATCTCAGGAGCACTCTTGTTTTTCATTTTCCTCCTCATTAATAGATACATAATCACCATACCATAGTGTGCCAAGCTCCTTTTTGTTGTTGTTGTTCCTGATTTTTGTTTTGTTTTTAATAAGCCTATAATCAAAATATTTTTTTTTTGGCAAAAGATATCTAATCTGGTGTCTCCTGATGGCTGGGTGAACTTGGCAGGAGAAACAAAAGACCATCTGGAGAGGGGAAGGAACCACAAGACAGTATAACAATGTTTGAGCTCATAATTTCACCCAGTTCTAAATACTTTTTCTTCGTATGTCATTTTATGAAGATGAAGATGCTGATTCTACTACAGAAGTGCTTTAATGGTTAGGGGAGGTTAGAGAAATGAAAAATGTGACAATTATTTCAGGCATTTTATTACTACATGTATTTCCACATCCTACCAAGGACAGTAGTAAAACTGAGTTAACAAAGTTTTTGTTTTTGTGTAAAAACATGAAAGTAAACAACAACAGCAGGCTGAACGAAGTACTACTTCACAAAAATAAACTTTTCAGGTCAAATCAAATCCCATGAATGCAGAAGCATTTTGGATGTGATTCAAAGGAACAGACTAGCAAGCCCAAGGAAAGACGTGCTGAAATTTTCAAGAACATCACAGTATCAAAAGAATTCAAAAATAACTGAAGCTTTTAAACGCACTTTAGCTACCCATAAGGAGTTTAAAATACCCAAAAAAATGACATCCTACCTCATCCAAGGAGAAGCTAGAACTAGATGTTCATGAGCATCCAAGCTACTAACTTCTTTTGCAAGCCTGGATGTGTATTTCAGAAGTAGAAGCTGAATTCTCCTAAAAAAAAAAATTGCTCCCCCCAAAAGCACAGCAACATTTTTTTCCCCCTGATTTCTGCATTCTCAGTGGCTTAATTTACAGAAGAATGTGAAAGCAATTCAAAAGGACCTGGACATATCTCAAGCACCAGCATGCATTTAAGGGACACCCCAAGGACAGGATGTACTTCCTCCCTGGTTTGCCCTGGCTCCAGGTTACTACAAGGCAGTGCTGAGATACCCAATTCAGTTTGTCATCTCCCTCACTTCGCAGGCCTAGGATGTTACGATTTTCTTATGATTTTCCACACACGGGTTGAGCTGAGCCTCCGCTCACTGCCATCTTCCAGAAGGTCCAACATCCCTCTTTGCTGCCCATCATCACCTGCATGCCTGTACTGAACCACAAGACTTAGCTGAGCTGTAGCTCCCCACCAAGAACCTGCATTTATCCAACACTAGTTCATGTATAACACATGCCACCAGCTAGTGCAGCTGGGACTAATATAAAGCCCATTAACATTGCTATTTCATCTCAGCTCCACCTTCCTCCACACTGCTCACACTGTCCTCTGAAGGGTGCGCTGTCCCTCACGAGGCCCAGCATAGTTAACTGCTTTCTTCCTCCACTGAGAGCTGCAAAATCCGTGCTTATTCTGTGTCTTCCCTTTTCCTCCTGCAGAAAGCCACACGTGAGCTTCCTTCACTCCTGTTCTCTGCAATAGCGCCTGGGGCAGTGTTTTCCAGCTCAGCTGCTCATCTCCCCACGAGCATAGCCTGCAGCACTCGTGGATTCTAGATACAAGGAGAGCCTCAGAGCAAAGGTCTTCCTTGGAAATAAATCTGACTTCAACCCACACAACAGCAGTGTCTGCTCTCCGCCTGTTCAGAGGAGACGCACAGTGTGACCAAGTCCTTGCCCTTGCACCAACGCAAACATTGCATTACAGCAAGGACAAACATGTAGGATTGTCTTGTTTTTGGGGGGTGGTAGTGGTGGGGTATTTCTCCTTGAACAAGCCAGAACACAGTGACTGTTGGGTTTTTCCTCCCCAAAACTCAGTACTGCTGATTAAAGAATTCTTACAAGTTCAAATTGCTACTTTTTTTTTTAAACAGACTGTTCTGTTTACTATCATCTCCTTCACTGCAGCAGCTACAGCACAGAAATTAATGTTAACTTGGATTATGCTAGCTGGCTTTCACCTTGTTTTACATAAGATAGCATGCCCAGTTGCCTAGAGCTTCTGCAGCACCTGGATGAAAGTGACACTAGAAATAGAAAGGACTCAGGTATTTCTTTAAAATAGGCATACATCAGAGGCCCTCAGTCTGACCATGAAACATCTGTAAGAGCTTTGGCTTCCTCTGCTTTATTGCAATAGGACAGGAGCACAGCAGGAAACGTACGAAGTTGCTCCAGCCTCTGGCAGAAGTGTAGCAGCAAGGTGGGCATCCATCCTGACTGGGGTAAGTGGAAAAAATAATGAGCACAGACCTCTCTACAATTATGGTGAAATGCATTTTTGTTGTAACCATGAAAACCCATAGAAAAAAAAAAGTTTATAAATAAAAATTATATATATTTTTTAGACCAATGAGATCAATTGCAAAATATAAGCAAAATTTCAGGAACACCCTTCCTTTGTCAGGTCACTAATCTGCTTTCTAGCAAAGCAACAACTGATTTGTTTTGCTTGTGCCTAGAAGAGGCAGAAAGTTTAATTAGACCAACAAGCATAACTGGAAGAGGTAGACAAGCTTTCAGATACACAAATACTCGGCCACAAGTGCCACCCATGCTGCACAGATGGTGGGATCAATTCTTCCAGGCATAACTTGAAGTTCCTTGATCAGAATTTGAAGGAGATGGAGAACTATGGCTGAATAGAGGGAATGTAGGGATATACTAACCCTTGTAGGATTATAAGTAGCTTGCAAAAGGTGGGATGTGAGAAGAATGATAATGAAGTCCTCTTTTACTGTTTTCCTCCAATATCGTGTCCATATGTCAACAGAACTATGTTATACTCAAGTTGAGGCTACAGAATATACCAATGCTGGTAAACTTTTTCCTAGACCATCTATTGACACAAAAATAACCCATCTCAGATGTGAGCATATGGTCCCAATTCTGCAGAATTAGCCAGGGCACAAAAGTGGGGGGTTTTGCAAAGTCCATGCTGGTTGTAAAAATGGCACCCTTAAAGGAAAGGCAACACCCAATCCTGCACAGGGCTCACCAGCATGAAGGCAAAGCTTTTAAAATTATTTAAAGTGGCTGTGAGTTTGTATGGGGCTACTGATTTCTTCCACACAGGAGGTCCCCTGCATCAGGCAGTGCGAATCTGAAGCCTCGTTTATTGCACCATTGACCCATGGCCCCAGAACAAACTATGCCCAGCCCAAATGGACGGGTGTCGTTTTTAGGACAAGATGCCAAAAATCTCCTCCATTCTTTCTTGTCTTGTCACCAGAGGACTGTTTTCCTGCAGACCCTGGCTCTCTTACCAGAGTGATCACCTGCTGGATGTAGATTCTAGCCTGTAAATTAATGACTGCAAAGCTCTCCCCTCAGAAAGCTTTTAAGCCATGCAGAACCCAGGCGCCTTTAAATATACCTGAAAATTCCCATAGAAAGCTATCATAAGAGCCATTTCCTAATGGTTTTCTATCATTACAGCAATTTTCTTCTACAGCATATTCCATAAACCAACTGCAGCAGCACTGTATGCAATTAGTTGGAGGAACAACAAAAAAATCAAAACAACTCTGCAAAACACAGCTTCGCTCTTCCCCAGCATCACAGTGCAAAAAGGTTGACTGCCAGCTGGGGTGAAATCAGCGGGTGATAAACAACGCTGTGCTGTGCTGGAACAGGTGGTTTATGCCTCAGATTAATCTGCATGTCTAGCAGGGACACTGCACATGCTGGAGCTGCAGCAACTATAACCTTAGTTTTCTCTAACGGTATAGTTAGTGTATATTAACACACTTCCCTAGCTCCCTTTGTTCGGCCTGCTCCCACACTCATATCACACTGATGCAGGATGGACTGACATAGAGAGAAGGCAACTGCATTGTTCCCAGTAATCCCATTGAAGGGGCTCAAGTTGCATCAGCTTGGCCCAAGAGACCTCATTAGTTGCTATTCTGTAATCCCTCTCTTGTCAGTAATCAACTTTAGAATTAAAAAAAAAAAACCACATATCATCAAGCCATTTATTATAAATCTTGATGCTATAAAACCCAACCTGGGAAGGATCCTGCTCCAGTTCTGCTCCCTAGCTTTTCTGGCACATTTTTAGAGTACCTCCCAGGCTCTGCTGCTACTCCACACAGCCCATCTGAACACAGCAAAAACTTATTCCACATGAAAGCAGAGGGTCCCTTCATCTCTTCTGCCCATTTAATAGTCTCCTCAGTAAGGAAGAGTACTTACCCAGTACCTTTGAGCACAACCTCCTCCACATGGTAGTTGTGTGCACTGCACCACCGCAGGAATTTTTGGGAAGTGAGTGAATGAGACCTCTCACCTAGCCTGAGCTACAAAGCCTTTCACATCCTACTGGAGTTCCTTATTAGAGCTCCCTTTATAACCCACAGGCTAAACCCTCCAAAGGCAGGTGCCCCCATCCCAAGGCCCTCCATCAGCCGCTCTAAAGGGTGATAGCCACAGAGGAGGCGTTTTGGAAAGCATTTAGGAAAGGCCCTAAGGATGTCCCTGTTACCTTGCATTAATGGGACCCCCCCTCAGGCAGAGAGGGAGGCTGAGGCCAGGCACTGGCCGAGCTTAACCCCCGTATTAGCTGTTGGCAGCTTAAGGCCAATAAGGCGAATCCCAGACAGATCAGGGAGGTGAGAGCACACAACAGCTGTACCAAGGGCCCTGCCTGAAATCATAATCCTTTGCATGACAGACAGTGCTTACTGCAGAAAGAATAAATACCCTGCTGACCTGCCCGTCCAGCAGTGGTGGCAGAGCATTCAAAACCTCCAAGACACAGCCACCTCCTCAGCTGTTCCAGCTTTGTGACAAGGGAATCGACCCCTGTAAGCTTCCTGCCTACCTCCAGCGTGTAGGAGCTAAGCTTTCAGAGATATTAAGCTGTACTGCTAATGACAGCTTCAATACCACAGCATATTTTAAATGGAAAAGCCTGGGATGAAAACATCCAAAAACCAGAGCTCCTTCACACCAGGGTACAAAGTATATTGTATATATGAATACTGGTGTGCCGTTCATCTGTATCAGAAACCCATGTTAGCAGTGTTCACATGAAGAAATTTGCAGTTTTTAACCAATAATACATACAAATCAATAGAATTTGGAGAATTTTTTTCTTCTCCTTGTTCCGAGGAAATAATGGTGGTACATTACAATAAAAGTAAAGCAGTAACGGCTATTACTAGCACAAATCATTGCAGGTTCTCATAATAACTCTAGCAATGTCATCTCTGACATTGTTTTTAGCAAAAACAGCTATGTATTCATACACAGGAACACCTGTGCCTTTGCACATTACATCTGATCTGAGTCACGTCACCACGTGTAATCAAGCAGCCCCGTAACCCAGCATCGCCATAAGCTTAGTAACAGGTTTGTAAGGCCTCAGGATGAGCCATCAGGCTGCTCTGCCTAACCTTGCAGCTTGGTTTTGCTTAGAAAAACTACTGTTATGGCCACACGAACTGACCAGGTGTCTGCCCACAGCTCATTTGTTTTGCTCTGTACAGTACAAGCATAGCTTCATACAAATAGCAGTAACAAGCAGTTTTTCTATGTACAATGAAGTATTTACAACTACCGCACAGCATAGAGAAATACAGACCTGGTATGACAGCAGCCAAGCAGTGAGAAGGGGGGACCTGGGATGTGGCATAGCGGGGTGCAGGTGGCAAGAGATAGGCAGAGGCTAGTAGGGAAGACCCCTGGCTACAAGCCACTCACCCACAGCCAGTTAAAGAAATGTAGACCTAGAGCTGCGCAAAGCAGGTTTTCAGGGTAACGCACTTTTTCTTTGTTCTCATTCATTTTCTTTAGAGCCACCATAAATTGGGATGTGACGTGGAGTAGAGGACCCATGAAGAAAGAGATACAAAAGCATGTTAGTAAACATGTAAAGATGATTCCAGGTGGGTCCTGGTGCAACCACCTGCATAGACATTGCATTCCTCTTGGCAAAGGACCCTCAGTGGGGAGGCTCACCATGAGGTCCCACAGCCACCCCCTGTGTGAAACAGGGCAGCCAGGAGCAAAATGCCACCCAAAAGGGTAGAAACTGTGTGTGTGTGTATTTTAAATGCACTATGCTGTAAATATTTCCTGGACAGATGTATATCTCTTTCCCGTAATAAATATATCTGATGCTATCAATCTGTTGATTCTTGAATTAGACTGTTAAGACTTCAACTATATGAACAACAAAGTTTGGACTTTCCTCAAGACTGAGTTTAATAACTGCACAAAAGCCATCGAGAAGGGCCTTAAAATATGCAGCATTGTGCCAGTAAACGGCCTAAAGCACATAAAAGCAAAGGTTTTCATGCAGTAATTGGTACGTCCCATTTAGCACACTTTAAAGACTAAGAAGCACAGTGAGGGACTGGATTATCACAGCGTCGGAGAGCTGATCCTGTAATGATCAGGCCAACCCAGGGCCATACATTGCTTTCTACTTCCTAATAAAGAGTTACAGAATTGAAGTGTTTCACAGCACTGCTGTACTTCTGCAGAAACTGAGGATTTGTGAGTTTAGGAATTAATTTTTGAAGGTCAGAAGTGGCCTAATAGATTTGCATGTTCTCAGTAAGAGGAAGAAAAACCTCACTGACAGCCTGTGGACCAGGCATAGCAGCTGCAAGTCATGTCCTTGTCTGTTTTCTGTTCTTTCCTTCCCCTTTTATCTTAGCACATATTGGATAGATTTGGTCTGATAGTTGAAAAGGACTTCTGATACATGCAATCAGGACAGCATACGAGAAGACATAACACTGAAAGCCATGTGCCAATATTGCTGTGAATTCCAGCAAAAACTCTAAAATTCTTTCATTCACTGACTACATCTAATGTGCCCATGAAAGCAGACCAAGAGTAACAAAAGTTCAGTTTCAAAAAAAAAAATCTAGGTGACTGACATGTCTAAAGGAATATATGCCAACATTGAAAAATGTTTTTAAGTTCATCAAAAAGATAGAAAAATACTTCTCTACCAAAAAAAAGCCTTTAAAGTCCACATATACATTTAAAATAAATTAGAGTTTTCAAATATCATCTTAAGTCAGAAGAGTGAGGCTGTAAAAGAAAAGAAGGGCTCGAGCACCAACAAATCTCTTCACCAACGCTAACTTCATTAACACTGAGAAAACTTCAGTGTGTACATATTGCTCCAAAAAGCATCAGTTCCCTCTCAAATATAGATATGTAGTAAGAATAAATAAGTAAAGCATATACTAATCCATATCCACTTCTATTTGCACCAAAAATAGTCTCACAAAAAAAAAATCATAACTACAGAGTACCGGAATCAAGCAACACAGCAGTACAACTCCTTGTTATTTACAATAGGGTTAAAATAAAGATCTGAACTAGGAAGTGCTGTACAACTAGCTGTACCACCATGTTTAGTGGCCTGTTAGAGATCTTTCTATATTAAGAAATTTATTTCCATTATTTTATGTCAAATATCAAAGCTAACAAAATACGAAATGCTTTTAAAATGTTTGTTCTCCCTTAAGTTACATAATAACGTAGAAAGTGATAACAAAGGAGGTAAATAAAAGGATAGCCTTAAGAATTACATATTAAATTCCAAGCAAAGAAAAACCATATTCAAATATGAATTAACAAATAAATGTTTACTCTTTATACTGAATATTCAGGTTCATTAGTAATTGAGATTTTATTTCCTAAAAGAGGTATTTTTAAAACATACTGTAGTCTGATTTGTTACTTTTCTCTTACACTGTAAAGGAAATCATTGCCCAAAAAACCTTTCAAGACAGAAAAAAAAAATCTTCACAGAATATAATTCATAACAAAATTAAAGGGATTTGGAAACTCAGTTTGGTTTAAAGGGGGGAAAAGTTCATAAGTATTTTTGATGAGAGAAAGGAAGAATTACACAGAGAAATAGAATGAGACCTCCAAGTTGTTTTCTTTCTTTATAGAACTTTTAATCTTATTTTGAATTTATACCGATAGATAGGAATCTGATTTAACATAACAGGCCAGGAAAAAAACTTGTAATAAAGAGTGTATCTCTTTTTATACACTTTTATGCTATCTTAATTTGCTGTCTTCCAGACAGATACTATTTGACAACCTGCTGGACTGTATCTGTTCATAAATAACATCCCTTACTGATCTGTTTTATTCTTTAACTTGCTGTAAAGTTATAGAAAAAAATATTTCAATATCTTCTTAAGGAGTATAATAGTCCTGCAACTCTTTCAATGTGGAAATATTTCACTCTATCACTGCCAGCTAAGCTTTAATATTTAATTTTATTTTTTTTAATTTCAAACTTTAATTCCCTCCCAAGAAGTATTTACTTGCAGCACACATGGTGCAAAACAAATCTGCATCCCAACAGGTGTGAGAAACAGCAGCTGAGCTAAGTGAGATGTGCATGACATCGTTGCTCCCAGCACAGTACTTATCAGAATCTAACTAAGCTAGCAAACAAAAAAAAGCCTCAAAACTACAGGAGCAGACAAGAGGACACAACTCAAGCAGGCTGACTTGTAATTAGATTTTTTGAATATTAGCAGGTTGTGAATACCCAAGTCCACGGACCCCACCACGAAGAACACTGATCTGGTTTCAGAGCTCCTGCCTGGGACCCCTCAGCCTTACAGCCGCAGCAGCACCTCCGTGTCAGCTCGAGGATTGTGCCCACTGCCATTAACAACTCACTTCCCGAACCAAGCAAGGCTGACAATAAGGACTGCAGTTGACTATTCCCAACACACAGTAGGAGGACAAAGCAGCTTTAAGAAACAGCAGCTGTGAAGGTTCCAGCTGCACCCCATGCACCTGCTGGGCCTTCCTGGGAATTGTGCTGCTTGCTGCTATGCCACTGGATACCACACCGGAGGTGACTTCTTTGTGGTGACCATACCCTGGACCACTCTGAACCAGATCCTGGTACCTGCAAGGATTTATTTTTAAATCACAGCCCACCATAAGCAGATCTCATCTTTTTTCCAAGGACAGGACATAAGCAGGACACTATCCTTTCTTCACTATCCTGAGATCTTTTCTTGAACCATAATTAATCCCTCATGCAAACAAAAGTGAATAAGACTCCTATAGTGGGCACACAGTGGATAAAAAAACTTAAGATCTAAGCAAGCAAGTCTAGGAAGACTCAAGAGTAAATGTGAGAAAAAATCCAAGAGACACTCTAAGACATGCCCTTACACATTAATCATCCCCAGTCATCCCAGATCACCTGGTGCTCTGTGGGCCATTCCCAGATGTTTTACTGAGTTTCTGTCTGTCAAAGACAGAATACAGAGAGGACATGCCATGATGTGGAAGTGAAAGGCAACACAGGAGATAGAAAGGCCTCCTAGCTTAGGTATCTTGTAAGATTCCAGTGAATAATGGTGTAAGAAAACAGCTGGGAAGAAAAAAGGAATGCAGGAACCAAACACAATAGAGTTGGAGATTATAGAGTCTGCACAGGTGGTGGTCTTCAGAGGACACAAGTGGTTATCCATACCAAGGTTCTTTTTCTTTGAGGACACACTCTGAAACACCAACTGTGGGACATTGTTCGGGAGCAGACCCATCTCTGGGAAGGGCCATTTAGAAGGAAGATGAGGGTGATGCACAATATCCCAGAGGGCACAATGCCAGTATCAGCAATCACCTCTGTGGAGTTAATACTTCCCCACTGGCATTGGGCTGAGGAGTCGAGCACCTCCCACCCCGAGTCATTCTGGAACAGTTCTCCAAATTTAAAAAAAGTTGGTAGATAACTACCCTATTTAGAGCCCTTACTTTGTTACACTACCAGTGATTGTCACGGTTCAGTGAAGCAGCTCTAGGTACACTTAAGATCTTATTGACTGAAATATACACTTTATTTCCCTGAAGTGCTCTGCTTAGTCCATACACTGCCTGCTCGATAGTCATGTCTCTTTTTGGAAGAGTTACACATGCTGGAGTGGCATACAATCTGCACATCACAAACTTAATTAATTGAGTTAAACCAACACTGCTTTGAAAGGACACAGAAAAGAAAGGGGGGGAACACTGGGCTTCAGTTTCCTCCATGAGGTCTTGCAGTTGTTGATTAGCCAGTTCATGTTTGTAGATTAATGAACCTGAATTAATGAAAGGCCTGCTGATAAAAATAGGCACCACGATCTTGATTACCAGGATGAGTACCAGCAGTGTCTCCCTGCTCTGCAGGACAGCAAGGTGCAGAGATGGGTGGTGTCCTCAGCATCACAGGCTCAGGTCTGCCACGCCAGGGTGGAGCTGGAAAACGAAGAGCTGAAACCAAGTGACCTCCTGCACTACAATTCTGGGGTGCAGATATGATTTTGCACTTTGCTCTGCTTACCTCTGGGCATAGGACTCCCTGCTGCTCCCGAGTGACTTTTACCCTCGAATTGTCACGGGCTGCAGAATTTGAGTATGGCACAAGGTCAAATAAGGCACTGCTGGGAAGCACTGCTATATGGTTATTGTAAGTCACACTTACAAAACCACTAATGTGAATTTAATCAGCATAGATGATGTTCTTATATCCTCCTGAGAATGTGCAGCATATAGATTCTGGAAAAGCAATAGCTACATTTTTCATTTCTGTTCATTTTAGCTAAAAATATTCAAACTCTGTTGCAGCATAACTTTCAGAGCAAGCTTCAGTCACTTACAAAGACAGAGCACCCATTAGGCTTATTCAATAACTATCTTGTTTTGTACTGGTAGTGATCTAACAACATTTATTTGATCAGATAATCTACTGAACGAATTTATTTCTTTGTGGATCTGCTTTTCTTTTTAGAAATGCAGTTCTCGTGAGCACCATTGATTACTAACTACCTATGCAACCTATAGGGATAAACCTGAGGAGAGGAAACTAAGCGATTAACTCCAAATTCATTTACGTGCAAAAGAGCACTTGAAGGCAAGTGAGAATAAAGCTAGGATTTTAAAAGGTCAAGCCTGGAGAGATTGTTGATTTTTGGACAGCCACCACAACCTTCTGCTCAGCCAGGCTACGGAAGAAGGCTACCTCGGCACTTTCTGAGGAAGTTGAATAAAGTTCACTACCTTTTCTAAAGAGCAAAAGGATGCAGGAGTTTGCTGAAGCTTGCTGCTCTTTATACTTTATTATTGACTTCCTGACATAAAATGGTAGGCTCTTAGCTAGTGTCAACGCTCATTTTTCTTGCATTCAAATATCCTCCGCCTTTTTTATTTTGTCAAATTATAGCTAACTTTTTCTTTCTCCCTCACCCAAAAACGTCTCCAACAGTGCCCTGCTATAGGGTTCCATTACAAAATTCGGGTCCGTGCCCACTTGAGAAGGCAGTTTTACAAAGAGAAGACAGGGCTGTTTTGCATGCAGCCAAATCCCCAGGCTCCTTTCCCATGTCACAGAGGAGGAATAGCACACCAGCTCAGGACCACCCTAACAGGCCTTATATTCTGGAGGTTTTAAGTTTCAGTGGGAGCCACAGAAAAAACGTTGTACAGTCCTCACCTTTTCAAGCTCTCTGAACGACCACGCTCCAGTGCTATTTGCCTTCTCCAGAGGCTACAAACAGGAAACAAGCTCCTCTTTCAAGATGTTTAAACTTTAAGACATAGATTTCCAGAGAGTTTTATGGAGCATTAATCACATAACTTCCACTCTATTTAAGCAGAGTTAAAGAGCCAACCCTCCCCTGACTCTGGCCAAGCAGTCGAGGTGATTATTACACTCCATGAACTCTTCTCAGTTTGAAGGATCTCTCCTTTCTCAAGTGTATTTAATTATAACTCTTACTTTCCAAATGTTTGTATCTTGTGAGTTTTCTGCCTCACCACCCTGGAAGGTGCTCATGGCTCCAGTGAGTAAGACCACCTCACACAAGCTCACACCAGCTTTGCCTGTTGATGGCCGGGTCCAGAACTGCCTCCCAGCAGTGACATCTAGGTCTCAAGGAGCCACCACAGTTTTTCCTCACACCCACAGGCCCTGAATGGCTGAAGCTCAACCCCGGAACAGATCAACGGGTGCTGGGAGCATTACTGCTGCTCATGCACCCTCCCCGCCTACCCCAGCTAAACAACCTACACTTAGGAGCATTGCTTTATCCAAGAGTGAGCCAAGCTGTTAGCTCTGCACAGATGGGTAATCACCTCTGAGAAGAGACCTACCCAAAGTCAAGGAGGATCTGGGTAGCAGAGTCAGAATTGGCAGAGAGGCGCCTTCATATGCCTTCGAATACCTTAGGTTAATCATTTTCCTTCATTCAGGATGGACTTACTTTCAAAATACCAGAGGCTTATAGGTACAAATGCCAGCAGAAGAGCCTACCCCTACATAGTAACAGCAATCCCACGCAGTGGTTGCCCAGGGAAGGAGGCACATTTAATTAAGTTTTATACCCCATCTGCAGCTTGCATGCCATGTCATCTCTTACTTAACACTTACATCAGAGCCACTTAGGGCAGGAGCTGCCCTCCTCACAGCATGACAAAGCTCTAATTGGGATATTTTTTGATCATCTCCTCAAGGAAAGGAAGAAATGCTGGAAGCCTTCAGTCACACCCCTCAGTCTGTGGCAGGAGCAACAGGAGCAAACTAAAGCTATGAAAATTAGTATTGAGGAAGTGTTTATGGGCATGATTTAGTCCCAAGTCCCTGCTGTATGCCAACATGACACTACAGGCCTGAGGTGGCAGTGCTACGCCATAAAGAGTAAACGCAGGGAAAGGTTTTACATCTCTGGGACAGGAAGATTGAGCTCCAGCAAAAAAGGAGACAACTCAGATCAAAAGATCAAATGCAGTCCTTTAAGTGATTTCCTGGTGGAGCACCCCGGTATTTTCCCCAGAGACGGTCATCCCTGGTCATCCTTCATTTCCCCATGTACACCAACCAGAACACTGTAATCATTTCAATGCAACTTCTACCAATATTTCTTTCTATTATTCAAATTTTTAGGGACCACAAACAGTATTAGAAAGGCTGAAAAAGGTGATCTTTGTCAGAACCTATTGCAGTTTGCCCATCACAGTTATGCAGCTGGTGGCACAGAGGAAGCAGCGGTCCATCATCAGGTAGGGAAGACCCAGGGCCCCATACATCTTTCCAGCCCTTCTCTTGACACCTGGTATATCAACAGGTAGATTCAACTGCTCACCCTTAAATGCTGTAGAGTAATATAAAACAAAAATTTCTCCTGCACAAAAAAAAAGAATGGTACAGCTGCTCCCTTCGTACCTCCTTCTGCTCCCACCTTCTTTGAAGCCTTCCCCACCTGAACTCACAGCCAGTTTTTGAAGTTATTTTCCTTCCTGAGCCTGCATTGTCTCTACCCGGAACCAAAGACTTTTAGAGAGGCTGGACATCTTCCCACACAGGGTCTGTTGTTATAGCACACGTAAATAGATTTTATGTAACCGAGACATTTGAATGAGTTGCTCCTCCTGGCAATTAAGGCATTATCCAGTAATGATCTTCCTAATATACTGCTGTTTCTAAACACTTATGGATTTATCAGTTAAGCACATAATAACGTAGCTTTCAAGAAATGGGAAAGGAAAGAAATTCAAAGCCAGTGAAGCTGGTTCCAATGCTTGTTGAAACAAGGGAAGATAAATTTGAGTACCACGTAAAGTCCCACCAGAAATCAAGAGATATCAAGAGATAACTTGGAATTGTGTGGGTTTTTTTTTTTTATGTATATACATGCCAGCATGCCGGGAGCATCAGAGCTGAGTTCGAGAACAAATTATGAAATCCAGCAGGAATTATGGCTGTTTGAATAAAGTGCTTGATAGTGCGGTTTTCCTGTAAGATCAGTAAACAGCATTTGAGTGAAGGTATAAACAACATGTTGACTTTACAGTGGGCGCATAAAAAAAAAACACACAAAAACCTAAGGCAAGAGAGAAATGAGGAAAATACAGAAGAGTGCAGATGGGTAGAGCAGATGCAGTTGTTTTGGCACTGGACTCTGGCAGGCACGTCCCACCCTGGAGGTAATGCTGTGGCAGCTGTAGGAAGATCAGGACTCATATCTGGCTGCTCAGACCCATTGTGTTCCTGCCCTGTGGCGGGTGCAGAAGATGCAGCAGCCACATGAAACATCTCCGCACTGCCCAGTCCTCTTGCTCTGCAGCCTTTTAGTACAAACACCTTGCTATGAAAGTGCAGGAAACGTGCCTACACATGGGCAGATTAATTTCATAGTGTTATTCAGTCCAGATTTGAAGGATCAGGTAAAAAGGACAATCTCTAAGGTCACAGCTGAGAGATTTCAAGTTTTAATGGAATCAGAAATCCCAGCAAGTTTTTGCTTTCAGTGGTTACAGCCACAACATCAGTGGTGCATGAATATGGCAGAGAGATGCTCACAAAGTTCCAATCCCAAAGCTCCTGCTCATCCCTCCCTCAATCAGGCATCACTCCCACACATGGAGGTACAGTGGTGACAGCTACAGGTTACCCCTGGATGCTATGAAATGCTAGGAATGCTATTAAAGCATTGCTTCTCCATCACACTGACCACTACCCATTTAAAACCATACAAAAACCTGTGCTCATCATTTCCTTGTAGGGCTTGAGCAGCTCTTCAGTGATTTGCAAAGCAGGAGGTTACAGCAGAGGACGTCATACCCAGGTTCAGGGTTTCAGTGATGGGCTGATATTTTCTGTTCTTGAGAAGGCCAATGGCCCGACAGGGAGCCCCTCACCTCCACTCCTGTACTGCCACTTGTTAGCGTGAACTGCATCAGCCACAGGCCCAGGACTTGTGTTACATGCAAGCATTTCACAGTTTCTGGATGGAAGAAGTGTAGACTTACATTGGAGCTCTTCATTGCAGAGTAATAAAAACTAGAATCTCCATGCAATTTTCCAATCCAGTAAGCATTATGGGATAACTTACCAACATCTCCTATTGATGCTTAGAAATTCCTGAGGTACCACATTGAGAAAAAAGTTAATAAAACATCTGGGAAACCCAATCAAAACTGGAAAGGACAGTAAAATACTTAGTCCCAACTGACAGCATGAAGTCACACCAAGCACTGCACAAGCAACAGCCACCCAGCCAACGCAGCTATAGTGGGCTGGCGGCTTTCAGGTCTGAACAACTAATTACAGTGGAAAAACAGAAGTATTTTCAGTTCTCACAACATAGATCGAGTTCAAGAAACTCATTCATTGATAACATTTTCTCATCATATTAATTAATATCTGATTGAATTCCCTAATATTACAGTATTGTTAACATATTAAAAATGGTATAATTTTGTAGGCTCCTTCGCATCAGGCAGGAATGTAATTATCCCTTATCTTTCAACACAGCCAAACCCAGTAAATACAATTACAAAAATTTATGTTCACTGGAGTGTAAAAAAATAAGTCATAAAATTAATATTGTATTTATCCTCTTCCTTTTAGTAGTTATTAAAATGCACCAGTGATTTCTCAACTATGCCTTTTTACGGCTATTTTTTGATTGACTTAATTTTTGCTTTGCTTTCCTTCTTGTTTACAAAGTTTTTCACATCCTCAGAATTACGCCTTATTCTGGACATAACAGCCTGCTTTCTGTTCTCCTTGATAACAAAAGAAGCTTGAATCAGCTGCTGAAAAACTGTTTGCTGCTAAAGAAGGTGGGAAAAGCTCTAACTTCCTTTCAATTATTTTACATTATTCTCATTCCTCTCACTCCCAGCCCCCTAAAATCAGTCTTATATTAGATAGAAAGCCAATGATTGCTTCCCAGTCCCTTGCCATAGATCTTTGCCCCATAGATCTCTCATACTCTTCTGTTGTCTTTTAGCAGGCTGACATTTGTTGTCCAGCCTATTTTTGCAGAGGCCTTGCCAACAGTCCACAGAGTGCCCCCTGCTCCGCTCCAGCGCGCTAATGAAGGGGCTCCTCGGCCACTCAAAGCTCCAAGGCTTATAGCTAGTGAAGAGCCCAAAGGAGAGGAAACAACTCTTGAATTCTCCCCTAAGGTGACCTTGCTGTTTGAAACCATTGAAACTTCTCTATTCTGAGGTTTGATCGTTATCTTTCAACCAAGCCCAAAGTCTTCGAAAACAGCTCGAAATGCAGAAACAGAGGCAGAATCACAAGCAGTTCGGAGAATATTGCATTGGAGGGGATTATTTGCTACACCAGGTCCTCTGTCACACAACCACCCTCAGTCACATCAGCACTCCTAAGTACCCCAAACAAGCCATCCCTTCACCGAGATGCCTCCACATGGATCTCGTTTGTGTGCTTGGTTTCAGCATTTGGAAACTGCACAAGGGATGTTCTCAGAGGAACATTTTAAAGTTGATAATGCACCTTTATGAAGTTTTCAAGTGTTACCTAGTTAGTCAAGTATTAAATGAATGCCTCCATTTCATCTCGGTGTTTACAGAACATAAACCCTAGCAGAATGGCATTTTTCAGGCTGCCAGGTCTGACTCAGAGTGAGAGAAGTGTAACACCATGACAAAGAAGCAGTCTTCATTGCAATTCCCTTTCCTCCCTCTGGTTTCCTGGTGTTCTTTTTACAAAAGAAAAGAAAGATAGTTTATTACATGCAAACTAATAAAATTGCTGTTTCTGAGTTTTTCTTCATGATTCTATTTGAACATCTTGCACTTAAAAACACTTCAGACAAAAGAGGTGTGGTTAGAAGACAGCAAATGGTATAAGACCAGCAGCTGCACCTGAGCAGGGTACACAAACCTTCTTGTCGTCAACCTCTCTGAGCTTTAATACCTATGAACTAAAAAAAATGAGTTCAATATCATATTTTTGTTATTTCACGGAAAAAGTGCAGCTGGAAGGAGCAGTACAACACCAAACAAAATGATCAGAAAGCTCTATTTTTACAGAGAAGAGGTTTCTCTTATCTGCTCACCTCAAACAGCACCAACCTAGCCCATCCAAAGCCCTGCTGGGAACCAGGCAGCTCATCTTACTCTGGGCTGAACGGACACAAGATCTGTACAGAATTCTTCTCTCTGGACCTGCTTTAGTTGTTCCCAGGCTTTTCCAGACACACAGCATCTGCTACTGAGGGGCAGGAGAAGCAGGTGCCAGAGCCTCCAGGACAAGCACCAGCAATTGGATGTACCAGGATGGCATCATGGGACAACATGGTCTTATAAGATTAAAGAACTAAGATTTAATATTACTCCTGACCCCATATTTCTATAGCAAGCACCAATGGGGGGGGGGGGCAGGGATTTAAAACTTCTGGCACCAAAATAAATGTTATGAGCTCAAGGAGTGCAGCATGAACCAAGTGCTGCAGCAGGAGCTGTCCCCGCCTGTGCCTAGTCCTTGACCTGTCAGAGCACGGGGATCGGTGTCAGACTCAGCTAAATGCAGCCCCAGCAGATAAGAAATGACAAATGCAGATTGTTTTCTCCCTGACAGACTCATCAGTTCCCAGTGAGTTAGAGGCACAGGGGGGAACAGCCTTTTCTAGCTGAAGTGTGCTGTGAGTGATGGGGATGCCACGAGCAGGCTGATGGGTTTGCATCTGAGGCTGTGCGCCAAAACCACAGAAAGCCTGCGAAAAGAGCAGCCTGGCAGATACAGGGGTCTCCTCAAATGCCTTCCTCACAGGTCCCCAGAGGCAGCCCCATTCCCCTTCTCTCTCCTCCTGAGATCACCCACCACCACCACCACCCTGACGTTTGATGTGCCCATCAATAAGGCACCCGTGGTGGCAGGTCCTCCCCGTCACCACCCCTGCAGAGGGTCCCCCACACTGTCACCACCAGCCTCAGCCACACTAAAGGCTTGATTGCGCTCAGTAGTCTCATCTCCTCCTTAATAAGCTTTGCCAGGAAGCACACTGCATTTCTAGAGGGGAGTGGTGGGCAAGGAGACAGACACCCTTCAGGCAGGGAAGTTTCCAGCTCCATCTAGGACTCCTGCTATCACGCAGTCAGGGTCTGAGGAAACACAGCCCAGATATTTGACTTGGGCCATACAGTTATCACACATTCCCAGCGCCATACCTGGGCAGCTCCCAAGGACGTTACTCGCTTTTTTTACTTACTTTTCTGATTTACCAGCCACTCCGACAATTTGTCACTTCTGCACTGCTGCATCAAGTTCTTCCTGTCTAAAGGAAGGCTCGCAAACACACTCTTATTTTTTCAGGAATTATTACAGACAAAACATCGAGACTGCCCAAAACAAAGTTCTGGTTTGAGCAGCTGAGGTGCCGCACACAAGTTGCTTCCATAATGATCACCGAACAATAACCTTTTAATTTATTTCCCTGTAAGCCTACCTATTTTTCTCCTGCTCCCTGCAGTCCAGGAGTACACTTTGTTCATAACCTGGCTTACGCTTCTACAACTGCTACGACAGCCAGGTGTCCCTTTTCTTTATTCTTGTTAAAGCTCACCCTGTTCCATTATCTTTTTTTTTTTTTTTGGGGGGGGGGGGAGTAAATTCATGAACAAGATGTTTCTCACAAGGGAAGATGACATTAACAGCCCTTTGAGACAGACTTTTATTGTCAGCAAAGATGGAAAGAAATAGTTATACAAGAATGATTGATGTACTTTCTTAATTAAAATCAGATGTAGTCAGAACACTGAAAAAGTGTACCACTAGAAACCTGTACATTATGCAAAACCAGCATCCAAGTACACACATCCAAGTACAAGCTCCTCAGGTCTCATTTTTTCCCTGCCTCCTGGAGAGAGAGAGGCAAATAGTGAGTGTCAGTACTTTCACTGGGGTGGCAGCATGCCATCCCGATTTGTGCAAGCACAGAGCAACTCAGCAGGCAGTCACAGAACAGCTGGAGCACCTCTGGGTGCCATGTGCCCCCCAGCCCCAGCAGGGCACCCAGCTCCACGGCCAGGCCGCTGCTGGAGATGTCCCAGAGGAGCCCCCAGCCCCTCTGGGCAGCCAGCATGAGATGGAAGTCTGACCAGGCCTGGTAAGCTCAGTCAAATTTCTGTCATTTTCCCTCTTTCTACCTATAATTACACTTTCCTTAAAAAAAAGTATGAAGCCTTGAGTCTTGGATAATAAAGTTGTTTGGAAAGCCTGTAGCTATACTGATGCATTTTCTTACCCCTCCTTAAATGGAGGTACCATATTAACAACCCTTCAAGATCACAGCTCCATGCCTGTATTATCGTCAAAACATCCAAAGAGTTTATAAAAACTTCTATTGAGCTTATTACTGATGTACAAATTCCTTCAGAAATTTGGAGAGGAGATGACCAGACTGTCCAGGAACAGACACATTAAGGTCCTTGTTTGTTTTTTCTCTCACCCCATTATCCCTGAAAGACTACTGATTCTTCTCTCAGTTTATCACCAACTACTAAAGCCAAGGAATTTTATTTTATTAATCCTGTCTGATTTGCCATAAACATACTGCACAGTGCCGAGATGGGTAGGCTACAAGTGATCTTAACCAATAAAGGTAAAAGCACTATTTACCCAAGGTACTTTAAAAAAGTCATTTACAAGCTAGACGTAACCCAGCAATGCTCTAAATAAAACAAAGAGCCTCATTGCATGAAATAGTCCTGAGGCTGGGGGGGGGGGCGGTTCTGGAAATAAATACACTAGGACTCTGAAATGTAAAGCAAGTCTTCACATTCATCCACATTAGCTTGGGCACATCTTAATTCTAGCCAGCACTGACCTGCTTAGCAGCAAGTACTGGCTGGCACGGAGCTAGCGCCAGGCACTCAGCACCCACCATACAGATAGCATTTCTACGTCCTGTGTGAAGGATCCATGCCTAAAGCCCTGGCAGCACCGCTGCAGAGATTAGTGGTGCTGAGGATAGGGAAGGCACCAGGCCGCCCCACGCCCTGCACCTCTCCCCTCTGGCTGCACGAGATGAACAGGTATACATACACCAGATACCAACATGCCCGATGTGTTTATTGAAAATGCAGTGCCACACTGATGTTCCATGAAGATACGTATAGTTCTCTTGCATCATCTCCCTGAAGGTACCAAAACCCCTATTTCTAAGGATCACTAAGAGCACGATGGTGTCTGTTGTCCCCACTCACAGCCTTAAGAACACCATCAGCTTGCAAATATGTTGGTCGCACATCTGCAATGCGAACACAGGAGTTGCAAGCCCACAACTTCGCTGTCACTCTGCTTTTGTTCTGCGTTGCAAGATGTCCCTGAAGAATCTCCAGAATTTGGACTCACACAAACACTCTCCTTCATGTAGTTCATTCTTCTGAAGTCTTCCTTGAGTTTCATGAGGTTTAACACAAGCTGAATTTGTTCAAACATTCCTAGTCACTGCATAAAAAACTTTTTGCTCCAAAATAGTTTTTTTTTTTAAATAATTCTTTAACAGATAGCCTTTAAACTTAAGCAGACCTCAAAGAGGAAGCTGTCTCTTTATTTTAGTAGTCCTTAGAGAATCTGTTTTCATCTTTGAGATTCACAAAACTTATTTCAGCATTGCTAAATAAGCAATTACTTCCCCAATTCATATAAATAATTTATATGCAACTGGGTTCCTATTTGGATAAGTAATTATACTGAAGTTCTTTGATTCCAAATTAGTACAAAAAATACCCTGGCATAGGGAAATTATTCCAGTGGTTTTTATTTAGAAAACTATCTGCATGTGCACAAAAATTCTGTAACAGGAGTGTGAGTCTCAAGCGATTAGCATGTTTCAAGAATTCCCCACACAGGTTTCCAATGGATGTTTCCTCTTTGTTTCCCTAAAGGCTTCAGAAAATATCCACCTTCATAAGATCACCTGCTAGAGCGAGCAGATGAGCCCAGCACCTCTGGAAAACGGCCCTTGCCCTGGCAGGCACCGCGTCTCCTCAGAGCTGAGGCACCCAAACAGAGCTCGGGCTCTGCCTGCTCTCCCCCCACTGCACGGCACGACTCAGCCCAGCCCCAGAAGCGCCAGCACCCACTGTTGGCTCAGAGGGCCAGCACTCCCCGTTGGGTCACAGGATTGGAGCCCATCCCAAGACACTGTAAATTCAAAGGTGTTGTAAAGAAGGCAAGGAGGGTTACCACAGACATTTAAGCTGCTGATGCCAAGATAGTCCTGCAGCTGGCACATGCAGGCCGCCTCAGACAGGAGAGAAATACAACGCATGTCTGGGCTTTTGATCACTTTTATACACCACAGGGCCAACACATCCCTGCCATCTGCACTCCTCCTGCAGCACTTTCCCCTCTGACCCTAGAACTGCCCACAGCTTGGACTTCCACGTATACCTACTAGCCCAGCAGCATTGCCAGAAGAGAAAAGAGACAGAAGTGGAACAGCAGTTACTGCTGCTCTCAGCTCTCTTCCATTCGTTGCATAGGAAGCAAACGTGCCGCAAATGTGCCAGCTGAACCGCAGCCACCTTCACCAGCACCAGGCACTGGGGCGTACCCAGGCGCATTTGAGCACTTCTCAGTTTCAGCCTTTAGGGAGACCTCCCTAATAGCAGTCAGTTTCCTCACCCCTGAATCACCCACACAGATCCCTCAAAGCGACTCCTGTGGAGGAAGGGAAGAGCAGCTCTGCAGTTCCTCAGGGCTGGCTGTAAGGGAAGGAAGGCACCCAGCCACCCACCCAGTTCTGGCCTTCCCGTGCCCAAAGGCACACTGCCCAGAGCAGACCAGCCCCCCCCATAGAGTTTTAATCTCCCATTCTTTATTGGCTCATTTTCATTTCATTCTGCCATACCTCACTTGTGAGACGAGGATACACCTGTAGCAAATTCACCTCAGTGGCAGCTAAGTAGTACATCAAATTTCCACCAAATTAGCAGCTAACCAGCCAAAACTAGGCAATGAGGACAGGCCACAGCAGTGAGAGATGATGGCTTTATAACCTACATAACATCCCTTACTCTATGAGGTCATCTGCCCAACAACATTAGCTTCAGTGAGAACTGAAGTTTAATCCCATCTAAGAAGCCAAAGCACAGCTCTCACATTGCCTGGGTTTTATCAGAGCAGGGACAAGCTGCAGCACGAAGCAGAGACGCAAGCCTGGCTGCTGCAGCCCGCGAGCCATGCACCCAGCAGCACCCAACCCCTTACAGATTTCACTGGAAACACAGGGACCACTCTTCAGCCAAAGTCTCACAAATTCAGCTTGTTTCACCATTTTTAAAGTATTTGCTGCCAACACGACAGCTGCACTGACCAGACAGCAGAAGGCACCACCATCCTCTTGCTCTGGGCACAGCTCACAAAAGCAGTGCTGCAACACAACCAGACCATCATGTGCATCGGTGAGCAGCACCCCTTAACCACGCACAGGTCCCCAGCACCTCCTGCCACAGACATGAGCCTGGGCTTCACCCCCTCAAAGCCTCAGAGCTGCTGCTTTCCTACTGGGGGGTTAAATTTGTGTTTTATACATGAATTGGCTGCACGGATTACGCTTTTCCTAAAAAGATGTGTGTACTGGTGCTAGGCAGTAAGTCAGCAGCTGCAGAGATTCTCTTTGAGGTCTGCCTGCCTATACCTCAGTGCCACTTCCAGCCATAGCATGACGTGGGTCTGCGATGCTGCCAAACTAGAGATGCGTCTGCCTTGCTCGAGCCTTTATGCCATCCCCACCCTTCAGGAGCTGCACTTCTGCACCACGTACAGTCTGTGTGAGCGCTGGAAATAACACCTACTTTTGCCCCCAAACAGAAAGCGGAGAGAAATGCTATTTCAGCAGCTTCCTCCACAGATCAGAGGATGTTTCTTCACTCGCTGCAAGCAGTTTTTTTTATACATTATTGATACTTTGGCACATTTAAGACCTGGATCGCAACTTGTATACCTAACTGTCCCAGCTGAAAGTTCCCCCTTTGAGGGAAGCTTTTTATTTTAGCCAAACAAACCCTGAAGAGAATAAATTTTTCCCAGTTTCAGTCCATGTCTGAAGTGTCCAGATATTTGTTATAACACACCCCATTTTATTCACATCAGGATTATACATACCTCCTCTGCTGAGAGAGGTGTGTAACATGTCAATGAGCTCCTTTAGGGAGCCAGAAACAAGGTAAACTTCTTGGATGTTAGGTCAGGAAAACGGGAGAGAATAGTCTAAATAAGCATCACTGGCCTGTTGTAACTGCTCAGCAAATAAATCAGTTTGTTGTTTCTGCTTTCTGAATCAGAAAGCAAGATTACGAGCTACATAGAATGAAAAACTATTATTGTTTTCAATTGTTTTCAATCTTTAAAGCACAAAGGCCACAGAGATGTAATTGCAGCCAGAAAAGATCACAGTTCAAAAGGAAATATTTTTTATTGGAAATAATCAGGAAAAATGTTGGTCATGGTAGGAATTGAAGACAGTTAATTTTCACTCAAATTGACACAATTTTGTTTACACACACACACACATTTATATATAAATAAATGCAAAGTCTGGTTATCAAAAAAGCACATTCCAACCTTTGGGGGTCTCATTCAATTTTGTACAAGCTGATACTGGTTTGGGGGGAGCAGCCAGTTCTGCTGTGCTGTAAGAAGTACTACTGCATCCTAGACACGTCGCCTTGCTGGAGGTACTAAAGCAAACAGGACTGAGCTCTGTCATGCATCTTCAGTACATTAGCATACATGGTCTGGTGGCAATTGTGCACATAAGGTAAAGCCAGCGTACAGGAAAATAACTGCAGTGCAAGGATTTTAAACTGAGATAGCTGGTATTCATCGGGGAAGGCTGATTGTTTAACAGCTTTTGACTACGAGGAAAGCACTGAAGGAAACCTTGGCTGTAATAACAAGGCAAAGTCCAAGGCTACACCAAATGAAACTTTTGAAAAAATTAATATTCGGGTTCTAGGTATCGACTAACCCAATGCATTGTTTTTAAATGTCAACAGCTTTCATTTTCACGAGACATAATCAGGTTGTCATGAAATTAAACTTTTCTCTCAGTAAAGCGAAGAACAAAAGGAAATTAATAGAGGCTGATATTGTTAATCAATAATCCTATCTTCTTACTAAAGTAGATTGCATTCCTTTCTATAAAATAGAGGTTTTGGTTTTATTACTGGGCTCCATTTCCAAATAGCAGCAAGCTGAAGACACACCTTTCATTTTCAAACACACCGTGACTCTGGAGCCAAAGGAGGACCCATGCTGTAGATCAGGAACATGGGCCACTTTGCCCTTGCTCATTTTTCCAGCCAGAAGACAACCACCACTACTCAGGTGCCATTTAAATGCAACCAAGCAACTACAAAGGAAAACCAGGAAAACACACTTGCTTTTGTCAGCAAAAAGTTTTGCTTTTACTTTTTCGAAAAGTGATCGTATTGTTCAAAAAGATAAGATGTTTACAGTTTATTTTGGTTTAAGATGTTGTTGGTGCCAACAATACCCCGCACTGCAGGAGGCACCAGTGTGAACACAGGCAGAGGAAAGCCTCACGCCCACTCCAGCACGATGCAGCATGGAGCAGCCACGCACCGCTTGGCCCCCATGCGTGAGCCTCCTGTGTTTCAGGGACAGCCAAGCACCTGGAGGGTAGGGAGGACACAAGGTCTGGGCACAGATGCGTAAAATTTTACTTTTTCCTAGGAGAGCCAGGCTGCCAACGCATAGGTGGCCACCAAGGAGACAGCCTAGAGCTCTCCAGGTGGCTGCCACCTCCTTGCTCACGAGCCTTGTGGGGACAGGAGCAGGTAAGAGCAACGCACGCCCCCCGGATAAGCACGTGCCACCTTCTGCAGAGCCAGCTCCTGCAGCACCTACACAGAGCAGCTGGAACAGCACCAGAGACCCACAGCTGTGCCAAACACTGCTGCAATGTTTGGGAGAGCAGCATTGTCTCTTCTTGCTCTTTGGGAGAGTACCATCCCACAACGCTGGGAAGTGCTGGCAGTCACTTGGCTCACCATCGCTACCTCGCAGTTAGATGTGCAGACCAACATCTTCCTCCTCAGCTGTCCTCCGCAGACAGCAGGCTGGGTGTACCGCCGCCTCATCCCTCCCTTTTGGGCACCGACACGTTACGGGGATGTGTCACCCCAGGGGCGGGGGCTGTAGCACACTGACTGCGGAAACATCCAAACAAGCTGCAGCTGCAGGTCCAGCAGTCAGCCAGATCGGGTGGCTCAGACCCCTGCTGCCACCACCAACATGAAAGGAGCCAGCGAGGAAGATGAGAGCAGGTGGGGCTGCTCTGTATAACGGCCCCAAAATCCCCCACCCCGTGCTGAAGAGCAGTGCAGCACAGCTGTGGCCAAGCTGCTGGTGCTCAGGGCAAGGCACACACAGAGGGGACACACTTATCACTGGGGAAGTCACTGTCAGGGTTGGGATGGCTTTAGGCCACTGGCCATTAGCACACTATTTTCTGCAGCTTTAAGGAACTTCAGCTACTAGGATCCCAGAGCCTTTCTGGAGCAAGGCAGGTAACTGCTACACACATCTAAACAACCACACAAGTATCAATTTGCTTTACTTAAGCCAGAAGAGCTAACACTTATGCTGTTATTGAGAAGTCCTTTTTAAAGACCATGACTAGAAGAGCACTGTGGACACAGGGGCAGAAGGTTTAACAGGAGACAGGATGTACAAACAAACTCCCCCCACACACAGTAGCTTTCATGCATCTAATTCATGCAAAGGATCTCTCCATCTACGCACACAAATATACACACAGACAGTGCTAATTTGACACAAGGCAAAAGGTGCACCTTGCCAAGTGCACCTTGTTAGCACAGACATGTCCAGCCTACACAAGTTTTTAAGCTGCCAAGCCAGTCCTAATTTCTGCCCACATGCCAACAGTGCATTAAATGGCATAAGTAACATCTGTCAGGCGTGGCTCACTCTCTCATCCTTACCCTGAGTCAGAGTGGAAGAAAGCACAGGAAATGATTTTCTTTCTACCAATACAGAAACAGCACACATACACCCTGCCGTGAGCTGGTGTCTGAGGCAAGGACAGGGACCTCTGCTCTGGGCCTCTCTAGCTGCTGGGTCAGGAAGATGCCTCCATTCCCCTGGGACACTGGAGGCTCCATCTTCACCTTCACAGTGGTAAATCCCCAGTGTAGAGTTATAAGCATTTAACCCTCGGTCCTTTAAGCTCCAGCAGAAGGGAGCCCTGAAAATAAGGACAGAAGCCCTGAATGTTGCTTAGTACCACGAAGGTATCCCACAGCAAGAGTGGGAGTGGTGTGCTGGGCACACAAACATCTTCAGGGCCATAGGGCCAGACCTCCTGGTTGGGGCCACAGTCCAGCCAGCCAGCTGCGGCTCCAGCAGCAACCAGAAGTGCATACACAGGGCAGCATAAGGAGCAACGCACAATAGTTCTCCCGACCAGTGTGCCACCCTCCCCTTCTTTCCAGCTCAGCTGGTTTCCTGAAGGGATTTGTCCGGTTAGAAACAAGATGGGGGCTTGCTCTGTCAGCACACCCCATGCTACCTGCAAGAGCAGGGCATCTGAAAGCCTGGCTGCAAGGGCAGGGCTTCTCTTAAAAGTCTCCAGCTTTGGAAAGTACAAAAACTACTCAGTTTTGCTGCTTGCACCACAAAGGCTTCTTGTGGATCTTTTATGGCAAATTACTCCCTGGAGGAGAAGCGAACAACCGCTGCCTCCATTTAAGTCAAAACCGCCCCTCACCTACTGCAACTCGATTTGCAATAAGAAAGTATTCTCTTAAATTATATTTATAAGTACCAAAATTAGCATCTCATTCCAAGCTCAAGTGCACAAACAGTTGGCCAGCTCATTGCCTTCTCCACAGTCCCAGCACTGAGCAAACCCCCAGCTGCAAGCTCAAGCCAATTACCCACAGCAAGATGACAGTGCTGCTCCTCTGAAATGCTCAGTGCCATTCCTTCTAGGAGATGGGAAAGGAAAAAAAAAAAAGCCTTTCTTCCCCCCATCTTAGCACCATACTTTGCTACTGAATTATTAAATTATAATACATTTTCACTCCGCTGAAGTTATTATTAGAAGGAGACTTATCTCATGAAGTGAGCAGTCAGTCCCAGGGCTGCTGTATGCTACAGGCTCATCTGATTAACATTTTGAGATCCTACATTAAAAAAAGAAAGCACTGAATATAATGTTTCTAGATGCCTCTCTTTAATTCCAGAGAAGGAGAGCTGTAACACCCAAATGGCATTTAATCTGGCACTAAAAACTTCAACACACAATACCCTCAACAGCAAGAAGCAAGTTCTTGGGGAGCTCAGCCTCCCCTCATTAAATCCAGCCGTTCCTTCTTCCCCCAACACATAAACACATTGAGGAAAGCTGAAATGCCAGAGAAAAAGCAGTAAAAACCTAAACCAGAAATAAAAATAAGAAATGCAAGCAGCACAGCACTTACCAGCTCCCACAGCCTCCAGCCACACACCCACCTCACCCACTATCATGGCCCCACACCACGATTATAAGGATCCCCCAATGAGAACTGCAGACACCTGTTTTCATCATGCCCTCACAGTGATTTCAAGCACAACTCCACACAGCCACTGGGTGCTGCCCCTGGCATGGGGCTTCCCCAGGCACCAGCTGGGTGCTGCAGGCAGCTCAGCACCCTCCTGGCACACAGGAGCCCACCTGGAGCAGCCAGCACAGCCACCGCGCTAGCAGCAGGCACCAAGTATTTCAATGGCTGTGACCGCACCCACTACAGGTGGGTTTGTTCCATGTGTACTCTTGGCACTTCTGACTTTGTTTCCCTCCTTCAGATGGAAACACGTCAGCAGAATCCCCAGCAAGAGGTAACTCCTGATTTACTCTCAAATAGAAGATTGCTGATAAAAACAGGTTACAGCAGTTTGGTAGTTGGGAAAAAAATAAAGCTACAAGGCAGATAATCCACACTCGTAGTGGATTATCGTAGAATAAAATGACAGTGCCCCAACCCCTGAGAAGGCACCGAGCCCCTTGAGGAAGGCTGAGAACCCAACCTGGTATCACATCCACTCCCAATGCTGTGTGTGGGCAGGGGTCTGCACTCCCCCCACACTGCAGGCAGCTTCCCAGCACTGCACCTGGGACACAGCTGTCTGTCTTCAGGAGTAAAAGGCCCACTGATACCAAAAAAAGTTCAGGCTCCTTAGCCACCTCCCTAACCACAGCTACAGCTCTGCTTCTGTTCCTTAAATGCCTCGATTTGCACAAAACTGTCTGCAAACAATTAAAGTTAATTAAGATAATTTATCACTTGAAAGTAAAGCATCTTATCAGCAGGTATCAGACTGTAAAGCAAACAAAAAATTCGCTGTAGGAAAACAGTCAGGTCCTTGTTACCATGTTAGATATGAAGTGACAAAAATAATTTCTTTATGATACTTTGTTTGGTCTGGGTGTTATGTTTTCAAAGTAATTAACTGCAATTAGCTAATTATCCTCTATAGTAACTTCATTTGTGACACTACACTGTAGTATTGACTCACTAACACTTTGGCAGCCTTCCTGCATATAAATTGCGATAAAAAAACTTTTGGTAACAGCCCAAAGTGCCCTATGAGCAGAAACGGGATGTTAGAGAGAGCTCCTGAGAGACAGCTCCGACCGCACATGCAGCAGCACTGGTTCTGCCCCCAAAAAGTGGAAAAGAAAAGCAAAATATTTTAGTCCATAGCACAGCTGGGCTGCACTGCATCCTGCCATCCTTGGGACATGCCTCCTCCATGCTGCGGCCTACCTTTGTGTCAGCACCTTGCCTCTTCTCTTGGTCTCTGGGGGGTTTCTGGCAGACCCTGGTACACGCGGTGCTGCCGAGAGCTCCCTGTGCACGCCTCCCTTTGGCTTTTTTTTTTTTTTTATCCAGGGCACTCACATGTAAAAATGGCCTCATAATCAACCCCTGCGCCACTCGCAGCAATCAATACCACGTGTGAGCGAGGACAGTAATGGAGTCACCCACTTCTGCAAAGTGAACGGTGAGGACTTGTTTAATACAACAACAATCATCGAGTGACAGAAACCACACTTAATTTTGCATTTCTGAGATTAGTTACATGTTAGCGTTCCCAAAGACATTAACCCATCAGGTAAACCAACGTAATGCTGCACAAAAACTGCTAAAAGTCAACCAGGAACGGTAATTTTAAGATTAATTTTAAACAAATCCCGGAAGTGCCATGGGAAAGGGGAAATCAGTAAGTGTCTGCATTGACATTCACAGCAGCCGCCATGCCATCACACACTGTGTGCCTGCGTCCAAAACTGCTGCCCAGTGGACTCTCTCGGGGCCCAGAGGTCAGTGGCAGGAACAGGTCATCCCCCAAAAAAGCCCCTTCCCCCCGCCACAAGGGCCTTACAGACGGGCAGGGATGTCTCCAGGGAGGAGAGGCAGCAGGCCAAACACCCTACGGTGTGTGTGGTGCAGGGCAGAACCCACCCCAAAACCCCACAGGCCCCACAGAGCCCCCGCAGCCTGCCCCCAAATCCCTGTGTGGAGCCCTAACACGTTGCACACCAGCAAACACATCCCCATGCCAAATGGGCTGTCATGGCCCAGCCAGTGCCACCATCACCTGCGGTGCATGAATTGCTGCATCAATCCTGGGTGAGGTTTTTGTGTTTTTTTTTTTGTTGTTTCGTTGGTTTTTTCTTCTTTTCCAAGAAGACAAAAGAAGAGGAAATTTCAGGTTGCAGTGAGCTGCATATACAGGCCATTTTCATTCAGCTGAACACGAATGAAATTTGTAAAAGGGTATTAAACTGAAGGTGATGACAAAGCTGGAAATGCCCCCTTCATTAGGCCCAGTCACGTAAAGAAGAAATGTTTAATTAAACAGTGCCCCAGCGCTGGAGGGCGGCTGCACTCCCAGGGCAACCACCCGGGTGCTCCATCTGGGCCAGCCCGATGAGGCCACCGGTACCGCACCGAGCTGCGGATCCGTGTGCCAGGAGGGGATGGGGCCTTCCAGCAGGCAAAACAATTCCTGACAGCAATGCACAGGTACAGCTAATGGGACAGTAACACATCACCTGCAGCTGCTCAGAGACTCCACGCGCAGCAGTACAGTGCTGAGACAGGTTTGGTTGCCACTCTGATCCTTTCTTGCAAGATTAGCTGGGGAAAACAGGCACGTTTCCTGACCCCAGCAATTAAGCATGACTCAGGGTCCACCCAGAGACAATCGGGCCCATTTCTAGGAGGAACTTCCCATGGGCTTCCTCCGGAGCTGCGGCTGCCTGGCCCCGACAGCTCAGGTGCTGGGCAGAGGCTCCGCGGGCTGACAGCAAATGGCTCTGCCGCTGCCGGAGGAGCGGGCACCTGCTTGGATACAGGACTGGACATTAAGCAAAGATAAAAATAATCTTTAAATGACAAGAGAGTAAAAATATTTTTTACTTGCCTTCAAAACAAATGAAAACCTCCTCACAGTTTATGTTTCCTGACTTACCTGCATTTCCCAGCTAACGGCAGTTTAATGGACGTGTTACTAACACAACTGAGCTCCAACTCCTTACTGTGGCTTATGGCTTCCCATTCAGCTGTTCTGAATTGTAATTGTGAAATGCACACACCATCCCCCTTTCCAATTTAATTTAAAAGCAGACAACATTAAAGCCACAGATCTTATTTTTAAAGACAGCTTGCAGTTCAATCTATTGAGAAACACCGTTGTTTTGTTTACTTTTTAACAGGGGTCATCACCTTCTCTGCTGTTGTTTCAAGGTTGACAGTGATTTAAACTTGGTGTATTTTTACAACTCGCACCTAATCCAGGGTATAAATCATTCTGAAGGACATTTATTCCTGCCTGTCACTTCCCAGGAAGATGCTATTAAAGCTGAGCTCACTACAATGTGCAATTCAAAAATTTGTTGCTGATGACTTCAACATGCATTACATTTTCATTAGCTACAGAGAGAGGCAGCGGCAGGGAGGAATGCCAGCCGATTCATCTGAGTAAATGATAATTGCTTTCCCCTCATTTAAGAGCATGTCACTGCTTTTTCTTCATTAATAAAAGGACATCTGTATTTTAACAGCACCCCGTGTTTTAACAGAGACCAAGCCGGTTGGGCCCACCGGATACACATGCAGAAGTGCAGAGATCCCACTCCCCTCCCCAGATCACCTCCACTCTCTGCCCGTGATTTCAGCGGCCGCCTCAGACACACGTGAGCTCAGGCTCTCAAAAGCAATGACTGGTGCAGGGTGCCTATGCCTGTGGGCACACATGGCACACAGCACTGCTGGCTGGCACCTGACTCAGGGTAAGCCAAAGGAACTTGACCACATCTCATCACAAAACAGACCATCACAGGGAACGAACTCGTCTGTTTTAAACTGGTCCTCAAAACCTGCGGAGAAACCCTATGTCCCCTGATCTCCAACAGGGCTTGTGATTCCACCCCAGAGACGTGGAGGGAACTGACGCAGTGAGAATCGTCAGCTCCTTGAGACATCTTTGAAATGAGCAGTAAGGCCACAGCGGGCTCAGAAGAGTGTTACCGTGGGGGCATCACTGCCATACACCAACGAAGAGTTTAGCCTGGCTGCCAATTCTGTTATCACCTTTTACATCTTTGTGAGCTTGGCAGTGGCGACATTCTCCAGGGAATAATAATGATAATAGTAATAGAGTTAAAGAAAGCAAAAGACAAACATTTCAGTTAATTAGCAGGCTGCTGTTCAATTTGCCAGATGCAGTACAGCCCTCACTCTGCAGACTCATCACGTGCAGGCCAAGCCTTAATGTGACACCCAACAGTTACTTCTTGACATGCCCGAATCCATGAAATGAAATGCCAGTGGAGGGATTTCTTACATTATTTTTAAGAGATCAAAGCAAGAATTCCTTCAACAAATCCCATTAATAACCACTTTGAAACTGTAGCCTGCAAAGCCCATTAAATCCAGAAAGATATATTTAAAGGAAAAACTAGAAGTATTTGAACTTTACAGTGTCTGAGAGGCCACTTTAATTGAACAGCAAACAGAGCATTTCTAATCCAGACCTGAATAGAAAAGAGAGCAGAAAGGACATGCACAAAGAGAAGGAAATAACTAGCAGGAGGGCAGGCGGTGCAAGGGCCCCAGAGCCCCGCAGAAGGACGGGTTCGCAGAGGTACAGACCCCAGCGCAGCGGCACATCTCCGCCACTCAAGCATCTTTCATAGCTGCTGCAAGCTGGGGATTTGACTTCTGAAGGTCTCTGCGTGCCTGTGGGCTACAACATGGCCCCTGTGCTGTGGCCACCAGGCGGTGACCAGAAAGGGGACGTGGCCAGTCCGTGCTGTCCCCACCGACTGCTCAGACACTGACCTGGCCCTCCAGGAGCCCTGGCCAGACCCTGGCCTGTGGCAGCAGGAGGTGACCGGCACCACGTCCATCCCCACACTCTGGGGCTGCAGCAGAACACTGCCTGCCGACCCAGAGCCTGCTGCAGGGCACCGAGGCATGCCCGAGGCTCTGGGAGCTGTCAGGCCCCTCGCATGTCTGGAGGCAGGACCTGGGCGTGCTCACCCTGCATGGGGCCCTGCCCCAGGGCAAACCAGCTGCAGAGGTGCTGAAAAGCAGGCGCCTCCCAGCAACGCCTTCCATTTCCACAGATCTTCCCAACACAGTGAAGCACCTCGGCAGCCGGTGTTCGCTCCCTGCGCCGATCACAGCTCAGAGAGGACCTGAAGCTGCTCCTCCCAGGGCTGCGGGCTCGGGGCTGCCTGTGGGGCCGCAGGCCGGGCACCGCTGTGCGCTGGGCAGCTGTGACAGTGAATCCATGGCCGAACAAACACCCCAGTGGGCTGTGGGCTGGAGGAACTGCAAGGACCCGCTCCAGCCACAGTCCTGCTCAGTTCTCAGGCACTGCTCCCACCAACGGAGAGACTCTCAGCTTTCTTCTTTCACAGCACAATGCTTGGTTGTCTCTACAGACTGTGATAGTTTTCATATTTTTAAAGAGATAACTAAAAATACAGGATCAGCTATTACCAAACCCAGTTATCCTTCCTATATTGTTTTTCTCCTGGCCATTCCAATCAATGTAATTTCTGTGAAAATAATGATTCATTTGCTTCTTGCAATTCTGCAAGTACGGAGCGGCGCCACTTAATACAATTACAATGGGTTAAAACCCAAATGAGAGGAGAAACAGAGCACGGTAACTGTCTCCTCTGAAAGGGAAAAGTGCATACATTTAGGGAGGGCTGCAGAACACAAATGAATAACAGTACTTTGATGTGTATCTGTTACACATTGGCTCAGAGTTGTAATGTTGTATAAGCAGAATGCATTAGCTCCTCAGCACTAATGCTGTAATGAACCGATCCATGCTGATAATGTACATACGAATCCAGAAGTTGCCTCTTCAGGTAGGTAGTGTCATCAAAACAGCACTTTGCAGAAAATTCCTAATATCCTCCTTGATTGTACCATGCTGCTGACTAGATGAGGCGAGACGAGAGCTGGTGCCACCACTCCTGGCTGCGCCGCAGCCTCTGCCACCGGCGCATGGGGATGGGAGATGCCCCGACAGGGCCCGAGGATGCCCTGGCTGCAGGCAGGGGAGTCTAAGATGGAGACTAAGATGGAGCCTACCTGGTTTCAGCTTCTTGCACTGGCATCCCAAAGCATTTTATTCATGGAGGCATTCACCTCTGCTTGCAATGTGACCTCCTCCTCACTGGCATGAAGGCCGCACCACGCTGCGGAAAGTAAATCCCTTCCTCGCATGGAGGGGATGCCAAACCCCCAGAGACTCTGCTTTGGAGAGAGAGTGTCCTTCAGAGAACCCCAGCGACGGTGCTGGCTCTCCCCATGGCTGCAGAGGGCTGCCCAGCGCTGGTCCCTGCCCATGTGCGGTGACAGGGAGAGGATACTGCCTCCCCTGGGAGAGCGCTGCTGCCACTGCAGGAACAGGCACAGCAAGGGGCTTGGCAAAAGCCTTGGGACTTGGCAGCAAGAAGCTATTGCCCCCCAGATTCTTCACCACTCTTTAGGACAAGCTCCCAGGAAGAAAATAAGGACGTGTCCCTCAGGAGAAAAGCAGGTGGTAACGCTGGTGGTGCCCTGGTAGGTCCTGCTTGCCAGGCTCCTCCAGCGAGCTGAGTTGTGGGACTTCTCTACGTGCAGTACCGTGAGTAACAGCCTCTTCTTCCAGGAAAGACTTTTCTGCTGGAGCAGCAAAATAAAACCAAACAAATAGACAAAGCAATGCTTAAACACTAATTAAGGAATAGTCACGTGCTATTGCCCCCGTGAGTCCCGGCTAAGACAGCTAATGCACTTCCACAGCTGTGCTGGGCCATTTTAATACCTTCCCGCCAACCTGCTGCAATAGAGGACTTCTTGATCTCCCCTCATTCGGGTGATATTGCTGAATTTATTTATGCTATTTTTTTATATTTTCCATGTGAGAGGTAAAAAGTGGGAAAGCTTTCTCAAATCTCCCCGCTAATGCTTGCAATGGCAGGATGGCACATGAGGTTTTGCAGTGCTGTGAGGTGTTTTGTGAAGCCTGTGGTTTGCTTTGCACACAATGCAGTTGGTCAGCTAGCAGCCTCGAGAGCCTGCCTCCGCCACTCTTAGGAAATGGCCTTTGATAGGAAATTGCTGGGCTCAGTCAAAAGCCCCCTGCACTATAGATTTCCACTTTCATTGGAAAAGTATGGCTGTGAAATGCAGAACGAGAGGCCCAGCATGAGAGGATCACAGAAGCCTATCCTACATCTAGCCTCGGCATTACCAGTTGCACTTCAGAGCATAAGCTGTGCCATTATCATTCAGACTGTAAAAAATAACTTTACCATTCAAGAAGCTCCACAGCGCGTGCTCTGCTTGGTGCATTACCATACCCCAGCATCGCTGATGAGTTCTTTATGCATTCCATTTACAAAATATAATTATTTCAAGAGCTGATAGTGAAGCTATCCATCAAACCATTAATGCTGCTCTGCTCCCTAATGAATCAATCCTTGAAATCCACATGCTTCTCTCTTTATGTAATTTTAAGTAAGGGCTATACTGAACTTTCACATTATTAAATGTGCTATGGAGACAGCTCTAGTAAATGATCCTCTGGATAGTCCTGGAAGTACTTGCTAGATATTCCCTACTGTAAACTTCCACTGAAACTCTAAAGACTTTGGGGAAAATCATTAAAAACCACATTTGATTCACAATTTCCAAAGTGGATGTCTTTCCAATTCCCCATACCAGAAAAAGCCTCTTGACTCTACTGAATAATGACAGATGACATGCTCTACCCAGTATTTATAATTAAGTGCAAATGTCAGTGCATGAGAGAAAATAAAAATGGACAAAGGAGATGAGAATGTCTTGGTCTGTGACTGCCACCGCATTTCTACACCCACCAGTGTGTTAAAGATTTGAGGTTAGAGAAAGACACAGATCTTCTGCTAACATTCTGGAAAGTCATTTTAGGTGCAAAGTAGAAATAAAATAAGCTACAGAGCTTGAATTATTTATGAAAATAGTAAGTACAAGTCCTTGTACATATATGAAAGAGAAAGTGGGAATGCACGTATTATAATAATTTGCCTCCATAATACCAATTACATTGGTGCAATTAAATGTACGCCCAAAATGCTACACAGCAACAGACGTGTCTAGGAGAGGTGCTAGCAAATGCTAACTTCAGTGGGGTTTTAAGTGGTCAATATGGAATGCCATAGGAAGGCTTTGGAATCAAATATCATTAAAGCTTAAATAAAGACTTTAGAAGATGCACAAACAAGCAGATAAGCAGCTGTCCCGGAGGTGCTGCATTTGTGCTAATGAAGCCAGGAACGTGCAGAGCATCCTCCAGTGAGAGCACTTGGATGTGCAGCGGATGGGACAAGTGAGCACCCACTTTGCCTCTAACTGTTTTTACACATCACTCCTCATAGCCCATCCTACACAGGGGAGCACAGCACCTGAATGCTGAGGCACTGGGGAGAAGGAAAAGCCAGTCCCCCATGCAAACCCTGGGGATGGTGCTGCAGGGTGGGGTGCCAGCATCAGCCTCCAGCGGGGCGCACCATGAGGGCAAAAGCAGAAATAAAAACACAAGGCCAGGATTAGCGCCGGGTGAGAGACTGCAGCATCTGCGAGCCACAGGAATTCACTGATGGAGGAGTGAAGCAATTGCTGCTGGATTTGCAGTCCTGCAAATGAGTTGCAGTTTAGACCCACGGGTTTTCTTCCAGCACAGGAGGCAATGCTGCCTCTCCCCTCCAGGGAGCTGCGGTCTGCTGGCAGAAGAAAGGAGGCAGCACAAAGACCCACATGCCAGGAGCGCGCCTGGCCCAACGCAAGTGTACATCACGCCGTGTCAGCCCTGGGACAATGTGTGCCAGCAGACCTCAGGCGCTACAGGAGAAGGTTTCCGGAGAAAGCGTACACTAACAGGTCTCTTTGTCACAATCATAGTTCCTTTTTCACTGTCTGTCACAATGAGATGAGCCACTAATGTCTGAAGGACGTCGAGATAACCAGCATAGTTTCCAATCCATCTGCAGCCAGAGCGGGTGTTTGTCACAACCCAGCACGCGTGACAGAGGACAGGCACCTGCCAGCCAAAATGAAACGTGAGTTATGGAAACAAAACAGAAGCTGTATGGCATCCTCTCTTGATGCTTCTCACAGACAGTGAGCCAGGGCAGGCTGCTGAGACCAGATAACATGGACGTGGTCAAACTTCCCAATGTGGGAGATGAAGGTAAAACAAAACCAGAACAGCTCCTGAAGTGCTTGAGTTGGGAATGGCAGACAGAAAATGTGGACTCTGATAAAGACAGGAAAATCTTTCAGACATCACCTCTGAAAACCAGAGATGCTTCGTGCTTCCCCTGGCGCTCTACCAGCCCGCCCCTCTGCTGCTTGCCCTGCAGAGCACCCTCGAACACGCTCAGTGCCAGTGCCTGGAGCCAGGCCCAGGATCTGCACACCAGGCAGACACAGCATTGGGAGGAAGGAGGTGAACGAGAGGCTGATAACTCCTTGTTAGTGACAACTGCAATACAGACACTCTGGAATAGAAATTAGAGGATTTGCATGCCAAATGTAGACAAGGTATAGAGGAAATCAAATAATTAGTGGTGGGAATCTAACAAAGTATGAGTATCAATTTTAGTCTACAGTCTCATCATGCATTTGTATAGATAGCTAACAAACACAATTGATAAATGTCAGAAGCCGTCGTGACTGAGGAGGTTTCAGCTGGTATTGCCTGCACCCTAGACCAGCTCCGTGCTGTGCTGCAGGTCAGCATGGCTGAACATTTACCAGCTAAACCCCTTACATTTAGCCAGGCTCAGACAACAAAAAGGATCCAAATGGCTGGGAGTGAGCAGGATCACAAATGAAAACTCCAGCTGCAAAGAACGGGAGCTGGAGAGGGAGAGAGATGAAAGCTCCTATTCAACCACATCCTCTCCAAGAGGAACACGCTGCAATTTATCGAAGCAGCCATGGATCATTTCAGTACCGCACATTTTAAACCAAACTACCTCAAATATTGCACGCGAACCTCTAGGTTCTGAATTTAATAAATAAATATAGGAAGTACAACAAAATAAACAAAAGTCTTCTTTGTGAGAGAAATCGGTGATACATTTTCAGGCATCACTGCCTATTTCTCACTATGCCAGAAAAGAAAAAAGGGTCACTTAGAGACTAGGCTGTAGTACAATTCAGAAGCAATGTGTTATTTGTTTTCCTTCTCATTCTTCTCTTTTACATCTCCTCTCCTGTGGCTGTAACAGATGCAGAGAGTTCATCTGACATAGCACCAGATGGCATTAATTTATTGCAAAACTGTTTTCTTTTCTAGAAAGACTTTGTTGATGTCCCTCACAACTTCAGTCAAGTTCACTTCATTAAATCAGCTCTGTGTATTAAAATCTGGTCTCTGGACATAATGGCCCACCACAAGGAGCTCTTAGATTCAGCGACTTTGTTTTAACAGCAAATGATTAAACACAGTCGTAAGGCTGGATCTGCAACGTGATCTTGAACGGCGTTAGGCAGAACTCTGATTCCTGCCAATCTGTCTCAGGTTCTGCAAAAAACTTACTTTCCTTAATAGAGGGAGAAAATTAGAAGTTGGGCACCCTCCAGCTTTTCTACCACCTGCAGGGAAAAAAAGCACATTTGTCCACTGTCTTTTTCCGGGCAGCATCCTCTGACTTTTGCCTTTGTTTTGCAGGTTCAGTGCTGAGCCAGGGAAAACCTCGCCCAGCTGAGCAGGGCTCGTCACACTACTTGGGCGTTTATGGAAGGTTGGGGTTGGCACATCTCCAAACAGCACAAACAGCAAACTTCAAGCCCTTGGCACTCACATGAAAAAAAGCAATGGCCTAAGAGTGTCAGAGATGACCAGGTGAGCAAGCAGGTGAGGGCAGGAGCGTGAGCTGGTGCCAGCTGCACTGGTAACGCAGGAATGCACAATTGCAGTTGATTTTTGCTACTGCAGTTTCAGCTTCAGAAGACATTTTTGGGCTGCAGATGTTATAGGATAACATGGTGAGGATACAAGCTACAAGAAAGGAAATGAATGGTCTTATTGAACTAAACTGCAAATATCAAGAGAGATTAGTGAAGAGATTTACAGTCATCTAGGTGAAAAATTGGAAAAATTGTAAGAAAAATGATCTCATGTTCTGGCAGGAAAAAAAAAAAAAAGTTGATTAACTCTTTTTTCACCATATTTAATGTAAATACAGATTTTTATTTTTTTATTTTTTTTAGCCAGGTGAGAGAAGGGTCCATTGCAATTCCTTGTCAGCAAACATCTCCCTCCAATATCTTTTTGGGACCCGAACAGCACGTAGGGCAGGGCCTGGCTGGGGTTTCCTCACTCACTCCCACCCTCTGGGTAAAACTCCCTCAGAAACCTTTGCTGGGGCTTCTTCCTCGAGGCAGCTCAGCGTGTGCAGGACGACGATCCACACAGTGCAGAGCCCACACGAGGACGGCCACGTCCAGTCCCTGCTCTCCTGCAGCTTCCCAGGAGCCAGTGCAGACTTTGATTCAGGTTCCCAAGAAGCTGGTGCCAGCCAGCAGCAGCCCAGGACACACACTTTCAGCAAGGCCCACGTTCTCCTATCAGCCCTGAAAACACAGATGGCTTTGTCTATGCCAGACCATGTCGGGCCTCAGACGCTGCAGCTGTCCAGTGCAGCACATCCCAGTACCGAGCCCTGCCGACACCCACAGGCAGCCTCTGGCAGCACTTGCAGGGCTGTTGCTGATGTTGCTGGTGGACTGGGTCCTGCTATTCTGTCATGGATGTGATGTCAAAGATATCAAGGATATGATGCCAATAAGCACACCACCTAACACCAGTGTCGCCATCCTCCTACGGACGACACGCCTTTATGAGAGATGGTCTATCAAGGAAAAGTAAATACAAAAAAAGGCAGATAGGAGTTTTGGCTCAGGAAACTCCTCAATTGCAGATGTCTGGTAGCACGATTAGTGGAAATATCACCTGAATTTGTTCGTATTTCTTCTTCTCCAGGTCACTGTGGGAACGAGGACGCTGGGAGGGCTGGAAGTGGGATCTGACACAAATACAGGTGGTCTCAGGCTCTGGTGACAGCCGTGCACAACGTTGCAACAGGTATGCTATTGAATCACTGCCAAGTGACAGTTCTGTGTTTATTCATTTCTAAATAGGCCTTGAAAATCCAGTGTAATTTGCTCTACAGCAATATCCAAACTGTACATTTGACTCCAGAAGAGAAGTCCCCTGTGACTCGAGATTGCGGCACCGCAGCCAGCCCAAAGCAATTATCAGCTTCTCAAAATAGATGCCAGAAAGGACTGTGCCAGCTGAGTTAGCAGAAACTCTGAACTGAATCCTACCAGATCCAAATTACTCGTGTAGCATGTTGCAAACACTCTGAAGCCAAATGGCAGATTCCCTCTGGCTTACAAAAAATTCACTGAAATATACCCCTTGTTAATTTGTTGGCAAAATATTGCAAACTTGACAAATACCATGGGGCAGAAGTCAAACATTGCATATCATGTGGTTTTTTTAAGGTATTAAATTTTCAAGAGAACAGCCTTTCCCATAACCATAGAGATTAAAAAGATGGTGAATATTTTGCTATAATTGGTCTTATTCCTATCTGTACTGCATTTACGAATAATATTAATTCACACACAATTTAAGCCATATGGTGGAAAGAAAATTAAAAAGTTACAAAAAGAAAATTAGTTGTTGAGATGTTTTGCGTGTCTAGGAATTTTTCTTATTAGGTTTCAAGTTATAAATCTTTCTACCTTTAAATGAATGCAAATACAGTGTTTTGTTTTGTTTTGTTTTGGTTTGGTTTGTTTTTTGTTTTTTGTTTTTTGTTTTTTGTTTTAAGGTGAACAACTAATTCTTTATTGTCCCAGCACAAGAACAGCCGCTAACATCACTACCAAACTCAGCTGGGGAGAGGGACTTGCTGGCCTTGGTGCACCAGTTCAGCCTTCACAGAACGGCCAAGGCTGGTAGAGAGCCCTGGAGATGACCCTGTCCACCAGCAGGGTCACCTAGAGCAGGTTGCTCATGGCAGCGTCTCATCTGGCTTTGAAAAGATCCAAGAATGAAGACTGCAAAACCTCTGGGCACACCGCTCCAGTATTCATCCACCCTCACAGAAAGAAAGGATTTTCTTGTGTTCAGGTCGAATCCCATGGTTTTTAATTTGTGCCCTTGTCCCGTCAGTGGGCACCACCGTGAAGAGCCTGGCTCCATCATTTTCCTTCCATCCCATCAGGTGTTTATCTGCATGGTGAGATCCCCCTGAGCCTCCTCAAGGCTGAGCAGTCCTCGCTCCCTCGGCTTCTCCCCATCCTGAAGATGTCCCAGTCCCTTAGGAATACCTATGGCCCTTCCTACCAAAAAAAGAGCATCCTGCACCTCATGGCCCGACTCCTTCTTGAGTGCATCCCTACCGATGGGCTGCCACAAGGGTTATATGTGGGTACAGATATAGCCCTGGTATCTCACTGGTGACTTTATCATCCTTTAGAACCACAGCAGCCCATCTGAAGAGGATGGGAAAATGGCAGCAGAGTTTCTCCTGCCCTTGGGTGTGCCGGCACACCTCAGTGAATGCCCGGGCGGCCTACAAATGGCGTTAAGCTGTACTCTGACAAACTCCTCAAGAGAGGACTTCTCCCCTTCAGTCTAGATGAACATCAACAGAAATCTCGTCTGGGTTTGCTTGCTTCCTACACCTACTTAAGGGAAATTTCCTCTTGCTGTTGTCATCTACTGTGTAACATTAATTGTACTCAAAAGGGCATTTTGGAAAATAGACCTAACCAAGTTTAGGGAACTCAATTCTCTTTGTGTTCTTTTAGGTTGAATTAAATGAGACTAGTGTGGTTTAAAAGTTCTTGAGCAATACAATTAAAGCCATTACCACTCAGTAGTTCTGCAATATTGACTTCACAACTGAAATACAATTGGTTTTCTTGGGACTAATGGAAATTCCTGCGTTTCTAACGGGAGACATTTAGCAGAGACATATGCTTTTTAGATGTTCTCTCTCATTTGCAAATACTGTAAGGTACTTATTCCGTGAGGGTAATGCAGCTTGCACCATAGCACAGCTGGTTTTCCTGGTATTTGTCCAGCAATGCCTCTCATGGACCCATTTGTGACTTTGCCGAGCTTTCTCACTGCCTGCTGCTTAAAAGCTCCAGGAGGTTTAATAATAGATAACAACTCATGTAGCATTAGCATGATTAAACACTCAAGCAAAGATTACCCAACTTAAAATGACCAGATGTCTAAATTCAGAAGGGACATTTCTAATTTTTTAAGCTCATCAGACTGACTTCTCCAAGTATCCATTTTGTCTCACTTTTCCACTAGGGCTTACCTTCGTCTTGGCAGCTGTTCTGTTTTGCCTCTAGGTGCCCTGCCGTAAAACATAACGCACTCCTCGGCTCCAGCTTTACCCCTTAGCAAGTTTGGTTTGCAGAAATGCTCAGAAGTCCCAGGTGAGATCGAAGTACCTTGTCCTGGTGATTTCTCACGTGTTCCTGTACTCATGAATGTTCAGGTAAACAGTGCTCATCTGATTTGTCCCTTTCTCACCCCAAAGAGTGGGTGTGTTCCCAAGACATGATGCCACAGGGTGCGGGGATAACAATAATAAATAATAATAATACACCCCCTTGCTGGGGAGCCCTCCACTGCTGCAGGAACTCAGCATCTCCAGAACGTTGAGTTGTCTCCTTTTATTCCCCTACCTAGGCACAAACAGAGGATCTTTTGGTAAAATGAAATGTCAGTAAATTCAGGAAGCGTAACAGGAAAAGTTACCTCACCCTACATTAAATTGCTACCACACAGGTCATCCCAATGTAGCTCCTTTTTTTTTTTTTTTTTTTTTTTTTTTTTTTTTTTTTAATGGGTAGGTAATTTCCAGCCCACTCTTATAATTTCCATTTTCCCAACCATCAGCCATCAGTCCCATTTCAGGGCAACACTGATCACCAGCTGCACAGAAGAGACTTTCCCCCTAACATGTAATTTTGGTCCTGGTGACCACAGGGGGGTCTCTGGCAGAACTCGTGGGCTTTTGATGAAGGAGGTATTGAACAAAACAATAGGAAGCCAAAATCACAATGCTAAATCACAGGAAATTATCACGGTTACAAAGTAAATGTCAGACAGTATTTGCTAGGAGCTTTGTTAATATAAATAAACCTTTCAAGGCAATATGGGCTAATCAGATACTACTCTTACCAGGTGACTGCAGAGCAACTCAATACGTGTGATCTAGAGTTTTACATAAAAGACACAAGAAAAGCCTGCTGTTTCACATGCTGTCACAACGAACAAAGGGAGTACTCAGAAGCCAAGTGGATTTTGCTTCGCATTTTTTGATTCATTAAAAAGACCAGCTGCAAATCTCTGCTGGAATAAATCAGCGCCGCTCATGAGGCTCCAGGACCCGGACCCAAAGAGCCATCGCCACTATGAGGCAGATCCAGCCCTGCTGTCCTTCCTGCCTGACTTCATAAACCAGAAAACCTGAACAACGAATGCACGTTCTTTTGGTTACTCTCATATGATCTGCCAGGCTGCAATTACTGTTTTTCATGTCCTCCTCCCCTTCCCAGAAACACAGGGTTAATGCCTGCTCCAAAACGCACTTGAATGCCAAGCCTAAGACTTGCTTAACCCCATGGAGAGAAAGTTCTGCAGAAATACAGTGTGTCTCACTCCTAGGTTATGTCGTTTCAATCCAGAATCACCATGCTCTCCACTGAAAAAACTGTGTAACAAAGGCTGCAAAAGTAGCCCTTCTCCCTGGAAAATCAGGCTGGCAGCAGGAATGCAGGAGCTAACTGCAGGGCACTTTTCTCATCAGTGGTGACACAGACCAGAAGAGAACCTCACACACAATATTTGAAGCTTATTAAACACATAAACTCATTGCCCAGTTTTGGGGGGATGTTTTTAATGGCTCATACTGCACCTTGGCGAAAGAGATTTTCTTGCACCGAGCAGCTGGGCGCGTGCCCAAGTGGAAGCAGAGCGCTGCCTGCTGCTATTTGGTTTGCAGCACAGCAAATACACAGTGTTTTAATGCATTTGCAGAACTAAGCATGATCCTAGTCCCTGTACCTATGTCCACACCTGACAAGCTGAACACTGCCAAAACACACGTGCAAGAACTGATCCATGTGCATCTTGGTGACTACCTGCGTTGTCTCAGGACAGCGAGCGGACAGCCTGAGGGGGAGAGAGGCTGGTGCAGAGCCCAGCCTGGGACGGGGTGGCAGGCCAGCCTGGGAGAGCAGACACAGCGCTTCCCAACGAAGCAAGGAGGCAAACTTGAGAAGCTAAAGATGGAAACCCCAAGGCCCAAGGACTGCCAGGTCAGCGTAACTGCAATTCCTTAACCAGCACAAACAACCTCTTCATGAACAGGCCAGGCAAGGCACATCCACCACAGCTTACCTTGAACCTCCCGGTCTCCTGCTGGGACCACATGGGCTGACTAATTTCAACCAAATTGAATCGAAGGGGAAATTGATGAATGTGTGGAGGTTCCCAATGCTTTTGCAGGTGCTTTACATGGTGCAGGTGCTTTTCTGAAGGCAGCCTTTCCATGGCTTCACATGGAACTGAGCTGCTGATTCTATGATTCTATGATTCTTTTCAACCAAAAAAATGAGAATTAGACTTCAAAATAGAGCATGCTTATTTTGGAGTCTCTGTATCATTACTACAGTGAGAGATTTTGTGTCTTTTTGCCACACCTCCAGTAACGTATGGAGATTCAGCAAAGGTTTTTTACCAGTTTCAATCAAAGCAGTACATCGAGATACCAGCAAAGCAATTTCCTGCATTTCTGCAGCATCACCAGGACTCCATGAAGACGTGGGTCTCTGTTCCAAGTATTCCTAATGAAATATGGAACCAAAAGGTAAATGTATGCTCCTCATGTGAGCCTGATGGTTCTCACAGAGAGGTGAAGATTCCCTTAAAGAGCACCTGCGGAGAGCACTGTGCTGTCAGCACAGGATGACTGCATCTCACAGAGCACAGCTAGGATGGGAAGAGGAAAAAGGTGTCAAGTAAAGCCATGAACAGGGCAATTTATTTCTTCTCTATCTATCCCCCCCTCCCATGCTCCTCTTTAGGCTCACATTTCTTCACAAGCAATTAATTCCTGTGATATGTCATTTTAACAACTGCTCACAATTTTAAAGAACATTTTTCAGTGAAAAGAAGCCCATCAAAAAACTCTTTTTAAAAAATGGTTGCAGTTGAAAATGGAAAATATTTTATTTTTTTTCTCATGATCTTTTAACTGGTTTTCAGTTCTTTATAAGGAAATGAATTGTGACCCCCATTTATTCCAGTCAGTGGGGTTTTCATACAGAATTTGACAGACATGATTAGGCTTTGAGTCTAACGGAGGAGAATTCTGTTGTTTAACATAAACTGTGCATTAAAGTTTAAGCAACTACACTTAGATTTCTATATTGTTGGAGAAATATGTACGTGCATTTCAGACTTGGCATTCAAAGGGCACTCGTCCCATAGTGCACTCCAGGAAGCCGAAGAAATGTAAACGCAATTCTTGGAGATGGGAGCTTTCAGATATTGGAGTTTTCCATCAATTTAATATCTCAACAGGCTTTGTCAGGGATTCAGTTGAAAATCACATATCGGGAAGGAGGAAGATTACCATGCCAAACTTAAGTATGCAATACCACACTACCAGCTTGAAACATTACTGATTACTTAATTTTTTGCTCAGTAAAACTACATAAAGCAGCACAACAGTAGGTCAGATGATTCAAATTAGATGTTAAAAAATGCTGTTCTCTTAGGCAATTGAAGGCACTGGAGTGTAAAACAAGATGGTATTTGTTTGAACCGAGGAAGAGGGAATTCTGTGATTTTCCATTATGGTGCATCTCTCCAGACAGAGCGGCTGCCTGCCCCGGCCTGCACACACACTTTGTCTTCCAAGCGCTCTGGCTCGTGACAACTCACAATAACTCTCCCAGATCAGTTTTTTAAATTTTCATGCATGAAGTAACACAGCTCAAAAGCATTTATTTCTCACCTGCCAGTTAGGCTACATTACATACAACCACAATTATAATTTGGAATTGAGATAGGTCCCCTTTACACACACATTAACATTTGTTCTTTTCCATTACGTGGGTAAGCACTTGGACTCTGCTACACCAAAATCCACACTGTGACTTTGCTAATATTCTTTACTGCTCTGACAATTTAAATGACCTTAAAGCTTCTTTCTATTAACCATGAATGACATAAATCTTCTATTACACACTTAAAAATAAAAGACAAATACCATGATGCCTTGTTTCTTTCATATTCCGTACATCACCTATGGCAAGGGGATTGAAAATTGACTAAAGGATCAGAGTTATTTGGAGTAAGCCCCTTTGAAGTTATTTTCTGAACACAGAGGAAGTTTTTGTGTGAACTTTTCCTAACTCTTGCTCTCGGTCAAGTGCAGCAAGGTTTCCTACCACACTTCAGAATTTCCCATTTTCCTGTTGTGTGATCACTCATTCAAAAACTAGTCTTACAAATCTTCAGGGGCCCAAGATCACTGAGTTCAATGCAAAGCAGAAAAGCCGAAAAGCTCAATTCCCTGGAAAATGCTGCACTCCATGCTGCCAGGTGCTGAAGGCAGTGAAAGCACCAGCTGCCTCCTGCCGACACAGGGGCATGGGCTGGGATGCTCCCGCACTGTCCAGAGCCTAACGGAAAGCAGAGGTTTGGGGAGACGTGTGTATGATGTGAGGGATGGGACAGAAATCTAAGCAAAAGCTGCGGGGACTACAGGCAGGGTGACAGCGCCCTGGCACTCCTGGGGCAGGTGGAGGTGAGAGGACAACTCACGGGGAGAAATAATGCCAGAAGCTCCTCATGGGTGCTGTGTCACTGTCCTAACAAAGCTCAGATGTGCTTTGCAGCTATAATAAATTTTCCATTTTTGTCCTTGCCCTGGAGAAGCAGGTCTGGAACCATCAATGTTTTGGCTGTTCCTGTAGGTGCATCCCAACTGACTGACCCAAAGTGGCTTGTGATTTCTGGGGTTTAGTTACCTGGATGTCATGATAGCTGACAATAAACTACTTTGAGAATGAAAGACGTGGAGATCAGCTCTAATTAAATGTAGCTAATGCCAATGTGCATCATCTGAAGAGCTGGATCAGGGCATTTTTCTGCTATGGCCTGCCTAAAAAGCAAGCCTCGGACCCAGCAGGGATCACACCACACCTGAGAGATTTTCCACTGTGAGCTGCTGCAAGCCATTGCTGTCTTCACATGAAGTCTGGACGGCATTTTTCAAACACAGGCTAAAGCCAATAATGAGTTCAGCATGTAATTATTTTTTTCAGTCAGTCTGTGGTTCATATTCTTTGAGGAATTTACTTAATGAAGAGCTTCTGAGGGGTTTTGTAGCTACAGAATGAACTTTGTTAATGGTCAATAACTACCAAAGGAGCCAATTAAGTATGGGTTTAAAAAAACTCATCCGTGTTGACCATATTCAATGACATCTGCAAATTCAGAAGCATTAATACTGAAATATTAAAATATTAAATATTAAAATACTGCTTCATATACCTTTTTCTTCAGGCCAAGGCAGTCAATGGGGAGGAAAGTTGTTACCGCTGAGGACCAGAGATTTCAAAGGACACCCGAACTCACAGCTCCTGTACGGACCCCAACCTGCTGCCCAGCTCTGTGGTGGCAAACACCCTGCAAAGTGCCCCTCCTGCCCTAGCTGTGCACCACCCTCACCCAGCTGCAATATCCTCCTGTTTCTGAGGTCTCAGACCCTTCCTCCTGATCCCTTTTACACCCCAGCTGATGCCTCCCAGCCCTGTCCCACCTGCAGTTAGTTTTGGTTTGTGCTTTTCTTTTTTTCCCCTTTTCTAAGGGACGTATTTTGAGTATTGCATGAGGAATTGGTTTAGAGCTCAACCCTTCTCCTAATGCAAAGTGACAAGATTGACTGATACGTATAAACTCCCTGGTGAAGGATGACACTAGATGATGCCAGAAGCTAAGCTGTAATAAATGTGCAACTGTGCAAATCATACTAATTTTAGAGACCTCTGGATAAATGTGCAGGTCTCGTGGATGCAAGAAAGAAAGTCCTCACTGTGCTGGTTCTCATCCTCTCTACAAACATCAATCCTCTCCTTTGTTCTCTGATGACCACCACACCCTGCCTGTGTATAAATATTTCATCTTGAAAGTCATTTCCTTGTGCCCTGTATCACATGGTAAGGCAGCTGAACAACAGACCGACCGAGAGAAGCAATTTAACAGGGGGTAGCATCTCTCGGTGGATTTGAAAAGAAGATCACAATCACCTGGTGAAATAAGGAAAGCAAATTGACTGCAGGACTACAGGGGACTGCAGGGGAAATCTCGGAGCGTTGCAAGTCTAATGGGTTTATCCCCAAATATAACTGGAGCGGTTTCAAGGAGCTGCCCCAGCAGTGCCTTCAGCGGCAGCGCTCACTAATTACCGGCAGCACCACGTGCCCGCTGCCCAGCTCAGCCCCTCTGACCTCCCGGCACTCACGACAAAGTCATAAAAGCTGAAACTCTCAGAAAGCTGCGGCTGTTCTCCAAATGTGTGAAGGGGAAGTACAAAGGAGAACATGAACCACAACCTATCATACAACGTGTTTCAGACGAGTCTCAACCCACCGTGGCCAACTGTAACCTCAGCGTGCAAAATCACCTCCCTTTAGTGCTGCTGGAAATGCACACACACGTGCTGTGATAAAATAGGGGAGCTTTATCTCTAAATGCAGACAACAAAAAGCACTCTGATAAGAGCAAAGGATTTGTTTACTTCTAATGGATTTCTGCCACTGCAAAGAGAAATAAATGTCCTGTCTATTTAATATATATATATATATACCTACATTATCTATGGTATTAATCTGAGGAAGAGAAAACTGCCCAATAAGAAGCTATAGCGTTTATTTAAGCTTCACAGTATATTCAAAGAGGTACATGCATGTTCACAGACCATATAGCAAGTTTAAGGGGGTTTTAATCACCTTCAATCTTCTATGATTCTGAAATATTATTTGAGGACATTTGCTATCCATTTGGATAAAAACCAAACCAGAGCCTTACAATATTGTTACTTACTGTAAATACAGTAGCTGGGTCAAAACCAAAAGATAACAGACTTTAGGAAGCTTTAACCTTGGTAAATCAGATACTGGGACTCCTTTCCGAGCAGTGCCCAGTTGGATGATCAATTCTTATATGAGAACTCAATGTGAAACGCATCCGAAGCAGTAGCAAGACACCTTTAAAGATACATCTTTGCCAATTATCTGAAATGTGAGCTACCTGCAGAAAGACTTGACAGGTGCTAATCTGCTACATGAAGACCTGTAAGAATATTTAACATGGAAATCTATCACCTACAAGATTTCTCAGGGAAATAGCTGCATTGGTACAGGGGACAGAACTGATTAAAAGCTGGGAAAGGACGTCTGGTAAAGGTTCACAGACGTGGGAGGAGAGAGGAATTGGCTGCTGGTGCTGGGATATCCACAGAGAGGACTGACATGTGCAGTCTGTGCAGCAAAATTAATGGTCTCTCCTACAGGTCAACGAGACCTGTAAGTCAGGGTAGGTAAGGGACCCAAATCCCTGCTTTCACTGAGACAAAATTCTGCAGAACTTCAGTGACTTTAATCATCGGCCACTGCTTACAGCCTAAATAAAGTTTATAGCTTCACGTTACTCTGACCCCAGCCTTAGGTACACGCTGTAGGTTAACGGCATACATAACGCAGTTGTTATGATGGCCGCTGAACACTCACAATGATTTCCGTGGGAATCAATAAAATAAAGCAGCCCGCAGTTGGAGTGAATGGGAACCTTAATCAGGGAGGAAAGCTTTCATAGCAAGCTACATGGAAAAATACATTTCAAAGGCCAAAGGATCAGTAAGGAGATGGGTACGGCAGTGGGGGAAGGATTGAGTGCTCAGCCAAGAACGACTGCAACATGATGGATTTAGCCTAAACACATCTGGATCTCAGAAATGAGTAGGGCTGAACGACTGGTTATAGAGATTGGCTAAAGTGCACCACTTTGGGCTTAGAAGGAGCAACTCATACGTCAGAGCTGGAGATAATGGAGATGAACTATTTATTAGGGCAGTGCGGGACAGATTGAAAATTGCCAACAGTCATGGTAACAACCTCCATCACAGAAGAGGATGACAGACCATCAGCGAGGCCAGGGAGAGATAAACCAAATGAAAAAGGTGTCTGTGGCAGAAGAATGCTACTATTAACTGGGAGCCATAGCTGCTCAGATGTGAACTGCCACCTCTGGGTGCACGGAGCGGCAAGGGCACTCAGACGTGGCCATCTGCCCGTCTGTCATCCCCCGCTTTTGACTAGTTTGGACAAAACACAGAAGGGCAATAGGAAAACCAAAGGTACACAGTCCAGGCACATTCACTGGAAATCACTGGCTGAAGAAGACAGAGCTCACAGGGACCTTCCCTCCCCAAAGATGGAGGATGGAAAAACGCACTCATTACATTGGCAGCTGCCAGAAGGCCAATTAACACAACACGGGCCAGCTAATCAGCACCTGGGGCCCTGCGAGCAGCCTGGGACTCGTGCTCCCTCTTGCCCAGAGCCTGCCAAAGGACATGGATGAAGCTGGGGCCCTGCAGCAAGGGGACCTCGTGGAACAAGGAGCACAGGGCAGCCAGGCACCGTGGTCTGCAGGACTTGTTCCCATTCCTGAAAATCCTCCAGGTGCAGGGGATGTGCAACATGAAACATTTGCTTTTTACTTCTATTGCTGACCAGCTAGGTGTTGGGAAGGATGCACAACACCATCACACCACCTGGATTGTCCTCTTTCTTAAAGCATTGTGACTACAGCAAATTAAGGTACTGAGCAATCACATCCCTTGGAATAAGGAGTTAGTCAGAATTTGCCAAAAGAATAGTTGATGTGATCTTCAGGCAGTTCTCAAAGGAGAAAATCTGGGGAGCAGGAAGGGACAAACCAGCAGCGTGGACGTCGGCTTCTGCAGGCAGCTCCCGGCTGCGGCGGGCTCCCTGCGGGTGCTGGCTGGGGAGGCACGTGCGGTCCCACCCTGTCTGTCTTTCAGAGCCCTTCCTAGGGACGACTTGACATTTCGGAGCTCCCGCCCCTCCCCGTGACACTGCTCACTGGCAACTGTCACATAAAGGGATCCTGCTTAAAATTCAGGTTTAGTAATTGAGTCATGTTGAGAAAACCTCAGGGTGCCTGTAAGATTTAAATTCGGGAAAACCATCAATGTCAGCCCATCAAACTGTTTACAACAAAAACAGTCTACCTCAAATGGCAAATGAATTGTTTTATCTCCTTTGTCAGGGGCTTGCTGCATATAATTTAACACGACAAAGCACATCACTGGACTTGGAGAATAATAAAAACAGATGGAGCACTTTCTCATTTATGTGACCTTTTTGTTCCTTGACTTGAATCAGGCTGTAAATTAACTGCACTAAGTAACTAGTGCTCCCTATACACACCTGCTCACTCTCCTAAACACATGCAACCTTTCCTGCTAGGCTGTTTAGCTTAATGGTATCTCTCTGACATCAGACAGCTGTGACTTGGTGCTGATGGTGCTACGTAAACTGTGCTAATGGAACCTCGAGGCAACCTTGAACAACAAACAGCAACCTTGAACATCAAGCAGACAAATAAAAACCAGGCTATGGCTGTTACGGTTGCAGAGGAAGCCTTGAAAATGTGAGCAGAGTGATTCTGGGTCTCTTGCTCTCTTTGTCTGAACTCCCCATTGACAGGAGAGTTGATGCGGGCAAAGAATGGATACGAGCAGAGCCGGTGGTGTGGACCTGAACGTGACAATCAGCACCACTGAGGATGAAAATTCTGCCGCTGGATGGAGATTTGCCACTTGTTACAACCTGCCAGAAACCTTTCCGATGTTTTCAGGACCAAAGGGATAAACACTTGTTGGGGATCAAGGAAAACATTTCATTCTGACAATCTCGAAACACTGATGTCTTTCTTATTGTGTCACTCAGGATGAAAAGTCGCTTTGAAGTCAAAACATTTTGACACTTCTGGAGCACACTGGGATGCTCTGTCAGTCTCAAATCTGTTTTCATTTACAGGTAATGCATTTTCTGATACGATACTCTTCCAAAGTTTTTTCCAAAGAGCTGTAGCTTTTAGTGCTATCGTTTTACAAAGCCTCCACAAAAGCTCTACAACACTTTTATACTTCCATCCAACTGTGCAGCTCTCATTTGAAATGGATGCACTTAGGAAACTAAACTTTTTATATCTCCTTATTCATTAACAGCGGAAGACTGATCTTTTGTCTTGGCTCGGTTTGGTTCCTTTGTGTGTGATCTGCGTGAGCTGGAGTCTGGCTGGCCAGGGCACCAGTTACCTAATCCAATTAGTGCAATCCAATTACCACATTATGTTCCTCTTGTCCTTGCCATGGACCTCACGTCTACACACAACATGAAAGACACCCTTGAAAGCTTAGCACGAATTAGTTCACATATTAATATAGCGCCTGGATCTGCCTAGATCCCTCCACATGATTACTGCCTTTGTGCCTTTACAGTGAGGTTTCTGAGAAGGGCAAAAGTAAAGCACAATTACACCAAGTGTGTGGATGAAAACTGAGCTGTACTGCCTCACTTCACTTTCTGCACAGGATGCGCGCGGCCTGAGTGCCCTGAGTAACAAACACACAGCGCTGGAAGAAAGGAAGTTTGGATTTGGACTGAAATGAGCAGCAGCGAGGCCACCAGATCCCAGCAGCAAGAAGCCCAGGACAGATTACCAAACTCCATGCAGTGCATGCAGCCTGATTACCCACCAGGGACCAACCCCTTATCACAAACCAACAACCAAGCAGCAGGACCCCATGCCAGCAAAGCATGACGGAAAACCACTTGTTAAAGGAATAACGCCGGGAGATGGGAGCCCTCCCCTCTGCTCCATGGCAGAAAGCCATTCTGTGAGGGACCACCTGCGGGAGTACCCGCTGTCACAAATACCATAAAGAGACCCACACAATTCTCTAGAAAGGACAGGAGCCCTACACCTGGGGAATCCTTTATGCGGTCCCACTCTGCTCCAGCGCCCCCCCCCCCCCCGCCTCGTGCCCAAGCACTGATGCTGAAGTCACAGCCCCCGGTTCTCCAGGTGCTGCAGGGAGTCAAGACCCGCCGGACGAGGGCAGGCAGCCCAGTGGGATAACCTGTTACGGCGTCATGGACTGAGGAGAGGGGTGCAAGATCTGCTCTATTTGAATGTTTTGTGGATGGGTCGGCCGCTGGAGAAAAGCTTTAAATGCCACAGACCTTTGGGGTGCTGGTAAAGACTTAAAGGTTATCGCAACAATTTTTGTAGAGATGCTATGAAACACAGAATTCATTTTGGACCAGTAAACCAAGAACTGCCTGATTAACATTTGTTGATTACAATATAACATGATTACAGCTCCTATACAACACTGCAATATACTCCACGAAACAGCAGGAGACCGTAAATGAACACCTGGTAATCAGGAATGAGATTCCACAGCAATAAACGCCGTGCAGCCAGGTCCTGGTCCCGAGCTTACAGGAACCGGGGGAGATGGGGCTTTTGCTTTCCGTGAGCTTGGGACCAGGTCTCCATTACCTCATAACGGCGGCATTTAATCGTGCATTTCACACTTCTTTGTAACTGGTTTTGTTCATTTAGAGCTCTGATACTAACAGCATAAACAACATTCATTAATAAGAAAACAAATGAGTTGCCAGCACTGTAGGGATTTCAATGAATTTTAAATTTTCAAAACAATATCTCTCAGTCCATAAGAATTACAGTAGCAAATCAATTTGCCTTGACTCTGGGTATCCATTTATTTGGTTTCTTCTAATAAAATGAGCACCAAGTGTTTATTATTCTAACGGTTTATTTACACCCCTTCTCACAAAGTTATACGTGGGGGCTGAGAGGGAACACTGTTAGGAGCCCAGACAGGTATTTGGTGAGGCTGAAGCTGCCCGAGGAGGACAGAGGAATTAGCAGCAGCTTCCACACAGTGCCAGCAGCATTGGCCTTGCTTGTTTTTAGGCTCCTCTGAACCCCCACCTGCCCTGGCAGAGGGGATGCTGCTGGTACTCACTAGCAGCAGCGCATTAGCGCTTTCTGCCTGTACCCCGCCACCCCTGCCCCAAATATGCTGCACTGTGACCAGCCAGCCGTGCTTCTCGCCTGGGCAAGGCCAGCAGCAGGCAGGCAGGAGAAATGGGCGCCCTCCCGCTGCTCCTATTTGCATCCAATCTGCGCGCCGCGGGGGCCGCGGGCAGCAGCAGCGCTCAGCTTGCACCGCTGCACAGCCCCGCTCCCAACAAGCAGTGTCTGCTAAATAACGGGGCCACATTCGTCCCCGATATCACTTTGCTCACTGCAGGAGGATCCCACCGAGACTGGTTTGGGCCCATTACTGCCCTTAACATTCCCCAGCCCCCTATTTCTTTTTACTGAGCTCTGCTCTAAGTGGGAGCACAAAACTGCAGCTGGGCTTTGTTCAAGACTTGTGATGGCCATGACACAGACTTATTTGGGCTCTGCTGAAAGCACAAAAATAAGAAAATAAGTAAGATCTGCGCTTTTCTAGGTCCACCATCACTGTTTTTTGCACATCAGGCTTATTCCTAAAGATTTCATTTTATACACGGTGGTTTAATCTGGAGCTGAAACCTGTTCTGAAAATAACAATAATGATGATAATAATGATGATGATAATAATAATAATAATAATAATAATAATAATAATAATAATAATCTGAATGCATTCGAAATCAGTGCCCTGTTCTAGGCAGAAAGAGAGAGAGATGAAAAAGTGTTTTTTTGTTTACATACAATGGTTGGAAGACATTACATTACATTAAGCATCTACTCTAAGTACTTTTTTATTAGGTTGTTAAAAAAGGAAGAAGTTCCCAAACACTTCCCAAACACTTCCAAGTCATAACTGATTACTGGAAAATATTTTTTTGAAAATTCACAAATATGCAGGTAACCTGCTGCTAGAAGGCAGCACACCTGGGGACATCAAGTTGAGCCTTCTAAAGGTTGGCAATGAATTTGGGGATTTTTAAGTAAAGGCTATTTTTTCCTTCAATACTAAGCCATAAAACATTTTTTTTGGCAATGGTTTGCGCAGTGATGTTGGAAAGGAAAAAGAAGAGAATTAAGATCAAGTCATCCTGTGAGCAAAGGAAATCTAAGGTAAGCTCTCAGCACACACTTTCTCATAAGACAACATTTGATCCTTCTCCCCCTAGTCAAGTTTGGCTGAAATATCCAGAAGATTTAACATCTGGAGACAAGCTACATTTCCACAGATGTCCTGTTTCCTTAGAGATTTGAGCTAAAAACAACAGAAAATGAAGCAACCATGGGCAGACAGTCTAGTGCTAGACTGGCAGTGACAGGTTGTTGGTGACACTTTGTACTTGTAATATAGTATTTAAATCAATTTTAAAAAAGCAAATTTTCCTTATTTAATGCCAAATACAAGTATGAAACTATTTGACTTTGATTTTTCTATAATTTAGCTATAATTTTTCTATAATTTTGCTAGAGTAGAAAAATGGAAAAAGAAAACAATATTTGAAGGTATTTAAAGCACAGCATGATAAGCAGCTAATCCAAACAGAAATGGCAGATGTTTTTCCTGCATCCAACAAGTGTAACTGCCCAAAAATTAGGGAATAAACTCTGGGGTGCAGCTGCTGGGAGCGTGAGGAGGACGGGCAGACGGCACGGACATGGCACGGGCAGCTCCCCCAGCATCTCCGTCCATGCTGCGAGCCCCTGGCCACGGGGACCACCGCCAGCCGAGGGCCTCTTCCAGCCATTCCTCCAGAGCACAGGAGCAAACATCCCAGTTTCCCTGGAGGTAGGGATGGGCAGTTAAAATCCTTTGGCTTCTACAGTTTAATTTTTCCACCTGAATAGCCAACAGGAGCAATCAGAGCTGTGCTTGTGCATTTTTTTCTTTGATACTTCCAAGGATGCACGGGTGAAACTCATGGGAACCGAGTCAGTCGTCTGCCCCGGCTTCGCCCTTTAAGAGCCTCTTCCAATTTCTGCTTCATGCTCTGTTTTCTGCTCAGAGTGATTATGTGCAAGAAAATCCCTAAATGTCACCTGTGTTTTCTAAAATGTGGTCGTACAACACAGCTCTGCAGCAACAACAGCATGCAGCTTAGATCGTACTGCCAATATAAATCAATTGTGGTAGTCCAGGTTATCTGGAAATGAGATAAACAAGTGAATTTCAAGCACAGCACTTCTCCTCCAGAGGGCACATCGCCAAATGGACATTTGCCTTTCCCCAGAGCCCCCCTTCGGCTTTCGGGGTGCCTGCAGGACCACCGCTGAGCCCAAACAACCCCCCAGGGTCCAGCTCCTGCCTGCTGGTACAGCACACACTGTACACAAGGCCACTCTGCTTCCAAAATCTGAATTTCTGTCGCAGCGCTGAGGAGAAGGATGCCTGATTACAGAAGGCAGGGGAGGGCTGAAATACAGCCGGATGGTGCCCATTTCACACTGCCCGCAGACTGCGCCGATATGTCAACGCCAGCAAATGTCGATATCTCTTGTAAAACGCTCCCTGGAGACGGAGTCAGGTTCAGCACTGTACTACAGAGCCGAGATAAAGACGCGGGAGTCCTGGGATTGATAGTTTAGAGGAAGCGCGAGGTGCCGGCAGCCTCCTGCCCGGAGGACACTTCGTTAGAGTGAGCCCTCCCCAAACCAGCCGCCAGCACTTCAATACCAGCCTCCACTCGGGGCCCAGCGCGAGTTAAAGGAGTTAAAGGACTGCAGGCAGAGGGACTGAATGGAAACCAGAATCCAGAGAACAAATGCCATTTTGCAGGCTCACCAGCTTTAAACCACAAAAGGGTCGGTGCAGAGAGGACTCGGAGTTCAGGAATATGAAGTTAGACCTCTGAAGCCATACGCCTCCTGGGAGCATCCCTAGCCTTTATATGCCCTGGGAGGTGGCTGAGGCAAACTCAGACAGCTCCAGCACGAACACATACTCCTGTACAAAAGAGCAAGCAAACATGACTGATGGGATGGATTTTCCAGCCCAGGTGTGCGTGTGCACGCAGTGCAGAACCCACACCGAACAAAGGCACTGCCCTGCCCCAAGCAACCTGACGAATCCAACGGCCGTGTGCCAAAACCTCTTTGGGAGCGGTGCAGTCAATTCCGAACCACGGCCTAAGGCTTCCTGAGGAAGATTCACGGCCTTCAGTACCCAGTTCAGACAGGTCAGGCCAACTAGTGCACTTAGACCTCTACAAACACTCGTAGAGGAGGCTGTCAGGTCCCAGAGATGGAGCTGGCCTGTCTGGAGCACGGCACAACGGCTGGCACAGCCGAGCCTCGGCTTGGCACGGGGGGCTCACCTCCCACCCGCAGCAGGCTCCGGCCCGCCCTGCCCCTCCTCCTCCCTCTGCCACTCGCTGACAACCCCCAAAGGTGCCAGAAGTGTTACTTTGGGTTGGATTACCACAATTCTAGCAAACTCCCTTTGGACCCTCACTTGCACATGGGTTGTGTCGGGGAAGGGAGCAGGAGCACTCCATCAGAATTGCTTGGCAAAGCTCCGAAGCCTTTGCACACCCAGCTGGAGTCAGAGGGCAGCTAGTGGCAAACACATAGCATTTCTGAGAAACAGACATGGGCTATGTTAAACTGAACACTAACACAATTCGGGCTTGAGTTTATTTCTAGATTCTCCCTGAGCTGTTTTTATAACCTGGATTTTTAAAGATTTATGTATATTTATTGCGTATGTAATAAAAACTTTCAAAAGAGAGATTCATTTCAAAATCACAATTTTGCTCCACATCTGTGCACATAAGCATTAAGTATTTTATCACTAAAATGAAAATTCAATGAAAACTTCATTCCCAAACCAGGAAGCATCTGAAAGCAAGAGTCTAGGTATTCCTCCAGAGCTCTTGACTTCTGAATCTAAGAACCACTCTAAATCAATTCAGAGTCCTAAAAGGACTTCATTTCATAACTTCTGTGCCTGTGTACCACAGCCCTGAGCTCTTCAGCCTCAGTCATGCCCATTAATCAAAGATATTTAGTTTATCTATAATCTCAGGTGGTCAAGACGTTGCCGGCATTCTGGTGATTTGTGCACAGATCGCACATGCTCCTGCGACCCTTCGCGAGGCTTTACAATACTGTTTACTTAGGCTTCAGCAACTCACAACATGAATCATCATCTCCATGTTTGAGCTCTTTACCTGCATTTCCTCTGTACATAATAAATGTCATTGACAGCACCAGGCCTCCAGCTGGTGTTCTCCATATTGAACACCCGCCTATTTAAGAATCCCATCATCTCCTTCTTTCATGTCATGGGGTGGTTGGTGGCAGACAACATTTTATGCTCTGGCTGGGAGGACAACTGGGAAGACTCAAGACCTGAGAAGTGGCAAAGAAACCCAGCACTTCTGCAGTCGACCAAAGCACACAGTCTAGTGGTTTGGTTGGTGGGTTTTGTTTGTTTGTTTGTTTGTTTGTTTGTTTTTATTTTCTTGTATTCTGTCCTGCAGAGACTTTATGATTACTATTTCAGGCAATACTGCCCTTAACCTATAACAAATACAATTCTAGCTGAACGCATGTTTGCTCTTTGTATAAAGAGAAGTCACGAAGAAACCTTACGCCATTTCTGAGACGATCCATTAACTGACTGCTAATCGAGGGCCTGAAAACACGAAGAATGTGACATAATGAATTACAACAGCATTGCCAGGATTATTGGTTTCAAAGTTCTGTGAGGGAGGGGAAAGAGACAATAATCTATTTTTCTCTGTGGCAAAACTCCCAGGCAAAGCACCCTGGCTTTCACCTACTGCTCCTCTTTGTTCTGCTGTGCCTGTCGCCTCCGGCTGCTCAGCAGGTAAGTCCTGCACTGAATCCTCCTGCCCAGGAGAGGTTTGGCTGCTGCCGCCCCAGTTGCCCTGGAGGACAGCAGAAGGAGCACGCAGAGGCCGGGCTGAGGCTCCCACGGGGAGGACAGCAGAGGGCTGGGAGCTCCCGGCCCCAAGAGGCATGAGGGCATGCCAGGAGGGCAGCGGGCAGGGGGGGCTCTGCGGATCCTCCCTGCCAGCAGCGCTGCCTCTCCAGAGGAGCTGCAGCATGGAGTGGGGCTTGTTTTCCCTGCAGCCCCGTGTGACTTAATCACTTTCAAGTGTTTGCTGCAGCCACATTAAAGGCTCGAGATCTTTTTCAAAATTGCTTATGTTCAAGAGGAAAATAGTACCAATCACCGCAGCACAGGAGTGCTCCTGTGATCACACGTGGATCTGGCTGCTTCACAGCCCTTCAGCTCACACTGATGCAAAAGGCACAGCAACTGGTGCCTATCACCCCTGAAAGCCTCCAGCCTGTTGTGTAATGGATCTGCACGAGAGCCTGCCTTCAGGTTCACCCCCAACTACTGAAAGGGGACCTCCGGTGAAGCAGTTACAGTAGGCAGAACAGCACGCATCACTGTTTTCAGAGGGGATTTCGTCCTGAAGTCAGGCAAGCTTCTCGCAGCACACCAGGAGCCTGGGGGCAGCCAGTTCGGCCACACTGCTCGGTGCTCTGAGCTGGAGCACGACCAGGTCCCCCTCCTCCCCCAGCCACTAAGAGATCTGCAGGGTCAAAACAAAAGCTCACCTGAGGCTCAGAGAGAAATCTGCTGAAGGCAGGTGGCTCCTTTGGGTTCTGAGCACAAACTCATTCACTGAGTAACTACGATAACTACTTGCCTGTGAACAAATACAGCAGAGATAGCTACAATAACCTGTAACTAAAAAGCCATAATTTCCTTCTTATATTTAGATGTATTTGCTCTTCTCATCATCTCAGTCACTGCTTGAAACTCAGCAGGTTACAAAATCCAGTTCTGAAGCTCTGCTCAGCTGATAATGCCTGCAAACAAAGGGCTTTTTGATTTCACCTCCCTGCAGGCATGACCTGGTGCCAAGGCAGACCTTCTTGTACCACTGGTTTCTTTTCAGCTCTTCGATTCTTGACTACCCGTCAGCAAGGAGGCACGAACAGTGTCTGCAGTCTTCTGCTGTTTTACAACAGAGAGCACCGAGCACCTTCGACAGTTCTGAATGGCATTAGCACTGTAACATTGCTGGGTGAAGCCTTGCTCCAGCAGCTCTGCTACAGGAGATGAGCACAGCATTGCCCCACCACGCACCCAGGCACAAACCCAGGGTGCACACAGGCCTCCTGCGGGCATAGCAGCTCCAGGGACTCCCAGAGCAGAGCACAGCTCAGCCCCTGCTAAGGCACCTCTTGTGCTCAGTGAGGTTGGCACAAGCTGATCCCAGCAGCTTGTTCCCCAGTTCATACAAACGCACCTGCTTGGAAGAATCTGCTGCTCTTGATTTAGTAACACAGTGTTTGGAGACTATTTTGACATCCTCAGTGGTTTGCAGTAATTCTGGTCTTTTCAGTGAAGTACACCCCCTCTCCATCTCGTTCTGTGCTCGGATGACGCAGATGCCCGTATTTCACTTCTTGAACTCTTCTAACAGTCACAAGGCACGGCATACCCGAGACACAGCTTCAGCGGCTTTGAGTTCTGTTCGTTTTATTACCTGCAGGAAATCTTAAAAGACATTTCTTCTCTTGACATATATCAATAAATTAGTTCTTTCTACAAGGACAAAAGCAAAATCCCTATTTCCTCTGGGCCAGCCAAAGTTTTGACCTCCAACAGCTATTCAACAGGTAACCCTTATTCTTGGAGCTTTTTAAGGATCACCAAAATTGTCCTTACTTGTGCTGGAGATCGTTCTCACCGACACGGTTTGTCACAGCTTTGACACCTCTCTGGCCTTTCCCACCATCACGAAGATCAAACAGAATTGTGTTTGTGGCCTTAGCACAGAACAGTGACCAGCAGAATTACCCATCACGTGTCTGAAGCACAGCACTGCAGACTTGAAGCACTCACCTTTCTTCTGCTGCATACACGTAAAAGGACATGCACTGAGTTTGCCAATTAAACAGGCAGTTCCTCAGGGGCACTGGCAATTAGTCACTATTCACCTCTCTCTCCCACAGAAGCACACTGACCTGTTCCCCAGCAGCTGGACCATACATGACTTCACTCTTGTCCCCAAAGAAATTTCTGGCAGAACGGGAAAACCCCCAAGGACTTCTGCACGCTGGCGGTTTTTGAGCTAGAGGGCCCGTGCTGCGTTACTGTGGTTCTGGAGTTCATTACAGGTTACTTTGTCCCAGTGCCTTTGTAATTTGCAAGCCACATTTTTAATTCAATACAATTTTTTTGACTTTTCTCTAAAATGGGACCGTTCTTAAACATCAGTGTAGTTGCCCATGGATTTTCACGTGCCTTGCAACAACCATTTCATGATAAACTGACTGGTGGATTCCCCAGCTGGTCCTCCCCAGACAGTGATGCCATTGCTGCTTTTCCTCCTTCATGTTCCTCTTCTTCACACAGTCAGCACGGATTTGCAAAGGGGAAATCACACTTCAGTGGTGTGCTGCAGAGCCCTGTACTGCAGTGATCCAAGGTAAAAATTAGAAGAGCTGTCAATGAACAGAGCTTCCAGCTAAGGAACAGCCCTTCCCTTCCATGACGAAAATCTCCACCGTGGTTTTCCGTGTCCAGTTTCCCAGTCCAAGCCTTGCCAAGCTCCATACAGAGGAAAATCAGCCTCCCAGTCCTGCTGCAATTTCTGTGCCTTGTTACACAAAGCAAAAAGTAATCCTAAGGCATTTTGCTAATTGACTTGGAAATATTAAACTGTCCCCCACTGTGCACACACATCTTTGTCTCGTCTCTGCTGAGCACGGGGAGCTTCCAGCCGGCCTGTTTCACATCTGGTGGCGGTGCAGAAAGCAGGCCGACATCTCCCGGTCCTCAAGCCAATGACACCCCTCACTGAGCAGGGCCAAGCGAGAAGGGGGTGATGCTTTTGTGCAGGGCAAAACCAAAGCGCCAGCACCGCATGGAAAACCCACTGTGGAGGAACACAGAGACGGGACGAGACTGCCGAGAGTGGGAGGAAGCAAAGAAACCCTGCTCACATCTGCATGGTGCACCGGGGCAGCGTGGATGCCCCTCCAGCCAAACCCCAGCCTTTGGGCAGCACAACCTCAAACTGCTGTGCAGCAGCTGGCCCCACAGCCTGTGCTGGGGGAGCTGCCGTGGAGCACATCTGCATTTCCTAAACACAGGCAACATTGTCTGTTTATATGCTTCATCGGGGGAAACGCTGTCCAGTTTGGTGCAACGGGGAAGAAAAGGCCTGAAGAGAGGAACAAGTCTGACCTAAAACAGAGCTGAGAGTTTGATTGAGTCTTCTAACAAAAATCATTAGGAGAGGAGCAGACTAAACCAGTATGTGGAGACTGCCTCTCTCCATATGCCACAGGCCATAATTACTTCCCCAAAATACATGCTAAATGTATTTCTTGTTATCCAACAGCAAAGACCATAACAGCACATCACGGGGAGCATGGCTTTCCTGGGTGGACTGGGATCAAATGCCCTCCCCAACTCCATGGGGGCTTTAGACTGGGCATTTTACATCTGCATCAATTGTATCTTAATATTCATTAACATAAGCAAACCTCAGATTTTTAATGCACTTGATCTTTTGCTGAAGTCTAAAATGTTGTTCTGCGTGCATTTCAGGCACAGGACCTTGTCCAGCCAGCATAAAATTCGAAATGAAAAGATAGAGCAAGATTTGAGGAAAGAGACATAAAAACCTCATGAAATGGTCCTGTTAAAATATGCTGATCCTCTTCAGGCAGCGGCTAGTAGAAGGACAGGGTGTTTTTTATTTTAACATTAGACAAACAAATTCTTTTCCCTCTGCCCTTCAGGTCACAGATTCAATTTAGTATTCTTATCCTTCTGCATCCACAGGGGAGAATAATTGACTCACTGAGTGAGTGAATGGACTACATAAGCACATAATTTGTTAATTTTTAGCCCATTATCTACTAGTGATGATAAGAGCTAGCTGGAACTTGCAGTTGATATAGAATTCGGAAGGCAAACACTTTTTAAAATAGGCTGTTAAATGATTAACTTAAAACACACATTTAAGCCACTAATTACAGTAATGCAAAACTTTTGACTATCATGCAGAGAAATTGTAAAGGAAAGCCTACTTTCATTTAACAGTGGAGACAGGAGAACCAACATCACTTAGTATTACCTTGTATAATAGCGATATTCAGGGGTGCTTGCTTATGAGCCTTTTGGGGGGAAAATGGGGCAGAAGAAAGCAGCAGGTAGCATTAGACTTTTTCTATGCCCATCACTTCCCTGTCTCTTTCCCTCTCTCTTTTTACTGACACAAAGGCTACCAGTGAGCAGATAACTGCCAGGCTTTCCAATGCCAGCCCTTCACAGCCCGGCGGTGCCAGCGGTGCTGGGGACAAGCCGGATGGTGCGGGGTGCTGTGCGGCCAGGAAGGGCGAGCACACGGTGTGTCGGCAGCAGCCACGCAGCCAGCAGGACCGGGAAGGGGCTGCTCCGGTCGGAGACTGCACCCCTGCCCGATGCTCTGCTCCCCCAGGGCATTGCCCACAGAAAGACAGAGCTGCTCTGCAGGGCGCTCCCGCGGCACCGCTGCCTTGCTGGATCCGACACGCGTGGTGCAGGGGGTTTTAGCCAGACTGCAAAATGCAAACCATATTATTTTTGGATCAGTAAAACAATTATTAACACTTGAAAACAAGCTGCAATCTATTCAGTTATAATTTCTAGTTTCACTGTCAATGAGCTAATTTAAATTTTAAAAAAGTTTGCAGCTCCCTAATTAAATTTGCTGAAAGCGTTTCTCTTATCAGAAACACAACAACTGGAGTAATTCAGCTTTGGCAGTTGCCCACATATAACAACCTCCCGTATGTTAAACCCAAGAGTTATGGCTCTATAACAGCAACACTCAATGCATATCTCAGTGCTTAGCTTAAACCATGGCTGACCGAAACATGTTCCTCTGCACACTTCCTATTTACAGCAGTTTGCACATCATTTTCGCCGAAGTTTTATGATACTGCAGTAAAACTGACAAGCATTAAATGAAGTCTCTGTTTTTATGCAAGCTCACCAGGTCCTTCACCAAATGCTCGGTTTTAATTGTACTTTATTATGAGTAGTGCTGTGAATAGATCCTCAACAAAAACTCGAGTGTGCAAAGGGTGGCACACTGACACAGAGCATGCAGTGACCAATGTAGAAGCCCTGACCTCAGAGTAAGGAGGAAGTGGTCAGCTGGCACCGGGTGCTACCAGGACTCCAACCATGGCTAGCAGGGGCAGGCACAGGCCGAGCACAGCTCCCCCTGCCCCGGTTAATGCCGGGAGCAGAGATGTGGCTGCAGCAGGACCTGAGCTGGCTGCACCTTGCCAGGAAGCTGCATCCTGGCGCAGCCAGGCACGGCTCAGTACCTTGGTGGCACCAGGCTGGTGCTTTCCCAGCTGCAGGGTGCGGAGCCCCAGGTGCCAGGATGCTCCTCGCTGTCTGCACAAACGCTGCTGGATCTCAGACAGCCCAGGGTCCCCGTACCGAGCCACTGCCCAACACCCTAGTGAGGACGAACAGGAGCTACCACAGCTCCGGGGCTGACACTGTGCCCGCAGGACACACAGTCACTCAACCCTTGTGGTTCGGCCTGGGGAGGAAAGGCCCTGTGCCGCCACGCACCCCTCCACGAGTCCCAAGCCTCCCCAGCACACCTGGCTTGGGACTGGCACTCGAGTCTTCCTCCAAAAGTGGGGCGTCAGGCGGCTGCACTTAGGAGGCAAAAAGTGAAGACTAGCAAATTGCATGTTAGAAATTTGCTAGCAAGAGATGAATAAATATTTTATGAACCCAGCCTTCATTAAGTCCAATGCGCGCATCGCAGATCAGTTTGCAAACAGCTCTCTCCATCTGATTGTGCCCCCCTTTGCTCGAGGAGGCCCGCTGTAATGCGCTGAATCCATATGCATGCGTCTTCACAAAGAGAAACATAATTTGCCTTTGCAGTTTTGCTGGGCTCAGTGTTCCTACTTGCTGGTCCTCAGGTGCTAAATAAAATCTACAAGAAGTCAGACAAGGCAGCATCTAAGTTTATAGCCTCGGCGCTGTGGCAGGTTACTGCTCGGTTACACCAAGTGCCTAGAGGAAGCATTTGCACACAGTTTAAGAACAACAAATAATAACACAAGCAATCAAGTTGACAGCGGAATTTTTATACAGAAATACAGTTGCTTAAGCACTTTAAATATAATGATAGTTTGGGTTAGTAGGTGCTCTTTAATACCGAACTTCACTCAGAAAGAGGCTATTAACTTCCACTTTAATTTTTAAGTGGCAACTTGTGTTCCCTGAGCATTGTTCCCTGGCAGCACAGGAATTATGGCTGAAACACGCGGCCCCACCACGCGTCTCGGCCACGACAGACGGCCTGGCACTGCGGGCGGATGTACGGCGCTCCCTCGGGGAGACACCAGCCACTGCCCAGCCCTCCCACACCAAACCTCAGCACTACACAGAGCTCAGGAATTACGGAGGGTTGTTTTGAGCAACCCTACCATAACCCACTGCAGTGGCTCTGCACGGTCATCCCCAGCACGGGAAAAATTCCCCAGCAGCAGCAGCAGCAGCAGTCCAGCTGCTGACCCCCCTCTGCCACATGGCTGCAGGTCAGCCTGACACAGCAGAAGCCGCTCTGAGGTCATTTCTGAGGATGTCTTGGGGAAAAGGACTAATGATGCAGAAGGACTTTACAATGCTTCTTGCACTTCACCAGGCCTCAGCTCTCCTGACAGTACGTGATAAATGCACGCAGCCACCCTTTGAACTTTGACGCCTTTGGCAGTTCCTGCAGAAAGCTTCCCCCAGGAGTCCATAAACCAGGCAGCATCTCATCCTTGCTCACTTTTTTCTCTTGAGTGCTCTCCAAGTCACAGCTCTTCATGTCCACCCACACAGCAGGACTACCAGCACGGTTCTCATCTCATTGCTGTGACATCCTGCTCGGGACCTTGACAAATGCAAACTCAGCCTACTAAAACTGCAGCAAGCCCACTTCCCCACACTCTCCCGTCCCTCACCTCGCCCTCGCAGTGCTCCCTCCCCTCTCACGAGCAGCAGCAGAGCAGTGCTGAGCGCTGCTGACCTCACAACTCTGTGTGCTCCCACCCCCAGCCAAGCCATTCACGTTGGAAAACCACCTTCTGCCTATACAGACCCAAGGAGTCAAAATTTATAATAACAGTAAATACTCATGGGGCTTGCAGAGCCAAAACCCAAAATGTGAAAGGAGTTGAAAAACAGGCTGAGAAGACCCCAGGAGCCTGTTTTGCGCTGCCACAAGGAAACAGATTCCCTTTCCCCAAGGGATTTGGCCTCACGGTGACGCCACAGCCCCGCAGCTGAGGCAGCGGTGCCAGGCCTGTCCCTCTCCGTGCCACAGGACCACACAGAGCACTGCTGTCAGGCTGGGGGAGGCCAGCACCTGCTCACAGCTAATCACACCCAAACCAAGGCCAGGCTAGGTGTCTCCCACCCTGACCTTCCCCCAGGGGCAGCACAGCAGCACGAGGGCAGGGACAAACATGGACCTGGGTGCGCACTGCGGCCTCCGGGACAGGCTCCTCGGAGTGAGCGGGGTTTAGCTTGGGTTTCTCTACGGTATTTCACAAAGAAATGCAGGAGACAGGAAGCATGTGGTTTTTGTTCTCTTCCTAAAACACCCTGGAGCATCATATCTCAGCTCCCGATCAAAATCAAACGACAGCTTGGGCTCTTTTGCAAAACTTTTCTGTAGATCTCAATCCTTAGATGCTTAGCAGAGCACATCACAAATTATTAATAAGTGAATTACATTTCCCCATGCCCTTTTATTAGACTGCTCATCAGAGCCCAACCTTCAAAGCCCAGCAAAGTGCAATGATTGAAAAGGGACGGGTTATTTATGTGGCTATATAAGTCTTGTCATCAATGACAGCTTAAAGGCAGCGAGCGTACCTACAGCTAATCTCACAGACAGAGCTTGAATTAGTCCAGACAGCAGCAATAACATCTCTAATTATGGAATGAGGTAAATAATTCATTGAACTTCTTTCAAACAGAAAGTGGAAACAAAATGCTCCCTTTCTGGGGAGCTCGCCGGCACAGCAAGCACAGGAGACAGGCCTGGCAGGGAGCACCGCGCCGCCCGCGCCTGCCTGGGGCTCCAGGCCAGGCCAGGGACCGAAGGCAAAAGCTGCCGAGGCTGGCGGGTGTTCCCCTGCTCCCCAGGTGCCTCTTCCCCCTTCCACATGAGGCACAAAAGGTTGGACAGACTGAGATGTCGGGACACCCATCCCATGGAAGTTTTCTGCCAGGACTGTCTTACCCAGGATGAACTCCCTGGGGAACACAATGTCCTGCCCTTTGTCCAGTGAGGCGCTGGGTTAAAGAAATCTCGTTAGTGTCATTACATATTCAGCAGCCTAGCCATTATAAAAGACCATAGTAATTAGTCCTGGTTTTCACCTCTCTGATTACAGGCCTCCTCGTGAAAAAGACAAAGAAGAGGCTCCCAAAACACAATCAGAGCACGCATGCAGCACGCTGTACCTCCCCCAGCCAGGCCCATCACTCCTTTTATCTCATTATTCCGAGTAGTAGATGCACATGTTAATAGCTTTGTGGAGCAATTTATGAAGAATAATAGACTGTTTAACTGCAGCAGAGCAATTGAAATGCAAGCTTTGAACCTTTGCAATGATTCTACTGTACGCAGAGTGAAAATTAAAGGTTCATTGTTACAGAGAAAACGATGGTAAGACAAACTGTTCACGTGGTTATTGATGGCCCCACCACTCGATAAACAGGCTGTTAAAATGAACGTGGAGGGGTCTGCATCACAGTGAGGTGAGTTGTGGGTGACCCACTGGCAGAGATCAGTGACACCCAGGACAGGCAGGCAGACAGGCTGCAGTTCCTCATCATTCATCGCTTCCCGTTGGAAAACGCCACGTTTATTCATGTAAGTGCACTTTCAGTAATGCAAACATTAATTGCACACACTTGTTTTTCCCTCAAACCTTACAGAAAAAAAACCAAGTGCACAAACAGCAGCATTTATAGATCTCTCTGAGCACGAAGTGTGTCTGTTGGGGTTTCCACAGCCACACACAATTAAAAACCAGGTTTGCAGGGCTTTTCCAGTCCATAGCAAACCACCCTGAAATATAAGGCGCTAGCTTCCACTGATGGCCATCGGTTCCACTATGAGCTGGGCAGCTCTGTTTCATCTCCGCTTTCTTCTTTTTGATTTGCCTGCAGAATTTTTAGTTTCCCATCTAGTTAATACCTCAACATGTGAGATGATTTAGTGGATGCGGTTTGACTTAAAACAATTACGGCTTCCCAGTTTAAACAAAAATGCCTCTGCCCCAGTCCCTCCGGCCACCCACCGACGCATTTCCCAGGGGAACCCCGAGCTCCCCACGGTGCCGGGGGCTGCCTCCCCACAGGAGCACCCATCGCAGCAGGGCTCCAGTCTCCCACCTGCTGACTGGAGTTTCCAAGCACACTTCACAGACCGCAGTTTCTATTCCCTAACTTCAGGCATCTGCCCAGGTGTCCATTACTTTCAATTTCTGAAAATTCATTTCAGATATGAAAATTTGACTCACAAAATGACAAAAACAGTTCTCAATTATACATATATACTTTTAAAACCAGCATTTCCTGATGAAAAACATTCTACTGCATGTTGTCTGATCAACTCTACATGCTAATCCTTTTTCCTAGCACATCACATGTCCATCCAGCAACTCTTCACGTTGTTTTTTTCCACCCTCAGTTAAATGCAGTGAATGGAATATGAGGCCCCATTTTAGATTTAACAGTGAAGTTTTACTGCCAGCTTTCTAGTAAATTCTTCCTCATCTTTGACGTGCTCACCAATCTTTCCTTAAAAAATGCCTCTCTGCTTGCTTTCTGTTCCTCCCATAACGTCACCTCTTTCAGTCTCCTGTTCACAGCACAAACCACTGCCAGGCACCGAGAGGGAGAGTCAGGATTTCTGTCTCTCATCTTCTGTGACCAAAACAATGACAAAATATTTTGCCTTTTCTCAGTATGATAAGTTCGTGCTTTTCCTACGCTCATGTTCATGAGCCAAAGGGACAATCTGGAGCTGCAGTCTTTTCCTGACATGCACACATATGTCTCGCTAGGCGTTTGATGCCCTAACCTTGCTCCCTGGTTTCGGTTGTCTGTGCTGGTTTTGCTCAGGATGAAATCACGGTGCTTGGTGTGGGCAGAGAGACTGCTCCTCGGCGCATCCACGGCTGGGAGGCTCCCCTCCACCGCCCCCGGGCAGAACATGGTGACGGCTCCGTCACTCCAAACATGGCGCTTCTGCTTTATTTTAGCATCACTGACATTTAAAATCCTCGTGCAGTCACAACGTAAATTTAAATTGGAGGTCATTGAGGGCTTACTCTGAATACTTGCGGTACTTCACATCTGTTATCTCTACAAATTCAATAAATGCAGTAAAATAAAGGAGGCACATTTATGAGAAATTCTGATGCAACTGATCAAATTAATATTTAACCCCATTGTACAAAAATTAGAGATATACATACAGATTGCAATGTTAATTGCATTTCACAAGTAGGCCTCTTCTGCGAGCAGGGCAGTATGTACATTGCTAGAAATGTGCCTGACTGATTATCATCAAACCCAATATTTTTCTCGACTTCACCTTCTAACTACAGTTGGCTTATTAAATATTTTGTACATTCATTTATGCAGCAAGCACCTGACATCCACTTAGTGTAATACAAAGGCTGTATTTTCTAATAAGATTATAGATTGCATTATGGTTCTAGAGAACTGTAAATCTACAGGCAAAAAGAAGCAGGCACACACTTAACGGCAGAAGTAGAAGTGGTCCATATATCATGGAAAAAAACTAGACCAGGTTCCCCTTGCACAACCACAGTGATGACTGCGGGTCTGGCCCAACGTCGTGTCTGAGAGCTGCCCCGCCAGCCCGATGCTGCGGCTCACACGGTGCAGGGCTGACCCCGTGGCAGTGAGGACCGGGCTCACTGCGCCTTCGGGGCTCCTTGGCCACGTTTACCTCTCTGTCACTCTCCCTCCTCTCCCTCCTTTTCACTTTAGACACTTTCCTCTTTCTTTTGTGTTCAGTTCAGTAGGAGGTCCGGATTTCTGCTCCTTTATTAGCCTAGGCACAATGCAAATGTTTTCCTTTCTGATGTGAGCTTCCTGCCCGCATCGCAGGGAAGGTGCTGATTAAATCGCCCCACCTCCCCAAAACCCTGTCGAAAGGAATGTCAACAAACAAACCCAGAGAGCGGCGATGTGCGGGTGGATACTGAGTTACGGGGATTAACCGCAGAGGGAAATAAATTGGGATTCTCACTGAGGTCTGCAAGTCTACAGCAGGCAAACCACATGGAAACACCAAGCGCCCCCTGTAAGGCCCAGTCTCCTCTCCCAGCCACACCAGGCATTTCCGCACGGGATGGGAATTGGCCTTTTCGAGGCAGACCTGACCTGCTGTAGCCTTCACCAAGCAGTGGGGCTCTTCCCAGCCCAGGGCACAAGGACATGGAGAAAGCTTGGGGCATGGTGGTGTCTCTGAGGCTTAGAAATCAAGAGACACCAGCCAGGCAAAAGTAGATTACATCAGTTATGCTCATCAGAGAAACTTATTCTTCCTAGCAGACTTATCTGTATCAGTTTTTTCTCTGAAACACTTGATCATAAGGACAACTAAGAAATGGAAATGGAAATTTTTGAGAAAAATTGTGGAAGCTGGTTGAAAACAAAAATCTAATTCATAATTCATTTGTAGAAGTCTCATCTGAACAAGTTTTCCAACACTATTCAAGCTGGTTGAATAATTCAAAGAAATACCAATTTATTCAATCAAAACAATGGCAAAATTTGGGAAATCTGATTTTCCTCCGCATCCCCGGATTTGCGTTAGCATGAGTGACAGCAGATTTGTGTCAGTGTCAAGGAAAATGAATCAAGGCAAATAGACATGGAAAACTAAACAGAGTTCAAACCAGCCCCATAAACTACACTGAAATACAAATATAGAAACCCCAAAATATGGAAAATAAAAGCACTGCACCATAAACCTTCAAAACAGCTGCAGGATAAAGCTGATTTTTGCCTGAAGAGATGGAAATGGAACAACTCCGTTTCTGAAGCTCGTGGTTCTTTACATTTTGCAGATTCAGCCTTCTGTCTACTTTTTACCAGTATTTTGCTTATTATCATCATAACCTCAAAGCAGCTGTATTAGTGATTTACTGCTTCAAGTAAAAGAAGGAAAGTGTTTAATAAAGGAGGTCGCCAACACTTCTTAATGCTCTCAATAATCCTGCAAAGCAAATACAAAACATCACCATCCTGAACTGCAGCTGAAGGACTGCAGGTGACAACAGAAACTGCAAGACCAAAACAAACTGAAATTCAGTTCCCTGAACTCCAGCTAGCAAACATATTCCTGGAAACAGCAGGGGTGAAAGCTTTGCACAGGAAGAGGATTTCAGAGGAGCCTGGTTAGATGAAAAAACATTTGATGCTGACAGGGCTGGCAGGGAAATCCAGAACCTCCACTGTAGAAGGGGCTGCTTTTCGTGCTTTGGGAGTGATAGAAAAGCTGAAAAATATACGGGGCGGCTGTCTGAAAGAGGCAGGGATCTAGCACTGCCAAATAACATGCAATATTAAAGGTATCGTGACAAATAGACACTGAGAACTACTAGAAAAGTCAGGCATGTCCAAACAACATGGAGCAGTGCCCCGGAACTGACTCTGGGAGCACAGGACTCAAGCTCCTCTAATCTGCCATTGTTTGTGGAAAAAAAAAAAAAAAAAAAAAAAGGAAAAAGAGGGAGGACAATCTTTTTTCTGACTTAAAATAAACAAATCATAACTTCATGTCAGATGATGTACTCTACCCGTCAGTCTAACAGGTAATGGAGCCGCAGCCCTGCCCATTCATCACCCGCTCCCATCCATCTGTGTGGGAGCAGCCTCTGAGTCTGCCATCCTCACACCTAGTCCTTAGGAGCCCGTGGCAGAGAGGTTTTTACGACATCTCACCTTGTAGGAGCACATACATCCACATCACAACCGCATCCTTCAACCACAAACTCCCCGGAGGCAGGACCGTCTGACTGCGTGCTGTGAATGTGCCAGGCACACCTGGGGCACTGTAATAACACCAACAAATTAATGCTTGCAAGGTGTGAAAGCTGTCACTGTGCAGGCACTGGAGAAGTCCAAAGGCACGCTATTACTGTGAGCATGGGTCTCAGCACACGGCCACACAGTGCAGCTATTTGGGCAGAAAAGACAAAGAGAGAAAAACAAAACAAAAAACAAAACAAAACAAAACAAAATAAAATAAAATAAAATACTTTTAAATAGTTCATGTTGACAGAGCTGCTCCCACAAAGCAATGCCACATGCTAGATCTGCAATGCCACATGCTAAACCTACCAAGTGAGGTTTAATGTTCTGCCAGTGCTGCAGCAGTCTGGATTTGTTGCCGCGTGTGGTTTGTGAGCTGGGGCTGACGAGGCTGAGCCAGACAGGAGCCGGGCTCACAAGGCTGCTCCTGTGCAACCCCACCATGTGCCATGAGTTACCACCACGAGTGCAGTGCAGCTAGCACGGGCTGGAGATGTCAGCAGGATACAGCTGGTGGTTCCTGATAAGTACTCAAGTACTGACAGTCAACGGAAGCTGCTTTTCAAGGTCACCCGCCCTGTTGGGCCCTTTAAGTCACGTATAGAAAAGCACGAAGCAAAAGAAAACCCACGCAGAAGTCAGATTTCGGAGCATGCCCCTAGCACTGGGCAGGACCGTAGGTTGTCAGTGGTCCCATGCATCTCCAGGGGAGCAGCTGAGCAGAGGCAGCACATCCCTCCCGGAGTAATGGAGGCAGAATGCAGCCCTTCTCTCTGCTGGCTTGAAAAAAAGGCAAGTAGTTGGTTCCCGTTAGAAAATGCATACCGGAATTTTCCAATTCAGTGGAGAAGCAAAAAATCCAGGTCAGTTCAGACTTGATTTTGCTTGAAGGGTAAATTGGAAAACAATTTACCCCTCCATTTATGCTGTACAGGAGCTGGAGATTTTCGCCTGCCACTGGTAGCCCAGGAGCGGAGTTGCAGCGGGCAGGAGTGCTGCTGGCTGCCCCGTGCCCTGTGGGGCTGGGGCCTCCTGCGGCTCCCCCGCTCCACGTCCTGGGGCTGGGGCACAGCAAAGACCCCGCCTGGCTTTGTGCCTTGCGATGCTCCGTCAGCACAACCAAAGGGAAAGCCGGCTGAGCAACGTTTCACTGAAATATCATTTCCAACATTAATGCCTCTTCAAACAAGTTTAAAAGTCCCCCAGAGGTGGGTTGGTTTTTCGTTTGTTTGTTTTTATTCCGTTAGCTGAAACCCAGTGACTGCACAAAGGGAAATGGTTCATTCTGTGTTTCCTTCACCCACAGGTAGGGTACAGGGAAAGAAGCAGAGAAGAGACACACCGTGCTTTATTGCTCCGAGTTCCTCGAGTGCTCATGAGATACCTCTGTCTCAGAGAAGACCAGAGCTTTTTATTTTCCTAATGTAACCCCACATTTAGCACCAAGCATTTGAGGTGGGAACTGCAATGCTTATTTGCCCTGCTTATTTTGCCCAACAGAGCTGTGGCCATTCCTCCCCATCTCAGGGGATGCCTGCTGAGCACACCCTGACCTGCACGGGTGCTGCGGCACGGGCAGGGGACGATGGCAGACCTGGTGGCACGCTGAGTGTCTGCCAGAGACCGAGAACGCTCCCACCTTGTCTGCTCCCATCTCACAAATCCAGCGCTAATAACATTTTCGCCATGCTTTCCCATGCCTCCCTCTTTCTAAGGCTACCTGCTGTCCCCTCCCGTCCGCACCACAGAGCAGACAAACTGCTGTGGGGAACAAGAACGGTGATGGTGTACCTAAAAGACAGGGGCGACTCCAGCAGGGCGAGTGTGGAGAAAACTACTGCAACACACCTGGCACCACGGCAGTGACGTGTCAGGTTTCCTGCATCGTCTGGCACTGAAGCTGCCATTTCTGCCTCACACGCATCCTTTCAAGCTCACCGTACAGTCCCCGGTGATTTAGTATTAGCACTTACATACTCAAGGGGGAGAAAGCAGCATATAATTAAAATCAAACTTTTAGCAGTTGAAAAAGACAACTAATCCTTTAGCTAGAATAATACTTGTAACATTTAATTGTCAAAAATGTATATTTCCAACAACTTCTGTGCACCAAATCAACTTACTGTCCAAAGGGTACGTGATCCTGATGCACTATGAAAAGGCAGAATAAAGGGGTTGGTACTCAGAGCTGGTTGGAAGCTGCTACTAAATTACATGAGCTTTGTGATTTAGGAGCAGGTGCCTTTCTGTCACCATTTCAGAGCACAGTCAGTGTACTTAAAAGGAATCATTCAGGTGCCTTTCACAATGCTGAACCTGCTTCAGTAGAGTGTGAATGATGAAGGCATGCTATAAATTAAAAACTACTTCCTCAAACTTCCCTGCTAGCTTTTTTTTTTTTTAATTTAAAGGAAAACCATCAAAACAAACAAAATCAAACTACTTGAATTACTCAGGATTATGTGCCAATAGCTGCCAGAAAGCAAACACTGCATGACCTGTAGCCTGGAGGAGGACGTAGCATTAGGACACTAATAGTTGCAAGATGCAAATTGCTGCCATGAAGTGAGTTGCTGTGACCATTGTGACCCAAAGTTATTACAGGTTGTAAAAAGGTTGGTTTGTTTGTTTCCAAAGCCATCACTGAGCTTCCCTTCCCTTCCCTTCCCTTCCCTTCCCTTCCCTTCCCTTCCCTTCCCTTCCCTTCCCTTCCCTTCCCTTCCCTTCCCTTCCCTTCCCTTCCCTTCCCTTCCCTTCCCTTCCCTTCCCTTCCCTTCCCTTCCCTTCCCTTCCCTTCCCTTCCCTTCCCATCCCTTCCCTTCCCTTCCCTTCCCCTCCCTCCCCTCCCCTCCCCTCCCCTCCCCTCCCCTCCCCTTCGCACTCCCAGGAGATGGATGGTCCCTGGAAGGACTTAGGGAAGAGATGAAGCTGACAGCGCAACGTGCCTTTAGCATATGCTGCTACACTAGATCTCTTTCCTTGCAGTGGTGTCATGACGCGCTGGCTGTGCTTACCAAGCACATGTGCGTGCATTGGTGCTAAAACCAAGCAAAAAGATAACTCAGAAATACCTGACTCCAATAAAACCCAGCTTAGGCTGGTGCTGCACTCAGAGACATCAGCCCCTAGTTTGGCACTGGTGGGCCCGCCTGCTCAAGCAAGTGCCGGTTTGGGGACTCTGTGAAATTCAAAACTCCAGACTGATAAAGAGAGAAAAAAAGCTTTACAGTTGTGCTAGCAGTGTCCTTCCCTCGATCCAAAGGGCTTTTGATTAGTTATTAGATTAATTTCCTCATCCCGCTCTAAGTACAATGTATGGAGATTAATTTATTAAAGGTTTTGTATTAACCAAAGAGTCTTAAAAACTATTGAGGAAAAAAGACTTTGAGGGCAATTCCTAATGAGAGTTTGTGTCATCTCTAAACTTCTATTGAACTTCCAGATTTTCTTTGAAGAAGCAAAGTGTTTTAAAAAGTTTCCTAAGGTGACATAAAACTTTCTATTTTATATATTTTACAATAAACCATATTTTCCTGCTGAACCCATGTAGAGATCTAAAACTATCGAGCAACAAGTCTGCCTATTAAAGCCCCTGCCTTTTGTTAGATATTTCACTTGCATTAACTAGGAAATTGCCCAGCCCCATTGTCAGTAAGATAAATGTGTTCTCGCTGGAAAATGTTAGTGGATTTTAATAGCGGATTCCACCTCATAATTTCTTGTTTCTTTCTAGATACATCGTAATGGTATCTGCTTTGAAGTTCTTATCTTGCTTTATCTTTTCTTTTTTAAGAAGCAATTTCTTGTTATTTCTTGTGCTGGAACTAGCCTTTATGTAGAAGAAGTCTGAAAGCACAAAGAACAAAAGTGTCCAGCCTTGCAGAACTGTTAGCACACGTCTAATAGAAATGTCTGCAGTTTTCAGAACCAGTGGAGCCGTGTAACTGCCTTTCAAGTCTCCCCGGACTGCCGGTGCATTGTGCAGCCTACCCCTAGAATGACACCTTGGGTTGGTGCTCAGCCTCTCTGGGCCCAGCCCCGAGGAGGACGGGGAACTCTGGATGCGAAGCATCTGTAGCTGTAAATACTGTCTGCATGGCTGCTGAAGACACCGTCAAGCAGCTGTTGGAGAGGAAAAAGCCAGACCCAACGGTACCAAAGGGGAAATTTCAGGCGTCCTCATTTTTACAGCAGAAATACAAAATTTCACAAAGCCGTTGTGCCACCATTTTGCAGCGAGAAGCACCACGGAGCCTGGTGCCCGTACAGCCTGCCAGCGCCCCGGCAGCAGATGGCTGCTGTCCCACCTGGGTCCCCGGGGAACAGTCCAGGGGCACCACCAGCCCACGCAGAGTGTCAGGGAAGAGAGCTCAGCAGCACGGAGCAAAGGGATCAGGCCGCTCAGATTCCCAAGACCTCCTCCGGGCACACAAAGCAGAGAAGCCCTACTAAGACAAGAAGGAGGTGCATTAAGAGGGGTAGCCCAAGGCCTGGGCTGTTCCCAGGCACCTTAGGAAGGTAGCCAAGGAGGCTGAGTAAGAAATGTAACAGCAAAGGCGGTTTTAACTCTTCTGGAAATAAAAAACACATTCGAAGAGGGAAATGACAGGTGGGTTACAGAACTGCCATGCCAGTATTAGCTGCTAATATAAATATTAAGAAAACATGACTTCCATAAAATATTTAGGATAGAACATATAAATATTTATTGATTTTAATCAAAGAGAATGAGAAAGTTGTTCTGGCTTCAACTTTTGGGAACCAAAACAAGTTCGGCCTGACAACTGCTACTTGCTTTCTTTTCAGAAAGGAAATAAAAAGTCTGGGGAAGCAGAAACCTTCCACGGGACATAGCTGGGGAACCAGTACCAGATACAGGCTTGAGATGCGAACAGCAACTGAAGTCAGCTTATCCAGATATGACTGGACTCAGTCCTGGGCAGCTGTCCAGGGGACTGGACTAGGTCATATCAAGAAATTCCCTCCAACCTCAATGATTCTGTGATAAAGGAATAAGAAAATAGCCATGCACTCTGCTAGCTAATAGAAGTGTGTACCTTTGTTGGTATACGTCACATATGTGTATGTCTATCAGTATATATACTGAGTGGACTCTGACATACCTATACAGGATCATAAGAGGGAGTCAATCATCCTTATCCCTCTACTTATGTTACCTGGATGCCAAGTTCACACAAGATGTTTGGGCCTCTAATTCCTTTTGTACTCACTTCCCAAAATAAAACCTGCCTGTGAAACTTCAGTTTCCTGCTGACACAAACTGTGGCAGGATGGGTAGTGCCTCCAGGAAAAAGCAAGATGAGAGCTGTGCCCCTGAGGGTGTCTCTGAAGCACAATCCCTCCAAAATAAAGCCTATCTGATGCAGGTTATGCCCTTCTTGCTCAGGGCTGTGCTGCACATCAAAATCTCGTTCGACACAACTGAGAAGGTCTCCCAGTACTGATCTTGTGGACAGCTCTGTATTTGTGCCTTGAGTCTTCAGTCAGCCACTGACACATGACCTCAGGTGCTCTGTGAAGAGAAGATCAGGCACAGTGTATGATTATTAACTAGCTACGGCAAGGAAGACGCACGTATCAATAACTCGTTTATCACAGCTGCCACTGAGCATGGTCTGCTGGAGGCTCCTGCACAGGGGAATTCCCCCCAGGGAGAATTCCCTATGCTCTGGCCACTGGGTAGGGCTTGCTTCTTTCATTCATCTTTTGTTTGTGTGTTCCACTTGGACCATGCACTCCCCCACATTCTCCTTTTAAGCCATGCGACGTATTTTACTTGGTACGTAGCATAAAAAAAGAGATAGCAATTGCTGCAATAGCTCGGCAGAGCGGAGCAGGGTTCACACATCCCACTTGCGTTTCCAAGGGGCAAACAGAAATGTACCCACGTGTGAATCAGATTGGGCAATTTCACTCCCTGCAAGTAAACAAAATTACTTATTCTTAAAAATCAAAAGGTAATCACTCTCTTTTCAAATTGTGTGAAAAGATGGAGACTGGATCTCCATTCTTGAGACATGAATCAAACCCAGACTAAATTTAATGATGTTAACAGTCATCTTCAGCTTTCATAATCATTCAAAGGGCTTCTGCTGAATTTATTTGATCTCAGGCTTTTTGCTCACATTTCAGCAGTATTTTAGAGAGCCTATAATGTCTGAGAAGCTTCATGTTCTGAAAAGGGAAGGAATCACAAGACTAATATTACTATTTATTACTTTTTTCAACTCATTCAAACTTAAATTACATGCACAAAACTTCGGGATGATAGAAGGCACATAAACGCCCATATTTAGTATTTTGATTAGTCACAGAAGAAAGCAAATCATGAGCTTGTCTATAGAAGTTGCCAAGCTGCTGACAAAGTCCTTCAGAAATAATGCTGAACAATAATGAAGTCTAGTTTATGAATGAAGTTTGTGTCAAGGTAGGACAGCAGCCCTTCAGCATTATAAACAGCACTTTGATGAAAGTTTCATAAATTGTTTAATTTTTCTCTTTTATCTTCTCTCACCCTCCCCTCTCCAAACACTATCCTTCTTCAGAGCAGCCTCCGCAGAGGAACAGCTGGGTCGGGAGACGGGAGAAGCCTCCTGAAGATCACAGGCGGAGGGTTCTCACTGCTCTCTTGGAGGAAAGACACCTCAGTTACGGATATCAGATATAAGCAGAGGAGCAACCAGCCTAGACCCTGTCACACGTACGCTCCTAGAGACAAAGGCAGCTGAAATACAATCAGTATTTTCGTTTGGACAGGAATGGATGAACAGAAACTATTGCCCTGTGCAGGACATCTCTAGGCTCTGGTGGAACAGGTCAGCTCCCTATGAAGTACTGAGTATATTACATGGTAATTATGACCATGGACCACAGAGAGAGGACACTGGGAATCTAGTTGTTCTTGGCTAATGTTTATTTTTAAATGGAGCTGTATTACCAGAAAAGATTAAAACCTTTCCTAGCTCCATAAATCCTCCAGCCCCGTGACTCAAGAAGCTGCCTGGGAAAGTTCACAGTCATTCACTCTCATTGCCCAGTGGTGGTCTTCATCCCACGTACCCCTTTCCTCCAGGAACTCAACTTCAGGCCCATCCCTCTGCCCTATGCCACAGGCCCACCTTCAGCACCTCCTTTTCTCTTCCCGTTTCCTGAAAATGTGCCCTTGCCTTCACTTTTAAGGCAGAGGCCCCACCAGGCTGAGCCTAGGGGCTGCTGGCTCCACGCACACGGCAGGGCTGCGCTGCAGGGGCCTCTGGTCTCTCACGCTGATTCCTCTCCCAGCAAGCCAGTAGTTGTTGATGTCAGAATGACATGCAGATATCACCGACTTTTATTTAGAGAATTACTAAATTGCTGTAATCTCTAGGTTCTCCCTTATCGCGTTGGTTCAGCTCGTGCCTGCTGCACGCAGTTGCTGCTTTTGTATTGCCTTTGTTCAAATTTGCATTCAGACAACAAGCCAAGGAATGTGCACCTCGCCTCTGCATCTCCTGACATATTTCTCTGGACGGCTGGCAGCAGCTCAAACAGCCCTTCTTGTAGGGAAGGGAAACCACCGAGAGGATCACTGCGTTCCCTGAGCAATGCTGGATTTCTGTCTTTGTTGTGTCTCGTACCGCGCTGGAACACTGCTGGGTGTTCAGCAAATAAATAAATCAACAGATCCGGACAGAGAAGCCAGATAAAGGCTGCAGAGAAAGGTCCCTGATTTGCACATTGAGTCTGTTCATTGATCATCCATGGTAAATCCTGGCTACAGACAGCAGAAAATACAGGGACTGCTTTCTTGGACATACCTCTTCATTTCAATGTTTGCTTCAAAGCGTTCAGGCGCAGCCAGCCCGCGGGAGGGCAGGGCCGAGGCTGTCAGCACGGAGACCGAGGCTTGCAAAGAGCCACCGCAGCAAGCAGCGGAGAGCCCCGTCTGAACCATGAAAGGGGAAGATGTGTAAGCCCTTCCCTTTCCCCATCACAGGCTCCCACTTCCTCTTCCCAGCTAAAGCTAAGAAGGAAAAAATGCACTTTAAGAGAATGGCTCCTTTGAAACGAGGCAGAACACGGTTACAGGGAGATGAAGACGAAGCCTTGTGATAAGGCCACAGGCAGCAAGAGCAGTGATGCTGGGAACAATGGAAATTTCACAGGTGTTAGAGCTGAACGCAGCCGAGGCTGCTGCAAACTGCAGTACAGGCAGCAGGGCGAAGAGGTGCCAGGGCTTTAGGGGGAATTTTTCTTCCCATTATTTTAGAGATAACAGGGAGAGGTGAGAGACACAGAAATAATCAAGAATACCCTGACTGAAAAGGGAAAACACAAACGTGCACAACAATTGTGTCGTCTCTGCTTCCCCACAATCAGTCGGTATCTTCTGCTGAGCTGCCTCTCCAGCAAGGATCTCCCACCCCAGCTGGGTGCACACAGGGGCAGTGGCAGGCTGCGGGCAGACACATCACTGCCTTTGAGAGGGCGACACCTGAAGGGACACATGACGTGCAGTCCTCCCGAGGCCTTCACAATTGTTAAAGCTCAACACAAAGATTAACATTTTTGTTCAGGGCATAAGTGCAGTGGGGAATGCGCCCACCAGCAGGCAGGAGAGGTGCCGCAGGGGGTGACGGTGACCTGTGGCAGAGCAGTGACACGCGCGGCCCCACCGCTGTCCCCACTGCCCCGCTCCCCGAGGGGCTGCCCGAGGGCAGGGGCTGCTGCGAGCCGAGGGAGAGCAGCTTGTCCCTTCGCGTCCTGCCCCAGCTGAGGAGCAGCGCTGGCAACCTGCGAGAGCAGTTAATTGGGGTAATGCAATTAAATGATTAAACAAATTAAACAAGGCACAGCTGCTCTACAGGCCAGCTCCAAGGTGCCAAGTTTCAATTCTAATCAACCGGGCATTATTCTCCTTAAATGATCCTTCGAATGACATCTCAACAGGTACTGCAGGAATATCACATTTCACTCTTTTTTTCCTAAATGTTCTCCAGATACATTCTGGTCTTTTTTTAAAAACTATTACCGAGCAAAATGTGCTATCATCTATATAGAAAGAAGAAAGAATAAATGAAGTACTGAACACCTTTACTGCCCTGAAAACATCCAGGTGTCTCTCCAGCACAGTGCTCCCTGCTGCAGGATCTCTGACACCTTTTTCCCAGGTGTGGTGTGAGAGTCACACTGTGGCTCACCAGACTAAGCTCAGTGCCCACCATAGAAACACGTACAGCAAAATATTGGGGGGACTCAAAGAGGAACTGGAGCACAGCCCTGATTTGGGGGCACACGCAGAAACTGGCAGTGTCCTGCTGGTGTGCTCGGGATCTGGGCAGGGGCAGAGCCAGCTCTGGCCAGGGTGGGAGGGGAGAAGTGGGATCAGACTGGAGCTGCTGCTCTTCCCTTCCAGTGACAGATTACTCTCATTCGAAAGCTTATTAGAGCAAAACTCGTTTGTACTGATGATCCTTTCCAGGAGCTACAGCAGTGTGCTAAGCAGTCCTTTAACTAGAGAAGGAGCTGTGTTGAAGATGCTTTCTGGTTCACATTTGTTTCTTTTTCTAATGGTTAAATGCTGCCAGCTTGAGCAGACAGAGTCGCCTCGTTGCCTGAGTACTTCGGTAACATGCAACTAGTTACTGTACCTCAACGGCCAAAGTTGCCATTGAAGAAGCCTGCTCGGAAGCGTTTCATTTCATCCAGAAGCTCGGAGCGGGTGGAGGCGGCAGGCACTGGGCTCACTTCCCTGGCCGGCCCAGCACTGTCATCGAGGCAAAACACTGGGGCACACGCTCCGGCAGGAATCATGCATTTCACACCACATCCACCAGCTACTGTCCGTGGTATCTGTGATAATCCTGAAGGCTTTGTCCCTCTCGCATAGAAGCAGGTTTAATCATAACAGCAGTTACTAGCACTGGTGCTAATAGCACTGCCGTCGCTGCATGATTCCCTAACCATGTACCAAACTTACTGTGCAGCAGTACCATCTTCATTCTGGATGGCAATTAGTTCCAAAGATGACAATTAAACATCTTTACGCAGAGTTATGCAAACACTAAAGCAAACTCCTCCCCGTACACCGGGTCCATTACACTTTAGGTTCCCGTGCTGCAGCGCACAACAGCGACGCGTGCCCACCTTGTGTGACCCCAGCTGCAAACAGCTGCCACCGGCTGAGCCAGCCCGGGTTAGCCAAGACCTAACTTCTCTGTGCAATTTTCAGATGCCATCCGAATCAATCACAGGTGCTAGAACTTGGAAAGATTGAGAGATCACCCCATGTGTACCTCCACCCCACCACAGGATCAACCCCATCAGTAGGTATGCCCACGGTGACACTCGTATTTTACATTGTGTGCCAGCTGTCCATACAGCACCAACTTAATCAGGGACAGGGCTTTTCACACGTCACTGCATTGCTTCTCTGTCATTTACTGTATGCCCTACTCAGCCAGGAGCTGGAAGAACAGCAGTAATAGAGCTGTTTGTTGCCTCAACTCTTCGTGTCACCAGGGCATGCAAATATTCAGTAAGTAGAGCTGCATTATACCAAAAGCCAAGATGTCTCAAAGCAGCTGCTTTCACGTTCTCTTGCTCCTGCCCCCAACAGCCAGTGTTGTCCTCTTCTTCCCCCGGCCCTTCACTGCTGACCTCTGCAAGGACGAGACTTTAAAGAAGTTCCCCCCAGAGCGGCCCTGAAGATTTTCGGGGTGGCCTATGTTTCTGAAACATGATCAGAGAGCATATGTTCCTGATCAGTCATACATGGACTGATAGAATAAGGAAAAACCTCACCCGACCCCTGAAGAGAGAGCCGAGAGCCATCCCTGGAAACAAGGGGCACAGCCTCGGTGGGAACACACAAAACCTCCGGGGTCAGAGCTCAGCCTCTGCGGGAGGCCTGGACGTCAGCTTGATCTCCAGAACTCATGCCCAGCCTTGGGTGGGAACGTGTGGCAGAAGGGCTGCTGCTCATCACAAAGAGCCCAGGAGAAAATCCCCGCCTGGTTTTTGCCACGTCCTGATCCCGTGTGGGAGGCTGGGGAGACAGCACCCGGCAAACCGCAGCCTGGTGCCTGACCCTGGGAACGCAGCAAGGTTTCCTTGCTAACATCTGTCTGTTACCTGCTGCCGTGGGTGCAGGAGGCTGTGGTGGAAGTACTTCTTGGCTTACCTACGGCTTGTATAAAACCACTATTTTGCTATCCATTGACAGTATAAATAAATGATGCACGGCTGTGCTTCTCTGTGTTTTTTTTGTTTTGTTTTGTGGTTTTTTTTTTGTTTTGGTGTTTTTTTTCTCTAATTTGGACTTGAAAAGTTGAAAAATTAAAAAGTTTTACACATAAATTTAACTGGATATTTAATCCTCTTTGCAAGCTTGTGTATAGGTTTCATACCTTAAGGCTCTGGCACATAATTAACATGCCCTACTCCCATCATGGTTTTCTCTTAGAAAAGATTCTGGAAGTTATGAGAAAACACCTTCTCTAATTTTAGTATGCAAAATTCTAATTACAGTATGAATTTTTTATTTCTTAATTCTTTACCGTTTTTGTTCACCCTCTGGGTACTGAAATATAATTAATTCTGCTTTACTTTTTCTAATAGATTTATGTGTATTATCATATATATTAAATTTTCAGTTCTGTAACTTTTTTCATTTTTATTGCTTCCCACACTGATGATGTTCACTTCATTAAAAACATGTAATCCCTGAGCTGCGATCAAGACATAATTGCTCATTTTTGTATTATAATAACACGCATGTTCTTCATATTTTATTAGTGAAACTCCCTGTTACGCTTGTACGACTTGGAGCCACCTTCCCGACTGCACGTGGATCCCAAGCTAGGCCCTTACAGCACTGCTGAGACCCGTTCACATTCACTGAAGGCAGCCAGTGGCACGCTCAGAGGACACGATAAAATGCTGCTTTTTCCCTGCAGCCTCCTGCACGGTTCTGCACAGAGCAGCCCCCAGCTGTGGCACAAGGCAGCTGCCCACCGGGAAGCAGGGGAGCCGCATGCACCGGGACAGGCTGCGGCATCGAGCCAAGGCAGCAGCGGCTCCACGTGCAGCCCTGCGGGGACCTGCTGCGGTCCTGCAGCTCGTGGAGGGGAAAACTTAACACTTCTGCACACTGACAGTAGGCTGGGTCCTTCAGGCCCCAAATTCTTCTTCTCACATGTAGTCCAGCTCCTCAGAGGTAAAATTACAGCTCCTAGGCATGCTCGGCCACGCGTCACTTCCCAGACAAACAATTGTTGAAAAAATACTAAAGTTTTGCTGAAATGTTTAGCAGAATAGAGCAATTCCTTTCAATGGAAATGGAAGAAAATGGTAGGGTCCAAAATTTATTCCCCTCTTCCCCCCATTTTTTTTCCCTTTTTGAGAAAATCCCCTAAAATGTTTCACATCATTTATTTTCAAACTGAAACATGCGGTTTCCCAGTTCAAAAGATTTTTTGTTCACATCTCAAGGTAATTAAAGCCACAAAATAGATTCAAAATGGCAAAAAAAAAAAAAAAAAAAGAGCAAACATTAACTGATCTTCACCACTACTTATTATTATTATCATATTAATTTGCTGGTAGTAGAGATATTTAAGATATTGACAATTCAACTGGGAACAGTGAAGTATTTCAGGTTATTTAAGCATTTTCAACTGTTCAACTTTTTTTATTTTTTTTCTAGGGTGAAATCATTTTTCTGATCTCAGAAACTGCCTCCACTTCTGAACGGGTGCTCACTGCGTGGAAAAGATGCTGACCTCCTCAATTCCACTAACTTTGCACTGTGCCTCATTTGCTGGTGACTTGATCTTGGAAATTGTATTATTCATATCACTGTTATTTTTATTTCAGTATTTTCTAAGCACTTAAAAAATAGAAAAAAAAATCCTGTACAGATAGAGAACAAAGCCAAAATTGTTTTAGCAGTTCACCTAAAGCCACACAGTGTGTTGTTACTAAGGGGGGACAAAGGACGCTGTAGATGATGCTTTTCTCTTAAGCACCAGTTATTTGGAATGCTAACAAACATTACGAAGCGGATGGTAGCACCAGTAAGCACGTCTTATCTCTCCCTGCTGCAAAGCCATCATCCCTACACTAAACAATAAAATAAAATATTGCGTGCAGCCCTGGCTCAATTCAAATCGTTAAGGTATTTGCCTCACCTTGACACAAATGCTGTTCGGGCAGCCTCACAGCTTGCTATAACATGTCCACAATTCAGAAAATTAAAATGCTTCCTCATATGAAGCTAATCACCTGTATTAACATTACTCACAGTGAATTTTAGTGTTGTGTTAGAAATACCAGGTTCCTGCCCAGCCTTTTAATATCCTCTTTCTTGGTCTGATGTACAACAGAAACTGTTGTTAGCAATTACCTCCTACTTGTAGCAAGCTGTCAGAAATAACAGGGAAAAGCCGGAATAGTCGTTTCAAATCCACTGGCAAGATGTCAGCTCTCATTGAAAATCTCAGGTCAAATCAGAGATGCGTCTGCTGACAGAAACAACAAAACACAGCGCCGGGGACAGGAGGACAAACTCTGCCTTTGGGGAACGAGGGGGTACGGCCAGGTGATGCTGGGCCTGCCAGCCCCCTGCTCCCGCCTCACCCCAGCCACCACCACCTCCGCCGCCCAGCACCCACTGACTGACACGCTTCTGTAATTAACTCGGCCTGCCCAGCAGCCTGGCAGAGACCCCGGAGAGGGAAATCCACCCTAACTGGTCCTTACTTGTTGCTGTTTCTTGACACGGCATGACAAGGGTATAAAAGTGAAAAATTACCACGAATGCAGGATGCTGATACAAAAAAAATCAATGCTTGTCGCCTACCAGGGTGGTGACAGGCACTGTTTTACACTGTACTCAGACACAGGCCCGGCCACCTGGTGAGAGGCCTTCAACACGCCGCTTGGAGCAATGTCTGTCACCGGGTACAGCCAGCCCTTCGCTGTCTGGAACAGGCCGTGCCTCTGGGATGAGCAAGGAGTTGCCTCCTAATCAACATTTACAAATTTACACATGTACACATCTATTTATGTAATACCTACACAGAATTTCCACTCCGTTAGAAGCAGTGCCAGCAGGTGGAACCAGCCTCTCCTCCCAGACGTGGAGTCAGACATCTCCCTCAGACAGAGGGGCTGCCATCGGACCGAGATGCTCTATGAAACACAAAGAGCTATTGTGAATCCAGCTGCTAAAGCCAAGAGGAGACTCACCTCATATCTCACTCCAAAACAAATAGGTAGGAACTTAACTTATTCTTCCTCCAGATAGGAAAAAAGACTAGAAATTGAAAATCCATCTGCCTTTCCAGTAGATGATTACAAATGGCTTCGGCTTTGCCTGCCATTTTGACCTTCACAGATATTAAGAAAACTGAACAAACACAACGGTGGCTCTACCCTTTTTATAGGATAACTACCCCTCCTACCACCCACTGTGTCACGTCAAAACATCTCACAAGATTCTACGCAATATGGAAATCAGCCATTATGCTGATTTTATAAACATCAGCAAAATAAATAGGCCCAGAAAACGAAAAATATTATTAACATGACCCTGCAGCTTTACAGAATTACACGTGATTTTGGAAAGGGCTGTGGACTGCTTAATCATGTGGCAAAAAAGCACCATTCAAAATAGTTTTTACTTTCTTTCAAAAAATAACAAAAAAGCATAGATTAAAAACAGCCCAAGCATATGAAATGTGCATACCATTAGGTCAAACTTTCATTTTAGCTGAAACCTTACTACCTTTGCTTTAGAGGGGGAAAAAAAAAGTCTCTGACAGCCTCCTGGATGATATTAAAGATGGTCCTGCGGTCAGATATAGAAAATCTCACTGCAGGGGCTGATTGCCTCTAGGTCCCTCTCTCTGGCATGGTGTCAAGACCTCTCTCCAAGTCCAAATGACAGACCCAACAGTGTCATGGCTCATTTCAGCTTCTCAGGAAATGACAGTGGAGGCAGCTGTCCTCCTGGCCCCAGTTTTAACTTGTCCTTCTTCCCAGCTCAACAAATAAAGATACCCCTTGAGCAAAAGAAATTAGGGAAAAGAGGGATTTCTGTACTGAATAATTTCATCAACACATTATTCCACCTGGCAGCTACTCTACGAGGGCACTGCTGCTTTCCAGGTGTACAAATCTCTAGTTTGTCAGTGAAGGTTGCAGTATGGCCCTTTATTTTTTAAATTGTTTCTCTTTCTCTCTCTCTCTCGTTCTCTCTCAGACTCGAATATGCTACACGATGTCCTGTATGTTCGTCTGCATAGCCAAGACAACTTGGCACAACACTGTGTCAAAGACAAGTAGTGGCACTCAGCAAAAGGCATGCAGCAGCAGCGTGTCCTGAGCCAGCAATGACACCCATAACACGAACCACACATGCTGGGGGTATTCTAGGAGATTACAGTATTTTATTTAAACTCAGTAATTGTAATCTGTGTTCCTACAAGGCATAGATAAACGCTGATGTTCTGTTAAAACAATACTGATAGTTCAGTTGTTTGCTTAGAAAATCCCTGAAATCACAAAGTCGATTGTATAAATCCACACCCAGCAAACCAGACTACTGTGTAGTAAAGAGAAAAGAAAAAGGGTTTCAGAGACAAAACCAGGAGAGTTTTCTTGGTTCCCCTCCAGCTGCAAGAGCCCGTGTTTGGTGGTGGTGCTGCTGAGGGACCCAAAGAGACAGCACAATGCTGTGCTTCACACCCAGGCACGACTTCGAACCCAGCAGGACACGTTATGTGATTCCTCGCCTCCGCTTTGCTCCTTTCCAGGAACAAGCTGTGCTGAGCACACGCTGCAAAGGGGCTGCTTCCCACCTCACAGCCTATTCTGAACGAATTGACCTTCTAACGTAGCCAGCCTAATGGCTCGGCCCAAACCCAAGATGAAATATGACAAATATCAGGCCCTTCTGTCCCCAGCTGAAAACATCAACAAACAAACAAACAAACAAACCTGTTAAGATAAAGAGAATGAAGCCAGACTGGAACAAGGCATTCGGGTTTCTGGGTAATCTGGTACTACCTGAGCCAAAGAGGAGGCATTAAATAGGAGTCCCTTTGGGAATATATGACATTTCTGGCGAAAAACATACAAACAGAAATATGGTTTTCAACATAGTTTGAAAAGAAGTTCTGAAAACTTTTCTGTTGGCAAAAGAAGATGTGCCTACAGGTGCAGGGGGTAGCACCACTGCTAAACCCAGGCCAGAGAGCTCCCAGCTGGGGGACACGGGCTGGGCCCCAGCAGCAGCGCTCCGGGCAGCGACACGGGCGGAGATGGGCACGAGGCTGCGCCGCTCCCCCACCATCCCCACGGAGCCCTCCTGCCCCCAGCTCCAGCAGGGAAGGCAGAGTTGGGGAACATGGGCCCCAGGGGTAAGAAAGGAGAGCAGAGAGGGGAAGGGTGCTGCACGTCCTCGCATGCTGAAACCCCGATACCTCCTCACCTGGGGCTGCTTCCGCATCAAATTTGACTGTAGAGAAAACGAAGGTTACTTCTAAACTGCAGCAGGGGTACTGAGGTGCACTGTTCCAGGGCATTAGCACATGACAGCCTGCCTTTAAAAAATCTCTACCTTGCTTACCCAAAAGCGACCGTTTTGCTTTACAGCTGCATCCTCGCGGCAGTGAGGAGCACAGGTTTGAGCTGGAGCTGTCGGCCTCGGGGAGAAGAGAGGCACAAATAACCTCAGTCATTCAAGTCAGTGGCTGCAGCCGTTGTGGGGCTCCCGAGCTGCACAGAGCTCCAAATCCACCATTTGTAAGCACCACAAAGTGACAGGTTGGATCTGAACAGCCAAAACCTGTGAACACCTCAGCAGAGGAGGAAATATTCCAGCGGGAGGAAGATGCAGGCAGAAAGGTTGTACAAGCGCAGCGAGAACAAAACCTCCCACTGCAGTGCAAAAGCAGGAGGAGCCGCAGAACAAGGCAGCACATACACTAGGGCAAGGTGATGATCTGAGATTTATGTGAATATTAACTTCTCAGAAGACTTGTGAGCCTGTGGTTGTCGTGTTAACTCACTACTGTGTAGATACAAAGCAAAAAAATACTGTTTGCAACTGAAAAGATGCCTCAGGCCCTTGCGTGACATTAACCCTGCAGATTTTGGTATGTGGCTTCCCATTAACACGTGGTCCAGGAGTGAACAGAGCTGCAAAATCAAACTGCCTGGAGAGGGGAAGAGAGGGAAACCCCACTGGAGACCGGGCTCTGGAAACGCAGGAGGCATTGGGACATCACAGCAACACTCCCCTTGCTGCGTGCACGGGGTTTGCTTCTGACACAGAAGCCCCAGGAACGTCTGATATTTTTACGGCTTCTGGGCTCCAGCAGCCAGGGTGAGAAAATCCGCGCTACACAAGCTTCAGTGCTGCACTCTGTAGGAAGGTGTTAGTTATAACATGTAAGGGTAACATCGGTAGGGAAAGGTGGAAATTTTGGCATTTTTATAAAATACCTTGGGCTGAGGAGTCAGCCTTATCATCTTCAGGCTGTAAGAGCCTTTGATCAGACACTAGGTAATGGCTCAAGCAAACTTGAAACAAGACACAGCATTAATCTCACAAACACTGGAAGATCCCAGGAAAAAGTCATCCTGCTCTTGATGATCCATAAGGAAAGGCGGGCAGTGCCTGAGCATGGGGCAAAGGAAAAAACATCTCAGAAGAGCACTCAGAGATCATCGGGAAAGTCTCCAAGAGCATTTGAAGCACCGGTTTGCAGCTACTCAAAAAAGTAGCTGAAACATTTGCGATGAGAAAGCTTGCAGTGGGTTACACAGCCCGGTAAGAGCGTGTAAGCCCCAGCAGAGTGTTTGCAACGTGGCAGAGCTGGACAGGGATGCAGAAATCAACACTGAGCCTGCTTCAGCCCTACTAACACTGAATGTCTCACCGCTGGGCAAGCAGGTAACCTTCATTCTTTGCACAGGCAACTACTTAATAGTGTAAAGATAAAGCTGGAAAAGATAAAGCTGTAACAGTCATCAAAACTATGTCACACGCTTGGTTTTACCAAGGAGGAGAATGCATTACAAGCCTCCTAAAGCTCGCTTCCCTGGAAATCATAGAGCAAGGTAATGCATTTACTGGTCCCTGAAGCACCCCCGTGTACCTTCTCCTATGTACATACACAAAATCGTCAGGTGCATTCTTTCGAGGCGTGTTTCCCACCATTGCAGAGGCAGGACAACGGGCACGCAGTGATGCCGTCCACTGGCCGTGGCTCCCTGCACTGCACAGCTGGGCAGGCAGCGAGGCAAAGCAGACACGGTCTGTGCAAACTCAGCACCCCTCTGAAAGTCACAGCACCTCCAGCTGAGCTTCGGGTTTGTGTCCCCTACCTAGGGTGTTTCACCAGAAGACACAGAGCAGCGACTGGATACTTGCTGTGCTGCCTCAAGGAAAAGCCAAGGCTGAGATGGGCCCAGCCGGAGGCTCCGACCTGCCCCGCACAGAGGCAGAGCTGCAGGAGGAAAGCTGCCCAAGGCACGAGCTCCTCGTACAACCTGCCTCGTCTCCACCCCTGTGCAGCAAACCACGCGCTGCTGGGACATCGCTGCTGCCAAGAGGAGCTGGGCCATACTGCCCTCCCTTCCCATCACAGCCAGAGAGACACGGAAATCATCAGGCCAGCCCCAAACCCCTAATTCGCAAACTACAGAACACCCAGTGGGTCTTCGTGACTGCAAAACATGTTCTAACACTAAAAAAGTCTGCCTGAGCCCAGACATCGCGTGGGCTGGGGCTGGCAAAGCGGGAGCTGAGGGATGAAATCCTGCAGATAGCAATTAGGGTGACGAGCACAAAGCGGTCACTGCCGTCTGCTCCAAGGCGCTGCTACGGAACTCAGACTGAGCTCTGCTTGTCTAAAAGTGCCAGTACAGTGGTTCCTGGGGGTTACGGAATTACAACACAAACATCAAAAAAGGTTTAAAAGGAGAAGTGAAGGTAAATTAAGGATTGAAAAAAGCTAAGCAAGGGATCTAAACCATTTTATAGTGGCCCCAGCAGAAGTGGAAGCTGTTAAAGCTTGCTCTCTAGGCCAGAAGCACTAGCCAAACACAGCAGAAAGGGCTGTGCTGGTGGCTTGGGAAGAAGGAGGCGCAGATTTGCTTGTGTTGGCTGGGAACATGGAAGCAATGGGACCTACCTTCAGCCCTGCACTGCCCGGGAGCACAAACAGCTCAGCGATTTCCAGGTGAGGACATCACTCAGTGTATTTTCCCCAGGAATCTATTCTAGTATCGATTTGAAATCCGTGATATTATTATGCGTTATTTTTTAAAAGCTTTTTAATCCACTACCTTAAATGTCCTCCTTGCAGCCCAGAGCTGAGCCCTGCTACGCCTGTCACTCACAGCAGGGAAAGCGGTCGGCATGGCAGATCTTTGAGCACACTGATCAAATACTGAGCCTACATTTCCTTCCCGTTGAACCTGCAGTTATTGGGTACGCTGCAGCGAGACAGGTGTGGCACATTATTTTCCCTGCCGCCTTTTAGCCTAATCTCACGTTTTCAAAGTGCTGCCCTGGGATTTAGCCACACATTTGCACCTGGCCTTAATGAGCGTAGTGAAAGCGGTGAGGCTTCCAGCTAACCTGTCCTGCCGAAGGGTCCGTGTGCCCCCTGCTCCGCGGGACGCAGCCCGCACACCGCACCACGCAGGCATCACCCACAGACGGGCCCACGTCTCGCCAGAGGCCAGCAGTCCGGGCAGGGTGGGTGGTTCGGGTGCTGTGCTGCAGGGCTGCTCCCTGCTGGGGGACGGAGAAGCAAACACACTAAAAACAGACTTGGGTCTACGCCGGCCCCTTCGCTGCCAGGCTCTCTGGCTCAGCCTCACCAGCATCTGTCGTTCTTGCTGCGGAGCCCTCCCGGCAGCAGCTCTCGGTCAGGAGCAGCTCCACGCCTGCGCCTCCTGGTCTGCCGAGTGCTGGGTTTGTGCCATCATGAAAGGGGATTCTGATAAGCCGCAGCACAGCGACTGCTCTGCTGACCCCAAACCCCTTCCAACCTTTTCTTTCTTCCCCCTTCCCACCGGTAGCCACCTCTGAGAGGGACCCCATATAAGAATGGCAAACAATTATCATTAATCACCTACTGAATGAGAATCCATTACAGTCTGATACCTCAAAGCAAAGCCCAGCACAGGTGAAGAGAGGAGGTGGTACGTAAGTAAGGCTAACACCAGGAATCCCATTTTTCAACAGGGGAGTTTTGTGTACTTTTGTATTTAGCTCAGCGCTTTGCTGGTGGCCAGCCCGTGAGGCAGGCAGCTACATGCCACTTCAGTCATAGCAAAGCACGACGTGGGGAGGTGGCACACGCTGATGCTTCAGCTTGCACCAGCAAAGCACCGGGCAGCTTACCGGCCTGAGGCAGGAGGCAGGGTCTCTCACTCCTTCTGCACCTCTCCTGGCATCCTGACAGGCTGGGGGGATCTTCTGGGGAGGCACTTTCTAAAAACACGCCACAATAGAAACATAAATGCATCCAATAAGATAAACTGCCTGGGCAGCAAGAGCAGAGCACACAGACCCCTGCCGAGTCACACAGGCACGGGGAACAGGAGAAGAACAGTTTGTCTAACTCCACACGGGAGTTAGACAATGACACTTCAAATGCTTCTTTTTCCTTTTTATGTTTATCCCTATGGTCATCTACACTGAAATGCTCAGAAATTCTCCATAGGCGCTAATAACCATTACGCAGGGAGCTGAAGCTGCACACTCCTCCTTCTCCACACGTCCAGGGAACATGGGAACATCCTCAGGTCACACCTTCTCACTAAAAGGGCCTCACAAACACAGCGCTGTGCTCTCCCAGACAAGGAGAGATTGATTTGCAAGTGTGACTTCTCCTCGCATCTTGAACCCAGCTGTCCCAAAAGCAAGAGCCTCCGTATTCATTTCAGCCAGCTGGTGACTGCCAAAGCCACGTGCCAAACCTCACGTTTCCGTGATGAAGAGGATGGCAGAGGGAAAACCAGTTTCTGTCTTCCCACCTCGGTGAGAGGCGGTGGGGCCTGCGGAGGCGGTGGGGTTGCACCAGCCTGACACCGCTTTAAAATACACTGAGCCTCCCCCTTGGCAGACTCAGCCGGTTGTTTTGTTTGTAGTTTTCAGAAAATGTGTGTTCGAAACATTTTGCCTGCAGTACTCTGCTGGCAGATTGACAGTTGTAGCTACGGCCAACACAGGCATGTGCTCTAAATAAGACTCTCGAGGCAGGTAGCCCTCCGGCTGCGAGCAATGTCCCTGCTGATACACCGAGGACCAACAGAGGTATTTCACACACAAAGCGACGCCAGGATCAGGCATGGGACGGCAGAGGCTGGAGATATTTACTGTGTGAAAGACAACTCCACGGCGCCTGCCGAACTCTGAAGCAGCAAACTCTGAATTCTTGAACACCCAAACTGAAATGGCCACCTGCACTGCAGCACAGGTGAAAGCACTGCGCTGGCGAGGCGATGAGCGCCTCTCAGCACGTAGCACGTGAGGCTGCTGCATGAACCTGTGACCAAGGTTTTCTGATAGATCATCCTTACCCAGAAAGGCCAATGAAAAGCTAAGGATAGTTCTGTAATTAACTGCTTAATATTCCAAATATAATTTGGGGGTTAAATGGTCTTATTATGTTAGGCTAGCATATTTTCAAATAGCTGCAAAAGTAGCGTGCAGGTTCACGTGTCCCTCAATCACATGGAGAATCAGAATAAAATTCTAACACAAATTTAACTTGTATGTATTCCCTCTGGGTCCACTTTTAATCTCTTTTGCTAGATTTAGTGATTTAAGGCTGGCTTCACCATTTTAGAAAGCCTTATGGTGGTAGCAGCACCCTTGCCTGTCTTCACTCACGTGTGAACTCTGCCAAACAGTGTCTGGACAGGCTGAGCTTCTCCTCTCTGAGCTTTTATTTATTCATGAATTTTAACCATAACAGGCTTGCTATTAGCAGTTTCTGAGTTATTATATATGTTTTTAAAGTGTTATTGCCCAACACAAGATGCTTTATGGCAAGACTTTTATAGCACCTAGCTATTTCCTCCTGGAAAACCTCAAATTTGCCAAATTGTAGGTCTCTGGGGACAAGAAAAAATGCTTGCCCTTCAGTTCAGCTGCGTGACATGCTGTCCCCAGGCTCCCCAGTCCTACAGCCACACACTGGTGTCCTCCCCACGCTTCCCTGGGCGCTCACCCATCCCTATGGGTCTGTGGGATGAGCACGGGCACGGGCTCGCGGGTGGCCCTGTGGAGCAGCGCCGAGGGCAGGTGAAGCAAAGCAGCTCCGAGCCCCTTGCCTAGCGAGCGCTGCGCAGCCTGGGCACACGGCGAGGGGAAAAGCAGCCCCGTCTGCAGAACTGCTGCTTCTGTGTGCCAATAAGAGTCATACAAACTCACAGAAACATCTACAGATTAGATCGGGGTTTTACACGATGTGATTTAATTCTGGCCATTTATTTCTGTTTATCCTTGCTAGCATTAATTTGATTTAATTCTTGCTCCTCTGAGCTTGAATTTGTCAGTGCCACTAATGCACCTCTAATGCGGTTCTGTGCAGGTCCCGGACAATGCCATAACCAAGTCTAACTGAAAACACTCACACGAGTATCCAAATTCTTCCGGACCCACTACAAACAGCCCAGAAATCTAATGAACTTGTGAAAAACACAGTATAGGTAATTGGTTAATTAAAACGTTGTGCATTTCACACTGCATGGCAGGATGTTGGCCACAGGAAACACGACGCTGAGCTCCAGAAATTAATGGAGTTAGGAGGGAGCGATCTATAACATCTGACTGACAGACCGAGGCACACCTTATTTATTAACAGGATCTATACTGAAACGGGGGCTGGCATGCTGATGGAGAGCTTCATTAAAAAATAGTGTCAGTCTTACATTATCTAAATTACACTTAGATCCATACTTAATTGCATTGGATTAGCCCAAACAGGAGTCCCCTCTCAGGAAATAATGAGCTTCACACCTGACACTGAAAGAGATGGGGATAAATTCCAGAGTGCTTTGACTCTTAATCAGGCAATTATAATTTCTTCTTGCTCCAAAATTAATTGAAAAAAGAAAACAGCTACAACATTAAGACACTTTTACAATAAAAACAGATTCGTGGCCACTTGTAAAAGCAGGGTGATCCATACAAATAGAGGTTTCCTGAGCCTGGCAGAGACCGGTCCCGGCCAATTCCTCTTCCCGGAGTGATAAGAAGAGGGCTCCCCTCCAGCAGCATGGGTCAAGTACGGATGCCTGAGACACATCAGACACATCCGAACTGTTTCTACAAGGCGAGCTGGAAATCTTGGCAAAATTAGATGTTTTTCCTTGTATTTCTTCCAAGAAAAAACAAAGTCTTTCAGCCGCCACTGAGTCACCTTGACCACACAAAGCCACTGATGCCCCAGGCAGGCGCAGGACCAGGGCACCTCTGGTGTCGAGCTGTGGGGTCAGAGCCCGTCACCCCCAGCACATCCCGGAGCACGGAGAGGTTTGAGCAGGGCGCTAACAGCCCCGTCCTCTCTGTACCGGCTCTCACCTTTCAGCAGAAGCACCAGCCAACACAGAAGCAAGTACCACCTGAATTCTAGCCTCCTTGCAGACTTTCTTGCAGGTTGCAGGGACACCTAGGAAAAAGCTCAGCTTCCTTGAAGGCACTGGCTTGGTGCCTGCTGAAGGAACCGCTTTGAAGAGCTACAGCCAAGGGAGGCTTTGTATCTGACCTCACAAGTGCCGTCCCACACTTTCTGAGGTTGTTCTGCTGCTTACCCTAAACACAACCCTCTTTTGGCCAGCGCACCTACCCTCTATGTATTCAGCGCTTCCACCAGATCCCCCTTCCAGATCCCCCTTCCGCACAGACCCCCCTGCGGGAGGGAAGGACCGTGGGCAGCTCTGCTCCATGCCTGCCATGCTGTGGAAGCTGCCTTCACCTTGCTTAGTGGTTTACCCAAAACAGCAATTAAGAGGAGATATTTGTAGCACTAGTAACGCATTATTACGCCAGGGCATGGGCAGAGTACGCTGCTTTCTGCTCCTTACCACAATGGCCAACCCTCTCAGAAGAGTGAGGCAGTCTGCCACGTACAGAGAACATCTGTAAGCCCTCATTCACCCCCCACAAAGTGACAGAAACGAGAAGAAAAGAGAAATGAGAGGTTCTGAGGCACGGAGCTTGCCGGAGCCGGCGGGAATGGCACGCAGTGAGTGGCTGCCTTTCACACCAGGTGGCACTTCCCAAGTCCTGTCCTGAAATAGGTGCTCCCAGCGCCCAGCCTTGGCAGCAGCCAGACGTGCGGTAAGTGACAAAATGCGCCGGGAAGGCACTGAATCACACAGTCATCAAAAGAGGACACTAAATCTAGCCCGGTCTATACCTGAGGTGCACTCCACGGTGCAGTAAACATGCCAGTGTCAAAGCCTGGTTCTTCAGGGTTTTGTTGTTGCTGTTGTTGTTTTTAGGCAGGCTCGTGTGTACTGGCGCTGTGTGAGAAGCGGTCGGGTTGCTGTTAGGCAGTTCATGGGATTTTAGTGACATTAAGATGCTTTGAAGAATGATATACCCAGGAATAGCTGGTTAAAAGAGGAGAATGATTTACACACACACACACACACAAGTTATTGAAAACTCTATCCAGCTGTACTCTGAACAGGGGAAGCCACTTTTGGAAAACACCTGGAGCTGCCTCTTGAGCTCCTGGAGCACCCCACGGACATCGCTACTGCCCAGCTCTAGTGCAGCTCTGGAGCAGCTCCGAGGCCCATGGCCACATTCAGCGGGTGACAGTGACACCGAGCCATGTCCAACCCCCCTGCCGCGACACTCCTCGTGGCCAGGGAAAGCTGCAGAGCAGAGCACAGAAAGACTGGGATGTCCCATGTACAGGAAAAGCTGCCACAGGCTTCCAGGGGCCCTCCAGTTCTGAGCAGCCTCAAACTGCAGCTCTCGGAGGTTAAACACAGGCTGCAGTACACTCCCTTTGAAAGGCAGCCTTTTAGCAGGAGTAGGTCGTGACCACACGATTAGCAGATTTTTGTTACAAGATGTTATTATTAAGGCCTATTAGCTAATACCAGCATTTCACCTTAACTTGCAGCGCTCACTCGTGCCCTCAGTACTCAGCATTTGTGCAGCCAGGCCGCCAGGCACTCACGCACCATGGACACAGAGCAGGCACAGCCAAAGCAGCACCTGAGCACGAGCTGGGCAGCCTAAAGCACAGCATGGGTGTCCACCACCGAGAGCCCTGCCAAGGGAACGGGAGTGGCGGAGGAAGCACTGCTACCAACAGCCCCCTTCTCATCAGGCACTGCGCTGCAACCCTCCTGAGCTCGTCACTGCTGAACTGCTGGTGTTTGTCGTTTGTTCTGTGTTTCTTTAAGGGCCATGTTGCTAATAACGCCCATGGCTGCGCTGCAGCGGGCAGGGAGCAGCCCGAGCCCCTCTTCCCAAGTCTCGGAGCAGAGCCGCCCCCACTGCCCCTCTCACGGGCACCGGCGTGCCTCTGTGTCCAAGTCCGATGGAAACTGCAGAGCTGACTCCCAGAAGGCAGCGAGGGCTAGGACAGCTGCAGTAGCCATGCCCTGAGCACTGTGACCACCCAAGGTCTTTCTCTGCAAGGTTTCAGCCACTGCAGCACCAGGGGAACACAGCACTACCCGAAACCCGACGTCCTGGTTGGGAGCAGTGGGCAGCAGCCCCGGCACGCAGCGACAGGCACACAGGGCTGCTGCTCGCGGCACTGCCTGCAGGTCTGCAGGACCCGCCGAGCCACAGCACTCACCACTGTTCACCTTCCTCCTCACTGGGGCAGCACGGAGAAGGAGGACGTTACATTTCCTTCAGGGGAAGAGAAGGATCACAAAGGCCCCGCTGCCAAACACTGCCGCCGGGGCACGGGAAGGCCCCAGTGTCCCACCACAGCACGCAGCCACTGTGCTCAGGGCTACGGGGAAGAATAAGCCCAGAGACTTGGGCTTTTTCTAACTCTGGACAGAAGAGTGGGTTTGTCCCTTCCTTCCTGGTGCACTTTGTGTGCGCTCGTGCTCTACAGAGCCCATACATTTGCACTACAACCTACTGGGTGTTTTATTTGCCATCTCAGACACTGCTGCGTGTCAGGGGCTGGCAACCACTTCCCTCTGCAAAACGCAGCCACTGGTGCAAAGCAGAAATATTCATAAGAACTTTTCTCTGAGTGACATGCAGAGCTTTGTCTGAAAGATTTATGTGAATAATAGCAGTTTTGAGTTACATTAATTAAAGGAAATGAGATTGGTTCCCACTTTCAGGTGTGCTGAAATATATAGACAAAACATTCTGACAGCTCCTACTGAATGAAAACCAGTAGCATGCAAAGGCATCTTACAGACACAGGCCATCGTTGTGGTCCCTTATTAACTCATCTTCTAATACCTCCCAAGACGGGTCTCACAAGTGGAACAACCCCACAACATCTCCATGTTTCACTCTGGGGACAGTGCCGTCCGGGACTGGCAGAACAGCCCTGGGTTCTGCTCCCATAGCAGATGCGCAGAGAGCAGCAGCGCAGAGAGGCGAGGGGAGCGCGGCGAGGGGATGGGAGGAGCAGCAGCTGCGGCACGAGGGAAGCGGCGTTTGCCAGGGTGCTCCGGAGTCAGGCTCACGTCCTGAAAGGCTGCCGTAAACCATAAATCTGCAGATGTGCAATGGAAAAGATGACCTATTAGTAAACCTCTCAAATATAGATACCCTTGCAGGAGACAGGGTTGTACATTATTCACAGAAATAACCCTGACAGCACAAAGATTTGTAGAGCATTTCAATTGCCCTGAGATAATTAAGAATTTGTTCAGTGAAGAAAACTAAAAACCTAAAAATCACAGCAGCTGAACAAATTATTCCAAAATCTGCCTCATTTATTTCATGGTGATGTAGATTTGCAGAAAATTAACATAAGATGCAACTTCAATAGCTTATGTTAAGCTGAGAAATGCAATAAACCAGAGAACAGTACCGTGCATCTCCTAGAGTATCTTTTCATAGGAGACCACAGCACCTCACCTCTGCAGTAAGCCAGCCCTGAATGAACCTTTGCCTGATTTTCGGAACACCTCTTGAAAAACTACCTGTGTTCAGTTCACTGTAATTACAGCACAGCTTTGGTAGTAATTGTACTCGGTGTATATTCAGTCTGCAGTTTTCATTTCCAATCTCTCCGACTGGGGATAGGATGGACTACATTTAATATCACCAAAACTCTCCTGGTTAACACGTGGCTTTGGATAACAAGCTCATCCCTTGTAAAGCAGACCTACAAACAGCAGAAGCACATAATGGTTTTCAACAAAATCTAACCCTGTTTTATTAGTACAACTAAAGTTTACTATTCCCAGACCAGAAAGGGAAACAGCCTGCCCGACACGTCTCTAAAGGCTGAGATGAATTTCAGTGCTGAGGCCCAGCACATGGCTCCGTTACCTACTGGGGAATAGATACTGTGCAAAACAGAAGTGAACAGTAAAAGTGCCACTGCGGAGAGGAGGTGTGAGCTGAAAGCTAAATGTGGGAGGACAGAAAGCATAAGCAGTTTAGATTTATTTCTTTAATGCACACCACTGAGTTCTTTATCTGCTTCAGTCCTAAACCTCCAACGACTTACCTGACAGAGTATTACATACAACCCTTACTCCTGGCGAAAGAAAAATAACTGCTCTGCAATAGGCAGTCATATAACCGGGAGTGGAAAGGAACAAAAGCACACAAGGAAATTGTTTAAATCAGGTGGAATTAGTCCACTTGATCACATATCAAGTTGATTGATTATTGATTCCTCTTAGCTCCATGCCTGTACTAACGTATTCTTTATACTACAGAACTCCCCTCCAAATCAAACGATCCTTTGCCAGAGGATGTCCTACCCAGGGCTCAGTCAGGTTCCTAGTTAACTAACGTGCAGCTGCAGTCCTACTGCTGCATTCCTGAGAGCTAATGCTGCTGTTAGTGGTACATCCAACGCCTCTCAGTTTCACAACACTTCTCCTTTTAGCCACAACAGGACTGACATCTGGCTCGTACCTTCATGCAATTTGTATGGACTGCATGACGATCCACAGATCTCTGCTTTATAAATATCTTCCAAGAAAGCAGAGCATGTACTATTTTTGCTGGAGGTGGTTGTTTTCTTTAACAAAAGAAGCTGATATTTCAGCTTTCTACAACAGCAGAGCCTTACCTATCTGGAGTACGTGCAGCAGATCGTCGAAGACAATCTGATGGTGTTTCCAGCCGACTCCACCCTGCAGATGGGAAAGGAAGGGAATTAAATTCATATAGCAGCTCAAAATAAAAACAAGCCAAATGTGGGGCATGCCCCTCAGGAACATCCCAGAGAAGAGCACTGTCATCTTCACACTTGATGCTTTTCTTTTTTTCTGTATGAAATTTCTTTTTTTTTTTTTTTCAAAGTACCATTTTCAAATACCCTGTAAACAAGGACATCCTATTAAATTGTTGTGGCATTAAATTAGTAGTACCTTGGCTTCTTAGGTTAGGAGACCTAAAAAAGGTATTTCTGACTTTAAGTGAACTCAGTTCATTTAAATGCAATACTGCTCATTCAGACATCGCCTTTGAATCACACAAAGCGCCCGTCACCTCCATGCTCTGCTGCTGTCCAGGGCAGGGCAACACAGGAGGACTCCCAGCCCTCCCAGAACAGACTCACGGAACAGCTGAGGTGGGAAGGGACCTCTGAAATCACCCAGTCCAACCCCCCCTGCCGAGCAGGATCACCTAGAGCACCTTGCGCAGGACGGCATTCAGGTGGGGTTTGGATATCTCCAGAGAAGGAGACTGCACAGCCTCTCTGGGCAGCCTGTCCCAGTGCTCTGCCACCTCCCAGTACAGAAGTGCCCCCTCATACTGAGCTGGAACCTCCTGGGCTTCAGTTTGTGCCTGTTGCCCCTCATCCTGTCGCTGGGCACAACTGAAAAGAGACCGGCTCCATCCTCTCCACACCCTCCCCTCAGACATTCATACACACTGATGGGGTCGACATTGACGCGGTCGAGCTCCCAAGCTCTCCGACACCAGCTCTCTTTCTGGCGGTGTCACACGCGCCGTGGTGGCCGTGCAGACCTCGTGTCCAGGTGCTGGGGATCGATGATGACCGCCAGAGCGTGCAGCCGGAGGTTGTGCACCGTGCCCCACTGCAGGCCATGGCCTCGCTGCCCCACGCCTGCCGCCCTTCTCCGTCACCGTTAGCGCTGCCGCTGCGCCGACCTTTGTGTGACTGACATTTGGGGAATCGGCAGAGCAGCAAGCTCCAGTAAATCTTGTCAGAATTAATGCAAAAGTAGACACACTCATTAACATCCCCCCCAAATAAGGGCTGGCTGGCCACGGTGTCGTTACAGAGACACCGTTTATCGTCACTGGCTGGGATGCGAAGCTGGAAGGTGAGCGATGTGCCAGCCCGGGGGGATCGATGCCGGGTGCTGCCTGGGTGGAGGTGGCTGCCTCGTGCAGCCATGCCCAGCCAGGCCGGGTGTCGGGCTGCCAGAAGAACTGCCTGAAATGGAAGATGCCGGCACCTGAACCTCTGAAGTCTGATCCTGTGAGCCACTGGGACCTCTGCCCACATGTCGGTACACAAATTTGTTGTGTGTGTTAAAACACAGAACTCTCCAGAAGGGTTCAGCGAGGCATCGCAGTGTGCCACAGCCTCACCACCAATCCCTCCGCCAGCCCCAGGTGGTTTCAAGGCTCCCGTTATTACGCTAACGAGGACTTCCCTTGTTGCGCTCTCAGGTGGAGGCACACAGAGAGTCTATCAGAAGCAGCCGTAATTAGGGATCCGCGGAGTGCTGCAGGGACACAGGCAGCCTGCTGACCTCTCCCGAGGATGTCACCCCACTGGGCCCATTTCGGACGCGGCCCCGCACAGAGCCTGCGGCTCAGCCTGGCTGCTCCCGCTGCCCCGGGCCAAGGGGCTCAGCAAACTGAAACCGCGCTGAGGCCCAGTGCCTCGGCTGTCTCACTGGTGCCACCTAATTGTTCACACGCTGTAGGTGAACCAGCTAATTGCCTTGGCCCCGTTCCCACCTGTAAATGGGGCGATGCTTCTGCTCCTCAGCAGGACGCTGCAAACCCAAAGTCCCCAGCTTGGAGAAGCAGGCTGCAGGAGGAGAGCAACACCGGCACCTAACCGACAGCCTACAGCTGTGGGGGGGAATAGACAAACACGAGGCAGTCTGTGCTGCTGTTTAAAGCTCCTACAGCGAGGGTACCTTTGTCATGCCCTCCTCCTAAGGGAACAGACGGGTCTGGGTTAGGGTTACCGTATCGTTTCCTTCAAAGAGGTAAACACGGCTTGGGTCTGCTTGCTCAAAAAGGTGCAAGGGCTCTTCTGCCCCCAGTGCAGTCCCCTCCTTGGAGATGCGATGAGGGTAGTGGGAGGCAAGCTAGGAGAAAGAAGCATGTTGGTGCTTACCAGCGTGCCCCTGCAGTGCACCTGACGTGCCCCGATTAAAGTCCAAAATAACACGGAGTTAACTGCCTTGCACAGTACCCAGTAAATGTGGGCAACGAGACCCTGTGCTCGCTGGTCAAGGGCTTGGCACAAAACCGTCCCTCACACCGAAGCTTGTGTCGTAGGGCATGGATTGGCAGTTATCCCTGGTTATGCTCTGAATAAATTACTTTTGAATGCAGCTGCAACAGAAGCATTACTGTACCACAGAGGATATAATGTAGCCCAACAGCACTCATTTTCTGCGTGAGTTTTGATGTGGGCACTTCGGCATTGCTGAGACACCTCTAAGGCTACACCTGCTACAAAAACATAAACAGAGATGTAAGGTTGAAGCAACGATGTATGCACGATGTCACTGGTAAAACAACCATTTGTATTATGTCCAGGTCTTTCAGCTACTTGTCAGAGAGACCGGAGAACTTAACCTTTGATTCAAATCACTCAGGATAACCCCAGAACGGACCAACAAACACAAGTTTCACAAGCATTAAACTCGTGCATCAGTCTCAAACCCTACCAAGAACTCCCACTGGATTCCTCCATGCTGAAGCCATCGCATCGCTTCCTGAAGCTGCTGCCAGCACCGCCTGCAGCTACGGAACCGCTCCCCTGGACCCATTCCAGAAAGCCCAGTCCCTTCTGCAGTAAGTCTCAGACCAATGACTTCTGGCAGTTTTCTCACCTGAGAAGAATCCCGCTTTCCCAATTACCAGCAGGCTGAGAGCTGAGGTTCATTCCGCCTTGCACTCACGGTGAGCTAAGTGGCAATAAGGCCTCCTCGTACAACACAGAGCAGACCAGCAGGATCGCATCTCTCAAGCCATGCTCTGACTCTCTCTCTCAAGACATTTGCAGACCTACAACCTGGCACGTGTCCTGAGGTTCCCCACTGGCCGAAGGCTAGCTGAGTTAAGGAGCAGCTGCTCTGTGTGTATGCAGAGCAGCTCAGTCAGGAGGAAAGGGAGAAAACAGCGGGGCAGGGGAGACTACTCGCAGGAGAGGAGCAATGAATGAGAGGTTTGATTCCTGATGGCTGCAGCACAACAAGCCCCGGTGCTGCAGAAACACGAGCAGCACGCTAAGGCACACGCAGAACCCAGATGGCTGCTGCAGGGAATACAAGGGTGCTGGGGTCCCTGCGAAGTAGGGAGGGTGGGGTAATGCTCCCTGCTGAACAACTCCTTCCGACACCTCTTCCTAAGTGTTTTGATAAAGCCTTGGACAATGGAAACAAAGAGCAGAAGGAGATAACGCTCCTGCTGGCAAGTGAAATCCCTGCTGGAGAAAAATCGCAGAGCAAAATGGCTGTCAGGCAGACACTTGAGCTTCTTTATTTAATGTAAGTAAATAATTTAATGAATAAATCTAGTTTCACAAAGCAGAATTCCCCAGGGTTTTCAGGCATCAATTAAACACTACAAAGAATCAAAATGACCAATTGAATTCCTGAAGCAAGTAAATCCCTGGGAAATTCAACACCTCCTGAAAAAAGCCCTTAGCAACTAGCACTTGATACTGGAGAAACTGAAATTAGACATCAAAATTCATAGTAAGTGCCTAAATGAGGCTGAGGTCAGCTCCTTAACTAATTTACTCATTAACATTCATCTGTCAGGCCCAGCCTGGAGAGCTGAGGCTGCACTACAAGCCTCTCCCATCGCATTTCCCATCCAATTCTGCTGAAGCTTTAGCTGGTTTCCACAGGTGTAGATAGCTATTAGGAAAGGTGACATGCCTGGATATATCCATTCTCAATAAATGCTCTGGGAGAGCCTTCAGGATATTTTACTAATTCATTAATGAAAAAAAAAAAAAGATTTCATTGCAGCCCCTCTGAGGCCCTCTCGCATGAAGAGCAAGTCAGTGGTGGTGCGGAGCAGAGCTGCACACTGCCGTCATTCTGCCACCGATAACCAAAGGTGAAGTGCTGTCAGGTAGAAGACTTCATACGAAAAAGATGAAAACTAATTTCAGTCCTGTATTTTCATTACAAAAATATAACCTCGGAGCAGTATTCGGAGGAGAAGATGCGCGATTCTGAGAGGAAGAACATGGGGCAGGGAGCGGCGGGTGCCAAAGCCTGAGAAATCCCCCGGGATGCTGGTCCCCCCGGCTCATCGGCATGCATGCACAGTGACCACATTGAAAAAGGAAGATAATAGCTGATTTGTGCTAATCAGTGCTAAAAGCGCGGAAGATTAGCACTATAAATAGTTCAGTATGGCTGGGGGATGCTTGTTGCCAGCCATGCCAGGGGCTGCAGATGAAGGACTAAAAGCCCAGCTGCGGATCTGGTTCCTTCAGCTGCGGTCAGCAGCAGTGACGGGGTTTGGGATGCCACCCGGGCAGTGACTGGCACAGTGCAGGGGGAAGCAAGGTTTTGCTGTCACTGGAATAAAGGAAACCGAGGGGGTTATCCCGATGTAACTCTGCAAGTCTTGTGGCGACAAAGGGCGCTGAGTAGCTGCCCCAAGCACCTCTGCTGTGAGGGCTGCTGGAGACAGCACTGCAGGGACATCTGCTCACCCAGGGCAAAAACTAGAGCGCCTGGTTCTCTGCAGGTCCTGCATGAAGCACGCTGTCTAGAGCCAGCTCTTCCCACCTTAAACACCAAGCCTCAAAGGCAACCCAGGACCCCTCCCTCTTAGTGCAACACGCAGCCTGCCAGCAGACAGAGCTGATTGTGCAAATTCCTCCCGTGTCACTGGGCTGCAGCGTGTTCATCAGCCTGCCGTGGGAACGTGCAACAGCACCTCGTACTCTGACAGTGGGGCAGGAGCTGTAACTGTGCAACGGGATCATTCTCGCTGTCTGTATTTAGGAGGAATGCAGGCACATTCTCCTTGTCCCACGGCACAGAAGCGGATGGGGAAGATGCCCTGGCTAGAGGCAGCTGGCCAAGAGACCTGAGGGGGACCCACCAGGGACGGGACGGGCCAGCACCGCACTGCCGAGCCCGGGGACCAGCAGCCCGGGGCGCTCCCCTCCAGTAACGCTGAGCCCTGCGACGTTCTTCGTCCATGGCCTTGGGCAGCCACTTTGGCTGCTCACGCGATCACTTCTGTAAGCATCTGCTCCTATAAGAGGTCAAACCCTGCTTTTTCTTAAATTCGTGGCCATTCCCAGAGAGCAGCCGGGCAGGAGGCAGAAAGCAGACGCGGAGCCGCAGCGCTCGCAGCCAGGGCCGAGCAGAGACCCCGTTGTTCTGCGCTGTTCTCCTCCAGCGGGGAGGGTTTGTTGCCAGCCATTTTCCAGGATTTAATCTCTTCTTTTTGCTTCCCATGGTAGACTAGAAACCAAGTAATGCTGAACAAAATGGTGAAAGCTATCCCGAGTTTCGCCTTGGTGCCAAAGAACTGAATACAAAGACTAAACCAAGGTGGCTCCCGCTCCCTCGCCTCGCCTCACCTCCAAAGGGCAGGATGGAAGGGAATTAATTATTAATTCCACCTCCTCCTGTTTCCAGCACTTCAGGAGGTTATTCCCAGCAAGGGAGCACTAGGTTTTAAATCTGCCTCCAAAAAAATCTTCAGCTGTCAAATTCCTCAAAAAACGTGTTAAGAGGGAAAACTTCCCAGGAAAGCAAGTGAAAGCCTTTTAGTGAAGAGACAGAATATATTTATTTTTCAATAATAAAGCCCTAAAACAGTGACAAAGCCACAAGGGTCAGAAGAAAGTTAGTGTTCCTCCATTAAAAAGAGCAACGTTTCTTTGAAGTCTCTGAAGATGCAGCTAGGCAGGCGTGCCTCTTTCCAGGCAAGTCTATGCAATGAATTTTTAAATCTGTCACTGAAATCGCAGACAGAAGCAACAACTAACCTTTTGGATGTACAATGATTTTAAAGCAAAATGCCAAATCCACATGTATTAATATTAACTCACATCACAGATCAAACAAGGCTGTACAAGAGTACTAACTGTACGGCTGTTTCTGTAGGTACTCAAAGGAAGAAAAGCAAAGAGAGGTGCTCTCACGGTAAGATAAGAGGACGCTGGTTTCCCCAGTATAAATTATTTCCCTTTATTTAAAGCGTTTCCTACCAGCAGCAGATTTGTGAATTAACCCGTTGGTGTACACCTGCCCTTCAGTTCATCAGCCAAAGGAAACTTGTGCCCAGACACCTTTGGAGCCTGAGCAGCTCAATGTTGTTATCCATGGGCAGAGGGCGAGGGCACCCACACCACCGCCGCCTCCGCGGTGCTGTCGGAAGCACACTGCCTGCGGGCATCCCTGCCCCAGGGCACACCCCAACACAGCCCCGCTGCTTCCCAAGGAGCCACCCTGCACAGCACGGCGCCGGATTTCGAAAGCCGCATGCATCAGGACTGTCCCTCGGCAGCTGAGAAAGACCAGAAGAGAGAAGCGGTGTTCGTGGAGACCCTCCCGCCCCGTAACAGGGCACCTGCAGCGGGCTGAGGATGGAGGACCTGAGGTTGATGGGGCTGGTTCCATGGGGCTGGGACACGGGACTGCAAGCCAGGCTGTGGAGAGATGTGCCAGCAGTCGAGCTGCAGGTTAGCTCTCGTTTGTTGGAAAAACTGACCCTGGGCAACCCTCAGTACCCGAGAACCAAGTCCTGGTGCAGTGCAGAGCACCGCTCCTTCATCTCGTTCTTTTCCTCCTCCATTCTGTTTGCTATTTTACACTGAGACTGGAGATCTTCCCCAAAATGGATTGCCATTTTCGTTATTTGTACAGAACTGGAGCAGCGGGGTCCTCGTCCATCACTGAGCTTCCTGAGCGCTAAAGACTTAGAAGCAGGGAGCAGCAGCACCACCACCACGCCGCCTTTTTAATGAGGAAGGAAAGAATATCACTTACAGCCAGCACTTCAGCCTTCACAGCACGAGGCAGGAAGAGGGGCACCCTCCCTCCCATCCATCCCAGCCTCCTTCCATTTCCCCACTCCCCAAAATCAAAGCTGACTTTGTAGTCGCGAAGCTCTGAAGCCTCACCCCTGAAGGGCAAGGAAGCAAAGCCCAGGCTCGCGGAGGCAGCTCTGCCCGGAGACTTCCAGCTACACCGTCCTGCCCCAGGGTCTGTGTTTTGGCCTCTCAATGAGCATTTTCAGATCATAACTCCTGGCAGGGATTTCATGAGCATTTCCACAGCTATTAGAGGTGTAAAATGGCCACTGTTGCGGCGCTAACCCAGCCCACGACAGCAGCATTTGCTGCCTGCACCAGGCAGGTACAGCTGAAAACAACAGCGAGAACCAGCACGGCTGAGACGCTGCAGCAAGGAAGGATACAGCAGAAACAGGTTAAAAATGAGGTTCTGATGCAGCACTGAAAACCAAGTAATAAACTAAACTCCAAAACAAATTGGTTGTGAAGAGAGACATTTCACTGTGTCATCTAGGTTATGTAAATAAATCTGGCCGCGCTTGCCTTCGGAGTTGTGTGAACATCAGGACCCTTGCTGCGAGGAAGCTGTGACACTGAGATGCTCAAAGCACACACCGCTGTTTGCTTTAATCCATCAGCATCGCCAGCGTGGGCTATCGAATCCTCCTGGGTGCTAGTCTGAATGGTCTGAGGTTGCCAGAGCACACTTACAGAACCTCTCACTAGCACAGAGGGCCAGAAGCGGTGGAGGATCCGGGAACGTCCAGACACCAAGAACTGGATCATGTAAGGTACTGAGCACAACGCCCAGACTGCTGTGCCCCATGCAGCGAGTCGGGGGAAGAGGAGAGGCCACCAGACGAAGGGGGACTTTGTTGCATGGCATGTGGGGTGCTCCGCCAGGCTGGAGGGCCCTGGGGTCTGCTGCGTGGGTTCTGTGCATTGGGAAGCCACAAAATCGATGACTCCAGGGAGCACACAGGTATCCACATCCTCCCCGCTGTCTGTCCAGGCTAATCACACCCTGGGTCACAGGTGAAGGATGCTCACATGGGAGCAGTTCTACTCTTACAGCACTGTTACAACCCACTTGAAAGTTTTTCACCCCAAACAAAGCAGAGCAAGGGAGCTGCTGAGTGACTTGGGGGCCTCTGCACTTTCAGGACTTCTGTATGAGGATTTTTGGTCACTTCTGTCTTTCAATTCTTGAATTCAAACAAATCTCTTCAGAGAACACGCTAGGGTACTGATTTTTCTTTTGGCCAGAGAGATGCACCACTCGCCTGTTGAGCCAAAAAATGGGGAAGCCGACTCCAGGCAGGCCTGGTGCAAACTGACTTGAAGGGACCAACAGCATGACGACTCCCCCGCTGGTGTGTGACTGCTGGAGCAGCTCCTGCCAAGACTTAACAGCTCCACCAGGCAGTTCTTGCCGTTTGCTGGGTTCCACTGCAGTTCAGTACAACACCCGATTGGTTCTCAGGCTTCTCTCCTATTAAACTAAGGGGAAAAAAAATCCTGTTGCGGACCAAGTAGCCTCCAAATTACCTTGACTGGCTCCACAATAACCTTTGTCTGAACTGGTAACACAAAAACCTCACAGTTGCAGGCAACACAGGAACCTTGGCCTAACTCAGAGTCTGCAAACTTCCCGTTTGCACCAGAGAAACCCCAATAACCCCGACAATTCCCAGACTTTTGCCATGAGATATGAGACTGGTTTTATAGTTAAACAAGCCAGTAAAAAACACCAACCACAAAACCTACAAAGTGGTAAATGTTCCACAGCCTGCGTGTTTTTACGTATTCACAAAATGCCTGATCTCAGAACCATCACTGCGCTCACTGGCATTCATAGAAAGTAAGGCAATATTACTCAGATGAGAATGAGAATAAAATAGTAACGGTGAACGTCTGCTAAGTTAGCTAAAATATTAATGCTGTCATTATGGCTGGGATGGTAATATCAGGAGCACAAGCTGGACCACACACCCGTTGGTTACCTGTGCAGGAACCATCGTACCGTGCACCACGGCACTCCAGACCTGGTCGGGCATTTACCCGACGCGTTCAGACCCCACAAAGAGCACTGCTTCCCGCCTGCGAGCCGGGTGCCCGGCTGCCTGCAGGTGAGGCGAGAGCCCCTCCGAGCAACTTTCCTCCCCTGGGGATCTGGACCAGGACGCTTTGCTCCCTCCTCCCAACCTCAGTTGAGCAGAGGCTGCCCTTGAGGAGCAGCCGGGCGCACGGCCACGCTGCGGCCCGTGGCTGTAGGGCAATGGCGAACCCCGTGGGACGCCCTCCGAGCCGGCCGATCGTGGTCGGGTGGAAGGGCCCGGAGAGGGAGCTCTGCAGACGCAGTCCCACAGAGCTCACCCCACAGGCCTGCTCAGACCCGTTGCCTCGGGCAAACTGCAGGAATACAGCTCTCCTGCAAGGTCCCGTGCTGCAGCGCTACGCGAGCAGCCAGCACGGGTGTCAGCCCGCCCTGCAGAGCTGGGGAGCGCTCCTCCGCCAGCAAATCCGTCAGAACGTTGGCCATCCTAGGAGGAAAGCACTCAGTGACTGAGTGGATTTATCTGGAAAGTTTTGAATTGCATACGATTGAATTTACCTATTCCTGAAATGGGAGCTCTTCCATTGTACTCCAGTCATTATGGAGAGCTCAGAACTCCTCCTTGCTCCTGAGGACATCTGTGGGCAGACGCAGCACAAGAGCGACCTCTGTATCACACAGGGGTGAAATTAAAAAAAATAATCTGGTCAATGTCAAGTCCCAGTGAGTTCAATCGGCTTTGGACCTGAGACCTAGCACAAGACCTTGTGCCCCTTTGATCCTTTTAAATTAAGGGAGCACTGAGGACTACCGTGGGACACAGAAGGGTCCCCAGTGGGATGCCGAACACCTGAAAGAAGAGAAGGCAGCGCTTGTTTTGTCGTATGATTTTAAACAGCATGCATGCCAGATGCCAAGAGCACGGCGATTACCTGGATGAACTGATTGCTCTTCTCAATCCAAAAAAACGGGCAACCATCTCCCCACGGGGGGATCAGCCTTCAGGGTTGGAGACATCAGGACCAGAGGAGCAGGCAGCACCGTGCCAGCAGGATGCTTGCAAGACCCAGCGCAGGAGACGGAGCAGTGGATGACAGCTGACCTGGCAGCACCTCCGGGAGCCCTCTTTCCACATTCACACCGTGGAGCCGTGGCTCACAGCCTCCATCGCACCGTGGTGTGATAGTCCTGGTGCCCGCAGCTGACACTTCCAATATTTGCAAGTGAAAAGCTGGCAAATGTACAAAAATCCAAGACCTAGCCTGCCTGTGTAAGTGATTTCAATAAGTAATGTACTGTAAGAGAGAAATCTAACAGACTGCGATGTTTAATTTATTAACCTTGTTTCCACTGGGAGCGGATATGAAACCAATCACTGCTTGATTCATTTTGTCTGTTTTTATCAGTCCACCAGCACGCGGTGCAGAATTCCAGGTAGTGTGAGGAGGTGCCACCGATTCCTTGGCGGCGCGATCCCGCAGTCTGTCCTGCCGCACAGCCCTCCCCGCCCAGCCACAGCCGTGCCAGCAGTGTCCCAGAGACACCATCCGCTGTCACACAGCCGTAACTCAGGGCCGCAGGTTTCCGGGGATGTTGTGGGGGTGCAGTGCAAGGGATCCCCACCAGCCGTACTGGTGCAGGGCAGCAGGGAAGCCTGCCTTGGTGGTACCCCTGGAACAGAGCCCGCAGCTAGGGATAGGAGCGATTGAGTTGAACATTCCTGTAGATTGCTTTGTCAAAATGAAGAAGAAAATTTTATTACCTGTCAGTGGGATTTGCCCACACTCCTGCTTGCTTTCCCAGAAAGCAAAAAGGGAAAGATTCACAGCTTTTAACTTCTGATGCAAGCTGCTGCTGTTTGGGTGAGGCTTTGGGCCCTTGGCTCACCGGGCGGCTACTGCAAAGAGCCGGGCTCCTGTCGCGCTGCAAGTACCAACAAAAATGTTCTACATCATCCCATCAAGATTCCTTTTTCTACTTTACTGTGGGGAGGCTGGCCACCTGTACTTTTTCCCAAACTAGTTAATCCTTGCAGGCTTGTACCGGACAGTCTGCCCTGGGCATCACCGCAGAAGCAGTCCCTGGAAGGAAGTGAGATGAGACATTTCTCACCGTGAGCATTAAAACACGATGGAAGGCAAACGGGGGGGAAGAGGACAGAGGTCCAAGTGAGGCCAATGATGTGGGGCAGCTGGGACGATGGATGGCTGCAGACGGGTCAGGCTGCAGGTGTTCTCTGCCACCAGGCAGGGCATGTCCCCACCACAGTCACGGCCCCAGTCTCTCTCTGCAGCCTAAGCAGAGCTCACCAGCGGCTGAACTAAAGCCCAGAGTAACACAAAGCACAGCTGGCCGGCCCTGGCGCCAATGAAGTCTACAGGAGCCTAGCACAGACTTTACCTTACACAGCCCTGATTTTTCCTGTGTTTTTTTCCAATTTACCCGGCACCACTGGCCCTGAGGAGCAGCTCTGATAATAGTAATAGCTATTTCTACGTTTCTTACCACAGCAGATGCCTATTTATTAAGATAGAAACTCTCAAATCATCTTCTGAAGGTTAAAACTCGCGAAACAACAATCGCTTGAAGTTGCTGGTGCCTTCTATAATCTTCTCTCTTCACTTCAAAAAAGAACCCTTTTCCCTTTATGACAATTAAGCTCCCAGTGTTTCCAGCTAGCACAAACCCTTTAACACAGACTCCTTTACAAGCAAGACTCACCAGTAAGCAAGCATTAATACGTCACCTTGTACACAGAGCAAAATCAATCTTTTTTTAAAAATTGGCAGACAAACCAGACCAAATGGCACAGAGCTAAGCATCACACAGAAAGACAGGGCTCGCAGATGAACAGCCGGGAACTGAAGCTGTCTTTCAAACCCCAGCTTCAGCGCGTAGCTCCGTGAGTAACCAAGCACTTCGCGGCCCTCTCCTGCGGTACCCTCCTCTGCCACTCCAAAACACGAGCAGTGAACGAAAGATGCTGCAGACGAGGTCAAGCTATAGGGCAATTTGGAAATCGAGCAAACCGTCACACCTCATTTTGCAGCACTTGACTACCTCCAAATCCCACTGTTGTACAACAAAATCATTCATTTAAGCTATGGGCTGAGCTTAGCAGAAAGGATGCTCTGTTTGCACTTCCCGACTCCTCCGGGAGCATGAGTTACCTTTAAAAATTCCCCTCGTTACCCAGGAAGTGGCTAATTGCCCCCGCACCTCACGCTGCACGGTACGGACGCAGTAAGCATGCGAGAGAGCGTGCCAGGACCTGCTCACGGCTCTTTTGCAAACCCAACCCAATGGAAACCGAAAAATGCAGCACTCTGGAGAAAATTCTTTTTCAGAAATGCAGAAAACCACTCGAGGAAGAGGTGTCAGGGTTACCAGGGAGCACTGGCTGCATTAAGCAGGACTTGTAGCTTTCTGACAGACTCTGCATTTGATAAAATCTTTTTGGTCAGTAAAAGATCTGTCATAATAACTCAAAAAAAAAAAAAACGCTCCTGAAATATGTGGTATAACTTTGTATGTCAAATAATGAGCAATGTTTGCTTGGGACTTGATTCACAGCTTTGTTTTTCTTTTCATCTGAAAGCATTTGCCAGGTGGAAGAATACAAAACGAGGGAAGGTGAAAAGGTTTACCAAGCATGACTCTATTCCTGGTTTTGGATTGTATATTCAGAGGTAAAGCCATCTCAGACCACATCAGAAATTCTCTGCTCCAGCAATGCACTTGGTTCTTTTAAGAACTTCCCAATACCCTAAAGAAACCTACAGCTTTACTCTGCTTTTCCCTAGGTCAGCTTTTTCCTATTGCCTGTCTTCCCTACCACTCGTGCCACCTGCCCTCCCCGCAGGTCACCTGTCGGACACCTCTGAACTGAGGCTAACAGCAGCCAGCAGGTATGACAGGCTGCAGAAGTCACACGGGGAGCCGGAAACATGTGCTTTGTGTTTATAAAACCGTACGGAGCATTTCACAATTCATTGCTATTTAATATTGCTAATTCATGACTCATGCCATTACTTACTTTTATCGCCCCGTGTATTGTCGCGGCGATGGCAGGCACGGCGGATGGATGGATACCAGAGGACAATGAAGGATGGGGCTGTGAGATCTGGAGCACTCTGACAAGCATGCAAAGAAAGCAGATTAGCTAGAGTCAAGAAGCTGTGTCGGAGAAGCCAAACTTCAAGACAATCAAGATGAAACTAATGAGGGTCTCCCCACCGCCAGGAACAGCTCCAAAGGATAGGACTGCGGACTCGAGGAGGGCGGCTGAGATCACCACGCTCCGCTCAGCAGCTGGCATCAACGAGCCACAGCAGTCAGGACCACAGCTGAGAGAGGCAGCCGGTGCGGGCTGCGTGTGCAGGACACAGTCGGTACAGCTCACGGCATCCTCGGGGAATGGGCTGGCAGGTTCAGAGCTCCAGCTCCAGCAGTGAAGGTCAGTGCTTGAAAGTGCACTACCTCCAAGCAACGATATCAAAAAGAGCAAAGAACAGCATGAGATCACTCTGCTGGCTTGCAACAGCTCTGCGGAAGGCACATGCATGGCAAGGGACTTGTCAAAGGGCCTTAAAGCATAATCTCCCTGACCTGCAAATGGTATTGCGAAAGTCAGCCGAGGGACTCTGCAAGCGGCCCTGAGGGAGTTTAGCTGGAGAGTGTTGCAGGATAGAAAAGGAGGCAGGAACACGGTCAGACAAATGACTGATCCAAGACTGAACAGAGTTTACATAAAAAGAATTTAAGAAACATTTTCTACTTGACCATCGAGAAATCCTCCCAGGCCCTCACACACCACCACCATCTCCCCTTGGAGCTGGGTCTACCCGAGTGTGGCTGCCCCGGCTCCGAGCCACCAGGACGGGTGGCACTTGCCTTTAGACGCAGAGAGCCCAGGGTAACTCCCAGCAGGGATGACTTTAATAGACTTCTGGAGATCAAGACAAGCCTCTTCAGTCACAAGTATTTTCTCCCTCAGTAGCCCCCACACCCGATCCACGGGGCTGTCAGCGAGAGACACCCAACACTGCTTTCAGTGTCTGGCTTCTTCATACTGAGAGGACAAAATTTGGCATTGCCAGGAGCAACGTCATCTACATGGTGCTGCTTCTGATGGCCCGGTAAAGTGTAGGGACTGCTGCTCCATCCTGTGTTGGGCTGCAGATGCCATTTATGCTCTGTGTTTAAATAGGAGCAGACACCAATGTTGCCAAGGATCAGAGGAGGTTCAAGAGGTTCACGAAAACGGAACACGTATCATGAGCTTGGTTAAAAATCTACTTTTTTATCCTGATCCATTACCTACCAGCAACTCATTCACTCTGTGCAGACTGGCTTACACCCAGGAGCACCCTCAAAATTCAAGTATCTATGCCAAAGCCACGTTACTTGCTCCCCCTCTTGACAACTTGGGACATCCCCAACATACAGATCAGGTGGAGAAGTTTCAAACTCCTGGTACTTTATTTCCTAAAGTTCAAAGAAAGATCTTTAGAGTTTTTTTTCTCATCCATCTGTAATCATAACTTGAATTTTAACTTATACAACTAAACGAAACTATTGAGGCATGCAAACAGGAATTATGAAATCTAGGTTCTCCTATTTCTCTTTCAAGCTCTCATTAATTTATGGATATTCAGAAGTTTCGGATATAACAGGAAGGCATTTGTCATGGGTTTCTCTTAAGTGCAAGATCAAAACAAAACAAGAAATCTTTAGGTTACAAAAACACTGCACTAGATGGACAGAATATGTAGTAAGAAAGCCCATCATCGCTTCCCGGCCTAAAATAAGAAGAAACAGCAAGTGATTGACAGCAAACTACAGTCAACAGAGAAAAAAAAAATCTTCATACATTATGATTCATTTTTTCCTTTGTTGACTACAGTTTACTGTCAATCATATACAGCTTTTCTTTATTTGGGGTAGGGAAAAAGGTTGCTGTCTCCTTCTTCGCTAGCAAGCTGTTTTCTTGCGTGCGCTTTCTACCCAAGGTATTTAAATGTTCTCATCTTGTACTTAACAGAAATATATAATAAACCTCCCAATTACCTTCTACCCTTTTAAATGTCAAACCAATCAAAAGGTTGAAAGGGGAAAATTAAAGCCTATTTTCAGAAGAGCACACTTACTAATGTATTACTGACCTTCAAGAGAAGAGTAAGATAATGCAGCCTCTGCTCAGTACGTATCCTGGCTCCAGCCCACAGAACGAATTCAGAAATGCGGGGTCCATTGCCAAGACTAATCTTAGAAAATGTAATCAGATTTACTCTAGGTATCCTCCTAAAAACGTGGTAGCTGGTGGGTTCTGGTTTCAGTATTCTCTCTGTGACTTTGATTAGCTGCAAGGTAATTTTGACTGTGAGAGGCAACGGGTGAACAGAAACGAGGTTCATGATTAGAAGAGCTGCTTGTGACGTTTATAAAGACAGCACCATTTGGAATTCGTCTGTCTCCCGATTTGTGATGGGGCCCAAACCCTGACGGCCGTGCTGGAGCAGCCCTGGGCAGCCCACCGTGCCCCCGGCCCGCCAGCAGCAGCCCTGTGCTCAGAGGGCACCGCTGGGGCCTCCTGCGGGAGGCTGAGCCTCGCGCCATGTGGAGGCACCGGAGCGGCTGCCTGGTTAATGCAGAACTGATCGCCAGGGCACAAAAAGCTGGCCAAACTCCTAAATTTTGGCACTTCATTCTGCTGCGAGCAGGGCCCATAATAGATGAATACAGGAAGTTTGGTCATTTTGCCTCCAGGCTGGGGGAAACTTGAGGATTTACCTTTTTTCCAGCTGGATTTACCAGCTGAAAGCATGCGTGCTGGCTGCCTGCAGCACCGTGCAGGACTCAGCAAGAGGCGAACCTGAACGGAACTGAAGCGTGCACAGCTGCCAGTGCAAAACTCTGCCGAGCAAGGCATAACGGTATCTTGCTCCCAGTCTGGTAAGAGGGGGATCAGGACCTTCTACTAAAAAACTCTTTAAAGCCTATTTATGCACATTAGAACAGGAGAGCAAAAGTACCTGGGGGAAGGCAAACTTTTCAGTGGACACACACCCAACAAAAGCCAAACCAAAGCCAGGGCCCGAGCGTTCAATGTGCAAATTACTAATCTGTCAACTCTTTGCAACATGCCATCACTCCGAATACGTGCACGTGCTTTGGCTGTAGGAATCGGTGGTGAATTTTCCCTACGTGGTGGCTCAGCAGCCTGCAGCCTCCCACGAAGCCCCAGCACACCGCTTGGTAGGAGCCGGGTGCCCGCACCACGCTGCCAGCGCGGCCTCCCCCGGTCTCCCAGGGACCTTCCCCGTCGGCCCCCTCCTGGCTCAGGGAAGCGCTGAGCTGAGCTCCCCCGGGAGGCTGAGCTGTCACCGGGAGCGCTGCAGGATCTGGCAAGTGGCTCTTCGGGCTCTGCAGTCAAAATCTGCAAGTGTTCGGATCAAAAAAAATACTTGTCTAGAGAGAAAAGCCATACAGAAAAACAGTGCGTTCTTAAAGCTTACATTTACCCATACTTTACTCTGTGCATATGTGATTCCTTGTATGGCAAATCCTGTGCTTTCAAGCCCATTTACATGCAGTTTTGCAGAAATGCATTTCCCCAGCATGTGGCACGTGGCTGGAAATCCCATCCCAGGCCCAGAATGGCTCACCCCTCAGTGTATCGCTGAGCGCAGCCCATCACAACTCGTAATGTCTTTGTGCAGTGATATTTCAATACGACAGAGCAGGATCCTGGTCTGGTGGGCCAGAGAGTGGTAGGTACAGCCTGAAATCTGGGGTTCCTGTAAGCTTCTGCCACATTATTTCCTTCCCCACATGGCACTGAATACTGTAGATGAATACACTCATGAGACCCATGAAAGAACCCCATCGCCATCACGCAGAACATCTTACAAAAGCCAGCCTGTTCGTGGTAGACCTCGCATCCATTCCCCACATTCAGGAGTGCCCGAATAACTCTTGTATTTGCCCTTTTTAACTCTTCAAGCCCAAATCATGTGTTTTCTTACTTGTCTTCCATTCAAGCCTGCTTTCCTCAGATATGAACATGCATTAACCCTGCTAAGACTGAGGAAGATGCTAAATGTTATAACTGTTGCTAAGTACAACGGTATCACTGACGATACATTAATTCTGGCACCATAAAAATTGTGTTTACTTGGCTTTTATAGACACCCAGAACATAAATGTCACCACAGGGCACCGTGCACACGATCAGTGGGCTCGGACGGATATAGGAGAGCACAGGCTGTTCCTCTGTGTGGATAATACCAGCTATAATGCTGCAGCCCTGAGAGATTTATGATGCTGTGGCAGCTCCCCGCTCCCTGCCTTGGAGGGCATGTTGCTCTTTACAGCGTTTGCTGCTGCCTTTGGAATATATTCGTCCTTCTTCTGGAGACCAGGGACAGACGTTTGGATTTACACATTCCCAGATGAATCTGAATTTGGAATTTGGATGCAAACTCTCAAACCTAACCTCATGAGAAACCCTCTCTGCACAGGTCTGAACTTTGAATTCAAATCCTTTAAAACAACCGAAGTTCAAGCATGGAAGCAGAGCCTGTTCGCACCGAGATGGGTGCAGAAAGGTTAATTGCTGGGGAGAAAAACAAGCTGTCAGAGCCGATTTCAGGAGCCAATGTGGCAGGAAAAGAGAGTGGACAGCAAGAGAGCTCTGTTAAACCAGGCTTTGCTGCCACTTATGATTAGAAGTGTCAATATTGGTATTAGACAAAACCACCTCATTATCTGTGCTTTCAGTTACCTCCCACCTACTGCTGACAGGTGAGAACCCTCGTCACGGGATCACAGCCAGGCTGCTCAGAAATCTGCCACTTGGGCTGGGAGAGGGTCCAAAGCCCTCGGTCCTGTCTTTCTCTCTGGTCTCCTGGACAGGAGAACTGCTCTGCTGATGCTGCATGGTAGTGCACAGCCATGGCTGAAGTGAAGATAAAAGCCAAGAAAGCTCCCTGTGCGGATGAACCTCCTGCAGACAACAAGGTGATGAACTTCTCCCAGAACATGCTGAAACTGAAACTGAGGAGTAAACTATTTAAATGGCCCATTCCTCACAGCTATTCGTCTCCCGTGGGATTAAACTCAGGCAGTTGTTTCCTCAAAGCGGCAATTTTTGTTTTACAAAGAAAAGGCAGCCCCATCAACTCCTTGTCGGTGGTTTTGCGTGTGATTATGAGCATCTGAGGCAGGGACGGACATTATCCACCCGGAAGAAAAGCGCTGTGCTACCCCAGAAGGACTGCTGTGGTGCCCAGATCAGGGTGTGAGCTCCCTGCAGCCCGGTGAGCACATTTTCTCTACCTTCCTATGGCACTTACAAGAGCCAGCAGCCACAGAGACAATCATGCAGCCCAGTAAATTTACACAAACGTAAAGAGATTTTGTTTTCCTTGCTGCCCTGGCTCCTAGAATTTATTAATATGGCAGTAGATGTCCCCAAGAATAGCGCCTGCCAAGTCTGTTCCTACTCTCTAAAACTGCACTATAAATCACATGCCAGGAGAACATCCTGAATGCTGATGACTGGAAGATATGGCAATGATGAGAGTTGCCAGGAAGAATAACTTATTTTTCTCCCTCAGTCCAGGCAGAAGTGTTCAAACACACCACAGCCACTGTCCTGCTCGACTGCTGCTCTGAACGAGCTGGAATACCTTTATAGGAGCAATCATCAGCTGAGCGCCAGTGTTGTTAGCACAATTAACGAAGGGATGGTTCATTGGCTTACAGCCCAAGGTCTAACGGTGTGGTAACAAGAAGGGCCTTAGTTAAGGCAGTTTCTTCCATTAGAGCACGATAAAACTATGATTAGTTCTATATTCAGATTAATAGAGGAAAATCATGTCCAGTTGCTATAAACCTTCACTGCTGTGTTACTCACTTGTTTGTTTGCTGCCACTGGAGCATTTCTTAAATGGGGCTGTTGTCTGCAATTTAGCCTCTCAGGCCACAACGTAGTTAATTAATCCTGTCCCTGGGAAGCATTTGGGCTGGGAGCAGACAGGTGATTCGGGCTGCCCACGAGGAGGCACCCACCAGCTCCACCAGCACAGCCCGTGCCAGCCCAGCAGGTCCCAGCACCACAGGCTTCTGTCCGGGGAGACGGGCACTGCCACTGGAAGCGGCCAGAGGCCAGGTCTTCACTGAGCGATCACCTGGGTGCTGCCGGGAGTGCTCTGCCCACCTGGTGCTGGCCAGGAAACAGTGGAAAAGCTGCCTAAGGAAAGATTATCCCACTTTGACTTGTGTTGTCTGATGACATGGTTGGGAAAAATGTAACGCATTTCTGTGAATGAAGGCAGAGTGAGGAAGCACATACCAGGAGGAGAAGTACAATACTGGGACTCATGTGGATATAAATTAGTCATGAGCTAATTTAGACTGTGAATGACAAGAAAGCCCCCAGGCCCTGCAGGAAGGGAGCTGGGAATCAAACAGCTGGGAGACAGGTCGGCAGGCCCACGGTCACAGCTCTGCAACAGGGCAGCAGAAATGCCAGGGAGAGAAATGCAAGCTTGGGTCACAGGTCCTAAGGAGTCCAACGCATTCAGAAAGCAGGTAAAGCCTGTAAGGTGCCTTAACTGTTATGTCTGTGTTGGATGTGTTAATCTGATGCTTCAGGGCTTCTACATGCTGCTGGAACGGGCCTGGGACAACTTTTTCCTTTAATGAACAATTTCTTTGCTTCCTTTTCATCTGAACCCAAAGCATTAGAAGCTGGACAGCACTTGAGACAGCACTCAGTATCAGGAAAGCTTCAGGAGCCTGCTGTCTCAAGAGCTCTTGCTTAGGTAAATCCTCCCCTAGAAAGAAGCGCCCCACCTCCATGCATGACTTCCCTCATCACACTGCATCACGGCAAGAGGTGAAACTCCTGCCTGGAGCTTTCAGCGCTCGTGTCCAACCCCAGGTGAGGACCGGCTGACTTTCAGCCATTTCAGCAAGTCCTGTGGATATCAGCTCAAGAGAGGATCCTCACACTGCCCTTGGCAGAGCGGCCTTGCTCCACGCTGGAGCGGGCATCCCTTCTCTGGAAAGGTCCTCCCTGCCTCTGCAGCCTGCTCCAGAAAGCACAAGGGGACAGCCCAGCAGCAGCAAAAAGCAGCTCCCCATGTCCACGCTGAACCCGTGTGGGGAAGAAGGAGCCGCAGGCAGAGGCAAAGTGCTCGGCGACACTGGGACAGCAGGGCGCAGCTAAGGTGCAGTCGGGGACAGCAGGAGGGGAGGACAACCCAGCAGCTTGCTCAGCGACAGCTGAGGCGATGTGCAAAACACAAACGCCACTGAGGAGTTAACGGGTGTGCAGGACATCAGCACGGGGACAGGAAGCGCCCCAAGGCCCGGCCGCAGGGCAGAGGGGCTGGTGATGAGCACGCTGCAGCGGGACTGCAAGCATGGCACAGCCTCGCCAGGCCTCCACAGCTCCTATGGCAACCTCTCACCTCTCCAGGAAATTTCTCAGCACTCCAGCCAATTTCTCTGAGTAACAAGCGCGGCTCTCCCACACACCATATTAAGGAGCACTGCACCCATTTTAAACGCTTTTTTTTTTTTTTCCAGTGATGCTGTTAGCACTGGAGCATTTGCAGAGAACAAAACATGAAGAAAAGCCAAAAGCCTTCAAAGCAGAGGCTGTGCCCCTGTGCTGGGTGCTGCGCCCCGGCCCCCGGCCGCCCACTGTCCTGGGCCGCCCGGTGCCGCAGCCCCGAGCAGGCCGCAGCAGGCCGAGCCCTGGTTATCAGAGGACCACGAGTGCCACCTGCAGCACAGCCCTCAGCCAGGCAGAAACGCCAGTAGGAGGCAGAAGGAAAATAAACCAGAAGTCCCAGCTCTTTTCTGGGGTCTGGTTTTCTCCGTGGCTGCTGGGAAGCTTCTCTGCAGCGACTGTCACCTGAGGAAATGAGAACCTGCAAGCGCATTTTCTCAGTCTGAGTGAACTGAACAGAAAAACCATCTCTCAAAATCACGCCAGCTAACCTGGTAAACCAGTTCCTTTCAGGATTCTGCCTTCAGAGATTAATGTCTCAAAGTTTAACGAGAACACCTCCCACCAGTGTTATAGCTCGGAAGCCTCTCAGTGTCTGTTAGTGTACGAGAAGATCCTGGCACCAGTTCCAGTCCAGTAATCCCAGGGCGACAGCAGAGGAGCCGCAATACACAAATACACCTGCACGGGAAGGGCTCTGGTGCTCACCTGGCCAAGCTGCAGCCCAGTACGCCCTGATGAAGTGGCACAAACTGCTAAGGTTCATCCAACACTGATCCCAAGAAACTCTGTTCACCGTAGCCCACCTGCGTGGGCACAGTGATGGGGACAGAGCGATGAGGTGGTTCCAGATGGGAAGGGGAAAAATCTATTTAGCAGCTCCCACTGAACAGAAGAAAGCATGAGCAGGCAGGACAGCAGGGGACAGCTGTGCACACTGTGTGGGACACACACACCCCTAACCTCTGAACCAGCCACGCTGCAGTGCAAGCAACGGGTTGGAGAATACAGAAACTTCACTGCTCCTTGAAATATCTAGAACAATCACTGTAAAACCATACGTAGCATTCCCTTCCACCTGCATTTCAAAGCCACAGGTGCTTACTTCAGCACACAAATACATGAAGCTCTGCTACAAGATGCAGATGGTTTCTGTGCTTGCAGAACAATGCTGTGCCATACAGCCATCTTCTCAGCACAGGCTGTCCCAGGCGGCCCTAAACCTATGTATGTCCCCTGCCTTCTCTGAGAAGGGACGGGCCTGTGCCTTCTAGGGACATTCGGAAATGTCTTGGGAGGAGACACAGAGGTCAAACCTGCATACGAAAAGCAGATTCTCTGCCAAGGTGCAGAAAAGATCTACAGAGGATAAAAATCTCTACCCCTTACCATGCTATAATGAGCCCAAGTCCCTGTGCCACGGCCAAGGGACACGCAGCAGGCTGTGGTGAAGGTCCTGCCAGCGTGCCACAGCCTCTCCTGCAGCCCTGCTCTGCGGGAAAACACGAGAAATAATTTTGACACAATAGACATTCTCCAAAGAGGACCGTCCTGATGAACCACCATCTGCCAGTGAGTAAAGCAGTTTTCTGAAACCATTTCCAACAGCTCAATTTAAACACACAATAACTGGGGACTCCCAGAGGGAAGGCTGCAAGGTACCTTGGGTAGGAGGCATTACTGCCACCGCAGAATGGAAATGTCAGGTAATTAAACCCTCTACTGCTTAACAAAGAGAAGTACGTGAAGAACCAGCTGCTTGAAGGTAAAGCCAGAAGTGTTCAAATCACACAAGGCACATATTTTTAACAACCAGGACGATTAGAATAAACTATCAATGGAAAGGTGATTTCTCTGTTTCTTGACTTCTGCAAACCACGTCTGGATGTCTTTCAGGAAAGGTGCTTTACCAACAGACAAGTTATCGGGCTCCATGCAGGGAGCAAATTCAATTGTCTGTGATTGTGGGGAGATCACATTAAATAATCTAATTTTCCCCTGGCTATGGAGTATACCAGCCTGGAAAATGTATTGGCTGCAACACAATACGAAGGCAACTTTCAAGTAATTCTAGCTAATAGGAAAAAAGAAAAAAATCCATGTCTGTACACTGCAGCTCACACTACCAGCACTTGCAGACACTGTTTGTGTTACACAGGTCTCTGCTAATCTTGCGGAGCCAGCTCGTGCATTCTCCTGAGGGACCAACGAGCTCCCAGGAAGCAGAAGCCTGGCACACCAAGAAGTCTCCTTGGCATCACGCATCCTCCCTCTGCCATGCCCGAAGAGGGAGCACCCAGCCCAGCCTAGAGGGCACGGCTTCTGCAGACCAAGCACACCCCTGGCACCCTCCGGCCCTGCAGCTCTCCCGGCACCTAGCTGCACAGAGCCCAGCCACTCCTCGCAGGGAGGCTGATTCCCCATAAAGGATTTCAGCGTCGTTACTATTGCATTTTACTGCTTTTTAATGATCCATTAACCACAATAACAATGATACAGAAACATTTACTAAAGAGTTTGTGAACTATTTCATTATTTCCTGGGGCACGTAGCTCTTCATCTGTAGATAGTTTCTCTTTTAGGCTTTGTCTAGATTTGTGGCAACACTCCAACTGTTCCATGTCATCCCCCATAATCCTGAGATTTCCAGCACTTAAAATAAACTCTCCTGACCCAGCAGTTCTGCAACATCCAAACATCTTTTAAATGGTAGGTGGTTCTGGAGGCTGCTTTGCTTCAGTCTCAAATTTATCAGGCTGATGCAAAACAGCAGTGAAATCCCCTTTCAAGTCTTGGTGAGACCCTGGTCCATGGCAGTCAAGCCTGCCACCTGGGCAAGATACAGGTCTTCCGACCTTTATTCTGGTAGCAGTATTGTCTTGGCATTTCAGGTTCGCAGCTGCCCTGGGTGCCGCAGGCAGCCTGAAGAGCACCTTCTGCTGGTGGTCACGGAAGGCAGCGACTGGAGAAGGTCACGGGGCAGGGAGGAGCCTGGCATGGAGATGCCAACGGTCGGGCAATGTCAGGGCAGGAAAGGCTCCTGCTGCTGGGACTGGGCTGTGGGCACAAGGAGTCCTCGAACCGCCACCCATTGTCCTACCCTGTGCCCCCGCTCAGGCCGGGCCTGCTGCAGGAACACGGCATCTCCAGAGGGCTCTCCCTGCGCACTTCGCTGCTGGAGACCTCGGTAGCTGTGCGTGGGGAAGGCTCGCGCGTGGTCTGCCTGCCACGGTGAGGACAGGGTGCATTCCTCGGAGCGTGACGCTCTGCTTGAGGGCCAAGCAAGGCTCAGTTAATGTGTTTGTCACACTCATCCTTCCTGTCCAAACTAAGCTGGTGGGATGAATGCAGTCTATGCAAGAAGTTTTACTGAAGTGACAGGGATTTTTTAATCCATGTTGATTTGTTGTGAAACAGGGAGCTTCTGTGGAGAAGTGGATTATTTCCCCAAATCTCTCCTGCCCTTCAGTTAAACCTTGTCTTGGGAAAAAAAAAAAAAAAAAAAAAAAAAAAAAAAAACAGTCATTCAGCCTTTTTCTTGAAAAAGGAAAGATTTAACCCTTACAGCTTTGAAAGTTCCGAGCAGCGGAGGTGTCCCCGCATTGCATTGTCTGGTCAGTCTGTCCCAAAGTGCCAGCTCTTTCCTGATGACAACTGGGTTTCCCGAGCGCAGGTACTGGGGAGAAGCTTCTGCCAAGGATCCCGGTTCTGCTGTGTGTGCCTTCCCTTCGGAACAAGGAGCCCCGGGTGGAAGGTGCTGCCCAACACCAGCCCACCTATGTGAAAGGCAGAGGGGTCACAGCGCACGTCTTAGTTATAAATGCCTCAACGACCAGAAATATGCTGTAAAACACAAGAGAGGGTTGGGTTTTGTTAAAGGACCGTTCTTGGCTGTTTAAGCCAGTTTTATTTAAATTCATAAATTACCATTTTCCCAGAAAAATTAATTTCAGAGAAAGCAAAGCTTATTTTAATGGCAAATCCTAAAATCTTTTCAAATCTCTAAAGCAATATTTATCTGGTTGTAATAATAAAATGATAATTACTTAACTTCTGCCATTCCTGGAATTAAAATTTTGTTACATTTGTCTTCTGAATCACGTAATTGATCCTCATATGAATTAGAATTATACCCGCTCACAAAAGCCACAGACTAATTGAATAGTTAACCAAGTGTTCAACAAACTTCACACCTTTATATTGTACCTGTTAAAACTACTTAATTAGATTTTGTTCTTTGCTTAAATAGCTGTAAGTGGAGACTGCTTGGTTTCACTTCTCATTTCACTTTATTCTCCAAACACATTAGCACAATTCCATTTATCAGATTTCTTTACACGTTTTCCCGCAGAGGCTGCCTGCATCAGCTGGAAGGGGTTAGGAAGCACTTCTGGGTGCTTAGCAGCGAGCTCTGCTGCGGCCACACAGCCTGCACAGGCACAGGCCGTGCACACCCAGCTCAGCGAAACGCTTCAGGGACTGCGCAGCCCCTGCTCAAGCTGCGGGTGTAAACGCAGAGTCCTGCTGAATCACAGCTCTGCACGATTGCACCCTCGAGAACTGCAGTGCTCTTATTTCCTTGGGCCCTTTCAAGACCTTGCCTCCTGTCCTTCACACCCGCAACTCAGATATCCTTGCTCTATTTTATTCAGCTTTCAGCCCCTTATCGTACGATATTCCCCTCCCACCTTTCTCGTGTGTTTCCCCAGCAGGACAGCTGCGTGCTGCATCGGGCACCCTCGCTGCCCCACCGTGGCACGGGGACACGGACACAGCAGGCGCCTTCTGCACCCGCAGCTTGCAGGTCTCTGCAGACGCAGGCAGACGCGTTCCCATCCGACGCTCCCTGACAATATAACTAAAAGCTTGCCCCTAAAACCCACCCGTTTTAACCACAGCGCAGACCATGCAATCACTCATCTTGAACACGAGCGTCCCTTGGTGCAGCGTGCGACACGGAGAGGGCTCAGGGGTCTGCTCGGCTGGGTCAGGGCCCTCTCGGGAGCCTTGTCCCCTGGGAGAAGCAGAGGGCGAGGCGCAGAGCGGCGCTGCCTGCCCGAGCCCCGCAGCCTGGCCAGGCAGGAGCAGGCCCCGGAGCAGGGACGGCCGGGGGCTGAGGCTCGCTCTCCATGCCTCTGGTTATTGTTATTAGTTACCACCCCTCCTCTTTTGCTTTTGTCACACACAGCGTAACTGGTGTGGCAGGCCCAGAGCAATCATCTCTTTGGTGAGACGATTATAAATCCACTTCCCCCGCAGCAGCGTGCAGACACTGCTCGCGTTAGGTATCAAAATTTTACGCCGTGTACTAAAGTTGTTGCACACGGCAGCGATTTTTCAAACATAAACATCTCGGACACTTTAAAGATATTTCTGTCCAAAGACCAAGCAGCATTTGGTCACACTGCGAAGTGCATGCCAGGAAAATATACATTTTAATTAAGCTTTAAAAAATAGTCAAGTACACTTTTAAAGCAGTTTTTGAAACTTGACATATATCGATGGCTTTAGCCTTTCCAAAAGGCCATTGTGCAAACAATGTGCACGCAGTATAATTAGTTTTGCATCTCCCGAGCCCAATGGGTACAGAAATGGCTGCTTCAGAGGGAAGGAGCTAGCACAGGAGCAGGGGCAGGAGCAGCCTTCACCCGTGCCCTGGACGCGGAGGCAGCCCCAGGCACGCTGGGCACTGCCGGCGTTCAGGGGGCAGGCGCCGGGCGGCAGCCGGCAGGAGCAGCTCGCCTGCCAGCCGCGTCCCGGGAGCAGCAGCGTTTAGCACGGCCTGGGACGTGCCAACTCAACACGGGGCAGCTTGCTGCTGCCTCCCTCTTAGCAGAGGGCGTGCAGGGGTGTGCTGCAGGAGGGCAGCGCGGGCCCCGCGTCCCGGCTGTTCGGCTGCACAGGAGTGTGCCCAAAAGCCGAGCCAAACGATCCGGAGATGTGGGTTTGGAGGGAATAAATTAAAGTGCGCTCAGTAGTTGTGTGGATCTGCTCACGCACGAGTATTTTAGTGCTCTAAGTTCGTGTTTAGCTTAATCCTCCGAATCCATATTTCAACCTTTTATCTTCTTATTTTTCTCGTGCCTCCTTTGCTGTTTATTCTTTCACGGATTTCGCAAAGGCGCTCAGCCATGGTCATTACAAAACCTTGCGCTGAAGGCTCCTCAGAGCTTTATAACAATGCGAGCAAAGCTGAACACGACATTTAGGACAACCCGTTGCCCTGGATAAGGATGCTGTGTGGACACATCCTGTCCCCTCGCCAAGCCCAACCTTTACTCCCCCTCTGGCACCAAGCAAAGCTTGTTCTTTTGGGTCAGTGAATTCACCAGTTGCGCAGACAAAGGCTAACACTAGCCACCATTTTACTGATTTTGGAAATTGTCGGCCATATTTCAATAAACTTTTCCCTTTCTTTCAATGCAGGCAAGAAAAAATGTTCTGTATTAACCATGCAAGTCATTTCGGGAAAAAAAATAATAATAATACAGTCTGCTCTGCCAGCTGAACAGCCCCCAAGCCCAATCTGATCCCGTCAGCTGGGGCTGCCTTGCTCTCTGCCCTGCTGCCATGCTTGATTTTAGATTCTCATAGAAAAAGGAGTTTCTTGATTACCAGTAAACTCACCCTGGCTGTAAACTGAGACAATTTTGAAGAACTCCAGCTGTTTGGAGCTGCTACCTGTAAGTCCTGGATGCTGCCCCCCGGGAGTTCAAGAGCGAACCCTGCTGCTAAGCTCAGGTTCGGTGTGGGAGATGCTAAAAGCCGTGCCTGGGGATCACGTCCTGACAGCCATGTGTGCTGTGCCAGCAGTGGGGACGTGAGAACCCCACACTCCTCCAACCCCAGTTGGTCCTGCAATCCTAAATTATCCTCAGCCTCAACAGAGGGAATTGTCAGACCTGCCACAAATCAGCGCCACAGGGCACCTCCTCCTGACACCTGAGCATGCAGGCAGTTTCCCAGCTGAAGGCAGAAAAACAATTAGCTCCAGAAGCTTTACCTTCCCAGGCAGAAGTATCCTTGGCTTCTTTCGCAGTGACACAGCAGCATGTGTTGGTGACTGTACCAGTAACTAACACAATGTGGGAACACCTGGTCAGAGCCTGTGAGCACCCAAGAGATGAACCAGGTCATGGAGACAGAGAATCAAAGCCAAGGAGTACATCAGTTTTCTGATTTTATAACCTCGCCTCAAGGCCCACTAAGTTGATGTCTTCTTCCACTGATTTGCAGTGATTTTTATTTTTTTTTAAATCAGTGCTGGAAACAACATACTTTTGCGAGGTATGATTGTACATCCCAGGTACCTAAACACAAGCCTCCATAGAATAGGTTTCCTCCTAATATGAGCAATAAAACAAGTTGTGTACAATAAAACAAGATCACTAGGTGCTACCTGTTGTTGCTATTATCAAATGTATTTGCAAATAAAACACTGATATCAGCTCGGGAATCCATTATTTGGTAACATCCTAGCAGCTTCCCCGCAATTCAAAACCATCCCTTTGTGAAAGTCATGAAGAATTACATTATCCTATAAACCACAGAAAATAACTTTGGATATTCCCCCAAGAACGGGACGTTTCCTGTGCAGGAAGCAACATTGTCAGGGCCTAACCTGAAATCAAATTTCAGCCCGACTGAAACTACCGGGTCCAAACCCCTCCTTTAAAACCAGCGGCAGCCCCAGCAGGGCACCGTGCCCGCAGGCTGGGTGCTGGGCAGGGTGCCTCCGGGGAGGAAGGCACCTGGGGAAAAGAGCAGTGGCAGGGTCTACAGGATACAGGGCGCCTTTTTATTTCAGGTCAGAGCTTAAAAGTGTCACTGCTGCCCGATGGCTAGCTGGTGGCACACAGATGTCACCGGTGCAGCAACCGCAGAGGCAGGAGCGACCTGCCTTCCTGCACTCCCTGCTCGGGAAGCCCTCTCTCCTAGCCAGGTGCTTTGTATCTAAATCTAGGTGGCACAGCATGCTTTCTGCTGCTCTAAGCTAGCAAAGACAAATATGCTGAGTGTATAATACGTTTGATATGGGATAACATGTAAAAAGGCTTTGCATCAGTATTGGAAGTATTTCTTTCCCTAAGTACTTTTATAGCAATTGCCTAATGTTTTTTGGCTGAATTCAAAAGAAGAAATAACGGCTGGGAAGAACTGGCACAGACAAATTTCCAGTTGGCTTCAAGTTGGAGTTGGCTTCGCCATCTCCATCTGCCAAAGCCGTCCCTCTCCTACATGCTCTCTTTCCCTGCTCTCCTACCAAGAAGTTCTCCCGAAGAGGCCGCAGGAGCTGCTCGGCACGCCACAAAGAGCGCTGCGAGCCCCGTGGCTGTGAACCTGTCTCTCAACAGCAGCCGAAGTTTCCTCTCCAAGGTGCCAAGTGGTTGTGCTCTTTTACAGCTGTCAGGCCTCGCATACACAGACACCCGCATCTCCCACGTCCCAAACATTCTCCACCCTACCTTCGGGCTGCACCTTGGCAGCCAGCTGGGCGGACGAGCAGCAGGCCGGGGAAAGCGCGTCCCAGTGTCTGAATTTGCAAGCCAGTGCTGGGGAACCGTCCGTGCCTGCAGCTCTACAGCTGCAACAGAAAGTAACGCTGGGCATGGACGGCGAGAGGCCCCCTCGCCCGTTCCCCTGGCTGGGGCAGAAGCAGCCGGGTGCGAGCTGCTCCTCACACGCCTCCTGCTGCCCACCCCAGGAGCGATGAGGACGCCAGCTGCCTGCAGGCACCCTGCTCCGGGCTCCTTCTCTGCTCCTGCAGCCCCAACTCCAGCAGAACAGATCAGTCCTGACGATGCACGTAGCATTTTAAAACACAAGTTTCCAAAAAAGCCACACAAAAGGGGCAATAAATCATGCCACCAATTTGTTATAAGCCTGATTTCCACTTCAGTGCATTCGGTGGATTATTTTTAGAGAAAGCTAACAGTCAAGACCTGCAACCGCTTAAAACTTTTTATTGGCTAAACCAATGACCTGCCAACATTAAGCACAAGGTATTTAACAGCATTAACCAGCCCATTATCCATTTCTTCACTTATCATGTTCTCTCGTATATAGAGTTTTATTGTGCTTTTGCCTCCAGCTCCATTAAGTGCTGGTGGAAGCAGTCTTTCAGAAGATGGAAAATACTGGGCTGCTAAGGACAGAGGCAAAAGGAGCCCAGATTATATTTAACTCACTTCCAAATTTGTCATTGAAACAGCCAAGAACAATAATTTCGAGCCACGATATGCCCATCATTTTAATTTGGGGTTCATTTAAGCTACGTGCACATAAAATAATTCCCAGGCTTTCCTTCACATTATCACACAAATGCATTGCCGAGCCAGCGCTGAAGGGCTATTAGAGCAGGCGCCCTGAACTTTGCTGTAATTTACCAGAGCGATAATTAAACTCAATCTCACAGCATTAACTTGCTCTCCGTGATGCAAACTAAATTCTGAAAATAGAATTTCTCTTTAACAAAATAATTGTAAAAAGCTTGAAAAGGGCTTTACCAGTAAAGCTGGCGTGCCTTTGCCCTCACCCCTCAGACAGCAGCGATGGTCTCACGCTCCTCAGCCCCAAATGACAGGCTGGGGAGCACCCCCGCACTTCTCCCAAATCTGCTCGGAGCTCCGCAGGGCTTACACCACGGGTACACACAGCCTTCGTCTCCCTCCGGTACCCAGGGGAAGCTGCCTCTGAAAAGCAGAGCCGTGCTTTGACCCTCGGCACCAGCAGTCCCCCGGTCACTGCCTCGCAGGGAACTCTTAATAAAAGCACAGCTCCAATTCCGGAGAGATCCCACAAATTTTTGGAAGAACCGGGTGGATGTTGTCACACACTGAAGCATTTCTTGACGTCGTGTGCTGCCAGTAGCAGATGCACGCGCGGCCCTGATAGATTTCGGAGGCTACGGGCATCAATCACCACTTCTACCAACGTGCCGGTAGCTTTTATTGAAATGAAACCTTTGATCACATTAAAACTTTTCTCCTTATGTGGATCATTTTTTAATTAAATTTAAAATAAGGTAATTGCCCACTTCAGTTGTTAGGATTCTCTGGGGAACACTTACAATAATAACCATGATTATCTAACACGGGGATTGCCATATGCAGCGTTCCAGATTGATCCACAATAGGGAACATTAAAAAACCAAAATCCAAGGAGAGATTAGTACTCCTTTGCCAATTTAACATCTTAAAATGTCTATTTAGAAACTTTTAAAGGGGTAATGAGACATGTGTATTATGGCTGGTGAAATAAAAACTAATGGAAATTGTTAGATGGGAGAGGGAGAAAGTAATCTGGCAGAGGCACGGGGACCAGTCTCAGCCAGTAGGCAGACCGGATACAAGAGCACCGGTTTCTGGCTCTCATCTCCTCCTAAAATCTTCCCACCAGATACCAGCAGCTGGGTCTTTCTGAGGCCTCCTAGAAGTGAGTATTCCAGTGACAGCCGGAGGTGCAGGACTGACCTGCGGTCTGCAGTGCCCATGCAACCGGGCTGCTGCGTGCCCGGACCAGCCAAACCCCGCTTTATCAGGGTGCTGCACAGGAGAGAGAACAACCGGCTCTGCCTCTGTTCCTCGCTCTAACCTGCTTTCCAGAAGATGCACACTATAAGCTGGCTCAGTTACGTATTTCCTTGCTATTGTCAGTGATGTTGCACATGCAATCAATCCGTAGCATCAGCACTGATGGCACGGAATATTCCAAAAAGCAGAATTAACAGTACCAAGCCTGAGAGCAACTAGTTAAAAATCAGCAGTATATGTGGTCTCTTATTTCTCTGGTGAATATCCTAGTTTGTTGTTCATATTACCATGACACTAACAGAGAAACAGCGGGGCTAGAGAGTCCTAGCTCTGGATACGGGCGTTTTGGCAGCGAGAAGCACAAATGCAATTGCTTTTCCTGACATGTAACACTTATGGAGACAGCGCTTCCAAGTTACAAGAAGTACACAGGCCTGCTTCACGTTACCATGTGCAGTGCCTGCTCTACACCGGTATCACCCCGCGGAAGCTGGCAGCGAGTAACCGAGTGATCCTGCAGAGATCACAGCGCGTAACGCGCACCCTCGTACGTACTGAGCAGCACGCCTTGTTCTGTTTGGTATCCACGTGCCCACTCTGCAGCATGAAACATCCTCCTCGCCAGCTCCACTAAGGAGCGCTTCACGTGGAAGGGCTTCCCACCAGCGTGGTAAGGCGCCCTCACCCTCACACCTGGCCCAACACAAACGGGCACGTGCCCACTTTTCCTGGGCCCCTACAAGTGAGAAGGGAGCGGTCACACAGAAGGGCGTCTGAAACGCAGGGGCAGGTTCCTCGGAGGGAGCTCAGTTGGGCCCCGGACATTTTCTCTGCTCGTCTTGCTAACCCCGGAGGTTTCCATCCCTAATAGACGGGCTTATGCAGATAGCATCAAGCTGCAAGGAAAGAACCTGTACGAGATTCAGAGAAGCAATTCTTCCTGCTCCTAATCCTGCCAGCCCCAACTGCAGATAAAAGCCAGCAGTTTCAATTGGAAGGGATTTAGTTATTACTCTAGCATGTAGGAAAAAAAAAAAATAAGAAAAAAAAACAGCAGAGCACTTTCCTAGCAGGGGGATGCACACTTTGATTGTGACTTGTGGGGACTTCAGAGAGGTAAAAGAAGTTATCCCATCCAGACTTCTCCAGAGCTGTGCTTTACGTTACAGCACCGGGCTGTTAACCGTGCCCAGAGCAGAACAGAAGCGAGCTGTGCCCCTTCCAAGAACAACCAAACAGGCGAGTCCTCACCCTGGTCTAGAGCAACGCGGCTAATAAACGCCCAAGGGCACCACGTCTGAGCCTCTGGTCATACAAAAGAGGTGTGAGGTAGGAGGATGGTATTCCTGAAACCTTTAAAACCCTGAAGCCCAGCAGAGAACACAATGCCATCAGGCACCCAGCCCTGCTGCTGGATCAGAACAAAGCACAAACAGTTGGACACAGTGCGAGGCGTTAGAAAGCACTAGAAAGAAAGGATTTTTACAACTAATTAATGATGTTTATCTTGCAAACAGGAGCACCTTTGCCGTGTATGCACAGAGTGCTTCGGCTGATGTGTGAACGCCATTATCTACAGAGCGGGATAGCAACACGCCGCACAGCCAGAGACAACAGCTCCTCTTGCTACCACTGCACCGGAGAGAATTGCTTAATGAAGAGGTCTCTGCTTCTCCAAACAGGCGGGTGTTTAACAACAGTCCCTCTGAAATCAGTGACGCTTCCTGGGGATATTAAATGAAATGTTTGTGTTTGTGCCTTTGGAGCCCAAGCACACAAACACTTTATGCCATCTAAGAGTTGTATTAATATGGAGATCATTGTGGAAAGCACTAGGGGATATTGTGATTTTATTACATCTAACATATGGAAAACATTTTATTATAGGAGACACAACATAATCATTATAATTGAATACTATCAAATGAAAATTCCCATATGTGTCTGAAAACTGCACCACTGTAATTACAAACAGAAACCAAGAGCACTAAAAATAAGGGGCTGGCAAAAATTTGTTTGCTCCATTTTGTTCGCTTTGCAACTGGGGCAGCATTGCCTCAGCAAGGTAAGGTCTTGCTGAAAAGGCAGCTCAATACTCTAGCAAGGGAGCAGAAAGTGCTTTACATAAGGAGGAATTTTATTTTTTATCCTCCAGGCATGCAAGATAACAAGTGGCCCATCAAAACCTTGCTCTTGGAATGAAACTTTACTCCGATCGAGGCCTTACTCTGCAATGACCTTACAGATAGCTCTTCTATCTTTGCTCTACTCATTCGATCAAAACGATACAAAAAATGAGCTGTGGCAGGTTAGGATCAAAGGCCTGTTCTAACATTAATTCTGTGAAGTGTGTGTATCCCGGGCTCCCAGCCCAGCAGAGCTGCACCCGCAGCGCACAGCACCGCGGAGCAGAGATGCGCACTGGGCGCTGTGGCAGGAGGGTGCAGCTGAGTCCCGCTGGCAGCCCGCCTGCGGCCCCACACAGCCCCGCAGCAGCTCCTCTCCCTCCCGGGCTCGCCAGCAGCAGGGCTGGTACAGCAGCGAGCAAAAAAATAGGGGAATCAGGGGAAATGCAGCTGCATGAGCGCTCCCTGGCAGAGCCGGCAGCCCAGCTCAAGCGAAGAGCGGGCGCGAAGCTAAGTGGCACCAAGGCAGGCAGCACGTGGCCATGGCTGCACCCCGTGTGAAGACAGGGAAGAACAAAGCTCGCGCGGAACAGAAATTGGCCATCTAGGAGAAAAGAGGCAGCTGCCCAGACCACGAAGCAGCCGCTTGAAGCTGGCAGTTTCCTTCTCTCCAGATGGGTGGCATTCACGGCAGAACAGGACACCAGGTTCGCAGAAGCGGGCGATTCAGGAGCAATCCCCGAGCTGGGTCCTGGGAGCTGGCAGGCAGGAGAGCAGCGGCCGGCGATCCCCCGCTGCGTGGCTGTGCCCACGTCGGTGTACGGGCTTGGTGGCCATCCCCCAGCATCTCCCATGCAGGTGGGTCCTGCCCAGCTGCTGGGGCCGGGGGAAGCGTCGGGACCCCGCTGCCCACGGGGCGGCCGCCGCCTGCGGCACGGCTCCCACGAGGTGCCTGGCACCCGGCGGCAGTCGGCGGCACGCTACGCTCCTGAGCGTCAGTGGGGATACAAACTGCACTTCAGTTCTGATGCTCCTCATTGCTGCTTGCAGAAAGCATAAATAATTAATTGCAGGAGAGAACTGTCATTCGGCCTGGCTTCTGCTCCACCTGAAGTAAAAAAAATGACCACTTTGAAGACAAAACATTGGCAGGCACTTAATCTTTATTCTGCACTTCTGTCTCTTCACCTGCTTTAAAAGATCTGCTTCTTAATGGAACCACGTAATTATGTTTGAAGAGCATCAGGCATCCTAACGAACGGCGATTTACCAGTGGTGAGAGGACGCTCCCCAGCATGACCCTGGAAGAGGAAGGGGATGCCACCGAGTCTCTCAGGAAATGAACAGCAACAAGGGCAGATCCTAGAAGGTCTCAGAACACTGCCAAGACTGAGCCACTTCCCAAACAACTTCAAGATCATTTTTAAAGAACACAGAAATGCTTTTTTAAAAAAAAAACAAACAAACTTACAGCAAAATCATCAAGACCTGGAGGGGCACAGGGAGTTTGATTAAAAATCTCATCTTCATCTCCAACAGCTTTGTGAACTTGCACAGAGCAGCAGTGATGGGATCAAGCAGAGCTTCTTCCAACCCTTCTCAGCAGAAAAGGTCATTACCAAACCTTCCGGCCCTTTCTCAGCAGAAAGGTTCATTACCAAAGAAGAAAGTTCCCCGGCAGCTCATGAGTGTGCACACCCACGTTCACTTCTGCTATGTGCAGTACTGCGTTGACACTAACAGATCACACCCGAGAACCTCGCTGGGATGGCACTGCTCTGAAGGGCTTGTGGGCTCTGACACAGCAGCCAGGAATGCTCCCGCAGACCTCTAGGAGCCGTGCAGCACTGTGCCACGGAGCCGCGCAGCACTGCCTGCGCCACGGGGGCTGACGGGAAACAGCAGGGCGACGTGCAGCAGTGCGGCACCGCCGCTTTCTGTGCTGCTCTGCTGGGCACTTCGCTGCTCGGAGCAGAGCTGTGGGCTGGCACAAGAAGTATTTCCAGGACTTGGGAGTTAATTTGCAGCTCCCTATTCACCGTATCTTCCTTGCGGCTGGCTGTACAAGGAGGCACACTTCGCTTTGGTGTGTCACCCCGAGGAAGAACGCACCGGTGTGGTTTTGTGCTCGAGACAACATATAGAAATCTGACTTTTATGCACAGAGTTTGCAGGCTCAAGTCTCAAAACCGACACAGCTAAAATAAAAAGCTGAAGGCTCACATGTTGATTTCCACTGCTGTGACTAACGCTCAAATGCCCGCTTGTCTCGTTGGGACGTGCCCTCTGGGATGCTTGTCCAAGGGAAGAGCTTGGCAGGGGGCCGACTGCTTGCCTGGCTGTCCTCTCACTGCGAGCACGTCTCCAAGGAGGCAGAGCTGATGGTGGCCGTGGGGGCTGCTCAGGTCTGCGGGAACACACCACGTGCGGGGAACGTGAGCGCGGCCGTCCTGGCAGAAATGAGACACACCTGCAAGGGGTCAGCGGGTCCAAAGCCGAGGTGCAGTTCTCCAGAAAGCCTCCACAGATCTGCAAGCCAAAATAAAATCAACCAAACTAAAGCCACAGCTCCATTTTATTTTGGGGGTGGAGGGAGAATCTGCAAACTTAAAAGGAAAGAAAAAGATTCTGAATAACAACAGCAGAAGTGCTGGTGATCTGCCACGGACTGTAAAACATGGGATGGTTGGAGTTAATTTATTCCTTCTTCTACCTCTAACCTGCAGGGAAATTACAGCCTCAGACTATCTGAACTACCACAAATAAATTACATGTTTATTTTAATTCCTTTGAAGATTCCCTCTGACAAATTGTATAGGTATAAATAATCTCGGAAGTGTTTCAGGAAAATAAACAGTCATGTTTTAATAATCGTAATTCACAAACCAAACTTGACACTTGGGTTTAAATGGAAATGCAGCATCATTCTGCCACAGGAGGGAAAGCTAGGACATGAGAGCATCGTGCTGGTCCTCCCCCAAGCATGCTGGGTTCAGACAGGTGCCCGGGTGTGCAGCACGTCCCCTGAGATGCCTGCACACAACTTACACGAGAAGTCCCCACACGAGGCTCTCCAGGCAGCGCTCCCTTGTGCCCATGCCTTTGCAGCTGAGCTCATGGGGAAGAACACCACGGGGTGGCCTGCACAACCTCATGTCAGAGCCAGCTTGCCAGAAACGAACAACTCACCAACACGACTGGAGCGACTCAAGGCACCTCTTGGGAAATGCCACCCCATCCCCAAACATGACCCCTCTGCCTTTGCCTCACTGGTGATGCCAAAGCCTCTGAGAGTGAGACAGAAAAGCAGAGACAGCAACTCCCTTGGTGGCCTCCAGCCCTCCTTTGTGTGTGGAAGGGGAGATGCCAAGTAGCACAGCTACTGCAATATAAATAAAATAAAAAATAAAATAAATAAAAATAAAAATAAAAATAAATAAAATAAATAAATAAATAAATAAATAGTGCCGTGGCATTGCCCCCTGGACCAGGAACAAGGCTCCCAAAACAAGACCACCCTGGCAAACAAGGGACTGAGTCCCTCAAAATCAGTCCTGCAGCACAGGTGGCTCTCCCGGACGGGTACGTGCCGTCTGTTACCCGGAGAGGGGAGGTGCTGCAGAGCAATCTACGCAGTCCTGCCGTCCTGCCTGCCTTCCCCCTCTCCCTCACAAAGCCCTCTCCTCGTTATATACTTGGAGGAAGACGGGAATAGACCTGACCACTGCAAACATGCACAAGCGACGCACCAGAGGCAGTAAGAGCAGGGTGTGGGCAGAGGCACCTGCCCCCTGCTGTACCAAGGCACTGCTCCCAAACAGACCAGTAACTGCAGGAGCTGAAGATGCTTGGTAATATGCAAGAGACGCAGCCTTACAAGGCCGGGGGGCTGACATTTGTTCCTGGCAGGAACCAGCAGTTTTTAGCATCAGTTCTCCTTTGCCTTGGTTTCATGGCACAGTCAAAATTTCTCTCTTCTGTCTCCGAACATCTTCTTAACCATTCTGTGATTCTTAAGAGCTGAAATCAACCTTATGTTGAGCAGGGAATAATTACACAGGGTGGTAACAATCAGGCCTCACCTTTACAAAAACAAACATAACCTCTCACCTTTCACTGGCAACGAAGTCAATTTACCAAAGGACTGATTTTTATCAGCAGTTCCTAAATCTAAGACACGTGGTATTACATAACTCAGTTGCCTTTCATTTCTGCTTTCTAAGCCATCAAGTGACAGAAGGGGAAATGAAAACAGCAGAAAAGAAAAAGCTCCACCAAGGCCATAATGGTCCATTAAGCAAAATTTTAAACCAACTTGTCTTCGGCTCTCCATTGCTCAAATGCGATTCTACTCCTTCCCTTCAGGCTGTTATTAACACTTTTATAATAAGTAACTAAAATAAAACTCAAGTGAATAAATACGCTCGAGGCGTTCTGTTATTTCTGCAATTAGAGAAAAACTGCCACAGCGACGCTAAAAGCATTTGGGAGATGATATTGAAGGCAACGCTCCCCGTAACTACAGCACTCCTCGCGCTGCTCTTGGCACTGCCGCGAGGGAGCCGGGCCTCGGCCGCGGGGAGCAGGGCGACGTGTGCTGGGCTGGGACACTGCCGCGCGGTGCGGTTCGGTAGGGAGGAGGGCCTCCGGTCTGTCACAGCTTGTGTTGGCAGGGAATATTTAAAAATTGCCACGCAGTTCAAAAAGAAATCAGGACTCGTTTTTGACCCTCAGAAGACGGGTATTGCTCAGGCGGGGAGCGGTCCCGAAGGGGTGGCAGCCCAGCAGTCCTGCTGCCCCGGTGAGCTGGACTCCCCTCCGTAAAATACCCCCCAGTAAACCCCATCTGTCAGGGGTCGGCTCGAGTCCTGCCTCCTCTTACTGCCGGCACGTCTTTGGTGAGCCGCACGAGGACAGCGCGGAAGCCGCTCTGACACGGTGCCCACCAGCCCACGTCCTTGTCACCCCTCGGCGGCAATGTCCTGCTGTCGGATCTCAGAACTCACCCTGGGGAATTTGCTTACGTGCCCACAGGGCATCAAGCTCAGCACTGCGGGTAACTCCTAGATTAACTCAGAAATTATTCATTCCAGCAAAACGCAGAGGGAATTCCTTCTGGGAAGAAATGATGGCACAAAAGGGAAGTAACAGGCACCCAGGCTCTACAAAAAAAAAAAACAAACTATTTTTCTCCTGTGACTGACTAACACGCTTTTGGATAACAAGAGGCAGCAAACGTCTTTTATTTTGAGTTCAGTAATGCTTTTGGGGCTCTTTTACATGACATTTCAGAGCAAGCCAGGGAAACACGGCCGGGATAGAGCAGAGAAGAGGGAGGAAGCTGGAGAATCATACTGAGAGAGCAGCGATCCCTGATCCCCAGGGGCATGCTGAGATCTGCAGAGATCCCTCTGGGCCCGATCCTGTGTGCCATTTCCCTTATCAGCCTGCATGTGTGGTGCACACCACCAAGACGATCTGGGGGAGCCTGTAACTACCTGGGTCAACCAGGCCGAGAACTCAAAAGAGTCACAGCTGTAGGACAGTTTTGGAGAACACCACCACCGCCACCATTTAAATGAAGAAGGAAGCACTGTGGCAAGTGCTGCACAAGGCAGGGGTACCAGCTGCAGAAGTGCAGGCGGGGCAGGAACAGGTCAGCCCGAAGCTCCTCAGAAAGGGCTGGATTTACAGTGGCCTGTGAGTGAATGGCAGCATGTGTTAGCAGTTGCCTGTCACTGGGGGAAAGGCAAACACCGAACGGCGGTGCTGGCGCAGGGTGTGCTCAGGGAGGGCCGTGGCAGCCTGTCCTCTTCAGCGTCAGTCCTCCCCCCGTGGCACATCCGTGCAGAAGGCTCTGCCCAGCCGGCCAGAACCCAGCCCGGGCCCTGCAGAGCAGGGCAGCGCCTCGGGGAAGCACTGTTGGAGCATGACATCTCAGCCAGGTTCAGCTTGATGCCACTCCAGCTGCTTTGCACCCTGCCATTAGGGTGCAGACTGCAGGCTAACTGCCTCAGGGACTGGGGGCCACCCCCGAGGAAGATCCCAAACACATCATTGCATCTATAAAACATCCCCTGCCTTCAGCTGCCTACCTCTCCTTTGACAGCATTAAAACAGCGGGGTACTTCTCCGTCCTTTGGCACTGCCTTGTCACTTGTGCCTGGGAGCACTTGATTTTCCACCAGAAAGTTTGGCCACCTTGTCCGAAACTCTTCCAGAAGCAGACATGGCCCAGGTGTGGTCACTGATGTGTGCAGTGGGCTTTGTGCTTGTTTCTGTTTTCAGGAAGACAAGACACGCAGGAGCAGCTGAGTCTTCAAATTCCTAACATATGTTGATGATGGACTCTGATTGCCTCTGTGGTAATTTGGGTTGTTCTTGCATTTTATGGGCTTTGCATAAATTTCCTTACAGCAAAATGCTGCCTAGGACATTAAAGGGCTGCTCCTTCTCTTCTTTTTCAGATTCAGATCTTGAGTTCTTAGGTTTTGTCTTCTCCTTCCTTTGCCCTTAGCAAATCAGACGCATTTTCAATTTCGACAGTAATTTCTCTTCAGAGAAGAAAATAATTGATCAGGAAGCCATTTGCAAACGCATCTCAAAGAGAGTGTAATCTGAATGGGAATATCTGAGTGCATGGAAGCAGAATTGCAAAAGTTTACTGATAATAACTTCGGTGTCCCCAGGGCAGCTAGGATGCGGTTCGGTATGAGCCGGTCCCCGTGCCGGGTGCCCCATGGGCCGCAGGCAGACAGCCCCGGGTGGTGCAGACCTGGAACGGATTTGGCCATCGTACCGCAGGAGCGGGGAAGTAAAAGTGGTGCTCTTGAGGCACTTGCTAATTCCTTAGCAACCTCCCTCCCGCAGCGAATGCAATCCATGGCAGGATCCAGACAAGACCTGTTTATTTGCATGCCGAAATGTCACTGCGGCAAAGGGGTATGGTGAAAGGCTCCAGCAGTCCCTGTGATTGCGATGCTCCAGGCCGGGGGCACTGCAGAAATGAGTGGAATTAGCAGGCAGACCGTCAGGTGGGCTGGCTCGGGGGGCTCAGCGGGGAGAGCTGGCGGAGGAGCAGGGGACGGCTTTGTCCCCGCAGCAGAGGCTTGCTGCACAGCCAGGCCCGCTGTAAGCTGTCCCACACGGCAGAGAGGCTGTGAGCTGCCTCCAACACCCCAAGTCCCCCCTGGAGCCCAGCCTCGGGGCACTGCCCGCTGCTTGTGCTGCTCTGCCTCTCGCTAACCCCGCAGCTCCTGGAGCAGAGGGCAGGGCACGGCCCTCCTGCACCCGGGGTGCTCTCAGTGAGACGCTGCCTACCCCTGCTCCTCTTTACTTTCACCCTGCCTTGCCAGCAGGACCCCTCCTGCCCAGCTCCCTGTCCCCAGGAGCTGCTGGGACGAGGGCAGCGTGTTGGCTTCCCCTGATGTCCATTCTTGTTGTCACCCACCGGGCCGGCAGCTGGCGGAGCTGTCCTGAAGCAAGCAGCTTGGCCACAGCAGCAGGAGCTCAGTCCCGGGAGCCAGGCGCCCAGCTCGTGCTGCCGCACCCTCCTGAGCTGTCTCCTGACTGCAAGCCTCAAAAGAAAGGCCTGGGAATCTCAGCTGTGAAAAGCACTTTTTCAGGAGATGACTTGGTGGAGCTGAGCCTGCATCTGGGAGGTATCAGCGCGGCCGCAGCTCACCCACCGGCAGCTGACCCGTGCGCAGACAGCGGCACCTCGCTCTCACGGGGAAAACGGGAGCAGGAGGAGAACCGAGCTGAATGCCAGGGACAAAGACACAGTCAGAAGTAAATGTTTCAGTGGCTGCAAAAAGCAAATTAGATAAATCCACAGGAGAAAAATCCCTTAAAGATTGTTAAGCACAAAGCTACCGTGGCTGATTCAGAAGGTCCTAAAGGCACCGCCGGCTGGAGGTGAAGAGAATGCACGGCAAAATTATCATTGCAGGCCCGCCCTGCTGCTGCACGCTTCCCCCAGCACCCCCTGACACAGCCACCGTGGGAGCTGGTACACGGGGCTGTGCGGCCCTGGGCAGTGCTGGGCAGCGCGGTGCTGTGCTGCCTGCAGGGAATGGGGACATGGTGCTGTCCTGCTGCCGGTCTGCTGGCCAGTACAAACAGAGAGAGCAGCACTTGGTGTGCTGGAAGACGAAGAACCACTTTAAACACCTTAAATGCACACATTGCATTTAATGCTGTGGTCTGAGGGACATAATCTGCCCATGATCCACACAAAAGCTGTTTTATAAATCATTTTCCAGCGATGAAAGCCACGTACTGATAATAAATGCATTATTTTTTAGTATTAATGTACTACAGCACTTTAATCCAAAATACATATTTTTTGTCACGTAGAAATGAAATCGTTATCACTCCTTGCAGTGGTAAAGCATCATTTTAGCACGATGCATGTGAAATACTCTCTGCATTTTTCTCCTTACAGTGTTTTGCTGTCAGATGAGGTTACTTACAACATGGTTCCTTCAGATATTACTGAAAAGTATGCAGATAATATACGGATTCCTATTCAATCACTCAAAATATTCATTCAATACAAAAGGCTAGTCACACTCTAGGCTTTGAGCCTACGTATATATTATCAGACCGTTTGCATGAATTGTGACTCGATCAGGCTGTAGATAATATGCACAGAGACCGTGTTTGCAGAATGCCAATAGCTAACTTAAATCTCCCGAACACCAAACTTTTCTTCTTTTCCAGCAGCAGCTCTGAGAATGACACCAGTGCCTGTCACCTCTGGGTTTGAACTAAGTAGGCTGAGGCAAAAACTGATGCAAAGAGGTTTAAAAACATCACGTGAGACCATGAAGAAAAGAGACAGGATGAAGAACCGAGACTCTTCTTCCCACCCAACGCTACTCAATGCCCCTCATAACCAACCGGCGTGGTTCACCATGCCCATGGCAGCACAGTGGCCAGGTTAAAGCACATGCCAAGGGATTTAATGATTCCTCTAGATGACTAGGGGAGTGTAACTTGTCTTTACCCTCCGTTACAACCAGCTTTGGTTCGTCGCATGTTTCAGACCGTCTCCCATGAACAGCGGTGCATGAGGCATGAAAAGTCCTCTCACTCAGCAACCGAAAGCACTGCTCTGTTGGCTGTAAGATGCTGGAGAGCAAAGGTCCAGCACGGGCACTCAGCGCCTGCTTCCTGTGGCAGGATGCTGTACGCTGAGCCCTAAGGGGCGGCTCAGTGGAAGAAGCAAGATGTGCGGTTCCAGGCGCAGAAGGAGCGGTGCCAGGCTGTGCTGGCAGGGACTCCGGGCATTGCCTCACGGCCCCAGGTTTGCAGGCAAGTCACTAAAAGGTGTTCCTGGCTGCAGCAGAAGCACAACGTTACGGTCTCATGGGGATGTGACATATTAGCTGGCACATTTTACTTGGTGTGTCACACCCTCACTTCTGGGGGCTAACAAATGAAACCACAGCTGTCATCCATCCAAATTTAAAACAAGTCAGTCAGTGACCCTTGCACCCAAGCTGACAAGTCATTCCCCCACCTGAGGGCACTGTGTGAGCTCTCAGTTTCCAGCCCTCTGCTGTCGTCCTTGCCTTCACTTATTTTTTGGTTCTGCCCTGGCAAAGCCCCCTCCACCCACCCCAGCCACCTGGGGGCTGCCCCCATGCACTGAGACGCCAGCGGTGCTCACAAGCCCAGTGACCAGGGAGCTGCTCACAAGCCCAGTGACCATGGAGGTGCTCACAAGCCCAGTGGGCTCCTGCTCGCTGTGGGGGTGCTGCACAGTGGCAGATGGATGAGGATGAACACGGGGGCTCTACAGACCCAGCCCAGGAGGCACTGTTGCCGGCTAGAAATGCCTGATAAGAAGACAAAGAGAAGATGCAGATAGGCTTTCCTTGGAGGTCATAGTGATGGAATGATAGAATCATCTAGGTTGGAAAAGACCTTCAGGATCAAGTCTAACCATCCACCTGATCTACTGAGTCCTGTCACAAGACATGTCCCACATTGCCACATCCACACACCCCATATACCTCCAGGGGTGAGGACACCAACCCTTCCCCGAGCAGCCCATTCCAATGCTTGATGACCCTCCCTGTGAATAAATTGTTCCCACTGTCCAATCTAAACCTCCCCTGGTGCACCCGGAGACCTATCACTTGTCACCTGAGAAAAGAGACTGACACCCTCCTCGCTGCAGCCTCCTTTCAGGTAGCTGCAGAGAGTGATGAGGTCTCTCCTCAGCCTCCATTTCTCCAGACAAAATAACCCCAATTCCCTCAACTGACCCTCGTATGCCTTGTTTTCCAGTCCCTTTGCCAGCTTCCTTCCTCTTCTCTGCGCACGCTTCAGCAACTCAATGTCCTTCTTGTAGTGAGGGGCCTCAAACTGAACACCATATGTGAGGTGTGGTCTCACCAGTCCTGCCTACAAGGGCACAGTGACCTTCCCTAGTCCTGCTGGCCATACCATTTCTGAGGCAGGATGGGACAAGAGGCAATGGGCACAAGCTGGAATATGGGAAATTACAATTAGATGTTACAAACAACAACAACAAAATGCCATGAGAGCGATTTGATACTGAACAGGTTGCCCAGAGAGGCTGTTGAATTTCTGTCCGTGTTCAAGACTCCCCTGGACCCAGCCCTGAGCAGTCGGTGGCAATCAGAAAGGTTCTGGGCAAGGGCTGGGCCAGGTGACCTCCGGAGGTACCCCTGAACCTGCAGGAGGATGCTGTCCTTGAAAGGCTCTGCTTCTCCAAAGGACTGCAAGAATACATGTTAATTTAGAAGAGTAAGGGGGGCTGTTAATTCTGTGGGGCTCTTATTAAGTGAATGTAATGCGCAGAGCACAGATTGCTGCCTGGCAACAGGCTCACCACGCTTCTTATTAGTTATCTACTTCTCTGTTTGCGTTTCTGTCCTGTTGACTGATGCTCTGAACCCACCTGTGGAACAGTCGGATCTCTCTGTAAATGAAGGCAACGGAGAAGTTCCAATGCTTTTAATAAATCCATTTCAAACTGTATCCACGGAATATGATATGGTTGCAGATGAAAACCCTGCACTGTGTTTTCCATTTCAAACGCATGTTCTGAGTAAGAAAAGAAACTCCTGTATATTTTAATAGTGCAACTCCTCAAGAACTCATGTTTCCAAGTAAATTGCTACTAGGTTGTTCAGCAGCATCAAAAAGACCTTCAGATAGACTATTTAGCAAATAGCCTTGCCTGTGAGAGCAGAAAGATTTGGCAATGTTTAATCTGTGTCCTGCTTTTTTAGGGGTGGGTAATAATAAATCAAATAAATCAAAGAAGGTATTTTACCTGGAAAGCAGGAGAGAGAAGGTGCTGTCTGCTCTGCACCTTCATTATTTGTCTATCGCTTCAAAGCATACAGCCAGCTGAAAGCTCCGAAAGCGACACCTAATGATGCCCCTTCATCAGCAGAGTAATCATGCTATGGCTGTGTTACACCACTCTCTCCAGAATATTAATGGAGTGAAGACATTGCAGACTGATGCGCAACAAGGGTTTAAAATCCCCCCAAAAGGTTTCCCAGTACATTTTGTCTTGTGCTGTGTCACTCTGCTATCAGGGCTGAGAACAGCAGAAGGCAGGCACTCGCATGCTGTTCGCGGGCAGCTGAGAAGCAGCGCACGGGCAGTGTCTCCTCCCTGCTGCACCTCCTTTCTTCAAAGAGCCACATGTGAGGAATTAAAATAACGTGTTAAAAAGCAACATGTTTTTGACCTCCAGAACTGCCCTCAGACTCAGGCAGGCTTCAGGCTGCCCTGAGAGGTGCTAAGAAGCCAGAGGCATGAGCTTCAGCCACGCGGAGTCACGACACGCACCCCCTCAGCCACTGCGAGCTGTGGCCAGCCCCGCACATAGCATCACACCCTCAGAGCAGCCAGCCCGGCACAGCCCCTGGCAAACCGCATGGATCCAGGGCAGGGCTGTCCTATGGCCCCGGCACACAGGGACTTCTCCTCCAGGAGCCTCAGGTGCCTTGGGCTCTGTTCAGCAGGCCTGGAGGTACGCAGTATGGAGGAGGAGCAGCCCTGGATTTGCAGGTGGGCTCAGACCACACGTACGTGCAGCTGCAGCACAGGAGTCAGAGACTGCAATTCACCTACCTCAGCCCAGGGCTGCTGCTGCCACGCTGGCTGCAACAAGGACGGGCCTTGGTGACACAAACACGGAAATTGAGACAAACTCCTGGCTGCTTTTTTCTAATGGAAGACTGTATTCAAAAACTGCTTTCAGGAAAATGATTGTTTGAAGCTGAAACTGCTTATTCAAGAGCCTCGTCACTCCAGCTGAACACGTCATGCAAAATACTTGTGATCACAAATGTCACTCTTGTACCCCGGCGCAGGCAATAATTGCACCCTCCTCTATACACCACTCCCCAAGGCAGTCGGCACGTACTACGCTGTCTCCCACAGGCAGGGATGCCATGAAATCCCAACCAGAGGGATGCACGAAGCATCACCAGAGATCAGTCCATCCCAAACCCTGCTCTTGTCAGCACGACATGACACCCCTGACAGCATCTCTAGCCCAGTCCTTCATGGGACGAACACAGAGTGGTGTTTCTTCACCAGGTGGAAAAGGCTGAGAGGCCCATCCCTGCAGGGCAGTGCCATGGTACACCCTGCCTGGGGAAAGCACTGGCACCAGCATCCACAGGAGCTGACACGTCTTATCCCTCCTTCTTAATGCAAGTGGAAGAAGCAACTGTTGTCAGTCCTCTCGGAGGCTGCTTTATCGCTGTTATTCGTGGCATTATTCTGGCCAGGTGGTGCTCGGCTCTGAGCAGGACATGACACAGACTGTTCTCGCCACCTGGTGCTGCTGATGGTAATTGCATGAGATCAGTTATGGGATCCCCTATTCTGCTTCGCCTGCCTTCTCAAGGAAGTGGCACATGGAGCTGGACTACTTTAATTGCCATCAGCAGAATGAGATGGCAAAAAGTCCTGGAGTCCTGTTCAGTGCCGAACAGGAACAACGCCAATGGTAACACTGCAATATGCAGCCTTCAGAGAAGGCAGAAGACAGCTGCTGTTTCTTCCACAAGCACCTGCATGGCAAAGCAGGTGGGCTGGGATGTGGGGCTTTCCGCAGATGCATTCCCTAGGCTGGGTAACCTACTTGTTTATCTCGGCCAGCCTGCTCGTGTGCTGGGCGCTTTGTATCGGCAGGGTTGGCAGGCCTCCCCGGCACCAGTGCTGTTCCAGCATCCTGCAGGCTTTGTGGAAACCTGTCCTCGCTCCAGGGAAAGTCAGCCTGCAGTTGGCCATGAAAAACCACAAAGTGCTTTCAGGGTACCTGGCTGTGGAGCCACGGGCAGGCAGGCCGAAAAGCAGTGCCGGGAGCAGCCCTGAGAGGGGCCTTTGTTCCCTGCTGTTAACACTACTGCGGCTGACAGGAAAGAAACAGCAACCACGAGGGCAAAATCAGCTTATGGAGCAATTCCATTTGAAATTAATTACATAAATTATGTAATGAGAAAAGATTAGCTAAATTAGATTCCCGTGTGAACTCGGAACGCGGACAGCATGACCGCAGTCTGCGCCTTGACCACGTGCCCGCTCTGCATTAGCGCTCTCCATCACTGCACACAGGATCTCACGTGGTGTATTTGGTGACTGAAATGCTTCAAGTTTTAAACAATGATAAACTGAGGTCTGCAGCACTAGCTCTTTCCCTCAAGTTAAGCTCCTGCCAGGGTACCCGACAGCACCTCCTCAGCACCCCGACCACCCGCGCCAGCCCCAGCAGAGCCCTAGCTTAACATGGGGGCAGCGCCATCCCGAGCTGCCAGTCACATCCCGAGCTGACCTTGGGCTGCTTCTGAAGAAAATGAATTAGCTTGCAGAGGTAGTCAAGTGGAAAGCTGAAACTACCATTTTCCAAAGATATTCAAGGTAAAAAGCCTCAGGAACAATCTTTTGTCAGTTTCTGAGACTTGATTAACTGCCTTAATTCCACATGATTAATGGCTTTCAAATCCCAGGAGACCCAAGTCTCTGTACACATCTTATTACTGGAGTGTCTTTAAAAGCCTTGCTCCAAGAATCCTACGAGCTGCTTGAGAGCCTCAGCCCCCAGTTTCCCAACAGGCCCTGCAACATGGTGCCCTCCTTGTGCTCACCTGGCATGCCTGGAGAAGGATCGGCGTCCTCCCGTCCCACCCACTTCACACACGAAGGGGACGCAGAGAAGTCACTCTTCACATCAGCTGGGAGGAGCTGTTTGCCTACGAGGGCTGGACAGGGGCTGTTGCACCTGCTGAAGTCCCAAATGGGAAATATGTCTGCTGGAAGAATTTTAGGGACACCTCCTTCTCTTCTTTTCTCCAGTGGGAACAACTCTAGAGTGCATGAAAGGTGCTCAGAGTATGTCTGCAGCTCTGGGTCCCTCTGAGCATTATCAGATCCTTCAGTGGCCTTGGTCGGGGCACTGATGTGCTGGCACTCCAGTCCTGCTGACGTTGCTCTTTGGAACCACAAATGATGCCTTGGGTCTCACCCTCGACACTTGTTCAAGAGACCTGTGACACAGAGCAGAGGGTGGAAAGAAACCTTAAGAAAATGATCAAAATCCTACTGAAGAGTTAGCAAAACACTGCTGATTAAGGCTGCAGTTCATGTGTGCAATAATAAGGCCAGCCAAAACCAATTTCATTCTCTTCTGTGATCACTAGCAGATGATCCCATGGGGTCAGCAGTGATGGAGGCCCAGGGAAGATCTTTCAGTCTTGCAAATTAAATTGGTGACCAAAACGCAAACAGAAAGAGAAGAACAAGAAAAGAAGGAAAGAAGCGTTGCCTCATCACCTCATATTACTTGCCACATCAGCATGTGTTCTCGCAGTGAACAATGCTTGTTTCGCAGCTCACGGTAAGCATGGCGATGTTGAACATTGTGACTGATTATTCCAAACAAAGTCGAATTAATAGATTGAATGAGTATGAAGTGGGTAAGTACATATGAACCACACAAGCCTTATACAAGACATCAGGAAAACACTGGTAGCTGAATCATTAATTATATGTCAAAGGTTAAAGCAGTAGAGCCTCCAGCAAAAATGCACAGTATTTTATGCAGCACAAGGTCCGTAATGGATAAAAAATTCATCCCATTTCTGCCCTTGTTAATAGAATGCAAGAACTGTGCGTCTACAGGATCTATAAATAAAGTACCAAGGCTGACTTGCTGCTACTGTACTTAATGGTAGGAAATTGCATAAAGGAGTTGCTCAGGCAGTCAGTGACCTTGAGAAGTTTATGTGAAGAGAATACATACGGGGTGATTGTGCTCTCCTGAGGTGGGCTTCTGAGCAAGGCTATGGCATCAAATATACAGCAGAGCTGCAATTTTCTGATTTGTATTATGGAAAGTCAGAATGTAGCTCACATGAACTGAACTGAATTATACATGGATTGGATTTTTTATTTTTACTTATTTGTATTTATACAGAAAGCAAAAGTGCTGCATGGATCAATAGAGTGAAACAAAACCTGGCTCTGTGGAAACAACTACTGACCTTTATTGGGCACCCACTCTTACATTTATTTATTTGTATCATTTCCCTTTAAATGCCTCAGAGCTTTTGCTATTAAATGAATCACTGCTGACTACGGCAAGGGGCAAATAGTGTTGTTTAACACACAAGCAGCAGCTCATCTCTACAGCGCTCACTGCTTTGGGCGCTCGCTAGGCCTTCCCCCTCAGCCCATGCACACGTGCGTGTGCATGGGCTTCTGCTCCCCTTCTGCACCCTTCTGCACCCTTATCTCTGCCCGTGACAGATCTGTATGTGGATCTAAATGCCTCAGCTGCATTCCATGACTTCAGTAAATGCTGTACCACAACAGACATTGCATTCCCTGGTTCGTTCAGAGAGCAGCATTTCGGTGACTGCCACGTGCAGAGAGCAGATCTAATTAAAGCTGTTTGAAGACGTTGCAGAGATCTGTGCAGAGGCTGAAAAGGTCACAGGGCTGTGCCTGTCGAGGGGACAACTGAATTTATTTTTCCCACAAACACAGCAAGTATTAAAGAAACTTCACTAAGGTCATAAATCAGGTGTTGAAATTTGAGAATACATAATGGTCTGGTCTAACTCACCTGGCCCCCTGCTGCGTACGTAATTGCTGATGGATTGGTACCACAGGATCATGGAATAACTGCGCCTGAAAAGGACTCTGGTGCAACCTCCTGCTGAGAGCAGGATCAGCCATGAGGCCGGACCGGGCTGGTCAGGGCGTTATTCAGCCAGCCCTTGAAAACCTTCAGGGATGGAGACTGCACAACATCTCTGGGCAATCTGTTCCTCTGCTGGACTGTCCTCATGGGAGGACAGCCTATTAACCACCGGCACCCCTGGAGCTCAAGCATCTGGCCAGGCTTTCACTCAACTGTTTGTCCACCCACTTAGACTGTAGCTTCCCAGCTTGGAAACGAGTATTGTGAAACAGAAGAAGATTGTGTCAAAACCACTGCTGAAGTCAAGGTAAATACCAGCTGCAGCACTCCTCTCATCTGCAAACCCAGTCACTTGATCACAGAAGGTAATCAGGTTGGTCAGGCAGAATGTCGCCTTCTTCAAGCGCACAGAAGTGTGCTTCAAGATGACTCGCCCTGTGATTTTCCCGAGGATAGTTTCCTGGATTGTTCTTGTAGCCTTTTTGAAGCTGGTTATAACAGCCATCTTCAGCTGCCAGGTGACTCCCCTGCTCACCGTGACGTTTCAAAGAGGATAAAGAACAGCCTTACAAGGATATCACCCAATTCTCTCAGCACTTTCAGACGCATCCCATCTCATCCCACGGACTTGTGTGGATCAAGTTTTCATAAAAACAATCCCTGAATAGATCCTTAACCACTGCTGGTGTTTTTTCTCCTCCCTGAACACCTTCACTAAGCACAGAGGCGCAGGAGACCTTGCAGGTAAAGACAGAAGCAAAGAAGGCACTGAGTACCTCAGCCTCATTTGTCTGCTGTCACTGCATCACCCACCCCGCTCAGCAACTGGCTCACACGTTCCTTAGCCTGCCTATTACTGCTAATCTAGAGGTAGAAGCTCTACTTGTTGCTCTTGACATTCCTTGCAAGTCTCAACTCCAGTTGCCATTTGGTTTCCTGATACCATCCCTACGTGCCCAGGCAAGATCTCCAAATTTCTCCTTCGTAGCCCGTCCCTGCTTCCACCTCCTGTGTACAACCTTTTGCACAGGAGCTCCATCCTGACTTCCCTGCTTAGCCAAGCTTGTCATTTCTCCTGATGCCTCTGCTTCTCTTCTTGCTTATAGGGGTGGACAGGTGTTGTGCTTGAAGGGTGCTGTCCTGTAAGGCTGAGCAGGGTGGGTCTGCATTCAGCAGTGTCTTCAGTGTTCATAAAAAATTATCTTTAACAACATTATCACATCGGTTTTTGCACGGGGTTGAGACCCTGGAGTGGCAAAACACCTAGGAGTCTATGTCGTTACACTGTGCCCATCTCAAGACCTAGGGATGCAGTTTTGCTAAAATGCAAACCAGAAAATCATAGGAACACAAACCAGAGTTGAAAGAGTGTGGACTCTGTAAAACACCATTGCCTTGGCAATTGCCAGACATAAAGCTAAAAAGCCCTTGCTCTCTGCTGGCTCTCCAAACTGCCTGGGGTTTGCAGGTCAAAGTAGGTTCTTCTTTACTCACATATCTGCAGGAAATGATGACTGCAAGTCAAAACCTGCTCTGTTTCACAAGCAGATTCTTAGTAGCCTTTGGAGACCCCAGTGGAAGCTGACACAACACCTATTCTCCATTGCCTGCTCCAGAAACATTATTTCCATCTGCCTTCTGCCCAACCATGTACTAGAAAACAGTAACCACCAAGTCCTTCTGTTGTTCCTACAAGGGGAAGGTTACTCATCAGCAGGGAAATGGCAGTCTGTGGACATCCAGAAAAATAAAGCTGCTTTCCCCCTGAAGGCTGTTGCTGACTGCAGCAGTGCCTGCAGGCTCTCTGAATTAGTCACAGCAATAACTCTGGCTCCTGCAAGGAGATGCGGTAATCCCCCGCTGTTACAGAGCACTGTCTAATTTTGGAATGTCAGCTCCAATGCAACATCTATCTCTTAAAACTAGCAAGACAAATGCTAACCCTTGGGCTTGCTGAGACTCATTCCATTTCATCTGAAGTGAAACTGGAATGCCCAACATACTTTGCAATAGCCAGGAAAAGAAGCATTTCAATGTTTTCAAGTATAAATTGAAGTTTCTCAAACAAGTGGAAGACAAAGACGTGCCCAAATAATGAATGACAAGAGGAAAATAGCCGGTGTGACTTGGTGGAGACGGGTAGCAATATGTGCTGCCACTGGTTTAGCAGACTTTGGGATGGTCACCCTTGTACCCCTATCTGAGCCTCCACTTCTAAAAGACACAGAAAACAAGGATCAGTGGCACTGGATTCAGTTGCAGCGTGCTGTGTGAATTACTGATAGCAAGTACTGTACAGATTCTGGTATCTGTATTACAGGGCTCTTCCAACAACAAATTAGTTACTATGTCGTGTCATTGCCAAACTCATTCTTTTCCCAGGCAACGTATATCCTCCTGAGGCAGAAATGACTGTCTGTTCACAGCTCACAGTTATCACATGCTTTCTATGTTCATTTCGCTTCTTTCTGATCCTTGCACTACTACGAGTTTTATTGCCAGTTCAAATTAAATTACTTTTACAGTGTGTATTTATCTTTCTGTCTTTTAATATAACAATTCGGAAACCTATTGGATGTGTAAAACAATAATTCTGGTTTTTCTTTATGGCAACGGAACAAGTTCTTTGCCTTTCTTTTCTCAGGGAGAACAGTCAGGGAGGCAGCACCCCAGCTTGCAGAAGAATGTATTTTTTTACATGCCGATTGCACAGAAAACTATTCAGCAGCTGAGCACTTCCAAGCTGTCATTTTGTCACACTTCTGTCTGTTAATTACATTTATAAGTCCTTGTACGTGGGGGAGCGGGATGGTAGAAATTGAGTATCAGGTGATATTTACCTTGTCTCCCCCGTAGTTAGCAAAGAGGACAGTGCTTATCTCATTGTAACTTCATGACCTACGGCATAGATTGGTGAAACAATCCTCAGTAATGTTACTTATCACTAACACGGTGCGCTGGACTCTTCCTTTAATCTTTCCTATAACCCAAACCATAAAAAGGCTGCTGAATGCACGTCCAGGAACTCAGTCTTTCTGTCCAGACGAGCACAAACTTTGCTGCCAACATGAAGAGTTTCCGCATTGCTCTCTCTTTGCTCTTCTCTCTCCCCACTTTAAGTACAGCCAAGCCTCTTTATTTTCTACTGTTTGTACAGCTGTTTCCCAGTCCTAAGGTATAAACATACTTCTGATATTCTGATTATTTCCTACAGATATCCCAAATGATCTGGGAAGAGAGTACACCCTGAGATAAGAAGAACTTAGGGAGGAAACAACCTCCTTATCATGCCGCGTGTCACTAAGAATAAAGACCTTGCAAGAAAAGGCATCGTGTATGCAGCTTAGGCGACATTGCTTTCACTAGTGTGCCAGCATCAGGCGAAGGCATTGCGATGAAGATTGGTTCACTTTGCTGAGGAAACAATAAGAAAAGTTGACAAGAGATCTTGGGGAAATTCCAGTCAGTCCCTTCACGTGTTGTTTCAAACTGGCTCTGTGTCCTCAGGAGCGGTGCACAGAGCGGAATGGTTCAGGTGTGCAGTTCAAATGAGCCTTAACTCTGGCAGCCTAACAAAATAAATAAACAAAAAGGAATAACAAAATAAACAAAAAGGACAAACAAAAGGGAAGGAACTTGTCCCATCATCATTACTTCATCCCAAAGCATGTTCACCGTCATCACTGCCCTGATTCAGCTCCGAGTTCTGTGGCACAGAAGGCTGTAGACACACCAAGAAAGTCTCAATGAAAAAGAGTAAGGAAAGTGTTTTTGCATTCTTTTCACAGAGAGGACTAATGCACAAAGTGAGGAATCATCCAAAGGACACTTGCTTTTATGCATTAGGTTCCTGCTTCTGCCTTAGAGGACTGCAGACATGCGTAGAGCAATCACCAAACTCCCTGTCCGCTCTCAGATGAAGTCCTGTCAATACAGGGAACTGAGTCCAAAATTCAGATTTCCCCTCACTGCACTCACTACAGCCCCAACCTCCCCCCTCGTCCCATCTGCTATGCTCCTGAGGACACAGAACCACTTTAAAAAAAAAAAAGTAAATGGGCTGTTTTGACTTTCCTATCTAACAATCCCTCGCAAAGAACAAGTCAGAAAACATTCCCTCCAGGCCCAGGAATTCTGGTGGGCAGAGAAATACTCCTCCAAAGGCCAGTCGGTCCTTGCGTGATGACACCCGGGACAGCAGAGCTGCTGCGGCTGCAGGAACTGGGATGTGCCCTGGCAGGTGCTGGAGAGCATCCCTCGCTGCGGCTCCCCGGCTGCATTCTCTGGCGGACGGGTGCCCGAGCACAGTGAGGACATGGGTCGGGTCCCAAGCGGCCACCGAGCACCGGAACACAGCAGGGTCTGTCGCCTCACCTCCCAGCCACCGGATCTCATGAGTACGTTGTTGTAAGAGAGCAGCCTCTGGCACCTCCCTTTCCCTGATGGCTCTAAAACAGCAACAGCATTTAGCAAAGCAAACTTTAGCTTAGAGCATCATTAATGTGAGGCTGCCTTGAGGAGATTCTTAGGAGGATTGGTAACGTTCACCAGTGTTAAATCCTGCTGGCAGAGCACTGTGAAATAGGATAAAAATAGACCAAATCTGGTGGCAGCCAGCATCGCCTGTGCAGAGCGTTTCTGCCTGCAGCCTGCGTGCTGGGGCTGGCAGGGGGACAGGGTGGCTTATTTCTGTCTCCTCAGCTCTGTTTCTACTGTTTTTTCTGTTTTAAGGGAAGGTTGCAAATGCAAGCTGAGTGAGGACATGGGAAAAGGAGGTGAAATTGAGATTTCAGGGTTTCTCAAAGCAATGATTTCAGATAAAAGCATGTACCACGGAGTTGCAACGTTCTGAAGTCCCTCACAGCTGCAAGGAAGGTTGCTGTTTGCCCAATTTAACTCGTAAACCCAGAGGAAAGAGATCTTGCGAGAGATGTTCTCCTCTCAGTAGGAAGACATACAGATTTTGATCTGTCAGCATCTGTATCAATCAAATGATAGTTCATGCCTTAATTTTGCCAGAAGAGATGACTCTGAGTAACTGAAAGGGCAGCAACAGGCAAGTTTTAACAAAGCAAATTCAAGACATTATCACTCATCGCTTCCTAAAATGGAAACCTTCCGTTCTACAGCATCTAAAAGACTAAAATTTCAGAAACACTTTTTATATCTTTTGCTAATTCTTAAAAAGAAACCAGAGAATAATTCAATACCTTTCTATAGTTAGTCTAATATTTGAATTTGCTCCTTGCCTTGTTTTGATTATCTACCTACAGACAGAGCTGGCTGTGTCTAAAAAGAGGGTGAGAACCAAGAACACTCGAAAAATAAACAAACAAAAGCACCAGGTGTTGGGGTGGACAGGTCTGGAAAGGCATTGCAGGCTGCTCTGCAAGGAACTTCTTTACTGAACTTCTTTATTGAAAGGCTTGTTAGGCATTGGAATGGGCTGCCCAGGGAAGTGGTTGAGTCACCATCCCTGGAGGTCTTTAAGAGACGTTTGGATGTTAAGCTTAGTGATATGGTGTAGTGGAGGACTTGTTAGTGTTAGGTCAGAGGTTGGACTCAGTGATCTTGGAGGTCTCTTCCAACCTAGATGATTCTGTGATTCTGTGAACTTACCCGCAACCGAAAGTGTGTCCTTTGTACACTCACCCTCGCCTGTGCTGTAGAAGAGCACTGTGCTGTGGCCGCCCGCATCTACATCACATTTTCCCTGCCTCAGAATGCTCAGCCTCAGACTAACACTTGGCTTAGACACGTGCTGCGCAGAATAAACCCCAAATCAACCCAATAACGGTACTACGTTGTTCTGCTAAGTACGAGACAGCCTGACAATTAGCCATCCGTAACGTACCTGGCTCTACAAGGTGTTCGTAATTGACCAGTTGTTCAGAATGTGTCTTGTTCGCATTTGCAGAGAAAGTCAAATGTTAAAAAAACTAATTCCTGCAGAGTATTTCCTTAGTAAATAATCATCATCATCATAGAATGGATGCAGCAACAGAGGTCTTATTTGGTATTAATGCTGCTCATGTGGACCTCAGACCAAGACACAAAGGTTTTCCTGTTCCAAACAGCTTTCAGCTGTGCCCAATTTGCCAACATCCTGCGCTTTATTTCACTAAGCAATAAATCCAAACCAATGTATGCAGATACATTGTCAAGTCACCATTTCTGTCATTATTAGGTAGAAAGTTAGCTTTACACCCTTAGCTAAACTGGAACACCAAAAACCATGACCAGTAAACTGAGTGCCATGAAAAATTCATGAGTCCTTTCCATCACCTCTGCCCTGAGTTGCCTTCACAGGCGCCGACAGGAGAGAGGCACGGTCCCTTTTACATGGCTCGGACTTGCAGAGACATCCTCCTCCCATCCATGCCATGGGAAGGCACACGACATCTGCATCGTAACGAGGTGCTAGGCAGGAGCCCGCTGGGCGATCCAGCCCTGAACAGAAGCCTGACATAAGACATTCACTGCATGACACTGGCCAAGAAACCTGTCTAAGCTGAGCTCTGGGAGAGCAGCTCTAAGTTAACATCTTCTTGACAGTGTGCACTTTTTGTTTACCCATTCCAGTTTTAAATAGCACTTTACTACCAAATCCCTTCTTAGCTTTTGGGTGATGTGGAACTTGTCTAGAGGGTGTAAAAATAATACTAAGATATTCAGAAAAACCCAGACTAGTTCTGAGCAAACTTCTCAACAGAGCAAATTAACCCCAAAAGAGGGCTAACACCAGCTCTCCTCTGCTCCCTGACAAGCTAATGGTCCCCAGGGACAGCAGAGACAGCAGTGGGACCTCGTCGCATCCCAGGGGCTCAGCAGCTCCTCGCGGCAGGCCGAGGCTGTGTGACGGCCTCAGGCCTCGCGGTGTCAGGGCAGCCGGTTCTCCCTGGGCGCTCCCCGGCTCTCTCCTCCTCGCTCCCTTCTGCAGCATGAAAGACCTGTCGTGTAAAAGTCGGCCGCGATCCATGGTCCAACAGATTAATTTAGAGCAAAATGAGGGCAAGAAAAAACAGTAACTGAAAGTAAATTTCATCCCAAATGGACTGATGAACCTCACCTTCACAAATGAAGAGGCAGGCTGTTCCTGCCAGAACTGGCTGCCTCCTGTGGTATCTTAATAACTTATTTAATTGCCATTATTGTTAGTATATGAGGAGAAGGGGGGCAGAGGGGAGAGCAAGAGGAATTCATTTGAAGTTTATAATAATGCCTACTCCCTGTCATGCTGCATTAATGTTCTGCCAGGCAAGCAAAAAACTGTGATGTTGTACAATCAGAGTTAATTAAATTCAAGGAAAGAAATGTGTCATTTTCTCTCAGAAATGGGAAGGTTTTTTACATTTGTACCTAAAAAGCAGGAATGCTTACCCTGGCAAATGGTCTGCTAGCACCACACATATTTAACACAAGCAGAGCGCTAGTGTTGCACTGATAGCACCAGCTGGCATTCCTGAACCCCATCTCTCTGCACAGGAACCTACCTCATGTTGCCATTAGAAACATGAAAATAATCCATCTTTTTCTACCCAGAAATTTTTTACTGGAAATGAAACCTTCCTGCTTCAGAACAGATTGGGCTACTTAGGTCTTGGCAAAGAAAGTATCGTATCTCTGCTACAGGAGGGAAAATCCTGCTGGAAGGGAAAGAAGAGTGATGCTAACTGGCTGAACGAACAGGACGTGCAAGCACGATGATCCTGCAAAACCTGTGAGAATACCCGAGTCAAACATCAGCATGTGTGGCCGTGGCTGGCACATGTTGAGGAGACAAGGGGTTGCGAGACCTGTGTCAAGCAACAGCTCAAAGCAAGACATATGAGGAGACCATTTGCTCACGCGCTGCCCAGAACGGCACTGGGGAATACTTTCTAGAGGAGAAAGGCAGCTAATGGCATGTCTCCAAAGGGCTGAATTAGGTTTGAGAGCTTGTAAGTTCTTCTAACTCTTTACAACTTTAGGGGAGTAGAAGCCTGAAACTTCTTTAAATTGTAACATGGGGTTACACGGGGAAAAGGTTAATACCCACCACTACGGAATCATAATGGTGGCGGCACTGCAAGGATTCATCACTGCTGCTACAGAATTTTAATTCCCTCAGATACTCCATTACTGATCGTTTCTCTGTGCCGTATCAGTGGCAAGCTATCTGTATAACTCTGGGACCAAACCAAATAATGATAATAATAATAAATATTTACATTTGCTCCACATAGCTGCTTCATGCAAAGCAGCCTGCCAGGGAGCATATTAATGCATTCATTTTAAATAGGCTTGTTTGTACTGGTTCCTTGCAGGAATTTGTTCTTTCTCCCTTTCCTTTAAACGGCACATTGGAATTAGTATGCCATTGTGCAGATCAAGGCCATTTGCACAAATATAAAATATTCAATTAATAAGGCTGGAATATTTAATCATGATATTGAAATACTTAGGATTGCATTAACATTTATTATTCTTTAGGAAGGAAGGATTTCCAGTACTCTGCCTGCAACTGTTCTATAATTGCTCTTTGGAGCTTGATGTGGGTTTTTGGTCTCTTTCCTAAACCAATGTTAAAAGGCACTATTAATGCAGATTAAGCTAAATTTCAGAAGCACTAGAGTAATACTCCAAGAGAGAATGTAATTACTAGCTCTTGATTTGAAAAACTGGGAGAAACATTTTTTTTCTGTTTCCAATTAGCAGAGCAAAGATGTCAGAGAATTATGCAGGAGTCAGCCGAATCCATTCCTGGCTTAGGCCACGATGAAGAGAAGCCAAGCACTGCACATCTCAATCTGAGTGGGGTTGTACCAGACTGGTAACTCCCGAGGGAGACAGACATTTGGATAGCAGTAACTCACTCCTTCTTCAGGGTTTCAGACATTTATGCCACTGTCAGCCACTTGTCATATCAGTTTGCTGCATTTCATCACGTACTTCAGGGGACAAACAGAAGTAGGGAAATACCCAGATTCTCCAGGCACACAACCACTTTATCATCCCACATATCTGTTCCAAGTAGCTGAATAACTGGTCACTATCTAATCAGACAAGGTAGCCAACAAAGACGGCTCTGCCCCACCGTCATGGTTTAGGTCACCAAACAGAAGGCGTCAGCAACACGAGTGGTTTCATTTGTGTGAGGCAAGATTGGTCTGCCAGAAGTCCAGTGATCAGCCCTACCTAGTGCAGGTCATTTGCCAGCGTGGGTAATGCAGAGGGAGATTTATCCACCTCCTCCCCCATCCCTGCCCCACTCTCCCTCGGCATGATCCTTTTCCCACAAAAGCCCAGGATTTTGCCTGGGAGGTTTCCTGGGGGCTAGCCAAGGACTCGCTTTCAAAGAAGAGAATCGTGAAAGGGATTTGTGTTACCTGAGGTTACATGCAGTACCTAGGGTTATGTGTGGAAATGTAACATTATCCCTGAACCCATCCAAAGGTTGATTCTGAAGGTTCTGGAGAGTCCCAGCTGCTGCTGGGGCCATGTTCTGGTAAGGATGCTCACTGGCCCGGAGGAAGGTCCTAGCCCCTCCTAGGACTGGGCCCGATTGTTGTGCTATAGCCCACAGTCGCCGTCATTCACAGAGTATGGTTGAGCCACCTTGTCCGGGCTCTGCACTGACACCATGTTTGGCACATGCACAAAACCAGCAAAGAACAAAACCCATATGAGAAGAACTCAGAGGTCGCTCTGACTGGAAGTGGCTTCAGAGCCCAACTCCCTCCTCCACTTGGGAGAGGAGATCCTCCTGCGCAATGGGCCTGGAAGCTGGGTTTCCCTCTTGGCAGGCAAACACTGACGTATTATTATTTAGCTGCTCTCACATGGCTTTCCCTAAGAACTTCAACTCTGGGCTGCTCCTGTACTGGACAGACCAGTGAAGAAAAGGTTGGAAGACCTAAGAAGCAAACCCACATGCACGCACCTCATGCCTGTGGGACTTCTTAGACAAAGCTACGCTGAACCCCAACAGCACTTACCCAAAGAGGTGCACAGAGGCCTTCCCTTCCTAACCGCAGCGCTCCAAAAGTCCTTCAACAGGCTGATGGCTGATTCCTTCATCTAACTTTAGTAAGCGACTGAGTGGGATTTAAGAGTTCTCCTGCTGCCTGATGGCAAAACTGACTCTAGACTCATACAACTGGACTGGGAGGAGTTTCTGCCAAGTTGCAAGGCAGTGAAATACAATCAGAAGTGAGAGATATTACAGATAGTGTAAAATACCTTTTTTAGAAAAAAAATAAAAACTGGCAATATTTCAGCCTTGGTATTGGAAAAAATAAGAGCATGTCAAAGGAAAGCTTGAGACAACAAAGAACCACTGGTTTCATCCTAATGAAAAGGTCCCTAAGTATGGCTCCTGATTTCACAGGTTTTAGTCAAAGGAGCAAATTTGAGAAAACTGGACTGGGGAGTTCATAGCCATGGGCGAGATGAAAGTCTGCAGATGCTAGAACTCCTAATACAGCAAGCTGAAAACCAAGTAGGGCTATTTATAAGAATGAGCCTCTTCAAGAAAGGGTAGTGGGAGTACAGCATCTATAATTACCACTTTGAAAACAGGTGGAAAAAATATAGACCACCTGATGTCTTAGAAGGCATACAGGGACATACAAAGAAATGTCAGAATCGTCAAAAAACAAGTTGGTTTAGAGCTTGCAAATGTCATAAAAACAACAACAAACACATCAGAAACCTGGGACTGGCCTGAGATGGGGCAATTTTCACAGCTGGTCCAGCAGCAGGAAGGAATGGCCTACTGGTCTCGAAGCTCTCTGGCCACACCAACATACCAGTGGCCCAATTTTTTAAACCAAACACTTCAGCAGGATTTGTTAGTTTGGGGAGCAGTGACACTGCACCCATCACCAGGCCAGCAAGAGCCCTGCAGGATGAGAGAGCTCTGAGCCACGCTCACAGCACGACCCAAGAATATCCTCAAAGAGATTTACTTATTTCAGTTAGATTTATTATTTTTTAAATCCTGTAAGAGGACATTTTTGCTCTGTGTATAGAGGGATGCCAACATCAGGGAGGGGGAAGCGTTGTTAAAACTAAGAGGGAAAGAATACTTGCAGAAGAGTAAATGGTATGAAACAGTCATGAATCCAGGCTGGAAACCTGGAGATTTACAATCCCAGTAGCAGGGAAATTCCGAGACAGCTTCTCAGCAGCAGTGGATGAGATAAAAAAAAACTCTGCCTCGCTTTTAATATGCAGTTTGTTCAGCCCACAAGGAACCTGTGTGAGAGGAGCTCACAAAAAGGCTGGCCAGGCTGTGCAGACCAGAGCTCTTACAGCAGTACTAGTATCAGGGAGGTCCCCACCCAGACCTTAGCTCAGTATGCGGTCACCAGCAATGGCCACAGGCAGTCCCAGAGCAGCTCGTACAGTTGAAGCCAAGCACCCGCAGCAGCCAGAGTTAAGCCAACATGCATAAATCAGCTAACAATTCAAGCTTACTATTAAGAGTGTGAGGCTGGAAGGTTTGCTGCTTTTGGGATCACCCGACAGACCTCTGCACTCCTACCTCACCTTTATGGTCTGAAGAGGGGTGTTGGCTGGAATGGCTTCTTTGATGCCTCCCACTTTCATGCCAAACCCAAAATATTTAGCATCAATTTTATTCTGGAAAAGGAAAGAAAGAACTAAAATTCAGTAGAAAAGCAGTTACAGGGGGAAAAGGGAGTCAGGAGAACCCCCTTTAACCCTGGCACTGCTGTTAGCCTGCCAGCGGACTCGGGGGCTGTGCTCCTGCTGCCCCCGTGCCCGCTCAGACCAAGCTCTGTCAGGAAGGGAACGTCTCACGCTGCGACTGCACAGCAGCTGACGGCATGCATCTTCATTAGCGACCTGGGTGATGGCACTGAGCACACCCCCAGGAAGTCTGCAGGTGGCACACAACCAGGAGGAGTAGCTGAGATACCGTGCGGGTGTGCTGCCAGTCAGAGGAACGCTGACAGGCTGGAGAAATGGGCGGAGGAGAACCTCGTGGAGTTCAACAAGGGGAAATGCAAAGTCCTGCACCCGGAGAGGAACAGCCCCGGGCACCGACATCGGCTGGGGGGCACCCAGCTGGAAAGCAGCTCTGCAGAGAAGGAGCCGGGAGGCCTGGCAGGCACCAAGCTGACCGCGACCAGCAGAGGACCCTGTGCCCTGCCCCTGCCCAGCACCGGGCAGACAGCCAGGCTCTTATCAGTGGCACCCAGGGAAACGGCAAGATGCAATGGGCTCAAACTGAAATGCAGAAGAGTAATCTAACCCCAAAGAATTTTATTTATTGTAAGTGTGACCGAATATGGGAACAAGTTGCCCAAAGAGATCTTGGAGCGTCCACCCTCGGAGATACCGAAAACCCGCCTGGACACAGCCTGGAGGAACCAACGCTACCCAACCCTGCCTTGAGCAGGGAGGTTGGAGCAGGTGCTGCAGACATCCCCTCTGGCCTCAGCCGCCCCATCATCTACCCAAGGCACTTTGGTGCTCACTGAGACTGCGCCAGACTGGGCTGCCCCAGGCAAGCTGTCACAGAAACACGCTGCATTTTCGTAGGAAAGCCGACCTTCCTGCATGGGCAGGCTGCGCTTATTTTTTTTTTCAGGAAACTGAAAAAGTAAGAAATTTGGAAACCTTGAGTGTGGTTTGGACTTAAAATGGGTTGTATGTGCCCTCCAACCTGAAAAATGTTCTTTCCCAAGCAAATTCAAGTGCAAGGCAACTCATTTGGCAAACATCCAAAGGACTTGTAAAATGATGTACAAAAAAATGGAAACACCGATCTTAAATTGTTTTAAGTGCTCACCAATGAATAATGTGTAGGTAGACAACGTCTACTCTGCTAATGGCTTTGTAACTTGTGTTGTTAAGAACAAGCATTAGTGTGTCCAAAGATTCCTGCATTATTGCTAGCTTAAAATGTCTCCTCTCTTAAGTGACAAAAATAGAAAGCAGTGCCGAAGAACTTATCCCTCGGACAGAACAGCCATTGCTTTCCCTTTTAACTCACCATGCATACGTAGTTAAACATTTACAGTTAACATCCGTAACTATCAAAGCTATTCCACTTTGCCATTATTTAAAAGCAGATGCATATGCTTTGCAGACTTTAGGTCGCCCAAGCACTTTGCCTTTAATTAAAGTCACTCCCGTTTAGTACGTGCCTTTGGCAGGTGTCCCTAGAGGACAGCCTGGAACGGTACCAGAGGAAGGGGAATGTCCGCACCCACCCGCCCAAGCCCCAGCCACCTGCAGAGCACAGCACAAGAGGTGAATTTACCCACGGCACGCCACGCTGGGGTCCCCGATGCAAAGCTGTTGCTATTCCTCAGCTAAGAGGGGTCCAGTTGCTGTGTACACGGGAAGGGGACACACACTTCAACCTGTCCAGTGACGAGGTGAAACCTACCTCATGACGTGCTCGAGTTAGGCAGGTCCGCTCTGCACCTGTTTTCCATGCCAATGAAAAAAGCTTTTCCCGTGCCCAGAGCTCCCACGGCGCAGCCCATGCCCACTGCCTGGCTCCCTGCCCCCCCAGCAGCAACACCAAGCCCGTTTCTCTGACCAACAGCTTTATGTGCGACATGCTGTTAGCTGCCTGGGCCTCACAACTTTACCTGCAATCACACCAACACGCTTCTTGATTTCTCTCTCTCTTTTTCTTTTTTTTTTCTTTCCCCAGATGTATCTGTCAAGGCCACCTTGTCCCCTGGCTCCAAGGGGCTGTGCTGGCCCACACCTCCCAAACAACAAAACTTATTCTGCTTACACCTTAGTCTTGCCTGCTCCCTGCCACGTTCACCTTCAGCCCTTTTGCTAGCCCTTGCTGACTCCCCAGACACATCCCCACCACGTGTGCGTGCAGGTACAGAGAGAATGAGGTGCCTGGTGCCACGCTGCGGCAGCAGGGGCTGTAATGGCAAGGCCCCAGGGCTGTCGCAGTTCTAGGAAGAGTCAGATCAATGACTGAGAGTTCATCAAAGAGCCAGGAGAACCATTAAAGAATTTAGAAGTTTGCCTCAGAGTAAGAGATATCAGGACTTGATCTTATCAAATGGGATTAAGGAGAGACCTGATCACAGCCTATACGAATGAGCACATGAACAAAACTGCACAGCAAACTCTCCCACGTACCAGGTTTGGAAAGACCATCACCTGCACCGGATAGGCAGTGACACTGTGTGATGGGAACTGCCTCTTTCTGCCCTCACAATCGACATAAAAATACAGACCGTTTTCCAAAGCCTGAAACAAGACCATTTCAGGACCTAATTAACAGGAAAATTCTCCTGTGGGGGCCAAGCAGCTGCTGGAGCAGCAGACCCACAGACGTGGTGGAGCCAAGAACACGAGCACTGTCCCACAGGTCAGTTTGAAGTTGATTGGATGCATGTCGAAATAGATTCGTGCAGCTGTTCCTTCCCCCAAAGCACCTTACATCTGCAACCTTTTTGGGTAGATACTTCTCAGGTGGAAAGTCCTGATTTTAAAGCACATAAAACCGTGCCATAACTGTAATTTCTTCTCAGATCTCTGTAGTCTAAGTAGTGCCCTGGCCTACACAGCTAATGAAAAGAGAAGTGCACCTCAGGACTGGTTCTGGGCAGGCAGACCGGTCTGTGCCTGCAGAGCACACCGAGGCAGCACCACCGCACGTTTCCCTTGCCGTGTGTTCCCTACCTGAGCACTAACAGCTGCAGCCAGAGCGAGGGCACTGCCCTGCACTGAGCTCCGTGCTGCCCGCAGTCGTTCCGGCCTGCCCCCCTTAACACAGCGCCCTACGACCCGGGGCTGTCACAGTCTCAGACCGGCCTCTCAAACCGGCCTGCTTCTTCTCTTGTTTGACTCAAATAGGCTGGAAAACCTTTGGGGCAGGAATTCACCTGCTGACCTTTGCTGTTCAGCTCTTGGCTCAAATCAGGGCCGTGGCCTCACCTTTAGTACGAAGAATACAAGAACCAAAGGTCTGTGTAGCTCAGCACCCCGGCTCTGATGCTGGCCTAGGCAGACATCGTGGGGAAAAAAAGAAGAAAGCAGGACAAACACTGTGGAGTCTGCCCACAACACCGTCCTAGTTTGCATCCTTTTGGGTCAGGGCATAAGTTTTGACATATTTGGTGCCTTTGGGGTGATTTCCACTAATGGAAATACTCCAATACAAAAACCACATTGCTAGGAAACTAATAATAATGAAAAATTCAGTTCCTGTAAGAGAGCCCCGCTTACAAGGCACAGGAATTTTTAAACTCGTATGTTACTTTTGTGTAACTTTGTGTGAGATCCTGGGACAGGTTATGACGCTGTGAACCCATCTCACCGCTCAGGGAAATAACGTCGAACTCTATAACCACAGGACCACACTGGGGACCGGACCACAGGATGCCTCAAAGCCTGAGGCTGTCAGGGCCTGGCCTCGCTCTCCACCCCAGCCCTTGGCCCCGACCCCAGAAAGGCCCTCTTGCTGCCCGTGCGGCCCCGCTGTGCTTTGAACCCTTCTCTGCCTCGTGCCCAGCTGCAAGCAGCTTGCTGCTGAACGTGGTGCGGTCTTCCTGGAAACCGGGACGGATTTCAAAGGCACACACAGGTGAAAAGGTGAAGCTGCTTACTGCCTCCACTGCTATTAGAAAAGCATACGCTACTGGATTTATTCACGACCCCAGAAGCAGGTGTTTATCATCAGTCACTGGAAGACGACCAGCCTTCGGTACCAAACGGTGCCCTGTCCCAAGAGGACAGCTGAGTGCCTGGCACTAACCAGCGGCACGGCTGAGCCCAGGCACAGGCACACACAACTGCTGCAAAGCAACTGCACCTCGGGGAACAGCACCAGAGACTTGGCTCACTCCTTAACTCATGTTTTTCGTAATCCCTTAAAAGCTAATGTTTAGTAAGGGACACCCTCGCTTATTCTAATTAAGATGCTGCACCAATACTCAGCTTTCACCGTGGCCGAACAGCCAGCAGACTGCTTTCCTGGGGTGTGGCAAGACCGCGGGAGGACCAAGGACGCGTCGCTCCCAGCTACACAATGGCTGGTTTGGGATTTCAGCTTACCTAATCATGTCACTATTTAACTGAAAGAAAGAAGGTTACTCCATTATTCCTGCCGCTGCTGAACACAGAATGGCACAGGTCCCCAGAAGCATATGCAAAGTCTCCCCAAACTCTGCCTCGGTTCAATACCCAAACCCGTGGGCATCGTTAGAGCACCGGTGGCTCAGGCTGTACCTCTGCTGCGGGCGGGGGAAGAGACTGCAACACGGGGAGCACTTACACTAACTCAGCAAGCACAGGTAACAACCACTAGGAAACTAACTCCGTCGCTCCTCACCATTCCAACTCACCAGCTTGTTTTGCTGTATGTGCATGCACCGAGTGACAGAGCTGAGCTCCACTGCACCATGTTGTTTCCCTCTCACCCTCTGCATGCGCAGTGCTGTGCCTCACGGGGACCCAAAACCAAAGAGCCACACAAAGCAGAGCCTTAAACAAAATGAAACAATTGGAGAAAATTACCTCGGACATCTGGGAAACCATCCTGCAGTGCAGCACTAGCTTTGGTGAAGGACAGAGCTGTGAAGCGGTGGCTGCCCACACAGCCACTACTGCTACTGGTGCGGAGGAAAAGCCTTGGAGCGCGGGGAGCCCACTGTGCTGGGAGCCATACAAAAGCAGAGGCAGCTCCTTCCCACTGCAATTATTTTCAAATCATAATAAACTTGGCAATAAATGAGCATTTTAAATCATGAGGCTGAACTAGTGCCTCCTGCAGTGTTCCCAACACCCCTCGGGGCACACAACATTGTCACCAGGACCCTCTCACAGTACTGCCATCAGCCACAGTCTGTGCCGAGGCAGAACCACATTTTGCCCTAAGTCAAGGACCAGGCTGTGAACGTGGATACCATGGCTAGTTTGTGTGCAGCGGCGCTCCTAACAGCAGCACAGGTTTGTCCAGAGATGCACACGGTTCATTAACCTCATTAACTCAAGGGGTGTGACTGTAGTGATTTGTTTTGCCTTCCTCTGGAAGAGCCAGAGCAGCTGGACTGCACCTTGTCCTGTTTTTCTCTGTCACTTGCTCTTCGTTTTGGCCTAAGTGATAGGGCAGCACCCAAGTGTTTGGGAGGAATAAGCTACTGTCTGCAATAAGATTGGAGGGGCCTCGTGAATGGGGCAATGAACGTACCTCCCCAGGTGGCCAGTCACCTCAGGGCGTGGGTTATGGACTCACCAGGAAAAGCAGACCTGCCTGGCAGCTAGCACTGAGGACGCAGTGGGGCTGTGACCACCTGAGCACTCCAGAGGGAATTCATTCCTGCCGTGAAGAGGGGAATGAAGCAGTGAGAAGGCTCATATAGAGCCAAGCTGCCATGGATCCTTGACACAGAGAGGAAAACTAAAGCCAGGGATGTTTGGAAGAAGTTTGCAGGGCCAGAGAGATTTGTATCAGGGCAGTATGATTCAGAGGAAAGCAAACACACAGGCCTAAAGCATAGGGGAAACTGCAACAAACAAGGGAAGCAAACTGAGGAAGACCTCGTCCCTCTACATTCAAGGCAGAAGGAACTGCTGTCAGAGGAGCCAGGGATGTGAGAACCACAGTGAGACAGTCCCAGTCATCGCCTTGCTGAGGGCTGCCAGACCCCATGACAGCATACACGACAGACAAAAACCCTCTAAACTCGGGAGATCCCAAGGGCTGAAAATAACCAGAAGCTAGGAGAATATACTTGCTAGTTCTCTCTTCCCGTGTATCTGGCTGCTACTAGAGAAAAAAAAAAGTATGTGGCATCTGTCCAGGGGGGAGGGAGCTTTAGCATGTAATGCCAAGAGCAGGAGAGCAGATCCGCTGGGGACAGGGTGGTGACAAAGGCGAGGAAGGCTGTGAACCCCCAAAAGAGAGCAGTGAGTGGATGTTTACCTAGTGCAAAGACAAGATGTGTAGAGCACAGTTCTGTCAAGGGTATGAAAATAGGCCTCAGTAAAGCAGCATCAGGAGTTTGGGCAGGACTCACGGTATTCTACATGAGAGCGATTGAAAACAAAATAATGTCTAGGTTATTTAAACATATTTTAGTAGAGTCACAAACCTGCATGACTCCAGAGTCCTCTGAAAAGATAGTGCCATTAGATATAAGGGAAACTATCCAAATGCAAAAAGTCCTACAAAATAAAATAAAAATAAATGGAAAACAGCAAAATCAATGGGAATTACTCTAAGTGATCACTTATGAAATACACAAGAAAGATAAGGAAAATAGCAGACAGTGAAAATAAAGAAACCAATAAGGGAAAGGACAACAAGGATGTTTTAAAAGAACCATAATGGGGGAAATTATTGTAATAGCTTACAGCCATTATTGAGAATGGATTCTATAACTATGAGTGTTAGAGAAAGCGTTCAACAAATATTTATCTTCTGTGCTTGTAAGGACACTGAATGGGGTATTCACTTTTTACAGTAATAATGAAAGACTTTCTACTCAACAACGACTGTTTAACTAAGCAGATTATTAAACAACCGCAAGCAAAGTTAATCACAGACAATTTTCTAGAAACTTCAAAGCAATTTTTTGTGAGAGGTTTAAAAAGCGATTCTTTGAGTAACTACTTCTGTGTTTAGCAAGCCTCAGCATCCTCAGGAAATCACAGAGGAGTGGAAGCCTGGAGAAGCAGAGGGCTGTATGGGGCTGGAAGGGGCAAGCAGGATGGCCCAGGAAGCTCCAGAGTGGTGAATCTGGTAGCCCTGGCAGGCCAAGTGAGACAGGCTGAGGGTGATGGAGTTAGGGTTAATTAACAGAATGCTGTGAAGTTAACTGAATTCTATAAAAGTTGGACCTGAATAAGCTAAATGCCTTGTAGAAGCATCTTGCGCCAGAATTGCGATTATTCACCAACCTGGAAATTCTCAGATCAAGCACCTCAGGACACGCAGAGAAAGGCGCACCCAGCAAGGACACGAGATTCCTACCACGTCTGTACAAGCCAGGGGCTGACCTCGTTAGAGGAGAGCTGAGAACAGCTCTGATCATCTGCTTCAAAACAACAAAGCTGTCCAGAAGCAGAGGCAAAGCGACACGGCTTAGTGCTTCCAGCTGAGACAAACGCTGAGACAAACTGTGACTGCTCCCTAGAGACGCACGAGCAAGAGAATAACAGTGAAAGACAGAATTCGGTAAGCTAAAGGGTAGGGCCAGTGCACAAACCAAGAGTTATAAATTAGCTATGAATAAATTCACACTGGACACAAGAAGGCAGCACCTAATCACTACAGAGGGAGTACTGAGGGCTACACTCCAGGAGCAACAGGAATAATGAGCAACTAGTTACCAAATGAGCCCAGCTTATGGAATTAATGGGACAGGGCTGAAAGCACCTCTCCAGCAGTCCCTTGCAGCCCACGTTCCTACAGAAAGGTCATGGCTCATCCCACGTGGAGATAACAACTCGTCAGCTGGAGTGTCTGAGAGGTGAACGCTGGATCCACGGGCTGGAGAACTGGGGTTGGGGGGACTGCTACTGCCAGCACGCAGCACTGGAGACCAAGGGTTCAACCTCCGTGTGGCGTCTGAGAAAGCCACAGGAAGATGTGACACCTGGAAGGCCTGCCTTGCGTGGGGAGATGAGAGCTTTTCTTGGTTCATTTTACAGAGGGAAGGGATGTGACCTATTCACCACCTGCACGGGGTAAAAGCTTCTGGTATCAGGCTGCTCTGCATTCCAGCGGAGAAATGCATGACCTAATGCAGGGGCTGGAAACGAAAGCCAACCAATTTCAGACAAGAAGTAAAGCACATTTCTAACACCGAGGGTAACGAGTATCGGAACAACGGACAAAGTGTGGTCGGTCTCTTAACCAGCCTACAGAAGGTGCTGAGCTGTCCTGCAAGCCGATGGGCCTGACTGGAACTGACAGTAATATACAGAAATAGGAATTTCTTGGCCTGCAAACTTCAGACTCGGTGGCCATAACGCTTTTCTCTCGTCCTGGGATCTGTGAGAGCGCGTGTAGCCAGCAGCAGAGCAGTGCGGCGCGATGGCACAGCTTCCAGACCCCAAGGCAAGCTTAGCTGTCCTCCACACAACGCGTTTTCCCTTGCTCATGCCCGTGTCTCTAGAAGCACACAGGGGGCACGGTTAGGTGCAGCAGGTTGCCAGCAGAGCACAGGGCTGCGTTCCGCAGAGCCGGGTGCAGCACCGAAGGCAGCTCCTGGCATCTGTGGGCACGGGGCCGGGAGCCCGCAGCCCCACACAGCCCCTCCCGGGCACCCTGCGGCAGCGCACGGCCCCGCAGGCAGCGGGAGAAAGGCTCGGTGCACATGGGGATCCCGGGAGGCTTGGTGCAGCCCGGGGAGGCCTGAAAGCAATGCCGGGCAGGTAGGGGCTGATTCCCACAGCTCAAATAGTTTCGCCTCTTCGCCTCAGGCTGCAGGACCATTTGCGACAAAATCCAGTTGCAAAAGGTTTTGTGAAGCAGGTCATCTCTAAACAACAAAATACTTCAGGGGCTTTTTTTATACCTTACTTATGCAAAATGTAACATCGGCCAAAGAAACAGCAATATTTTATACATTATTCAAATGTATCTTTGTCCAACAAGTTATGAAGTAACCCCTTTTGAGCTTAAAACAAGTATTGTTAATTACAGCATTCATTTTATTACTTTTATATGCTTAGTGAAATTAGCACATTAGTGGCTTAATACTGTAGCTGAAGACACTTAAGTCATTTGTGGGGTTTCTATGCACCAAACAAAACTGGATCAGAGTCCATATTGGATTTATTTTTTTCATGGACCAAGATGGGACCAATGCTGCTGCCTCATTGCTTTCCTCAAACCCATCCCATCTACCCACTGTCTCGCCTTCTGCAGGCTGCCATGCCTTTAAAGCACTCCCATAGGCCAGGAATGCCTGGCTTAACCAGTCCTGATCCAAACTGTACTCACATGAGATGTACCGACAGAACTATAGAAATAAAACAAGTATGCTCTCGCATTTCTGAGGAAGCGTTCTCCCCTGACCCTGATTTGCTGAGCAGACACCTTGAAAAGAGTATTTACGGGTTTTAGAGCTCTTTAGCTTATCTGTGTCGTGTAATCACAGCTATCCTTAGTACTCCTCTAGAGGTCACGTTCGTTCCTCCATCAGTATTCCTGTGATGTCGCACCAGAGAGACCCAGTGAGGTGATATACACCCGCACGTAACACCAAGGAGTACAACCACCTGGTAAAGGCAATTTCAAGGCTACGGCAGAAACATGTTTCTGATCTCAGCGTGACCCTGCTATGAAATCAGTCCATACTATCGCTCGGCTCTGAGATTCATGAAATGGATATTCCTCCCGGAGCAAGACAAGACCAGTACGGGGCTGTAAATGCCCCAGTAGGGCCAAGCTCCCTGCTGGGCACATGCAGGGCAGAATGCACCTCATCTCACTTCAGCTGCCTGCAGCACGGACTTTTGCACCTGCACTGCTCATCTCTCCTTACCCAGTGGAAAGAAACAGGTATTCAGATACCTACTTTCACATGGCTTCATGGATTACTTTGATTGCCTCTCCCGCAGCTGTAAAGGGAACCTAGGGCAAGAAGCTCAGCGGGTGCCTCACTGACTTCTACCTGCAGGGACAGTCACAGCCTGAGAAAGCTCGTGCCCTAGGAGACAAAAGATACAGGTGAACAAAAAGGGCAAAGGTTTGCACTTGCAGTGGAAAGGGAACGAGGTTTTGTAAAAGCAAGTGTTGGTGGGAAAAGGTGTGAAAGAATGAAACAGTGAAGCAATGCAAACAAATTGTCCTATCAGTAGAGGAAGGAACATGCTACGACCGTTGTACCAACCACAGCAGTACAACCCTGATACTGAAGGGAAAACAGCTGGATTAGAAGTTAGACCCCACGGGGGGACAAAACGGGAAAACAAAGTCATCCCATGCACCACAGGTGCCCTGTGACTCCTAAAAAAATAAGTGTCAATTAGGAAGGGAAAAAGGTAGAGGACATAAGTGAATGGTATTGAGAAGAGGGGCATGGCCTACATCATCTGAGAACAGCCAGATAGAGCTCTCTGACCTCTGCTGCGCTCCACAGAGCGACGTGCAAGGGACACGGAGCTCCTCTTCCACCTGCCCTTCTGCATTCCCCACTCCCACGTACCTCCTCACCTTTTTCCTTCTCTTTCAGCTTTTCTCTTGATCCTGAGACCAGCTGCACTATGCAGCATTAACAGAACATGGCAAGAGGGCACCATCAGCTTTCATCAGCCTGGGATTTCTTGCCTTAGAGAGGAAGCAAAGCACAGCAGCCAGGACTGCCCCACATCAGGGAGGTAAGAATCTCAGTCCCCAGCTGTCACGGCTGATCTGCAGGCTTAGAGCCTTCAGCTGTGACTGAGGAGTTGCCCTGCTTCCTCAGAGCATCACAGAGCTGTCATTCTTACATCTTTTTATCCCTTTGTACACAGTTGTTTTGTCAGTCCTGAAAGGTAATTATCACTGGAAACAGAATTAAACAGAACCAACTCCTTTCTTCCCTGCTAAGAGTTACTTAATAGATGAAATGGGTTCTGCAAATAACCTTGCTCAGAGGAATGAGAATTTGGTATATTTGAAAGTTGACTGCATTTCTGTTCCAGTCCATTTTTGAGAAAGCTGTTCAGTCCTCTCTTTTCTGTATCTCACTCAGTTGCATCCTAGCTCTTCTCCACTTCTTCAGGTCTTTCCTGTGATGACAAAGGAAAACATCTCAAAATCCTGAGCCTGTCACTCAGATACACAGCCTGTGGATGTACGAGACAGTCAAAGTGCTCTGTGTGCCACTCGGCTCAGTGTGTCCCCAGTCTGTGGTTTGCCTCTTTCTGCTCAGTGTTGTGTATTTTTGTTCCTGGCCAGCCCACTGACCCTGTAGCAGTCCTTCTGGCTCCTTGTCTTGATGCTTACCTTAAATGACAGGTTCTTCAGTCTCCTGACATTCAACCCAGGGTCCTGATCACGCTGCCTTTGATGCACCATGCCTTTAGGTCCTCCAGCTTCGTCTTGCTCAGACCTCAGGTCTTAATTTTGCCCTTGGCTATCTTTGGCCTCTGTCTTCAAACCTCTTCCTGCTCGGTCCCTGATCTTTGATTCCCATTGCACACAGCTCAGCTGGGATTCCTTATCAGGCCTCCTATTTCCTCCGGAGATGCAGGATATCTCACTGGCTTTATGGAACCAGTAAGCCAATCCCAGCCTGTCCTCCATGACTAAAAGCAAGTCTTCCAGGAAAATGTGGTTCAGTTTCAAGTTTTCTTTCGAGCTTCCTGAAAGTGAAGCAAGCTATAACAAAAGCACAGGGGCTATTAAGAGAATCTCATTAAAAAACAGATTGTTCAGTGAAATAACAATGAAAAGTACGTGAATGGTTAGTTACTAAGAGAAACAGACCTGGTACTGCAATGGGTGATATGGATAAGCCAAGAATAAACAAGAATACAAATAACAGCCCTAGAGAAAAGCATATGGCTCTGAGCACTATTGCTAAATCAGCTGAAGAGTTCACAGAAATCCAATTAGCAAGGACAAAAGCAGGAATAGCTGGCCAGAATGCCAATCAATATATGAAGCAGCCAGCATGAAGATGGAATGTATTAAACACGTCCAGCCACAAAGTGAAACACCAGCAAGCAAAAGAAAAGCATGCACATGGTAAGGACGCAAAGTGTTGGTTACAAGCGCAGAGGAAAAAAAAAAAAAACTCTGACATGCTTAAACAAGGAATCCAGTAGCAGGAGCACAGGGCATAAGCCGTACAAGGCACATAGGACTTGCACACACGGCAGCATGACTCTGGCTCTATGTGCAGTTGTAGTGGGTGGGACTGTGCGGTACTGCCTTACACGCCTTGGGCAGCCCCTTCACCCCATGCCCAGCCTGTAACAGGAAGAACTTTTTGGTCTGTTCTCCCAAGCAACAAGTGACAGGACAAGAGGAAATGGCCTCAAGTTGTACCGGGGAGGTTCAGGTTGGATAGCAGGAAAAATTTCTTGAAAGGGCTGTGAGGCATTGGAACAGGCTGCCCAGGGAGGTGGCTGAGTCACCATCCCGGAGGTATTAAAAGACGTGTGGATGTGGTGCTTACCGACATGGTGTAGGGCTACACTTGGCAGTGTGAGCGGTTGGACTTGATGATCTTAGACATCTTTTCTAACCTAAGTGATTCTATGATTTTATGATCCTAGGGTGACTTTACCAGGCAACTCCCGTGCAGTCCCAGAGCACTCCTCTGAGCTCTTCACATCCCCGTGTCTGAAGGAGCTGGCCCCCAGGCCTTACAGCAGGCCAGGCCTCTCTTCAAGCTCCCCATGAAGACACCTGAGATAACCCTATGCCAGCCTCACTGTCCCAAGGGCTGCTCTGACATGCACCAGTAGACCAAGATTTTTTCATGTGTTACTAATTCATTTTGTTGCTCCCACACAGCTTTCCTCCAGAAGCAAATCCTCATCACCACAGACACAGCGGCAGGGCTGCAACGTGACGCCTGCACCTCCCGGGCTGGGTACTCTTACAGCAGGGGCACAACCGCCAGAGCAGCCCGTCTCTTCACAGGAGGGAGGAACAGACCTTTGCTCGCAGCACAGCGAGACAGACTCCCAGTGGCACGAATTAATATCACCTTCGCAGCTCTTGTTGACAATCTTTCCAGCAGCTCCAGAACCGGACCAGTAGCTTTAAACCTGATTCTCGATTTTGAAAAATGAGCAAAGTACCACTTCAGTCAGCGCTCCAACAGCTCCATCTGTCTTCCCTGAAGGGTTCCGAACAAAAGCAATTTTCTGAAAATCTTATTTTTTAAAAAGGTAAACCCAAACGGTCTGGTGGTATGGCCAAATGATGACAAACATTGCCAACACTCAGTCTAGAAAGCCCTCTGAGAATGCAATATAAAACCAGACCCACTTCTTCTTCTTTTTTTTATGATTTTATCATGTGCACCTACTGAAGAATATTCTAAAGAACATGCTAGGACACTGGTTAGCTCTGATTATATCATTCAAGTTTTCAGTCCATTATATGCCTGAATATCTCTTCAGTCATGAATAAAGCTGGAATAAAGAGTAAATCTTTCACAGCAAAAAAGTTTCACTAATATATTTGCATTCCAACCAGAATTACTAAATAATCATGAACATGATAAATGCAAATGAATTCACTGTTAATAAAAAAGAGCAAAACTCACACACCAAATAATAAACTCCATACATCCACTGCTGAACACTACTCTGCAAAGTCCCCTTGCAGTGTCTGCCTAGAAATTTACCGCAGTCAGAATCTCCCAGGAAGTTTCACTTACCGCAAGTTGACATACTGATCTGAAATGCCTGCAATTGCTTTATTAAACCGGTGTTCGTACAGTAACCTCACTTGCTATTTTATGTGAAACGGAGGAAAAGCTCACACAGACACAGGCTGGCATGCTGCAGCAGGCCAAGATCTCGGTAACTACCAGCAGCAGGCTGGCTTGCAGCCTGGCCTCCACTTGTCCAACATTTCACTTCAGCCGGTCCCTGACAGGTATTGCAGCCCCAGAGGACACGCCTGGAAGACCAATGCGAAAAACTTTGGCAGAGGGTGTTCAGAGCCTTACCCGAAACGTACCGGGGTGTCAGATCTCACAGCGCTGCGGATTCCGACTCAGAGCCATTACCTCATGATAGGGGAGGTTCACACTGGGAGTTAGGAAACATTTCTTTACCGGGGGGTGGTCAGACACTGGCACAGGCTTCCTAGCGAGGTGGTTGGTGCCCCACGGCTGTCAGTGCTCGAGAGGCATCTGGACAGTGCCCTCATTAACATGCTTTATCTTCTGGTCAGCCCTGAAGAGGTCAGGCAGTGGCACTCGATGGTCTCTGAGGGTCCCTTCCAACTGCACTATGCTAACCTCACCTTTCATGGCACGTGTCTATCCCAGATCTGACTTCAGAGAACACTCAAATTTTACCTAAAGGTAGGCCTGTAAATTAGGATGACATTTCACCAAAGAAATAGAAGGTGCAAAGAAAGTTCCTTCAAAAGATTTTCTTCATGTCCTCTTCCCACTGCTTTTAATTTCAGAGTCAGACCCAATTCAACATGACTATGCACACTACGTTTAATTGAAATCTCAAGTAATTACACTTAGGAAGAATACTGATTAAGTGCTGTACAATTAGTATTCATCACGGAAGCTGTGATACTATGAATATGAGACCACATTTCTAGCTTCTTTTTCTTAGAAGCTGTTTTCAGGAGCCAGCACAGTGTGGAGTGGAACTGCTGAAGATGTAAATCTCACTTTCTATCCAAAAACACCATTAGAAGAAGGAACCATTGTGAAAACCAAACAAGAGAGAAGCCGTAAGAATTATGGGGCTACTGGAAACTCTGAATTTTAACAACAGATTATTTTTTAAGAGTGGGAAAAACACTAGAAAAGCAGTGGAGCTGAAGGCCAGGACTGTAGAGGAAGATGCTGTGCAGACAAACCTGGCCATGGAGAGGTGCTCGGAGGTACGTTTTCTGAAAGGAAGGTGCTCAGATCATCGCGCTGGATTCTGGCCAACTGGAGCAGCTTTGACACAGACAAAACCACAGCGAAAACTTGGAGCAAATACCAAAAAAAAACCAAAATGGTATAGCCAAAGCTTGGTGGTGGGACGGGCACAGAGAGGCTTTGGAAAACTCTTCCAAATAAGAACAGGTCCTGCACCGAACATGAAGCCTACGCCAAGAACTCCTGCACGCACAGCCTTAGAGAGACTCACAAGACAGCACAGAGGAGCAGGCACGGGTTGCTCTGCGGCAAGCACGACCGAGTTCACGTGCAGTGCCTGAACCACAGAACTGCCTGCACGTACCCTCACCCCACCCCTTTAACACAAGAGTAGCTACAATTGTTCCACAGGATACAAGCATGGTTTTAGGAAGCAAATTATTCACAGTGATTTGATGTGCCAGTTTTTAAGAATTATTTGTGCCTGCTTACAAAGCCATTGCTTTTCCAAACAAACCATATCCAAGCATCTCAAACATCACAGGTATCCCACACCTATGGAAAATCTCAAAGGTACACTGGAAACCACAGACCAACAAACCTCGGTTACGCATAGACTATTTCTCCTTTGCGAGAATAACCCAGCTTATTTCAATAAAAAATGTGCATTACAGCCCCTGCGAACATTACCAACCCTCAGCATGAATAAGAGATGAGAGAGACAGAACTGGTTCAAATGTTTTAATGTAAATCCCTAAAGGCTTCTGAAAAACTCTTTACAAAAAGCAATGAAGGGGCCATAGTTATTAAACGCAGTAATCACTCTCTTGTACTAAAAGGTAGGTCCAGATTCAAAACACATTAGTTATTTTCCACAAAGTCAGATGACTGAGGAGTGGACGCATGTGTACACACCATGACTTGTTGCAGCCTCCGACCTTCTAGTTGGTTCTGTACTTCACAACCAGCCATTGCCTTTTCATTTGCATTTTGCTGAGAATTACAATTCTTCCTAGTTTTTCTTTCATGCAATTATGTTGATATCCCCAAATCACAGCCTCCTTTTTCCACTCCCTCTTCCCTCCCTCTGAGCTGTTGGCTGAGAACATAAAGAGTATCAAACCATTCTGAAGAGGAGAGGAAAAAGAATAAAAAAAATATGGTCTGCAGTCAGCCACCTACTGTTACCTAAAGAAGAGTGTGGTTGTGTTTTGTCAGCAACAACCGGTGCTGTCACTCAGAAGTGTTTGTACAGCAAATCAATATTTGCTTACTGCTCAAGCTGGCAGGCATACAGACTCGCAAAAGATGTTTCAGCTTTTTAGGTTCATAAGCCACGTGTTCCTGTGAAGAGCTATTCACTTACCAATTATTCCCACGCTCTTGTCCTGGTGGAACATCAGAACTTTTCTGAAAAATCAACATATATATTGGAAAACTGGGCAATTCCACACCGTACTGGATTGAACTTTTCAAAAAAAAGAAAAAGTAAATGTATTAGACATTTTATAAGCAGTTGCACTTAAAAAAAAACAGATCAGATTGATCCGGTAACAAAGCTTGGAATGGCTTCTTAAATCTGGGTCACGCTTCCCAAAATGACAAGCAAGCCCTTGCAGAAGCCCCATTTTAACCAGGCTAAATGTGATCCTGTCAAAAGTTACGCTGCTGGGAAGTGCAGCGTTCAGAGCTCTAGGAGCAAGCAGTTTGTTTATTTGGTGACAAGCCAGCTAGTGGAAACTGCTTTACTTTCTTGTTTTCCTGCAAAGAAACAGTAATGTTATGCACACCCAGACAAACATATTCACTGTGCTGGAAAGCATTCAGAAGATCACAAACTTGTATGATAGAGTCCTCGCAACAGCTTAAAGCCTACTCACACGCACATTCTTCGGAACTCGTCTAAAGACATCCTCCGAGGCTGATAGGAACTCCGTCAGGCTGTCAGCAGTGGCACTGGTGGGGAAAAAATGGTAGAAGAAATGTTCTGTCAGCCAGCTATAACCTCACTGCTTCAAGACTGGTATACAGAGTAGAAGCACTGGGACAGCAAGCGACATTACTCGTGCACTGAAGGATGGGGGGAGAAGAAAACAAGGTATTGCCCTCGTTTACCAAAAGGAGCCTCCTGGCCAACAGCATGAGGGCCACCAAATTTCTTGGGGTTTACACCAGTATATTGCAGTTAGAGCAAGGGCAAGTAAAGAAGCCCACTGGTGCACTTCACTTAATGAATGCCAAATTTCATCTGAAACTTCAAATCTGATGTGACTTAGTCAATTTATAGCAAGGCCTTCATCTAGGAAGTCTGACCAATGTTCAAATTAACTGACTGTTAGTACAAGACATAAAGAGGGTCCAGTTATCTTTAAGGGCTCAAGAACCAGAAACGTTCTTAAAATTATTTTTGAGAGCTTGAAATAAAAACAAACAAATAAATAAATAAATAGTCAAAGAGCATCACCAGAGAGCCATCTCCAGTTGCAGACTTTCAACTGCATCCCACTTGAGACACTTTACACATGCCCCACTCCCAGCAGGAGAGGTTCACGTCTTCCTGAAAATTAAGGCCAGTAATGGCTCTCATGTTCTGATACCCAAGGACAGGAACAAGTAAAAATCATCTGGTGCTTTGGCAAATCTTGGTCCACAACTATTTCGGCTGTGCAAAATATGTTGTGGATGCCCCATCTCTGGAGGGGTTCACGACCAGGTTGGATGAGGCCCTGAGCAACCTGATCCAGTGGGTGGTGTCCCTGCCCATGGCAGGGGCTTGGCACCGGGTGGCCTGTGATCCCTCCCAACCCCGGCCGCTCTGTGGTGCCGCGTTCTGTAGAAGAGCGTCACACTGCTCCGGTTCGGTACCAAAGCTGGGCGCAGCAAGGCCTCATCCCGCCAATCACAATGTGTGCAAAGTCGCACAGACGTTGTGTTTAGAGTACTCCACGGCTTGTAGGGACTGTTCAGAGTACCAAAGCAGCATGGAAAAACAGCACCATGCCGCTACAAGGAACCAGATTTCGACACTCGTGCCCTGCAGGTGCGGCAGGGAGGGATTCACCTCAGCCACCGCCACACGGAACCACTTCGGGTGTTAGGGGCAGGCGGCCGGGCGCTCCTCCCTCTGCGTGCCTCTTCGTGATCCCAGCACAGCGAGGTCTGGGGCCAGAGCCCCGCTGTCGGCTGGGGCTGGGGAGAGGATTCCCTCCTTCAGCCTGGTGTTACCAGCGGCTGGGCACCTGCCGAGCCGCCCCGCGCAGTCCCACCGACCTCTTGCGGTCATGAAGCCAAACGGACGCATTTTTGCTCGGGCTGGGTGTTAATTTGGGGTGGTGTCGACAAGGCCGGCCTGTCGGTGAGCTTTGTGGGAAGGCCGGTCAGGAGGCAGGGCTCTGTGTGGGAGAGGCTCCCTGCGCTTAGGCGACGAAGCGCAAGGCGCTGCAGAGCTCTCCTCACACAGCGGGCACACGCAGAGGCTGCGGGCGAGCCTGAGCAGCCCCAAAGCCTCAAGGGGCTTCGCGGCGCTGCGCGGGCATGAACAGGGAGCCCCGAGGGCTTGGGGCCGCTGCGTTATCACCGGCTGTAACCCGGACCAGCCACCGACATCCCACGTCAGCCAAGCCCCCGCCTTCTGCCCCCTCCCTCTCACGGGAGCCCCGGCTGCGGGCGGCGCCGAGCGGCCACCGGAGCCCCGCGGGGTGCCGCCCCCCCTCCCCTCGCCGGTCGGCCCCAACCACTGCCTCGGCTCAGGGGGGGGAGCGCCGCAGCCCCTCCCGGCCCCGCCCCCCCCCGCCCCGCCCCGCAGTCACTTCCCGCCGCCCGGTGACGCCACGCGCCCTGCCGCCAATCGGCGCGCGGCGCTCCCAGCTTAAACCTGCCGGGCGCGCGCGGGCGGCCTGAAGGCGGCGGGACGGGCGGGGCGGCACCGGGAGGGGCGGGGGGGCGCCGGTCGTGAGGGGCCGCGAGGGGCCGGGCGCCGCCGCCGCCGCCGCCGCCATGCTCGCTGCGGCCACCCCCGGGAGCCGCGGCGCGGAGCCGGCGCCGTTCCGCGCGGTGCCGCTGCGGGCCGTGCCGCTGAGCAGCCTCCCCGCGGGCACGCTGACGCCCCTGAAGAAGCTCCTGGCGCGGGGCCGCGCCGCCCCGCCGCCCCGCCGCGAGCCCCCCCCGGCGGCGTGCCGCGAGCTGAAGCGGCGGGCGGGCGGGCCGCCGGGCCGCGAGTCCCCGGCCAAGGTGTTCCAGCGGATGAAGGCCGGGGCCCCGCGCCCCCAGCCTGGCCCCGTCGCCGACCCCATCCTCACCCCCGCGGCGCTGCACGGCGGGCGGCGGGGCCCGCACCGGCAGCTGGAGGGGGCGGCGGCCCCGCGGGCAGGTACCGGGACGGCACCGGGACGGGGCGGGGGCGGGGTGAAGCAGGCGGCTCCTGGCCGGGCCCCGCTCCGCCCGCGGGTGGCCCCGGCGGCGCCCCGAGGAGCCGGGGGGCTGCGCGCTGCGAGGGGAAAGCCGCGGGGCGCTGAGCCGGGCACCGCTGCTGGGCCCCCGTCAGTGCCCCCGCGCTGGGTGCGGGGCAGGCAGAGCCCGGCAGCGCCCTGCCCTGCCCTGCCCTGCCGGGGGGAGCCCCGCAGCTGCTCCAGGCACGGCCGGGCTTGTGCCCCGTGTCCCGCAGCTGCCCGTCCGGGAGGGCAGCGGGTAGCTCCGTGACTCCAGGCTCTAGAGCAGCGTGCCCTCGGTGGTGCCCCGGTGCTCTCGTGGTCCGGTCATCCCAAGCGGAAGACCAGCTGGAACGCTCTCTGGCCTGTCAGAAGGGCAGTGCTGCATCAGCTGTCGGCGTTCCCTTGCGCATTGTTGTACCCACCCACCCACCTCCCGTACCACGCTCCTGCCCCGTTATTTAACCCAGAGGGGTTAAGACCCACCTGCTTTGTCTCATTTAAGGCATGGCTGCAGGCAGCTGGGCTGAGCACTCGCTCTGTCTTATCTAGCCAGCAGCATGGGCAGCTGCAAGCCAGCTGTCATTGGCGGGTTATCAACTCTGTTCCCAAAGAACCTGCTGTCACGGAGGTGAGAGTGCCCGAGTTTACGGTTAGACATTAAAAAGCCACAAAAAGGGTTGGGGCACATCCATGACATGTGTACGTTTGCCTGAGGGGTTCTTTTCAGATGCAGCCGAGGCAACATCTAACCCCAAAATGGAAGGCTTGTGTTGCCCATCCAGCTTGGGGAACAGCAAATTGTTGTCTACTGGCAGCTGGTGTATTTTGCTTCACCTCCACGTGAAAATGCTTTTCTACCTCAAATTCAAAGATCTTTTCTGTATTACTTCTAGAATTGCCTTGCGCTTGGATTCCTCAGAACCAAACCGTGAAAACGCTGTCTGTAGACCCTCTTGTGTTGGAATCCCCTCAAAAGTTCTTCTTGCGAGTAAAGCAGAAATTGCAGCAGCAGCGGAAAGGTACTTGGTATTGCTCTTAGAACACTTCAAAAACTTCCTGGGCTTCAGGGTTTCTGGTTTTGCTTGTAATCCTTCTCATGCGTTGGCAGAGTATTGTAAGGTATCGTTCTCTGTAGTCTGTGCGCAGAGGAAAGTGGCACAACAAACCTACAAATTGGTTTTCTCGGGGCTGGAGACGGCATTCCACTTGTAAACTGTGGGTTAGGGCACTGGCTTCTGATCTTGAAGCTCAGCATCATTAGTCTTGTGTGTGCGTACTGTTTCATTTTGAGCTCCTGGTGTTGTGGTTAAGAGTCCGTTACAGACTAGTTGTGCCACTTTGGCACTTGAGTTTAAATTCCCTTGTATTTTTTTCCCCTGTGTTGTTTCTTATTAGTGACCCTGAATATACTTCTGTCCTATAATTCTGTTCCTTAAAAACAGATGAAAATAATGCATGGCAAAGACTTAACATTGTTCAACTTCAAAACAGCACTCAATTTATCTGAAAGCTCAAAAACCAGTGCTGGTAGCTCCCAGTATAACAGCAGCATGGCTAGAAATCAAGGTCTTGAAGTTTGGAAAGAAGGAAATATTTGAGGTTTTTGTGAATAACAGGGGCTTTTGCTTTGCAAGGAGGATTCTTTGAAGTAAAGACAGGAAGAATGGTAAATATGTGCTGCTAATAGATATGTGGTATACGCTAACTTGGTTTGGGGGGAAAGTGGGGTGGTTATAAGCTGATCTCGTGGTGAGGGAAAGTCAGTCCAAGTCAATTCAGAGCAAGGTTTGCTGTTGTGTTAGCAAGCACAATCCTAGTTTTGGAACTCTAGTGCAAATCATTAGAACCTACTCACTAAAAATAGAACTAACTGTACAAAATTTTATTAATTAATCCTCATATCACTGCTTTTTTTTTTTTAATGGGCAGATACAATATCTTCAGACCTGACCAAGCAAAACATTCCTCCTTCCACAACTGCAGAAAAGCCATTGGTCAAACCTGCTTTCGGTGAGCCAGTCACAAATGCTCCTACAGAGTGTGTGGTCCCTGATAAGGATGATCAGGACAATTTCCTTATGGAATCACTGGATGCTGATGATGAAATGTCTCAAAATACAATAACCAGCTCTGTGAATGTCTATTCTGCCCCTTTTAAGCCTGGGGACCCGTTAGAAGACAGCCGTGGAGGCAGAGAAGCAAATGGTTGTGAACTTCGTCAAGAAAAAGGGCAGCTGCAGCCAAGTGATCAGCAGGCTGCTCATAGAGTAAAGACACTGGAGACTAATTCTCAAAAGCCCTCACAGTGCTTATGCAGTATTATGCTCTCTACTCCCAAAGTCCACATACCAAGGAATCAGAATCTGAAAGACTGTAAGGGCCCTCTGGATAAACCTCATTCGGGTCAACTTGCTGCCAAGGCGAGCAACGAGGTGGGAGAACTTACTGCTTTAGAGCTCCTGACAGGCTAAAACCTCCCGTGGGCTGCTTGTGGTTTGTCGTTGGGATTCTGTTTTTTCTTGTCAAAAGCAATGAGCGCTCAGATTAAGCTATGATTTCATTAGATTCTGTGCTGGCTGTGGCTGGGATGGGGCACAGCCCCTGCTGTGCTGTGCTCTGCGGGCGGAGCTGGAGCAGCACAGACGTGCCCTGCAAGCCCCCGGGGCTGGGCCGGTCAGGGGACCCAAACAGCCCGAAGGGATGAAACGACCCCTACGGCATGATGCTCTGCGGTGAGAGCTGGGGAAGGGGGGCTCTCGTGGGGACGTCTGTCCTCCCAAACAACCACTACACTTATCCTACTTCCCAGGATGCGGCTGAACATCGCTCATCGATGGGAAGTAGAGAGTAATTGTTCTCGCCTTTTGGTTCTGCATGGCCTTTGCCTGTTTTTTTTTCTTTAATTAAACCGTTCCTCTTCTCAATCTGTAAGCCTTCTTTCCCCATATGTTTTCCCCCTCCTCTTTTGAGGAGGGGGAGTGAGAGAGTGGCATGGTGGAGGTTTGCTGTCTGTCAGTGTGAAACCACCACAGATTGTGTTGGTAAACATTCTTCACTCAAAAAGACTTATTTTTTTTTCCCCAGACTCCAAGGTGAAAATGTTGTTTTTTTTTGTGTGTAAAAGGCAACGTTTTCTTTTAGTATTTGCAAGCTACTCTACTTGAAGACTTCTGTGTCATCACTTAAGTTTGTTCATTGCCATACGCTGGTATGATGGACACGAAACAAATCCTTGGCTGGTCCAGCTCCTGGCTGTCTAGGCAAAACCGAGGAGGAGGAGAGCTGTTTCCTAGCTGTAGGCGAGGGGAGGTCCTAAAGTTAACCGAAGCTCTCTAGGTGACTGGTGAAAATCTCTGCTTTCTTGCCAGAACATCCGAACTGATGTTACGTGAGGCAGGAACCTTTTCCTAGCAGCCTAGCCTGCAGATACTGTTTTCACTTCAATAAGTGCTTGGTAGTACTTGCAGCTTTCTGCTTATATCTCAAGTAAAGCAGCGTGTTGTGATGGGTCCTGTGTTCCTCAGGGACTGGCCTAGGAGGCTGGCGAGGGATACCTTCCCAGTCAGCCTGCAGCTGCCCACTGCTTGTGCGTTGGATTCCAGCTCGATCACGCTGCTACTTTCATGTGTTTAATGACCGCTTTCATTTTTTTCTTGTCTGGAAGATGGTGCTGAAATAGATTCTTGAGATAGACAGGAGTTAATTTCTATTTTGCTAATGCCTTGGTAATGGTACACATCTTAGTCTAATTTAAAAATGACATCTATTTTTTTTTGTGACAGAAAAAAATCTGCCTAACCAGTTGGAGCATTAGAGTGATCAATGGTAACACTGCAATATGCGTTGAAGGAAAACGGAAGTAAGAAAAGATTTTTGTGACTTAAATGCAATGTAAAACATGTCGGTGGGCTTTCAGCACGTGAGCTGAAAAGGCTATAGCGTCCTTTGCCTAGCGGGGTAGCTGTTGCTCTGAGACTTGTGCTCTCGGAGTACCTTGGTACCTGTCGAATCAGTTCCGCACCCTTGTGCGGCTGTCTTCCCTCGTCCCCTGGGAGCACGGCAGCATGGCCCTCAGCTCGCACCCTAACCCGTGTAGTGACAGCTGGCGCTCGCGCTTCCTGGCCTTCGTTACTAGCAACACGTTCAGGTTTTGTGTTGGTGTGGATCCAGTATATGTTGCTTGCCCACAGTGTACTTGATCTGCTCTACAGACCCTGTGAACGGAATCCTGTCTGTCCTATTTTGTGGCAAGTTATATAGCTAAACATTTGCACTGTCTTCTTGGGTTTGTCCTTAACACTGTTTTATAGCTTAACGTGTTGCTTACTGCTACTACAGAAGTATGTTTTAAAAAATGTAGATTTTTTTTGTTAATGCTTGGATCTGTTTTTTGTATCTGCACATATTGGGGTTCCTTCTTCAGTTGTTCTTGTCGTTAAATAGGGTTTATTTAGGGTCTTTAAATAGGTCAGAAGTAAATACAATATTCCTGGAGAGAATATGCATTTGACCTGTACGATAGTACTTCGTGAACTTGCGTGACGGTACCGCTGCAGCAGTGAGCTTAAGGGAGTCCTTTAGTCCATTTTGTTTCTGCAGTCTAATGTCAGACTCATGTTCTGTGAGTAATGTTTGCAGTAGTTGATGTGCTCCTTTTGCCTACTGTCCAACTATTAAATTAGCTCAGAAAGTCTTCCAAGCTAAGGAAGACGCTGGCAGGATGTGCTAGGTTTTCTTTATCACTCATAAAGTACGTACCACTGTTAGTCTGATATGGAATATCAGTATTCCTGCTTGAAATTCCTTCTTTTTTGAAAACAATGTTTTATTTCTGTTCTTCATGTTATCTGTCTTTTCTTAGAGATATGAAAGACCTGTCTTGGCATAGTAATGCAATTATGGAACGTGTAGCAAACAACCAAGTTAAGACATCATCTGGCAATATCTACCTGCTCCAGGGGCACATAGATTCCGCTTCGATGAGAAAAGAAGGTAAGAAGATGATTCTTAACGTAACATTACAATCTGAGAAGGTCCTCTAGATTTATGACTGCTTCCTGAGAAGTTGCTGCTGAAGTGACTGTTTTGCATTATCCTGCTAGCTGGGCTCAGCTGCATTCAGTACGTACTGGAAGGTGACTCCAGCTTCGGATGTCCAAATATTATCGAATGATAATCATAGCTGGCATTTTTAGGTTGCTGCAGGTGTGGAGAGGGCTTTTGGAGTGTGAGATTGACTAATGGGTATGTTCTTTTAGAGAAACCATTTCTTGCCAAGGTTGCCTTTTTGTAATTTTGGTCTGTCTTTTGCATTTAAATAATGCTAAGACATTGAAATAAGGATTTTTGTATACGCTGCTGAAATGACTGTGGTGTTCACATCCTATTTGTGGCTTACTGGTCTGTGATGAAGCAGTAGCTCCACAAAGCTGCATGGAATTTCAGTTTGAAGACAGACTAATTATGGAGTCAGTGCTTTATAATCTAGAAAATTGAACCATTTTTAGGGTCTAAGTGGTAGGTTATACCGAATCCAGCAGAACTTCTTGCTGCATGGTGTTTTGAAGCACATGGAATTTTAAAGGAAAATAAAGTTGCACACTAAGTTAGGCTAGGCTTTGTTCTAGGCTTCACACACGTCCTCTGTCATGGCTACTAGTACATGAAATGAGGCAATGAGCTGCTGCGTAAGCAGGCAGAGGCACCTCTAGGAAGATAAAACTCGTCTGTGGCATGGATGGAATGCACGCTTGCCTTAGCTCAGATGTGCCCTGTGTGCACGATCGTGCCCTTCTTAATAGGGCAGATTGGCACACTTTGCTTTCGCAGGCCCAGCACAAGACATCCAAAGATATGTCTGTGGCTTTGTTTAATCTTTTTTCTTCTTGTTTGCAGTACTGGAATGCATTTTGATAAATACCTGACTTGGCTGTTCTGACTTGGATTTTTGTCTAGTTACACTGCTAAATAAATACTTTTAAATAAAATTCTGAGAAGTAGAAGTGACAGCAGGAGACCTCTCTTCTGAGCAGGGTGCCTCAAGTATTACAGAGGTTTCCTCAGCCTAAGAGTTAATGGAATGTGCTGGGTTAATTCCTCTGATCCTATGGGCTTAGCACTTACAGCAGAGCATCCTTCTTTCTCGGCTTCCTCCTCTCCCGCAACACACACATGGGGGGAAGAAAAGCTGTTGTAGGCTTGGTATGGAAAATACCCTGGAAGTACCTTGAACAGATTCAATGTTGATACATGAGTCAAAAGAGAACTTAAAGACAAGCTCATGTAAGTAGCAAGGAGAAGAAAGGCTGCGTCTGAAGTCTGACCTGAGGATTTCCTTCAAGCTGGGGTAATGGCAGCTGGGAACGCTGGGGCTGCCAGCGTTGGCACCGGCAGTCTGGGACAAAGCTGCACCAGTACCTAACTGCTTGCCCAGGGAACACAGCTGGCTGTGTGAACTGCAAGTTACTCTTTCGTTAACAATGTCAGTGCTCTGTCAGTAAGAGCACTGCCTAAGCACTCACCTATTTACTAAGTTAACTTACAAAGTTACTACCTATTTACTGCCTAAGCACCTACCTTAGTGCTCAGTAGCAGTGAACTTGAATGCTGGGAGTGAGCAGAACAACAAAAAAAAAAATGCTTCTGTCTGTAAAACCCATAGGTTTTGCCCATGAACATTTTGAATACTTAATCCAATTCCACCTCGTTCCTTCTCTTCCACCACCCCAACCCCCTTGCCCCCCAAAATCCCAACAAACTCCTTTCAAAAACAATACAGAATACAGCAGAACATGAGGAGAAAATGGGAAAATTATTAAGGAGCCTTCATAGGGCAAAGGACAAAATGAGCTAAGGGTTTTCAGCCTGCAAAACAGGTTTTGAAGAGGTGTGTAAGAGGTTAATGAAAGAACAAAGGGAATGGAGATGGGAAATAAAGATCACTTGTGTAAAGTTTCTTGCAGTAACAAAGTGAAGGAAATTAAAGAAACCTAGCAGAGGGGAAATTAAAAAATAAAAATAAATCTCATACCATGTGCATCTCAGGTGGGAATCCCTGCACAGGATCTTGTGGATGCTGAAGTTTTGCATGAGTTCAGCTGGAGACTGAGCCATTTCCTGGAAGACAAATTCCCTAGGGGTTTTTCAGTACATAGATATCAGTGTTGATTTCCGAGCTGGAGGGTGGGAGACTGCATGGGGAAGTATTCCTGGGTAGTTGCCTGACTCTTCTTTGGCCACTACTGTTGGGATCCCTTCCGTGATAGGGGCCAGATGGGCTTTTTGTTGGGCACCAAATAAACTCACAAAAGAGTGCCTTTATTGTTTCCCATCCTAAAGGAGCTCAATTATTGGAACTCTTTGTTGGCAAAAGCTGATATTAACAGTCTTTCAGCTCCCAAAATTAGTAGCTAATGGTTGGCGTACTTTATTTATTTATTTTTACCCCTGTGCTTTTTAGGAAAGATGCTGCTTCCAAGAACTTCACATAAATAGGCTACTGTTTAACCTTGTTTTTAATCACATGTTGCAGATCCTTCTTATGGCAGTCCATGACTAGCGGTGTCACTGTGGGAGGATGAACGCTGCTCTGTTTTTAGAGAAGTACTAGCTCAGTGTTGTGCTCCTGCACAGGTTGTAGCCTTTCAGCAAGAAGGCTACATGACAGTCATAGAATCATAGAGTACCTGAGCTGGAAGGGACCCACAAGGATCATCGAATCCAACTCCCGGGTCCCCCAGGGACCAACCAAAAAAAAAATGGGACCATGTGTTTGAGAGCGGTGTCCAAACACTCCTTGACCTCCGGCAGCTCGGTGCGGTGACCAGTGCCCTGGGAGGCCTGTCCCAGTGCCCGACCACCTCTGGGTGCAGAACCTTTCCCTCACACCCAGCCTGACCCTCCCCTGTCCCAGCCCAATGCCATTCCCTCGGGCCCTGTCGCTGTCCCCAGAGAGCAGAGCTCAGCGCCTGCCCCTCTGCTCCCCTCGTGAGGGAGCTGCAGGCCACCATGAGGCCTCCCCTCGGCCTGCTCTGCTCTGGCCTGCTGAACAAACCAGGGGAACTCAGCTGCTCCTCATATACCTCTTACTCTAGACCTCGTGTCATCTTTGTTGCCCTCCTTTGGACACTCTCTAACAGCTTACTATCATACTGTGATGCCCCAAACTGCACACAGTGCTCGAGCTGAGGCCGCAGCAGAGCAGAGCAGGACAACCCCTTCCCTAACCTGCTGGCAGTGCTGGGCCTGATGCACCCCAGGGTACGGTTGGCCCTCCTGGCTACCAGGGCACACTGCTGGCTCGTGTTCAGCTTGCTGTTGATCAAAACCCCCAGATCCCTTTCTGCAGGGCAGGATCCAGCACTTGCTCTTGTTAAACCTCATGTGATTTGCCCGGCCCTCTGATTTGTCAAGATCTCTCTGCAGGGCCTCTCTACTCCTGCATTCGCGTCATTTATGAAAACATTAAAGAGAACTGGCCTTAAAATGGAGCCCTGAAGAACCCCAGTTGCTGTTACTAACCTAAGATTTTACTGGGGCCCTAAAGCCTCCTGTTCTCTGGGGCACTTGTAGCAGCCACAGGGAAGGCACGTGCCAGTCTGGCATAGGTGAGCTGGGGAAAGCTTACGTTCCTGGTTCCCAGGAAGCTAGAATGATGTCTCCAGGTACTGATATCTGTATTTAACGACCCCTTTGGCTCACTTTTCCATGAAGCACGCAGTTCTCTTAAACCAGGGAAATCTGTCTCTAGTATTTAAAGCTGCAGTGAGCTTCTGAGGTGCTTACAAGACTATGCTTGTACTGGATGTTATTTGTTCCTTTTCTGATTAAAAGCATTGCCTGGCTATTGTTAATGCTACTTTTCTTTCAAACAGGATTTCCTTATCGCTTCATCAAAAGATTTACATATGGGTTTTCCAACAAATGGAAGGAATATGTTGAGGAGTTACTTGAGGAAAGAAGGAGGTAAGTACTTTGGAGATTCTGTTTCACTGCAATGCTCTTAAGCGTTACTTGATTTTTAAGAACATTATACTAGCAGAGGATAAAAGATTGCAGATGCAGGTATGAAGACTATGATCCAGGCAAATTCTGGTCACCAGGTTGGAAGAATACCCTTTTACTAATCTTCATTATACTGGTTTGGTTGTGTTCCACTCAGTTACATACTCTTAGGATCAACACAAGCGCAGGGCTTCACTGATTCCGTGGCTTGAATGGTGTCAGTATGGACAGAGCTGCACTATGCCGTTGGGCTTTTGCTGGGGTGGGGAGAAGCTTCAAGTCTACGTAAGTTAATGCGTTGTTAAAGGTCAACTGCTTTGGGTGTTTATTTATTTTTTTTTCTTAAACTCTAAATCATTAGGAAAGAACGCAAACAAAGTATTGGTGAGAGTGAAAGTGAAGAGAGTGACTCGGTGGTGGGTTTGGATGTGTTGAAAAACGCAAAAAACCCAGCAAGACATGTAAAGAAATCTGAGACGAGAAACGCTACTTATGAAGTATCACCAAAGAATGATGAAAACACTTGTGGGTATTTATAATGCTATTCTCTAGAAAAAAAAAAAAAAGAAAGCTGTTTCCCCAGCAAAAGATACCTGCTTGTTTTCCTCCTTGTTAATTTGTCTGTAGGTAAGAGGTAACTAGTTGGGTGAAGGGTTTTTTTGTTTACGTTCACTTGAACTTCAGTAATCAAGAGCATTGACTAACATGTTGTTTGGTTTGCTGATGCTCAAAAAGGAGGTGCTTTTTAGATGCTGTTCTGAGGAAGAACCCTGGGGAAAGGAGCAGGAGTCTACTTTGCTCTGTAGTAGCTGAAAGGAATGGCTCCAGAACTGCTTATTCTGACAGCAAACTTGAGTTAATTTTTTCCAGCTGCTATATTGCATATCGTACTCTCTTTGGGATATAATCTCTCCATCGAGGCTCCATCCTTGGGATTCCTCCCCTGCATTGCTGTCCCCCCTCTTTTTTGGCTGCCTTAGTTTTAACTCCTCCTTTGAATCTGTTCCTAGAGCAGGTTTATTTTATGGCATCTTTAATGTTTTTGCCTCAGTTGGACAGAATGGGTTGTAGAAAAATTCCTTACGTTTTCTTTGTTTCCAAAGGAAATGGTTGTGGAGCCATAACCCAATGATCAACGTGTTTTTTCCTTGCCAATCTTGCTTTACCTTGCAAGCCTAGCTTCATTAGGGACACTAATAGCTTTGGGTTTTTTATTTTGCCTTCTTTTTAATATCTTGTCATAGGATCCAGCAGGGCTTTGGCCAAATCTCATTGGACTATTTGTTAATACTGTAGTCAGATTTTCTTGCTAATACTATTAAACCTGTTTTTTTCTCTCATTACAACCAGGATTTTTTCAGTGTGACACCTTTTCTTTACTGTTCTAATCCCCTGTATGACTTTTAGATTATTCATAGCCTTGTAAACAAAGTAAAACTAAAAAGTTCACAGCGGTGTAGACTATAAAGCATGAAAATTATTGCTTCAGTCTTGTTAAAGTATGCTTACTTGTAACCTGAACCCTTTAAAAGAACATCCTTACTTTGTGGTAAGTTTCCTATTTTCCATGGAGTTCATGCAAATGAACAGGTTTAACTACATTATTGCTCCTGTGCCTGTGAAGTGTGCAATGGTGAGTTTTCAATACAAAATATTTATGGAAAAACTGAAATTTCTTGTTTTTCTTGTAGATGTAGTACCAAGACACAGTTCCGTACTGAACGACACAAATGGAGTTTACACTCGTAGCGGCCGTCTTATTAAACCACCGTTAAGTTTCTGGTGTGGGCAACGTGAGTTTGTCGATCAGGAATTAAATGTTACTATAGAAAAAGGAGGAGTAGATTATTTGAGCATAGTAAGTGTCTTTTGCGTATTGTTACTTACACATTTCTTTGAATTGAATTATTATTGAATAACCTTGGATATGTATTTAACTGACGGAACCAGTCCAGCTCCAGTAAGTACCTGAAGAAGCAGGACATTTTGAAAACATTATAAAAATGTAAAAAAAAAAGTCTTAATCTTTGAATTATCAGATAGTTGTTGTCTGTGAAGTGGGGATAGTGGGAATTACTTCTGAAAAACAAAGTGTCTTGAAAGATCAGGAAATTGGCACAGGTGGGTCACTGAGTTTCCTAAGCAAACGCTTCCCGTAACGTAACGCGCAGTCCCTCTGCCGTGTTTAATCACACAAGGGGTGTCAGTGCTGCAGGCAAGTTTTTGTGTTATCGCTGCTGTTGTCAGCTTTCCCATTTCTGTGTTTCACATTCGTTAGGACTAGATATTTCCTCATTTCTTATATCACTGTCTCTCCAGATGACCCCTCTCTTGATTGGGGTGGGCTGTTTTTATTTATTGTGACACTTCACCAACTCTGATAATATTTTGATAATGGGAGCGAGGTTTGTGTGAAGGAAGGTGGCGTTCTTTGCAGCAGCTGTCTTTTTCTTAAGATAAAGTGGCCATATGGAATGGGGAGTGTACTAAAACTTGTCATCAGCACCAGCAGTGCAGAGGTGTGTGTGATTTACCATAAACTCAAACAGTTGTAGATCTTGAGATTTTAACCCCATTTTTAGAGTATTTAGAGGGAGTCTGGCTAAGTTGCTTTGGTCACATGCACTTGTACTCATCAGACAGTACTTAATAGACAGAAGGGACAGTGTAGGTGTCTTAAATCTACCCACCGTGTAAACATCTGGCTTTTTCGGAGCTGACGTCAGTAGGCTTGATAAGTAAACTCTAGCAGAAGTTTAGATTAAATTGTTTTATTTTGAAGTTGTGTAGTACTGAAAAATCCAAAAGGACGAAGAAAAAGGATGCAACGAAGGCAGTGGAAGAAAAATCAAAAAGCAAAGATAAAGGTAAAAAAAAAAAAAAAGATGGGTTTTGTTTTTTTGTTTAAGTTATTGACTGGAATCAATGGGATTATGTGTTGGGTGCTGGAGCAATGTGGTGATGTCAGGTTAATGCAATATATTTATTTAAATCTTCTAATGATCATTTGCTTCTTCTATGAAGAATTATCAGAGTAGCATTAATGCCTAGTTTTACAGCTCAAAATGTTTTAAAACTTTTTCTTTAACTACATGAAGGGAATGTGCAGATTTCTTTCCAGAAGTTGAAATGAAAGGATTATGATGATTTTTTTTTGAAGTTCCTGATCTCTCAACATAGCTATTACGTGCAACTTAAGGTAATCGACCAGTCCGGCTATCGGTCTGGCTTTGCTTTTCAAGCTGGATGAATTCGATGAAATGAAATGCCTACATAGGTACACACACAAAAAAGTGCTGACGGTTTTAAAGCCTTTATTTTTAATAAAATTTGGGAAACGATAGTGCCCTGAAATCAATCTCAATGTAAAGCAGAAGCTTCTCTTAAAAACAGCAGTAATGTTTTTTACAGAAACTATTTGTACTGCAGATAAAGCTTTTGGGATGTGAATGTTTGCTTGATCTCAGTCGTAGCATTTTAGTAATATTTTCCATTTCCTATTTGATTCTCTATCTGCTCAATACTTTAACATTCTCTCTTGTAGCCTTGATAATCCTAATTCTTCTAGTAGTCTGGAGGCATTCTGTCATGGGAGCAAACTGGGCAGGAACTGGAGGTCTCCTTTGCATGAGGAATCCTACCTGCTGCTGGCCGTACTCCCTCTGAGCAGAGGAAGGGGCATTTGCTCAAAATGAATTCTCTGCTTAGAACAGGTTTCATGCTACGTGCTCTCTGTACAAGCTGTGTGTAACGCTATTTTCACAGCTTCTTGACTGCAGTGCCCAGGAGTGGCCTGCCTGCTGGGAGGCAGCGTCCTGCCTTTTTATCACGTAGCCTTGTGTTCCTGCAGAATTTCAGCATGAATACGTAGGAATGTCTGCATCAGGGCAGAAGGCCTTTACTTAATCTGTCTGAGAGATATTTACAGGAAAGGAGGTAGTGATCCCAGGAAGCTTTGCTAAGGTGCTGGTTTTACTCGGTCAGGTTTGGTAAAGTTCTCTGAAAAGCAGAAGTGATTTTGCAGTTACCATCGGGCAGGTCTTTGGAAGTGGGTTGCAAATTACCTGTGCTTACACGTCTCTTGAATGGTGGAGGGACGGTACAGAGTGTGGGCTGATGTTTCTTACCATCATTAATTTCTTGCTCCTTAAGAGCATGAAATTAATGAAAGAGCATCTGGAATGTTCCAGAGGGAAACTGTTTAAATTAGTTTCATGTTCCAACATGACCATTTGATGGAGTATCCCCTTGTTCTGAAGGACTGCAGTGATCTGGTAGCTGGGGGAAAAGCTTCTGCAGAGCATGGGGAGCTCACACTGGAGATGTGCTGCTTGCGCCTTCCTGCAGACTACACTTGGCATAACAGAAAAGAGTTTGCAGATCTTAACGAGTGCAGAAAGCGTTGCATCCTGCAGCAAGCTAGTCTTGCTCATCTGAGAGTATGGTAATGTTTTGCATTGCAATGGGTGATATACTGACATCATCTCTTTCAGGGAAAAACAGTCAAAAAAGAGTAAGTTCCAAAAAAGAAACAAAGTCCACTGGAAGCAAAGAAGCCAGGCGCTTTATTTCAGATGATGATGAAAGTGATCGTGCAACTGAGACTAATAAAATTAAAAGACAGGTTTCTGTTGAGGCGACTTGCTTAAATACTGAAGATAGGAACAAGTACAACTGTAACAGCAGAACCATGAGAAAGGAAGAGACTACAAGTCGGCAGGCTTACACGTACTCTTTAAGGTCAGCCAGACAACTTTGTCAAGACAAGCCTTTAACAGAAGAATCCTCAAGCCAAGATGAGGAAGAATCCAGTGAAGATGTCCCGTTGTCTGTCAAAAGGAAAACTAGACCTTTAGTGCAAAAAGAGACTCAAAACTCCAAATCTTCCTCTCACTGTAAAAACGTACGGGACGGTGCAAATAAGGTGCCATGTGAACAAAGGGAAGTTAAACGCTCTGCTGCTGCCGCCTCCCATGATGTGCAGCTGAGGCAAAGGGTGCCTGAGTACACCGACAGTCCTTCTGATTTGCTTGAAGGAAAAACGTCTAGTGAGTCCAGTACTTCCCATCAGTCTGAGGCAATGAGGACAAGAAGCAGAACCAATGCTCCAAAGTATGTGTTTGAACTTGACACTAAGTTTGAAAACAAAGATAGGGAATTTCACATAAAAGAGAAGAAATCAAAAGCATCCAATAAAAAACCAAACTCTAATGCTTCTGCTACTGCCAAGTCTTCAGCAGCAAAATCGAGAGAACCCGAGAAGGAAAAGGTGCAGAAGTCTCTCGGATTTTTTCCAAGGACAACTGATGTCTGGTCTGAAAAGGAATTACAAAAGCTGCACAGGCAAGTGGTTCCCTTGTCTTCACAGGGCAAAGTTTCCTTCTGGCATCAGGAGGCATAACATACTGGAGTGGTTTGGATGGTCTATGAATTTGCATTTTTCAGATTTTTGGTTTTGAGAGTCAGTTTCTTTCAGCTTATTTTAAGGGTTTCCTTTCTGCTTTAATTTCCTTTTACAAAATACATTTTGTTAACAAATTGAAAAATAGTAAAATAAAGGAGACCCCATAAGTTTTCTAGAATAACTGTAATGTGTGGGCCTAGAGCAGCCCCTACCACAGTATAAAGTGAGAGGAACACAGCAGCTAGAATTTTGTGATTCACTACTCCTCTACCTGCTTCCCAAATACACATACTTACTTTTTTGTGTGATAGATATTTCTTTGAATAAAACCGAAAAAACGTGAGTTGGTAAATAGTATTGTTAAAGTATTCACATTTATGATTTGTCCAGTAAAGAGATATATTCTCTTGCCCAATGGAATAAAATATGACAGATGCGCTTATGTATTTAAGTTTTGTGTAGGGGAGAATAACCACAGGAATGTTAAATTAATGCACAATCCAATGACTTAAACTGGCTACTGGGCAGCGTTTAATATATAACTGGGTTATAAAATAACCGTGTTTCATTTTGCTTTTCTTAGATTAAAAGCCTGAAAAAAGGTATGAGTTAGTGTCTTGGGGCAGGAGGGAAAGCTGCTGGAAATAAGGATGAAATATATCTTGTAACTGATCCATTAGCATAAATTATTCCAATAAAGTTGTGCGTGTTTCAAAGTGTCTGGATGACATCAGAGACAAGATTCTTTACATCCAGCGCACAGTGCCACTGCTAGGAAGGGAAGGACAGTCTCAGGGCAGGTCACTCGGCAGTTTTGCGCAGACTGTTCGGCATGAAGAAGGTTGTGGTTTTGTTCCCTCGGCAGGGCGGTTGCTTCATTTCCAAAGCACAAGAACGGTTTCTGGGTGGAGGTAGCGATGGCAGTGGGGTCTCGTTCTGCTGAAGAATGCCATCAGAAATACACGGAGGAACAACAGGCAAAAGCTTCCAAAAGACATGCCACAAAGACCACCACTTCAGGAAAACCAGAACAGAAAGGTACCGACCTCTTGGCTCTGAGTATAATTTTGTCTTTACCTAATTTTAAGTTCAGTATTCGTTTTGCAATAGAAGAGGCAGACACAAGCACACGCGTTCCTAATATATGAGCAGTAAGGAGATTCCATCTTTTAGCGTTTGGACCGGAGTCCTGTAGTGAAGGAGGTTAACTTCTACTGTACAAAGGTTTGTTGTAGAGCTTGAAGGATGTCGTAAATGTCTGAGGCAGCGATGAGAAGAAAAAGGACAGTTTAGAGTTTTTGAGTTCCTGCTGTGACAGGAAGGCTTAACCTTTGCCACCTAAGAGAAAATAGCTATTCACATCTTAACAGGCTGCTGGACGCCTGGTGGGTAGTAAACTGCTTGTACAACTCTCTGCCCAAACAGGATAATGGGGTACTTGAATGCACCTGGGACAAAGCGCAGTCAGAACAACCAAATAGTTCTCTTGTGTTTGGCAGTTGCACGCCTGTTACTCTCTTCTGTCCACTTTGGAATCAGTAATTTGTGTTTAAGGATAGCAAGTGTGCCTGGGGTGAAAGGCACAAGAAGCTCATAAAATCATAGAATATCCGAGTGGTGAGGGGCCCCACAAGGGTCATCGAGTCCAACTCCTGGGTCCCCAAGGACCAACCAAAAATAAAAGAAAATCAGACCGTGTGTCTGAGGGCGGTGTCCAAACGCTTCTTGAACTCCGGCAGCTCGGCGCCTGTCCCAGTGCCCGACCACCTCTGGGTGCAGAACCTTTCCCCAGCACCCAGCCTGACCCTCCCCTGAAGTGTATGAAATATGCCAATCCAAGCATGTTTCCAAGCTCAATCCAATCACCAAAGAGAAGGTTATAATGACTTCAGTGCTTAGATGAGGAATGCTTGATAGTAACTCCTGTAGCCGACAAAAACATCCATCGCTCAGCCGCTGGAAGCTGAAGCTTTAGGTCTTGCGCCGCAGTGGGTGAGATGACTCCGGTGCTGCTTCTCGGTGCTTAAACTTGTGCAGCGCTCTCTGTTTAGTGAAAGCACTGACAGAGTTTCTCTGTTTGAATGAGGCGATCCACGTTACCCAGTCTCTGAAGTTCCTGCAGGAGTGCTTGAGGCCAGTTGTGCAGCCTCCGGTCTGGAGACCAGAGCGGGTGGTCACGGCAGGTTTCCCCGCCCTTAAAGTCAGTGGATCGTGACTTTGTGAAGGCTTGAAAAAAGCAGGCTGAGTTCAAGTGCAGAACAACCCGCTTTCTTTTTACTCGACTGTTTCTTTGAAGCATTTGGGGCAGTTGCCGAATTCTTGTGAGAATCTACTGGACATCAGTTTAGTAGTAAATCGTATTCAGCTTTGATAGTGATACTATTTTTCTCAAGCATTTTGGAGCATAGGTAGAAACCACCTCATGTTGACTGACATTGGCTCTGTACTGCGTAATACTTAGCAAAGGATTCTGCTTGGCAGCTAGGAGCTGTTCCTTGGCTTTCTCTCAGAAGGTGAGCAGATCCTGTTACAGGTGAATCTCAGCACAGATGATAAAATATTATTTTGTTCTTCTGAAAATCTCAACTCTGGATTTATTTTTAATTTTTCTTTACTTGACCGTCTGTGTAAGCAGCCATTTTAGCTTTGGAGTGTTTGAAGATTAGGAGATTGGGAAGTGCTCTTCTAAACTTGCCCAGAGAGTAACCTGTGATGGAAAGTAGGGGATTGGAATTACAAGCACCAGTGGCAGTGACAAAACAGATGTATTAGAGAACACAGCAGGAGTTCTGAGTGGTTAATATTGGCAAAGGACAGAACCGTGTGCACTGCGGTCTCAGATGAGCATTCCGCAAAGCCTCTGTCGAGGATGCCAGCTGGTTTCCACCTGTCTGTGCAGCAGAGCCTTTGTGTTTGAGTACTTGATGCTTCTTGATGCGGTGTTAATTCGTAGTGTGTTTTGCCTTTGAAAGGCAGGTGCATGGATAACTCTGTTAAATCATGATACACGACACTTGCAATGGCTGCGTAAGGCTCTAGAGTAAGTTTCTGATTCAGATGTAGTAGAGAAATTCTGTTTGAAAGTTGTACAGAAATCCAAAGGATCACAAAGAGGCTATAAGAAACTTCCTCAAAAGAGAGGGCTTTATCTCTAGCATTGATTACAGTTAGCTAATTTTAAAACCATGCTACATAACAAATGGCTTAGAAAAATTAATACTTTGATTCACGTAGATAAGAAAGAACCAGTTACGATAACTGCCAAAGTGGGAACCTTCAAAAGAAAACAGCAGATGAGAGATTTCCTGGACCATTTGCCAAAGGACAACCATGATGATGTTTTCACTGCAACACCCTTTCAAAACAGAAGAGTAAAGGTAAATCTGGGAGAACTCCACATACACTGATGTTTTCTGGTTCGTGTTTCAGGGTGGTGCTCCAAGTCTGCTGGCTCCGTGCCAGCAACAAACTCTTTCCTGTGTTTTTGGGAGAGGCGGTTTCTTTACTGGACTCCTTACTGGAGGCCTGTGCTTGCTGGCAGTGGGGATGCGTGGAGCAGGACTTGTGCAGCTGAGCGGTGCTGCTGAAGGCACGAGGACTGCCAGTCTGCAGCACGCGTGGCCTTGCCCTCTCGGTGCTGCAGAGCGATGCCGCCCTTCTGGGGGATGCTCCTTAGATCCTTACGCAGTGGAAATGGGCCCTTCCTGAAGTCAGATGGATACTTCACAGGAAGTTTTTGCTTTCCCTCCCCTCAGCACAGCTCAAATTTAAAACCAGTTTCCTCTCGATGCTGTCTGTCTGTGGGAGTTCTGTCATCCTCTCGCCCTGCCCCTTGCTTTTTGTTGTTGTTTTCTCTCTCCCTCCTGTTTGGATGCAGGAGGTGCCAGGTTTCCTTGGTTAGGCTCATTTTCAGTAACCAAAGCACAACAACGCATCCTATATGTTGAGACTTTCTTCATTTCAGTTTTCTCATTTTTAAAGAGAAACCACTCATTTATCAAGATAACTTCATTTATGTATTTATACACACCTGTAGAGAATTTTTAACGTATATTTCATGATGTGTCTTCTTGCCGTCTGACCGGACTAGCTCCAACTATTAACACGGGGTCCTTGGCTCCTGCAGGGACTCCAAACAGCACCTCTATGTCTTTTGATACATTTGTTCTTTTCTGGTGTGTTTTTTGTAGCAACACTTCATTTCTTATTCTGGCACACATCCAAAAGTAGAGCAACACCCTGCCTCACGGAAAAGTCCTAATTTAAGCACTGGTAACTTCGTTGCTTTCCATAGAGTGCGGTGTGTGGTGGTGATGTCCCCACGACTAATATATGCAGGTTGGCTGTGGAATAATCAATGCATCCATGTCCGAGCCCTCCTCTTTTGCAAAGGGATTCCCCGGGAAACTGCCATTTGGTAGAATACAATTTCAGCCGGTCGTGAAAAGCATTCTCCATAATTTTTTCTTTTTCTGGATTCAAATAATTTTACTTAGCGTGCGCTGTGCAAAAGAAACTCGCCTCCTGTTGTGGCTTATGGTGAGAGGTATCCCTCCAGAGGGAAATCCTTATTTAGGAGTCACGAGTGGAACTCTCTTCCATGAACTAGTCTAGCCCCTCCCTGAAGCCATCAGACTTCCCACATCTCCAGTTTCATGCGGCAAACTCGGGAGCTGAATTTGTTGTGTGAAGAATCATCATCGTTTGTTCTGCATCTGCTGACTTTGTCCCCCTCTCCTCATGGGGAGGAGACGGCGCACAGCTGCCCTCATGCCCGTCACCTTTCCCCTAGGACCCACTGCTGTTTCTTGTGTGGAAGTTGGTCTGTGCTTTTGAACGGTTATGTTGCTCCTCTCTGAACCTTTCCATTGCTCCTCTTTCTCTTCAAAATAAAGGACCACAAGTTCACCGAGTAATCCTGAAATCTTCCTCCTGAGTAGTAATGGTCAACTGTGAACTTGTAATAGTAATCAGATTTTTTTTTGATGTGTAGTAGCAGCCAAAAGAAGGCCAGCAAAATGTTGGGCATCCACAGGAGTATTAAAAGCAAGACCAAGCCATCACTTGGCTGCTATGTGGAGTCCTTGCATGCCTGCATTCTGTATGCCGTGTGGAGGGACATGTGGATTCGGGAAAAGCAGCTGAAGTGAGCAAGGGGATGGAGTGCCTGCCTGTGGAGAGAATGAAAGTCTGGGACTCCTCACTGTGGGGAAGAGGGATACAGCCGAGGTTCGCGGCATCACGAACGGGCTGTTTGCGATGGCCACTCAGAAAGAACCCCAAGACGCCTCTTAAGAGGACTGCAGAAAAGGGCAGGTCATTGATTGCTCTGTTGTGGCTTTGTAGTTGCCAATGTTCCTGGGAAGCAAAGAGGATGACGATGATGACTTTGCACTTACCGACAACCCAATCACACCTTCCTCGGCTCTCTTCCCTCTGGCGAAAACCCCTCAGTGTGAGCACATCAGCCCTGGCATGCTGGGACCTATCAACAGGTAGGAACTCTTACTGCTGTTCCTCTGCTGACGCTTTCCTTTCTCATCTTCCCAGGGATAGTTTTGTGTCTTCTGAGAAAGTTCACTTCACCTCCAGACATGCGGATTAAATGCTGCAGTCCTTTAGGTGTTTGTTTGGAGAAAGCTCTTTCATTTGACAGTGTGTGCAGTTTGAGCTACTCAGCTAAGTATGGACAACTAAAACATTGCCCGTTGCCTGTCCTTTTACTCTTGGAGAAGGTGATGGTTTGGGGCTTCAGCCTCAGTAGAGGTCCCTCTGCTCATTCTGAGTCTTAAATCTGTTAACCCAACTGCTTCAGGCTTTACTGAAACAAATTTGAAATAGGTGGCATTTTTATCTAATGGAAGAGAAATGAACATCTGTGAAGATAATAAATTTTTTTGTCTGATATTTGCATTAAGACTCTATAGCATGTGCTCTAATTAAACACTTCTGCACTGAGTCATACTCCCAGAGCTCGTTATAATGAATTGACCAACAACTGTTTTTAATGACCGTGCTAATTTTCTGTCTCAATTAGAACTGTATGTATAACGGCTGTGGCTGTATCCCGCTGATACCCTGAGCAGAGCGCACCAGTGACACTAACTTGCTTGGTGGCCTTCACAGGAACGATTACGACAGGCACGTGTTCAGAATGCAGAACGCGCAGGGCAGGAGAGACACCTGGGACAAAGTGAAGAAGAAGCCGGTAACGCTGCCTCCTGCGCATCGCCCCGTTCCCCTGTAGCAGTGCCAGGTTCTGCTGAGCAGCAGGCAAAGGAATCCCTGGATCACAGAGGAGTCTGTGTATTGACAAAAACCAGGAACCCTCCCCTGATTCATGCCCAAATTCTGGTTTGAATCTACATATATTTTGGAGAAAAGTTACTTTTATTATTATTTAAAATGTCTTTTTTCAGGACTTGTCACTGCTTTTGAATTCTGGACCTTTCAGATTTGTTAAGTTCCTGTTATTTTTTCCTGTAGAGCTGGAGCGGGAAACAAGGCTCCTTACCGTGCACCCTGAATTTATGTATTTATTCCTTTGGTATCCTTGGTTTGGTAATTCTCCTGGCTTTTCCATGAACAACTGAGATCCCAGAAGCACAAAAACATCACTAGTTCAGTGTAACGTTTTATGGTAGTTAAGTAGTTTAAATCTAGAGTGAAAATGTAGCACAGCAGTAGGGCGACTTTATTCTGATGGAATACCGAGTTTGCCTGTTCCTTTTTTCCCCCCCATGATGTTTCACATTCTCCTTGCGCTGATGCTGTAACTGCTGTTTGAGTGGAGACTTTTTCCTTTTTGCCAGGCTGGAGCTGCACTTGGTACACCAGCTTCAAGCAGAACCAAGTTTACTTTCGATAAAAGTAAGTAGTTTTGTTTCTCCTCCTCCGTGTCAGGCTCACTCACTTTCACATTGCCACTGGCTCCTGGCTGTTAGCATCTTAGCTTTGGACCTTCTGTAACTGCTTTTTCAGCTCAGGCACACACATTAATAATCTCCTCCCTGTTTTTCTTATTGCAGAAGTGGATCAGACCTCTGTTGTAGGGAAGCTCTTCATGCCCGAGGCAGCAGATTCATCAGATGAAGAGGAGGAAGATTCTTATTTTTCTGTTTAATGAACTTTGGAGGTTTTATTAGTTCAACATTTGTAAACCTCTCGTACAGAAAGTCAAAAGCAAGGGCTTTAGCCACCCCTCTGGCATGGTGTCCTTGTGGCCCTATGTTAGAGGCCGCTTTGGAAAACTCGGCCTGCGGTGTTTCTGCGGTTAAAATACATTCTTGCTGCCAGGTCAGCAGTGAGGGTGGCAATTTTTCATGTGTACAAAGTGGAACTTTCTTGCCCAGGCCCCCTCCTTCCTTCGTCCTGTTTTTCCTTGCAAAGGGGGAAGGGAGAAATGTAGTCTGATACCAACTATTTACAAATTTTGATAGGTTCATTTTAAGAAAAATACTCTTTTAGAAATATGACTGTATAGTAACTTTAAAACAGCACTGTTTGTAACTAATCGGAATTGCCTTTTACTTTGCTCTCCTGAGAAACTGAATTTTTTACATTAATGTAATAAAGAAGATGCCAAGTGTCTGGCAGCGGTTTTATGAATACGTAGGAAAGCACCTGCCTGAAACTTTTAGGCACGGTCATGTAAGCATTCTGCTTTTCTTTTAAAATGGCAATTCCTGCCCCCTACAAGCAATATCTAAATATTTTTAGTGGTAGTACAGAAGAACAAAGCTTTGAGCATATGTTTCCTCTGAACGGTAGGTAGGGGAAAAAATCATTTGTTGTCCTTCTGCACAGGGACTTCCCCTCCAGGCTGTCACCTGAGGGTTTCTGAACCCTGAAGCCCAGGGGAAGTACAGGCTCTGTCCTCAGGCCCCAGGCCTGGCTCGCTGATGCTGGGTGTTACTTTCCTCCTGCTTTATGGGGAAAACCCTGACAACACAGGCAGAGAAAAACCCTCAAACATTATGAAATAAGCTTGAAAGACTTCTGGTTGGCTTGAGCCACTCTGAAAGCTTATGCTGAGCTCTGTTAGGCTCTTTCCTTTTACCTTCAGTAGAGGATGAGAGCCTCGCCCAGGCACCTGGGGGCCCGGAGCCGGCGCACTCTGGGGGCTGAGCTGGGCACAGGCCCAGGGACGTGGCCAAGGGGGTTTGGCCTCTGCTGTGCGGCTGAAGGGTGAGCACGGTAATTTCTGCAAAGGTAAATGCAGCTGAGAGAACTTTGCCTGAATTTCTACCATAACTTAGGCATACAGCTTTAATCTAAGCAACGAACGCGCTGACCTGTGGGCCTCGCCCTTACCCACTTCAGGCCTTCGCAGGTACGGGCCTGCATTACAGCAGGGAGTGGCACCGGGAAACTGCTTGGTGGGAGAAAAAAAAAAAACAACCTGGAGAGGAAGGAAGCTCTGTAAAGGGAAGCAAGGGTAAGGGGCTGCAGCTTACCTTACCCCTTTTCAGCCTAGAGGAGTTGCAGGACCTTCTAGTACGTGTGGCCAGGTCCCCTGCGTCGCCTGGCTTCAAAGGCAAAGGAGGGTGATGCCAGGTCTGGGCGCTGAGGCGTTTAGCCTTGTCCCAGCTCCTCTTTGGCCCTCCAAAGCAACACCACGCGTGCACGCTGCCTCACCTGTAAGCAGCCCTGCTTTGCCTAGCTGGGCCTCGAAGGGGTGTGGGGTTGGGTGTGTTTTTTCCCAGCTAGGCACCGCTGGCTGACAGCCGGCCCGTTTCTCTGCACAGACACGTCCCCTCTATTCCAGACCCACACAGCCCAGAATGTGTAAGCAAGCGGCCTTACTGCTGTTAAGGAAGCCCCTTGATTCCCTGCAGGCTTCTTCGTGAATGCAAACGAGGATGGCTCCAGAAGGGAACGGGAAGGATTAAAAGAAGGCTAGTTCCAAGTAGCCACGGTGTGGCAGCAGGAGGCTGCGTGTGCTGCACAGCCTGTGCAGGAGGCTGAACGCGGGGCAGCGCCGCAGGGTGAGCGGGCGGCTGCTTGCGCCCACCGGGCGGCTCCCCGTGCCCTTCCTGCTGCAGCCGCCCCAGGGGGCAGGAGGCGAGGAGGCGGCAGCAGTTGCAGGGCAGGGCCAGGAGAGCTGAACAGGCGGTGGTAGATGCAAGGCCACCTGAAACCAGGTGCACGCACTTACTGCCCTAGGCTTGCCTGGCTCAGTTTCAAACCCAGTAAGGTCCGCGGTGCTCTGGGCAAAGCAGAACCTAGCAGCAGACTGAGGAATGCCTTAAATGCTAGTTTCTTTCCAGGCACCTTGGCTACCGGTCTTCCGGTGAATGGAAAGTAACCGCAGGTGGGCTCCTTCCCCTCCGTCACCGCCTGTCTACCTAAGCCAAAAAGCTGCAATTATTTTAAAAGGAGTTTTGTTATGATCACGAGCAGCAAACAAAAAACAGCCCTGCCCCCAGAGCCACTGGCCTCGCGCCACCCGCACCCCGTGCTGCCTCCTGGCACCGCTGCAGCCGCAGGGCGCAGCTGTGGCCGCTGGGCAGGAGGCCCGGGGAGCGGCCCAGCAAGGACGGAGCCTTGCGTTAAGGCACACAGAAACAGAAGTGGTCCTTGTATGCCAAAAGCCCCGGCCCGTCTGTGAGGATTTATTTACATATTTACAGTGACTCAGAACTCAGTAAAGTGCAATTGAAATAAAACAGCCTGAGGCTCTCAGAAGCCCCGTTTCTCGCTCCTCAGCTCCTGACAGGTGCGTGGCTTTTCCCCCTGGCGCAGAGGTTCTCGGGCAGCATCTGCACATCAAACCCGTGGTGCAGGTAGCGGAAGATCTCCTCTGCCTTCTGCCGGCTGACCTGGGCGCCGGTGGCGATGTCCAGTGGGGAGCTGTAAGAGAGCACAGCGAGGGCACCTCACCGGCAGCTCTTCCCACGTCAGGTGGGGAAACTGCTAGTGGGTGAGGTGTGTCTGGCGCGAGGGCTGCAGCAGGAATGCCAGAGCTGCTGCTGTGGCCCTTCCTGGGTTTCTGAAGGATCCCGCGAGACCCCAGCAAGCCCCAGGACAGCTGCAGGGAAACCGGGAAAGGCAACGGGGGTAGGAGGGACAGAGGAAGCAGAGCCTGTGTTGTAGCTCCAGCGCGCTCAGCTTGGAGAGACTGAGAAGTGCATCAAGAGCAGGGCAGGGCTGACGCGGAGACAGGACGGCTCCGGGGGAGCTCTGGGAGTGCGGTGCAGGGAGGCTCGCCCGGCCCAGCACGAGGTCTGGGATGAGGCAGAGGAGTGAAGGGAAAGGCAGGCCTCGAACCTGCCACGAGTTTTTGCTGTTACCTGTTGATCATCTTCTTCACAGAGCCAAAGTGGTGGCACATGTTGAGAGCAGCCAAATAGCTGATGTTGGGAATGCTCAAGTAGAAGTTGAGCAGTTCCTGTCTGCGACCCTCCACTTCCACCGGCACGCTGATAGCGGCATTTTTTCGTTGCTCCACCAGAGCCAGGTCTTTCAGCAGACTGGCAGTTTCCTCCTGGCAAGAGCTAAAAAGAATTCGGACCCCAGCCTGGACCAAGGCTGAGAGCACGCCATCATAGTACTGCGTCCTCTGGAAAAACCTCGATGTTTCTCCTGCAGTCACAGAAAAGATAAATCTCACTGAGTTGTCTGTAAGTCCTAAATCACTGTGTGAAAATGCGACATAAACCATTTACAAAGGAAATCAGCTCAAAGAACCCCTGCTTTGAGAATTCACAAAAAACAAGGTGATGGAAAACTTCTCAAGGAAAGGAGGTTGGAGGAGTTGTGGGAGCAGGGTCACCTGGTTATCTGAGAGGCAGAGTTTAGGAATTAACGGTGAAAACGTAAGTTAGATACAGAGATCCTTAGGCCGGAGGACTGAGAGGAACACGTACATGAGATGTGATGAGCAGGACAGGCCAAAAAAAGCAGAAGAGGTTTTGTAAAGCTACAAAAGAAAGAAGAACTTGAACTCTGTCAGGTAAGAAATGAGCAGCATTCTAGAAACAGGGTAATGAGAAAAACTGGAGAAAAATGATGAAAATGAATGACAGCAGTGGTGTAAAAAGGCAACCCAGACACAATCCACTTATCTACAGCCACCGCACACAAACACCCTCCCTGAGGACCAACAATTTCAGTGTCTAATTCTATCATTGCTTTCATATCTGAACTATCAATAACTTAATTTCTGTCACAAAACCAAAGCTCCATCTGCAGCAGTTCCATTTCAGTCCTGATGGTTTACCTCCCGGCACACCTGTAATTTAATCGAAGCTGTGAGCAGTAGTTCCATCATCTGTGCAGCAGGTGCAAGAGCTCGCAATTTTTTCAAATGGCACCAGGAATAAACAGCGATAGTAAAATCCTTTGGCTTCCTAATTTGGATCTTATGTGTAGAACAAACTGCTCATCAAACTATAGAGACGAATTAAAGAAGTAAGTCTTGAATTTTCCATGAGCGTTCAGTCAGGTCAGGAAGGATTAGAAAGGCGTCTTTGAGACTCGACACTGTGCTCTGTGACAGAGGGAACAGCTCTGAAGTAACTCTTTGTAGAAGTGCTCTCTTGTCTTTTTCTAAAAACCGATTCCGTTCAGCTGCTTATCTGCTGCTTAGTCCAGCAGCAGCTATTGCAGCTTTCAATCCTTACATTTCGAGGCAGATTTAACACTGAGCGTGGTGCGTTCAGGCCAGCCGCTGTTCTCGCTGGTTCTACAATGGGAGAACTTCTCTACAACTTGCAGTAACTCAGTGAGTGGTGCCTGTTACAAAAAGTATTTTTCTTGATTCCTCCGTTATTTTATTGCCAAGCGTACATAAGATTATGCTGGTTCCTTAATTCTGCTCTTCTCACCTGCTTCATAGAAATCTGTCTTGAAGTTGTTGGGTTTTTTTGCACGTTATTAAGGTCAGTTATTAACGTTTGAGTTAATAAGCTTTTCCCTGTTTCAGTAATTAGTAAGTAATGTATCCCTATGGATTCAGTTCTGCATCTCTGCCTATATTAACTGCTCAAAAGCAAAACAAATTGTAACGTTCAGCTTGTGACCTCATTAATATAATACTCCTACAGAGGCTAAAAAAAAGGTTTTCAATCTAATTTCGGTCCTGTGTTATACACAAAGCCAGAGTGGCCATGCACGCCTTGGACAGAGAGCAGCGTGCCCCCTGCCACGACCCTCCCTGGGAACACCTACCTGCCTTAACCCTGTCCTTCTCCACAATCACACATATCCTCTCAAACATGTTCTGCAAGCGCTGGATCCGCTGGGCGACTTTATTCCTGTTGACGGAGTTCAGCAATTCTGACTGAAATTTCCTTTCCACTGCCATGCGGTTGCTCACGATGTAATCGCTGCTGCTCAGGGAGCAAACCTGCACCTTCACCCCGTGAACTGCCTTCAGGGAAGAAATGACATCTGCTCCAGAGGAGATCTCACGGCTGTCTACCAGAATGCACAGCGAAGCTTTTTTCTCCAGAGTGTCATGTGGAAACAGAACAGTGGCTGAGGAGGGTTTTGTGGAAGCAGAACAAGATGTAACTGAAGTGTTCCTGCAGGTATTCTTCAAAGAATTCTCCGCCTGTAAATGCTGAAAATCACACAGTATTTCTGAGATTGTGCAGAAGCGTAAGGCCAAAGAATGACATGCCACTAAAAGATACACTTCCCAACACTGATGCTTAACAGATACACTTTGTACCATGGATTTTTGAAAAATCCAATGAATAAAATCTTTAAAAAATGTATTTTTTGATGTTGCGAAACATAAATAATTTCAGACTAAGACTTCAATCCCCCCCCCAAAAAAAATCTCCCTGATTAGTTAAGCCTTGAAATATTTAGAAGTTTGCGTGACAAAAGCACGCGGCCTTCACTAGCACAAATTCAACAAAAGACAAATAACGTAGGTGACAGAAGTCAGGCAGGAAAGCACAAGAGGCTGGGAATCCAACCTCAGAGTGTCTTAATTTAGGACAGCAAACAGTATTTTATAACTGCTATTTGAAATAGATCCGTGTTCCTTCACGATCATCAGACTCAGGACAGCATCTAATCCCCAATTTTTATTTATCGACTGCTAAGACCCCCTCCAAGTTACCTGTGGGTACAAAAGCTCCCGATACCAGAGGGAGATAATGTAAAGCAGGACCAGTGGAACAGACCTACCCCTTCATCACCAGGAGCACACTCACTCTCGCTGTTCTGTTGCTGACAGCCCTCAAAATAACACTACAATAGGACAGGTTCCCCCCACGTCAGACTCTTGAGCAAAAGGTGAGGTGAGAGGAAGGTCCTTGCTTTGAATCACCACCCACCTCAGCGGGAGCCTGGAGATCCTCCTTCCCTGAATCAGAACTGGCAGCAGCTGGTGAGGGGCGCCTGGTCCTGACTTCACGTCCTGGCTGAAAATCCAGCATTTCAGATACCGAAGCCTTCAAGCCTAGCAGTATCTCACACTTTTTCTCCACAGGCTGATGAACACTATTTTCCCCGGTGACATTTTTATGCTGCACAGAAGAGACTGAAGGCAATGACTTGGGTAACTTAGCATTTTCCTGTTCTGTCCTGAAACAATCTGTTTTCACGGGCTTTTCATTACTGACACTTGTTTCTTCCCCGCTGGAATCACTGAGAACAATAATCCGGGATGGCTTCCTCTTTTGCCCTGGGACAGAGCAGTTCTGTTCCTTTTTGGCCAGGTTTAATTTTTTTCTACAGCGAGTGAGGTATTGTTGTCTTCCACTAGTAAAACTCTCATTATTTAAGAGATCAAAATTAACGCACACTTCCTCCTCACTGGATTCACTTTTTCTGCAAGTTTCCTCTTCCTCCTCTCCAACACAGAAACTATCTTCTGCGTAAGTCTCATCTTGCTCAGGAATCTGTGGGGGGAAAAAAACAAATCCAGTAAGTTCAGAAACAATGTAATGACTTTGCTCTTCCTCTCAGTAGAAGCTTCTTATTCATCCAGCCCATCCCATGCATAGGCACTTGCAGGACCCCGGGCTTCTTACACCTCACCAACCCTGCCCAGCTGAAGATGCTCCGCAGTTCTGAGCTACTTCCTTGGAGGGCCTGGCTCTGGGGCCCTCCGTACTCATGTGTCTGGCAATGCACACACTGAGATTTCAATCAGGCCAACGGTTTATCACTAGAAAGCTTGTAAAAGGAATATTAATTGTAATATCACAATAGAAGCAAGACTCACTAGCTGATAATCCTACCAAAGAGGTAGGTATTACAGACAGGAAGATCTTCTTCGGGTGTCTCTCTGCACAGGGTTGAAAGACTCTGAAACGCCATGCTTGCACACTCAGGACATGTCGCAGTTATGCACAAAAAACAGGCAGATTCGGCAAACCAATTATAGTACCACCTAGATAACGTGAACTCTGCAGCATACACACAAGACTTGGTGACAGAAGCCCTTTATGGTGGTGCCTTTATGACTTTTAAAATGAAATGTAAGTTCAAGCTTCTTGTTTACAGCAACACCCTGTCTCAGAAGAAACAACAAAACTGACTTAATAAGGCCACGCTGCTTGGAAATCGGATTGCATGTGTTCTTATCTGTTTGCAAATAATCAGTGTGCACAAGTTGAATTTGTGCATTAACAGCAAAGTAATTTATCCTTTTCATCAAATAGAGACCTCTATTTTATTGAGCTGAAGGCACTATAAAAACAGGAATATAGGATACAGAAAGAAAACTCGAGACAGTGGGGTGATAATGGTAAGGAACCATCCTGAGATTCTGTTTTTCCAGTTCATTGATTTATTTGGTCTCTATGAAGTAGAAGAAAAATTAAAGACTAAAAAATTAAAAAATACTGTACAAATTATTTGTGTTGTGCAATGCATGAAGAGTGCAGAGTAAAACAGAACCAAAAAGACAGATCTTGTAGGAAACATCTCATCTGAGTGCTGTGCAGTGTTCACATGGAGGGTGAACACAGCCAACTGTGAACGAAACTAAACTAAGCCGGGAGCAGCCGGAATGAGTTCACAGTTTGAAAGCAGTCGTTATGGTAATCCAGCAACGTTTCACTGGCACTTCTATGAATACAGAGAATTCGTGCATAAATGGTAGTGTACGCCAGAGGGCAAGAGCTTAGGTAAAGACCTGCTCTGGAGTCATTCCTGCTCAGCAGTTACCCCACGGGGCAGCGGCACAACTTGGTGTCCGGGGACCACGTGAAGGCTCAGACTCCAGTACCACCGAGGACGTCGGACAGCAAGAGGCACCCCAGCAGAGAGAGCTCAGTAGCAGCAAGAAGCACAGCTATGAGAGAACAGCGCATGCTACTTGGCCCGACTGAAATCTTAGTGCATGTGCATTGCAGACACCTCGTACGCTCCCAAAATACAAGTTTGGAAACATCTATGTGAGAATAAAGTAGCGTGCTTTACTGTCATACACAAACGGAATTTCACAAGGACAGCCATCATTTCGTTTCATACCTGTGAGAAGATCGCCGTGCTGTTGAAGTCACGATGAACCATTTTGAATCTATTCCCAAGAGCTGGACTATGCACAGATTTCAGGTAAACTCCTCTCATCTCAGAGTCTGAATTAAAAAAAGAAAATAGAATAAGAGAATACAGTATTATTAAGGATACATTTATCTTTCATTATTATTAAATCATGTTTTCCATGAGCAATTCCTTTACAATCTTCCAAATTTGAAATTCTCTATACACCTCTGAATATCGCAAAGAAAAGGAGTAACTCTACCCAGCTTGCAATTAGGAAGAGCTGACACATAAAGGGTTTCTCAGCAGGCAGAGCTCTGGCTGCTCATAGCAGGGAGAAGGGCTATAGTAGCCACAGCAAACTCAAATCAATTTGTTATCCACGTGGCAAGTCTTTCCCAAAACAGACACAACTGATTTCAGAGTCTCTATGAGACAGGTGTGGGGATTTCAGACTTTCCACAGAGAAGGAAAATCCTCAGCAACACCTGGGAATCTCTTAAATGGTATTAAGACGATTCCATCATGCAAATATCCCAGGAAAATCAAGGCTTATAAGCACAGAATAAGAAAATCTTGGTCAAAAAAGAGCTTTACCTTCTTAGCTCTGTCAGTGTCAGCACTGTAATTTATCTTTAAAATTCATATTGATATTTCACATCAAATTTTAGGTCTCTTTGTATGAAAAGACCTGAAAGCTTCAGAAATTTCTAAGTGAAATGGAAAATTCTGTTTCCTTTCAGTCATATTGGTGTACGAGGGGTTGGCTGATTTGTAGTCAGAGGACAACGCTGGCCTCCATGGTCCTCAGAGAATTCATTCCAGCTTGCACAAAGCTATTGCACTGCAGAGACTCCAGTGAAGATTTACTACATAAGAAAACCAGGGGAATACAAATAGAAGAGGTACAACAGATGGAAAGCACCTGATTTACTCGAGCTGAGGAGATTACTACTAATTGGCTGACACAGAGCAACTGACTGAATGGCTGTGCCCATCACACACTGCTTGCTAAACAGCACCTTATCTTAAAATCAAAAAACCTTTCATCCCTCACCATTTAACACTTGCGTGACCTCTGCATCATCATTCAGGAACTGATGAAGTGACGAGTTCAGCTCGTTCTTTGTATCTTCACTCTCATCAGATGAAACACAATCTGCATCTTGCTGGGACAGCTCAGCTTCTTGATCTAAAAACTGTCTTGCTGCATTCTAAAAAAGGAAAAAAACATCCAAATGAATTTTAGCTAGACTCATTAATTAATGTCATAATTAACTAATGTTACATATGAAAACTCTGATTAAATCAGTTCACGCATTCAGGACGCCAGCTGCTCAGATCAACTCTGGGACTCCCAGCACAAGAAGGACGTGGCCATGCTAGATCAAGTCCAGAGGAGGCCACGAGGATGCTCAGAGGGCTGGAGCCCCTCTGCTACAGGGACAGGCTGAGGGAGCTGGGGGTGTTCAGCCTGGAGAGGGGAAGGCTCCAGGGAGACCTCACAGCGGGCTGCCAGGGCCTGAAGGGGCTGCAGGAAACCTGGAGAGGGACTCTGGGTCAGGGGGTGTGGTGACAGGGCAAGGGGGAATGGCTTTAAACTAAAAAATGGTTGATTTAGATTAGATATTAGGAAGAAATCCTTCCCTCTGCGGGCGGTGAGGCCCTGGCGCAGGCTGCCCCGAGGAGCTGTGGCTGCCCCATCCCTGGGGGTGCCCAAGGCCAGGCTGGATGGGGCTGGGGGCAGGGGCTGGGATTAGATGGGCTGTGAGGTCCCTGCCAACCCAAACCAGCCTGTGGTTCTGTGATCACTGATACTAAGCTTCTGTCTGAAGTAAGAATCCATCACACGGGAAGGTGATGTACAGAGCACGATGTTTAGGGAACTACGTGCCAGCACACAAAGATCTCTCCCACCAACACCGCTGGTGAAGCTGGACTCCACCCCAAAGTGGTGCCAGAGGTACTCACACTGTGTAACGCTGTTAGCACCGACCTAGTGGCGCAGGCAGAACTAAGCTACCCAAAACCATCAGGTGATTTGTAACTTATAAATCTTGTTTCGCTCCTATCAGCTAGGAGTTCTTCACAAAAAGCTGTTTTGATTTAGAAGTGCCGGATTACTCTGAACTAAAGACTGTTGGAAACTTCAGATGCAGACTTCATGCTGCTTTGAACGTTTCTGATTTAAGATTAATAGTTTGGTAAATTTGTTAGACAATGAAACTCATCCTTGAAAAAATGCTCTTTCATGGATGATGAGGCACTTCACTCTTGAACTTCAGTATAGGAGGCGCGCTATAAATTTAGATGCTGTGTTCCATAGTAACAGGCAACAAACCATCGAGAAGAATGTAGAGAACAAAAGGAAACTATCCAGAGCAATGTTTTGTCAGAGATGCTTTTTTTAAGTTCACTTTTTCTCTTAAAATTTCAGCTAAAAAATCTCACATCAAGAAAACATTTAAATAAAATAGAGAAACAGATTTTTAATCTCCCTAATTCTTTTTCATTCCAAAATATAAAGTACTGATACTACAGGAAAGAGTCCATAATGAGGGTTATCTTTAAAACAAAGCTGCACCAGGGGAATTTCAGACTAGATATTATGAAAAATTTCTTTACCATGAGAGCGGTCAAACCCTGGAATAGGCTTTCTGGAGAGGTGGCTGATGCCTCAGGGCTGTCAGTGCTCAGGAGGCATCTGGACAATGCCCTCATTAACATGCTTTAACTTCTGGTCCGCCCTGAAGAGGTCAGGCAGGTGGACTTGATCTTTGTAGGTCCCTTCCAACTGAACTATTCTAATTTTAATTCTAATTCTAATATTAAAAATATGCAACATAATGTGCCCTGGAGTCCAGATTACTGTAGTTGAGGAAACATATCTATGCATATTTAAGAGCTTTTCAACTTAATATGAATGTATGATAGTGGCCCGGCATCTTGTCCACAAGTTCCCAATGCAGCGACAGATTAAATGGTAAAATACTAACTTAATACTTAAGCTTTGGGGTAGGGGGAGTATTGCTGTCTTAGGACGTTCAAAACTGAAACCATTAGAGCAGGTGATATATTCATATGATATAAGGTCCTAACAGCGTAAGTTCTGGAAAAGTGCCTGAGCTAGGCTGCCTAATCTTTGAGTATCTCCTTACTTGTAATGTAAATTCTTATTTTGTTTCAGAACATTATTACGCAGGGACCTGCAGACTACTCTGAAGGTCACGTAATGGATGTGAGAATTAAAATCATTAGCCAGTGTTTCAAGATTTCATCCCTTAAGTTTGCTACAAACCTGTATGAAATAGCTATGACCCTCAATACTCCTAAACGATGACTTAAAAATAAACAACCGCTCCACTGCATACCTATCACTAAATAGTTGTACCATGAGATCCTACGTAAGGCTGTAAAATATATAAACACACATGCTCTAGAATGAATGTCTCTGACACAGTCTATTTTTGTCTTTTGGTTGTGGAACCATTGCTGTAATTTTCATGTTACTTTCTGTAATTTTCTTTTTTTTTTTTTTTAATAATTTAAATACAGACAAGTTAGGAAACATTTTGTTCATTCTTGCAGTTTGAACACAAAATAGACTCTCACTAATTCTCCCTCTGTCTCTTTTAGTTCAGTTTGGCACTGCTCATGTCCAAAGAAGCATTTTCGGAGGTGTTCAAGGCCAGGCTGGACGAGTCCCTGGGCAACCTGATCTAGTGGGTAGCATCCCTGCCCATGGTGGGGGGGTGGAACTACATGGTCTTTAAGGACCCTTCCAACCCAAACCACTCTATGATTCTATGCCTTTTCTGAACTAGATTTTGTTGTGTTGCAAACATGTACACTTATATATGTACATACATAATACATTACAACTTCAGTTCAAACTGCTGCACGTGTAAGCTTCAAAGTATTAAGAGAGATGTGAAATTCCATACCTTGCATGTAAAATCACTCTTGACCTTTTGACGTTTTGCACTTCTTCGCTGTTTCTTGTTATGTGCTGCTGAGCTGCTATTTGTGGGCCTACTTGAGTTCTTGTGAAAATCCAAGCTGTCATCACTGGACATGTCTGACTAGAGGAACATTTCACAAACTCTTCAATAAATAAGGCTAAGCAAGCAACATTATAATTACACAGTCATCCTTCAACATCTGCTTTTTTCTTAAGTAACACCCAATTTTTGTGATTGATTTGATACGGCAAAATGATGGAATAAAGCTAAGCATTTTATCAAAGTCCAAAATTGCACCTCTTCAGAAAAGAACAGAAAAACACATTATTGGGATGAAAAATCAGGCTAAATGTGGCATGAACATTTTTTGATTCAAAGCTTTGAGGAAGAAAGGTTATTTTACTGCCTTTCACAAAGAGAGAGGCTCTGCTCTCTTCCCTATAGCAATAATTCACTCCCAAACAACACCTACAAACACATCTTAGGAGACCTTGGGGATAAACTGAAGGAAGAAAAAAATTACATTCCAATACATCTTTGGTCAGATGGCATAAAGTATTTTTAATAAGAACACTTGCCTACCAACTGAAAAAAGAGTGAATGTTTAAAAATATCCTTCATAAACAAGTTTATGTTATTTTCCTTCTTCGTTACCAAAGCTCTTACTAACCATGTGAAGCGGGTGTCGACGTTTTCTGATGGCATGAATCGGTGATTCAAAATCGCTATCATTCGTAACCTATGTAAACAGAAATAAGTATAAATGCAAAGAGGATTTTTGGTTTGATGTTTGACTTTCTTGCTTTTTTGCTTCTCTTGTCTTTTATTTTCTCTATTAAGACTCACATCAGGAGACTTCAAAACATTTTTTTTTCTGTTTTTCCTCTGGAAAACAATCTCTTCTTCACTTTCACTGCTGGTTCCTACAGAAAAATAATAAGCAACATTGACAAGGATGTGTATTGTTCACAGTACAATATTGCTATAACTGAACAATCAAAACCTCTCTCTCTTATAAAAGTACCTACAAAGGAGATTACTTATTGATCTTTGTGGCAAATATTGCTCTTTTTAGCCTTGTTAATCAAAATAAACAATCTCCAGTTGAGATGTACAATAAATCCTACTTTCCTGGAGGTTATCTGAGAGGAAATGATTACCCCAGGCAGTACAGATACAGAAAAAGAGAGGTGAAAAATGAAAAATGGAGAAGAAGCCCTTAAAATTTGAGTAAGTGTTACACTTCTGGAAACATTTTGTAACACATACGCCTTTGGATGCCTGAAACAAAACCAGAACTCATCAAAAACTCCTCTTCTTAATTCAATTTTTCAAACAACTGCAGCCTTTTCTGTTTTTCCAAAGGACTGCCTTTGCTGAAGTACAACATATGAATATGACAACGGGAGCCAATGTGATCTGTGACATATGAGTGGAGAATGACGTGGATTGACTGACAACAAATTATGAAAAATACATTTTTTAATAATATACTGTTCCTAAAACAGAAAAGGACAGAAAGGGAGACGGAAGGGCGTAGTGCGGTGTTGGTGGTATCAGTGTGGTGCTGGTGGTACAGAGGTGACCATAGCACCTTCCAGGCACTTGGCCCGCCTTCGCTCCCTGGCCAACGAATGCAGTTACGATGTAGTGCTGGTGAACAGGGTGAGATCCAGCTGGTGACCGGTCACCAGTGGTGTTCCCCAAGGGTCGGTGTTGGGGCCCATCCTCTTTGATATCTTTATTGATGACTTGGACAAGGGGATTGGGTGCACCCTCAGTAAGTTTGTGGGTGACACCAAGTTGGGGGGGAAGTGTTGATCTACCAGAGGGTAGGGAGGCCCTGCAGAGGGACCTGGACAGGATGGGTCAACGGGCAGAGGACAATGGGATGAGGTTCAACATGGCTCAGTGCTGGGTCCTGCACTTTGGCCACAACAACCCCATGCAGTGCTACAGGCTTGGGGCAGAGTGGCTGGAAAGCTGTGCAGGGGAAAAGGATCTGGGGGTGCTGATTGATGCTCGCCTGAACACGAGCCGGCAGTGTGCTCAGGTGGCCAAGGAGGCCAACGGCATCCTGGTTGTGTCAGGAATAGTGCAGCCAGCAGGAACAGGGAGGTGACTGTCCCCCTGTGCTCTGCTCTGCTGAGGCCGCACCTTGAGTGCTGTGTTCAGCTTTGGGCCCCTCACTACAAGAAGGACATCGAGGCCCTGGAGCATGTCCAGAGAAGGGCTACGAAGCTGGTGAAGGGCCTGGAGCACAAGTCCTGTGAGGAGCGGCTGAGGGAACTGGGGGTGTTCGGTCTGGAGAAGAGGAGGCTCAGGGCAGACCTTATCGCTCTCTACAACTGCCTGAAAGGAAGGTGTGGGGAGCTGGAGATCGGCCTCTTCTCACAGGTAACTAGTGATAGGACTAGAGGGAATGGCCCCAAGTTGTTCCAGGGGAGGTTCGGGTGGAAAATGAGGAGACATTTCTTCTCAGAAAAAGCAGTCAGGCATTGGGACGGGTTGCCCAGGGAGGTGGTGGAGTCACCGTCCCTAGGGGTGCTCAAGGAAAGGTTGGACGTGGTGCCTAGGGACATGGTTTAGTGGGTGATATTGGTGTTAGGGGGATGGTTGGACCACATGATCTTGGAGGTCTCTTCCAACCTTAATAATTCTATGATGCTGAAATTTCCAAATAAAAATAGAATAGATCGTACAAACAGCTGATGTTTTCAAGACAATCCAGGTCTGTGCAGAAGTTATAACCAGAAAATGTTAAGCACTAGTTAGTTGTCATGCAACTAAACTAAAAGATTCTGGAAAGCCTCCTCATTGAGCTACCTTCTAGTATTAAAACCACTATTCTCTCTTCCTCACATCATAGCCACCTAAGTCAAAATACCTAGCTGAAGATGCAAAAGATACTGAAGTCAACATTATTTACTTAATCATGAAGGTATTAATTAACAGTACCGCTGCATTCCCTACCTTCAGCAGGACACACACGTGAAGTATGAATATTGGTATCTTTCAGGCATGCAGATCTTCCTAAAGGGGAATCAAGTGCATCCAAGGCCGAACTCTCAAAGTTCTGTCCACGTGAGCTTGTACCTACTTTATCTGTAGAATGAACACCTGGAATTTCCTCCATGACACTAGAGAAAACATTCACAGGAATTCTTTTGATAGCTTCAATATTCCTAACCCTTCCATATGGGGTAGAAAGGGAAGAAGCCAAGGCTTCAGGTGATCCACTTCTCATTCTGTTGCCTGACTTTGAGACAGGCCCTGCAGGGGTTGCATCCCCAGCCACTTCTGCATGACTCACATTACTACACTGGAATGGCAGTGGTGTGGAAATGTTTCTTCTCTCAAGGCTTTTGCAATCCCATTTTGGCAACATTTGAAATCTGCAGCGATCATTTAGTATTTTTTCTTTATCTTCAGTGACATCTGTGTGACTCTGTGAGGCACCATTTAATTCTGGGGTATTGTTCCTATTCATTTCATCTTCCAAGATTTCATTCTCACATTCTTCAATGGAAAATCCCAGATCAAAGTTAACAGAAAACAGTTCTTGAGAAGAGTCATAAAGATCGTTATTATCCAGACTCTGCTCAGTCACACTATCATCACCCACCATTTCCGTGGTTGTGATTTTACTGCTTACTTGCTGTTCCTTGCAGGTTTTGTCACCAGTCATACAGCACTCCCGTGAGGGAAGCCACTCAGAGCCTTGCACTGCAGCCGACGTGATAACATTCCCACCTGAACCTGACATGACAGAAGGCTCATTATTCACAGACGAAATTTCAGTATTTGTTTCATAAATGTGTTCATCTTCAAATAAATGTATACTCTTCTCTTCATCAATAATCACACTTCTCTTGTTCATTTCAAGGCATTCTTTATCTTCTTGAACCAAACATTTACTTGAAGAGTTATTTGCCAGAGTGTAATTTATTGTTAGAGTTTTCTTTTCAATTTCTGTCAATTCCTCATTGTCGAACATGCTATCAAAGCTGTCACTCCAGTGAAGCCCCTCGACTTTGTCAGCAGCAGTCTGCAAAGGTGATACAGTTTTTGAAAAACAGGTATTTACAGAAGCACACAAGTCATTGGTGGCTTTCAGTTCAGGATTTTCAGAGGGCAGGAGTGAATGATCAACTTCTGACGAAGCAGGAAAGTCTTTGTCCTGCAGTCTCTCTGAATAACTATTGGAAATAGCTTTTTGAAAAGGGCGTATTGTTTCTTCACTTCTCACCATTTTTTCAAAATCATAAAGTTTATTCAAAGGGGGAGGAGACTGTGATAAAAGCCTTTCCACACTGGAAAATACTCCTTCCAACCAAGAAGACTCTTCAGATGACCTCACAGGCACAAACAAATCCAAGTATGATTCAGGAAGATAAAATAAGTCAGAGGACACAGGTGATTTCTCAGCTGTGAAGCTACTGCAGCCCAAATCCGCATGGTTCCTCCCCAGTGAACAACAGGCTTTACCTACAGTTTCGTATTCCTTTATTGCTGCACTTTCATGAATTGTGGTACTTTCACTGTTGTCACATAAGTCAATAAAGTCATTTAAGTCAAATGTCACCTTCTCTATTTCCTCATCCTTTTGATTGTCCTGGTCAGTGTATTCAACCTGAGTGAGCCTCCTTGCTGAGTAAGACTCTGAAGCATTTAAATCTGTAGACAACACAGGCACTTCCGAATTCAGCCCCGAAGTTCTTTTGGGAATCTTTGTGGTTATTTTAAATATGGAAAATAATTCACTCTCGTTATCCTTTACATCAGGTAGAAATGGTTTTACTTTTGATCTGTGTGCCGTGTCTTTTCTGGATGAATGTGCTTTCTGATCAGATGTGGAGTTGGTCATGGAAAGAAGACTTTTATTCCTTTGAACATTAACATCTTCGATACGTAAGTGAGGCTGAAGCTCCAGCTCATAGCTGCAATCTCCCTGGTGAAAAACACAGTGTAATATTGACTATAAATACATAATATTTGCAAGGACTTGCCATGAGGATATTTAAAATAAGTGGCAAAGTTTCTTTCTACTCCCCAGCATTATCAGAAAGAAAAAAAAAAAAAAAAAGGAAGTGCTTTGCATTTAAGGTCACAGCTTTCAAACGAAGCATTTCCTGGCTGCTGAGCTGCAAATCCATGCTTGGGTAGTCACACCTCAATGTTTTAGGAAGACCAAAAAATACCGTGCATAAATATCAATTGCATTTAACAGAGCTGCAATGCTCAGCACCCACCACTGTGCCTCTACGCCATTCTCAGAGCATTAACAATAAGCAACTCTTTGCTAACAAACTGTGCAAGGTATTGTCTCCTCAGCCTAATACTAGCAGGCTCTAGTTCTGGGAGGACTAGGAAATTGAGAAAGGTGGTAGGAGCGGAAGAAAACCTTATTCAAGGAGCGTGTGAGCCTAGAGTTCTCTGTTCTCTTCGTACTACTGTTCATAATTCGGCTATTGCCATTGATGCCATCGCACGTTAAGAACTTCTCAGTTACATACTCTGAACATCAATTTTTCCACGGATGCTTACTAATCTTCTGTTTGTAAATGCACTGACCTAGGCAACCAACTCTTTAAAAAACACGGCTGAAAAAAGAACAGTAGGCTTTGACATCACTCCCAGCTAAGGGAGCTAAGAGAGTCCTTCTCACTCTCTCTTTGAAATGAAGTTTGCAAAATAAGCATGCAATCTCTAAAAGAAACAGTAAAGACCAAATGAAGCTCTGATAGCAATAGTTTGAAGTGCTCTTTCAAAGTTCAAATCTGCTTCACAAATTAAAACAAAACAAATCAAAACAAACAAACAACAACAAAAAAACTACAAATGGAGAAATAAGATCAAAACAGAAGGTACAATTATTTTCTGACAGTTCAGTCAGATGAATCTCCAGATGCCTTAATCCCTGCAATAAAACAAGGTGCATTTACACTGGATGACAAAACTGACCGTTACAATAAGAGGTGACAAGTAACATCCTCCAAAGTCTTCCCAGATATAAGCTGTAAACAAGGTCCTTGCAGTCATAAACTCCTGAACCCTCCTCATTGTCCCAAGAGAATATTATTAGAGAAGGTCTACTTCAGCTTGTGCAGGTCATGATGATGTTCACTATTCAAACTCCCACATCTCTATCTTCCAGCTGCATGTATTAGCCATTTAAGCAATGCACAGGCTCTTCTCCCATGGACATAAACCCTGGTCTTCATTCGCAGAGAACATGACTTTCTCTTTCTCCAACAACCGGGCTCTGCCCACTTGAGCAGTTAGGAAAGTTTCCAGAGCTGTTTAAGAGATGACTCTGACACACCAACTTCTTGCTAAAGCTGGGACCCCTGGGACCACTTGGGCAGCTCTTCCAAAAGAGATTGTGAAGAAATTGGACTTGCTGATCTTGAAGGTCTTTTCCAACCCAAATGATTCGATGATTCTAAAAATTACACCGTCAGAGCTGCCACAGACGGCATACCTGGAGCTGCTGTTAAACCGACCTCTACTGCCTGACTCCCTACAGGAGCCAGAGAAGTCAATTGTGGAAAACAAGGTTTGAAAAGTACTCTGTAGTCACTCTGCCTATCCCACTGCACAAGGCAGAAAGATCAATACCTACATTTACTGCTGGTTGGTTTATCCAGCAGTATTCCCGAAAATAGTCGCGGCTGAGGTTCCAAGCTGCCTTCCGTACATTTGAAAACTGATCCCATCCTAACACAGCTTTGGATACTCTCTGGACGCAGTAGATAAAGCATACTATCCGGAAGTAAGAGTACTTTTTTCACTCTCAAACATTTAATAATAAATCAGTATTTATTATTTTGGATTTTAACACTAACTTCACAAAGAGGCCACAGAAAGGACCATATGCAGAATAACTAAGGACGAATCAGCGTACAGCTGTTTTGGGGTCGGGGCACAGCTGGTTACAAATCCTGTTTACAGCAATGACATCTGTGTCTCAGTGACATAGTGTGCAATTTCTGTAAGGTCAGCACAGGAGAATGAGTAGAGCAGGGGGAAGAAGTTCAATTGCTGGAGATTCATTTGTACAGAGCCACAGAACAGCCAGTCCATTTGTCACTACAAAAGATGTTACTCAGTTGCTGCACACCTACTGCCTGTGCTTAGGCTATCTGTTCATAAACGAGGATACCCAAAGGAACTAAAAGTTAGGATTTCTCACAAAGAGCAGAAAAGGAGATCCCCAGACTACAGATGCTGACTTATAAGAAGTCTTACAGTCAAAACAGTGAAGAAACAATTAATATGAAAGGGTTTGAAGATGATTTTGATATTGTAGGTCCGAAATGATTATTTTCACTCAAGTTCAGCCAAAAAAAAGAACCAAGATATGGAAGTCTCCAGATAAAATCAAAGAGCAGTAACAAACAACAAGCAACGAGACCTGGTCAAATTAACTTTACATATGTCCTCTGAGGAGTTTACGTATTTGGTTGACAGGGTAACGGTGCTGATAATGATATGTTTTAGATTTATGTAAGTAATGACTGAATGCTGCACAATATTTTGATTAAAGTATCCAAGCATTGTAAAACCACAACATATATTAAATGGATTAAAGATTGATAAGCTGCCAAACCACTAAACTATATTGAAACAGAAGTAGGTGATGTTCTTCTCTGCCCAATGCACTTCTAAGCGATGTAGCTCAGACCATCGTAGGCCCTACAGTGTTTCATATTTTTTAAGCAACCCAAAATAAACCAACCTAAACAGTAATTAAAGCTGCAGGAAAAGATGAGGGTTCTAAAATGGTAATTCAGATCACAACTGGACCAGAGGTAAACCAATTAAGAGCAAATCATTTAAATGTTAACACGATGAAACAAAGAGTTACACGTTTAGGAGTAGTAATAAGTAAAAGGACAGTATCATGTCATCCAAAGGACCTAAAGAAATTCATAAACAAAATTCCTGAATTGATAATGGTTGGTATGTAATCTCTTGCTTACATACGTAGGGATCTAGAAGGTGGCAAATGTGATGCCATTTTTTTAATGGTCAGGGATAGATTTGGGAAGCTATAGGTTGCTAACTGTATACTGAATAAATTAGTAGAAGCTCTAACAGATAATATAGTTTCTGGATGAGTCTTCTTCAGAGGAGTCAATATTACTTTTGAAAACAAAAACAAACAAACAAACAAAACAACCAACCTTATAAACCCATATAGACCATTAGATTCCTTTGAAGTGACCAACAAGCAAAGAAGTTGGGATGCTCTCATGCACACAGTCTTCCTGTTTTCCAAATGGTTTCCAAAAAAAGTCCCTGCTGAAATCTTTAAAACCACCAGCAGAGACCAAAACAGGCAAATTTCTTGCATGGATAAGTAACTGTACAAGACAGAAAGTTGGAGTGAAGAGCTGTTGCAGTGAAGAACTTTATTAGGCCACTGCTTATACCCATGCTTCCACTGTAACTTGAACACTACACGTAGGTCTAGTCCCCCTTCTCAAAAATGGTTTTGTAGAACTGGCAAAGTTCAGAGAACAGAAGCAAGAATAAACAGTCATTTCCATATAAGCTACTAGAAAGGCCTCTGTCTTCAGGGCTCAGACCCCACCTCATCTATTCTTGATAGGCTTTAAAAATAGCCAAGATACAGAAAAAATCATTTTTGTGCTTAAATTTGTATGTTACAGGAGTTCCATCCTTTACTAGAAGCCCAACGTATGTTCAGCACAACTATACTAACAGGAAAACAACCAGCCATATCTAAAAATCTTATCTAGCCGTATTTACATTTATGCAGATTTATTCTCTAAAATTTCCTGGCTAGCCAATGTATGTAAGCACAGCAATTAAAGGAAAAAACAAAGAGGGAGAAAAAAAAACATCTAGCAGAACTGCTGTGTGTCAGGACAGCAGTCCGGAAGATGAATTTCGCATCTAGGACAAACGCTGGTAACCTAATTCCAGGCTTACACGGAGTTATATAACTGTTCTACTTCAACTTAGTCGTTCAAAACACTTTCTCCCAGCAAGTCTAGTGAATACTGACGGAGTGAGAGGACAAAGCTGTAATTATCACAATGCAGCTGGGATATGTACAACTTGTAGAATCTTAAATTTGCTGTTCAGCTCTTTCATAGACTAGTGAGCTCCAGCATGTAGCAGCTAGTCAGCAAATAGGTCATGCACGAGCAGAAACAGGCACCTCACTGATGTTGTTATACTAAACCAATAACCCTGCTTAGAGTACTGATTCAGTACAAAAAGCAATAGGTTTCTTAATACAGAACATAAAAAGGAAAAAGGAAACTTAAGATATTAAAATCTTCATTATTATTATGTATCTGTATGTTTTCCAGCACTTAAATTTAAATGTATTGCTAATGTCAAAGTTACAATTAACTCATAAACTACTTCAGATGTGCATTTTCTAGTAAGACTGATGTCTGTCCAAACCATAGTGATATTTATTTTGATATTTTAAAATGAAAAGATAAGTCAATAAGCATACACGATATAGATGTTAACAATTATAACTTCTCTAACTGAACCCTTTATTACAACTGAAGCAAAAGCAGCATGAACAACCGGCTTTGAAGTCTGCTCTGACACCAGACAGAAAAAACTATTTTCAGAACTGCTTTTAGTTAGATCTAGGGAAGAAAGGCTTTTGGATTTTTCACTTTCATACTGAGTGCTAAATCCCGACGAGTAAACACTGCCAATGTAGTCACACGGGTGTCTTCTCTGGTTAGCTTATGGTTTAGGGTGAATACCAGTAATAATTACAACAACAAGGCTGGTGGTTTTCCCACTGCGTTTTTCACAAGCAGGTAGAGCAGATATCAAAGCAGCAGATTGCAATCTGCTTGATTGACAAGAGGTTACACATTTATCCTCACAGGTAATCATTTGATCCCTTAATACTCAAGGGAAAACCCCTTCCTCCTCATGTGGAAGACCCTTTCATGTATTCTGAGACACAAAACCATGCCTCGAATGCTCTCAGCCATGACCATTCTCCCCTCACTCCCCATACTTCTTTTCAAGGTTTACAAACATTTCTTAGGATATAATTATTGCTTTGAATTTAATGGATATTTTAACACGCTCACTGAGGAAGATAAAGCACACCTCAAAGAGATGCATTCAGTTGTAATGGAAGACTTCTGGAGGACAGAGGAATCAGTGTGCAGTTCTCCTCCAAATCCTTTCATTCCTACAAAAAGAGCTTCTGCCTTTCGGGAATCCTGCACAGACGCTTGGCAAACTGGGCTGCACATAATAAAATACTGTGTTCCTCTCCCTTTTTTAAGCCATTTACAGATAGGTTAAACAATTTTGATGCCTATGTGATTTCACTGATAACGTCTCCGCCATCTGAGTGTTGGGCATACCTTTTAGGAACTGGTTAATCAACAGAATTATCAATCCCTCCTATTCCATGAGTGCGTAGTCTCTGGAAGAGACTGCAGGAAGAAATGCTGTCAAAAACTATTTTTGGAAGTTCAAGTTTATTATATGCACCAAATGGCCCTTAAAAATATCCTTAGTTGATTCATCAGAGGAGCCCAATGGACATAGAAACCACGACTTCCCTCTACAAAAGCTGTGATATTTCTCCTCCTGACGATAACATTATTGACGTATCTAGCAGTTTTCTCCTCCTGACGATAACACTATTGATGTATCTAGCAGTGCTGGTGCTGTTCAGGTTTCAGGCAGCTTCCCTGGAATCAGTCAGCCACAAACTCCCTCTCTTGCAGCCACGCAAACCCCTATGCAAACCCAGAGTCCGTCTGACCCCTCGCACTCCTGCAACACCCGTGCTGAGCTAAGGGCTGGGAACTCTTGATGGGACACCATCTGCTCCTGTTTGGTACCAACTGGCTACTATTCATTCATCTGCTTATGCTTATTTTATTGACATTGGAGAGAGCATGGATAGATCAGAGTTGACATTTGCTAGTTGACTTCCTTATATCAATCTGCTGCCACCCCCACCCCCAAACCTCATCAAATAAAACAATGAAACAGAACAGCAAAAATGAACAGTACCAAAACCCACAAATCAAGAGCTCTGGCACGTGCTCTGCTACTGTCCTGACGGCAGGGAGGAAGATCAGGAGTGCACCCGCAGTAATAAAAACTCACAAAAGGCAGGCAGAGAGCTGTACAACGATGTTATGAACATCATACCATAGAATGCCCCCAAAGCCGCTCCTGTCTGCAGATTTAAGCTAACAGCCATATATCTATCACATGCTTTGCATTTAATTGCTTTCCATAAGCTACAGCGTTATGCCATGTTTTCCTGAAAACTGAGACCGTGTAAGTTAGGAGGAACGAGTATTTCTGGCTGGTATGCCTGGACCTGAGGAGACTTTCAGGCAGCAGCGCACAGTACCAGCGAGTCGCCCCTAAACACAGCAGGTACGTTACCTCAAAGTAACCCAGCTAAGCCCTTCCAGGTGCCACACAACCCGCTCAGTCCCCTTGTCCCTTTCACAGGGGTGACAGCCCAGCATCCTTTGCCTAATCGCTCTGCTGGGTTCTCACTGTGCACACAAAACCCTACAGGACCATTAAACACAAAGCACCTGCAATTAAAGGTTTGAACCACCGAAACAAGGTCTTAATTATAGCTCAGGCTCAAACCATTTGGCAACAAGATCAGAGGAATCAATATGGCACAAGGAAACTCTTTTAATTAGGGAGCGGAGATCTGTGGCCCTGCGGGCTCTCCCCGGCAGCCCTGCTGTCTGCGAGCACAGCAAACACGCGCCCACCCTCACCCTGGGGCGCGCGTTCCCCTCGGGTGTCTCTGCAGTGCAAACACGCGGGGACCCCTCTGCAGAACTTCTGGTTGGGAACGCCGGGACAGGGTGCTTGCCTTACCTGTTCTCTGGGGTGTACGACAGCTTTGGCGCCCCGACAGTAGAGAGTCACCCACAGCTCAAACCAAGAGTTCCAGAAGCTTCTGAGGGTACGCCATGAACCCCGCAACCAAACGTCATGTGCGGTCTGTTATTTGTTGCTGGCTGGCAAGAAGTGCTGCACATCTCAGACCAGGTTCTTAACCAGAGACAAAGGATTGCCAACAAGGCCTACAAAGCTACCCTTTTCATTGCCCTTATTTGAATATTTTTAACTTTGATTCAGTATCTCCTGGTAAAAAGTCAGTAGGAATTACCGTACTCCCCCCAGACATGTTTGATTTAACCTCACAATCAGGGAGAGTATCTTCAGGTTCTTTGGAAATTCAGGGTATTCCAGGAGAATTTTCCCCTTGGTCTGGCACTTCACCTCATGAATCTCCAGCTGGTTAGGGCTGGAAGGGACCTTACCCTAAAGACCCCTCTCAATCCCACTGTCCCTGCCACCGACAGCGCTGTTAATCAGCGTTACCAGGTGTCAAACTGCCCTGACTGAACTTCCGATTGCCAGGTTTGGAGCGGGAAATGGAGACTCATGGTAATAGTTCCACATGCGACAACATTATGACTTTTAAAAGTCATTATCAATTGCCTACCTCCCAGAAAAAAATGCACTTGCACTTCAGCATTTCCTGTTACAAATCCTCAGAATCTTGGTCAAATGCAATTTCAATAAAAACGATTACTTTGCCCTGACCTTATTTCCAAAGAGTACAGTTTAATTTTCAAAAATGCTTAAAAGCTATTGAATTATTTTGCATAAGGACAACTTGATTTGTTACCACGTTACACAAAAATCCATGCTTGTAGTTAGTAGAAAATCCAATCCCATCTGCCCGGTCCTTGTTGCTGTAGCGATAAAGCCACGCAGGCATTAAGGGCTTTTCTGCAGAGGGTGTGCCTGTTGCAGGGCTCCTATCTGGGATTTCTTTTTTTATTTGCTTTCAAATATGCCAAATTTCTCCCTGAGTTATTAAAAGCACATAAATGCAATACAAATAGAATTATTCCAAACATTTTCACTTCTATTTAAAAATATCTAAGCCTTTTAATCAAATTTTTAAATCTTATGCAAAACACAACTGCATAGGAGATTTCTTGGAAACTTTAATGAATGAATAAAAGGAAAAGAAAACTACAGTGCTGAATTCCTGAGCAGTCTTCCACAACAGAAAATACCCATAAAGAACACACACACACACCCTCAGCTGGCTGATGTTATTACTAATCTCTGAATGAGATTCTTCCCAAGAAATAATTAGTGCATCAGAAATTTCCAGATCATTGGGTTATTCATATTAAAATAACAGTTTGGCTGGTTTTATATTTTATCCCTAAGTAAGAAAATAATCAATAAAACAGTGGTTTGAAGTTCAATATCCCGGTTATTTAAGGAAATAGCTTTGACTTGTATCTGTCTTTATCCCTCTGCTATTAAGAACTGTAAATGAACGTCAGACAGATTAGCAGTGATATATTTGGCTATAGAATATTTATAGTAGGAACTTGGATGCACATTACACACAGAGCCTGCAAAAACCTGTGAATCACTGATAAAACAGTATTGTTTCTATCCATTCATTTTCATACCAGACAAACATGTTAGGCAGATTTTTTACAAGCTTAACTTCTGTTACAGGTTGATTTCCCAGAGGCTGATGTAATACCCCTTTATCCTCTCCTCATGCTTATTAATAGCATTTGCGACAATTTCAAAACACACCCAAATACCAAAGTAAGGTGAAACTTAGGAAAATTTCTATTTGCTACAGCAAAAATCTTCACCAAGAATGCCTAGGTCAAAGTAGTGTAGAAAACAGCAGGCTGGAATTAAGAATAGCCAGACTGGTGTCCTTATGCCGAGTATACGCAGCGTGTCTGCGGACACGTTAACCCAGGCACCGCACGAGCACGTTGTGCTGGTGCAGGAGGCACTGTTGCTGAGAGCAGCACGCTTGTCCCCGCACTGCCTGTGCCTTCAGCAAGCACAGTGCATCCCAGGGGTCTCACTGTGAAGGGGAACAGGGCACTAAAGAGGGTTGAAATCAAATCTGGCAGAAAAGCATTATTTTGAACCTCACGATTTTCCCAATCCCATGCTTAACTGAAGTGCTCGTGGAAGTACAGTGGCAGAAAAGTGCATGGGGCCGGTGTTTGACAGCCCTGCGCTTGCCAACACACGCAGCCCTTTTGGCAGGTGCAATGTTGCCCAGCACAGCCAGTCACACCTCGGCAGGACCAGAATCAGGAACACAGCCAAGACACATACCCACCTATAAAAACATGCCTTAATAGCAACGCAGAAATTCAAAACATTGCCTACAAATCTGAATTTCGTTTATTATGCTCTACTTAGGCATTTTTAACTAATATTTTCTTCTACAAAAAAAAATATTTTCTTCTACAAATAAAGATTCTACAGCAAGAATAAAAACAGTGGAGCAGTTTCTGCTGGCAAAGTAAATTAACCCTGCCTCCCTGCACGTCTGGCTATAGGCAACATGGCACAGTTTTTGGCAAAGCTTGCTTAATTTTTGAAAGATCCTGACATGCACAATTTTATATGCAATCATGTCAGGAATGATGCAAAATACTCTATCATAAGGAAAATCTATATGTGTGAAGTTAAAATGCTACATTAATCTTATATTTATTCCAGTTTTAAATTTAGAGTACAAACTTCAAATCAAACTAGCAAATACAAGTTTTTAAAGGAATATCCCAACAAGCACACAAAACATATAGGGATGAAGAATTCAAGGCTGCCCTTTATGAAGATGTTACCTGGCTACATGGGCAGGAAAAGCGCAGCAGACGTTGTTTACCTTGACTTTAGTGAGGCTTTTGACACAATCTTATAGCTAACCGTGTGAGATACAGTTTGATCAAAGGATGAGGACTGGTATGAAGTCCAGACAGTGGCTAGTTGCTAGGAGTCCTTCTCAGAGGTTTTTGCTATTTAACATTTCTATTACTGACCTTGACTGCAGGTGCTGAGTGCACCTTCGGTAGGTCTGCAGATGATGCCAGGAGAGGGGAAGCAGGTGACACACTTTAGGACAGGGTCAACAGGATGACAGAAACCTCAAGACAGAAAAATGAGACAGCAGTGTGCCCTTGTGGCAACAAAGACGAACGCATCCGGGCTCCATTGGTAAGACTGCTGCCAGCAGGGCAAGGGAAGTGATTGTTCTCCTCCGCTGAGCACCTGGGGCACCCGATGTGGAGCATTTGGTCCAGTTTTAGTCCCCCAGTACAAGAAATACCTCATCAGATTGGAGCAAGTCCAGCCATGCCACCAAGACTGTCAGAGGGCTGGACCACATTAGGTACAAGGCAACAAGTTCCTTGTGCCAAAGGAACTCAGCCTTGAGAAGAGAAGAATCATAATTCCGCCTTCAGTTATCTATTGAAAGAAGTATACAGGAAGGCTCTTTGGTCTGATTTGCTCTAGAGTTGTATCCTCTTTCCTCTGCATGCATTTTCTGAGGCACCAGAACTGAAGCTGTAGGAAGACTGAACTAGGACAAGACTGGTACTAAGGAAAACAAAACAACCTTCTGCAAACTCACACATCCTCTCAGGCTAGCAGTATGGAAGATTGTTCTCTTTCAAATTGCAGGGCAGCAACTTTGTTCTGGTGTAATCCTCCTGATGAGTAAGGACTGCCACAACTCAGTGACTGGTCCAAGGCGATTTCAGTGTAAACAGAACATACAGCCTGCACGTCCCTTCTCTTTGGTGAACGTCAGTGGGAACACAGCCTGTCTTGGGAAGACTATTACTGCTTCTCAGAGAAGTCAAAGCTGACTTAAGAAAATTAAGAAAATATTAATAAAACTTTAATGCAAGAAATCACCATCAATAATGACAAAATAAATTAAAACATTGCATCTTTGTTTTTGTGAAAAAAAATATGATGAAGCTTTGAAGTCCTTGAACCTTGACAATTTGGTGTAGATATAACAAACAGACCAAGAACCACTTATGTTTGAAAACTGGGTGCCAGTGCTGATTACAGCTTCTGCCTTGTGAACCTTGCCAGATATAGTCAGAGTTACAGTAAGTGCTTTGTTTTTCTGTATAAGAATTCAACAGGGTGGAGCAATGTGTCATGTTGTAACCTCTCATATTCAGCGGAGACACTGGAAGGTGTTTTCAGCATGCCAATGGCATCCAGTTATGCACTTCTCCTCTAACTGGTGAGAAAGTTCAGCGTCTCCACCTATGACTAGTTAAGACAGATCAGAGAAAGCTGGCTGAAAATCAATCCAGATCATGCCTGAAATGCTGAGCTAGGAAGAAGGTGAATGAGGTAACAGGTAGTCCCACTCTTTTGGAAGCAAGAACGTTATTTACAAGACATCATGATTAGGCTGATATTTAGCTGTTAAATTAGAAACAGTGGAAGCCAACTGTTTATCACTTGTTATCAATGAACGGCAATACCCCTTCCTTTCTGACACAGATCTTCCAGCATTTTCCAAGAATGTGAAAAGGCTCCATTCGCAGCTTCTCTGCTGCGCTGCCATGTCTTGTACACGGGACTGATCTGAAACACTTGGGAGAGAGAGCTTGTGTGCCACGATGGCACAGGGCAGCGTGATTTCTGAGCAAACACCGCACACAAGGCAGCACCATGCCCCGTGCCTACGCCTATGCTATGCCATCATCATGCTAAGCAACATCTAAGGTGATGGCCATAAAGCTATCGTGTTGGGCCCTGCTTGATGAGGGAACATCCTCTCTGTTCACTGTTCAGTAGACAGCAGAGGCGGTTGGGCTGGGCTGTCTGGTCCCAGCGAGGGACAATAGGCAGACACATCTCTATTAAAAGTTTTCTAAAAGCAAGTGTTAGATACTGTGCTTTGCTTACAATTTTCTGCATCTGTTTTAGGGGAATACTGACGACTCACTTGGCAACTAACCAATTTGCTCTACAGGTTATTTTATAGGTGCCAGGTGTTAGTTTAGCACCTACCACAACTCTGAAGACACTTGGGAACCTGAACAGCCTTCTGGTAGCAGTACACTTTCAGTAAGGGAACTTAAGTCACAAATGCTTCAAATGTCTGATTTGGTGGTGGGGAGTGAAGTCCTCCATCAGAAGAAGAATTCTAAATTTTTTAACTGTTTCTTTGTCTTTTGAATTCCTTCAGCTCTGTACACCTGAACACCCCTGTGAAATCCTCTCTCTCTGGCGATATGCTATTGACCCAAGCCAGAGAACACAGACTCTCAAAGAAGTCAAGAATGCCATTGTCCTGTGATGGAGAAGCTTATCCTAGCTCTAAAAGTCTATTTACAAATTTCTATTAATACACTTTCCTAGCAAGGAGTACAACTACAATATCTCTATTCTCTTCCTTGGTTAGTCTAGTTATTCAGGAAACTCTGGCAGCTTAGCAACAGATTCTGATGACCTAGAAAACTTCAACACAAGAAAAAGCAGTATGTATAGAACTGGAGGGAAAACAGTAAGTGTTTTTAAACAACTTCTGTGGAGAAGATTAAGAATTATATAACACCAGTGGGAGACATTTTTGAAACAAAATTAAAAGCACGTTATCCATTTCTTAATGAATAACATAGCCCCACACAAACATTTCCCCACTTTTTATTTCAACTAACCAGACAGAATTAGAGCACTCATTATTTAAGTATTATAACTGTGCATTAAATACATGTGCATGCTTACAGACAGACAAATGTAAATATCTCACCTGTTCATGTCTCATCTGTTCTATCATTTCCATAACACTAATAAAATGGTAACAACGATCTGAGTGGTCAACCATACTTGTAGGAAAAGGACGATTCTGCCAAATTCTCCACTCAGACATAGAAAGTTTATGAGTTCCCTCCTCTTCAGGCTTCTGCAGTTTAAAATTAAGATTAGCAAGGAGATTTTAGTTAAGAAATTGTTCAGCAAAACCAATTCCTACCTCTCTGCCAGGGACAATAAACACCCTGAATGTAGGACAGCACCTGAACATTATCACAAATGTTTAAGTCCAGTCTAAAACAAACAATAAAAAATACAGGCTGTGTGTTGTCAGAGCTGTTCATGAAATACAGGTTGTTTTAAGTAGTAAAATGGCATAAAAACTCCATTTTTTTTTCCCCTCTGGATCAGAAAAGAGCTTGTAAAACTTGAATTTTCTACCAGTAACACTTTTATAGTTATTTAAACAAGGTAATGAAAAGCTGTGATACAATACCATCATGAATACAGCATCCTGCCTGAAATTCTTAGAAGCAGGAGCAGAACTTATTGGATACTGGGAGATTTTTTCCTTCTATTTTTAATAGACGGACCTAACCTCAAAAACTCATTTCAAACATCTAATTCCTAAATTCTTAACTTCAAAAACTTGCATATAATTCTCTAAATTACATTCTTAAGATAGACATCCTTCAAATAAAAGTTAACTTTGTCACCCAGTGTTCCCATTAAACTACATGTCAAAGAAAACATTAAATTTAGGTTAAACTCACTGATGCTTCTTCCAGGTTTTCTAAGGTTTCAAAATGAATTTGAGGCAGTATTGGTTCCTTTGCTCCATCGCTTTCTTTAAGCCTGTAAAGTCTGTCCCATATTTCAAATTCCTCAGCTGACAAAGACCAATTCTCATGACAGTGTATTTGCTTTGGGTCTGTTGGGGAGGAAAGAAGGGGAAAATATTATCTACTTCAAGGAAAAGGACATATAGAAGAAGAAGAAAAAAACCAACTTTGTGTAGTATCAGTCAGAAGAAACGTACTTTCTTTCTGCCACAACCAGAACCAGATACAGAGAATCTGCTGTCAGAAACAAAATACCAAAACAAAGTTGCACGTGGTATAATTTGGGCACATCTATTTATTAAGTGATTGCTTTGGAGAAGGCCTCATATAAAGAAGCATTGACAGATATGAATAAAGAGATTTCGATTCAACCTATCAGACACCAATAGGCCCTGAAGACAGTTTAGCAAACAGGGAAAGCATAGGGCTTGGATTTGTAAATGTAATCCTCAGGGGAGATCAGGGGGAACGAACTACAAATAAGTTGTGGGTTTTTTTGGTTGGTTGGTTGGTGGTTTTTTGTTTGTTTGCTTGTTTGTTTGTTTTCATTTTTGTTTTTAAGCTATTCTTTAAGTACTGGAAAGTAACATTATTTTGTTACGTCAAAAATATTTCTTAGTCATTTCTTGAATCAATCTCTTTTCCATTTTAAAATACTAAGGGCATGCAGATGAACAGGAGGACAGAAACAAAAGCATTATGAAAATTTTGAAGGAGCAGGGAAAAGAAAAGGAGAGCTCAGTGGTTTTATTTAGACTTATAACACCAAATGGTGAGTATGGGGAATCCGTGAGCATCAATGCTAGATAAAAACAAAATAAGTGCTCATATGGCAGTTCACTGAAGAAAAGGCCCTGGTGCTGCATAGCTCTGCGCGAGCAAGCTCCAGTGACACTGAGGAAATTGAGTAACTTTGTCAGTCTGACAGCAAGCCCTGACACAACCGCCACATACTTTGCCAACTGTGTGCAACAAAAATGCCAGATCCCTCAAAACAGCCACCAGTGCAAATAGCAAAGGAACATCCAAAGCATCACTGTTAAGAGCAGTTAACATGTGATTGCCTTCAGCCTGGATGTATGAAGCTTGGAGAAAAATAATTAAGTTAATTTGACAATCGCTCTGAGACAGGATTTGGGATGAATATGCGGCCAACACCCTATTCTGACTTAATGTCATGTAAGCGGAATCAGCCTGTATCTCTGAATCCTCTCACATTACAGTTTCCAAACACTGCATCTCCAGGGACGATGTGACAATGTTTGCGAGAGACTCAAACACAGATCCCTGAAAGTTCTGAGTACAAGGTTCAATTCCTGCTAACTCCTTCACAGCTGGAAAAATCTAACCAACAGTGAAGTTTTTTTAAGACTACGGTGAAAAAAAAAAAAAGAAACGAACAAAAAGAAGATATTATTGCTACTGGAGTATTTTTGACCCGAGTCTAGGAGTTGTTACACTAATTTATAGCTAACACACAGGTCAGGGACTCAGAAGAAGAGGAAGAGAGACCTGAAGAGAAAAGAAAATTTAAAACATCTGTAAGAAAAGTATATCTCGTGGCCTTTCTTGTTGTTTATAAGAAGAGTTTAGTGTTAAGTCAGCTCTAGCAGGAACTATCCAGCACCCATACACCAAGACAGTGTATTTCAGTCTTGAATTAGTGTGGAGCTCTCGAGATTGCTACCTGGACAAGGCATAAAGGAAAAGCCAGGAAGGGTACTCAGTTGTAGTCAAAAACTAATGCTCTTGGCCAGTCCAAAGAGACTTCCACTGCCTCACTTAAGACATATCTTCGTACCCGACAAGTAAGAAAGATGGTCTGCCAAGCGACCAAGATGGCATTTTCAAAGAGCACTTTGCTAGACAGGAAAAAGCAGACACCAGCAAAAAACTTCAGAGGCAAACAGATCCATTTTGGGATCTCTCTTGCTCTTGAAGATGGTTATCAAGGCAGCGTACCAGAACTTTCCCTGACAGTCCAGGTGATGAACAAGCCATCCAGACACGCCAAGGGAAACAGTGAGAACAACAGATGACTTCAGTTCTCCATGCTACAGATCCAGAGGAAAACTTGTATTGGGTTTCCGTGGCAAGGTTCGGTAGCAGGGGCTGCAGGGGCTGTGAGCAGAGCCCAGCAGCTGCCCCACGTCAGAGCAGGGCCAGCTCCAGCCGGCTCCAAAGGGCCCCGCTGCTGGCCAGAGCCAAGCCATGAGTGAGGTTGCTTGGGCCTCTGGGAGAGCAGATTTAAGAAAGGGGGGAAAAAAAACCTGCTGGGCAACAGGAGCTGGGAGAGTGAGGAGTGAGAAGCAGCCCGGCAGCCCCCAAGGTGGTTGGTAGTTCTCATTGCTCTACTTTGATATCAGTAGAATCACAGCCTCACAGAATGGCCGAGGTGGGAAGGGACCTCTGACAATCACCTAGTCCAACCCCTGCCCAGCAGGATCAGACAACAAATTACATTACTCTCCCTACTCTGAGTCCGTTTTGCCGCTGACAGTAACTGGTGAATGATCTCCCTGGCCTCATCTCTACCCTTGAGCCCTTCCCATCCTATTTTCTCCCCTTTTCCTTTGAGGAGGGAAGTGAGAGAGCGGCTGTGGTGGAGCTCAGCTGCCCAGCAGGGTAAAACCACCACACAGCTCCTAACAAAGGCAAGAGGATCCCTCCGACACCATCAGGTGATTGTCCTGTCCAACATTACACAGGCATGAAGGCATCCAACAGCTTGCAAAATTCAGTAACACATACTTCCCGAAGCTCTGGGCTCAATAACTGAGCTATTAGGTTTCTGTTCCTGAGTAGAACAAATATTGTGGGCTGTCAAGACAATGGCCTCTGTACTTGACCAAACACAACAGGTCTCCCCAGGAGAGGAGAGTGGAAGGGAGTCCCCTTGGCTTGTAAAGAAGAGCAATGTGGTCCAGCAGGCGACAGGTTAATGCCTAACTTACCGGTTGCTCAACTCTTCCCTTCTCCAGAAACAACGATTCCATGCAATATGGGGAAAGGCCTGACCATCTGCCCCGAATACTTGGCTATGTCAGGATAAAGGAGGAAAGCAGGAGCTGAAGCCTACTTTCAAACTTTTTTCTTCTATAAAGCCTGGTTGCTGTTAAACAGAGGGAAAGTGAAGCAGACTGAAGGCAATTGCCTTAAAGCAAACTATTGCACAAGTTATCACTTCTACTTTTTACTACTGTAACCCTCTCCATTCTTGTTCTACTCATCTTAGATGAGCACACATTTCTAAGCTGTGACAGACCGACATTTCACATGCAATGAAATGACTAAAATGGAGAGAAACAGGGACGCAGACAAATAGGACTCTGTCAGCATGTATGTGAAATACAATTTCAGACTTAAGGGCTGGCAAAAAACAAAGGGACAAACCAAAACTTTGTTTTTAATGTTCACGGATTCTAAATTCATTAACCCATTCTTCACAAAAGGAAAAAGCTTGTCATGAAGAGTTCTGTAGAGCACTCTGGAATAGCTTGCTACAGCCAAGGGCGAGCTGCCCCAGGAAATGGGCGTCTATTTGCACTAATGGGGAACCCTTACAGCCGAACAGAACAGCACCAATTCTGCAAATTACGAGGTGCTTCATTTTTCACACAAAGCCGCAATTCAGAGATTACTAGAACTCTCTGTGTGGATGAAGAAGAATTCCCAAAACTAAAAGCGAATTTAATAATAGTGTTGCTGCTGAGGTCCCTCTTGGCCAGGTTATAACTGACATTCACGCTCCCACCAACAGCACGAGCAGCTGTTTTGGGCATGCATTCACAGAGCTGCAACCAATATTTTGGAGAGGCCGTGTCACTGGCTGAAAAAAAATAATGCAACTTAGGTGTAACTGAAGGATGTTTAAACAAACAAACAAACAAACGACTTACTAGGTTGAGGTAACCTTATTAGGCAAAGGTAAAACACTTTAAAAAATAGTATATACATAGAAGAAAGCAATTGAATTTTCAAAAGCAAAACACCAGATGTTGTCTGAATCAGACGAAGACAGCTCTCTACTGAGAGAAGCAGTGCAAGACAAAGCTGATGTAAGACACATGCCAAGTGTTACATTCTTGGTGCAGCACACAAAACAGTGACTTTCTACTAAACCAGTACTGTCAGGGCAAGAAATCTGAACTTAGGGAACTGAAGCACCCATGCATAAACACCTCCTTGATTCACTGCTTTTTTCAAAGACAACAAGCATTGAAAACAGCAATTTTTCTGCGGTATTTCCACTGAAAGCAGTGTAAATGATTATGCACGTTTAATTCAAATAGATGAACTGAAAAAATTTATCAGGCGTCCAAAGGCCTTTCCACAACTGTATTGAAAAGCATGGGCAACTGGAATGGCATCAAAAAAACACAGAGGTCTAAAGAAGGCATATTTTAGGTATATTTTAAACGGTATATTTTACTTATTACTTATTTTATTTAGGTATATTTAGGTATATTTTAGAAAGACAGTAAAAGAAGATTAAGATTGCATGGTTATGATAAAAATGGCAATTAAGGAAATAATGTGAAATTCTAAAATCAAACAAAAAGCACAGCTAGATACAACTCAGAGACTGATACAATCCAGAAGCAGGGGGAGGCAGACTAGTTGAGAAGAATCAGGGGAAGAAGTCATCACAAAATGAGATTTTACCTGGACAAATACAACATAAAAAGAGAGCAAAAGAAATTATTGATACCTTAAAATGACATTCAGCTACTAGGAAAAACAAGGTGTGGAAAGAGCACATTTTAAGGCATGTTAGCTATTATGTGCCATGACTATTGTGGCTTTATATCTCTCACAGAACAGGGATATTGGCAGAGAACTTGGAAATATCATATTAAAGATTATTATCTGGATCTTTTAGCACTTTCATCTTTTCAATGATCTTGTGGGATAAACAGTAATTTAAAAACAAAAGACAAGCAAAAAACAAAAACCTTGAGCTATCTCCAAAGATACCTGTTCAGAAATGCTCCCCTCAATGAGTCCAAGCCATTTGCTTTGGGTGTAAACTTATTCTTTCCTCTGTTTTTTTGTTTTGTTTTGTTTTGTTTTAACTGCACTTACTCACACAGAATCATAGAATGGCTGGGGTTGGAAGGGACCTTTAGATCATCCAGTTCCAACCCCCTGCCATAGCAGGGATGCCACTCACTAGATCAGGCTGCTCAGGGCCTCATCCAGCCTGGCCTTGAGCACCTCCAGGGATGGGGCATCCACAGCTTCTCTGGGCAGCCTGTGCCAGTGCCTCACCGCCCTCAGAATGCTCCTCAGTTTTAGAAAATTCTTCAAAAAAGATAGAGAAAGAGAAAGGAATCTCAAAAATGAGACGAAACAATGTAAGCAGACTGCAGGGTAATGGGAGTTTTGTTGTTGCTGCACTCTGTGCAGAGGAAGTCATACAACTGAAGCACACGCTTTGGTTAGGTGACGGGGTAAGACAAGAATAACGTGTGCTTCTGGTACTCACAGAGATTAACTTTATGAGAGGTTTTAAAGTGGAAGGGCAGTGTAAAATTACTAGAAGCTAAATCAAATTAAGAAAAGGAAATATTTAAATTTAGCTAGGAAAGGAGGAGAATGCTTGAAATTACTACGATACTTCTGCCTGTGATACTTCAGTTTCTGAGCACACATTCTGCCATGGACAAATCTGAAGATCAACTGAACCTCAAGAACAAATGAAAAGCAAGAAAGGATAAATAAGAACACATAAAGCTTATTCATTATGGCTACCTTTTTCAATTTTGTAACATGGAAGGGAGCACTGAAATTAGAACAAGAAAATGCAAAAATTAAAGAATTTCTCTTCTTTTTGAGACTTATCTTGAATATCAGGCACTTGCTTCATACAGTAACAAACGGGACCTTAACACATAAGCCTGGTGCTCAATATGACAAAAGCGTCAGCAATTTGCACTGATGTAACACCGGTTTCCAAGACAGGCAGTCAATCGCATTCAGCTTCAGCAACTGACAGATCACCACATACGCCATGTACTTCAATGTGGCAGCGGCTAACCTATTTCACACAAAAGGAACCTGGTAATTACAGCCTCTGAAGTGCTATTCCCTCAGCAGGAAATGCGTTCAAATGCATTATCTGCTTTGTGCACTTGAAGCCTCTCATTTCTGTTTTCTAGGACAGACTTACAAACATTCTAAAATGATTTTTTTTAATTCTATGTTTTGCCCCACTTTTTTTTCTCGCAAGTTGTGTCTTTTTATACCACGCTTGCTTTTCCTTACTTGGCATCTCCTGGGTTGCGTGCAAAACCCAGATAAGCAAGCCTTAGAGAGGCGTACTGGAAAAATGTTACGATCGGGAGCACCATCACAGCCATACCATGGTTATGTCTGCAGCACATGCCTACTTAGAAAGAAGTTAGTCCGAGGATGGCATGTACAGACTGATTTACTGATACTAATCCTTCTCCAGTACATTTCTACCCTGCAAAATGGGAAATAGCATGAACTGATTTGCACCTTAAGGGGAAAGGGATCTTTTCTGCATGATTTTGTGGCTTGCTTCCCCTCTTCTCTGTTCAGGCTTTAGTTTGCCCTGGATGGTGTTTAGAAAGAGATCAGAGGTAGACTGTGATAATAAGAACTTCTGTGTTCAGAAGAGTTTAAAAACACTAACCTTTAAGTCTAACTACTCAGACACTGGACTATGAAGCTTATGAAATTTTTTTTAGGAGTTTCTTCCTTCCAAGCAGTTGCTGTTGGTTTTTAAAGTCCTGAAAGCACTTAACAAATGAGATTGTGATTGATTTCCAAGTATTTGTAAAATTTAGCCTTTTCTTCCTGTTTTATAAGCTCATTCCAGTGCTATCTAAGTGAACACGCTAAGGAGCCATTTCTCTTTTTTAAGATTTATTTTTCTCCAAAAGCGTGTGCAATAAATCAAAGAATCACAGAGTATTTGAGGCTGGAAGGGACCTCTGGAGGTCATCTGGTCCCAATATCCCACTCTTGCTTTCTCCTTTTTTCCCCTCAAAATCCTTCAGTTTTCAAGCATCTCTGTTTTATGTTAACTTCCAACAGTATGAAAGACACATTTCTTGTATTAATACAAGAATCACGCCTAGGTGTTTTAGCTAAAAAACAAATCTAGTATAGAATTAACACTAAAAATTTAGTGACAAGTATGCCAGCTGACAGGCATATCAGAAGTCTTCAGAAGGCATTAACATTGGCCTCTTCTGTTTGTTGCTGGAGTTTCTGACCCTCAGTCATTGTCTCTATGGGAAGCTCTATGGGGAACGATGAAACAAATGTCTGAAATGAAGTACGGATATTGAAGGACAGGACTGTGATTTCAGGATGTTAAAGGAAAAGAATGCAGAATCAAAGCAGCAGCCAGCTCAATATCACAGTTTAAAAATTAAAGCTGTCAGAAGGACACTTTTGCTAGAGACCCAAACTCATGTGAGAGCGAAGATTTGATATGCTGTAATATAACGACATGAGATAGCAGCTTACAGAGCGCTTACAGAAACACCATAATCCTCTTACCGGTGACACAGGAAAAGAGAGCAGATTTATTTTGGAGGGAAGTAGATCTTCTCCCTCTGGAAAGCATTCCTGAATTGTTTGGTTCGTATTCTTCAGCAGTGATAAACATTTTATGCAACTCTGGATTTATGCCTTCTGGAATCATACGTGGGCTATGCTGGTAAAAATGAAGCATTTTGTTTCCTGAAATAGCTTTCTGGATGCTCCTTTTGTTACACTGGCTTTGATTGTAAGTCTGTAAAAGAAAGGAAAAGTCATATGTTGCTGAACTGCTTTTTCCACATGACTTGATGATAAGCAAAAGAATGCCTGACTGTCTGTGAGGTTTTTCATTATGTTTGTTCTATCATGCACTTTTTTTCTTCCCAAACACAAATAAAACAAAAATATGATACAAGGGCCAGAGAACTCATCATATGCCCTATTCTGTGGACATGGTCGGTTAGACCAACAAAACGGCTTGTTCAAGTTCTTGAACTGCAAGTTCTTAACTCCACCTGCAACTTCAGTTGTGTTCAAGTTCTTGAACTGCAAGTTTAAGACTTGCAGTATGCCTCCACATTATGGTAACTGATTACAGAGCAGAAAGGAGCAAAAGGATATAGAGGAAAACAATAAAGTAGTGAAGTTGCACTGAAAATCTGATCATGATTACATTAAGAATAGCTTCTAAGTTCTTTTTTTTTCCCATTTTACAAAGCTTCCAAACTAACATATCTAAGTCAATTGAAATTTGAATGATCATTTTGTGCCTATGTAAAACATTCAAAGCAAATGCAATAAAAAGCAAAGAGGTACTAAAGAACAGAGATTGTTCTTTATGTTGCAAACATGCCTTAAAAATCCTTAAACTAAATAACACAAAATATAAATTTAATATCCAGATTTTTCTATTCCATAAGTAAATCAGAAGTAGGCATGACACTTGAGAGAAAAAGAAACATGGCCCTTGCCTGGAGGAACTTACAATCTGCAATAGATATAGGGATGATGTAAATTAGATTACATCAGGAAGAAAGGAGGTCAAACATATTAAGGTATAAGGTTATTTGTTAATATCATACATGCCTCAAGCCCTTTTAATTACACCTCATTTTTATTGTGCAACAGAGAAACCAAGATGATAGAGAAACTACAGAAAGAAACTAGCCCCCACTCTGCACATTTCTTGTCTTTATACATTTCCCTGAGACTCTGCTGCAGGTCACTGATGGAGGCAGCACGCCAAGTTAAGCAGACTGAGTGCTCTGAGTATGCCAAGCATGGCAGCTAAATTCTTGTGACAGATGATCTTTGGAAAGCAGGACTTGAAGAGGCAGACACAAGAAGATGCTCTCTGAATAAAAACGGAAGAAGTTAAGGGAGAACTTTATTAAACTGCCTTACAGACTTTCCAATAAAGACTTTTTTTTTTAATCCTAGCACAGGTAAAAAGTCTTTTTATAGAACAAATTTTCTATTAACAATTTCATTGCCTTACAGAATGGTTACTTTAGTGTTGCTAATCAGTATGGTTCCTTTTGCTGTGTTTCACAGGCAGTGTCAGCTTGGCCTGGCAGAAGTCTGAGAGGCCTTGAGCTCCTCAAGAACTCCTGAGCCCTCACCTTTGTATCGGTTTAAATCTGCAGCTAGAAGCTCCCTTCCAGGCTAATGCACGTTGAGCTGAGCTGTCACAAGACGTTAAAAAAAACCAAGCAAAACATGACATGCCTGGGAACACAAGGAAAAAGGCAAAAAGTTTGAGGGGAACCCAGGGGACTAACACAGCACAAGCAGTCAGGTGGCATGAGTCAGCCTGGTGGATGGCAGCGAGCTTCCACGGGGAACCCAACCTGGGGGGGAACGCGTGGGGAGATGGGGGCAGGAGCAAGTCACGACGGCTTCTGTAACAAAAATTCTTGTCAAACTCAACATTTCCAGACCTATGTTTTCCAATTTCTCCCAACAAATCTTGAACAGCTTTATAATTGACTTTGGCAGGATTCTTTTGACACTCACGTAGAATTAAATTCCTACTACTTACAAATTTAAACCACAGGCACCACATTGATGGGAATAAATCAAATAGTAGTAAGACTCTGCAATCTTGGGTTTACAATTAGCTTACACAGATCTCAGACTCCACTGTTACAAAACCTGACCAAACTGAGAACCAATCTAGCCAGTAAACAAAACCAAAACCAACAAAGAACAAAATCAAATTTCCACCAAAACAATGCAGCACACCCTAAAAATGCCTTGCACTCAAAATGGGGTTGCATGAGGAAAATGTAAAGATGCAGTATCATATTATAGTGCAAGCAATCTAACCAAAGAAGGATGTCAAAGGGATTGCCGTGCCTCCTCCCACCTAACACTACCCTGTCATCTTCTTTGGATCTCATCCAGCAGTTGCACAGCTGCAGGGTGAAGCTGGTCAGTGTGCTGGTACAGCTGAAGATCAGTTCCCCCATCTCGCGACTCACAGCTTAGCTTTCCCCTGGTACATTTGTTTCCCAAGGGGCAGCCTGCGCTCAGAGAAGATTAATTATGCTCTGAGTTGAGTGCTGAGGTTCAGGAATTTAGCAAAAGTAGATTTCCACTTAAGCTGATCTCTTCAGACCTCACGCAAGCCTGCTACCACTAAGCACTTGTCTGAAAGCACAGTGTCGTCAGCAGTTCAGAGAGAGACACTTACAGCCCTCCAGCTCGCAGAGCTTCATTCCTATCTCTTCCACAGATTGTTCCATAACCTTGGCAAAAAATGTTTTTTCTGCATCTCAGTTTATCATTTACAAAATAAGCACTATTAACAACAAAGCTTGAAGTTCTCAACATGGAAGAAATACACATTTTCTTTTGGACATAGTGGGCTACTATACTTTCCTGTGGACAGTTAGGACATTGCTAAGAGCACTCACAATTGCCACGACTTCTAATGCACAGTATACAGTTTTCTGGAACACAGTAAACAAGTCCCTCTGGTTTCCCAGCAAGAAGAAAGCTTCACACTCACCCGCTCCTCCCGCCCTTCGGCGAGGATAACAACAATCCTGCCTTGCCGCCTGCGCCCCGTTCTGCCCATTCTCTGCACAAGGCGAATTGGGCTTTTCTGAGCATCAAAGCAGATGATGAGGTCAACTTCACCAATGTCTAAGCCTTCTTCTCCAACACACGTAGAGACGAGAGTGTTATACCCACCTTCACGAAAGCGTTTTACCACCTGATTAAGAATAGATTTAACGAGTTAGCTAGAAAGCTTCATATACACACTTTGCATTTTTTTCTAGGTGTATCTGGAAGTTGAAAAAGAAATAAATTTACATTTTAAACCTACAAAATGCAGACGGTCTTTCTAAATTTGTCAATTACTTCATCATCATGATCAACTAGCATGCACTAACGTTATCAATATGACTCTTCAATTCTAAAAGAAATGGGAAAAAGCATGTCTCATTCTGACTCCAACCACAGCATACTTCTAAAACTGATCTTCCCAACTTTACAGTATCTTTTTTACATTGCTGAATCAAAATATAAGGATGTATCTTATTTTTTCTATCTACAAGAAAAAAAATCCCCAAAGCAAGTAAGTATTTAAATATTTTCATAGATTTTCAAATATATAAAAGTTAGCATGTCTTAATATAATATAAATGGATAAACTGTTTCTATTTATGCATTCTGTTTAGTGAGTATAACTTTGGATACTCTGAAAGCAATTGAACTACATATTTATTAACTACACTTGAAATTTCAGCAACTGACATACAACCTATATTAATACCCATATAATGATTTACACTATTAATATTCCTATTCTTAATACAAGATTTATCTTCTCTTTACCTCAAGCTGTTCCTTTTGTGTGAAGCCTTTTGTGCTCTTTCCCGTGGAGTGGCCAACGAACGTCATTACTCTAACCACTGGATTGAAGCGGGAAAGCATTTCTGCAATTTCTTGCACACTATCCCGAAATGATGAGAAGATCATCACTCTGGTATCCGCAGTGTTCACAGATGCACTTTCAGTCGTGGTTTGATCTGTTTAGGTTAAAAAGGTCAGAAAATACATGATTTTAAAACAATTGCCAAAAGAATGTGAGGACAGGTCATCCCACAAGTTACACATTCACAGCTCTCACCTGACTTAACAATTAGAACATTTTATCCAAGTATATGGCATTTTGTTTTTAAAAAAATCTAAACATATATGTATATATATATACAAATAGTAGAGAAAACTGGTAATTATGAGCCCCTCAGCCTATTCAGACAAACCTTTTCACTCCCAGAAAATGCTCCTAGATATACCTGCTCAAACAATTCCTCTCTGGAATCAAAGCAGCATTCAAATTTTGGAGAATTTACACCAGCTGTAGTGAGAATGTCTTATATCTGAGGTACTATTATTCATGATACTTTGAAAAGCTCAGGTTTGATGGCAAGCGTCTTGAAATAATGTGTTAAGATGACTTCTTTCAGAGGGTTTGAGGTGAATTTTGAATATTACTGAAGTGGCCAGAGTAAGACAAAGACAGTGATACGTAGCAATAAAAAGCGGTGCTAGCATCGTTATTGATGTCATTATTCCCCAAACAACAATTGAATCGAGAAGCCGAAACTTCCTAAAACCAGAGAGGTTCGAATGATGCAGAGTATTTTGCTTCATAATCTCATGCTACAGCATGGCATATTTTTGCTTCCCCTTTCAGTCAAGACAAAAAAGAATGAGGAAGAGATCAACGTAGTAGAAGGTTTTCCATTTCTATTTGATGCCTCTGTGTTTGTCATTCTTAGCAACAGGCTGGATACTCGACTTGTCTACACAGTCTTCATGTATTTTAAAAGAGAGAAGGAAGTGAATTTAACAATAAAACTGACTACCATATAGAAGAGATGGAACATAGGGAGGAGTGAAAACATATGTTTTGAACATCATTAAAAAAAATTTCCACATTTATGTGAAAAAAAAAAACAAAACCAAAACTTGTAGCTCATAGAAAATTGTAGTATTTTCCCCCCATGCCTATATGCATATACAAAAATGATAAAAAGTACGGATAAAACAATCATTAGTGGCAGCGAACTTACAAATTTTCTCCATTCTCAAAACCTGATCGTAGAATTGATTCTACACTTCTGCAGTTGTTTTGCTATCCTGTTAGGCAAAATCCTAGATAAACTGCATTATTTTTATACAAAGATTAAAAGGAAAATTGATGCTTTGTTGACGGAAACTCTGGCATAAAGAGCTGCAAAGACCACCATGTATGAAATAGTAAAACAATATTAAGCTTAGGGCAAAAATGAAACACTTAAGAGAAATTTCTTTTAAAGGCCTTTTTGCTCCCAGATAATACATTCTGATTTCAGATAAGCATAAATATCCATGTATGAGTAGTAGTAATACATATTTTTTGTAGCAGTCAAAGTCTCAGTTTGGTGTTTCAAGAGAGAAACAACGAGACAAAAATGATGTCTTTGTGTGATACAGTCCAGTGTGACACATTGGAAGCTGCCTCCCTTCAAGAACTTAAATGGCATTTCAACCCTCTGTTACAGGGTTTTTCGAATTCCTATGAACATCCATGAACTGAACGGGTAATTCTCACTGAAACTCAGTCTAGTGTACTATGTCATAGCCAATTAATTTACTTAGGCACAATATTAATCTGTGTGCTCGATCTGCAACAACCATGCTCACATCCAAGTCAGTGGCATGCAATCAGCTGCACCATTCCCTGAGAAACTTAAAGATTATGATTCCGTATTTCTGCCTTAAGTAAAAAACGCATCTTAAGCATAATTACTGAATTATTCGTAGTATCCTCGTACTTATATACAATGTACAATACATTCAGTTGTAGAAGCAACACTTGTATGCAAAGTCCATATGACTACATGAATTAAACGCTCTCACTGCAAATTATAGCTATAAACCAATCTGTATTAAATTTATTCCTTATAGAGGTCAATTTCAAGACTTCTCCAAAGACAAGCTGCAAGAGAGACAGAAATAATAGGAACTGAGGAGGTTTTGTTTGTTTGTTTGTTTGTTTAAATATTCAATTCTTTTTTTTTTTTAAGTTACAGGACAAGACTGAAAGAGAAGAGGGACTGCTTTGCTATTATAATTTTTCAACACTGTACGAATAATTAGTGTCCAAAAGATATTTAAGAGGATATTTCAAATTAGGATAGAAAAGAGTAACCTTTTGTTCATCTACAATCATTTTAGAACTTAATTTCACTAAATACAATTTTGTAATTTAAAATGATCAAAAAGCATATTTTCCTTTAACAAATACTTTATATTTGTTCCTTGAGAAATGATACTTTAATGTTAGCTGACTTATGCCCTTTCACAAACTCTTAAGTGTTTTATCCTTGAGCTCCATAAATACTTGGCATCTAACTCTGCAAGAGAGAACAGTTCATGGTAGAACTGCACTGAGAGCTGACTTCCAGAACAAATTCTGTGGCTATGAAAATCAAGGGACAGAGCACCAGCAGAAGCACCGTCGTTACTGTGCAGGTGCTGGAGCCCTGGCACAGGTTGCCCTGAGAGGGAAGTCTCCTCCTTGGAGGTCTCCAGCAGCCGCCTGCACGTTGGGTTGGGGTTGGGCCAGAGGCACCCAGAGCTGCCTCCAGCCTCAGCCATTCTTTGATTCTGTGAAAATAGTTTACTATCGTGGCTTGACTAAGCTGTTAGAACAGTTTATATCAAATTAATAATAGCAACTTACAAACTGTTTTTCTTAAAGAAATTGTTATCGTATAGTTTTTCTAAAGAGGACTTTTGCACACAGAAGTTATACAAACATGCAAGACAGTAAAGAAGCACTTGAACAAATTAGAACATAAATCAGTAGGCTCTTTTACTCATTTGCATTAACAGTTCCAACTGGTCACTACTTTTTCTTTGAATTGTTGGTACTTACCAGAACATTTCATCTTCCAGGATTTGAAGTGTTCTATTACTATTTCCTCCAATTTCCTTAATTTTGGATGACTGTAAATAAATTCCTTTTTATTTTCAAACACTGAAAAAGACATAAAGCAATTAAAGATACAAGTCATGTTGCAACAAGTATAAAGATTCACTGAATATTTTTTTCTCCCATCATAATTCTCCAAGTTAGGCATACAAATTCCTGATGGTAGTTCTAATTACATTCACCTAAGCAAAAACCTCAGTGAAATACTTACAGAAGCATATTTGTTAAAGCCAGTTTATGAAAACATGCTGTTACTTTTGTTAGTCACGTTGTTAAAAGTATGCAGTCAAATAACACTATTTTAACCTTTCATTTTAAATCAAATTAAAAACTTCAAAGATACAAAACTCATTTGAAGGTAGTTAAAACCACCGAAAGATGATAAATACACAAAATAAAGAGTCTGAGGAAAACAATCTTGAATAAAGAATATTAGCCAGGTGTATCAAAATGCATGGCTTCTCCATCTACAAGCTACGCAAAGGTATTTGCTGTTTCATTTAAACAGAAAGTGAATATTCTGTCCCTAAAGGGGAAATACTGACCTGTTCTACTCTTGCAAAGATTTCCATTTGCTGAAGTCTGATGTGTGTCTGAAAACATGTCTCTGAGCTGCTGGTACAGCTTCATGAAGTCCTCATTACGACCAAGTTCATTCTTCGTACGAGTAAACCCTTTGTAAAAAGTTTAAATACCTTAGCATTCAATCTCCATAGTGAATCTAATTTTTGCTATCCAAAAGATCAGCTTCTCAAAACTCGTAAGCTCCTTTAAAGAGCTACAAGGTACATGGTAGCTTTAGAAAACGTACCAAACGTTGTTTAGATCAATATTTTCTCAAGGAAGATTCCTTTACAGATTTTAAAGATGAAAACTATTTGTATAAACCTAAGCCTGGGTCCCACAGGTAAACCGAAATGTTCTACATCAACCATTTAAGCAATAGAAAAGCCATCCAATGCAGGAATTCTGCCAAGTACTCAAAGAAAAGGGAACCTAATCAAAAAGCTAAAATTAACAAGATTCTCGAACGATTTTATGACAATACAGAAAATAATTTTGTTCTACCCAAGCCAGAGACCAAACGTACCAGAACCAGTACAGAAAAACTATTTATTCATCTGTCACCTTTCAATAGCAGACGTGAATTTAAAGAATCTGAGAAACTAGGGAATATGTGAAGGTGCTCAGGTCTAACGAGAGCTCTATACCATAAGAAATGTAAAAATCTGTGCAAGCAGAAGTAGTAAACTGTAGAAATGCCAGATGCATAAAATTCGCAAGAAATTATTAGGACATGCAAACTATAAATATATATTCTATAGATATTCTATAATATGCAGCATGTACTGTACACTTTTGGTTCTGACATTGGACAAAACAGTGACATTTTAATTAAGCAGAGCTTTAGGCAAAGTTGTTGTTTTTTAAGCTACCCTCAGTCACACAGCCAAGTGACATACATGCAAACCAAAATGAAGCAAGAAACCTCAGAGCCACACCACAGTGTATTCTGAACAGCTGAAACATTCCCCTCCCACATCCAGTGTTCAAAAGAAACCTGCAGTTTGACTGACATTGCCAAGTGGAAATTTCTCCCCTCAAATGCTGTCAGTACCAAACCAGCTCTACAAGACAGCAATGACAATTCAACAGGTCTAAAAATGACTGGACAATTACAAAAGCCTCACAACATTCAGTGGCAGAATTAAGAAAAATAAAGTGAGGCCAGAAAAGAAAATATTATTGCATCACTGTATGAGGTCATTATGTACCCACATCTGGAACAGTGCACAAAGTTCCCAGCATCTCATTCAAGAAAATGAAAAAAGTACAGAAAAGGACAATAACAGTTACAGCTTCCTTAGTGAGAAGAAGTCGCACAGCTGGGATAGAAATTCTAGTGTGATGTATCTAAATTTGTAATAATCTGGCAAAGATGCTTAAATCTCATGCATACATTTATGCTATTTTTGCTATAGGGGGGAGCTAAATAATGGAGGAATTGCTTTGCAAGACCAAACAATTGCTTCAGAAGACCAAACAATTTCTTTGATTAACTGCTTAATTGTTTTTCCCTGTCTCTTCTAAGATATTACTGCCACTTACTCTGCGTTCTGTTTGTTCCTTATTTTGTCAAAACTGCTGCCATACACACACATTTGCTTTCCCAAATACACTCTATCTGTAACACTGAGTTAACGTTATTTCCAATAGGAATGAAGGGAAACCAAGTACCAATTATGTTTGCAATCCACTCATTATATTAACTGTTTTGTGCAAAACTAGCCAGACAGATGAAGAAAATTAAATGAGGAGGAGTGGGGACAAAAGAAGGATGTTTCTGAAGACATTTCACCTTTCGTTCCATCCATAATTCCACAAAGGTAGATAAATAATGACCGCAATCCCATTTGCAGCAGCAGCTCATAACCATGATATAAACTGATACAAAGTGCAAAATCTCCTTCAATTACGCCTTGTTGTATCCCCTGTGAAAACAAAACAGACTCATCACTAAGTTAGGGAGATGATAAGCAGCAGGAACCATGCTGCAATTCTCATGACTAAATCAAGCTTAACATCTGAGAAACAGAGCTGAAGAACGAACTGATGCACGTCACGTAGTCTGTCCATCAAAATCTTCAGGAAACAGGTTACAGAATTCTTAACCATCAGCGAAGGGAATCTTTTTCCACCTTTCAAGCTACCTCAAAAATACTTGTCTTATCTTCTAAGATTAGCTCGTTACTTTCCATTATAGCAGCATTCAAAGTTTGTCAGCTGACCCACCCCTCAGCATTTGGCAGAGAGAGATTTCTGCCACATCTACACAGGTGACAGAATTTGAGTCAGGAAAATTGTCTTGCCTGCCGTGAAGTGCATTTTCCAGTGTCTTCTTTAAGGTACACTGACTTTTTTTTAAGGCAATATTTAAGTTTAAAAAATTTGAACGCTCCATGACAAATAAAACTCCAAGACCCTCTAAGAGAACTAGGTACACTAATGTAGTTTTGAGGGGAAAGTGTAATTCTGGCCATCGTTAAGTACACTGTAAATTCTCAAAACAATTTCAGTTTGGAAAAGAAGTTCTTCACTTTTTCACTAACTCTCCTTTATCAGCATCAAGAAATGTAGAACAAGTAGGCATATTTTATTCCAAGGCTTAAACAGAATGATACAATGAAAACCTAACTTAACATATATCAAAAAAGTTTGTAAATTATGAAGTATTACTATTTATTCACTACTTTAATAACATGAAATACAACACTCACCATGTTTTGTGAGGAAGGGTTTTTTCTATACTGATCTCTTGCTAGAATTATCTGGTACTTTGTGAGGCTGGGAATATCCCGCCTTGCCAAAACTCCCGTCTTAATCAGGCGTCCAGCAAATGTTTCTAGCACCTGTGAACAGAACACAGAATATGTAAGAGATGTCACGGTCAGAACATTTAGCCCCTTAAAATAACTTTGTTTTTACATATCTTGCACAATGGAACACAAGTTGCTCATTTATTTTACTTGAAATGTAGATTTTTTCTAAACGGGCAGTACTGATTTCTGAATAATTCGTTACTGTACCAGATGATGAGCTGGTGCTCCGCCTCACCATCAGGTTCTCTGCTACCAGCACGGAGCACCAGCTGATTTACCGAATTTTTTTCTCAGAGCAGAGCTATTACAACTTGGTTCCCTATAGATCTGTGCCCCCCATGCTATATACAGACAAACACCCTCCTGCCACCAAGGTAACCCTACATCCATCAAATAACTGAGAAGTGGAAACACACACGGTGCTTTTGTACTGGCCCATGTACTGATGTGGTCGAAGGGAAACCGAACAGGACAGGTAATGAGCTCGCGAGTTCATGCTGCAGCTCCCTCGCGCACTGGTAACTGACTTCCACGCCTTCTCAACCTCCAGCACACTTGTAGGCATACGTGCATCTCCATGATGCCCAAATCAGCGCAGCGAATGACCAGCCAGAGGTTTGAGTCATGCGAGTGGAAGGGGTGGGAGTGGGAGAAGCGAGCAGCGAGCGATGAGCACCACGCGGCCGGGCCCCATCTCCCTCAGCGGCCATGCCAGAAGACAATTTGTTTTTGTACATCACATGTACCTGCTTTCCACAGCGGTGAAACAAGGGAACTGACCTGCACTAATTCATCTTAATCCTGTTTTTCCTCTTTGTTTCTCAGCCTCAGGTGGTCGGCATTTTTTTTTCACAGACTTAGTTTTGCTTGAGCGCTAACTCTGTAATAATTGGAGTAATCAGATTTGTTCTACAAAAACGACTTACGATCTGTTGGCCCACTTGGCGAGCAGTACCAAACCCACCACTACAGCACAATAACAAGCTTCCCCAAAGGCAGTCCGGACTTAGTTTGACAGCAGATAGCTCCCGATAGCTGCTCACATGCATACGGTGCTTCCCGAAGCCTCCAGGCGTTTTGTCCCCAGCCCAGCAGAGCTGCGGCTGCGGCGTAACAAGCCCCTTACCCCCGCACTGCTGTTCTTTCAGCCTACTGAAAATCAAGTGCAAGTGAGCCAATAAAAACAGGTCTAAGTTTCAGGCTTCACACAATATGGTATATCTTCAGCTTCTGAAGACAAAATGCCCTAGCACGAAAAGAAAAGCAATTTTAAAAATGCAATGCATGTTAAAACACTAAGTAACAACACTCTGTTTGTGACAACCTCCTCCTGCAGTCAGTGTGCATGCACTCATGCTGGGTTTTTAGAGCCCGCTTAGACGCACAAATATTAGTAAAGACCACAGTCTGTTCATACCCCATCAGTGCAGTGGCAGCTTAGTTTAACTCCTTCTCTCTGCGTGCTTTTATTGTTTGTATAGTTTTGTACCGCTTTAGCTTCTTACTCTGTGTACAGTGCCTACATGGCACGAAGCAGTAAATCCAGAGAAAACGGGGCGGGAACGACTGCCACCATCAGCTACGGTTGTACTAATCCCCAAGAGAATCAAAAAAAATGCACAGAGAACTTTGAAAGGGTGAAGGAAAAACCGTGAAAGCAACAGCTAAATTGAGAAGCCAATGCACCGGGGAATTTCCACGCTGCGGGCTCCATGCCTGCAGACCTTTCAAAAACAACTCGCTGGAGTCGGCCTGCTAAGCAGATTATAACAGATAAAGGCTGCTGAGAAATAATAGAAATGAAGCCTAAATTCTGCACACTCTGGTGCACCCCGGGTCGCTCTGGGCCTTCGGACGGGGTACCAAGTCGCACGCAGCGCGCCACGTGCAGCCGAGGAGAACGCGGCCCAGGCGGGACGGAGCAGGCGACGCCGCGAGCACGCAGTGGCAAATATTTGCCATAGTGGCAAAAAGAAAATAGTATGGGGAAAAGAGACATCTTACTGCTTATTTTCTCCCAGGGCTTCTTAATTTTTGTATGACACCCAGATGAGAGATTCTGCTCATCCTTTCTGAGCCGGTTCATGGGTTACACTCACCATATCCATCTCTAAAGGATTTGTGTACTGAATTGACACGCTAAGACCAACTGTAAAACTACAATGTTGTCAAGGGAAGGGAAGGGAAGGGAAGGGAAGGGAAGGGAAGGGAGGGGAAGGGAAGGGAAGGGAAGGGAAGGGAAGGGAAGGGAAGGGAAGGGAAGGGAAGGGAAGGGAAGGGAAGGGAAGGGAAGGGAAGGGAAGGGAAGGGAAGGGAAGGGAAGGGAAGGGAAGGGAAGGGAAGGGAAGGGAAGGGAAGGGAAGGGAAGGGAAGGGAAGGGAAGGGAAGGGAAGGGAAGGGAAGGGAAGGAAGGGAAGGGAAGGGAAGGGAAGGGAAGGGAAGGGAAGGGAAGGGAAGGGAAGGGAAGGGAAGGGAGGGGAAGGGAGGGAGGGGAAGGGAAGGGAAGGGAAGGGAAGGGAAGGGAAGGGAAGGGAAGGGAAGGGAAGGGAAGGGAAGGGAAGGGAAGGGAAGGGAAGGGAAGGGAAGGGAAGGGAAGGGAAGGGAAGGGAAGGGAAGGGAAGGGAAGTGAAGGGAAGGGAAGGGAAGGGAAGGGAAGGGAAGGGAAGGGAAGGGAAGGGAAGGGAAGGGAAGGGAAGGGAAGGGAAGGGAAGGGAAGGGAAGGGAAGGGAAGGGAAGGGAAGGGAAGGGAAGGGAAGGGAAAACGTTTTTTTTAAGTATGGTAAAAACCATACATCAAGCCAAGGCTAAACACACAAGAAACTATCTTCTCTGACTTGATTTAGTCTTAAGAGTTTAAAATTCAAAACATTGTCTTTTACCAAACAGATTGTTGTTACTGTTTTTAAATCTGGCCTGCATTTGATGAGCCACTTTACAAGGAGAAAGGCAGAAGTGTCCATGCCAGCTCATAAGAAAACGTGCTTAAAACAAAAAATGTTTACCCAGCAAGGGATAACGGTGTTTTCTATTTTAATGGGATACCACTGAAACAGCACTTTTCCCTCCCATCAAATCCTACACAGTTCAGTGATGAGGACACTTGAGGAGCTTAAGATCAAGTTTAAACTGTCTCAAATAGTGGAAATGGGGTCAGTCTCCGAACCAAAAAACGTTTCTTTATAAAACAAAATTAATGCTTTCATTAAAAAGTAAAGCCCGCATAAGTATAATATCTCAGCACTAGTTCATTATTTCCTACTTTTGTTGCATAACTTTTTTTAATTTCCATTACTTGTATTTTTATGTTTCATCTCTTGACCTAGTTTATAACATGTAAGAAAATTATATTGTCACTGTTTGCTCAGTGTACATCCCTGTCGGATTTAATCATCTTCTGCAAAACAAACCAAGGAAGACTATTATGAAAGACGGCAGGATCCAGTCACCTGGAGCTTGAAAACTAATAGGGAACAGTAAACATAACCTACTTAGAAGGGATACAGAAACAAGCACTACTCAGAGTGATTGCATTTATCTTGTCTCCATACCTTTATTTTAATTAAAAAGAAAATACTTTTAATTAAAAAGAAAATACTCCTGGAAAGTCTCCTCAACCTTTCCAAAACATTCACATGTTACATTACCTGTTTAAAAACAGAACTGTAGAATTCATTTAAATGATTTTTTACTAGGACTAATGACTTCTTCTAGCTTGCTAAATGCAGTTTAAAGAGCTGGCAGATTTACTACCAATCTATTAAGGACAGTTGGTAAAGCTGTCCCACTAAACTTGCCAAGAACATAAAGGTTTTTTGCTGAACAGGATACCTTCCCCAGCAAATCACATTGCTTTCCAAATCTTATACCTGAAGTTGGCGTAAGACCTCCAGTTTGGGGCTACAGCATGCACTGGGGACCACAACGTGCACTGTAAGTTGAACTGAGAAGGCAAAGAGCTGTTCCCTGTTTCAGCTACATCTTGCTAAAACTGCTATTAATTTGTTTTCTCCTTGCACAGTAAAAAACAAAGACTCTTAGCAAACACTCTTGCCTCATTATTTCACTGCAGATTTGCAAACATTCTTTGCCACACAGGAAAAAATGAATTTCATCGCCTGTGCATAAATAACATTTGTGTTGCATTTCTTACAAAGAAGAGAATGGGTGATTTGAGAGAAACCAGACTAAGCAATCTGCATCTTCTCAAAACAAGGACAGAAAAGGTCTACTTGTATTTATTCCCGCACATCTACAGGCATCTCCAAGTGCCAGGAAGTTCTCCACAGCTCTCCAGACTTCGACAGATAGACCTCACGAGTTTTATACAGTCGCGTTGTACCTGAGCAGAGATGCCATTTTGCTTCCTCTCCTTCCCCTGCTTTCCCACCTTGCCCAGCTCCAGCATGTTCCATACGCAATATGCCACACACCGCTTCCAAACATGCTGTGGCAAACGCAGAATTGATGTGCAAGGACATGCGACTGCGTTGTGTGACGGAGAGTTAACATCACGCCTACGGCTGTGCGGGGACATTAGCATGGCCCACACCAACACACTGGTTTCATTTAACACACAACCACTGAAACCAGAAGCAGCTCCAGAACAGAAATCCAGGCTTTTGTTGTTGCTGTGCACCACACGGACGTCATATTGTTCCCACTGTCTGCTCCAGATTAACAATTTTTCAACACAGAGAGTGACGAAAGGAAGAAGGAAAAGACGAGACTTGTCGCAGGCTCAGACCCTACAGTCCGTAGCTGGAAACCAACTTCAACAAGAGTATTTATCCTAAGTCTTCAGAAAAGTGTTGTGATTGCACTGTCTTGGAGGAGAACAAAATGACTTTGCAGGAAGGCATGAAGGCAAAAAGGGCCTTCTGCAACTTTAGGAAAGAGCAGCCCCAGTGAATGTTAGCTGAAGATCTCGAACAGTCATTGCTTTGTTTTAGGAATGAAGCTAAAAAGGGCTGTGGTTTAACAACGTGCGTTACCTCAAGAAGTGTAAGCATGGTACCCTAACATTCCCCCAAAATAACTTCCAGGAGGAAGGCCCAGGAATGAACTGTGTTCAGTCTCTGCCTGCCATACCTCACGTTTGAGTGAAAGAGTCCTGAGACTCCACCAGAGCAGAAAGGCCTCGGAGCCCCGCAGAGGCCAGGGAGCCAGTCAGTCCCGCAGCTGCAGCAGCGTCTCCCGAAGCACCAGGGCAGCTCACATGCACCCTTTTTGCTGACTGTAAAGAAACTTTAGGTACACAGGTACATAAACTCTATGTACAGAGTGAGAACAGGTCATTGTAACATTCGATGAAACAGTACAGAGCATGGAAGGAAAGAAGATAGAGGACAATTACTAGCACATGCACAAAAAAACAAGTGGATTTATGACAGCGAACACGGGTGAGAAAGGCATCAGGAGCCACTACTAGTGCTCAATTTGGGTTATTCTCTCTGTACAGCTTCAGAGTTGCAATTACAGACAAATGAGCTCTAAATGCAAGGGAGAAAAGTGTTATTTTGTGTAAGCTTTGCACTGACATATTCTTATCTTCCCAAAAATGAAAATACAACAATGATGACACAGAGGGGTACAGTGTTTTTAAGAGAAACATTTAAGTCTCTGAAAATAATACTGATCAACACAGTAATCATCTTGGCTCCTCTGGGAATTTCCTTGTCAATTTAATATTGATTCATTCAAACACTTTGTGATCTTGCCGTTCTCCAGGAATGTGTTACATATTTAACATATCCTATTTTTCCTTGGAAGCTGGTATTATTCACAAAAAAGATACACTATTTTGTTGTCTTTTAATGTCTTGTTATTCTATGACAGCATTTCTCACTTCTTAAAAGTTACAAAAAAGGCCTACAGACTTTACTCGTCAATTAATTTCACTGAGAACATTTTTCCTCTGTTACTTGAGAATTTATAAAAAGAAATGGCATTTCTATATAAATCTGCAGTTCAATAAGAGTCAATGTCGTCACTTCGCCACATGACAGACCGAAGCATCTGACTGCAGATGCTTTGTATCCTCAATTTGCAAGGCTGAATATTTGTTTCTTTCTTCTATTCAGAGATATAACCTGCCAGGAAAGCACCAAGAACACAGCACTAACAAAATCATATTCTGCCAAGAGTGACTGCTTATTAGCCAGCAGTTACACACAAACTTAACAAGTTGAGGGAAAAAAAACAAATACAAAAAAATCTGCCTTGTTCAACTCCAGGAATAGTCAAGTACTCTAGCAGTGTCTAGACACAGAGCATCATACATTTTCAGTGCTCTATCAAAGGCAGCACTTTTTACATAATTACTGAGCATATCACAAAACAAAAATCACAAGCAGTTATCTGTGATGGTTGATCTTTAAAACAGGATCTTAAACTCCTACCAGCCTCTTTCTTACAGCAGCTATTTATTCGCTAAATAATACTTGACCAAAAGAGTTGGAATTGTTAAATTGTTGCAATTGTTAATTCTGTTAAAAAGTGTCAGAATCATTTCTGCAGGATAGGCAGAGGAGGCCTCTATGCATTGACTCCAAAAGTCAGTTCTTAAGAATAACGTTCCCCAGAAGAAATCACCAAGAGCCAGAATGCCCTCACTTAGCAGTAGTAATCCAACTTCCCAAATTACGTGGAAAGTTCTTTACCCAAACAACTGCAGTTAGTGTTTGCACTGTACTTAAGTCTCATCTGAGACATTACCTGTGATGTGATCAATTCATACCATGACTTTTTTCATGATACCTACCCACAGCCATGTAGCTGCCCCATGAAGGAAGTTCAGTAGCATCTTTGTGAGGGAATTTTGATAACTGCCATAAAATGCAGTCCACTTCAGCATGTCCTCAACGAGGCTTGCACTTCTGCATACTAGGTAGTTGACCATGAAATCAAATCATCAAGCACACAATCAAAATACTTAAGCAAGCATCATCTCCAAGCATTTGTCAAGGATGTAGGTGAATTTCAGACCAGCAAGGAGTCTGTGATGCCAATATGCTGCCTACAAATAAGAGGCCAAACAACCTCACAGTGGAACCATCTGCCTCATTTACTTACTCACTTTACTTAACCTAAGGCAATTAATAGTTTGTTGGCACACCAAGACGAGCCCCTGGGATTAGAAAAGCCTGGGAGACACTTACTGGTCAGACACGGCGGTGTGTGTGTGAGGAATTAGGTGCCACATCACAGAGTCAGCACTTACATCCCTAATCCTTGTTTTCCTCCTCTTGCAGGCATCTCAGCAGTGTATAGGTGCAATCTATTTTCCTACTGAAAATTCTGAATCATGGAGGCTTTCCTCTGCTGCCTGAGAAAAATGGACCACCATGCTTATTTCTCTTAAAGACAACTAGAAACAGAGCCGCACGCTCTGGGGGGACCCCAGATTCAGTCAGATCCTGCCCCACGACAGCCTTCCACAAACAGGGCTGCTCACATCCCCCTTCTCCCAAAGGCTTTCCTCAGCAATGCCAAAATTACACAGCTGCCAACTTCCGAAGCTGGGCCTTCGAGAACAAAATGACCCACAGGGTTCGCACGCCTGGCTGGAGTCTGTTCCGAGAGACCTTGCAGCCGGTCCTGAGCAAAGTGAAAGATCTGCCTTTCGGGCATGGCTTACGAGATAGAGTCACAATAAGGAAGGACCGACAGGAGATGAAGAGCAGCGGGGAGGAGAAAAAACAAAAACAAAAAACAAAAACCACCGCTCAGAGACCAAGCGGGTCCCCACACACACACCTGGAGCCCGCCCCCGCCCCGCCCCGCCCAGCCCAGCCCTCATAAAGCGCCGCGCCGGCGGCAGCGCCCGCAGCCCGGCTCGGCTCGGCCCGGTTCTGCACGCCTCGGCTGGGCCCAGCACAGCCCGGTTCGGCTCGGCTCGGCGCGATGGAGACGGGCGGGTGCCGGATGAGCGGCGCGGAGCCGGGCGGCCCGGCCGTGATCACGCTGGAGGAGCTGGACGGCATGGCGGAGGAGAGCCCCGACTCGGCGTACCACAGCAACGGCAGCAGCCTGGAGGAGGAGGCGGCCGAGCGGATGGAGGACGAGGAGCAGGAGCGGCTGCTCAGCTACTGGCAGAGCGTGGGCAGGGGGCACCAGGTGGACGTGCCCCGCGGTAAGAGCCGGCCGGGGGGGGGGGGGGGTGTAAAGGGGTGGCTCTGAACCCCCCCCCTGCGGCCATCCCACAGATAGGGGCGGTTTGGGGCTTTATGCTGGAAGTGGAAGGTTGCAGGGAGTAAACAAATAACGGGACTGACCTTGCCTTTTGACAGTACGGCTTATCTTATTAAGAAGTGGCTTATTTTCAATTTCGAGAGAGACGGGAGAATCCAAAAGGCTGTAGCAGGTCCTGTTGCTCGCAGCAAGCAGCAGAGGGGAAGGGCAGGCTCACCGCAGTCGGGACCGCGACGCCTCAGTGCTGCCCGTGTTCTGAGCAGTACAGATGCTGAGGAGCTCTGCCTCTTGTAAGTCCTCCTCGCAGAGGATGGAAAGCACAAAAGCCTTGCACAGACTGCCTCAGGCACTGTCAAAATGAATTCCCTGATCCTTAAACTCCTCCTAGGTTCCAACACAGCAGAAAGGGAACAGCCTCACTTTCTGCCTCCTTTTCAAGCCACATCTGGAAGTCCCACTTTATCCTTCTAATGTCTTCACAAGGAAGACCAATGACCCTTTGGGTACCAAGAGGAGGCCCAGCAAGCTCAGTCTGAACAGCGTTCACTGGCTTGCCTCCATGGGGGTGTCTGAATGTGCAGCACCAGACACAGTCCTGCCGCTCCAACGCTTGCTCCTGGTCACACTGGTCACAGCATCAAGTCCGGCAGCCTCCTGCCCTGCAGGGGCACAAAGAAAGGGAGTGGGTGACGAGAGAGGGTCCCTGTCTAAGGCATTAATCAAGGCCTGAACACACAGATGTGAAATGCTCCCTTATGAGGAGCTCTGTATAGAAGGAACAAGATTCCTTCCCACAAAATGATGTAGAAGTGTCAAAGCCTTCTTTCACTAAGAGTTATTATGCAGGAGATCAGGTTTGGCAAATCTGTCAAAAGTAGTGTTTTACCACATTGTGGTTGCAATATAATAAAAGGCTTCCTTTGTAGTGTTAGGATAGGTGTTACAAAAATCAAAATGCAAGACTTCCCTCAGTGAAATCAAGATATGTCAAGAGAGGATTGCACCTCAACTAGAAGTAAGAGCTCATCAGCTCTGTATCTATTTACAATCTATTTACAGTGCAGGTTAACCTAATATCCATGTTTTAGTAATCAGTCAGCCTCAGACATCCACAGAGGAAATGCAGATGACATCCTGCGAGGAGAATTCCTTCGTTTCACCAGGGAGCACGCAGGATCTCGTGACTAGTGTGCCCCATCCAAGCAGCTGCTGGCACTGGAGCCCTGGTGCAGGAAAGCACAAGAGCTTTACTTGGCTGTTTGCTGCCACAGGGCTAGCTGTGCACACAGAGCATTTGAGATCCCAGGAACAGCTTGCATATTTCCTATAGTCTAGTGGAAAAGTCTGTGAAATCAGGGCAATGCCCCGCTATGACAATAGTTCTGGGCTGCCACAAGCTTTGACACCTGTCTTGCTCTATGGGGACAATATGTCTCTCAAGAAGATACCTTGCTAGTAGGTTTTGTTAGTACCTTTCAAGAGTAACAGGAGTACTACGAGCCTTCTAAAAACAACAGATTTTGTGAGATTCAAACATTTCTATGACTGGCATAGCGCTTTATCACAATTAACAAGACTGTAATCCTGTAAGCTGACTGTCTGGCCAACAGCAAACCTTGCAACCAAAAGGTAAATGAAAACTAAAAGTATAGGATGGTATAATCTAACCTTCTTGGCTTGAGAACTCCATGTTACCTACCTATGCTCAGCAGAAGTCATACTTCAGCAGTTACTTTAAATTTCTCATTACTAATTTCAATACAAGATTAACAAGCAAGCTTGGGAAGGTTGCTACTCATCAAAATCATCCACTTGCTAACGCATAGTTTCCAAAAGGTGCCCAGTGTACAAAGCAGCACGCTCTGAGGTCGAGTACCCTGGCCCCACATCAAAATCTAGGTCTTGAATTGCACGTGACTTTGCCATCAGTTCAAATATGCTTCCCTTGCTGAGGTTACAGCACGTAAGTGGTAGCATGGCTCTGTTGGTACAGAGGCTGCAGGACAGTTAGAGCCAGGACAGGACTATGCTGTGGCTGTGCTGTCCTGGCCACGCAGCCTCCCCCACCTCGTGCATAGCCTCACAAGCCTGCTTGTGAGCAGCTCCAAGGTGCATGGCATGGGTCTCGTGCTTCTTTTCAGCGTGAAGACTGGTTCCTTGCGGTACAAAGGCTGCCTCCTAAACTCAGAAGCCTGGTGTGCATGCACGCGGTTTGAGGGCACAGCTGATGAGTTCATCCCACTTCAGTGACACAGCGCGTCTGATTAGACACAAATTAAGTTGTGCAACACTTCAAATACTGTTCAATCTTGCTGCTATGTACAAGTCTTGTCAAGCGTGCATTATCTATATAAATTTATTTGTAAAGATTTGCCTCTTTCATAATACCTACCCATAGGCAGGTATACGATTATTTCAAAACTGAAATTTACAATTAGTAGTTTTTAAAACTTAATTAAAGTAAGCCTTTACCTAGATATACTGCTACAGCTCATTATCATCTTGCCTCATTTTTTCACACCAGTATTTAAGTTTGCGAGTTTGGACTGACAGAGGGTATGTACATCAAGCAACTCACTTGCTTTGAGCTGTATAATCTAAATATTGTGCAGACTAAAACATTTATTATCCATGGTATACTGCCATGCCTGACAGGCAGAGATTCATGCACTGAAGAATAAAACTCTGGAACTCTCCTTTGCATTAACACGGGAAAAAAATATCTGACCACATTTATCAGCAAAGGGATCAAAATAGAGCTAACATTTCTAGAGCCTTAAAGTGTTTACTAACTCCTTGGTACTCTGGAATTTCAGTGCTGGAAATCTTATCTACTGTTTTTCTCTTAGCATCCGAAGAGATCAATTGTAAATGTCATTACTTATATTTTAAATTTATTTCCCGGTGACATTTAAAAAAAAAAGTTTAAAATTAACTGAAGTGTATCTTTCTACCCTTTATTAAAAGGATTTTTATACTATTCCAAATAGTCTTAAAGCTAAACCCCCTGCACTGGATGCCAGGAGATGTAGGTTTGATTCCCAGCTCAGCTACAGATTTACGAGTGACCTAGGCTAAGTTAATTCTTCTGCATCTTAATTCTCTCCTCTCAAAGATGAATAATACTGTTCCCTCCCTCCCCCCATCATCCTGTCTTTTCTGCTTAAGACTTTGAAGCGCTTGAAACACAGAAGAGAAGGGATCTTATTTCAGCTGAAATATACAGTCCTTTGGAACGTGTCTGATACACAGCATGAAGTGGCATGGCAGAAATTCACAAACATTTTCAAACACTGTACAGAAAAATCAAGTTTCTAAACCTCCATCACAGTGCACAAATGCTTGCATTACTTCGAGTTTGACATGCAAGGGACCAGCTATTTTGGAAGAGAGGTTCTCCATTGCTAGGACTAGCCTTATAACCAGAGCTTTTAAGCCTTTCTGCTAGGAGCCAACTTATAGGCAGGCTTCTTTATGAACTACAGTTAGAGCAGTTGTTGAGGCAACCGTAGTTGCATCTACACCTAATCCAACTGTATTTAAACTAGAAAAGCATGGGAGAACAGGAGTACAAGAATATGCTAGTACTGAATAGCAAGTATAATACACTTGCTCCTTCTATCCCCTTGAGCTTGGCTGGGAAGCGTGATGACTGCTGTAGACTGGGCCGTTACTTATGTCTGCATCTGGAAATCAAGAATAGGTTCACTATAGAATCTCTTACAAAACGTGAGAATCATTCAAAGAGCTGCGGCACGTTTCAGTTGCATCTCTGTGCTGAGCATGCTTAGAGCTCTTCAACACTATCTTGTATTAATGCTCCCTTCACATCATCTGCTGCCAGAACGCCAGAGCTCAGATCAGAAGTGATGGCATTAGACCATACTTTGGGTCCTTCTTGGTCCAAAGGGCAAGAAGAAAGAAAAGGGCGAACGTGAAAAGCATGCAGAACACGGTGTCCCTGTTAGTCAAATATACTTGGTATGTTCTGTTTAACCTTTACTAGTGCTTTATGGTAAGGACTAATTTGAGAACATTGAACCCCTGTGTTTCTTTCAGTCAGGTGTAATGTCATCTGATGTAAAGAACACAAATTATGAAGCTAGCTTTGCTCTACTCCCACCTTGTGAAGTTGTTTCATTTTTGCAAGATTGTTCACTCAACAGTCTTTTGCCCCTTCCAAACTCAAACAGAAACTTTCATCTGATGTGCCTGGCATCTAATCAGAGACAGCCCGTACGGATAAAAATTCTGCACCAGAAAGAAATAGTGTCAAGATAACACACAAAAAAGATCTTTTCTATTTGCTTTGTTAAAATCACATCCTCTCAAGATACATTTCTTCACTGAAGTACGCATTGAGGAACTGTTTACTCATCTTATACTTCTTTAACTTAATAGGACACTCTTCTTCTCCCTCATTTATAGTTTCAGCGTTTTTAATGGAAATATAAACATCTACTTACACTAGCACACAACTACATGATAATTTAGGGTGTAAGGAGCCTCTGGAGCTCTGTAGTCTAACTCCTTGTTAAAAGCAGAGCTAGTTTCCAAGTTAGGCTTCTACCTGTCAGCTTTGAAGTTGCTCGGGGTCTCATCAAGCTGACACTTTCCCAAGGAGGAGGAAAGTGGTGAGGCCCCTCAACATCTTGGGCCCCTGTCCTGGTGTTTGATCACTGGCACTGTGTTTTTCTTGAAATACCTCATCAGAATTTTCCACGGCAATTCAGGTCACAACTCGGTCCATTTTACATGGCAACTTGGTCTCTCTCTCTATATATACACACACACACTTCTGCGAGGTGGTGGAGAGCACACCCCCGCCTCCCCCTCTCCAGCCAGAGCCCATCGGGTTCCCTCAGCACCCTTCCCTGCCACCTTCTCCCCTCATCATCTCGGACGCCCTCTGCTGAATTACCTCAAGTTCCTCACTGTCATTCCTCTACCACAAAGCCCCAGACCAGGCCCCGTGGGTGAAAGGCAGCCCCAGGAGTCACCTCCCTCACCCTGCTGCCCGCTCCTTGGCCAGCACCCCGGGGCCTTTGCTGAGAAGTCTCCTTCCGACAGTACAAACGAGAGGTCGTGGTCTCTTCTTAATGAAATCAGTTGTTTGCCTTCTATTTTTAAAGTTGTTCTGCCCTGTGAAGTCTTACTAGAAGGGCTTGCATTTAAAAAGAAAAGGCATTGCTGGGTAAATCTAAAGACGCAGAGCTTCAGTGTGCACACGGAGGCTGGAGCATCCACGAGCAGCACTGCAACGTGCGTAGCACCAAAGGCTGGGGCTAGCTATCAGACAAAACGTCTTTTGGAAGTGACAGCTTCCACAGCAGCACCTCCTTGAACCTGTGAGCAAGAGCAGCCGACGCAATTTACTTCTTCATGTGGGTACACATGAATCCAGCGTTGGAAGGGATGCCAGAACTGGCAGTCCTCCTGCACAGAGCCGCACAAGTGGGCATCGACAAAAGCCCTTTCAAGAGACACACGTATAATTGGAATATAGAGGGGGTGGGAGAGCAAGACCTGTTCTGAACAGTACAGAGACCAAAGCCAGTCAGCCATGCCTGCTAATATTGAAAAGCAAACTAAACTTGTTAAAAGCAGAAAGTCCACAGAAGTTTAACTAAGAGAAAGCAGAATGAAACATTTCATTCCTGTTTCTACAGCTTCACAGCTAACTTGGAAATGCGTTATTTTATCGTAGACATGGCAGAGCCAATTCAGCAGCTGACTAGAAATAACAGTCCCCAGGAGAGACAGACCATCCCGTTTACTCTGATCCAGCGCAAAGAAAAGGTACTGGTGTCCTTCCCGTTTCAGCTTCTAACAGTGTTTTCAGTATTCATACCTAGATTTCAAAGCTGTGTTCCTTTATAAAAGTAATTCATCCACCTATAGTACTAAAAATCCTAAGTGGATATACCCCTTACAGCTGGATAACTGCATTTCTTTTTTAACATCTCACTGTTTTTTTCATGTATCTGTGAAGTTTTCTATTTTTGTAAGCTAGAAACTAGCAAGAATGTCAGAAGACAGTCAAGAATGGCAGTCTTGGTGACATTTTTGAATTAATTTAACAAAACCTCATCATATTTTGACATTTGAAATAAAACCCCATTTTCTTCATCTAAACCAATGCACTTGTTTTTTTTTACAATCACATTCATTCAACTGTAGGAAAGAGTACTTGGAGGAGATTGTCATCTGAATTTAAAACCAAACTTGTAGCTTTGTATCATGGGTCATTACAAAGAGAACATCAATTTGCAAATCCATCTCATAGAAACCATCTTATCCTCTAATAAAACCTTCAATGTCCAGCAAATTTTTTACAGTTCAGGAAGTTTGCACACAGGTATCTAACCTTAAATAAATGACAAATAAAGAAATCTTTACTAACCATGTAGGAAGATTTCCCATCCCATTTGTTTTAAACAGATCCATACAATTCAGGTTTATAAATATCACTATTTGATTGAGTGTATTTCATCTGAACAGTTTGGGACTCTATTATCGTTGTAATTAAATGCTCAAAAGCAGTTTCTCTGTAGTGTTGTAGTAACTAAATATTTAATATTGCAAGGTCAAAAGCTATCAGTTCCTTATTTTGAAGAAGAACTACCTGTAGGTCTGCTGAAATAGATTTTGATCCAAGATCATTAGTATATTCCTCCTGGATTTATGTGAGAAAGGACTGACATTTACATGTTCCTTTCAAAATCACTTCACTGACAGTCGAAAAAAGATGCAGTTTTTATTTTATTCGTGTAAGATGCATTCATTGCATTGGTTTTGTTTATCTACTTATTATATGCCAACTTGGACCTTGAAAACAAACTGCATGTGAACTAAGTAGCAAACAAAACACTTAAGGTATGGCTGACGCTGAGAGTTAAAATAACTTCTCGTGCTTGCTATTCTCCTGTTCATAAAGAAATCAACGTCTGTAGGTGCATGTTCTAATCAAAGTACTGAATATTGTATGACTTTTGTTTGCTTGTGGTATTTGTTTTTTTTATTTATTTATTTATTTAACTTAGAACATAAAATTATTATCTGATTGTGTTTGCAGCTTGGAGACCTGCTTTATGAAAAACGTCAGTATGGAAAAGCCAAGTGGGCTTGTATAAAAATGAAAGAAAAACAGTATGAACAGAGCATTTGTCTTGGATTCATGAAGCTTATGAGGTACATTTGTGAGCAGAATTCCTCAGGTAATTAGTACCACAATTCTTCATTACAGTGAAAACATTACATTTATGCACTAGCCCCTCCTAATTAGGAGGATATTTTTATTAGCTGTTTCTGTCTGTATCACCATCTTCCTATAATATGGCCTTTCCAGTATAATCAAAACTAAATGCTGTTCCCTCTACATACTTGCTAGAAGGTTACGTCTGAAGGTACATGATCACTGAACTGACTTCCAGGGGCATCCTGACCACTGTAACCGCTTGGGAACTGGCTCTGGCTATTTTTGTAGACTGTCGGCTATGAATAAGGCTTTTGCTACAGCATTCAGTGGTGTAGTTGTCACAAAAGTACCGCAGTCACCTATTCACAGTTTAACGCCGAGCGCCCGTAGCATTACACTTGCCTCATGTTAGCTCATGATACTCAACTTGTGCATGTCTGAATGGACACCAAAAATTGGCGTGGTTGAAGAGTATTTTCCACAAACATAATCCCATTTTAACTCAAGAACACTGAAAGGATAAAATCCACCACGGCCTTGATAGCTTTTCATTTTTACCATTCTCCAGATGATTAAGAAGTACTATAATAGCCAATGTTTTGTTCTGTAACACCACATGTTGTAATCAAGCCAAGTCTTAATTTCCTTTCCAAGAAACTAAAAACATTCTCTTAAAAGTTTTCCCTTAATCAGGTGTTTCCGCCCACCCTTGAATTCTATTAACATTTTAAATATTGTTTAAAAGTTATTTTGGCTGCAGAACAGCAGTTTTGTTTTCAAACCATATACAGAAGCAGATTTCTCACTCCTAATAATCACTGCTATCTGCACAGTCAAAATCACAAGCTTTATTTACTGCACAAATAAAGCAACATCTTAACGGTAAATCCTGCATGAATTCACAATGCAGCCCCCTTGTCCTGCCTACATTCTTTGCTCCCAAATATTTAAAACATGAGACAAGGGCAGTTCACAAAAACGCAACCCTCTTAAGGTGGAGGTAAGAAGTTACATCAAACCATTCACCATACATAGAGACAGGAGAGCTTGACAACTACCACATTTTAGACACACATGCAAACATGTTTGCATATAGAGGTTTTATATATGTGTATATACACATACACGTACACGCAGACAGATACATACAAATTGCAAGGCACAATAAAATGTTACTTCCCACTTGGAATACAGAAATCCATTTTCTGAAGTATGCTGAATTCCTTCTAATAATGACAAATCTTTCTTCTCAGTGGTACTCACTTTATATAATTCAGTATGGGTTCAGAAATCAAGTACGGTATGAAGACCTCCTTTTGCACTTTCTAAAAGTCATGTTTGTCTCCTCAGGGCTGTACCTGGGGATAACAATACCCATTGTGACCATAGTACACACGAATGAATCTCAATCGGAGATGACGCAGTCGGTGACAGTAGCGTACTACCTGCCCGAAGTGCTGCAGGACCAGCCACCTCATCCCTTTGACTCTGACATAATCATTGAAGAATGGCCGTCTACTATTGTTTATAGTAGGTAAGAAACATTTTCATTTTTTTCTAGTAAAAATGTAAAAAGAAGCAGTTTTCAACGTAGGCATGCTGCATATATTAAACCAACCTCTAAAACCTAACAAACTCAAAACATGATTTTCAGTACCTGTTGAAAGCTGACTGCTTTATGAAACTAGCGTATTCAGAAAATAATGCATATGTAAATATAAGATACAACAGCATCCCAAAACACACTATATTCTGTATCGCGGGCAACAAACTATCTAACACGTCACTGAAAATGCTAACTTAAGAACAAACTGTTACCTGTTTGAGACCAACCACAGTCAGGCAGTGCCATTTGTGAATCATGACTGAGTTTAGAACAGAAGGCACATCTAGGCTCGGGAAAAACTGGATTTTAAAAAGAACTTGATATGAAGTTGATTGTTACAGGAGCTTCAGAGGAATCACCAATGAAGACTCTATAATGAGAGAAATAAACCTGTTGGCGGAAATTCTGGAGAGCCCAGAGTTATGTTTGCAGGATACGTTCATCATTGCAGGATATACAAACCCAGCTGCTGCTAATCGACACAATGAGATCTGGTTCCTCCAGAGACCATAGCTGCCCGTTTCTGATGCTTGTCTGTTACAAGAATCAGCTCTGATTTACTGGCAGAATTTTACATGTGAATTGTGTGAGATTAGATGTCAAACCCTCAAGGAAATACAAAAATGTGGCTTTTAGCCAGCTTAGCAAGGCAATCACTCCAACTTAATAAGCAAACAGAGCTAACATGTGAAACCAGTTCTAAATAATTCTTGTGGAGATTTTAGCACTATAAAAATGAGAAAAATTACTTCACCTTATCTTCCCCCTTTCTCCCCAAGATAAGGGAGGCAGAGCCCTTCCCCCTCACCCACTTATTAGCATTTCTGGTCTGTTGGGGCTTGGGACCGTCCTAATGGAGCTCCTGCAGCCCCTGTCCTGGCTTGCTCTGGGCACCTAGGGCTGCACCAGCTACAGAAAGGCACTGCTGGGGCTTTCGATGGGACATGCATTAAAACCAATTCACACGTGCAGACTATGCTTCAGAAAAAAGAATGTTCGGGTCTTTATTTCTGAAGAGAATTACCAGATTTAGACCACTGGGATTAAACCAAGGATCAAGACTAGGCCAATGCTGACGGGTTTTGTCCTTATCTCTGGTGGAGCAGAGATTCTCAATGCTTAATGCATTACCTCACCAAGCACTCAACCAAAGTACTTTAGACCTTGAGAAGAGACCAAGGCAGCAGAACAGTGCTTAGGCTCACTGACATTTTGGTAGAAAAGTTACAGCTCACCTTAATCACCCACTCGCAGTAATCCCATGACTAAACGTGTCATTCCCAAATAGAAAGCAGTTAATTTCAGCTCCAGCTTTCTGAACACTTTCATCTTAAATCTTTGCTGAATGTTAAAAACACTACTGCTGAAGTAATCTGTTCACTACTTTTTACATTCTTACAGCAGTGCTACACTGCCGAAGTTAGAAATGCTACCAGTATTTCACGAAGCACAGAACCACATAAACTAAACGTACGGCCCCTGACGCTCACCTGGCCCAGCCCTCTGCTGGAAGGGCCAGCGCCGATGGGGCTGCTCAGGGCCTCGTGCAGCCCGGCGTACAGCACCTCCTGGGACGAGGATCCCATAGCCCCTCTGGGCCCTGTTCCAGTATTTGACCACCCTCACTGTGAGAATTTCTCTTCCTAATTCCTAACTTTCCGTGCTGCAGCTTGTTTCCTTTGCCTTTACCCACGTGGTGATTCTCGGAGCAGCCTGCTCATGCAGCGCACTGGGACTTGAAGCCCAGCCCGCACAGCTCTAACGCGCCGGCTCTGAGCAGCACGCAGGCTTTGCTACGTACCACAGTTAGGGAGCACCCAACGCACTTTGGAATCGAGTTAGCAAACAGGTTTGCTCTCAGAAATCCCTTCCATGTCTCCCCTTAGAGATACGATAGTAGAGTTTAATCTTAATCTAAGTGAATGACTTTTTGTATGAAATTTAATGGAGTATATCCCCAGAGTCACATATCAACTACAACGTTCGGGCTTTAAGTTGAGCTTTTGCGTTCTCCAGTTGCAACACACAACGCAACAACCAGAGCCGCTGTCTGAGCGCTTATGGTCGTGTTCGTTAATCGGCAAACAGAGGGCGTTTATGCAGTACTGCTGAATAAACGTACAGGGCCCAAGACCTTTACGCCTCCTGCTTCCGCAGGGCTCTGACTTCACGCTAACCCAGGAACGTGCAGCAGGGTCCTGGGGGGCGGCTGGGAGCTGCTGGTCGCGCTTCAGCGGGACCACGGCGCCCTCCGGTGGCTGCTGCCTGCAGAGACGGGGGAGATGCACGTGGGGGAGATGCGTGAAGAGAGAAAGGCCTTGCCTTGAACCGACAGCGCTGGGGGGCCAGTCCTCACCCCCTCCTCAATCTCTGGTTTCCCCAGCTGTTCGGACAGCCTGCCCCAGCCCAGCACAGACAGGTGTACTGCCACAAACAGACTGTGCTTAGAGTGCGTGGGAGGGCGGGGGCAGTTGGAGGGGCAAAACCTCAGAAAAGCTGTGGGTTTGGGGTCCTCCTCGTTCCAGCCAGAGAGGCACCGAGCCCGGAGTGCACTCCGAGCTGCCCGGTGACAGTACGAGCGCTTGTGCCAGTGGCGGCCCCAGCTGGGGGCACTGTTTGATGAGCCAGGTTAAACGCACGTCCAAGCATCTCTTACCCGACAGGATGAGGTGGTGAAGATGCCTCTCGTATCTTTTACTGCTCTCAGCTTGTTCAAGGTACAGGATCACAACCGGGGGATAAAAATCCGACTTGCTTTTCAATATGTGGAATTGTGTCCTGTTTCAGTACCCCTAACGTTAGGGACCAGCTAGAGTAGGCATTTCAGCTTTGCCTTTTATTGTTAACATCTCGCATTGTTGGAACTGCCAGCCAGTATTAAAGTGGAAGATAAAAAAATAATGGAAAATAAGAAAAACTTTTCTAAAGCTGACTTGCACTGAAGGTCCAGAGAAGCATTAATGACAGGTTTTGTTTTGCCCACTCCTCCTTTCCCCCTCCCCCCCACCCCAATTTTTAGGTAGGGGCAAGTAAAAACAGATTCTCAACTCTCACAAGATTTTACATGAAATGAAAGAGGCTTCTGCAATTTGATTGCTTTTGCTGGTTATAGAAATTATTTTACTACAAACATAAAACGTCTACTGGAAGCAGTTCAATTCTCTCACCAGAAAGTATCAGTTTTTAAATGTAAAATTATGTACAAAGTCTATTGAAAAACTGTTTGCTATATGGTATGTCTCTTTCCATAGAGAATCTTCACCTAAATACTTCTGCAGCTCAGTTACTTGTGGGTTTGTAATAGAAACACGCTTGTTACTAAAGCATAAACCCAAGGTATTTCTCGGAATGTGCTGATACCCTAAGCACAGCAAGCGCTCAGTGTTGTTTTATGTGAAACTGTGACTTCCAGATAGTACCTATTTTGACTTACGTTAGGCTGCTTCTGCTGCTGAGAAAGAACCAACTAATCTGAAGTTTGAGGATACACTTTATGGCTATGGAACACAACCAGCTTCTGCAAACAGCCCTCACAAAGTACTGCGTTTTGTCATTGACACAATAAAGTTTGCCTAATAGTTACGCCCATGAATGCCAAGGAAATGTTACGGTTACTGAAATAGATCATTTTAGAAAGTTCGAAAACCTGATGTCAAACATAATTACCTAACTTCTGTTATTGGAAGAGGTATTTTATTACCCACCTGTGGCTCTGCTTTGTAAGCCATTAATTAAAGGATTTTCCATTTTTAATTTGAAGTATTTGATTTCTACTATTCAAAAGAGATAATAAAGCAGAACTCAAACATGCTTTGGAAGATTAAATGCTGTAGCCTTAACAGATAAACATTGTCCTGCATACTGTGTATTTTTCAAACAAGCATTAGTGCCTAAAAAGTTTATTCCAGTTACTGTGATACTCAGGTCCTTGCTTATTGTATGTATGCAAATATAAGTATAAATATAATTTTTCTGGCATTGCTGAGTTGTGCAGCTTTACACTGCCCTTTATTTTCACTTAAATGTTGTCTTGTTTACTGTTACTGTTTGTCAAAATTAAAGATAATGATTTTATTGTGCAAAGAGTATATTTGGGTTTCACTTTTTGTATCATATAAGAAATTATTTCTATTTGTTAACATTTACTTCAGAATTCTGTGTTTCGTGATCTCTCTATTTCTATTTTTCTTCTGAATGGAAACAACAGAAGTCCGAAGGTACTGTTCTGATTTTACAGTAGACATTTAAGCCCTGAATTTGCCACGGTTGCTGTAAGACCCAAAAGACTTAAATAACTCTCACAAAACGTACATCTTTGAAACAAACACACAAAAAGCCCATACACGCGGAGCTACGCATCTATATGCCGTAGCCAGCAGTCTGCTGGCGAGCTCATTCCCCATTGCAGAAGCCACCTGCAGCCGCCTTTTGTAACTACCCAGCGTCGCCTCCCACGGCTCCTAGGGCAGCCGCAGGCTGGGGTAGCAGCGGTTTCAGAACCAGCTGCAGAGCAGCAGTACCAATGCAGCGTAACGCACCTATGTGGGTTCTCCTCCTAAATCCTGACGCCGTTCAGAACGGACTCCACGACCGACTCTTTTGGGGGGCTGAAAGGACCACACAACCAACACGTGCTTGTCGCACCTCGGGGGCTGCCCTCACGGGACTGATCTCGAGGTGCTGGGGAGCCAAAGCGCAGGGACCACCTCAGGGACGCGGCCGAGGCCCTTGGCCTCCCGCAGCCTACCAGGGCCACCCGAGGCCCGGCCCTCCTGAGGCCTGGCAGCCCGCGCCGCTCTGGAAGGAGGCTGCAGAAGAGCCACCACCGTCCTTCTGCCACCACCGTCCCTCCGCTGCCTGGGCCAGCGCTGTGCGTGCCAGAGGTCCCTTCTCATCAGAGCACCAATACAAGGGCAAACAGCAGATCAAAGAAAGGAAATGGAAACCACCGAAGCCACGCTGACAGCCATCGGTCGATTGAAGTTAGCGAAGGTCTGTCTGTACTCCTCAGTTACCCCAGATCAGCCAAACCCACGCTTATTGCAGCTTACATCTAAAGCCAAACACCTCAAATTACATCACTGAGACCAACGCGAGCATCCATATTCATTCACAAATCTATCTTAAAGTTCCTTCTAGCCTGTCACTGGAACTTCTTCAGTTAAACACACTCCCATGCCATTCGTTTGAAAACAGCAGATCTAAAAAAGCCAACTTAATTTAGGAAATCAACGTGCAAATTTGCCTTTCATGGTCTTCACTACAGCAAAATCATTAAACTTTAACCAAAAACATACTCTAAGGCCAACAGTTGGATATCAACTGACTCCATTTATTTTTATGTCTCTTACTAAAAAGCAAACATACATTTTGAACTTATCAAAATGGTATCTTATATAATACTACTTGCCTACTACTGCCCTGTATTTGGATATTACCTACTGGTTAAGAACAAACAAACAAGATGTTCTGCATTTCCCACCGCCAGCTTCTCTCTCCCCAAACTCCCCCGCCAAAAAACAAAACCAAATAAGCCCACACAAGGGGAACAAAGCACACTTACAGAAGGGTTGAAGCTCTAAAGACCGTTGTTAATCAGATAAAATGTTTGAGTCGATATACAATTTTCAGAAGGCTGGCAATAACCTAGCCAACACAAGCATGGCTCTTCTTATCCTCCCAATAAATACTAAATTCCAGCCAAAGTAAGAAGCCCTCAGTTCATGTCTCATGCCAATTTGCAAGGACTCCTGAAGGAGGATGAGAACACTAATTCAGAGCTGCTTAGGCTGTTCCAAGCTAGCAGGTGTCAGTGGTGCAAAGCGAAGCAGCAGCTATTGTAGTTGACGCTACAGGCAAAGTTAACTACATAGGAAGTTATTACTGTTATAAGTTACTGCTAGTCTAGGCAGCGATGTTCAAATCGGAAGGTGGGTGTGTATATATGTGTATACACACACACACACATAAATGGACAGTGTCACTGAATGTATATGTAACGATAAAGAAATGAAACAACTCACCTGGATGTAGGCGTTCTGAACTTCTATCAGTTCTTCACCAAGTGGAACGACGATTTTTTCCACTTGTCGCTCATGAGAATAAGGTTGAATTTCCGGAGAATCTTCAGTACATAGCTCTATCTGAGCAATGAGCAAGTTGGAGATAACCTGCTGCACAGCCTGTTTGAAAACCCCCAAAAAAGAACCATATTGCTTGTTAACACGCCAATGATGAAATGAACGTCACAGGAAAGTAACTATTTTAACATATTTTATGTAACATATTTTAACAGCCCTTGAATATAATACGAAGGAAAACGTACTTAGTATCTACAAATGAAAAACTGAAGACTCTCCACTTAAAGATCGTAAGTAGCATACAAAGAACCAACGCAGTGAGCTCATGAATGCAAAACTGCACGAGGGCTGCAGCGACAGAACTCTCCCTTCAGGCCTGGGCGCAGCCAGGAAGCCAACACACTAATAACGCTGCAACAGCTGAGACCTCCAGCAGCTACGGGACACGGCAGGGTGGCAATGGCACCAAGTCTACACACCATGGGCACTGTGGCAGAGCCACAGCCCCTGCCACGCACCACCCCACAAGAGGAACACGCACTTTAGGTCATGCTGATTAGCACAAAGAGAGGCTTAGAATACTTGAGTTTAAAAAGGTTTTCTCCATTTACCTCCTCTTTAACAATAAGCTTTACGAGCACTACACGACTCTCTTGACAAAAGTAAAGCCTAATATCTTGAAAAGCTCCATAAAATAATTAAACAACATCGCTTTTCCTTAAACTGAATTTGGACGTCCATCTGCCTTAGACTGAAAACCTCAGCTGTACTTATATCTACCCAATAAACCACACTGAATAGAATACAAAAGCCATTTTGCATTAAGAGTGTGCTCTTTTTGGTTCAGGTAGGTCTGTATTCTAAAAAAAAATATTTCCTTTGAGAAAGGACAGGAAATAAATAACATAGTCTATAGCAACAAAAAGGCAAACACTGAACAACTAACGGATTGTGAAGTGATTCAGTTTTTACCCGGAATTCTCCTAGGCTTCAATATCCTGCACGGTATTCCGACTGTTATCAACCACAGCTTCTACTGAAACTTTATTATTCAACCCATGAAAGTAATTTCACTTGCCTTTGTGTCACTGCCTGGTGTAGCACTGAGGGCCAAGATCCGAAACTGATTTGTGTATTTGCTTAGTTCCTTGACAACCTAGGAATTGGTAAGTTTCATGTTAACATTCTCAAAGGAGATTACTTGCTTATGCAAAGTATGCTGACAAAAATACCTACTACATAGAAAAAGCTCAACAAAGCATCCTAAAAAGAATATATCTAAACTCAAATGGAAGCCAGAAAGTGTTCAGTTTATAAAGACTTTATCCATGAACGTGTAATCTCGATTAAGTGTATTACACTAATCCCACTCAGCGGAGCAACCTTGGTAAATCATTAAATGATTTTTCAGTTGATTTAACAAAACGATTAACAGTACAGTAACCCAAGTGAGCTCCCCCACGTTTTTCTGACACAGCACATCCCTCCTCTTCAGATCTATTCAAACTTGGCACAGAAGCGCCAGAGGACAGCTGCGAACAGGAACACACCTGAAAAGCACACTGACTTTTTTATGGCTTCAGTTGAGAAAATATTTGGAAACAAAAAAGTTACAGTTTTGTTCAGACATTAATAATACTCCCATCTCACCTTGTCAAGTTTTAATGTAGGTTGAATTAAAAGCAATGCGCAGATGGCATAGAGCACTGCTTGATTTCTGCTCATCTTGCAGGCCAAGTGAAGGAACTAAAGGAAAATCTCTGCGCAGCAACAGCCACGCTTTACGGAGAACGTAAGTGAATTTGGGGGGGTTCTGTAGCCACAGATCAGCAGCAGGGCTCGGGCCTTCGGCGTTACCTGGCAGTAGGCGTGATTCCCGAGCGCTTTGTGGGCTTCGTCGATGACCAGGCACTTGATGTCGCCAGAAGGGCAGCTCCCGCGGGAGAGGTCGTTCACCATTACCTGAGGCGTGAGGAAGAAGACCCTCTTGGCGGCCCACAGGTCCCGCCGGCTGAGGGCCTGGGTTCCCCCTGCAAGGGAAGGCGGTGGCGTTACCGAGCCCTGCCAGCCCCGAGCCGAGCCCGAGCCGCGGCAGCCCCTGCCCAGCGGCACCCACCCGTCATCTCAGCCATGTGCCGGGCCGGGATGCCCATGAGGCGGGCGCAGGCCTCCATCTGCTGGGCCACCAGCGGCTTGGTGGGGGCGAGGAAGAGCACCTTGCCCGAGGGGAACCAGCGGTAGAAGTTGTACATGACGACGGCGGCCACGAAGGTCTTGCCGAGCCCGGTGGGCAGGCAGAGCAGCGTGTTGGCCAGCAGGGCAGCGCGGGCCATGCGCAGCTGGTAGCCGCGCACCGGCAGGTTCGTGGGGTAGATCCACAGCGCGCCCGCCGCCGCGCTGAACCCGGCGGCCGACGGGGCCGGGGCCGGGGCCGGAGCCGGGGCCGGGGCCGGGTCCGCCGCCGCCGCGGCCGCCGCCAGCAGCAGGTCGTCGGCCTCCTCCTCGGCCTCCGCCTCGGCCGCCGCCTCGGCCGCCGCCGCCCCCCCGGGCTCCGGCTCGGCCGCCGCCGCCTTCCCGGCGGGCAGCCGCCAGGCCCGGGGCAGCAGCCCCTGCCGCCCGCCGCTCATCCCGCCGCCCGCCGCCCGCCGCCCATCGCCGCGCCGCCGCTCCGAGGGGCCCGCGGGAGGCGCGGGGCGGCCCCGGGGCGGTGCCGGTGCCGGGGCGGGGCGGGCGCTGCGCGGGGCGGGCGCTGCGGGAAGATGGCGGCGGCGGCGCCGGCGCAGCCCTGGAGCGCGGAGGAGCTGCGGAGCGAGGCGCTGCCCAAGAAGGACATCATCAAGTTCCTGCAGCAGCACGCGGCGCAGGCGGTACGGGCGGCGGCGGGGCCGCCATCGCACGGCCCCCCCCCGGTCCCCTTCTCCCGGCCCGGCCCGGCCCGGCCCGGCCCCGCCGCTCACGGCCGTGTCTTGCAGTTCCTGGCCGAGCACCGGCTGCTGGGGCAGGTGAAGAACGTGGCCAAGACGGCGAACAAGGAGCAGCTGATCGCGGCCTACACGCAGCTCTTCCACACGCAGGTGGGGCCGGGGGTGGCGGCGGGGCCGGGCCGGGCCGTACCGGGCCGGGCCGGGCCCTGACGCCGCCGCCCCCCGCAGCGCTTTCGGGGCACGGACGGCGCGGAGCCGGCGGCGGAGCAGGCGAAGCCGGCCAAGGCGGAGGAGGCCAAGGAGAGAGCGGCGAAGCCCGAGGAGGCCCGGGAGGAGGTCGGTGCCGGGGGGTGGGCGGGGGCCGGCCCGGCCCGGCTCGGCTCAGCAGCCCCGCACCGCTGCGGCACAGCCGGGCCGGGCCGGGCCGGGCTCCTGCAGCAGCCCTAACTGCGTGCCCGTGAACCCAGGGGCCGCCGAAGTACACCAAGTCCGTTCTGAAGAAGGGCGACAAAACCAACTTCCCGAAGAAGGGAGACACCGTGCACTGCTGGTACACGGGGAAGCTCCAGGACGGAACAGTCTTCGATACCAACGTTCAAACAGGTGAGGCCGTGTGCGTGCTGAGCGCTGGGCTTTTGCTCCAGACACTCAGGGGAGAGCAGCTGGATTCATCCAGCAGTCGTGGTCGGCCTGGCCTGACTCCAGAAGCACGGCTTTTGCTGTCACCTCGCTGCCGGGCCGTCCCTGCACCTACTGCGGTCAGATTTTCCATGAGGGAAGGCAGGGCGTTATTTTAGGGCTGGTGGCTGCAACGTGACACTGCCGCATCTTACCAGGCCTCGAGTTTCGCATTCTCCAGGCCACGAATAATACGAAATGCGAGGACTCAATAAGCCCAGAAATTACTTAGGAGGAAGGACGGGTGCTGCTCAGGGAGATGTCCTTATCTACGGAACTCGGGCACCAGCAATGAGTTGGTTTCCCTAAATATACGCTAATTGGTGTATTTCTGTAATAAGCCCCCAAGTGTGGAGGCGCTGGAGCGACAGTGGTTTGAAGTAGTCTCTTCTACAATATTTACTGCAGAGAAGTATGTTAGTAATTCTCTGACTTTTTAATCAGAGAATTCATGCATACGAAGTCTGAACTGCTAGAAACTGTCTTCCAGCAGCGGTGTTCAATACCGAGAGGAACAGCAGGGCTGTCATTCACATACTGTCTGTCATTCATCCTACTTGTTTTAAAATCCTTCTACAGCATTGAAAGCAAAATTGGTGCCCTAATGACTTTCATTTGTTTGTTTGATTCAGTAATACATTTGTGACCTCTGAAATCTCATCATTCTGAAATTACTCTTATAGGTTCAATGGATCCGTATCTGAAAGATGTTTGTCAGCTTTAGCTCCTGGTGCAATGTGATCATTTGATAATGCTTTTGGTGCACAGCACTAAATTTTTCCCCTAAATACCTGTTAGCGTGCTAAAAGTAATATAATAAGAGTAGGTATCTATGTAAAGCGTGATCATAACAGTAAGTTTCAACAGAAGTGTGGTGTGTGTTGGAGTGATGTTAAAGCAAATGAAAATGCTACTTTCTTTCAGGTTCAAAGAAGAAAAAAGCTGCCAAGCCTTTAAGTTTCAAAGTTGGCATAGGAAAAGTTATCAGAGGCGTAAGTAAATCACTAATGACTCCCTCAGAATCCAAAAAGAGTTTTCAGTCTGCAGGGTTTATGACTGCAATGCAGGTTTCGAGCTGTTGTTTCTTGACGAGGTAAAAAGGCACGTTGGAAGCTTTTACGTCAGCAGGATATAGTATTTATTCGTTATGGATGCATCCATCCATCTGCAGCGTCACTGTTCTCATTAAGTGGTGTGTAGTTTAACGACTGCATGTTCCCCGGGACACGTACAGCCTCTTGCTGTCTCTGCGTCATGCTCTGCACAATAGGCAAGATTATCGGGTTCCCGGGGCTCTGTGCTGGATGCATTGTGTGCTTTAGTCAGTCAGAAGATGGGGTTTTGTCAGCATCTCTTTTTATTTGCCTCAGTGCTCCCTCATCTGTAGTTTAGTTCATCCATTAACTGAGCTGTATGCTGAAAACCCAAATTCTAGTTCCATCGTGTACCGAACTGAGCTGCAGTTCTGGTGCTGTAATTCCTCTGCTGTATCCAGCACTGACTGTTAGGGTAACGGAGGCAGAATCTGCGTGAGGGGAATACCCAGGCAGACTAAAAGCACCAAGTAGAAGAGTTCAGTGTTCTGCGTATCCACCTGCTTGTGTAAATCTTAAAGTCACAGAAACTGGTGTAAACTTGGCCTGTCGGGGAGATACCAGCGTATGCACAAAGCACATGTGGTGCTCGACTCCATCTCGCTGCTGCTGCTGAGCGCGTGGTGATATTTATCGGTGGCTGCCTGCACAAGATAGTACAAGAAGGATCTTATGCCTACCTGACTTGTTTCTATATAGTCATGCACATGCCCCTCCGTGCTGCTGCTACGTAGAAAGGCAGCCTTATGGGCGCCACTGCGCGGGGGAGAATGGCCTTGGGCACGTGGCCAGTACTGCAGAAGTCGTTGCCTGGGTTCTTCTTTAGTATCGTGGCTCAACGCTCCTGTGTTTTGTGTGGGTGCCAGATAGGCTCCTCAGGCAGTCACAAGACGGGCGTAGCAGCTGTTGGTTGTGAGGTGTTGATACGATGCTAAACTGATCAGCAGCTTGGGGCAGTGTGAGTGGGAGTCTTGAAGAGGGACAAGCACTGAAGTAAAATTAGGCGTTGGGTCAGCCTTAAATAAGCACTAATCCACTTCGTAGTGAATGTGCTCTGAAACTGGATGCTTACATTGAAACAAGCACGTTGATTTCATCCCTTCAGCAGGGGCTGTACGACGTAAAAGCGTGAACCTCAGCTGTGGTGTATGGTCCAGGCTAGTGCGAGAGCAGGGAACATCAGCTAAGGGTAAATGTTTCCTCACGTGGAAAGAGTGGAACTGCCCCAGTGTACACCTTGGGCTGGACGAACGTGCCCAAACGAATTATGTGTTATTGCACAGGTCTTCGCAGGGACAAGGTGAAAAAAGCATCTAAAAGGTTTGGTTTTTTAGTGCTTGAAGACTTTGGTTTTATGTTTGTCTTTGTTTTGTTTTTAGTGGGATGAAGCTCTCCTGACGATGAGTAAAGGAGAGAAGGCTCAACTGGAAATTGAACCTGAGTGGGCGTACGGCAAGAAAGGGCAGCCTGATGCGAAGTATCCTTTCACAACCGACTACTGACTGCCGTCTTAAGTGACGTGGAAACCCTCGGCAGAACGATGCGCTTTGCAGACAGGGATAAAATGGGGAAGCATTCGCTCGCTGCTTATAGCAGGCTTAGAGTGTTAAAGAACGTAGTAAGTGTAGTGAGCTGATGGAGCCAACTGCCCCTTGGGAAGAAAACCTCCTGTACAGACAACTGCATACCAGCTGATAGAGAAGGTAACTGGCTATTGTTTCCTGCCTTGTTTTTATTGTAGCTGCTTCTGAATGCTTACTCCTGCAGCACAAACGGAGATGCTAACAAGTGTAGTTGTGAGGTGACAGGCAAAGTTATCTGCTGCTACTGAATAAAAAGCAGTTGAAGCTTGTCTGGAAGCAGCAGTTCTGGGAAACCATTGAAGGAGCGGTCCTACAGAACACTTTCTTACCAACCCTTCCTGGCGTTTATTAGGAAGAAGGAAAAGGATTATTCTCTCTTCCTCTAACCTTACATCCTGATAATTTAAAGTGTTGTCTAAGTGTCTAAAACAACCTCCCACCCCCCCCCAAAAAAAAACCAAACACAAAAACCACCTTTCTCCCCACTGTAGTACACCTTCAGACAATCTAACCTCTCAGGGGAAGACGAGTGACTTTGTCCCCAAAACAGAGCCAGCACTCAGGCAGTTAAGGTAAAACTCGGCTGTTCATCTTAAGAGGAATTGGAACAACGAGCAGTGTGCTTTAATAAAGGTGGATCTGCAGAGCTGGTTCTGAACGCTTTGTGAGCACTCGTGCTGATCAGCAGCAGTGGCTCCATACCTAATCCACTACGTTAACATAGGTCAGGGAAACGCACGGAGCAGGTGGTAAATCACTTAGCATGACTTTATAAACACAGCTGTGTAGTGTTTTTCTTTTTTAAAGCTTCCTTAACGTGTGCCAACAGGATTCCACCCAATGCAAAACTTTTCTTTGAAGTGGAATTGGTGGATATTGAATGACGTGGAGATTTTCTTTGCTGCTGGGAATCCATTTGAGCAAGAAAGCTTCTGACAGCTGCAGTTTTGCTCTCGTAACTTCAGGATATAACTACAACTGTGGCCTTGTATTGAAATCAAGTTTGTTCCCCCCCAACTGCTGTACAGTAACATACCACTAAAGAAAACATTGTTTATACTTGCAACTGATTTTACTTTTGTGTACGCTTACCTTAAAACTATTTAGTATGGGGGGAATGGGGTGCATGAGTCGCAAGTAAAACTGCTGAAGGAGGAGGAGACCCATCCTGAACTGCCATGACTGGTTTTATCGATCCTTCTAATGCCCAGGAATATTTTACTGGAGTGTATTTACCTCGGTACCACGCTCAAGTCAACGCAATGTGTTTCTCTTTCAGCTTTATCCTTTGTGCAGCTGTTAGGTTTTACAACAGCACTCACCAAGGGCATTAGTTCATCTAAAATAGTAGAGGGGAAGAGGAAGGTGACTCTCTAAGTAACGCTATACATAATTCTTAAATATACATTAGATTTCTCCTTTAAATACACTTTGAAGTGTCAGGCACGATACCAGCCCCTTCCTAAAAGAGAACTATGTCTGCCTCAAAGTTCCTGAGGTGTTTCTATACTAAAAGTACAGATTTTTTTTAAACAAGACAGCTGTAGAACCTGTAGAGTCTGGACATCTTAGTGTGACTAAGGAAACCCAAGAAAGCTCCAAGAACTACTGAATTCCTTGCTTTTATTATGAAAATGAGAATGATCACTTTGATCAAATGAAAAAAGTTTGCTCACATTGTGTACATGAAAAACTAGATACAAAAATCATCCCAAACACAGTTTGTGCTTCTTAAAAAAGAATGCAACATCATTTTGCACTGCATTTTAATTTTTGACCCCCCACACAGAATAGAAAATACATATCACAGCTTTCAAAGGCTGCCATATTAAGCTGAAGAGTTTGTTATAACACTACAAACAAAGTAGTCTCAGATTTGCTCACTGGGGCATGGAAAAAGATCTCACGGTGAAAGCAGGTTATGAAGATTTGCTTGGGAAAGAGAGCAGAACAGGTCAAAGGACAGCCTTGCCCCTGAACTGGCAGCCAGCCGAGACCCGCTTGTTTCCTATAGCAGCTGCTGGGGCTAACAGAAATCAGAAATGCTTTTAGAAAAAAGATCCAGATTTAGTGATTGAATCTGTGGCATTGTATTGGGCTTAGGTGGCAAGATTTTGCTAGCGGGGGCTGCAGGAGTTGCTCCCCGTCAGATAAAAGCCAGTGCCAGCCAAAGCTGAGTCCGTGAGCGCCAGCTGCACTGCTGTGACAGCGTATTTAAGAAAGGCTAAAACACACCGCACAGCAGCTGCGGGAGGAGCGAGAGAAAAATGTGTGAAACACCTCTGCAGGCCCCGTGGTTACTGAGGGAGAGGGCAGGAGGCGCTCCAGGTGCCCCAGCAGTTCCCCTGCTGCAGCCTGCGGGGGATCTCATGCCAGAGCCGGTGGGTGTGCCCCAACAGAACCCGCAGCCCCTGGGGGACCCCCGCTGGAGCAGCCCGTTCCTGAAGGACTGCACCCACCCCGGGGTACAGGCGCATGCTGGAGAAGGTCTGGGTGAACCGCAGCCCCCAGGGAGGGCTCGCGGTGCAGCACCTGGTGACGGACCGCACCCCATGGGAGGGACCCCCCCCACTCGAGCAGGGGAAGACTGCAAGGAGGAAGGAGCAGCAGCGAAGCAGCAGCAGCGAAGCAGCATTATGACTGCACGCCCTATTTGCCACCCCCCTCTGCCACTTGGTGCGGGAGGAGAAGGTAGAAGAACTGAGATCAAAGTTGGACCTGGGAAGAAGGGGGATCAGGACAGTGTTTTTAGTCTGATTTTAGTTCTCATTGCCCTACTCTGAATTAATGAATTAATTTTCCCATGCTGAGTTTGCTTTGCCCATGGTGGTAATTGGCAAGCAAGTTCCCTGTCCTTACCTCAACCCACAGCTTCTTATTAAATCATATCTGCTCCCCCTGGCCTGCTGAGGAAGGAGAATGAAGCGCAGCTGGGTGGGCACCTAGCAGCCAGCCAGGGTCAACCCACCCCAGGAATCAGAATGAGACTCAAAAAAAATCTTCAGATAGCTCCATAAGTTAGTGCAGGGAATTAAAAAAAATGCATTTATAGTAAACTAGAATTGTACAGAGATACCATTTATCGGTTATCAGCACACAAATCTTGCTTCACACATACCCTGTGAACATCAGCTCATTTTACATGCAAAAGAAAAAAAAGCAAGTATTACAACAGTTCTTTAACATCCCTAATTTAGAAAAATATATTTTACTCTTTCTTCGTTGAAACTGCACAGTGAGCTTCATTCACTCTTCTGATCAAGTTGAAGGAGAATAATACTGCCCGTAATTCCACGCGTTCTGGTAATTGTACTAGAAAAAGAATGATAGTGGAAGTCAGAACAGCCGTGTTCCTGGAAGGATATCTGGTTAAGCTATCATTCCTGAAAGACACATCTAAGTTCACCCCTTTGTAATTTTAATAACAGACCAGCCACTGTGGTCATACAAGTGTCACCATGCTCCGTGTCACATCCAGAACAATCATGTCTCAATACCTTCTGTTTGAGGCTTTGCATGCATCCTGCATCTCAATCTGATGTAAAGCGTGGAACAACTCGGGGGGTTCCTCTTCAATATAAGGCCCACAAGCTCTGAACCACCTTACAAAATCTACTGGAGATCAGTTTTGTTACTGAGGCAAAACTGAAGTGTGGTTTAGATGCAAGTCAACAATCAGATTTTTAACAAAGGCCAGTGCAGGAGCAGATACTGTTGCCTGTAATGTTTTTAATTGCTTAAGCAGCATGCGTTTAGAAAGTCTTCAAACACGGGACAGGTCAAAGTAAACATCTTGTGCCCCAAACCCCCCTCTTTGGTAACTGCCCCACAGCTCTTCCTCATCGTTTCTATTTCAACAGAAGGGAAGGAGCAGAAGATAATGACAGCATAAAGCTGTCAGCGTCCACTCTTACGGCAAACCCCACAAGCGAGGAGAGCCAAGCGTCCTGACACTAATCCCTTTAAATCAATCAGTTTGCAGCTAGCAGAAACCATCACTGAGATAGTTCCCATGGTCTCACAGCAACCAGCTGCACCCCTATCTCAGCTGAGCTTAGGTATTTAGCGGCATAACCCCTACTGAGACATTATAGCAACTACAAGTTGGAGAAAGTAACTGAGAACACAGTAAGTTGGTAACCCAAGGTGACGTTCCTGGGCAAAAGGTTGCAGCACAGAACATGTCTATTGCCCTCTGCCAGCAATATCCTTCACCTACACTTCCCTTCACATAAAGGGCTAGCCACCAAACCGCTAGCATTGCTCCACGCTAGAGAGAAATATTTTACACTTCTATAATAGAAAGAAAAGCAAGCAACTAAAATGAGCTAAGGGTTTGTTCCAACCTTTCCCTGCCAAGTGACACCTGGACACAGATAAAGAACAGACACTGGGAAAACAACTATTTGCATATACCCAGAACACGTGTTAAAAGAAGTAACCAAAGCATACACCTACCTGATACCAGGCGTTATAGTTATACGCTGCCTGATTGACCTGCATGTCCCCATCCATCATCTGTGCCGATGCCATAGTTGGGTCGTCTGTGAGCATCTTTTTTTCGTCTGGCTCTTCTGACCTGCAAAGTTATTAAACGCTTGTAAATGGTACGCTGGATTAAATTTTTAACAATGCCTGTGTAAGAAATACTATAATGGATACGGGTAAGTACTATCTTCCAAGTTGGCATCCTGTCCAAACAGAGTAACGGAATACGATTCAGAAAGAGTTGGTAGTACGTGGTGCTCAGAACAACAGTCTGCTGTTGAAATTACACTGGTGCTCAAACTGAGACACCAACAGCATGCATCTCCTTAGAGATTCAGTTATTTTTAACGGTATTTAGTTCTTCCTGCGATACATAATTAAAAGTTAACTTCCAATGTTTCCAAATGTAAGCCAGTAGTATAGCCCTAGCATATACTTTTAAGTGATTAAAAAAAGTTATTTTGTTCTAACAGTAGGTTTTAAGCTAATATACATTTCACGGGCTAAATAAACAAAAAACACAGCCTCTGAGATTGTTCTCCGAAATATTTCTCAAGCATTTACATGCTGTCTATCAGACATTTCAGTGGAGTACACGTTGCAGCTACCAGTACTGCATAACCTATCGAGTTGGTGTATAACCTCAGGTGAGCAGACTTCCTACCCGTTCTCTGCTCTTCTTTTTAAAGAATCCTGCTCCTTTAGAAGCGCTTGATGTTCATCATAGGCATCCAAAAGCCTGAAGACGACAAAGGAAAGAAATAGCACTTTGCTCACCACTTCCATGTTAACGTTTTAAATATAAGCAACCGTTTTAAGAAGTCTAGTTCAAAATGTAAAAATACTAAAACATTCTAAAACAAATGCACTAGTAATCCCTATTTTTTTCAGTGATTCACGATGAGGAGAGGAAAACAAAACATAAAAAAGTAATTTGGAGGGGAGATTCCACAATGCACAGTAAAGATTTTTTTTTTTAGAAGTGTTAGCTCAAAAATTCCCAAACTTTTTGCTCAACTTTTAGCATGCTTCACACAGTTCTTTATACGCAAACTTTATAGAGAAGTTTTAGACAACTTGTTTGTGATACAGCTGCTCCCTCCAGTGATTAAATTACTTCACCTAATCAATGCTCCTATGGATGGCATCATGCTATTTAGGAAGCTGCACTTCTTTAAATACTGGAAATGAGTATTACACAAAATTAAAACAATTCTGACGTTGTACCCACTGCCTTTTCCCAAACAGTACGGAAAGAACAAATATATCTAACACAGAACAAGAGTTACATTATTCATGTACTAAGTATAACCATATATTGCTGAGTGAAAGCGTAAGACTTACATTTCCTAATTGAAATTCAAACGAATAGCTAAACAAAGTTCATTTGCTGTATAAAACAGTCCACAAGATATCAATTGAAAAATGCTTCTTCTATCAATATTGCTCTTAGTGAAAACAGTTTCTTGTACATATTCTGCCCTCTCATATTATTTGGGAGCTTAGAACTTCATTTTGTTTGGACTGTTTAGGACTCCAAAGTTGCATTGCCCAACTGCCACACAAGTTTGAGCGTTCACAGTCAACATTAAGTTAAAACTATTTTTAAAAACACTCAAAGCAGAAAAACTCACAGTTAAACTTTCCAAGTTAATTAGCTGCAAAATGTAAATAAAAACAAAAACTTATTTCACATTAGAGAATATTAAGATGAAAAAAGGCTATCAGCAATAGAAGTGCAAATTTCACTTAAATATCTGATGCTCCCATGTAAGTGTACAGCACTGTTAACACTTCTAAACAAAGAAATACCAAAAAAATGCAGTTTTGGAAAAATCAAGCAGTGACTCACAGGGTACAGAAATATATATTACACCTGTGTCACAGAACACTTCACTTTCTCTTTGAGTGGCATCCGCCTTTAAAGTAAGAAGTTACAGGCAACAGGATTTGGCACTATAAGGCATTAGGTATTTCAGAAAAAAGGGATAATTTTCTGAAGAGAGATTTCTACTTCAAGATAGTCAAGATAGGACTTTAGTTTAGAAAAACACCTCCACCTCAGAGAGCTGATGACAAAAAAAACCACAACACTTTATGGATGCAGCTAATGCTACCTCTTCCCTACTACTTTTACAACCACTCTTTTGGTGACCTTAATTTGGCCACTGCACAGCTTATATCTTACTTGTTTACATCAGAACCAAAGTCTTCAAGAAATTCCACTTTTCTCTGAGAAAATGTAATCCTCATTTTTATAGACAATTCACCATTAACAGCTTTATCAAAACAGCTCAAGATGTTTTCTTCGTTTTGCTTGAGATCACCGCTGTACTCCATTTCGAGTAAGTTGAGATACAGTTTTGTATTTTCCTGTGGAAAAAAAAAGTATTGGAAGCTGTAGATGTGTCATATTAGATGTTTAACACTGAATCCATGTCTACTGGATGCGTTCTGGAACATAAGCATATGCTAAAACAGTCAATATAAACATCTTGTTCTTATATTGGTCATCTCTGACCCGGTTTACTTCACAAATAGAACAGAAGTCAGTTAACACTACAAAAACAGATGTGATGTTAACAGATAGGGCTGGAGTGTTACACAAAAATGCTTCAAGAACACTGCCTACATGGTCAATTTTGTTTGCCCTGAGATACGAACACTGCCATAACTGTTTATGATTCTAAAGAGGAAAAATGAAGGTATGAAGCAAGCTATGCATCTGATTAGAGAGACTTACAACTTGCAAATTTCCAGAGTTGAAAGCTGTAAATATGGCAACATCAGTTTAGAGGGACTGGTGTCTCCATGCAGTAATGAAACATTACATACAGTCAAAATACCTGTCATCATTGTTGCCGTATTTATAAAAGCGGTTCAGAAAGAAAAAAATACGAGTTTGCTGTATTAAAAACAAAAACAAGGAGGAAACACATACTTTGTCAATTTCTATGGCTTCTGACAGCACTTTTCTTGCCTTTGGAAGATTTTTCTGTACTTTGAAGAGGTGCCGAGCTAATTTGATGGAATAAAATGACGATTCACTAACTGACTTAGCATTCCTAATGGCTTCTTCAAGCAGGTGTTCGGCTTCTTCCATGTTTCCATGTCTGCGTTCTAAGCTTACTCTTCGCAAGCGAACCATAGCTAGACCTAGAATACATTCTTCAAATGTTTTCAAGATTCTTCTTGCTTCATCGATGTTGCCTAAAACACCAGTGAAGATGCCTTAAAATATGACACATTCAACTGCTTCTTCAGAACAGAATCCCTCCCAGGAAAAACCTTGCTCTTACCCTGCTGTTCCTCAAAGGCAGCCCACAGCATGTGAACCATTGGTTTCTTGGGAAGATGTATTGTGCAAGCCCTGCTGTAGACATGCCTCACTCCTTCAATACTATGATTCTCCATGTATTTGGCATACTATAGTTGAAAACAGAGCAGAGATTGAATAATATTACAGCTTATATTTGTCTTTAAATACATGACAGAACGATAAAATTCTTTTGTTTAAACCCATTCAGCACCTTTATTGAACCACTAGACTAGTTTCTGTAAGGAAGGACGTAGAGAGGCAACGAAGTTGGCATATGCAGCAGTCAAATCTGGTTGCAAGCAGACCATCTCCTAATGCAACAGATATAGTTATATATGAACAACATTCAACAAGAGTACAAAAGGTTAGTCACTAGATCAATGTATGCAGTCGGTAAGAGATCAGTGGTAAACCACTTCCCTTACCTTAATCCAGAAGTCCTCATAGAGGGCACATGAAATAACACATCTTTCAAAGAGGACCACAACTCGCTCATGAGTTCCATTTTCTATCTCAAATTCTAAGTACTCTTTCCAGTTTTTCAGCTGAGCTTTCTCCAGAGGTTTTACATGAAAGTAAGGCCTCTTTATCTGCAAGAGTGACAGGTTGGCAACGTATGACTAATAAGCATACAACCAAACGGGTCAGAAAATAACCCCACGCCATTCAAATAAGCAGGACTTCGGAGTGTTACTTCATCACCTATTCGAGTCAGCCAAGTGGGACAATCCCACTTAACTGGGAAACACTGCTGAGTTACATTACACCGATACTTTGTCTACCTATAAAGCTTTTTGAGTGCAAGTGTTCAAAGCATTTGAAGACCACCAAGACAAATAATTACTCCCTTGCACACCTACCGTTACAACGTAACAATGACATTATAAACAACAATTATTGTCCACATACAAATATACAATCAAAGTACTTACCACTGTACTAGTGCACATCCTACAAATTAAGTTCCAAATTTGGTTGAGAAACATGGCAAGGAAAGACAGAGCATCGGATTGAACTTCATATGAAGTATTTACATTAAGCTGATTATTTAATAGCTAGCAAGATTGCATTTTTTACTCCTGACAGGAGGAGTTCTGTCGGACAGAGTTCAGAAGAGCAAATTTAAACACTGCTTCGAACTCAACATAGCAAAACATCCTTCCAGAGATCTTTTGCTTTTCTTCTCTTCAGTTTTAATTTTACCTCATTATTTCTCTCCTGTACATTGCTACCCCAGAGATATCCATTCAAGTCTCCGGAGAAATTTGATAATTAAGCAGAAACATTTAATCCTTCAAGACCACACAAAACTTAAAGCCCATCATCCCCTTCACGCTCCTTACTGAGCTCTACTATGGAATCCAGTAAGGTCTTTGTCTTGATAAATTCACAGATACATTGGCACCGCTAAAATAGTAGTAAAGAAGGTCTAAGTGGCCTCCATCACTGCTACCTGACTTCAACTGTGTATCTACCTCATTTCTGTCCATTGTGAAGACCTGTATAACTTTGTTTTCCACTCTTTATAGATCCAACATGTTAGTATCTATAGAGCAGATACACTTTTAGTAGAGCAGGTATAGATTCCGGCCAAGAGCAATACAGAAAACCTATCAGAAACAGGTTATTCTACGGCATGTCTGCAGTTGTAGCATTCTTCAAATCTTCTATAATCTGTAGCTTACTGTTTCCTGATCCTGCGAGTATAACAGCTATACTAACATAACTGTTCTACACATCAGCATATTTGAGCCTCACCTCCTCTAGGGACATGTTTGGTATCCTTTGCTTCCTTCTAGGACAGGTATCTGGTACAAAAGTGATCCTGCAACACGCAGAACTGGTAACAACAGCACTTTGGGCTGTCGTGTAACGAGAAAGGGGAGATCGCTTGAGCCTGACTTTGTGCTAGGACTGGCTACGGTGCTATTTTGAGTTCCTTTGGCTTATAAGGTATCTTGCCTACTCTAACAAAGCACAATAGGCAACGTAAGAACAGGTCTGAGATCACGCAGACTATTACAGAACCTCTGAGATCTGTCCCAACTGTTCAATACATCATACTCTTTGAAAAGATGATAAATTTAAGACAAGAACAAAATGTTATGCAATAACATGTTTGCCAAATTGAGAATTAAAAACTCAGGCTGCTTTTAAAAAGTAATTAAGCTTAATTCTACATAGAAAATATTTTGATAAATAACGATTGGCTTAATTACTTCTAACATGTTATATATGGGAGCTGCAGGTTATGATGGCTACTTCTGGAGAACAAAGCTAACTGATTTCAGACTTGAATGCAATCAAAAAATACACACGCAAACACAAACGTCATTCTCCTTTTAGGACATGCCTACCTTTTCAATTAAAGAAGGGAGGAAGGTAGCAATTCCAGTTATTTTGTAATACTCCAGATGGATACTGAGTGGCATAGCATTTCATACATGTATATTTAAAGACTACTCAGTAAAATAACATTACACCATCTTGCCTCTCTCCAAATACTGTTTGCAGGCTGTTACATCCTCAGATGACAGAGTTGACCTCACAAGCTGCTTTTTGATAAGAAGAATGGCACAGAAGTAAAGCCAGACCTTTGTTCAAAGCCCCACAGTTTAAACTGTAAGGCCTACCTGTTAATCAAAATTCCTAATTCCCAGTCTTATGTTCAGAACTCTCACACACGCTGCCTCACATAGAAAAAAAAATGAACTTACCCCTTCCTCAAATGTCCACCTCTTACTGACTTCATGTTCATTGTGATTGAACATTTCTTGATGAATCTCAATGATTCTGTGCCTCATGTTTTCTATTTCAGTGATTAGCTAAAACACAATTGTTAAAAAAAATGTAACAGGTAGGTACCACAGTGCACTTTAAGATAACAGTAATATAGGCAAAGTAGCACGGATGCACTAAATGCTATACGAAACAGCTTGGGAAGGGAGGGGGGTGTTGCCCCGATGATACCTTGGCTCTTAGCGCAACCCAATTGAATTTGTTTTCTGTGTGAAGTTTTGGTCTCATCTTAACGATGATGAACTCCATTTCTTTGATACCTATGAA